>NC_139784.1:0-1200000 GCF_965231275.1 Zosterops lateralis
CACATTCTGCCACACTTGCTCTTTCTGCATGTCTCTAGCAGCCAGAAAGCGCTGTAAAGCGCTCTTTTCTCGAGAAAAGCAACACTCTGGGAAACCTCTGTAACTTTGCTTGCAGCAGCACCTTGGTGTGTTTTCTGTGTTCTCCAAGTGAAAATAAGCCTGTCCGGAGCCCGTGGTAGCTCCAGCTGCTTTGGAACACATTCTGCCACACTTGCTCTTTCTGCATGTCTCTAGCAGCCAGAAGCGCTGTAAAGCGCTCTTTTCTCGAGAAAAGCAACACTCAGGGGGACTTCTGTAACTTTGCTTGCAGCAGCACCTTGGTGTGTTTTCTGTGTTCTCCAAGTGAAAATAAGCCTGTCCGGAGCCCGTGGTAGCTCCAGCTGCTTTGGAACACATTCTGCCACACTTGCTCTTTCTGCATGTCTCTAGCAGCCAGAAAGCGCTGTAAAGCGCTCTTTTCTCGAGAAAAGCAACACTCAGGGGGACTTCTGTAACTTTGCTTGCAGCAGCACCTTGGTGTGTTTTCTGTGTTCTCCAAGTGAAAATAAGCCTGTCCGGAGCCCGTGGTAGCTCCAGCTGCTTTGGAACACATTCTGCCACACTTGCTCTTTCTGCATGTCTCTAGCAGCCAGAAAGCACTGTAAAGCGCTCTTTTCTCGAGAAAAGCAACACTCTGGGAACCTCTGTAACTTTGCTTGCAGCAGCACCTTGGTGTGTTTTCTGTGTTCTCCAAGTGAAAATAAGCCTGTCCGGAGCCCGTGGTAGCTCCAGCTGCTTTGGAACACATTCTGCCACACTTGCTCTTTCTGCATGTCTCTAGCAGCCAGAAAGCACTGTAAAGCGCTCTTTTCTCGAGAAAAGCAACACTCAGGGGACTTCTGGTAACTTTGCTTGCAGCAGCACCTTGGTGTGTTTCTGTGTTCTCCAAGTGAAAATAAGCCTGTCCGGAGCCCGTGGTAGCTCCAGCTGCTTTGGAACACATTCTGCCACACTTGCTCTTTCTGCATGTCTCTAGCAGCCAGAAAGCGCTGTAAAGCGCTCTTTTCTCGAGAAAAGCAACACTCAGGGGGACTTCTGTAACTTTGCTTGCAGCAGCACCTTGGTGTGTTTTTCTGTGTTCTCCAAGTGAAAATAAGCCTGTCCGGAGCCCGTGGTAGCTCCAGCTGCTTTGGAACACATTCTGCCACACTTGCTCTTTCTGCATGTCTCTAGCAGCCAGAAAGCGCTGTAAAGCGCTCTTTTCTCGAGAAAAGCAACACTCTGGGAAACCTCTGTAACTTTGCTTGCAGCAGCACCTTGGTGTGTTTTCTGTGTTCTCCAAGTGAAAAGAAGCCTGTCCGGAGCCCGTGGTAGCTCCAGCTGCTTTGGAACACATTCTGCCACACTTGCTCTTTCTGCATGTCTCTAGCAGCCAGAAAGCGCTGTAAAGCGCTCTTTTCTCGAGAAAAGCAACACTCTGGGAAACCTCTGTAACTTTGCTTGCAGCAGCACCTTGGTGTGTTTTCTGTGTTCTCCAAGTGAAAAGAAGCCTGTCCGGAGCCCGTGGTAGCTCCAGCTGCTTTGGAACACATTCTGCCACACTTGCTCTTTCTGCATGTCTCTAGCAGCCAGAAAGCGCTGTAAAGCGCTCTTTTCTCAAGAAAAGCAACACTCTGGGAAACCTCTGTAACTTTGCTTGCAGCAGCACCTTGGTGTGTTTTCTGTGTTCTCCAAGTGAAAATAAGCCTGTCCAGAGCCCGTGGTAGCTCCAGCTGCTTTGGAACACATTCTGCCACACTTGCTCTTTCTGCATGTCTCTAGCAGCCAGAAAGCGCTGTAAAGCGCTCTTTTCTCGAGAAAAGCAACACTCTGGGAAACCTCTGTAACTTTGCTTGCAGCAGCACCTTGGTGTGTTTTCTGTGTTCTCCAAGTGAAAAGAAGCCTGTCCGGAGCCCGTGGTAGCTCCAGCTGCTTTGGAACACATTCTGCCACACTTGCTCTTTCTGCATGTCTCTAGCAGCCAGAAAGCGCTGTAAAGCGCTCTTTTCTCGAGAAAAGCAACACTCAGGGGGACTTCTGTAACTTTGCTTGCAGCAGCACCTTGGTGTGTTTTCTGTGTTCTCCAAGTGAAAATAAGCCTGTCCGGAGCCCGTGGTAGCTCCAGCTGCTTTGGAACACATTCTGCCACACTTGCTCTTTCTGCATGTCTCTAGCAGCCAGAAAGCGCTGTAAAGCGCTCTTTTCTCGAGAAAAGCAACACTCTGGGAAACCTCTGTAACTTTGCTTGCAGCAGCACCTTGGTGTGTTTTCTGTGTTCTCCAAGTGAAAATAAGCCTGTCCGGAGCCCGTGGTAGCTCCAGCTGCTTTGGAACACATTCTGCCACACTTGCTCTTTCTGCATGTCTCTAGCAGCCAGAAAGCGCTGTAAAGCGCTCTTTTCTCGAGAAAAGCAACACTCTGGGAAACCTCTGTAACTTTGCTTGCAGCAGCACCTTGGTGTGTTTTCTGTGTTCTCCAAGTGAAAATAAGCCTGTCCGGAGCCCGTGGTAGCTCCAGCTGCTTTGGAACACATTCTGCCACACTTGCTCTTTCTGCATGTCTCTAGCAGCCAGAAAGCGCTGTAAAGCGCTCTTTTCTCGAGAAAAGCAACACTCAGGGCGACTTCTGTAACTTTGCTTGCAGCAGCACCTTGGTGTGTTTTCTGTGTTCTCCAAGTGAAAATAAGCCTGTCCGGAGCCCGTGGTAGCTCCAGCTGCTTTGGAACACATTCTGCCACACTTGCTCTTTCTGCATGTCTCTAGCAGCCAGAAAGCGCTGTAAAGCGCTCTTTTCTCGAGAAAAGCAACACTCTGGGAAACCTCTGTAACTTTGCTTGCAGCAGCACCTTGGTGTGTTTTCTGTGTTCTCCAAGTGAAAATAAGCCTGTCCGGAGCCCGTGGTAGCTGCAGCTGCTTTGGAACACATTCTGCCACACTTGCTCTTTCTGCATGTCTCTAGCAGCCAGAAAGCGCTGTAAAGCGCTCTTTTCTCGAGAAAAGCAACACTCTGGGAAACCTCTGTAACTTTGCTTGCAGCAGCACCTTGGTGTGTTTTCTGTGTTCTCCAAGTGAAAATAAGCCTGTCCGGAGCCCGTGGTAGCTCCAGCTGCTTTGGAACACATTCTGCCACACTTGCTCTTTCTGCATGTCTCTAGCAGCCAGAAAGCGCTGTAAAGCGCTCTTTTCTCGAGAAAAGCAACACTCTGGGAAACCTCTGTAACTTTGCTTGCAGCAGCACCTTGGTGTGTTTTCTGTGTTCTCCAAGTGAAAATAAGCCTGTCCGGAGCCCGTGGTAGCTCCAGCTGCTTTGGAACACATTCTGCCACACTTGCTCTTTCTGCATGTCTCTAGCAGCCAGAAAGCGCTGTAAAGCGCTCTTTTCTCGAGAAAAGCAACACTCTGGGAAACCTCTGTAACTTTGCTTGCAGCAGCACCTTGGTGTGTTTTCTGTGTTCTCCAAGTGAAAATAAGCCTGTCCGGAGCCCGTGGTAGCTCCAGCTGCTTTGGAACACATTCTGCCACACTTGCTCTTTCTGCATGTCTCTAGCAGCCAGAAAGCGCTGTAAAGCGCTCTTTTCTCGAGAAAAGCAACACTCTGGGAAACCTCTGTAACTTTGCTTGCAGCAGCACCTTGGTGTGTTTTCTGTGTTCTCCAAGTGAAAAGAAGCCTGTCCGGAGCCCGTGGTAGCTCCAGCTGCTTTGGAACACATTCTGCCACACTTGCTCTTTCTGCATGTCTCTAGCAGCCAGAAAGCGCTGTAAAGCGCTCTTTTCTTGAGAAAAGCAACACTCTGGGAAACCTCTGTAACTTTGCTTGCAGCAGCACCTTGGTGTGTTTTCTGTGTTCTCCAAGTGAAAAATAAGCCTGTCCGGAGCCCGTGGTAGCTCCAGCTGCTTTGGAACACATTCTGCCACACTTGCTCTTTCTGCATGTCTCTAGCAGCCAGAAAGCGCTGTAAAGCGCTCTTTTCTCGAGAAAAGCAACACTCAGGGGGACTTGTGTAACTTTGCTTGCAGCAGCACCTTGGTGTGTTTTCTGTGTTCTCCAAGTGAAAATAAGCCTGTCCGGGGCCCGTGGTAGCTCCAGCTGCTTTGGAACACATTCTGCCACACTTGCTCTTTCTGCATGTCTCTAGCAGCCAGAAAGCGCTGTAAAGCGCTCTTTTCTCGAGAAAAGCAACACTCTGGGAAACCTCTGTAACTTTGCTTGCAGCAGCACCTTGGTGTGTTTTCTGTGTTCTCCAAGTGAAAATAAGCCTGTCCGGAGCCCGTGGTAGCTCCAGCTGCTTTGGAACACATTCTGCCACACTTGCTCTTTCTGCATGTCTCTAGCAGCCAGAAAGCGCTGTAAAGCGCTCTTTTCTCGAGAAAAGCAACACTCAGGGGGACTTCTGTAACTTTGCTTGCAGCAGCACCTTGGTGTGTTTTCTGTGTTCTCCAAGTGAAAATAAGCCTGTCCGGAGCCCGTGGTAGCTCCAGCTGCTTTGGAACACATTCTGCCACACTTGCTCTTTCTGCATGTCTCTAGCAGCCAGAAAGCGCTGTAAAGCGCTCTTTTCTCGAGAAAAGCAACACTCAGGGGGACTTCTGTAACTTTGCTTGCAGCAGCACCTTGGTGTGTTTTCTGTGTTCTCCAAGTGAAAATAAGCCTGTCCGGAGCCCGTGGTAGCTCCAGCTGCTTTGGAACACATTCTGCCACACTTGCTCTTTCTGCATGTCTCTAGCAGCCAGAAAGCGCTGTAAAGCGCTCTTTTCTCGAGAAAAGCAACACTCAGGGGGACTTCTGTAACTTTGCTTGCAGCAGCACCTTGGTGTGTTTTCTGTGTTTCTCCAAGTGAAAATAAGCCTGTCCGGAGCCCGTGGTAGCTCCAGCTGCTTTGGAACACATTCTGCCACACTTGCTCTTTCTGCATGTCTCTAGCAGCCAGAAAGCGCTGTAAAGCGCTCTTTTCTCGAGAAAAGCAACACTCTGGGAAACCTCTGTAACTTTGCTTGCAGCAGCACCTTGCTGTGTTTTCTGTGTTCTCCAAGTGAAAATAAGCCTGTCCGGAGCCCGTGGTAGCTCCAGCTGCTTTGGAACACATTCTGCCACACTTGCTCTTTCTGCATGTCTCTAGCAGCCAGAAAGCGCTGTAAAGCGCTCTTTTCTCGAGAAAAGCAACACTCTGGGAAACCTCTGTAACTTTGCTTGCAGCAGCACCTTGGTGTGTTTTCTGTGTTCTCCAAGTGAAAATAAGCCTGTCCGGAGCCCGTGGTAGCTCCAGCTGCTTTGGAACACATTCTGCCACACTTGCTCTTTCTGCATGTCTCTAGCAGCCAGAAAGCGCTGTAAAGCGCTCTTTTCTCGAGAAAAGCAACACTCTGGGAACCTCTGTAACTTTGCTTGCAGCAGCACCTTGGTGTGTTTTCTGTGTTCTCCAAGTGAAAATAAGCCTGTCCGGAGCCCGTGGTAGCTCCAGCTGCTTTGGAACACATTCTGCCACACTTGCTCTTTCTGCATGTCTCTAGCAGCCAGAAAGCGCTGTAAAGCGCTCTTTTCTCGAGAAAAGCAACACTCAGGGGGACTTCTGTAACTTTGCTTGCAGCAGCACCTTGGTGTGTTTTCTGTGTTCTCCAAGTGAAAATAAGCCTGTCCGGAGCCCGTGGTAGCTCCAGCTGCTTTGGAACACATTCTGCCACACTTGCTCTTTCTGCATGTCTCTAGCAGCCAGAAAGCGCTGTAAAGCGCTCTTTTCTCGAGAAAAGCAACACTCAGGGGGACTTCTGTAACTTTGCTTGCAGCAGCACCTTGGTGTGTTTTCTGTGTTCTCCAAGTGAAAATAAGCCTGTCCGGAGCCCGTGGTAGCTCCAGCTGCTTTGGAACACATTCTGCCACACTTGCTCTTTCTGCATGTCTCTAGCAGCCAGAAAGCGCTGTAAAGCGCTCTTTTCTCGAGAAAAGCAACACTCAGGGCGACTTCTGTAACTTTGCTTGCAGCAGCACCTTGGTGTGTTTTCTGTGTTCTCCAAGTGAAAATAAGCCTGTCCGGAGCCCGTGGTAGCTCCAGCTGCTTTGGAACACATTCTGCCACACTTGCTCTTTCTGCATGTCTCTAGCAGCCAGAAAGCACTGTAAAGCGCTCTTTTCTCGAGAAAAGCAACACTCTGGGAAACCTCTGTAACTTTGCTTGCAGCAGCACCTTGGTGTGTTTTCTGTGTTCTCCAAGTGAAAATAAGCCTGTCCGGAGCCCGTGGTAGCTCCAGCTGCTTTGGAACACATTCTGCCACACTTGCTCTTTCTGCATGTCTCTAGCAGCCAGAAAGCACTGTAAAGCGCTCTTTTCTCGAGAAAAGCAACACTCAGGGGGACTTCTGTCACTTTGCTTGCAGCAGCACCTTGGTGTGTTTTCTGTGTTCTCCAAGTGAAAATAAGCCTGTCCGGAGCCCGTGGTAGCTCCAGCTGCTTTGGAACACATTCTGCCACACTTGCTCTTTCTGCATGTCTCTAGCAGCCAGAAAGCGCTGTAAAGCGCTCTTTTCTCGAGAAAAGCAACACTCAGGGGGACTTCTGTAACTTTGCTTGCAGCAGCACCTTGGTGTGTTTTCTGTGTTCTCCAAGTGAAAAGAAGCCTGTCCGGAGCCCGTGGTAGCTCCAGCTGCTTTGGAACACATTCTGCCACACTTGCTCTTTCTGCATGTCTCTAGCAGCCAGAAAGCGCTGTAAAGCGCTCTTTTCTCGAGAAAAGCAACACTCTGGGAAACCTCTGTAACTTTGCTTGCAGCAGCACCTTGGTGTGTTTTCTGTGTTCTCCAAGTGAAAATAAGCCTGTCCGGAGCCCGTGGTAGCTCCAGCTGCTTTGGAACACATTCTGCCACACTTGCTCTTTCTGCATGTCTCTAGCAGCCAGAAAGCGCTGTAAAGCGCTCTTTTCTCGAGAAAAGCAACACTCAGGGGGACTTCTGTAACTTTGCTTGCAGCAGCACCTTGGTGTGTTTTCTGTGTTCTCCAAGTGAAAATAAGCCTGTCCGGAGCCCGTGGTAGCTCCAGCTGCTTTGGAACACATTCTGCCACACTTGCTCTTTCTGCATGTCTCTAGCAGCCAGAAAGCGCTGTAAAGCGCTCTTTTCTCGAGAAAAGCAACACTCAGGGCGACTTCTGTCACTTTGCTTGCAGCAGCACCTTGGTGTGTTTTCTGTGTTCTCCAAGTGAAAAGAAGCCTGTCCGGAGCCCGTGGTAGCTCCAGCTGCTTTGGAACACATTCTGCCACACTTGCTCTTTCTGCATGTCTCTAGCAGCCAGAAAGCGCTGTAAAGCGCTCTTTTCTCGAGAAAAGCAACACTCTGGGAAACCTCTGTAACTTTGCTTGCAGCAGCACCTTGGTGTGTTTTCTGTGTTCTCCAAGTGAAAAGAAGCCTGTCCGGAGCCCGTGGTAGCTCCAGCTGCTTTGGAACACATTCTGCCACACTTGCTCTTTCTGCATGTCTCTAGCAGCCAGAAAGCGCTGTAAAGCGCTCTTTTGACCGAGAAAAGCAACACTCTGCGGGACTTCTGTAACTTTGCTTGCAGCAGCACCTTGGTGTGTTTTCTGTGTTCTCCAAGTGAAAATAAGCCTGTCCGGAGCCCGTGGTAGCTCCAGCTGCTTTGGAACACATTCTGCCACACTTGCTCTTTCTGCATGTCTCTAGCAGCCAGAAAGCGCTGTAAAGCGCTCTTTTCTCGAGAAAAGCAACACTAAGGGGGACTTGTGTAACTTTGCTTGCAGCAGCACCTTGGTGTGTTTTCTGTGTTCTCCAAGTGAAAATAAGCCTGTCCGGAGCCCGTGGTAGCTCCAGCTGCTTTGGAACACATTCTGCCACACTTGCTCTTTCTGCATGTCTCTAGCAGCCAGAAAGCGCTGTAAAGCGCTCTTTTCTCGAGAAAAGCAACACTCAGGGGGACTTGTGTAACTTTGCTTGCAGCAGCACCTTGGTGTGTTTTCTGTGTTCTCCAAGTGAAAAGAAGCCTGTCCGGAGCCCGTGGTAGCTCCAGCTGCTTTGGAACACATTCTGCCACACTTGCTCTTTCTGCATGTCTCTAGCAGCCAGAAAGCGCTGTAAAGCGCTCTTTTCTCGAGAAAAGCAACACTCTGGGAAACCTCTGTAACTTTGCTTGCAGCAGCACCTTGGTGTGTTTTCTGTGTTCTCCAAGTGAAAATAAGCCTGTCCGGAACCCGTGGTAGCTCCAGCTGCTTTGGAACACATTCTGCCACACTTGCTCTTTCTGCATGTCTCTAGCAGCCAGAAAGCGCTGTAAAGCGCTCTTTTCTCGAGAAAAGCAACACTCTGGGAAACCTCTGTAACTTTGCTTGCAGCAGCACCTTGGTGTGTTTTCTGTGTTCTCCAAGTGAAAATAAGCCTGTCCGGAGCCCGTGGTAGCTCCAGCTGCTTTGGAACACATTCTGCCACACTTGCTCTTTCTGCATGTCTCTAGCAGCCAGAAAGCACTGTAAAGCGCTCTTTTCTCGAGAAAAGCAACACTCTGGGAAACCTCTGTAACTTTGCTTGCAGCAGCACCTTGGTGTGTTTTCTGTGTTCTCCAAGTGAAAATAAGCCTGTCCGGAGCCCGTGGTAGCTCCAGCTGCTTTGGAACACATTCTGCCACACTTGCTCTTTCTGCATGTCTCTAGCAGCCAGAAAGCGCTGTAAAGCGCTCTTTTCTCGAGAAAAGCAACACTCAGGGAAACCTCTGTAACTTTGCTTGCAGCAGCACCTTGGTGTGTTTTCTGTGTTCTCCAAGTGAAAATAAGCCTGTCTGGAGCCCGTGGTAGCTCCAGCTGCTTTGGAACACATTCTGCCACACTTGCTCTTTCTGCATGTCTCTAGCAGCCAGAAAGCACTGTAAAGCGCTCTTTTCTCGAGAAAAGCAACACTCAGGGGGACTTCTGTAACTTTGCTTGCAGCAGCACCTTGGTGTGTTTTCTGTGTTCTCCAAGTGAAAAGAAGCCTGTCCGGAGCCCGTGGTAGCTCCAGCTGCTTTGGAACACATTCTGCCACACTTGCTCTTTCTGCATGTCTCTAGCAGCCAGAAAGCGCTGTAAAGCGCTCTTTTCTCGAGAAAAGCAACACTCTGGGAAACCTCTGTAACTTTGCTTGCAGCAGCACCTTGGTGTGTTTTCTGTGTTCTCCAAGTGAAAATAAGCCTGTCCGGAGCCCGTGGTAGCTCCAGCTGCTTTGGAACACATTCTGCCACACTTGCTCTTTCTGCATGTCTCTAGCAGCCAGAAAGCGCTGTAAAGCGCTCTTTTCTCGAGAAAAGCAACACTCTGGGAAACCTCTGTAACTTTGCTTGCAGCAGCACCTTGGTGTGTTTTCTGTGTTCTCCAAGTGAAAATAAGCCTGTCCGGAGCCCGTGGTAGCTCCAGCTGCTTTGGAACACATTCTGCCACACTTGCTCTTTCTGCATGTCTCTAGCAGCCAGAAAGCGCTGTAAAGCGCTCTTTTCTCGAGAAAAGCAACACTCTGGGAAACCTCTGTAACTTTGCTTGCAGCAGCACCTTGGTGTGTTTTCTGTGTTCTCCAAGTGAAAAGAAGCCTGTCCGGAGCCCGTGGTAGCTCCAGCTGCTTTGGAACACATTCTGCCACACTTGCTCTTTCTGCATGTCTCTAGCAGCCAGAAAGCGCTGTAAAGCGCTCTTTTCTCGAGAAAAGCAACACTCTGGGAAACCTCTGTAACTTTGCTTGCAGCAGCACCTTGCTGTGTTTTCTGTGTTCTCCAAGTGAAAATAAGCCTGTCCGGAGCCCGTGGTAGCTCCAGCTGCTTTGGAACACATTCTGCCACACTTGCTCTTTCTGCATGTCTCTAGCAGCCAGAAAGCGCTGTAAAGCGCTCTTTTCTCGAGAAAAGCAACACTCTGGGAAACCTCTGTAACTTTGCTTGCAGCAGCACCTTGGTGTGTTTTCTGTGTTCTCCAAGTGAAAATAAGCCTGTCCGGAGCCCGTGGTAGCTCCAGCTGCTTTGGAACACATTCTGCCACACTTGCTCTTTCTGCATGTCTCTAGCAGCCAGAAAGCGCTGTAAAGCGCTCTTTTCTCGAGAAAAGCAACACTCTGGGAAACCTCTGTAACTTTGCTTGCAGCAGCACCTTGGTGTGTTTTCTGTGTTCTCCAAGTGAAAAGAAGCCTGTCCGGAGCCCGTGGTAGCTCCAGCTGCTTTGGAACACATTCTGCCACACTTGCTCTTTCTGCATGTCTCTAGCAGCCAGAAAGCGCTGTAAAGCGCTCTTTTCTCGAGAAAAGCAACACTCTGGGAAACCTTTGTAACTTTGCTTGCAGCAGCACCTTGGTGTGTTTTCTGTGTTCTCCAAGTGAAAAGAAGCCTGTCCGGAGCCCGTGGTAGCTCCAGCTGCTTTGGAACACATTCTGCCACACTTGCTCTTTCTGCATGTCTCTAGCAGCCAGAAAGCGCTGTAAAGCGCTCTTTTCTCGAGAAAAGCAACACTCAGGGGGACTTCTGTAACTTTGCTTGCAGCAGCACCTTGGTGTGTTTTCTGTGTTCTCCAAGTGAAAATAAGCCTGTCCAGAGGCCGTGGTAGCTCCAGCTGCTTTGGAACACATTCTGCCACACTTGCTCTTTCTGCATGTCTCTAGCAGCCAGAAAGCGCTGTAAAGCGCTCTTTTGCCCGAGAAAAGCAACACTCAGGGGGACTTCTGTAACTTTGCTTGCAGCAGCACCTTGGTGTGTTTTCTGTGTTCTCCAAGTGAAAATAAGCCTGTCCGGAGCCCGTGGTAGCTCCAGCTGCTTTGGAACACATTCTGCCACACTTGCCCTTTCTGCATGTCTCTAGCAGCCAGAAAGCGCTGTAAAGCGCTCTTTTGCCCAAGAAAAGCAACACTCTGGGGGACTTCTGTAACTTTGCTTGCAGCAGCACCTTGGTGTGTTTTCTGTGTTCTCCAAGTGAAAAGAAGCCTGTCCGGAGCCCGTGGTAGCTCCAGCTGCTTTGGAACACATTCTGCCACACTTGCTCTTTCCGCATGTCTCTGGCAGCCAGAAAGCGCTGTAAAGCTCTCTTTTGCCTGAGAAAAGCAGCACTCTGCGGGACTTCTGTAACTTTGCTTGCAGCAGCACCTTGGTGCGTTTTCTGTGTTCTCCAAGTGAAAATAAGCCTGTCCGGAGCCCGTGGTAGCTCCAGCTGCTTTGGAACACATTCTGCCACACTTGCTCTTTCTGCATGTCTCTAGCAGCCAGAAAGCGCTGTAAAGCGCTCTTTTCTCGAGAAAAGCAACTCTCAGGAGGACTTCTGTAACTTTGCTTGCAGCAGCACCTTGGTGTGTTTTCTGTGTTCTCCAAGTGAAAATAAGCCTGTCCGGAGCCCGTGGTAGCTCCAGCTGCTTTGGAACACATTCTGCCACACTTGCTCTTTCTGCATGTCTCTAGCAGCCAGAAAGCACTGTAAAGCGCTCTTTTGCCCAAGAAAAGCAACACTCAGGGGGACTTCTGTAACTTTGCTTGCAGCAGCACCTTGGTGTGTTTTCTGTGTTCTCCAAGTGAAAATAAGCCTGTCCAGAGCCCGTGGTAGCTCCAGCTGCTTTGGAACTCATTCTGCCACACTTGCTGTTTCTGCATGTCTCTAGCAGCCAGAAAGCGCTGTAAAGCTCTCTTTTGCCCGAGAAAAGCAACACTCAGGGGGACTTCTGTAACTTTGCTTGCAGCAGCACCTTGGTGTGTTTTCTGTGTTCTCCAAGTGAAAAGAAGCCTGTCCGGAGCCCGTGGTAGCTCCAGCTGCTTTGGAACACATTCTGCCACACTTGCTCTTTCTGCATGTCTCTAGCAGCCAGAAAGCACTGTAAAGCGCTCTTTTCTCGAGAAAAGCAACACTCAGGGGGACTTCTGTAACTTTGCTTGCAGCAGCACCTTGGTGTGTTTTCTGTGTTCTCCAAGTGAAAATAAGCCTGTCCGGAGCCCGTGGTAGCTCCAGCTGCTTTGGAACACATTCTGCCACACTTGCTCTTTCTGCATGTCTCTAGCAGCCAGAAAGCGCTGTAAAGCGCTCTTTTCTCGAGAAAAGCAACACTCAGGGGGACTTGTGTAACTTTGCTTGCAGCAGCACCTTGGTGTGTTTTCTGTGTTCTCCAAGTGAAAATAAGCCTGTCCGGAGCCCATGGTAGCTCCAGCTGCTTTGGAACACATTCTGCCACACTTGCTCTTTCTGCATGTCTCTAGCAGCCAGAAAGCGCTGTAAAGCGCTCTTTTCTCGAGAAAAGCAACACTCTGGGAAACCTCTGTAACTTTGCTTGCAGCAGCACCTTGGTGTGTTTTCTGTGTTCTCCAAGTGAAAATAAGCCTGTCCGGAGCCCGTGGTAGCTCCAGCTGCTTTGGAACACATTCTGCCACACTTGCTCTTTCTGCATGTCTCTAGCAGCCAGAAAGCGCTGTAAAGCGCTCTTTTCTCGAGAAAAGCAACACTCTGGGAAACCTCTGTAACTTTGCTTGCAGCAGCACCTTGGTGTGTTTTCTGTGTTCTCCAAGTGAAAATAAGCCTGTCCGGAGCCCGTGGTAGCTCCAGCTGCTTTGGAACACATTCTGCCACACTTGCTCTTTCTGCATGTCTCTAGCAGCCAGAAAGCGCTGTAAAGCGCTCTTTTCTCGAGAAAAGCAACACTCAGGGGGACTTCTGTAACTTTGCTTGCAGCAGCACCTTGGTGTGTTTTCTGTGTTCTCCAAGTGAAAATAAGCCTGTCCGGAGCCCGTGGTAGCTCCAGCTGCTTTGGAACACATTCTGCCACACTTGCTCTTTCTGCATGTCTCTAGCAGCCAGAAAGCGCTGTAAAGCGCTCTTTTCTCGAGAAAAGCAACACTCTGGGAAACCTCTGTAACTTTGCTTGCAGCAGCACCTTGGTGTGTTTTCTGTGTTCTCCAAGTGAAAATAAGCCTGTCCGGAGCCCGTGGTAGCTCCAGCTGCTTTGGAACACATTCTGCCACACTTGCTCTTTCTGCATGTCTCTAGCAGCCAGAAAGCGCTGTAAAGCGCTCTTTTCTCGAGAAAAGCAACACTCAGGGGGACTTCTGTAACTTTGCTTGCAGCAGCACCTTGGTGTGTTTTCTGTGTTCTCCAAGTGAAAATAAGCCTGTCTGGAGCCCGTGGTAGCTCCAGCTGCTTTGGAACACATTCTGCCACACTTGCTGTTTCTCCATGTCTTTATCAGCCTGAAGTCAGTTTCTGCTGCCTCCCTTCTTCTTTTCCATGGCAGACCTGTCAGCAGCTGCAAGCTGTCTTTTGCCGAGAGAAGCAACTCTGCACACAGAATCTGTGTGCAGCCCAAAATTCCCCCAAAATTCGTCCAACATTCAACCAATATCGAACCTATATTCACCCAATTTTTTTCTCCAAATTCCTGTAAAATTTCCCATAAGTCACTTAAAATTAGCCCAAATTTCTCCTCATATTTACTGAATATTGGGAAATAAAAAATCACCTGAAATTCTTCTAAAATACTTTAAGATCGTACAAAATTCACCCACAATTCTCCCAGAATTCGCCCACAATATTCACTGAATATTCGCTCATAATTTACCTAAAATATATCCTATATTGCTGAAATTTCACTCATTATTCTATTAAAATTCACCCAAATTCACTTGTAATTTGCCCAATATTCCCCAAAAGTCTCCTAAAATTCCCCTAAAATTTGCCTAAAATTTTCCCAAACTTCACCCAAAATCAAACCTAAATTCACCCAAAAGTCACTCAAAATTCCCTCTGAATTCAGCTAAAATTCGTTCATAATTTGCATTGTTTTCACTCAAAATTCTGCCAAATAACTCTCAAAATTCTTGCAAAAATCAATCAGTTCTCATCCAAAATTTTGTCGGAAATTCATCCAAAATTTTGTCCAAAATTCTCCCAAAATTCGTTCAGTGTTCACCCATAATTTCTCTTAAATAAACTCAAAGTTCCCCAAAATTCACTCAAAATTCGCCTAAAATTTGGCTAAATTTAGCCCAGATTTTGCTTAAAAGTAGCCAAAAAATCTGCCAAAAATTTTATCAAGATTCATACCAAATTTTACCAAAATTCCCTCAAAATTCCTTCAAAATTAGCCAAGAATCTGCTCAAAATTAATTGAAAATTGATTAAAAATTCACTCAAAAGTCACCCGAAATGCACCCTAAAATTTTCCCCAAATTCACCCAAATTTCTTCTAAAATTCACCTAAAATTTGACCCAAATTCACTCAAAATTCGCCCACAATTTGTCTAAAATTTACTCAAAATTGACTTAAAATTCGTACAAAATTCACCCACAATTCTCCCAAAATTTGCCCAAACTTCCCCCAAATTAAGCCGAAAATTTGCCTAAAATTTCTCCCAAATTCACTCAAAATCCTCCCAAAATTTGCCCAATACCTGCCCAAAATTCACCCAAAATTTACTGAAAATTGACTCAAATGTCGCCTAAAATTCACTGAAATTTCACCCAAAATTCACTCAAATTTCACCCAAAGTTCACTCAAAATTCAGTTACCACACGCTGCTTGCTTCCTTCTGTCATTGGCTCTTGGTGCACAACATGACAGGCCAACACTCTCCTTATTTATATTTCTTCCACTTCTGATGTTGTTGTCTTCAAAGCAATGATAGTATTCATCCCCTCCAATTGAATAATATTCCATTGTTTTGTGACCCAGAAACTGTCATTATAGAGACAGACACAACACACCGTTCAACATATCAAACCTAAATGAAATAGTCATTTATAGATACAGCCTGAAAATAGAAAGGCTACCTCATATAATATTTTTATAATGCAATATTTAAATGCAACATTTTTATAATGCATTTCCTTTTAAGGAAATGATGTCCCTCAAATACGAAAGTGAAATTATTGTCCAGGACAGAAAATCCCCATCAGGGAGTTCACTGCAATTGTTGAATTTTTGCTTTTACTTGGCTAAGCAAATATTTCTGGATAAGCAAAATAATCATGCAGGGAAACCCTATCTTGTGCTTTAGCAAAATCTTGAGTAACCTTCATGCTTCTGTCTTGTAATATACCTGTCCATTTTTGGGCATGGGGATTCTGGAGTAAATTTCCAATGTAAAGCAAAGCATTAAAACACAGAGGAAGGCCTGGATGGAGCAGAGCATCCAGGTGCCATAGCAATGTTTTATCTCCCATCAGAAACTGATACAATAATGCAAGTGAGGAGATCTCCTGAGTTAGCAGGCTGAATGAAGGTCTGGGTGATGTTTGGATGTTATGGTAATGTTGGTGAAAAACTCACCTGAGATCCCCCTTGCAAGAAAAAATATGGGCTTGTTACTAGAAAAATCCTTTAGGAAATGTCTGAAGTTTAAAAATAAATTGTTGCTTGCCTTCAGTAGGGAAAAATATCCACGTGGTGTTCGTGGTGATGAATTTGAAATCAATGTGATTCCATCCTATGGTGTGTGATTGCCTTTAAGAGGTTTTCTTTCACATCTTGTGTTTCCTTTCTGTCCAGGGAACTCATACAGATGATGTGTCTGCTGCACCTATAGTAGCTGTACTGTGCTTTCATACCAGGTATCCTGGTCCTTGCATTTCCCCAACGTGTAATATTTGCCTTTCTTTCAAATCAGAGAATTCTAAATTGTCGTTTTTCTTGTTATTCAGCACAATGCAAGAAAAGGGGTTTGCATTTGAGAAAAAAAAAAAAAAAAAAAAAAAAATACCACCTCAGTTCTAATCTTATTTCTACTGCTTAGTCCATGAAAAGTGGTGGTATTGTGACTTACTTGTGTAGTGCAAACTGTACCTGCATTTTTAGCTCCTGTTGGTGTTTCAATGCATTTCTCCCTTGTGGCAAAAATAAGGAGTAGCAGAAAGGTAATCAAATGCACCAATGAAAAAAGAAATTAAATATGGAGAGAGTTAAAGTATTGTGCTGCCTGGTAAAGTAATATGCTATGAAAGGATTGATTCCTCTTGGTGTGGATGTCAGGTGCATAGAGACAGAATGATCTTGCAGCTGCAATTGCTAAATTGAGGATTTTTATTTTCTAACCCCATGATAAAGATATATGTATAAATTATAGCTTCAAATATTTGTAAGAAACCTCAAATGTATAGCAAACATAAGGCCAGAAATTAGAGATCTAAAGGTGCCATGTAAGAACAAAGTGAAACATAATTTCATCTAGTTTTCTGCTTCTAAATTGAGCATAGCAATTTTTTCACCTCTATCACTCATCAGCTCATTTTGTGTCTGCATAGTAGGATGCATTCATTTAAGACTTGTCTTGATTCTTGGGCAGAAATGTGTGTAGTGCCTCCTTACTTAAACTGTGAACTTCATGTGAGAAGCACAGAACATGTTGTGTTTATGGATCCAGGTTTAAACTCCCAATTCCAATGCAAAAGAACAAGATTTGGTGCTTTTAAAATCTTATCTAAAAAAATAGTTCACCTTCTCACTGGCAACTCTATTCCACTGGATAGAACTTACGTTCCTACTTAACTTACACAGCGGACGGGACTTAAGCAAATTACGCAATTCACGAATGGGCGATTTACGCAGGTTACGTAACAAACTTGAGCTACGCAATTTACGTAATTTGCGCGATTTACGTTCCCTGCGTAAACCCACATAACCTATTCTATATATATTATTATATATTTATTATATAATAAAATACATAATGATATATATATTGCATACAGGTATATCCAGATATATTGTATGTGATAAATGTTATATACATGTATTTGCCTGATATGCAGTTCAGTATTAGATATAGGCAGTGTAATTATTTATCTTGCCTTTTGGCAGAAGTGTAAGCAGGTAAGTCTTGGTGTGTGCTGTGCCTTGGTTTTGGTGGTGTGTGAGCTTTCCAAAACAGCATGCCTTCTGCTTTTCACTTAATTAGGACAACAAATCTTCATCCTAGAGCCATAAAAGCAGTCAATGAGTAGACAAAAATGTTCCAAGAGTAAAACTAAGTCAGAAGGGTGGGAGAGTGTGTGTATGAATACACAGTGAGCCTTCCTGCAGTGGGTCGCCCTAGCGTTGCTGGCTCCGGCCAGCCCTGACACCACCACAACACAGGGGCCTTTGAGCCAATGAAGCAGGACCAACTACTGTGGCACGAGTAAAGGAGAGGCGGGACTCTTCCAAGCTGAAGCAACTGGGGGTTTATTCCCCCTCAGGGCTGAGGCTCTGAAGAGACCCCAAGCACCTGAGTGCAGTAACTTTTAACTGGGGGAGGAACACAGGGGAGGGCAGAGCAAGGGACCAATAGCTGGAACTCAGGGAGTGGCTCAGGGTACATCACTCAAAACAGTAACCAATGATACAACTTTAGGGAGGGGAACTCCTGACCCTATCCAATCACCCGAGACCCTTCCTAGAAGTTTCTAGGCTTGGAGAGAGGCCCTCGGATGACAGACAGGACCAGGAGTTATATAACTCAATGATTGATATATAACGAACCTTTGGTAAACAAGTCTGGAATGAACCAAGGAGAGGGAAGGAGGAGGTCACAAGGAACAAACCATTTAACAATTGTAATAAACCAAAAGAACAAAACATACAACAATCCAACCGGAACACCCATGGGAACTCATCCACCCACCGCCACACCTTCCCAACTTGCAGAATAAGTGAAAACTTGGCTTTCACATACCAGTTCATGCCAAGATCTCAGAATGATGACAGTTTCACGTGAGACATTTTGTGAACTCAAGTGTGACTTTGTGGAGCTGCCAAAAGCTCAAATTTTGTTTGCCTTCAGCAAGTGCTTTAAGCTGCAAAATCAATCCTGCAGTAAACCTTTATTTCAAAGTGTATAACTGGTCATTTTTAAGCTTCCTATGTTGATTATTAAACGTGGTGCCAGGTCTACAAGTGTGATGTTTTGAGGGTTGTTTTCTGTAATGTGCACAGTAGATGCTTGTAAAGTCAGCTCTGCTGGCTGGATGGCAGCAGAGATGCTCTCTGGTGACAGAAACTTTGCTTTAAGCCACAATCTCCTACAAATTCCCTCCACTGTGTGGGAAGGGCAAATGATACCCCTGGAAAAGAGATTTCCTACCCTTGAGCCTCGTTGCCTTAGGCAAACCCCTCTCACATCAGTGTGCACAGGTGTGTAGTGTCTCTCAGTAACTCAGATGGGTTTTGCCAAGCAAGCACCAGGCTGCTTAAAAACTGCTGATATTGTTTAAGGTGACACTTGACTGAAAGCAAAGCACTTCCACATGTTGCAGCACTGCCCAGGTCTCAGTGGTGGATGGATGCATCCACCAGTGGAATTCTCCTGTGAGTGGTCCATGCATGGCTGGAGAAGCTTGGATGCCCTGGGAGAAGCTGTCAGTAAAATCAAGCTGGGAAATGGAGCTTGAAAGACCTTTCTGTAGGAACAGCTGCTTTGGATGCCTTAGACAACTGGGATGATGTTTGTTTCTGGTGAGCTCTGCAGGAATGTGAACAACTCCTGAGCCAGGGGACAAAAAGCATTACATTCAGTTTATAACTCTGTGGCTGCCTTAAGCTCTTGCTGAGTGTCTCTGGTCCATTTCCTCAGGGGCCAAAAATCTCATGTGCTGCTGACCTGAGTAGAGCTCTGTTGGTTTATAATGTCTACTTCTGAGGTGTCTAAAGTTGAATTAAAATGATGTTGTTAGAGATTAATCAATTCTTGCATATTAAATATTAATTTCAATCAGTTGATGAGTAGTTCTATTTTTGCTATGTTTGAACTGCCTCACTGTTTGATGTAATTACTCAGCTAGTATTTCAAATTCTCTGATGAACACTCAGAAGGAGATTCCATCAGTGCATCACTGGAGTTTTGCAAGAGTAAAGGAGAACCCAATAACTTTAAGACTCAGTATTTTAATTTTTTTTAATCTCCAGCTGGTTCTGTTTTTATTGTGATGACATGAACCCTTGGCCATGACAACACTTTCTGTCACACACACCAGGGTTAACCTTCTATCAATAAAGAGAGAATATGGCCAATAGACTGCACTGAAAGATTACACCAACCTGGTCCCAGATAGCACAGCCTCAGAAAAAAAACACACACAGCAGCAGCTTTAGAGGCAGTTTTGTTTTTCAGAGCTCTGTGTTTTAAAGCTGTGGTGTCTAAAGCTCTTTCCACTGTGAGGAAAAGCAAAAGTTAGAAATTCTGTATCATCAGCATGGTTAAGTGAATGTGGTTGAGTGTGCATTTTGTGGCTCCCTGAGGTCACACCATAGTGAATGCCAGCTGGGAGCAGGGCAGGGCTGCAGCTCAGCACCAAAGGAAACCTCTTGGCAGGTGAGATGTGCTCACAGTGCCCATGGTTAGCCCTCAGGGGACAGCTGAGCAGGAATTCCTCAGCTGGAACAGGCTGGCAGGGAGCTGAGAGCTCCACCTGTTCCCCACAGGGAGAGTGGGGCTGAATTTTCGTGGGCTGAGAGAGAGAACAGCAGTTGCTCTGTCCACAGCAGAGTCAAGCTGTGGTTAGGAGCCATGGGTTCAATCCCGTAACCCTGGCTAAACCCGTTCTGTGCAGAGGTTTAGAAAGCATGAAGGCACTTGTGTTGCATCCCTGTGTGTGTGCTGTGGCTGTGAAAATGGCTCACTGCTTCAGTTTGAGGTCTTAAAGTAATTCAGAACCACAGACCTGAGAATGGAAGCAACCTGATATCCACTGTTCCCACCTTCTCCAGATTTATTTTTTCTTTATTTCAAGCTCACAGCACAAAACTGGCTCTTAGATTGTACAAGAGAGATTTCACCTACAAAAGGATTAGTAGGAAAACCCAGCATTAAAATGTAGTTACTAAACAATCAAGGGAACCCTGAGGAGGGGGGAAAAGACAGACCTGAGGTGAAGCAATGGATGCCAAACAAACCTCTTTTAACAGGGGAAATTGAGAGCCTTAGTCTTGGAATCTAGGTTTTCTCTTTAAAAACAAGTTTAGGAACAGTGTTGGTTTATTTTTTGTTTGGTTTTTTTTTGTTGTTGTTGTTGTTGTTGTTTTTCTCTAGAGGAAATAGGTTATCATATGATTGGCAGCTATGAAATATGACTAATTTCCTTCACTGCCCACTAACACAGAAATTTTATACAAAATGAATGGGACAAATGGTAAAATTTCTGCTAAGGCTTTAAAGCTTACATTTGGTGTTGTCAACGAAAATTATCATTGTTAATTCCTTGAAAAATGAGATGTTAAACCCATCTTCTGACTTTCAGCCTTCCACTAGCTGTAGATGGCAGTGAAGGTTTTATCAGGGTCTTAAGAATACTTTTTTGTCCTTCTCTGTCTCTGCTTGAAAATCTAAGCATGCAACTTTTAACACCAAGCATGTTTTCAGTCTTTCTATAATCTTGGTCTATCTCCTCAAGCTCCATTTATCTTTGTATTTTTAGCATAACTTCCTCCTCTAGCTTATTGTTTTTAATCTTATTAAAGAAATAGATCACCTTCGCGCCAGTGGTTCCATCCTGCCATAATTTACGCAGCCACCGCAATTTCCACGGATTGCGTAACTTACGCTATTCACGAAACATACGCAATTTGCGTAGCCTTCGTGAATAGCATAAGCTGCGCAATCTACGTAACACGCAGCAATTGCGGGAACCTGCGTAACCTCGGTGACCTGCGGAACTTATGTAATTAACATTATAAATATAATAAATATTTTGTGTGTATAATATATGCAATGTATATTTATATATATATGTAATATAAAAATAATATATTATATACATTATATGGCATAATATGTATTATGGCATATTATGTGTGATAAATCTGGTATAAAAATTCGTAAATAAAATAATAATCAAATGTACAATATAATGGTGTTAATAAACTGTAAAAACCTAGCAGGTAGAAATCTGTACCTAGCCGAGTCTCCGCGGCTCCAGCTGTGAAACAAAAAGCAGGACAAAGACCATCAGACCAAACAAAGACGCTAGCCAGCCCCGATAAGAATCACATCCCGTCCGATGCAAGGAGAATTCCTTCTTGAACGGTGAAGCAGAATTCCCTGACGACAAAGAATTCCCCGGCACAATATGCACACCAGAATCAACATAAGACTGGCTGGCTCAATTCGCATGAGAAAAAGACCTTCCCGGAACGGATCCACGGGACTCAGCAAATCCAGGAAGGCCATCTAGAAGAAATTTGGACTATATGGTCCATCCTGGACACCTGTACTGCCTCAGGACAAAAAACCCTATAAAACAGCGAACTGAGAATCGTTCAGGGTGGATTTGGGTGACCTGTACCTTGGTGTGCAGACCCCTCATCCACCCGGCGCGGCGCTGCAGATATCCTATTTTGTGGTTTTCTCTGTTTGTCGGTGATTGGGATTGTTTGATTAATAAACTGTTTCTTTATTAATCTGGATTTTGCCCTTGCGTTTATAACATTATGTATTTATTGAAATGAAATTACTATTTCATTTATTTGCTGGGTGTTTCCTTTTTATAGGAACACATTTCTAAACCAAGCATGTATGGAACATATTTCTAAACAACATGTGTACTCAAAAAATTGGTTAATTAAAACAGTTCATTGTGTTCATTGGCACAAAGCAATTAATATCAATATATTTGGCAAGCATTCATGAAAAAATCTAAAGGCACGTATTTATTTCTACAAAACTGCAAACCTGCAAATATGCTTTTAATTGTCTCTGTTTTATCAGTTCCCATGCCAACGACCTTGTATTTTTCCTTTCACATGTAAAACACAAATCTCTTCTTCTGCTAAGTCATTTGGCTCACAGACCTCTTGTCAGCCACCCCAAGAAGAAATTTCATATAAATGAGAAAACTCACATTATATTTAAACAAAATAAATGAACTTGCAACAACATTTTTGGTATTATTTTAGCTCTGCCCATCAGAGTAGGAATGAACCGAAATGGGTACAGCTTTCTGGCTGCCCCCGCTTTGGCATAGGCCCTGGGCCTGGGGCAGGAGAAGCTCTGGAGACCCCCAAGGCCGGGGCTGTTGTGCCAGCCTGGGCAGATGGAATGGCAGGAGGGGCTTCAGAGCTCTCAGGACCTCAGGGCAGCAGGGCACACAGGGAGCTTCCTTTTCCATTGTCCCAGCCCCTTCGCCATGGCTGGGGCTGAGTCCTCTCTGAGCTCCAGCTGCTGCTGTGCCCCTCAGAGGGGCTGAGGCTGTGGGGCCTCTGCCCAGAGCAGCCTGGCCTGAGCAGAGCTGTGGGGCCAGAGCCGGCTGGGCTGTGCTGGGGAGAGGCCCTTGGTGCTGCAAAGAGCTCAGGGCAGCTGGCAGAGCTTGCAGGGAGCTGGGCTGGGCTGAGAGAGCCTGCCACAGAATCCATCAGTGTCCATCTCAGCCTATGTGAGCGTGCAGGGCAGGACTCAGCCCAGGCCTTGTGGGGCAGGGCCAGAGCCTATGGAAGGCATTGAAAACAGGCAAGTGGCCAAGAGAGGAGGCTGCTCTGTGCCCTTGGTGGCATTCATAGAGGAGGGAGGGGGCCCAGGACATTTGTCAGCATCAACCTCTGTCCCCAGCCCTTGCCAGTCCTGGCTGCTGGGCCCAGGTTTGCGGGGTAGTTTGGCTGTGGCCCAGCTCCATCCTCCTGCAGGGCTCAGGGCTGTTCCCGGCCATGGCCAGCCCTGCCCGGCCTCTCTGCTGGCCCAGAGCCTGGCAGAGCCTGGGGCTGGGCTGTCTGTGCAGGCCCCCAGGGGCCATGTGCTGTGCAAGAGCTGGCAGAGGCCACCCAGCCTGGAGGCCACGGGGCACAGAGCCCCAAGACTGCTGTGGGTGCCATGGCACAGGGGTGGTTCTCACCCACAGGGCTCCTGTCCTGCCCTGGGCTTGCACAGGGGCTGTGGCACCATGGCTGGGCCAGCATGGCACAAAGGGGCCGGGGCTGACAGCAAGGCCAGGCACACACAAGGATTTGCTGGGCATTGTCTGGGCTGGCCAGGGCTGACTGTGCCAAAGGCACAGCTCAGCTGCCCTTGGGGGCTGCAGGAAAAGTCCAGAGCCCAAAGAGCCTCCATGGCTGTGCTGGAGACCAAGACTGGAGGAGGAAAATACGAGCTGCTGTGGGATGGGGAAGGGATTGAATTCCAGCACACACCTCAGTTCTCTGATCCTGGCACTGTGCTGATTTAGGGTGGGGATGGAACTGTGGGGATGGGATAAATTTGTGAGGGTTGGGGATTGCAAAGCAGGAATGGGATGGTCTGGCCTTTTGGAGTGCGGCACTAGAGGGAGGGAGAGCAGGGGGCACTTTTGGGAATAGTATCCTTGCTTTTAGTAATTTTGGGCCCTTGAAGTATCTTCTGGGTGGTTGCAGTTCAATTGGGAAGCTTTGGAGGGATGAGGTGAAGTGGCAGGGATTTTGGGAGAGTGAGGGCAAGTGGTTCAAGGAAATAAGAAAGAGAGGAAGGGAGAAAGGAAGGAAGGAGTATGTCTTGTCATTACCAGCACCTGGAGCCTGAAATCTGATGTTTGCTGGCGCCGACACTGCCCAGATGTGGCAATTTCCAGGGCATGGAGTCCTGATCCAGCAAATTGGCAGCAGCTGCAGTGCCCAGGTGCCACCTTTGCTGGCATCAGTGCCAGCCAGATGGGCCAATTTCCTGCTCCTGTGGCACTCGGGAGCCTGACTGAGCAGGAAAGGTGAGGCTGAGCTAGGAGATCTTCTTGTGGCTGCAGTGAGGCATTGAAGACTGTAGTCAAAATAGATAGTGCTGAGATAATGTAGCTAGGACTTCCCTTTTGCTAACAGAAGCCAGACTGAAGGAACTGATAAGGAACTGATAAATCATGAGAACTGTCAAACTAGAGCTTCTGCATCCTGAATAATCAATAGGCCCTATGAACACAATACATTCATAAATCAAACAGTCCTGGGAAAAACAGGATTTAGCTGTCACGAACACTAAAGGTTAAAAAGTCAGAGCTGAGGAAGACAATCTTACTTCATCATTTTGAGACCCCGCCCCATAAAAAAAACCACCGACCCATTTCAAAGAACAAACTATGCATGCTTAATGGCTTTTTGGCTAATTACCATACGAAGCGGGGAATGGGACGTACCAGAGTTATAATATGCATTTGTGTTTTGTGTATTCAATATTCCTGTACATAAAAAGACCCTGTGATCACCTGTAAATTGCACATGTGTATTTGGGAGCTATCCTGCACGCTGCGTGGTGTTGTAATAAACATACACTTTCTAACTTTAAACTGTTAGAGAGTCTTTGTCTGTCATCGTTGGATATTGGTATTAGATCAATATCCATATTTTTTTAAATAAATCAGAAGTAGCAAATGTAATAGCTAGTTTGTCCCTTTCACGGATTCCTCCTCATGGAAACTGAAGACATGTAACAAGTTGTTACACCTTCTGATAGATGCTTAAAGACAGAAATACTGTTCATAAGACAGAACAAAAAGAATTTGCTGCCAAAAGACATGAGCCAATGAATAATCATTTACAGTGCTTGAACATGAGATTTTAACCAATTACAGGTTGTTTAGCTGTGCCTGCTTCTACATTGTAACCACGTAAACATAGGGAATAAAGAATAAATGAGGAGATCAAACCTATTCATATTGGTGTCATTTGATACTCAGCCTCTTTCCTAGTAACAATTGCACATTGGTGATTAGCCTTTGCTGCTTTGGGCATCCCCCATAACATCAAAAGAGATAATGGACCTGTATATACTTCACAAAAAACTAGGCAATTTCAACAGCTATGGAGTGCGTCTCACCAAACTGGTATTTCTTGTTTACCAGCTGGACAGGCCATTGTTGAACAAGCACATGGCACTTTAAAACACCTCTTAGATAAACAAAAAGGGGGAATGTGTGGCAAAACCCCACAGAGCAGAGTAGCAAAAACTGTTTACACCCTAAATAACCTAACAGTACCAGAATGATCCTAAACCCCAGTAATTTTAAATAATTTCCTATCACTGCAGTCATCTGGTGATGCCCAGTCACCTAAAGTAATGGCAAAAGATATTTTGACAAATAAGTGGGAAGGTCCATGGGATCTTATTACATGGCCACGTGAGTAAGCCTGTGTCTCCACAGACAATGGAGCACAATGGGTACCTGCCAGGTGTGTTTGTCCTGCTCCATGTCCTGCTCGGGTCCTGAAGTGACACCCCTGCAGACATCAAACAACCTGTACATCTGCTACATGGACATCTGAGACAATTTATTTAAGGATTTTTATCTATTTAAAGACATTAACCATAAAACCAAAGTAAGGCAAATTGTTTCTTCGGTTAGCTGGCTTTCTTATGATTCTAAGGTTGAATTGTTTCCTGCTCATAGAGTTAAGTTGTAACAGCATAACTTTTAAGTTAATACCTCTGCATCATGCCAGTAGAGAGTTTTTATCACTGGCAATCCCATTTGACAGCTCCTGGATATGATTGTTACGTTGCCAGTGATACAATGGGATACATAACTGACTAAATGGAGCTAGGCCTGTTGAGTTAGGTGGAAAGGTCAAAGATTTTTATTGGTGTCATGGTGAATATTTCATACTAGTGCCATGTTTGTCACCCTGTCCCCAAGGGCCCTGCAGACAGGATGACAGATGCTGCTTTTATATTCAAAAAAATAAAAAGAGGGAATAATTGCAGTGGTCAACAGCTGGCCTGAAGGCACCATGATTATAATTAATCCCAATTTTATAACTGAAACATAACTAGTTACATAAGTACCTTAGTTACATGACTTGACAACTGTGGACTGTTGGAGAGCAGGCCTAGGCATTTGGGGACTTGAGTAGCTATTGGCTGGTTGGCAAGTGGTTGGCCGGGTGGCAAGTGGTTCAACCAGTAGGGACTGACCGCACAGACCTTCTGATCTACGTAAGTAGGAGAGGACTCAATAAAAGAGACTATTATGCATGAACCTTGGTGTATTATGTCACATTCCTGTCTTTGACATCAAAGCGACATGGACTCTGCAAAAAAGAAAACAGGGTGCCTGAAGCTGAGGAAAAACCACGAGCACCACACTGTGGATGTGTGCAGCATACACAGGGAAAAGCAGCAAAGCTGAATGTCATCACTTGGTTTCAGTTCTGTCCAGATCACATAAGGGGAAGAATGGAGCCACACAGCACTGGGCTTGTGTGCATACTGTAAAGGCTGCAAAAACCATGTTGCTGCTATTTTCATCCCTACCGAATTCATGTTAGCTGTCTTAAGGGAGAAGTTTAAAGATAACTCTCCTTGCTGCTGCTGATTCTTCTTACACCCTTGGTGGAAACAATTTAGGCTCTGAGATGCAGATAACACAATGGTAGATGCAGTGGAGAAGGAAAGGACACTGTGCACTGGCAAATTTGATGTGGTTTTCGCACAGCAACTGGATGCTGCAGCTTCTCACAGGCTTTCACTTCTAGAAGCTTTTTCTAGGAGATAAGCTGCTGAAAGTTGTCAATGGAGCTATGAGAGTGAAAAATGTGACAGCACGTCTATCTGAGAATAAAGGTACAGAGACACAGTGTGTTGTGCTCAGTTTGAAGGCTGCTTGGAGAAGGGATACCTTGAGAACACTTTGTTTTGATACGTGCTTCTGGGTGGGATGATCATGCACTCTGAAACACCCAAAAGAGTGCAAAAAAGAGCTAATCTCCAAGTTCTGCGACAAAGTCCAATGGCTTTGCATTACTTTGTCAAGCAGTAAGAGCTTTCTCAGCTGACTCTGATTGAGAACGAGCTTTTGCTGCATGTTTTCAATTCAGTACACTGCACAAAGCAGCCTGGTTTAATTCATCACCATATGTGATCTGGACAGGATTGAAGCCCAGCCATGGGGTTCAAGCTTTGACACTTCTCCCCTTGTATGCTGCACACATCCGCAGTGTGGTGCTCACAGTTTTTCCTCAGCTTCTGGTACACTGTTTTCTTTTCTGTTTCACAGAGTCCAAACTGTCCATGTCACTCTTACTCTCTCAGTGAAATGTGCCAAGAGAGAAGCACCTGCTGTATTAGTCATTCTTGGTCCAAGACATTTGACACAGCACTCTAATCTCGGAGAAGCAAAGAGGACATGAAGGACATATTTTTGTCCTGGCACATTTTTCTGTGCAAGACATCCCTCTGGACCGTAAGTCCCTGTGAGGCTGGTGGTAGTTCAAATTAAGAAGTACCAGGCAGAGAGCACCGTGATCTGACAGCGCTTTGCCGGTTGTAAAAGAAAGAGGACTGCCCTTTGAATTTGGTGCACATACAAGTTTTAGGGGCAAGCTCCAGGCAAGCTTTTTGTACTAACACAGTTCTCTGCTTGAGATGTAACCAAGAAGCTTTCCATTTAGATTCAGATCACAAGAGAGGCAGAATGTGGTGGCACATAGCACTTAAAAGGAAAGTGCATGGCCTAGGCATGTTTTGGCAAAAGAAATCCTCTAGGAGCACCTCACTCCCACCAGAGTGTTCTGTGTGAGAACTAGATGATGACTCACCTCCGGGAGAGCATGACAGGCTCCAAAAGGTGAAGAACAAAGCTGCAGAGCACTGGCCTGGTGTGCACAGAGTACAGGATGCCAGTGGAGAGTTGCTGCCAAATTCACATCAGCAGTAGTCAAGCAGGAAGTTTCATTTGTGCTACTTGTGCTTCTACCTCTTCCAACCCCATATGAAAACAACTGACCTTATGTTTAGGCCTTGAGATCCAGAGAACACGATGGTAGATGCAACAGAGAATGGATATACAAAGTGAACTGGTGAGTTTGATGTGGCTTACCTGCCGCAAGGGGATGGTGCAGCCCAGCATTGGCTTTGTCTTCTACAGCCCATTTGATGAGGGTAGCTGCTGGATGTTTGCAATGGAGCTGCGAGACAGAAAAATGTGACAGTCCATATACATTAAAAGGAAACTACATTGTCTCTGTATATTGTGCACAATTTAAATGCTGCTAGGAGAAATGACTACTTTAGTCCGTCTTGACCATTCCCTCTCTGTGAGCTCTAGCTGCTCTGACTCGGTGACACTTAAAGTCTGTGAAAGTGATTGCACTGTGAAAATCAGGTTTCTCAGGGAAGAAGGAAGGGCAGCAAATACTTGCTGTCCTGGCATGTCTTAGTATGAACTGCAGCTGGAAACACTTCACTGATGATGAACTCTGACACTTTGAGAAAATGTACTGATGCTATATATACAGTTGAGAAGGAAAGTGCAAATGACTAATGTGTTTCATCTAGTTTACAGACTGCAAAGGGACTATGAAGGCCAGCACTGGCTTTTTTGTTGTAGAAGTTTTCCTTTGTGAGCAGCTGCTGGACGTTTTGAAGGGGTTTGGGATCCACAAGAGTGAGAGAGTAGGATGGTACATAGAGCTTGAGAGAAAGTGCATATCCCCATGGAGGTGGATGCAGTTCAGTGGGTGCGAGCTACATGTTGAGAAGCTGATGCACACAGAAAAGGTTCTTAGAAGACAGGGGCCATGCTGCAATTTTCTTTTGTTTCACAGCTTATAATGTGCACAACCAACAAGGAAACGATTCTCCTTCCATCCCTGCTACACGCAGGAGCACTTTCTGTCGGTCTCCAAGAGCCAGGACGCACAGCGGAGCTTTTCCCCACAGTGCCCCAACACGAATAGGGCTGTGCCAGGAAAGCGCGTGCCTTTTTCCTTGTTACTGTCAGCGCTCATCAAAACAACCACACGATGACGCTGTTGACTCACAAAAGAAGGAAACGCTAGGTAGCCAAACTCGGAAGTGCAGAGCCAAGCTGCAGACGTCCCTGCTCGGAAATCTACAGTGCCAGCACAAAAAGATTTCACTGACTTCCCCTTCCAAGTACATTTTCTTCTTTGCACCACACTCAAAGGGCAACACGAACTCCTTTGCCCTAACAAAGCT
This sequence comes from Zosterops lateralis, assembly GCF_965231275.1. Classification (NCBI taxonomy): domain Eukaryota; kingdom Metazoa; phylum Chordata; class Aves; order Passeriformes; family Zosteropidae; genus Zosterops; species Zosterops lateralis. The sequence goes on from NC_139784.1 coordinate 28,840, forward strand.
TTTCTGTCTTGCAGAGTCTGCTAAAAACTTGAAAACATCTGGCAAAAACTGTGCTCACAAAAATGACAGCTGAGAAAGCTCTTTCTGCCTGTAACTTCAACTGCACCCGTAAAACAATGAGCACACACCCTGCTATCGACACTTTCTTTTTTAGCTCTAGGGACTGTCCTAACCTTTCAATTTCCCAGAGTCAGGATCCAAACGGAATGGCACCGGGGACTGCTCACACAGCTAAAGCTACCATAACAAAAAGCTCAACCGTTTGGAACTTGCATTCCCACTGACAGTTCAACAGCTCAAACCCAGAGAATTGCTTATTGGCAAAAACCTTTAAATTCACTTAAGCCCACCCAAAGTGCACATCTAAACTTGTTTTCTTTGCCAAACAGAGGAACTAGAAGCCCATCTTAAAAGAAATGGCAACCCCTCCTCCAAAATACAAAATGTCCACAGATGATCCATACGGTGGTACCAGAAAACTGATACTGGTCATTACCTGCCCAGCTCACAAGATCAGCTGTACATCAAGACTCAGCATAGCTGTTCTGCTTACCTTCTCCAAAAGATGTGTGCTGGTAGAATTTCAAGGCCATCTCTGAGAAGTGGAAACCCCATGCCAAATTAAATCTCTCAGAAGATCACCTTCCAAACATGGATGCCACCTCCATAATTGTGCACATTGCAGCAGTGCTTCCAAACCAAATACGCCAGGACAGAAAGTTGCTACTGCCCTTGACCTCCATGAGGCAGCTTCTTACCTGCACATCCAACACAGGGGCTTCATGCTTTGCTTCCCTTGATGAGCATAGCAATTCTCATTCAGGAACTCACTTAGCGAAAGAAAGTTGCATATCATGTCCAGTACTGAATACTCCAACAATGGCTCCTAAACAGAAGGGACCAGGACAAAAATGCCTTGCTGGACGATATATACCTCCCCAGCAGTACCTTAACATTTGCTCCACCAACACTGGCACTCTGTTCTTTGCTTCCCCAGGAAAGGCAGTCAGAGTCCCTTGGCCTTGCCTTGCTCTCAGTACTGTGCCTAGTTTTCTTAGCCTACCCTTGCTTTATTGTCTTTTCCTATGTCTGCATTACCTTGCTCTACTTAAAACTTCCTTGCCTTGCTTTACCTGGCCTTCCACTCTTTGGCTTGCCTTCCATGCAGGCAAGGAAATGCAAACCAAGGCACGCTAAGGGAGAGACAGACAAGGACAGAGAAGTGAGGAGAAAGTAAATGGAGTAGATAGGTGAGAGAAGGCCCAGAGGTTCTAGGCAAGGCTGGGGATAGGAAGGTAATTCCAATGATGGGTAGGCCAGGCAGAAACAGGAAGGGCTAGGCAAGTCAAGGTCCTGGAGGAAAGCAGTAGGCAGGTCAAGGGGTGGCATGGGCATGCAAGGGAATACAAGCCTAGGGAAGGTTGGCAGGGCAAGACCAGGAAACTGGTGGGTTGCCAAGGCAAGGCAAGTGACTGGTACATTCAAGGACTGCTGGTATACAAAAGTGGCCAAGACAGACTGTTCCGTCTCACTTTGATCTCATATGGGCCATCTCTAATCTGCACCTAAAACACCTGGGCTACCTGGTTTCCTTCATAAGCTAAAAAACAGTCATTCTGGCCCCGGAGCCCAAGGGTGAAATACAGATTGCCTGTCTGAAATTTAACACATCCAAGCACTGGTCCCAGACAAAAATTACTCAGAAAGACAGATCTGGCTGCATGGGACCTCCCCTGGAATTCTTCTCATGTGCTCTTGAAACTCTAGGGTAATGTGAGAGCCTTGGGAATCCTCAGGGGAGGAGCCAAGACAGGGCAAGGCTGGGAAATGCCAGGAGAAAAGCGGTGCTGAATTTCAGGTGAGGGAGGGGTGAGCAAAGTAATGCAAGGCAACAGAGGGGTTCAAGGGCAAGGCAAGAAAATCAGAGGCTTTGCAAGGAAAGATGAGAGAGAGGCAGGCAAGGCAATGAGAGTCCTAAAAGGTGAAGGAAACGAAAGGATTGAGCTGGACAAATAGGAAGGGAAGGGAGGGGGTGGGGATGGGTGAGCAAGTCAGTGCAAGGCAGTGGAGAGAAAGAAGGCCAAGGGAAGGCTACAGACCAGACAACAAGGCAATGCAAAGAGTGAGGAAGCAAGGCAAAGTAAAGGCAGGGGCAGGAAAGGGAAGGAAATGCAAATGAGGTGTAGGCCTGGAAAGGCAAGGCCCTAGAGAAAAGAAATAGGCAGGTCACAGATGAGGCACAGGCATGCAAGAAGAGAATGTAAAGCAATGGAGGTTTAGCAGGGAAAGGCAAGGAAACTGTTGGGTTTCCAAGGCAAGGAAAGTGACAGGTACATTCAAGGATCGCTGGTATACAAAAACGGCCAGGACAGAATGCTCTGTCTGGCCTTGATCTTGCATTGTCCATCTTTAATCTGTACCTAAAACACTTGGGCTGCTTTCTTTCATAAGCACCTGCTTTCTTTCATAAGCTAAAGAACTATCATTCTGGTCTCAAATGACAAAGGTGAAATGTGAATTTTGTGTCCAAAATTCAAGACTTGCAAGGATAGGTGCTAGAACAAAGCTGCCAGGACAGATGGGTGGGCTTGCACATGACCTCTTCTGGGCTCTCTCTCAAATGCTCCCGAAACACAGGAGGTACATTAAGGCCTTGAGAGTCCTAGGAGGAGCAGGCAGGGCAAGGCAAGCTGAAGTTGAAAAGAGAGGTGTTGAATTACAGGTGGGGGAGATAGAACAAAGTAATGGAAGGCAAGGGAGAGGTTCAAGGGCAAGGCAAGACAGCAGACAAGGCAACATGAGTCCAAGAAGAGGAAGGAAATTAAAGGGTTGACCTGGACAAATGGGAAAGGAATGGGGAATGGGTAAGCAAGTCAATGCAAGACACTGTATTGGGAGGAAGGGTAAGGGAAGGACATGGCCGGGTCAGGAAGGCAAAGGAAAGTAATGGCCAGGAATTACAAGGAAATGCAAGGTTTGGAAGGAAAAGTAAGACAATGTAAGAGAGGGGTAGGCAACACAATGGATCTCTTAAAAGGAAAAGTTCATACACAGCCAGGCCAAGGAAAAAGAGGTAGAGAAGTCAAGGTGGGGGACAGGTAAGTGCAGCTGAGAAAGAAAGAAAGTGCATAGCTCCAGTGTTTGTGTGCACGCATGTGTGAAGTTTGCAGATTGTAAAGCAAAGAAAGCTGTTCCTTGATTGCAGAGTGAATGGACATTTTTGAACGTAAGTGGCAAGGTCCAAACAACTTTTTCCTCCTGGCACATCTATGTGTGCAAGATGTGCCCAGAAACATTTTGGTTTAGATTCAGACTGCAAGTGGGACACAGAATGTGATGGTGCAAATAGCTGAGCAGGAAAGCATGTAGCATTGGCATATTTCAACAGAAGCAGTTTGTCTGTGTGAGAAGGAGATGGATGTAGGAGACTCCTGCAATATGACACTACACTCAGTTGAGAAGCAAAGTGCATAGCTTCAGTGTGTGCTCTGAAGAGGAAAGGCTGCAAGGAAAAGGCAAGGGGGCAGATTTCTGTCCTGGCACATTGAGCTGCTTGAAGCAGAACTGCTGTTTGCTTTCACTAAGGACTCTGTGACACAGAGAGGATGTGCTTTTTCATGTCGCTGAGAAGGAAAGTGAGAGTCACTTGTATGTCTGGTAGAGTTTATAGACTGAAAGGGAAAGGTGAAGCCGGGATTGGCTTTTCGCTGTAGGACTTCTTGCAAAGAAGCAGCTGATGGATGTTTTAAGCTTTTTGAGATCTGCAAGAGTGAAAGCTGGTACCTAATGAATAATACTGGTACCTAATGAAACTAATGATCATTGATCATCCAGCTGAATCCCCTGAACCCTAACCACACCAACCCTAACACTAAAGCTTACCCTAACCCTGACCCTTGACTCTGACCCATTCCCACAAGACTGCCAGTGGCCAAGAGACAGAAGGTTATGGTCAAGAGGATACCCCGTGCCAGCCCAGCATGAGGGGATTCCTGAAGCTCTGGCAGTACCTCTGGCCACTGCTGCTGCTAGAGTGAATACCATTGGTGGCAGGTGAGTAGCAAATCCAAAGGCAGCAAGAAGGAGAGAGGCAGGTTGTGGGGGCTAGGCCCAGGGTAGGACAGGTTTGACATCAGGTTGAGGATGGGGTCTGGGGGGCCATGCAAAGGATCTTTCAACTGTTGAGATGAACAGCCTTCTGGAAATGCTCAGAGAGGAGGATTGTGGGATGGTTGGACAGGGCATGATGGTGGCACAGGGCGTGCCTTTAGGCGATTGAGTGGGACTGGGCTTTATGGCACGAGTATGTCAGGGCTCAGGTTCCTGGCTGAGATGAAGCACACCTTTGGGCTTTTAAGCAGTGCAAGAGTGGAGATGGCCTCAAGGAGAGACTTACAGATTCTGCCATCTGTTGGAGAGGGGGAGTTTAGTGTGGAGCTTGCGTCACCCTAACTTTCTCCCCCTGCCCAGATTTGCTCTTAGGATGGCAGTGACTATAGGAAAGGGGCACCCCCAATGGGACATTTCTGGGTCAGCTCTAGAAAGAAATGTGAGGAGAAACCCGTCTGGCACTGGGCTTTGGACCTTGAAGCTGCCAAAGCTAGGGCTTGTAGGGAGCTGGGGTGTGGCACAGCCCTGCCTTGTTTCCCAGAAGAAAGTTTCACAGAGGGGCTCAGCCTCCCCTGGCACAGGGAACTGGAGCTTGTGGGGAATGAACCCTGGCTGGCCTCCTGCCCCAGGGTGGCTCCCTGCGAGCAGCTGTGCTCCAGGCCGTGACTGTCGCCTGCATATCTAATGATTCTGAGAGTGTGTTACGTACCATGGCTGCGGAAGGGACAGAGACATGAACGTCCAATGACGTGGCCACGGCACTGTCTGCATGCTGTGCCTGCTGCTTCTCCTCCAGGTGCTAGAGGGGCAGGAGCTCCCAGTACCTGCTTCTGTGGCTGAGGGCCCACTGGGACACAGCTGGAGCACGTGAAAGCCAGGAGCCATTGTCACAAAGTGTAGCCACAGGGAACCTACAGTGCATTGTGACCCTGTGGCACTCAGGAGACCCTTGTGACACTGTGGAAGTTCACGGAAGCCTGGCTCCACTGTGACACCACAGAACCTCAGAGAATCCTGGAGACACTACAGAACCTCATGGAACCCTCGCTCCACTGAGACGCCACAGAACCTGGTGGAACTGAGGGCTATTGTTACACTGTGGGTGCTTTTGGGAGCAAGGAGACCCTGGTGGGAATCTGCGTGAGCATTAATCCTGGCAGGAACCTGCTCCAGGTGGGCTCCTCTCTCCTGGCTTCCACACGTCCTACCAGGATTCTGCTCCAGCACCAGCTTGGCATGGGCTCACGGCTGCTTTGGGAATGGCTCTGCTCCAGGATGGCATGCTGCAGAGGATGCAGGTAGATTTTGTGCTCACTCATGGCACAGAGGTGGACAATAAAACCCAACTGTGAGAAACAAAGCCCACTACTCAGTTAAAATTTAAAGAAAAATTAATAAGCACCAATAGAGGACAAAGACAATAAAGCAAAAGGAATAGCGTTGGGTGCTTAGCTGCAGCCAGAGGCACACCAGTCAACACAGCAACACCCCTTATATACCCTGGGTATTGCATCAGCCATCTACATATTCATAAACTGTCACATATATTCAAACATTTTAACATAGTTCTTCCTCTGCCTTTATGGAGCATGTGCAGTAGTCCTAGTCATGGTCATTTGTTAGTTTTGAATACATTCAACAGGTTTCGATTCCCTAACTGATTAAATGTTAACATTACAACAACTCTTCACCAGCATTGGTATCACAACACAACATTCGCATCAAAAGACCTGTAAATTTTAGTAAAACTTCTCTTACAAAAGTCCCATTATAAAACACACAGTGTTCACTCTAACAATTGCAAAAGCCAACACTGTAATATATTTATCACACAGAGCCAGCCCCCCCAAGCCCGTATCTGGCTATATCATCAGGGCAGGGGAAATTTGGGAGGACCCCTGGAGCCCCAGCCCCGCTCCTTGTCCTGGCTGGGCACACAGCTGCTGGGACAAGCATGTGTCCTAATGTCCCCACCTGTGGACAAGATTTGGGACACTTTGAAGCTATTTTAGGGTGCAAAGCTGGGCCAGTTCAGGAAAGTCAAAGGGACTATTTGAGGGGCTGTCTTGTGGATGGTTTTTTTATCCCATACCATTTTTGGGGTATTTTCTGTTTTGTGTGTTTGTGGGGTGGTCACTGCCTTTCCCCTCTACGTCGCCACCTCTGAGAGTATCACAATGGGTGAGAACCAGACCAACATTTCTTGCAAAAACTGGGGGAGCTCCTTCCTTCTGGGCAGGTGATTTAGCTGGCCTCACATTCAAGGTGCCTCTAACCAAGGATACTGTAGTTTTGTGGGGGTTTTCCTGTTTCTTTTTGTTTCTTTTCCTTTGGCACTGTGACTGGGCTTGCTGGCTTACTTCTCTGCTTCTCTGCTGCTGGAGAGCCCAGAACCAGTGTGTGCTGCTAAGGGACCCAGGAGCACCCTATTGCCCCCTGGGGGCCGCCCAAATCCAGGGACCAACCATCACCAAGGGAGTGATTTCCTGCTCAGCCCCGCAGGTCTTTCTTCCACTGCTCCAGGTTTTTCACTACACCTTATTTCAACACCCCACGCCTGCCCAGACACTCCCTTATGGATCCTGCTACAGCTGCGGAGTTTCAAAGTACCAAAGGAAAGGGGAGATGTGTGGTGAGAAGGACACAGGGGCACCCCAAAAAGCCCAATAAATTTTCCCTTTGCCCTCCCTGAACAGATCCAACTTCACCCCAAAATGAATTCAAAGAGCATCAAATCTTGTCTACAGGTCGGGGGGGGCAGCAGGGGCATCAAGACATACCCATTTCCCAGCAGCTGTGTGTCCAGCCAGGATGAGGAGGAGGGCTGGGGCTCTGGGGGGGTCCTCCCAAATTTCCCCTGCCCTGATGACACATCTGGACATGGGCTGGGGGGTGGGGGGTGCTGGCTGAAACAATATTGTCTGCCTGCATGCCATGAGGGAGCACAAAATCCACCTCCATCCTCTACAGGATGCTGTCCTGGAGCAAAGCCATCCCAAAAGGAAGCCATGAAACCATGAAAGCCAGTGCTGGAGCAGGGTCTTGGCAGGACTTGTGGAAGCTGGGAGAGAGAACTAGGTTCCTGCCAGGATTAATGATCATGTGGGCTCAAAATAGCCCTCCCAGGAATTCCCCTCTTTGTTTTCTCCACTTTGAGTTTTTGGATTGCCTTGTGTGGGCTGCTGGGTGTTCCCCTCTCCAGCATCCCTGCTCTCCCTGGGGTGTCTGGGGTCCCGGGAAACCCAGGGGTCGTTTCTCCCTGTGTTCCCTACTATGGAGTTTTTGAGTGTCTCCTCTCTCTCGGTCCTGCTTAAGGCAACTGGGACTCCTGGTGCTGGAAATGATACAAGTTTTACAATTTTTATATAATTTTAGTCAGGGATATTTTTTACCTTTGCCCAGGAGAAAGGGAAATGAAATTTCTTTTCAAAAGACTTTGTTCCCTGGGCAAAGCCTGATGAGCTGGGAAGAGAAGAGAGGGGGAAAGCAGCAGCAACTTCCTCCTCACCTGCCTGCCTATCCCAGGGCATTTTTGTCTTCATCACAGCCTCCTCCTCCGTCTGGACAAGGTTTGGGAATGACCTGTTTTGGGGGGAAAACAAGGCATGTATGTGTTGGGTTGGGGGTTCCTCCTGCCCAAGTCCATATCTAGAGGTCACTGGGTGTCAGGTGTATATGAAAACCTCTAGACCACTAAACTCTCCCAGGAGAGAAAAAAACTCTACCAGGTGTTCCCTGCTGTGGTACTGTGTGACTGAGAGATGGGACTTAAAAGGAGGGGTGTAAGAAATTGTCCAAGCAAGAAGCCCAAGCAAAAAGAAATCAAAGTCAGAGTTCGAAGTTATTCAAGTCCTGTTGGAGTCCAGGGCATCCCTCTGGGCGCCCTGGGAAGTCACAGACCTTGGTAGAGAGGCCTGGGACACGAAAAAGAGGGTCTGGGGTCTGTGCAGGGGGGTTTGCCTGGCACAGAGCCCAGGAAGTCACAATCTTTGATTTTGGTCCATGGGAAAAACATCCATCAGAGAGAAGAATTGCAAGTGACAAATGTGTGACAGAGAGTAGTGTAGTTATCACTGTGCAGAAGATTTTGTAGTTTTGGATTTTTAGAATGTAGATGCAAGGGGACAAGATGGTGGTTTTAAGGCGGTGCTCTGGGTTCTTCTTCTTCTCCCTTGGCATACATCTTCTGTACTGACGTGGGCACAAAGTAGTTTCAGTGAATTGGATCAGAGTAGAAATGACCCTGTTAGTATAGGTGATAGACATTGGCATAGAACTGTAAACAATGGGTATGTAGTTATCTGTATAAGAGGTAACAACCTCCCATCACAGGAGGGAGTCACCTCGTGTCCAGGCTGCTGTGAACATCTTGGCTGGACACAGAGAATTGTAAGATAAGAACTAATAAACAACACGAGAAACCAAGAAAATCAAGACCTTGAGACTCCTCATCATTCTCACGCCGAACACCGAGCACCAAGCTCAGCACAGAACACAGAGACACAGAGTCAGACAGCAGACCCTAAATCCTTCAGAGGTCAAGAGGGAAAATCACTCCCTTCGTGCCCACACAAACCACCAGCCTTGCAATCTCGGGTGAGAAACAACCAGAATAAACCTGAGAAAGTCCAAGTAAAATAGGGGTTGAAGTAATTTATTTTCCTCAGTTCAGTCTCATATACTGTTGCAGCTCTAAGCAGTTACAGCTCTAAAAAGTCATATCCTCAAGCAAAAATTTTCTCGCTAGTTACAGAATTAGCCTATTGTTTGCATTACTTGGCAGCTTCACAAAACTACATAGTTTCAAAAACCTTGATATCTGCATATTGACAATTGAGGAGAAACAGGAAGACTGATTCAGTGACCAGAATTCAATTTTACTCAGGTTTTCCAAAAGCTAATGTACCATTTCAGGAAGGTTAATAATTTCCACTATAATAATTAGTTTAAAAGATAATTCAACATCTTTCTCGTAGGGGGTTGATTGAATCTCTCCTCTTCCTATAGGCAGGTTTAATCCCATCTTCTGTAATCTCAGAGCTGTGTTTGTTCCTGCCATGGCATCCTGGTTATCAAACCAGCTATGCTAATTAAGTCTGTCTTACTGTCTGTCTTGTGTATTCCCTCATCTGCATTATGCTGTATTTTCCCAGTTCTTCTCCTATCTGTGGTCACTTATCCCACTGCCTGTACCCCACTAAGGCTAGAACATCCTGCTCCACAAGCTCAATTGTGCTTACTGCTCTGCCTTCCATCGATTCTCCCATATTATGGTCTCTTCGTTTTTGGGTTCTGGAGTCCCGCTGTCAGGGTTGCTGGAGGTTGCTTTGGACCACCCATGTGTATTGGGGGTCCCCCATCTCCAGTACCCCATCAACCACAGGCTACTGGGGGTCCCAGGAATCCCAGGGGCCCCCACTGCTCAGGTTCCCACAATGGGGTTCTGGGGATCTTCACTGAGGTCCCACTTAGAGAAGTCAAGAGTTTTGGGGATCCCAGGGATCTCTTCTCCCCCTCTCTCTCTCCAGGCTTCTGGGGCTTCTGGTGGGTTGCCCCTCTGGGGGTCCCTTTTTCAGGGTCTTGGTGGTCCTGGTGGTCCTGGGACTCCCCCTTCCAAGCTGCCAGAGGTCCTCCTGCTCTGCTATTGCCTTTCTCCATTCTCCCCATTTCAGGGTTCCCGAGGTTCCCCTCTCTCACAGCCCTCCTTAGGGCCCCCCAAAATCGGTGTTCTCCCTCCCCTGACAACCTTGCAGTCTCCATGTGGCCTCAGGCAGAGGTTGGAGGGCCCAACCAAGGAAGCCCAACCCCTACTATAGGTGGGACCCACATCCCCCTGCTTCATGCCATGGCTCTGCCACCAGCCATAACTGGGACTCCCCAGACACCCCCTGGGGGCCCCACAGTGTTCCCTCAAGGTGCATTTGCAGCTCAGCTTTGCAGTCCTGCAAGATCCAAACATCATGTCACCCTCCCCCTACAGAAAAAACAAAGAGGAAGCCCCAAATATATTTTGTGTGAGCTCTAAATATTTGTCCCCCCTTCAAAAAAAGTCACCCAGGATATTTGGGGTGAACTCTCCTTCCCCGGTCATCTGTGGAATGCAGGTGGGGATGATGCTCCCAAGGCCAAAGGGCTGCAGATACAGAGGATGGTATATGCATATGGTGGCACACATTCCTGATTCTCTTCCTACTCCTGGCTTCTCCTTCTTCTGCTCTATCCCTCCTCTTCCTCCTGCATCTCTTCCATCCCTCCAGCTGCATGCAAGTAGCTTTTGGGTGAGGAGGGCCTGAAAGGGATGTGATGGGAAAGGGCTTGGTCACCCCAAAATTGAGCTGCAGGAGAGTGGAGGTTTGGGGGAAATGATGGAAAAGGAGTGGGAGTGAAGGGATTAGGGTAGGCAGAATAGCATGAAAGGAGTCCCCAGTAAGGGTCCCTCAGTTAACCCCAGGACCCCCAAAACCCCACTCCATCCTCCCAATTCTCTTCCCACTCCTGGTGCTGTGTGGGTCAGTGCTGGCTCAGGGGGTGCTCCAGGCTGACATGCTCCACCTAGCAAGTGTAGGTGACCCCACACCAAGGGGGGTTTCCAGCAGCACCAAGAGCTGGTGGGTCCAGCCCCCACTGGGCACCATGTCAGTGGCCACCACCTGCCCCTAGAGCTTCTGCCTGTCCTGGAACCACTTTTGCTCCACCTGCACAGGGGAGAAGTCCAGCATGGAGCAGAGCAGGTGGCTGGGGCCAGGCTGGGAACTTGACAGCACCAGTGAGATGGATATGCTGGGGGGCACAGGGAGAGAGCAGGGAGAGACTGGGATGAGCTGAGGAACAGTGAGAGAGAGGGGGGAGGATTTGGGAGCATTGAGAGGAACTGGGAATGGGCTGGAGGGCACTGGGAGAGACAGGGGATGTCTGGGAGGGACTGGAAATGGATTGGAATGCACTGGGAGAGAGGGAAGATGTCTGGGAGTGGACTGGATGGGACTGGGAAGTTGAGTACAGCTTGGGGCACTTGGTGCTGGGAGTCTGCCTTGCAACTGAGGGAGAAAATACAAGAAAATGTCCAAGAGTTGAGATATGGATCAGGAGAAGAGATTCCCTCACCAATCACCATCACGGGCAAAACATACTCACCCTGGAGATAGGAACTGAATTTATTATCAACCAAATCAGAGCAGGATAATGAGAAAGAGAACAAACCTTAAAAACACTTCTCCCCAGCCATCCCTCCTTCCTGGGCTTTCCCTCCTTCCTCCAGAATGAAAAAAAAAATCAAATAGGAATAAAAATTGAAGTAAAATGAAATATATATAAAAATAACATTAAAAAAACACCCCAAAAACAAACAAACAAACAAAAAACCCTAAGAAAAACAAAGTAACAGCAGAGCTTTTTCTGCTGGTATTTCTTGTCCAATCTCCAAGCTGCATCTGAGCCAGAAAACACTGGGCTGGGAGGGATATTGCTGCTGAGGGGCTGAATATTTCGGAAACTGAAGTATCAAGTAATACCTTTAGTTTATGGAAGTGCCAGTGTCACTGAAACTGCAGGGAAAAGAAAAAAAAACAACCTCTCCAACAACATTTTTAGTGTTATGGAATCAAGCCATTCCTTTATTCTGGCTGGGATGTTGTCCTGGCCAAGTTGTGCAACAGAAATAATTTCATCCACACATTGCCCAGGTATGTAGAGAAAATCATTCCATGATATATGAATTTTACCAGTCTTTTCCTAAAGTTTATACAGTCAAAACCCATAGAAATTCATTTGTTCAATATTCATTGCTCCTAGGTTACACAGTTCTTAGTATTTGGTTTCCTATTGGTTACAGACTTCTTCACCACCGATGCTAATTTGGTGCTCATTCCTTGGTTTTCTTATCATTCTTTTCTGGACCAGGTGTCTCCAACCATGCCAGGGGTAATGTTTGGAGCTGATGATCATTAATGGTCATGTATCTTCTGAGCTACTCCCAATCTGTTGAGATGTTTTGGTTTTGTTGGCTTTTTTTTTTTTTTTCTCTTTTGTAACCTGTGCTTGGCAGGGGCCTGGGGCATTCTAGTCCAGGCTCTTGGATTCAATTGCCTTCTTCCAGTGCAATTATCCTCGTATGGGAACTGTTAAGTCACAGACTGTACAATGAGACACAATTCCCAAAACAGAAAAAATTTCCAGCTATGTAAAATCTCACTGCCAAATTTAGAAATGTGACAGATATAGCTGGTCTATAGCTGCACAGATGATTTGGCTTAACAGATATCAGCTTGACCAGCCCAGCTCAAAGTAAACAAGTCCCTGGACATGATAACCATGGGTTGGATTCAAGCCCAGTCAGAGGACCTCAGCGAACCCCTTTGAAGCATGGATGCACCCACACCGTTGGCCAGTGAGCTAGGCAGAGTTGAGACCCTTGACCAAACATGTCTGTAAGTGTGGGAAATTTGAAAGCTCTATGGAAGAAGCTGCCAGATAATAAATGTGGGTTGTTGCTGCACGAACTCAGTGTGTTAATGTCACATCCCTGTCTCCGACACCCCAGTGACATAGAAACACTTCAGCAAAGACTTTGGAAAAACAAAAGGTGATGCTTGATTACCTGAGGCCTCAGAAAACTGAGTTCAAGGTGGAGAACAAGCAGACAGCAAACATTTTCCACTGCTTCTCACTCCAGCCATTACTGCAAGTGCAGCTTCCCTGGAATTTCATGTCCAATGTGTCTCTTCCAAGCTCAAGACGTGAACAAACAGGCATTCCAGGATCTATTGCCTTTGTACTTTGGGCACCATGGACCCACCATGAGGAACTGCAACCCAAGGTCAAATCAAAAAAATAGTCCTTCCTGCTTCCTCCCACTTGCTGCTCTCATCTTTTGATTATTCCTGACTTTTCCAGTGCTGTGCTTGCAATGATCCTTCAGGCACCCTAAGTACACATTCAATTCAGTGAAGTTAGCCCTGGGCTGGGAAGCACAAGACAAGAAGTATCTAAAAATCATCCCTTGCCTTGAGGTGTCCAGACCTGGGAGTAAGCCCTTCCCACCACCCTCTTGGTCTTACTCTGTCTGAGTAATTCTGGAAATGTACATCCAAACTCAAGTTAGACACATTGGAGTGTGTTCTGCACACCAAACACTACAGCCCCAAACACCAGAAATCTAAATATGGTCTGGATTGCAATTCACAACCTCATGGTACTTTACATGGTAAAACCTCCTCCAAGAGAGGAAAACACATGACAGCAAGGGCAGTCCTAGCTGACCCAGCCCTTGTGGCAGCTGTGTTTCTGAACGAGGTACTGCACTGGGTCTCACTCTGCTATTTTAAAATACTACAAGCCCTATGGTTGGTTCTGGGGTTTAAAAGTTACTTTTAAGTCAAGAAAATGGTCTCTGTCTGGGACAAATCACTGAATTCACTGCTAGATCCCAAAATCTGTTTCCAAGTGAATAAAAACCTACATGAAAAGAAGAGCACAAAGCTTCCCAAATGCATTTTATTGTATTTCCAGCACACATTTCAAGACAGTTCACATCAAAATGAGGTCACTCAGTGGCAGTGCATTGTTAGAAAAGGCACATTGGCGACCCACCTGACAGTCTTCACTAGACTCCCCATTCCCATCACTCTATCTGCAGCATTCTCATTTCTCACAGACACTCAACTGACTCCCATTAGGAAGTGGATCAATGTTCCCAGAAGCAAATCTCCAGGGTGATTTTTTACTCATTGCAAACAGCAGGAATGATTGAGGACAGCTGCTGTCATAGGAAAATGTTAAAAATGGGCGGAGATAATATTTTTCTCCTTAAAATGCCTTTATTGATCAGCTCTTAAAGGGAGAGCTCGATGGATGGTCTGCTCTTCCTGGTTCACCCTTGAGAAGGAGGGTCTGTCCGGTTTGCAGCTTCAGTCACTGCAGAGCCGGGAGCCCTGCCCTCGCAGGTGTGCCCGGAGCTCAGTCAGACCGGTCCGCTCCGGGGGGGGGGGGGGGGGGGGGGGGGGGGGGGGATATCCCCCTCCCCTCGGGCATCTCTCAGTTACAGCGAGATACAAAGAAACCTGTTTATCAATACTTTAGGGCATAGCCAGTTCAGTACTGCCTTTTGTGGATCCAGATTTTATGTTAGTTTGTTTTGGCAGGGGACTTTTGGTGCTGAATATGTCCCAGATCACAGTGGGGCTTTATGGGTGTTCTACTAATTTCCATGCCAATGGAACGCACACGGCCAGACATGCCGATGGGGTGCACATGGTGGCTGTGCTTGGGAACTTGGCGGGGGCGCGGGGCCGGGCTTGGCGGCGGCGGTAGATCCACACTGACGGCGGCGGCGGCTGCTTCGCGGCGGCTGTGGGGGTGCGGGGCCGGGCCGGGTGTCGGCGGCCGGGGGGTCCCGCGGCCCTGACGACGGGCCGCGGGCTGCGGTGGCTGGGGCTGTGGGGACGTGGGGCCGCGCCGGCGGCGGCTGCGGCGGCTGCTTCGTGGGGAGCGTGGGTCCGGGCTGGTTGTCAGCGGCCTGAGGGTCTCGCGGTCCCGATGGTGGGGGGGGGGCCGCGCCGCTCCGGCGGCGGCAGCTTCGGTCTTGTCGCGATATTGGCGGTGGTGCTGTTCTGGCCTCCAGCGGCTCTTCGGCGGCGGCAGCAGCAGCATCTGCGGGGGTGCACGGCGTGGCCCTGGCTGTGGCGGGCCGGGGGCTGCAGTGGGGGAGCGGGGCCGCCGGCAGCGGCGGCTGCGGGGGCGCACGGCCCGGACGGTGGGTTGAGGTCCTCTGCGGCATTGAACAGCCGTACCCTGACCCCTCCAAAGTGGCGGCAGGGGCTGCTGCTTTGGCCCTGGCGGCTCCGCGGCAGCAGCAGTGGGGGGGCGCTCGGGGGGTTTGGGTGCCGCTTTTTTCCCCCGCGGGGAGTGGGGCTGTCGGCTTCTAGCGAGCAAACAGGCCCCCTGCTTTTGCAGGGGGACCACAGAGGTGGTCCCCACTGCTACACTACAGGGACTCACAATTACAAATTATTTAGACCATTAATACACTTATTATACAACAATTAAGAGGATTTTAACACTTTAAACTTTTAACATATACCCAGGAGGTTTTTTAAACTTTATTTCTTTCAGAAAAGAAAATAAGATTGTTGTGGTCAGGCATCTTTAGCTCTGAAGGCTTCAGTTTCTACCTACCATTCCTAAGCAGCTCTGCCTTGGTGCTGTTCATCTTCTTTGAAATGCCTCCATGGTGTTCAACTCCATCTCTTTGGGTCTGCTACCTCCCCACTCTGACAGGAAGCACTGACACCACAGTAGGTGAACATCTGAACAGGTACACACAGGCAGGGACACACAAATTCCACCAGGTTTTGCAGCACAGTTTGTTGTGCTTCATGGCTTCAGTTTTTTGGTACAGCTTCACTGCAATTTAACCTAAACAAAAATACCTGTCAAGACTTAATAATAACCCAGAGAATCCAGTGAACCACCTGAGTGTTATCTCAGTCAGTTCAGTTGAGTTTTGGGGAGAAAAACTATGTGTTTGAGCTTTTATACAAGTGATTTTTTTTTTCTCCATGACAGTGTGGGAGCTTTTGGTTTCTGGCTGCATAAATCCCAGGCAGTATCTGAAAGAACCTTCACAGTTTTGGACTTCTGGAACAAATCTGGACTTAGGCAGCCAGAAACCAAAACCTTTCCCCAAAACACTTTTATATATTCCTGTAATTTTTTAATATAAATATAAACATGTAAATGAATGTAATAAAAATTAGATATAAAATATATTCGAATATACTACATATAAAATAAATATAAATTTATAAATATATATGTAATTTATATATACTCATGTATTTAGACTATTTGCACTTATTATATAGAATACCTGTTTATATTTAGAGATCTACTGGCATGTTTAACTTATATTAACACTTAAACAGAACATATATTCAGACTGTTTAGACTTGTGTATTTTGATACTTCGGTCTCAGAATTCTCTATTTCAACTTAGATATCTACTTACATCATCCTGCTGACACTGTGAATGGACAATCTTCTCAAAAAAACTACCACAGCAGCTGGGACCTGCACCTGGTGCTCCAAGGTGCTACTGAGCTGATTGGGAGGCAGAGGCAGCTACTGAAAGCGCCACCAAAGCGCTCTGACTCAAAGTACAAGATGTTCCCTACTGGGCAGTAGCATAAGCGTAAAAAGCCATGACAAATGCATAGCCACCAAGTCACTGAGCATCCACACATTTCTTTTAGTCTGCAGGTGACACTATAGTCATTAAAAATAGTGTATATGCGTAATACTTCGTGCTTATCACCAGGTGGCAGCAGCTATTTTAGTCCCAGACAAGATCGTAACAGACGGTGTTACAGTGACACAAAAAAGCTTTGAATACACAGGGAGATTTTTATTGCCTTCACAGAGATCATATTTTCTCCTGTTTTCAAGACCTTTATTATTTGATTTATACATAGAAAAGTTATATTTGCATTTTCAAACCCTATATAGGGTATTTAGAATTTCTTATTCTCTAAGATCCTGTATATAAAGCAGTAGATATGGGTTGTATTTGGAAATCAGCTTTTATTGAAAAAATAATTTTCTCTCTATATAAAAAGATAACAAAAGTTACCATTTTTAACTACCCGTACGACTACTGCTAACCATTACCCCTGACCACTACCCTAACCACAGACCTTAGAACTACCCTAATCACTACTCTTAACCACTACCCTAACCACCACCCTAACTATTACCTCCCACAACTACACCCAACTGGGCAACCCAGTGTCTTGTGGACAGTTCAGGTGGCCCCCAGGAGTCCAAGGTCAGTCAGAGCCATAGCTCCAGGCAGCTTTCTTCTGGAAGAAATCCTCATTCTTTTGCAGATATAGGAGGCAGAATCCCACTTTCAGCCACAGGTGTCTGGCCATTCAGTGCAGCTCTTTTCCCCAGCAAGCTAAGCCCACCGCCTGAGTGTATTTAGGCAGCTAAGATATGGCCCCTTAGAGGCCAAGGCCAGTGAGACCCTTCAGTCCTACCAACTTCCACAGCGCCCATGACAGAAAGTGGGAGTCCATCTCCTAAAGCTGCGAACATCTGCAGATTGCTTCCTGGCAGAAGCTCCACATCCATAAAAGGACTTCTTGGTAAGACTGCAAAACACTATTCTTGGATTTTAATACACAAATTCTGGTTTTTCCTTGTTACTCTCAAGTGTCCCTGATTCAAGGGAGTTCAAGTCATGGACAGGACTTCACTCTGCAAGCTAAACCAAGTAAGATATTAAAACTAGGCTTTTTAGCAAACTGCAAATAGGAATTGCCTTCTCCAGAGTCTTTCCAATGTCTTGGCTTTCCTCTGAATGCCTGGTAGAAGTCTGAATCCCCACTTCTACACATTACAATTTTCTGGTACTGGCAGCCAAGTAATAAGGTTTGTAAATGAATCTTGTGCACAGAGTTTGGTTTTGAAGCTTTGAATTTGAACTGATACCTGTATTCCAGTCTCATTTTGTAACTCACAGCATCCTGCTTACACATTCCACACAAGGAGAAGTTGCAAGGCTCCTTCCCTACCCCCTATTTTAAAACCAAGCTGAATTCCAAGTGTGCATAATTGCTAGATTATTTAGAGTAATTAGAATTGTGTTTCTTTCTTGAGGTATTTTATATCTTGAGTATTTTATACTGCTGTAATTTTAGGCTATTGTTTGTGATGCATTCCTAGCAATGCCAAAAGCACCTAAAACATATGGTTAGGTGCCCTTTTCAGAATTTCTACTTTTATAAATAAATAATTCAATATGCCAGAGTCCTTCTTATTAAGTAGAGAAGATGCACAATCTGGTAGAAGTGTCTTTCTCAAATTATTTGCAGTAAACAGTGTATACTCTGAATTTTCACACCTTCTAGCATTACTCATAAAAGAAGATTATTTCCCAGAATACTCCAACAGAAGCATTCACCAGCAAACTATTTTCTAGATGGTTGATTTGACACTGTGTTGTAAAATACACATGAACACAAAACCTTTTACTTAGGCTGAGATTGGCTGACACTCACTGAAAGCCTGAAGAACATCATCATGGCTTGAGAAGGAAAGAATAAACAGAGCTGGGGGGAAAGAGGCAACACAAGAACAATCTGAGGAACATTATAAGCACACTAAGACATAGAATAATATAGCACAAAGAATACACCAACCCAGTTATAGCTTCTCTTCTAGGGGTACCAGAATAGTTAACCCATGAAAGGGACACATCAGCATCCCCCAAACTGGCAGAAAATCAGAGGTGTTTTGCTCAAAGTCCTGTGTCAGATAAATTTACATTGAAGGGTGATGCTGCCTCCATTTGTAGGCTAGCTGGTCCTGCCTCCTCCTACTTACAATTTTCAAAAGGAGTATGATAGTTCTCAGAAACACCATTAGTAGCCTTAAAATAGATTTTATCAAGCTTGAATTTACATTCAACATCCAGCATGTACATTCTGTAAGTGCACATGCACAAAAATCCCTCCTGTCAGCTGTTCTCCTTCTACCCCTCCCCTCCCCCCACCCCCGCTTCAGCTCCCCACCCCCTTTCCCAAAATGTACACAGCATTTTTGGTGCTGAATCAGAGGAATAGAAACCATCTCTGTCTTGGAACAAAGGTTATTCTTCCATGACAGAAATACTGTACGGTGTATTTACTGGGGAAATAATCATTAATTTCTATAAATCATTTCACTATTGGTAGCTGGAACTTTAATTACAGAAGCAAATGCAAACAAAAGGCTTGTTTGTCAAGAGTGGGACAAAATAACTGTTTTGCCCTGAGGATTGATTAGATTCGCTATTTTAAGAAAAAGTATTCAATTAGAAACGTAGAGTGGAAAATTGGGGAGGAAAAATCAATTACTCCTCATGGAACATTTCCAGGGTGCTGCCTTTTATTTTGTGACAAAGTACCATGAAATCTTCACTACCCGCAGGTGGTCAAGATCTCTTGCTGTATTTCCCTGAGAACTGGCACTTCTAGAGGCAGCTCACACATCTTTTATGATCTGTTTCAGGAAAGCTTAATACCATCTAATTCTGCACCTGCCTTCCCACTCTGCTAGGATTTTCCTTAGAAACCTTCCATCTAGGAATGCAGGAAATTAATTCTTTGTTTTTCATATTAGTGATCATTATCTACATTATAGTTGAACTAGATTAAAAAAGGAAGCAGCCACCTCCTTCCAAAAACCATACATGTGCACCCTCTCCCAGTTCTGGATTTTACATCTATAGTTTCAATTGCACCATCACTTGTCTTGGGTTGCAATGCAAAATGTAACCAAAACTATGTATTCTATTACTATCTGCAGCAACCAATTGAGGAAGTGTTTTTTCTCTACGACCCATTCCTTATGACTCTGGGGAGGAGGGGACAGGTGTTTTCTGTTAATGGGCCAGCTGTTAAAACCAGGTGGGGCAGTGTTCTTTATCCCTTCCATGACCCATCCTCCCTCACTGGGATATCTTCTGTTAATGGGCCATTAAGACTCACTGCATGGCTGATAAAATTACATCATCCCATGGGGAGATGCTCCACCCAGGGGGAGGAGCCAAGCATTCCTACCTGGATAAAACCTGAGATTCAGAACAACAGGACAGCCTGTTTGCACTGGATTCCCAGAGGAAGACTGGATCCATCTCACCACCACTGGACCTTCAGAGAAAAACTACACCCTTTTACAGGATCATCTTTGCTCCAACAGAACCACATCTGTCATTCCAGGAAGACTTAATTGGACTGACACCAACACCTTGACCAACAGGGTGTCAGGCTGTATTCTGACTCTGTCAGTGTTTTCTTTTTTGTTTGTTTGCTTTTTTTTTTTTTTTTTTTTGGTACTACATTTTTGGTTTTAATATTCCTAGTAAAGCACTGTTATTCCTATTCCCATATCTTTGCCTGAAAGCCCCTTACTTTCAAAATTATAATAATTTGGAGAGAGGGGGTTTACATTCTCTATTCCAAGGGAGGCTCCAGCTTTTCCCTGGCAGACACCTGTCTTTCAAACCAAGACATCACTTTATTCCTTTTAATTGATGCTTGGCAGTTGCAATTGCTCTTGTCGAATTAGTATTTGACATTTGCTTTCTTCCTGATCTTCCCTAATATTCACTGGCCAGCCCCATATCTTTGATGCCTTTTAGTCATTTAATTTAAGAGGGGTCAATGAAATGCAGGGTTAAATATCTACCCAGCCACAAGACAGGTTATCATTACTGCAACACGGCCTGAGTGTAGTCAGTTCTACCATCCTCCTGTAGTTCAGCACAAAGCAGTCACCAAGAAGGGAAGCACAGATTTGGGATTTACATACAGGCATAGCACAAACTTACAGATTCAGGCCTCCCTCTGTTGGGGTGCCTATCTCTCTGGTCAGCCTGCTGTTTGGCTGGATCACCAGGTCAGCTCTGATACGCCTCAACAGAACCGATGTGTGGGTTCTTGGCTCTGCAGCACCCCGACCTTCGCTGCCACGGCCGTGGTATAAATGAAAGAGGGGACTCTCAGAGGTAAGGGGAACAAAGGTTTATTGGGGAACACAGGGGAACCCCTCACCTTAGGCCCGATGCCTCAGGAGAGACCCCACACCTGGGCTACGGGGGGGTTTTGTCCAGGACAAACTCAAGGGGTGGATACAAGCTCTAAACCAATAGAACAAAGCAAAGCAATAAATGCCAACTGGGTTACATTACTAGTAACAAATCAAAGGTAAATTGGGGAGGGGTCCCTGGGGCATCTGCCAACAACTGGCCAAATCTCCTCGAAGTTTCTGGACCTTGGAGATAAGAACTCCAGTGATGGACAGAGAGAAAAAAGATACATTGGAAAGGATAGGCAGGGAATATCACAGGGAAAGGACCAATAGGGAACAGTCTCTGGGCAAAGAATCAGAGACGGCACAGAAATCTTTATCAATTTATGATAAGAAAGGATTCCAAGACAGGGGGCCCATCTTGGGTAACTAAAACTACACTAAACTTACAATGAAACTTTGAAACAAAATCCTGCAATCCCACATCCCTCCTGGACTGCATCACCTTTATTTTTAAAGACTTACAGAATTCTAAGACTGAGCTACAGGCTGGTGTGAAAAACGAGGTTCACTTCTATGTAACTTTTAAGAAATAGGTTTAATAGAAAATGAGACAATTAGGAGATAGAAAAAAAAAAAGCAAAGTACGGCCAGGTGACTCGGCATTCAGCCAAGTCCACACCTTGCTATATCAGAGACATTCTTTAAATACCCTTTCTATTGTATCAATCTGTTGAATATTCATATTTTTCAATAAACTAGTTTCCATATTCCAGGAACTCTTTTGCATGGTCCCTCCTTGGGTTTGCCTTTTTAGAGCATGCGTGTTTCATGGCTGTGTCTTCATTATCACCTCCAGCTTGGGCCTTGGTCCAGACTTTCTTCAGATGGGAGATGCTGATAGTTGGTGTATCAATAGCAGGGTCTTCTTTACATCTTCACTGGATGTTATCCCAACCAAACAGACAGTTTAAACAATCTATATCAACTACTACCACTATGCCTAATTTTCTTTACTAATAGCAGAAATAAAAAACTTATATCCTTACCACAACATTATTTATCATATAGTACACATCTTGTGAAAAGCCAAATTTATAATATACATTTATAACACTGGTTATCAGAAAAAAAGGTAAGAAAAGTAGCACAATTACAGGATTTCCAGTCACCTTGTAGTTAAAGGGTTACAAGGTTACAGAGTCACACTCTCATGGCTTTCTTCTGAGTGTTATAGCACTTTACCAGTTCTCTTTTGTTGTTAATTTCTTTTTACCTGGAATAAGGTCTATACAGACTTTTTTGACAGTGCTAATTTACATGAGTAGAGATAGATCCCTTCTGGCCAATGCTAACAAGTCACCAGCTCTTTTCAGTAATTTTGGCAGCAATGAATTAGGAAATCTTAATTAAACTAAGGGTGATAATGAGGGGTTTTGATGAGGTCTTTTTTCCAGAAATTGTTCTTATGGTAAGTATCCCAATCCATGTGAAAGCTTTTCTTGGCTTGGTGAATAAAATTTCCATCTTGAGAGATCCTCATTATTCCCCTCATTTTGGTATACAAACAGAAAGAGTTAGGATCTGTTTGTGGTGCTGTCATTTGCGACCAAGTCAGAGGCTCAACACTACAGACATGTCAAATTAAAACCTATTTCCCCTCTCTTAGCTTGTTACAAGCTAAGTTTTTAGCTAAGTAGCTAAAAACAGTGGATGAAACTTTCCAGCTAATTGGCAGTCCGACTCAGCATGGAACTGTGTTCTGTACCTTGCAAAGATCTCTGGAATGACATTTTTGATGTTTTTAAATTCATAGTGAAAATATTTTTTCACTAGAGCATTAGGGCTGTAGTTGAGCTGCTCTAAAAAAAGTCACATCAGCTGATCCAGTGGCTGCTTGTGGTTTGTCTGAAGTCTTTCATCAGTTATCCCAAAACTATAGGGATAGTGACTTCCTGTCCTGACAGTCTTGAGATTGGGAGGGATTTTAATTAGAACCCAGGCTATGAGATGTTGAATTTTTGTGCATCTTTTTTAGTCTTGTCATTTTGAAATATCCAGTTTAAAATAACACTGTGGTAAGAATAATTATTTTCTTTTATTGTTGTTGTTATAGATGTACCCTTAAAATTACTGGGTATTTTGGGCTTAGCTGTGGCTGAACATCATTAAAAACAAAACAATGTCTCTCAAAAAAACCCAAAGAACCAAGCAACCTCACAGTTTTCTCCTGAGAAACCATTTGTTCATTATAAAAAATGAAGTAAGACTTGGAGATGAAGCATATAAGCCACCTCTCTGTGGTGTATTAGGTCTTTGCAGTTCCACAAATTCTCACTTGAAATCTCTTTTTGACAGTCTATTATAATAATGCTAAAACCCTTCCATTTGCCGTTCAGAAACCTGAATGCAGTGCCAGTGCCAGCTGAACTCAGCAAAGAATTTAACACTCCCTAAAATTGGGCAAAAGAAGGGCGATTAATTTGAGATATCCCCAGTACAAAGCCAATATCAGTTTGCCACAGTTTTTAAGATCTCTGTAGAATCTAAGATATAGAAATACTTTATTCTAAATGTGGTTCATCTTACCTTGCAAACGATAGCTTAAACTGGTTACAGAAGTCTCACTGCGGAAAATCTCATCCTTTTAACAGCATAATCAGGTAATCCAGAAATACTTCTGAAATCCTGTGTTCAGGTGTGAGATACCAAGTAACAGGTGAGAAGACTAGGTGTAGAATCCACTCTGGTGGGTAGGACTTGTACCCCAGCAGGACAGAATTGCAGCCAGAATTAGTCTGTTTTCTGAGAAGCCTTGATTATCTTATAATGCCCCAGCATTACATGCTCAAATGTGCTCTAAATTAGTCCAACTTCCTCTCCTGTAACACAAGCCCAGTTCATACATGAAAGGAGTGAAAATTGAAAAGCTCCTAAATATATGTTAGAGATTTGAAGAGTTGAAACCCTTGATTGTTATGTAATAAGTGTATCAATATTTTAAATGTAATAATTTTGAATTGTAATGTAACAGTAAGAAGCCACCTCCGTGGTCCCCCTGGGGGGAGCAGTGGGGGGTGGCACTGCTTGGTTGCTGGAGGCTGCCCGCAGTCCCCCCCCCACCAACACTGGGAGCGGGCTCGCCTGCCTCGGAGGAGCCTGCAACCTCCCCCCACAGACACCGGAGTGGGCCGCCCCGGCCCCGACCCCCGTGAGATGCCAGCTGCCCGCGCCTTCCCGCCGCTGCCACCGCCCCAGCGTGGCTCTGCCGATGGGGCAGGCTGCTGCTACCAGCCCCTACGCCGCTGAAGAAACCAAAAACAAAAGTTGCCGGCATGCTGCCCACCCCCCCCACCCCCCCCCCCGGTCCGCTCGTCTTGGGCTGGCGCAGCCCGGCTCCCAGAGCCTGCAAACCGCCGCCGCGTGGCACGGGCTGCCGAGCCAGCCCGAGCCTGGCACGGAGAACCCCTGTGCTCCCAAAGACTGCTCCCGCCCTGCGGCACGGCCGGAACATCCCGTGCCCGCGCCTTCCCGCTGCTGCCACCTCCCTGGCGTGGCTCTGCCGACGGGGCAGCCCGCTGCTCCTGGCTCACGCGGCTGTCCCGCTCCCACATGGCTCCTGCTGCGGAGCGGCCAAAAGCATACACACACCCCCTCCCATCGAAACCACATGACCCCTGAGGCGCCCGCTCCCCGTGTAGCACGGCCATCTCGCTGCTGCCGAACCCCGACCCACTCCCGCCATGAGGCTGCTGCAGCGCCAATTGCAAAATAACTCCCCCCTCCAGGGGCGACCCCATAGTGCATGTAAATTAAGAATCCCAGTGCAGTCTGGGACCCTTTTTAACACCAAAAAACCCCTATAAAATTCCATGTAAGATTTAGACCCACAAAAAAACAGTACTAAACCGTGTATACCCTAGAGTATTAATAAACGATTTTTTGTAACTCGCTGTAACCTAAAAATACCAAAAAAAAGGCAAGACCCCAAGGCAAACAAACGAAAATCAGAACTCCTTGGAGACCCCCGGCGAGGAAAGAGTTCTCTAGCTCTGCAGGAACTTCCGGCTGCCAAGCTGACCATGACCCTCCTCCTCAAGGGCGAACCCGACTGCAAGGTCCCTCGAGCCACCCTTGTAAGAGCTGAGTAATAAAGGCATTTTAAGGAAAAAAATATTATCTCGGCCCATTTTTAACAATACATGTGGTACATTTATTGCAAGCAGAAGAAACAGTAGAAAATGCTAAATATTTTGATTTGCCATAATTTTCTTATAAAAATCAGGAACTAAGTGACAGCTTTAGTGTCAAATGATGCTGAAGCATTAATTTAGAAGAATTAAGGACTTTAGTTAAAATAGATATTGCTGAGGTAAGGTAGTTAAGCTTCCTTTTTGTTAACAGAGGCCGGATTGAAGGAACTGATAAATCATGGATCCTGTCAAAATAGGCTTTTGCATCCTGACTAATCAATAGACTCCAAGAATACAATACAAACATAAATCAAACAGTCCTGGAAAAACAGGATTCAATTGTCACATTACACTTAAGGTTAAAAAGTCAAAGCTGAGGAAGACAATCTTCCTTCATCATTTTGAGACCCCGCCCCATAAAAAAAACCACCGACCCATTTCAAAGAACAAACTATGCATGCTTAATGGCTTTTTGGCTAATTACCATACGAAGCGGGGAATGGGATGTACCAGAGTTATAATATGCATTTGTGTTTTGTGTATTCAATATTCCTGTACATAAAAAGACCCTGTGATCACCTGTAAATTGCGCGTGTGTATTTGGGAGCTATCCTGCACGCTGCCTGGCGTCATAATCAACATACACTTTTTCACTTTAAACTGTTAGAGAGTCTTTGTCCGTCATAATTGGATATTGGTTTTAGATCAATATCCATATTTTTTTTAATAATTCAATGCACTGTTGCAGACAGAGGTTACAGATGGCCTGCCTGAAAATTTTCCTGTGGAGGCTATTGGCAGCAGGCAGAATGAAAGAGAAACCCCTTTTAAACAGACATTTCAGAGATAATACTGAATTAAAACAGCCATGCAGGGGTTCAGGGTGGATTTTCACTATCTTTTATCAGTTAGTCATTCAAATATTTTGATACAGAATCATTTACATTCAGTCAGTTGTGAGTCGTTCAAGAAGCGAGGGGTGGAGCTCCCTGCGTTGCTGAGTGGCCCATTATAAGAAGGTGAAGCAGGTATGGATCTCTTCAGTTGTGAGTCATTCAAGAAGCAAGGGGTGGAGCTCCCTGCGTTGATGAGTGGCCCCATTATAAGAGGTCTGTAGGGAGCACGGGGACCCGGAGCGCGGCGAACAGGAGCGGGGAGACAGGGGCGTGGCCAAGGCAGTTCGCACAGGCAGGGCAAGCAGGCAGGGTTGCTAGTTCTCTGCTGGTAAGGAGTACTGTGTGTTGTGTCGTTCGCGGTGTTTCTACTGGCTGTTTGGTCTTGAGGTAATGGTTTCAACACGGTCAAAAACTGTTGCTGGTATTAGTGTATGTAACCAAGTGGAGCCCTCCAAAAAGGATGTGTCTGTACAGACCTATTCCTGCCCAGAGTGTTTGAGCTTATCATTAGTTTCAGGGGATAATGTGAAGGAGGCGTGCCTGAGGTGTGAGCAAGTGAATGACCTTCTTTCACTGGTGGCTGAGCTTAGGGAGGAAGTTGAATGATTAAGGAGTATCAGGGAAAGTGAAAGGGAAATAGACTGGTGGAGTTCAGCCCTTCCATCTTTAAGGGATGCCCATCTGGACTCGGAGGACTTGTATGACTCCCACTCCCAGGCAATAGAAGAGCACCCGGTAGATGAAGGGGAATGGAAAAGGGTTCCTACTCGGGGAGGTAATAATAAAAACTTCTCCCAACTTCCATCTCCCAGCCAGGTGCCACTTCAAAACAGATATGAGGCCCTAGCTCTAGAGAACCAATTGGAGAATTTAGAGGAACATTATCTGCCCAGTGAGCCTCCCTATTTGGATTAATCTGTAAGACAAATCTCCACTTCTAACAAGAAGAAGAAAAGAAGGGTAATTGTAGTAGGTGACTCCCTTCTGAAGGGAACAGAGGTCCCATATGTCACCCAGGGACCCACAGGGAAGTCTGCTGCCTCCCTGGGGCCTGGATAAAGGATATTACTAAGAGGCTTCCTGGGTTGATTCAGCCCACTGATTATTACCCACTGCTGATACTCCAGTCTGGCGGTGACAAGATTGAGAAAAGGAGTGTCAAGGCAATTAAAAGGGACTTTAGGGCATTGGGTCATGTGGTTGATAAGACAGGGACCCAGGTAGTGTTTTGCTCAGTCTCTCTGGTGGCAGAGAAAAATGATGGAAGAAATAGGAGAACTCACATCATTAACAAGTGGCTTAAAAGTTGGTGTCATCGACAGAATTTTGGATTCTTTGATCACAGCGCAACTTTCACGGCACCTGCTCTGTTGGAACCAGATGGGATACATCTCTCTGTTAAGGGTAGAAGGTTCTTGGCTCAGGAGCTGGCAGACCTTGTTGAGAGGGCTTTAAACTAGGTTCGAAGGGGGAAGGGGATGCAGCTAGGCTTCCTGGAAGCAGGCCCAATGGTGCTAAGTCTGAGTTAGGGGTGAAATCAGTAGCCTAGCTGAAGTGCATGTACACCAATGCATGCAGCATGGGTAACAAGCAGGAAGAGCTGGAGGTCATAGTGCAACAGCAAAACTATTATGTAGTCGCCATCACAGAAACGTGGTGGGATGACTCACATAGCTGGAGCACTGCACTCGATGGCTACAAGCTCTTCAGAAGAGACAGGAAAGGGAGAAGAGGTGGAGGGGTGGCCCTTTATATTAAGAAGGTTTTTGACTCCATAGGTATTGAAACTAATGAAGATGGAGTTGAATGCCTATGGGTGAGAATTAAGGGGAGAGCCAACAAGGCTGACACCGTACTGGGAGTCTGTTATCGTCCACCCAACCAGGAGGAAGAGGTGGACAACTTATTCTACAAGCAGCTGGGGACTGTGTCAGGATCATCAGCCCTTGTTCTTGTGGGTGACTTCAACCTGCCAGACATCTGCTGGGAACTTAATACAGCAGAAAAGAGACAGTCCAGGAAATTTTTAGAGTGCATGGATGATAACTTTTTGTCACAGCTGGTAGATGAGCCCACCAGGGGAGAGACTATGTTGGATCTATTGTTCACAAATAGAGATGGGCTGGTGGAAGATGTGGTGGTTGGAGGATGACTAGGGCAGAGTGATCATGAAATTATAGAGTTCTCAATAATTGGTGAAATCAGCAGGTACATCAATAAGACTTTTACATTGGACTTCCGGAGGGCAGACTTTGGCCTTTTTAGAAGACTTATTCAGGGAGTTCCTTGGGAAGAAGCCCTTAAAAACAAAGGAGTTCAAGAAAGCTGGGTGCTCTTCAAAACAGAGTTTTTGAGGCACAGGAACAGACTGTCCCTGTGTGCCGGAAGACCAGTCAACGAGGCAAATGCCCAGCCTGGAAAAGCAAGGAGGTTTTGGATGAAATCAGGAATAAAAAGAGGATGTACCATTTTTGGAAAGAGGGCCAGGTCCCTTGGGAAGTATTTAAGGGGGCTGCTAGAGAATGTAGGAAAACAATTAGGGAGGCCAAAGCTCAATTTGAACTCCAAATGGCGACTTCTGTAAAGGACAATAAAAAGTGTTTCTATAAATACATTAATGGTAAAAGGAAAGGTAAGGCTAACCTTTGCTCTCTATTGGACAAGGAAGGAAACTTAATAACTGCTGATGAGGAGAAGGCAGAAGTGCTTAATGCCTTCTTTGCCTCAGTTTTCAGTGGGAAGACGACTTGCCTACAGGACAACTGTCCTCCTGGGCTGGTAGACAGGGAACAGAATAGTCCCCCCATTATCCAAGAGGAGGCAGTCAGGGAACAGCTGAGATGCTTGGATGCTCATAAATCTATGGGCCCAGATGGGATTCATCCCAGGGTGATGAGGGAGCTGGCAGATGAGCTTGCAAAGCCACTCTCCATCATTTACAATCAGTCCTGCCTCACTGGTGAGGTTCCGGAAGACTGGAAACTGGCCAATGTGACACCCATTCACAAAAAGGGTAGGAAGGAGGATCCCAGTAATTATAGACCAGTCAGTCTGACCTCAGTACCTGGCAAGATAATGGAACAGTTTATACTGAGTGTCATCATGCAGCACCTACAAGATGGGCAGGGTCTCAGGCCCAGCCAGCACAGGTTTAGGAGAGGTAGGTCATGTTTGACCAACCTGATCTCCTTTTATCACCAGGTGACCCGCCTAGTGGATGCAGGAATGGCTGTGGATGTTGTCTATTTGGACTTTAGCAAGGCTTTTGACACTGTCTCCCACAGCATACTCCTGGATAAGCTAGCAGCCCGGGGCTTGGATAGGAGCACTCTCTGCTGGGTTAGGAACTGGCTGAATGGCCGGGCCCAGAGAGTGGTGGTGAATGGTGCTGTATCCAACTGGCGGCCAGTCACCAGTGGTGTTCCTCAGGGCTCTGTGCTGGGACCAGCTCTGTTCAATATTTTCATTGATGATATGGATGAGGGTATTGAATCTTTCATTAGTAAATTTGCAGATGACACAAAGCTGGGAGCATGTTTTGACCGCTTGGAAGATAGGAGGGCTCTGCAGGGAGATCTGGAATGGTTGGGTCAATGGGCAGAGCCCAACAAAATGAAGTTTAATGAGTCCAAGTGTCCTGCACTTTGGCCACAATAACCCCCTGCAGCATTATAGACTGGGGACAGTGTGGCTGGACAGTGCCCAGGTTGAAAGGGACCTGGGGGTTCTGGTCAGCAGCCAGCTGAACATGAGCCAGCAGTGTGCCCAGGTGGCCAAGAGGGCCAATGGCATTCTGGCCTGTATCAGGAATGGTATGGCCAGCAGGAGCAGGGAGGTCATTCTTCCCCTGTATTCGGCACTGGTCAGGCCACACCTTGAGTATTGTGTCCAGTTCTGGGCCCCTCAGTTTAGGAAGGACGTTGAGATGCTTGAACATGTCCAGAGAAGGGCAACAAAGCTGGTGAAGGGACTGGAAAACAAGCCATATGAAGAACGACTGAGAGAGCTTGGGTTGTTTAGCCTAGAGAAAAGGAGACCCAGAGGTGACCTTATCACTCTCTACAACTTCCTGAAGGGTAGTTGTAGACAGCTGGGGGTTGGTCTCTTTCTCCATGCAGCAACTGACAGAATGAGAGGACACAGTCTTAAGTTTCGTCAGGGGAAATATAGGTTGGATATTAGGAAGAAATTTTTCACAGAAAGAGTGATTAAATATTGGAATAGTCTGCCCGGGGAGGTCGTGGAGTCACCATCCCTGGATGTGTTTAAAAGGAAACTGGATGTGGCACTTGATACCAAGACCTAGTTGAGGTGTTAAGGCTGGGTTGGACTCAATGATCTTGAAGGTCTCTTCCAACCTACACATTCTGTGATTCTGTGATTCAGTCGTGTTATAAATGAGAGAGCCAGATTTGAAAAATAAAAAAATAAAGTTTATTTTCGCATAACAGCAAACATGGAAAGCCACGATAAAAGGACAGCCTTGACCCCGGGATCGAGACTGGGTGAACCTATGGACAGGCCTCTATCGCACCTGTCCTCCCCCATTCACAAATCCGACCACCACGAGTCCAGTTTTTATACTATTTATTTTCCCCCAGGCAGGGTTCCTTTGTCCACCTTTGTTGCGATTGTATATTCATATGTCCTCTTTTGAGACTGTATTCCTTCTTGTCCTGGGCTGACAGTGCTCTCTATCCCATAATCCCATATCGTGGACTCCCTTGTTATGTCTAAGAGGTGTCCCATCCCCGTTAGGGGGGCGGGCACTTGCCTGCTGGTGTTTTTTTCCGCTGCTGCTTTTGCTTTGGCTTCCTGCTTTTAGGCGTGCTTTTTGCTGTCTCACAATTTTCTGCTAGTTTCTTTTTTTGTTCTTTTGTTTTTTCTTCCTTTCTTTCTGCCGCCTCTGTGCTCTGTTTGTTTTTTTTCCTTTTCCTCTTCTCCCTTACCCCCCCCCCCCCCCCCCCCGCTTTAAGATTTAGGACCGGCACCCGGAGCTGATCTGGCTGGAGGAGTCTGAGGAGGATCGAGGATCGCCGGGGCTCGTAAAAGAAGCTCTGCGCCCTCCCCCTCACAGTAACCTGAGCTTTTCTGTTCTTTTTTTTTCCCTTGTGTCGGGGGGGGGGGGGGGGGGGGGGGGGGGGGGAGGTGTTTATTCATTTGTTAATAAACCGTTTTTTTCCACTTTGTGTTCAAGAGATTCCTTCCCAAACCCAGGGTTGGGGGGAGGGGTGGTAGAGGTTTTGTTATTAGGGGATTTATTGAAGGTTCTCCCCTAATTCAACCCAAACCAGAACACTTCTGAATAGGTTTCCAGCAGAGCTGATGAATTGATGAGGTTTCCGAGAGGGCAACATTGGGTGTGCCCAGTTCTTGAGGCTTATCTGATTTGGGTCTCCTTGTTTAATCACCATTAATGGTCCATCTCCAAGGTTGTGACTCTCTTTTCAGTTGTTGATTTCTTTTCTCTCTCTGCTGGAGCCACCCATCTCGGAATGCAAACTCAGCCTTCTCGAAATTGGCTTCTGCTTTCTTATTTTTATATTACTTTATTTTAGCACAAATTATT
Organism: Zosterops lateralis; assembly: GCF_965231275.1. Lineage (NCBI taxonomy): Eukaryota > Metazoa > Chordata > Aves > Passeriformes > Zosteropidae > Zosterops > Zosterops lateralis. The sequence goes on from NC_139784.1 coordinate 60,177, forward strand.
TAATACAGTACATTCCCCATAACAGTTGTGAAGGACATGGGCTTTTTGATACCTGAGTCAGTCCACTCTATTCAAACAGATCATCGCAGGAAAAATAAAGGAGCAGAGGCACTGTCCCAAAGGTGGCACTGTGGTGGAACTTCTGCATCCATCATGGACAATTGTTGGGAGTTAGGTTTGCTCCTTTTTTACTCTAAAGAATTTCTTTTCCCTATAAGTTACTGAGGAAACTGAGTATTGGGTGTTTAAGTGTGCTTGAGCAAAACAAAGAGGTGGCTGAAAGCTCGGAGAGGGAGATAACCACACAGGTTGTATCAGCAAATGTCATGATCATGCACCTCTCTTCTTTGAGCCTTGGTTCAAATTGGACTTGGAAATGACAATCACCAAGTGCAGATGCCAGACTCTCTCCCACACAAATCGCAGAAGAGGTTCTATTCTTTACTTGTAGTTTAAGTTCAGTTGTACTCCAGTTTGAGTGCTATTAGCACATTATTAAATCATTATTAAATCCATAAAAATATCAGAGAGTCTGGTAGTCTTTCCCCATGTATAAAGTTAATTCCAAAAGCGAAATACTTTAAAAAAATCATAAACATTTACAACTTTTAGATTTGTCTTAGTACCAGATGCTTAAATGAAACAAGTCTTGTAAATATAAAGTCATTACTCAACTGATGGGTAAAATTTAATGGCAAACCAGTAATGTCTCTTTACAAGCCATTTTGATACTGAAAGTAATCCAAAACTTTACTGTATCATAAGTATTTCCACAATTGCCCTGTTTTTTAAGCACTTCCATACTTTATTTTCTTACAGAGCATTCTCTTTACTTTTTCTAGCTATATTAAATTGTATGTCTAATCAGTGTTAAAATGGGAAACCTTTGTTATTCTTGGTTGCCTTTCTCCAGGTGCTCAAGACAGCCTAAACCAGAGGAAAATGAAAGTCAGCTTTGGAACTTAGAGCTACAAAAGACCTTTAAATTTTTACAAAATTCTTGTTTAATTGTTCCCATTAAATATGGACAATCACATGAATTGTCAGGAGGAATGTTAGATATAAATGAAACACATTAGACATCAAAAAGAAGGAGGAAAATAATTCAGGAAATGCAAGTTTCAGAAATTAGGAAAATTTACATGATATCAAGTATGAAGTAAAGGTATTTAATTAAGAAGTTCTCCATAAAAACAATAAACAATTACAAGAAAAATGAACACCCACACCCCACCCCCCCAGAATACAAATTCTGGTTGTTGGGCTTTAGTCTTTTAATTCTTTAAAAGTTTGTTGCAGTAAAATTGAATTGGTTACGTGTTTTATGTGCCAGCTATCCCCTGATTATTTATTTCAATAAGATGTGAAATTGCCTGTACTGGCACTTATGAGCTTTTTCTGGAACCTCTAGAAAGAATGCTGGCATCTCCTTAAAGACTTTTTAAATAAAGTTTTTGTTCTCATCTAATTCTAACAAAGTCACTGTGGTTTTGTTAAAAATGGACGGAGATAATATTTTTCTCCTTAAAATGCTTTTATTAATCAGCTCTTACAAGGGTGTCTCGAGGGGGCCAGCATCCGGGTTCGCCCTTGAGGAGGAGGGTTCTGGTGAGCTTTGCAGCCGGATGTTCCTGCAAAGCTGGAGAACTCTTCCCTTGCTGGGAGTCTCCAAGAAGTTCTGAGTTCTGTTTGTTTGCTTCAGGGTTTCACCTTTCTTTTGGTATTTTTAGGTTACAGCGAGTTACAAAAATTGGATTAATTAGCTCTATTGATGCTCTAGGGTATATACAGCTTAGTACTGGTTTTTGTGGGTTTAAATCTTACTTAGATTTATCTTTATAGGGGTTTTTTGGTGTTAAAAAGGGTCCCAGAATGCGTTTGGGATTTCTAATCTACATGTATGGGGTTGCCCTGGGGGCGCAGGGACTGTAGGGGCTGCAGCAGCCTCATGGTCATTTCGCAACTGGTACCAGCGAGACGGCCGCGCTCCATGGAGAGAGGGTGTCTCGGAGGTCCCGCGGGCTAGATGGTGGCGGGGGGGGGCGCCAGTGGCGGCGCTTTAGTGGCGAACTGCCGTGGCTCGGGGAAGCAGGTTCTTTTTGGAGCGGGGCGGGGTGGGGGCCACCCCATCGGCAAAGCCATGCCGGCAGTGGTGGCGATGTGCTAGGAGCCGCGGGTTCTCCGCGCTGGGCTCGGGCCGGCTCGGCAGCCCGTGCCATGCAGCGGCGGCTCTACGGGCTCTGGGGAGCCGGGCCGGGGTGGGACAGACTGCTCCGTCGGTAGAGCTGTGGCTACCCAGCGGCGGGGGGGGAGAAGGCGCGGGTGGCCAGCATTCCGCGGGGATTGGGGCTGGGATAGCCCACTTCAGGGTTTGTGTAGGTTTTCTTAAAGTGGTCCGGGGTCTGGGGGGGGTGCAGACTCTTTCAAGGCAGCGAGCAGTCCACTCTGGCGTCGAGGGGGGGGGCCTGCGGGCGGCTTCCAGTGACCAGGCAGCACCCCCCTCACTGCCCCCTCCAGGGGGACTACGGAGGTGGCTTTTTACTATTATGTTACAATTTAAGATTATTACATTTAAAATATTAATACACTTATTCTATGACAATCAAGGGTTTCAATTCTTCAAATCTTTAACATTTCTAATTTTAATTTTTATCAGTTTTTTTTCCTTTGAGCTGATCAGGAAATTCTACATACCCACCCTGTTTACTAGAGCATTGCTAACAGTGAGGCACTGACATATGCAAACCAGGTTAAGGAGCTGGATTACTTTTTAAGGTGCAATGACAAACTAAGAAAATCTCTAATTTCTTACATTTTCTGTAAGAAAATGCTCTGCTTTCACTTGCAAGATTGTGTGCAATGACCGCTCATTTTTAAAATTTTAGAAGGTTTATTAAACCTTAACAAATACAACAAAGGACAGAATAAGGGAAAAGGGCAGCGCCCTGGCAGTCCAACTGCCATGTGCTCACCCACAGAGTGGCTGCTCTGCCTGGTGTTGCACCAATCCACCCTGCCCCCTCCCAAAGCCTGTCGTCAACTCTTCTTTGCCGTTCATTGGTGGAGGCTTCTTTCATGTAGCTTGACTGGAGGTCAGAGGTTGCCATGCCGCACCTCCCCAGAAAGAAGCCTCCCCTATTCACAGATGCCCCATGCAAGGGCTCTCCCTCCACATGTCCTTGACAACCCAGGCTGTCCAGTGGCAACAATTGAGAAAGGGGAGAAGGGGACTATGGGGAGAACAGATGATGTCCAAACAACAAATCACAATAACATAACCATACTTCTTTTAACATATACAAACTTCTTTATCATATACACAATATTCATCCTCTAATTGTGAGAGCCAATCATCATATTACCCGTCTATAACAAAGAGGATTTTGGATTCTGTGGGTTAGAGCATTGAGCATTTACTCATACAGCTGTGATGTCAACGGGCAGGGCTGCATCAAAAAGAGGAGGAGGCTCAAGCTGTTTCCCAAACCAGGTTCAGTGTTTGAACAAAGACCAGCTGAAGCCTCATCCTTTGAGGAAACTTTCTGGATTGTTTCTTCTCTCAGGGTTCAAGACCTACAATCACATTAAGCCATTGGATTTTTAGGTGCCTATCCCTGCTGAGTTCAGAAGGATATTGGGACTCCTAGAAACCTGCTAGAACATAGCCGCAATTTAATTTTTTTTTTTTTTTAATCTTGCATTCCAGACACGAATTTTAAAGAGGTGCTTGTATTATTGATTAAAAAGATATATTTTCAGCAGTCCTTGTTGTTCCACAAACTCTTTCAGTCTGTGTCCCTTTTCCCTCTCTTCAAACTCTGTTTTGCCTCAGAACTATTCCTGAATGTGACGATTACTCCAGTAAAATAAAATCATCTTCAATCCTGCAGTACATCTAAGCCACACTAATACCTACTCTGGAACATCTTCTGTGAACAAGGAGAGTTTTAATTGAATCAATGAGAAGTAAAAAAAAAAAAGTCGTTATGAAACTTGCTTGAACTTCTATTTTTATTGATATAGCTATCACCTGGTGAGTCAGGGATCAGTCACTTCCCCTTTCTGAGTGTAACACACATGTTTATGTTTGCTCTTTGCCTTGTAATTGTAAATTTGCTGCCTCCAAAGTTCCTACTCACAACCTTCAATTTGATCTTGGAGTTAAACTATCCATTTCACAGGTATTTAATCTATTTTCTATTAAAGAGGTTTTCTTCTTTCTTCCAATTTGGATTTTTTAATGGCTATTTAGGCAAACTAAACTTCATATTTCACTATGTTTTGTCAACAATGATTATTGATTAAAAAAGAGATTACCTCCCTGTTCCTGATGTAACACTGCTAAATTGGATTATAGAACAGGGACTCCTGTCCCTCAGCCGATAGAAATGGTTGTATTTCTTTAAAAGGTTGAAATAAAATGCAAATACAAAGGTAAGAAAACTTTCTCTATAGTAAATAATTTATTACCGTAGCATAATAATATTCTCCAGAGTGTGAATTTGCAGTCTTTTGCAAAACCAGACACTTTTCCTTCCCATTCCAGGTCCTATTACAATCCATTGCCCATGTAGTGAAGAGAAAAATGAGAATGCATATTTTAAGTAGCTATTTTCCCAATGACTGACAGCTATTTGTTGTCTTGCAGATCCATTTACCAAGGAGCTGATTGTGATGCTGCTGCTAAAGTGACGTTACTCTTTCAAACAGTTACAGGAAAAACACCACATGTAAACAGGATTTAAAAGACTTGCAATGACTGGGAACAATGGGAAATGCCAAGCGAGTGGAGCACGGCCACAGCTCCTACGTCTGTAACACAACTAATGTTCTCAGCAAAGCTCAAACAGCTGGAGTGAGTCCTGTTCCTTTGATAGATGTGCTTCCCCTTCTCCATGGGTTTTGGCAAAAGAAGAACTCTTCTGGTTCTGTTGGCTGGGGATGCAGTGACATCTTGTAACTGCCTGGATAATTACAAGCTGGGACTTTCACAGACTCTCTCCCATTAGCTCCAGCAGTGCGGAATTCCTACAGCATGACTTGCTTTTTCCACTTCCAGCATATTGCCTTCCATCAGAGCATGGGGCAAAACATTCTCAAACAGACAAAAAGTGACTTGCCCATTCTGACACATTCCTTACAATATAAAATCGTACTTTGAATTAAATTTTAATTAATTAATGATCATGTCTCTTCTACATAGACCATTTTTAATTTATTTTTTTTTAAAACACTGTCCCCCATCTAGCCATTATGCCAAAAAAACTATGTCTGGTAGTTACTGAACGGACTAAATTTACTTCTTATATAATTTTGAAGAGTTAACAATGCTACAGATTTGACAAGCCCATCAAAAGGAAAATTGCTTTTTTAGCTGTATTGTAAACAATAGCTAATCTAAGCAAGCAGACTCTCCAGGTTTTGCATGATTTGCATACAGTTGCTTGAAAAGGTTTTTCACATATTAAAACTTACCAACAGTACTGTAAGGATTTAAAAATTCCCATTTTAAGCAAAAAGACACTGAGGCACTGCAGTTCTTAGAAGTTTATGTGTAGTGAGAAAACGTTATTTACACCTTATACTTTTCACAGTAAGTCAAACTGTATAAATGAAGGCTACATCATTTTACAGCCTTTGATAAACAGGCTTTGAATGCTGAGGAAGCTGTTGTACCCTCAGATGGGCAGTAGAATCAACTTCAGAAGTAGTCATGCAGGTGTCTTGGAGAGCAGAACAGCAAGATAACTGTGCAGATAATTGGCAATCAAAATACTTATTCAGTGATTGTTCTCTATCTCAAGGCTTAAGAGAAAGCAGCAGCTTTTCATCTTGTTAATGTCGCTTGCTTTTCTTCTTGTTGATGGAGAAAGGAATTCTAAATCACCCTTCATTCTTCATTTACAGATCTGACTCTGAGAAAAACAATTAAAACTCTCACGACCTTCGAATTCCACCAAGAAGCCTAACCAAGTACCCTTTTCACTGTTTTTTTATGCTCCTGCTTTTCTCCTACTTTAACTAAAGCCAAAACAAGTGTATTTATGTCACACAGTCCTTTTTGAACTTGTACTGTTATCTTTTAAAGTCCAAACACTGGCAGCTAATTAATTCCAAAGACCACAGGTCAAAGTAACTAGTAGTGAAGTCGACGGCATTTCTATTGATTATGTCCCAAAACTGCCTCATCTAATTGGAAACAGTTGGCTAGTAAGTTGTGTCTTTAACTAACTTCCTTTAACCTTTAAAATCACACGCTGTGGAGATGCCTGTGGTCCCCTGATGTGTGTCTGAAGTCACATTTAACACTGACATTCTTTGCTTCTGAGGTTTCTTCTGATTAGAGTTTGAGTGTATAAAATTATGTGATCCTGTCCACAATTTCCAGCCAAGAGGACCAGAGCACACCAGTGCTTTCTCTCAGGTGGAGTGGGATGAACTTTCAGGAAAGTTCTTGTATTTAACATTCTCTAACAACTACCATGTCCTCAATAAAGGGGAGATTTTCCTTTGTTTTATAAGGGAGAATGTAGGAAGAAGGAAAACAATTGCTCAGATCTTGACTTGAATGCTGACACACAGAGTTGAATCCATGGAAAGCAACTAGAAAGTACAGCTGTTGTTTGGAAGTGAAGCTAGAAAAGAGCCTGAAGACTTCATTGCACTGTACAGTAAGATGCCTGGAGCATTTGCATCTCAGCAAAAGAACTGATCAGTGTACAAATTTGCTGTATAAATTCTTATAAGCTTCTTTTTAAGGCTCAGATTTGTACATTAACTTTCTCTTTCTTGCCTGATTTACACATTTTCTCAAATATATGAACTTGAAACATATTGCTTGATACACTACAATTCTTTTTACTCTGTGATGAGATGGTATAATTTTGTAAATTTTAAGGGACTTAATATCCCCTATGCTGCTGGTTAACACCGCACTGGTTGTTGTTCATCACTGGAAACCTGATCCCACATATGTGGGACTGTGCTTACTGGTGTTCACATCTGGGCCTTCCAAACTCTGTACTGACTGCATGAATTAGAAGTAGAAGGTAACAATTAAGCATAAACTCTACATGATAATTTGACTGGTAACCATCCCAAGTGAGGAGCATGCAGCATATTTGGTCATTCCTGAACAAAATTACTTACTAAGCAGACACTGCATTCACAGAACATTGGATTCCTCCTTTATCCACCTTCTGAGTCAGGCTTATGCCTGGCTTCTGGGAATGAGGAAACAAAAGCTTTCTGGTGATTCGTTTTGCACAAACTGGTTGTTTTCAGAGTAGTGGTTTTTACCACAGAGTGAAATGAAAACAGCTGCCAAGTGCAATTTGATTCAAAATGGCAATGGCCACTGGTCACAGCCCAGACATGTTGGTGGCTCTGCAAAACCCTGACCTCTGTTGTAGTGCAGCCCCTCAGCACATTCATGTTCCTTTAACATGAACATTTAACACGGAATTGTGACCTTTACAAGCACCGCTGTGTTGGATCTGAGTGGCAAAGAGCAGCTCAGCCAAGCAGTCTCCTCACTCTCTCTACACTCTGCTAGCTACAGCTTGTAGACAAACTCACCACATGCCTTTAATAGAGCTAAGCATGGCATGGTGGATTCTGCACTGCCTGTGCTGTTGAGCTCCCAAATATATTAGAGTGCTTCCCACGCACTGTGGATATTAGAGCCATAGTGCTTGGTTACAAACATTCAATGCAGATGATTTGTAAGTCCCAAGCAGCTCAGGTCTGCTTTTACCTATCAAATTGAGGGATTTAGCCTCTGAGGGCAGTATTCTGTGCACCTGCCATGAGGTGTGATGTAGACACTGCAGCTCACCAAGCTGCTCTAGTCTCCTGTTTTTATTCAGAACAGGGAATTTTAGGTCACTGTTCACCTGACCCAGTTTAGATCTGCCAGCACCCAGTGAGTGCACCAGAGCTGACACAATGGGAGGCTCAGGCTGTGCTGACATCTTGAGCTGACTTAGGTTTATCAGATGAAGCACATCCTGGGGTCTGGGTGTGATATGCTGCACTTACATGTGCTATAAACTGCTTCTGAAAATAAAAGGGACATTCCCCTTCCACACCCTCACATTAGCCCATGATCCCGGGCTGATCAGTGGGCTGACAGGCAGCTCACCTGCCAGGGACTAGTTCAGAATGCCCTAGTGGCCTGCTTTGGAGGTGCTGCCTTCCCTCTGTCTGATACCTTGGTATTCAGCAGGGAAAATAAAGGGGATTAAAATAATGAGCTTATTTTATATCCTTCTCCAGATGAATTCATTCTGAACCAGATCTCATGGAATTTTCTTGATGAGTCTTTTAAACTTAGCATGCTCAGTTCAGGTTTAGAAGAGTTGATAAAAAGTGGACATTCTTCATGCCCGTGAGAAAGGGCCTCTGGTTACTACAAACTGTGCTTTCCCCAAAGGCCACATTTCTTTTAGATTAAAATATAAATAAATAAACCACATTCTGATCTTCACTGTTTAACATCGGTAGTACAAGCTTTGCTGAGCTTCCTTTGAAGAGAAAACACATACCTGAATTCAGGTCAGGTCACTCTGAGAGGGTTTAAGTTCCAGAAGGAAGGTGACTCCAGTCTCCTTTTCCCTGCTGCAGTGCAGTGTCGCTCTGCATTATCTCGGCTGCTGTTTGCAACTAAATGGAGCAGCCCCCCTGAGATCCTCTCATCTCTTGGGTGAAAAACAAAAGGAGAGAAAAATAATTTCTTTCTTCAAAGCATCCTGAGAGTTTCTGCTCCAGGTGCCTGTCCTGTGCTCTTCACTCAAAGACAAAACCCCAGTAAACACAAATAAAACCTCACTGAAATTTAAAAGCCGTGTGGATGAGGCAACTGGGGACATGGGCGAGTAGTGGGCTTGACAGTGCTGGGGAAACGGTCAAACTCAACGAGCTTAGAGAACTTTCCCAACCTAAAAAAATATGTGATTATGTGATTCAGTGATTATAAAATCGCATCTCTCCCCAGCACAGTGAGGGAGTGGGGACAGTGCTGGTTCTGACTCCAGGGAAGGGAGTGGTGGGTGTGGACAGCCCCGGGCTACTGAAGGGATGGGACAGCCCCAAAGAAGAGGGAGGAGAGAAAACAGCACTGAGTGACCACTGCAAGCAGGGGAAGCCTGGTGTGTGGAAGTGCTCCAGCCAACACTTCCAAACAACCAGTGGAGCAGAGACATCATTATCCATGGGACATGAAACCAAAAAACACAAGGAATAAATACAACATCCCCCTCACCTGGGCACCTTGGAACCTCCTCTGCTGCAGGCAGCTTAGTGTCATTTCAGCTTTATATTGTTGAGGACATAGGGAAAGACAAGTTTTGCTTTTCCCAATTGTGAAGAGGAAAAAAATAAAAGGAAGAAAAGAAGTGGGGAAGGAAATTTTATTTCCAAGCCTCTAAAAGGATCTTACAAACCACAGAGTAAAAAAAGCGCATATATATATATATACAGACATATTATATATATATATATAATTGACAGGGTCCTGTTAAGCAATTCTTCACATTATCTAATGGTGACAGGAGATACCACGTAACCATATATGTGTTTCCCTGTAATCCGATAACTGCCAAAAGTTTACAAAACTCTTCTCAGACAACATTTCTTCTAAACTGTACAGATTTCTTTTATCAATAGCAAAGGAGAAGGAAAAAGTACAAAGTAATTTGCACCAGAAAAAAGATAAAAAGAACCCTCTCATAAGCAAGGTCTTCCAGGTCAGGCTGGGTGAGAGCCAAGTTTAACAGCTCCTGCATGACTGTGGGAGCTCCTTCCCAGCCTCTCCATGACACAGAATTTCGTCCATCACCTATTACTCCTCACCATCCCACCCATAATGCCCCATGTTACCCTGCTCCCACCGTGCCCAGGGTCTCATCACTTCAAAGGAGCCTCAACCCTGCCCAGTTGCACCCTCAGCACTGCTCCTCCATCACCCTGCCCATCAATCCAAACCTCAATCTTTATTTGTTAGGACTTCCTAACACATCTGCCCATCCAGAAGGAGTTAATCCTAGACCTCTATCCTCACCAGCAACACAGCTTTCAGCTCAGCATGCTATTCCAAGCAGCTCTGCAGCAGGAATCCAGCTGCGGGGGATGAGAAGGAATTCACGCTTGGCTTTTCAGGATCTAGCTCCCACATCAGGAAGGCATGGGCCCATGGACAGAACCAACTGCTCCAAACCAGAAATGATCTCAGGAAATAAGAGAGAAATGGAGGTGGGGCAGGTCCATGTGCTCCAGACGCTTCCTCACCCTGAAATGTCATGGCAGCTTTTGTAGGTTGCCAAAAAGTAAACAAAAACCCAGTGGTACCTGGATCCCCCACCCCCCAATAGTTTCTTAAACACTTAATGTCCAGCTTAAGTGAAATCAACAGATTTTAAAATCCACACAGGTGTCAAAAAACAGACAAAAATTTGTTTGTCCCTGTTCTTGCAGCAAAACCTACCCCAACTCAAGCCTCAGAGACAGAGGCCTAAAGGCAACATATCTTGTAGGGCTGTGTCATCCCACTTCAGAGGTCCAAGGGGCTCTTTGGATCCCATTCCTAGCAGGGAACCCTCGTTAGGGACCTAACACCTCTCACTGTCACCAGGCATCCTTCGTCCCAGGGATATTGCTGCATGCAGCTGATGGAGGATGGCTCAGCCCTGGGAATCCCCAGGGCTTTCTGCACAGCTCAAAAGCCAGGCAGAGGATTAGCCATACACTGCCTTCCCCCTTCTACTCCACCTCCTCATCTGCAACACCCTACATGGGAAACAGGCAACCACACACACCCCAGCCAGCTGTGTGAAAAAAGTATATATTCAGCACGCTCTCAGTACAGTATAGCAACAAAAGCTACCACCATTTCCTTAAAAAAAACCCAACAAAACGCAAACTTCAAAACAACCACCAAAACTTCCAAATCTTTCCCACCCTGCCGCATAGATCCTTGGCCTTCTGGGCCCAATAAGCCACCAATGTCAAGTGACCCCAGCCCCATGCCATCCCTGCCTGGCAAGACACAGAGGGTGTCCCCAGATCTCTGGTAGCATCTCCTGCCTAGGCACCCAACTCCTCCTGTGGTTCTGAGGGTGCTCCCACCAGAGGGGCTGGACAAGCAGTTTGCTGTGGTGCTCTCCTGTGCAGTTATTTGGGGGACACACACACCTAAGAAAATGGGACAAGCTCTGGCTTACAGAACAGGGAAGCTGCCACAGCCTCACTGGGGCTGGACACAGCCCTAGAAATGTGCAAGGGAGGAAGGGGGATTCCACTGCTGATCCTGAGGGTCCACGGTGGGATTGCCACAACAGTATCACTGCTGCTTTCTGCTGGAGGGAGGGGATGAGGCCGAAGAGAGGGAAGGAGCAGCACAGTGGCGGGGCTGGGAGCTGGCAGGGTCCTTGTCACTGCACACAGAGGGGAGGTAGATCAGCTTTGGAGACCTATTGCCTGGGAGGATGTCTTTGTGGACACAAACTCAATTCCTGGGTGGAAGAGCATGTTTGCAGGGCCTGAATGCCTGTGCTTGCCTTCTCCCAAGGCAAAAGTGTCTTGGAGCCTGTTCATGCTGCTGGAAAGCTCTCAAACTTGTGCAGCAACTTCCCTCAAATATTTTTACCCCTGAAACTGCTTCCACAGCTGCTGCAGGCAAAACCCCGGCAGCTGTGGACAAGCCCAGAGATGATGGCAGTGACATGTGGGGCAGGAGGGACCCTAGGTCCCTCCTCTTGCCCAGCTGGTTGGACCCTAACCCTGACCCCAGTCCCTCTCCCTGCCCTGCCACATCAGTCCCACTGCCACCCCTGCCCCATGCGTGGGGATAGTGTGTGTGATGCTCTCCATCCTCCCCCCTCCCCAGGTCCCCACCCCCAGCGTCCCCTCTGCCATTAGTCTTGTTGCTCATTCATCTCCATGTCCGACACCAGGATGTTCTTCTCGGCAGATTCACTGGGGTTGGAGTTGGTGCGACTGTAACGAGCGCTCTCAAAGGCGCTGCGCTCTGCACTCTGTCGACGCTTGTACAGGAAGAGGACGACCCCCAGCACAGCGCACAGCGCCAGCGTCGACAGCACGACCACTGCTATGGCTGTAGTGTTCTCTGGCAGAGCTGCAGGGAGGAAAGGCTGTTGAGAAGCAGACAGATGGCTCCTGCTCCTTCCTCAGCCGGCAGGAGAGCTGGGGCTGGTGGGGCTCCAGCCAGACCCATGTTTTTGGGCAGGGTCATTTAATCATAGAATGTCCTGAGTTGGAAGGAACTCACAAAGGCCACCAAGTCCAACTCCTGAACCTGCACAGGATACCCCAAGAATCCCAGCCTGTGCCTAAGAGTGCTGATCAAACACTTTTGAGATCTGGCAGTTCTTGAGCTCGACCACTGCCCTGGGGAGCCTGTTTCTCCTATGGTGAGTCAGAGCAGGACAGGACTGGAATGAGATTAGCTCAGTTGGCTGAGCATGATGCTGGTAACACCAAGGTTGTGGTTTTGATTCCCTTATAGATCATTCACTTAGAGCTGGACTCAATGATCCTTGTAGGTCCCTTCCAGCTCAGCATATTCTGTGACTCTGTAAATCTGCTTTGCTGTTTTGGGGACACCTTGCCCCTGGGAGACCTCCTAGAGCTGGGCAGACTTCCTACGTCTTTCCTGGTGTATATGAAGATTTGGCAGCTGCTTGAGATGGATCTTTGGGATCCTAACAACAGACATGCTGGCCATCCCCCAGCCTGACCAGGAAGTGTGGACACATAAAGGAGAGTGTGGCAAGCAGCTGGGCAGAGACACACCTTCATGGAAGGAAGGCTCCTGCTGCTCAGGAGTCCTAAGCCAAAGCCAAAGTCACTTGGGAATAGCATTCCCCACCCGCAAACCCCAATCCTTTGGTTATTTACACAAGCTGGGCTGTGGCACCAGCTCCCAGTCCTGGTTTCCAGTCCCAGTATTGTGCCCAGACGCATGGTGTCACTCACCTGCCCTGGAAAAGCTGCTCTCCTCCGCTGCAATGGCAACAAGACAGGTGAGTGCATAGTCATAACATCCTCCCATCTTCCCACCACCAGCACCAATGGACTCACACCCTGCACTGCTCCCAGTGCTGCACCACACAGGCAATGGGTGATAAACAGCTGGGGTAGTCCTCTGGCTCTGCTCCACCAGCCTCATCCTGCCCCAAGATGCTGACCCAGCCACTGAGACATGCACAGCCCATCACCGAGCCCAATGGAGACCTGCAGACCCCAACACAAACCCATACAAGCCCCTGCACTGAAATTACCCAAAACATGTGTTTGGTGCTGCCAGTGGGACAGCTCTGCTGCGTAGCACCCTGCCCCAGCCCCCAGCTCACCCTACATCAGCCCAGAAGCCTCAGAGCAGAGGGGGCCCTACCTCGGGGGATCTTGCAAATGACCCCCATGGTTACGTTTGTGCAGGAGCCTAGACGCCACATGCCGTTGCTGCTCTGGATCCAGTAGCAGCTGTTCTGGCTAAGCATGCTGGGCCCCGTGTCGTGCTGGCCCCAGTTGGAGTAGTTCACGGCAGTGTTGTCATGCCAAACCAAGGTGCCACCTAGGAAATGGGAAAATTAAGCTTGAGGAGTCTTAAGAAGACACTTCACTTTTGCTCCACTTCAGAAAGTACAAGGAGGTGTGACAGGGCTCTGGGCAATGCAGTCTAATGGAAGATGGCTCTGCCCATGGTAGGGAGTGGGACTGGATGAGTTTTAAGGTCTCTTCCAACCCAAACCAATCTGCGATTCTGGGATTCTATGGTGGGGAGGTGTGATGGGGAGGACCACGGGCTACAGTGCACCTTTCCAAATCTGCAGGCTCCAGTGCCTTGGAGAAGGCTTTGGGTTTCCTATCCCACCAAGCCAGAGGAGGACAGACACAGTATGTCCAACGTGGCCTGAGATACTGGTGCACCTGGTCACCCTATGGCATGAGCCTTCCTTACTGGTGCCACCACCAAGGGCTTCCTCTGCTCACTGCAGACTGGGTGGGAATTCATGGAGGTGTCTAGGGGAGTATCTCAAACCTCATTCACTCCTTTGTACCTTTAGGGTTGAAGGTCATGCCCAGCCAGGCCCCCTTGGAAAGGCCCTCGTATGCCTGGAGATGCTCCCACACAAAGACATTCTCCATCTCATCCTGGATGGACAACACTGTGCCGCCAACTGCAGAGGGAAGACTGTCATGGAGGAGCCCAGAACTGAGAGGATTGAGTTAGGGAGCAGTAGTGTCCAAGAGGACAAAGTTGAGGACCCACCCATGAACCACATGATGATTGGGGAACCCTAAACGGAACAGCAAGGAGACAATGGCTGACCAAGGTTGGACACGGGCACAGGGACAAGGGGGCTCTGCTGCACCCACAAACATCCTGGGGATCCCACTCTCTACCATTTCCAAGGATGTATCACTCTCCTTTACCACCCCAACCTCCTCATACCTTTCTGGCATTTCCTCATGGCGTCCTTCTGCCCAAGGGTGATCTCCATGTGGAAGGTGTAGCAGTGGTCCCGGAAGGGGATCCAGGACGAGTCCTCCAGCGATTTGGGACAGCTGCCACTGTAGGTCCACTTGTGTGTATGGGGGTGACCTGGGGAGCACATGGTACATTAAAGATGTGGTGGGGCACAGGATGTTGGGGTCCCACAGCACACTGGGGCACCCAGACCCACAAGGACATGCTCCATAAAGTCCCTGGTGGGATGCCATTTCCAATCGTTGGTCACACCCCACCCAGACTACCCCAGGCCCCCCGGCCAGCACCTATTTGGAGCTGGCAGATGCCCCCCTGCAGCTTGGTGTCACAGCCAGTTGTGCGCCAGCTCCCATCCGTGTCCATGTAGGAGCAGCCAGGGATCTGCTGGGGCTCCCCATCCTGCCAGTTAGTGTAGATGAGGTTCTCCTCCGTCAACCATGAGTAGCTCCGGCCTCCCTGGAAGACCACAGTGGGGAGATGCCTGGGGGGCTGCTGTGACCCCTCTGGGGACCAGTGCCCCAGGTGCCTGCCCCATTCCCTCACCTCATTGTTGGCCAAGCCAATCCAGAGTGGAGCCTGCAGGCTGCTGACAGCCTGCGTGAGGAAGGCCTGGCTGTAGGGGTTGAGGATGGTGGCAAGGGTGGCATTGAGGGTCTCGCAGAGCAGTAGCGCCTCGTGCCACCTGAGGGGTTTCTGCAGGATGCGGTAAGTGCTGTTGTGGTAAAAGAGGGTGCCGGTAGGAGAAGGGGGGAACAGTGCCTGCGCAGAGCTCAGGGACGGGTCTGGAGGAGCAAAGAGACATAGTCAGAGGGCACAGAGGACACTTCTGCATCCCAGGTGGGTCACTCCCTTGTCCACCCCTACCCAGACCAGGCTGTCCTTAGCAATATTGTGCTGGTTGCACCTGGTGATATCCTGGTGCAACTGGGGAGGGCAGAGGCACATCCCTAGGGATGACAAGTCAGTGACACCCTAGCACCATCCCCACCCGGGAGCTCTCCACCAGGATGTACATCCATGTGGGACACACTGAGCCACGCTGGTGTGCACAGGTTTGGGGCTGTCCCAGAAAAGGCTGGGACCAAGGACCCACCTGCCCAAGTTAAGTCTGTCTCCCCAGTTCTCCCCAAGCTAAACCCATTGCTCCAAGCTCCCCAGTCCCACCACAGCAAGGGGCACCAGGATGGCAGTGGCAGATCTCCAGCCAAGAGAGCTGAGGCTGTCCCTCATCCCTCTCCTACCTATGCTCTGCTGGCAGACATAGCCATGCTTCTCCTCCAGGCAGCTCCGGTCATCCCAACGTCCCGTGAAGAGAGGGGGCGAGCCATGCCACACCACAACACAGTTGGTCTGCACAGCCAAACCACAAGGTCAGCACTGCCCTTAGCACTGTTGTGCTACACCACAGAGATCCCCATGCCAGAAACCCCCACCCTGCAGGGCTGCATCCTGCACTGCCCTTAGAGAGCCACCCCAGCCTGCTAAATCTTTCCTTTTCCAAGGCTGGGCCTGGTGCTGAGACCTTCCTGGGGGATGGGGGTGCTGTGGGGAATCTCCCTCACCGGCTTATCACGGGGGCTGGAGGAGCTGCAGCCTGAGGGCTCTCCAGGTGCCCAGCTCACGTGCCGCAGTGGCTCCCCCTCCACCCACTGGAACTCCCCCTGGGCATCGTGCAGGCCAATCCAGAGATCAAAGGAGATGTTGGGCAGCATGGATGTGATGAAGGCTGCAAGTGACAGGTGAGATGCTGAGGACCACCCCTGGCAGGTAGAACTCTGGTGGAGTGGTGGGGCAGAGGAGACCTACCCTGCTCCAGGGGACTGCTAATGGTGGCCAGGATGGCACCCTGGCTCTCGCACACCTGCTTCGCCTCTGGCCACTTCACTAGCTCGCCTTTGTTGTGGCCATTGAAGCTGAAACACTGCACAGGCAGGGGCACAGAATGAGCCAGGAGGTGCAGTTGCCCCCAACCCTGAGCCCTGCACCCTTCCCACCCAGCAACCCTCTGCAGCCCCATTCTGCCCCAATGGTCCTGCTCTCCTGCATACCCTCATGCCTGCCACCCCCCAACCCCTCTGGCCCTCCCACATCTCTCCTGGCAAACCTGTGCATACACCTCACCTTCCCCATCTCACAGCACATCTCCCAGCATCCCTGTAAATGCATCCCCCAGCACACCTCACAAAACATGTGCAGGCATCCCTCTCCATTCTGCTATTTTACAGCCAACCCCTCTGTGCCTCTGCAGGGCTAATGGAAGACCAGGAAGTAGCCATCACCTCTCCATCCTGCCATCCCCTCTCCTATCCTGCTGTCCCTCCTCCCTGCAGCGGTACCTTGCTGAGGAAGGGCAGCCAGCCTTGGGGACAGCCCCCACTTGTGGCAGCAGGTACCGGGGAGAGGGAAGGCTTCACAGCTGTCCTGTTGCTCCGCTTGCAGATGTAAGGCAGTGCTGTCATGCACTTCTGGTCCCCCCAGTCCTCTGTGGAGAGTGATAGGCTGGGGATGATGCCCCTCTGCACCAGTACCACTGCCCCAGCCACGCTGCCCCAGCCCCTCAGAAACCCACGCAGAGCCCTGCCCTGCCCTCACCTCGGCTGGCTGTCATGTACACACACTTCCTGTCCTTGCTGATGGCCCGAGGCTTGCCTGGTGCCCAACAGACAAAGTTGAGGAGGGACCCATCAGACCACCTGGAACAGCATCAGGAGGAGCACGAGGCTGAGCACTGACTTGGTGAATGGGACCACTTGAATGTCCTAACTGGGAGCATGTCCCACCACTGCCCTCTTGGGTGAGGAACCTCCAGCCCAGCAGCCCAGAATAAGACCCCTGAGATGCAGTTGCTGAGTCAGCAATCTGAGAGATGGGGACAATAGTGTAAGGACATGCAGGGACATAGTGGTGTGGGGATGTGATGGGGACTGTAGGTGGGGATGTCCAAGGATACGGTGGCTATCTGTGACTTACTTGAACCTCCCGTCACTCTCGTAGGTGTGCAGCCCAATCCACCAGTGCTGCTCCTGGCCCCTGGAGAACTGCATGCCCAGAGAGGACATATCAGTGCCCTTCAGGGGCAGGGGGATCTTTGGGGGCAACTGAGGCTTCCATGGGGATCAGAGACCCTTCCCCAGCTTACAAAAGCAAGGCATAAAACATCACTATGCTGAACCCCCAAACCACCCCCAGGTATCAGGACTAGCCACCACACAAGTCCATCATGACCCCAGCAAAGCCTAGTACCCCCAGATATTGTCCCTCCAGAAAAGGGTCAAAGAAGACAAGGAAGAGCAGCCCACTAGACAGCAGAGCCCACTGGTGCCCCAGGAAGTCCCTGTCCCCCTGGTACCTTCTTCAAGTTTTGGCCCAGGAAGTGCAGCTCGGCCTCACTGTGCACTGACGTCAGCTCAGCCTGGAACCAGCTGCAGATGCGCTGTGCCTGCAGCCATGTTGAGTGGTGTTCAAAGAACTTGTATTCGGCCTCCTGGTACTTCACCCACTCTTTGCTGCCTGCAGGCAGGAACTGGTGTCACACTGAGGCTGACACCCCTGCCATGGTCACCCTGACCCTTGGTCCGTGCTTTCTGGGTTGCTTTGCTTTTGTCCCTCTCCCGCAGTGGAGCTGCAGCAGGATGCCTGGGTTCCCCTCCCACCCACAACCCTGCCCAGGATCCATCCTCCTCTGAATAACACTGCAGCAGACACCCATGACCACCATCAGGTGGTCTATGCATGACCTGAAGTTGAGTCAGGAGAGGTTGAGGTTGGATATCAGGAAAAAGTTCTTCCCCCAGAGGGTGGTCAGGCACTTAACAGGCTCCCCAGGGCAATAACTATGGCTCAAAGGCTGCCAGAGCTCAAGGAGCATTGGGCCAACACTCTCAAGAATAATGTGGGATTGTTGGGGTGCTGGACCAGGAGCTGGACTGCGTGGTCCTTCTGGGTCCCATCCAACCCAGAATAGTCTGTGACTGTGTCAAAAGGCTGTGGCCAAGACACCTTGGGTTGTGATCTCCGGCTCCTTCACATCAGCACCTGAAGAAAGGGCAAGGAGAAGTTGTCAGTGAGATGCAGGCTGGGATGCTTCTCCACAGACCATCCATAGGCTACAACAGCAGGATGCCCCTCCTAAATTCCCCCAGAAGTGAGAGCAGCTCTCCTAGTCCCTGAATTAGAAACCACCCTCCCTCTTCCCAAGGATTCTACCACCCACAGCCCAAGCTCCTCCAGGTCAGTCACAGCTGATGGGTTTGGGGACCCCTTTGCCAGTACCTTTGGGTAGTTTGCAGATCCAGTCCAGCTGGGCTTCACACTGCATCGGCATCCACTGCAGGGAGGCCAGATCCAGCACTGCGCAGCTCCGGATGTCATCGTCATCATAGTTACTGCGGTCAAAGTTGTGATAGAAGAACTGGGGGGTTGAGAGAGATGGGCAGTGTTGGGCATTTCCACCAGCACCAGATTTGCCCCTTTCACAACCCAAATGCCCCCTGGACTCACCCCAAGCCCGTCGCTCCACCTCCAGCTCTGGTCACCAGTGGGATCCCGCCGATTCAGGCCAATCCAGAACCAGTGCTGCTCGTGGAGCCCTGGTTCTGACTCCCTATGGGGAGTCAGGGGGACAGGTGAGTACACAACCCCCTTCAAACTGAAGGGGTTCATATTTATATACAAATATATAATTATAATCAGGGCTTTTTCTGTTTGTTTTCAAAGCCTGCCATCCCCACATACCTGAAGGTAGGAACTGGGATAACAGGCATCCTATCTCAGGGCTGGAGCTGCTTTAAATCCAAGCTCCATCCCCAAGTTACACTGAACTTCCTGCACATCTCCCATATCAACCACACCAACTGATGCACCTTCTGTACACCAGTCTGCGCTCAGAGAGATCCATCCATCCATCCATCCATCCATCCATCCATCCATCCATCCACATGTGCCAGAGCACCAGGGAGAGCTGTGGGCTTGTGGCAAGCACACTCCAACAGTGGGACACACTGAGGCTGCTAGCCTCTCACCCAAAAATCTTGTTGAGGGTATTGGCAACAAAATGCTCCTCCTCATAGCTTCCAAGGCTGAGCAGCTGGGCCCCCAGCTCCCGGCAGAATTCCTGTGCAGCGATCCATGTCTTCTTCTCTTGCAGCTTTTCAAAGTTGAATACCTGGGAAAAGAAGAACCCACAGCATGGGGAGCTCAGCAGCAGAACAGGAGCAGAGCACTGTTCCCACCAGCAGGCAGCCACATCCCAGGGCACAGTTCTGCCATCCAGCCCCAGCCAGGGTTGTGAGGTGTCTCTTGCAAGCACCAAAGTGTACCCCTTCACTCCCCTGCACTGGGGAGGCACGTGCATCCCCACACCAACCTATCCAACCCCCCTTCACCTTGTAGCAGTGACGGAGTTTGGGGTCAGAGCTCCATCCTGGGGGGCAGGTGGTAGTGAGGCTGGGCGTGGGGAAAGGACCGGGCAGTTCAGGATTGACTGGGGTGCCCATGTTCTGCCGACAGATGTACTTGGCCTTGAAGGTGCTGCAGTTCTTCACCTCCCATAACCCCATGGAGCTGCCAGTGGCCAGAGCCACACAGCCACCTTTGTTGTAACCTGGAGCACTCACAAGAGCAGGGGAGATGGCAGACTTAGGGTTGGACTGTGCTGGGGGACAGTGCCAGCCCCACCCTGCAAGAAGGGGAAGTCCCCATCGCACCCCCGACCCTTACCGGGCTGGTTGCGGTTCCAGTGAGTGTACATCACCTCATCACCGCTCAGCCAGTGGAATGCGCCTGTCTCATTGATGTCCTGCAGAGCCGTCCAAAAATACTCCCCATCCCAGCCGTAGATGAGGCTGCTCACGTATGCCTGCTCGAACCTGGAGGGACAGCGACAGTGGGCGCTGAGCTGCCCATGATGCTCCAGCCCCCACCTTGCAGGGCTCTTTCTGGGGAAAACCCACCACCATTGGCATGGCTCTGACCTGTTGGTGATGGTAACCAGTGTGGAGCTGTAGTCGGAGCACGTCTTGCGGGCGTCACTGTAGGGGACACGGTCCTCACCCAGCCAGAAGCAGGACGGGCTGTGCCACTTCCAGCCCTGGGGACAGGTGACAGGGAACATCCACCACTGCCCACCTGGACCTCCCCAGAAGGATGGGAGCAATCCCAGGGCATGAGAGCAACATCCCACTACTGCCTCTGCCTTCTCCTGGGAAGTCTCCTGCCTCTAGCTGCCCCAGCTTGACCTTGCTCAGCTTTGAGCTCTAACAAGCCCCTGGCCCCAGAGGACATGGCTATAGGGAAAACAAACACCCAGGCAGCTTCAAAGCTGGGGAAACAGCTCTCTCTGCCAGCATCCAGCCCCAGCCAAGGCACAGGCAGGGGAACACAATCCTCCTCTTTATGCTGCAGGGCTGAGTCCAAAGCGAGTACCACTGCAGCCAGCTTTAATCCCCGCCTTGTTGATGTTGGAGTCTCTCCGGGGTTGGAGGCAAAACTGCCTGTTTTCTGCCAGA
This sequence comes from Zosterops lateralis, assembly GCF_965231275.1. NCBI lineage: Eukaryota > Metazoa > Chordata > Aves > Passeriformes > Zosteropidae > Zosterops > Zosterops lateralis. Next base: position 81,192 of record NC_139784.1, read on the forward strand.
GCAGGGAGCAGGATGGCCCTGGGTTTGGCAGCAGTGGTGGCAGAGTGGGGAGGGACATGAGGGCTCATCTGCAAGAGGGGACACACACCCTTCACAAGGGTGAAGTGGCTCAGTCAAGGAGCCAAGTGGCCCCAGGCTCAGGGACCTCCTGGAAGGGGAAGCATCACTAGGGTTCTACTCCTGGGTCCCTCGGGCATTGGAGGGACAGTGGGGGCACATGCTATATGCAGTGTCATCAGCACAGTGGGGAGAGAGGTAGGAGAGCAACTTTGGAAAATGAAAACAACCACAAATCCCAGTTTTTACCCCAAGTTCTTGCTCCTACAGCCTTTCTCTGAAGCTGGCAAATCCAGGTACAGACCCATATGCTGGGTCCCTCTGGAACAGCATGGATGCAACTGAACAGCCAAGAAAGGGGCCTATCCTGGGACAGTGCAATGTCACCAGCCAGCACCAGCCTCAGTACCCGTAATACCTTGGGGGTGCACTCCCACACACTAAGCACCACAGCAAGTCCCTGTGATCCAAAAGAGGGCCAGAACAGGATCCCCAGCCCCAACTGTTGCCTCCAGCCTCCAATCCCAGTGTGCCCTCACATCCCTCTCCTGATCTGCATTTCCCATTGGCCAAACCTCTATCCTTCATTGCTTCCTTTAAGGCTGCTCCTGAAATAAAGGGGATTTTTAAAGGGGGCGGGGGGGGTGGGGGGGGGAAAGCAGCAACACCACCATGAAAAACCTGCAGAGCAGCTGGAGTGGATAGGACCAAACTGCCAAGAAAGATGTGCCTCCTCTCCACCAGCTGCTTCCTCTGGGTGGCAAAGGTCTTCATTGAGAATGAGTAAGTAAAGGAAGGATGGTTCTTGCTTCATTTGTGCCTTGCATTGGTTCATTGCTTCATTTGTCCCTCACAGTTTGCTTCCCAGTGCATCTCTGCTGGGCACCCAGGACCAGGATAAGACTGTGGCTGGAGAGCCAGGAGGGAGTTAAATCTGCATAGGGAATCCTTAGGATTGCTTTGGGGACACACAGATGCATGGTAGCAGAACTTTGCCACTGAGTGTCTCATCCCCAGCACCTGTGGACACTGGGGCTCTTCCAGCTATGTCTGGCAGCCCTCAAATCTGGCCCCGCATGGCAGCTCTCCTGGATGCTGTGTTCCCCCGAGTTCTGGCAGAGCCAAGCAGCTGCTGGAAATAGGGCAAAGACATGGGAGGAGCCCAGCAGCACCTCTGGGAGCTGGTCTGGAGCAGCTGCTTACTAGTCAAGGTGCAAGCAAATGGGCCAGCTCTGAAAGGCTGAGAGAGGTTCAAGAGCCACAGTGCTACCAGATTCAGTGCTTGGAGGCTTTGCAGAGAACCACAAAAACCACTTCCCAGCAGGTGTGGGAACAGGGGGGCTTCAGCCCCATGTGACAGCTGGGGAAACTGAGGCAGGGCACAGGCTGAGTGAAAATCCACTGGTTTGGTGTCCCCACAATGCTCAGGCTCTGCCTGCAGGAGGCAACCTGCCATCATGTTAAGGCATAGGGCCACCTTCATCCTGCTAGGCTCCCAAGTGCTTCTGTGTTTTGGCACAAAGAGAGGCAAGGGGGAAAAAAATGAACATCCCTGCTGGCAGCCAAAGCTGCCTGATGGGGAAGGTCTTTGACAACGTGCACAGATGCATGTGCTTTGTGTCCCAATTTCTTCCCATGGACTTCACCATAGCAGTGAGGGGCTCAGCAGCCCCAGAGTGCTCCAGCTCAACAGCTCTCAGAAACAGATGCTCTGGGTGCTGCTCATCGGGGCTCCCCAAAATGGTTTTAAGGAAAGGTCCCCTGAAGCCTTGAGCACTATGCAGAGCTGTGGAGCAGCCAGAGCCACTGCCGTCCCAGGTGGCCCTCACCTTTCGGCACCCGTGGTCATCCTCCTCCTTCTCCTGGCTCACTCGACCAGGCTTCTTGCAGATGGATGGCAGGGTCTGGTTGCAGGGACTGTCATTCCACCTCCCTTCCTGCAGGGTGGAAGGAGGAATGGCAATGAGCCTGTCTGACAGTCTGGGGAATGTCTCAGCCTCTTTGCCCCTACCTTGGGTCCACAGACTTTCCTTCCCCACACCAAATCCCCAAGGATGATGAGATGGATTCCTCCCACCCCAACGGATCAGATGAGCTAAGTTGAACCCAGATGAAGACATTCCCTAAGGAATGCCTTCCTCATCAATGAGGATGCTGCGGTGCTCCTTACAGAGGTGCAGGATAGCCCCCATCCCCTGCAGGCTCTCACCGGTCCCCATATGGTCACACAGTCCTCCAGACTATCACGGAAGTTGTTGGGCTCAAAGGGGTGCCAGTATGTGAACCTCACGGGGGTCCCATCTGACCACTCGAAGTTCATCTGCAGCTTGAGGTCATTTAGGCCAATCCAGAGCTCCTCCACATCTGCCAGGACAAGAAGGGAGGGAGTGAAATTCCCTCCTCCTGGCTGACCCTGTGCAGAACCCCCTGGTGATCTCAGCCCTCGTGACGGGACTGTTCTCTGCACAGTGCCTGCCAAAACCCATTCAGGGCTCAGCTCTGACCTCCTTGTGCCAGTGGGCAGGACAGAGGAGGATAGGGCAGGGCAGCTCCTGCCTGCAAGGATGGGCACCTGGAGTGGCAAATACAAGGACATGGACTCCCAGAGTGGGAAACACAGGGACATTTGGCTGCAGCTTTCAGAGAAGGGCTAGCAGTATGGGAGTAGAAGTCCAGGTCTGTATGCTCAGGTCCAGTGAACTACTGGTTCTCAACCATTCCTTTCCTGCAAATCCCAGTCTTCTACCAGCCTGGGGACAGCGGTATTTCCTCTCCTTCCTCCCCTCTCCTATACCTCCTTGCTGGCCTCCTCCAGAAAGTCCAGCAGGATTTTTTTTCCCATCTTTTCCTATATTAACCAGCTGGGACTAGCACCATTCCCAGCTACAGCTGTGTAGTTTTTACTCAGCACTGCAGGCTCCAGGAACAGCTTTTACATTTGCTGGATGAAGGATGCACCCAGATTATGGGCTCCTCCAAGGAACACAGCACCTCCCAGCCTGGGACCTCCACTCCCTGCACAACCACAAAGTCAACTCTGCAGTCTCTAGCATATCCAGGGACTTTTCCATGGATCCCAAAAGACAATAAAGGGGCTGCTAGCACAGCAAGCTCCTCCTTACCTTGCTTGATATCCTTGGTGACAAATTCCAGCTCGGAGAAGGTGTGGATGCTGACCAGATCACCCCCGCTCCGCAGGCAGGTCTTCTTTGCCTCCTGCCAGCTTTTCTTCTCTCCTACCAGCCGGTAGCAGTTGGACTGGAAGGGCTGCCAGCTGGGCTCGCAGTCCACCTTCACCTCTGACCATGAGTCTGGCAGGATACAAGGCAGCCTGAGGGTTCCTGCCCAGCTAATCCAGCCCTCTCCTTGGCAGGGAAAGGTCCGTAGTCCTGCGGGTGCTCAGCAGACCAAGCCAAAGCCGCAGTGGGAAAGCCACGGCCAAAATGTAACAGGCAATGGAAGGTGTGGGAATTGTGGCTTCAGAGCTCCAGGGACAAAACAAAATCCGTCTCCAGAGGAATGAGGGCAGAGTAGAGAGCATTCCCTCCCCTAGGGACCACAGGGACCTGCTGTTCTCCATCTCTCCCTCACCATCTAATCTGGAATGGCACAAAGCACTTCCTGGAAATGTTCCTTAAGGATGACTTTTCCTAAATCAAGCCCTACTCTGCACACCTAGGACAGCAAGCTGAGGACAGCATGGGCACCTATATGGACAGCATCCCCTGACCATGCTGGGAGCACACCCAAATAGGTTACAGAGCTGCCCATTCCCAGTGCTGGTCATCCCCTGCTCACCCATCAGGAAGGGGTCAGCTGTGGCGTTGGGCTTCTTCTTGCAGATGTAGGGGAGTGCGATACCACAGTCGCGGTTCTGCCATCCCCCAGATGACTCGGTGCGAATCACCCCACAGTTCTCCTCACTGGGGTTGTCGGGCTGGTCTGGAGAGTGGGATAACGAGGGGACAAGCTACTGAGGAGCCAGGACAGAGCCACCAATGCAGCTCTGCCTGCTTCAACACCAGTAAAACCTCTTTTATTTTGTTATTTTGCACAAGGAAGACGTGATAACACGCCCAGGATTATTTATAGTGCCTCAATGCACAAGAACCCAAAGGATCACTGTTTTACCTGGAAATGTTGATAGCAGTCAGGGGGTCAAAGGACAAGACCTGAACTCCTCCCACCTGTCCTCAAACCTCCTTCAAGGGTTTCAGTGTACTCCCCCAAATGCCTTTGGGTGATGGCGCTAGGCATGGCCCTCTTTCCTCTGAGTACTCCAGGGTTAGGGATGGGTGTCTGCAGCTGGAGACTACTCCTATGCCACACTCCAGCACTAAGCAGGGATGCAGCAATGCGCCAAACAAGGAATATCAGCCCAGGTTATCCACAAGGTCAATGAGTGTTTGCAGAGGGCCACTTCCCCCTTAGCAGCCTGTGTCTGGAGCTGCAGCTCCAAAGATGTCCCAGGCTGTTACACAGGCCCCTAGGGCTCTCTGTCCCCATGCAGCAAGGGGATACCCTGCAGGAGGCAGGGCCACCTCCCTTGCCATGGGGCCATCTCTGGTGGTCACAAGGTGTTCCTCAGGCACCATCACCAACACAACCTCCCCTGTCTCACCACTCTCCCAGTTGAGGTACTTGAGGGGTGAGTTATCTGACCACTGCCAGCCTCCATTGATGTCCAGGTCATTCAGACCAATCCAGAGCGTGGAGCTGTACCCAGTCAACAGACCTGGAGCCAACAGAGCCAGAGGGGTAGAATCAGTCTCTCAACCCCAGCTCAGTCCCCAGCTTGTTACCCCCCTAAATCTGGGGCAGGCAGAGCAAACTGGCACTGGCAATGCCCACAGTGCCATCAGCCCTGCCCTAGATGAGGGGTGCACAGCCAGGCTGGCAGAATCTCACCATTGATGTAAGTCTGCTCATGGATCTCTGTGATGCTCAGCAGGTTGGCCCCTTGCTGCTCACAGCTATTCCAGGCTTCCCGCCACGACAGCGTTGACTGGAAGTTGAACTGGTAGCAGCTGTTCGTGAGATGGTCCTTGTCCCAAAAGGTCTCACAGTCATTGCCTGTGGGGATGAGCAGGGTGAGGACACAACAGACACACAAATTCCCCCAATAACCCAGTAAACTGCAATAACTTGCTGCTCTGGCACTGCAGAACGCTCACAGGGGGAGAGGAGAAGCCTGAAAGTCCCCAAGAGGGACTGACATGGGGTTTTTGCTTTTTCCCATGGGATGCATCCCTCTACTTACTCTTTATGGGGCAGAAGCCCCACCGCTCGTCCTTGCCATAGTCCTGGGTGGTGGCACACCAGAGGTGCCCGTCCTCCCGCCCTGTGCTGGTGCACTCGTGAAACCACTGGTTGTCATACTTGAAGGGGATGGTGCAGGGCTTCCCATGAGAGTTGCCCTGGATGGTGTAAATCTCTGAGAGAAAAGAGAAGCCCTTGCTTGAGGATGTGTCTATGGGGGCTGAAGGGAGATTTGGGGTGAGGGGTGAAAGTTGGCCCAGTGTGCGGGGTTACGGGGTGCCTGGGGGCTTCCCACCCCCCATCACCCTGATCCTGCTTGGTTCTGTAGCTCCAGTGAGCTGGGACTGAGCTTCCCAGCTTCCCAATTACTGCAGCACCACAGCCTCAGCTTGTGTTTTGGGGTTGATTTGGGTTACAGGATAACACTAATGCCCAAGGAGGTGTTACCAGAGTAGGGTATGGAGCACAGATCCTCCTCGGTGCCGTACGTCCTCCACTGTGAGCCATGTGCCTGGTCCCCCCTGTCCAGGGAGGAATTGCCCAGGCGGGCACCTAGATGCTGCGAGAGCTGCTCCCCAAGCCCACGGCAGCTCCAGCGCATGTTGACTGACTCGCGGTCACACTCATAGGTGGCTAAGAGGTGCAGCCCCACCGTGGCGTTGGTCCCATGCCATGACACCCCCAGGCACTGCATGGCCCCCACGCTGAAGAGGCGATTTCGGGAGACCCATTTCCACTGCTGGGCTGGGGCACTGGTGTTGCAGCCCTTGGCCAGTCGCACCAGCGAGTCCTTGGTCTCCAGGCAGCCCTGCACTCCCGTGTTGTAGATGAGAAAGACTTTGGAGTCTGGGGAGAGAACAAATGGAAAGGGTGAAAGCATCACTGGGGATTCAGTAAGTGCCATGAATGGCTCTGAGCCTTGACAGAACGTCCTGGCTCTGTGCAAAGCAAGTTTTAGTGTGCATCCCTGGGCACAGCACCTGGGACGCTGGGGTCACCGCTTTCCTTCAGCACTGACTCAGGGTTTGACCCAGTGCCCATCCCCAGTGGTGGGCTCTGGGCAGAATGACACAGGTGGGTGTCTGTATCCAGTGTGGCATCACCAAAGGTGGCTGCTGGGTATCGGAGCGAGAGCAAAGTGCTTGCCCACTCTAACTGCATCGTTAGAGCCGTTCAAAACTGACCTCCCATGGGCAGCATTTGGGTGCTGCATTCCCAGACATTGCAATGATGCCAGTGCTGGAGAAGCCAATGGCTTCAGCACCAGCCATGGGTTCCAGGCAGAGAAAAACAGAGCAGGGAAATAGCGCATGCGTCACTGCTATGCTTGTTTGGGGACCTGCTAAAAACTGTGGAGCAAACAGGAACTGCTGGGGAAGGTCTCCCATCCTGTGAAGGAAAGCGCCTGCACAGCCCCAGCAAATACAAAATGTCATGCCAGGACCCTTTGGAATCCCAGCCCAGGCACTGGAAAGCAGAAGCCAAGTGAGGGGAATTGCTGCCAGCAGACAGAGGTGCAGCCAATGAGAGAAGACAGGCTAAGATCAACCCCAACTCCACATGTCCCACAGTCCTGCCTGCTGCCATGGGCCAACCATGCATCCACAAGGAAATTCCCTGAACCTCAACATAACTGGGGGTCACCCCATCATGTGACTTTATCCCAAAACCTGTATAAACCAGTAAATCCCAGACATTATTCTGGGACACACTGCTCCAGCTGATGTGTCATGTTTGAAAGACATTTCATTTCTTCAAATGAATGTTTCTAAGCTAAAAGCCACCTCAGGGCTTCTCACTGCCTCTTCTTGCCCCAACATTCCAGCAAGAATCTTCTGAAAGCACCACATCAACACCACCACTTTTGTTGTTCTTTTTTTGTTATAAAACATCCCATTTTTTCCCACCACAAACATTCACCAGAAGTCCAAGTGAACTTACAGGCCCCACTATAATTTGCTTTGGTTTGCTTTGGATTTTTGCCACTGTATGATTTTTTTGGGGGGCTGAAAAGGTTTTCATTCCTTAATTCCCCACAACCTCACCCTGCCCCAGCTTTGTTGTTACAGGCAGCTCCGGCACATTCAAGCAACAAACATCTTGGCTCACAGAACTTCTCTGCCCTGCGTACAAAAGGAAAAAAAGTAGAGGAAGACGGACATTCCCACTTCTTTTGGGAGTTCCAGGATCAACCCAGTTCTGGGACAGAAATTATGTCAGAGGCTCCTTCCCCAGCTCAGAGGACATTTATTAGATGATGACAAATAAACAAAAGTGTAGCTTGTTTGCAGGGCTTTATTTAATTTAAGGGAAACTTTTAATTTCACTGAAAATATTTTTAAAATCATGGCAAGTGAGAAAATAGGCAAAAATCTAGAAAAAGGCTGATTCTGGCTGGCTGAAGCTCAGATTCCTTAAGGTGGTGCTGGTCTTTCTCCAGCTGGAACTGGCCTGATCCTGACCTGGACAGTGGGAGACTAGCTCATCCCCCACCAAACACCTTCTCCCCATGCCAGCACCATCCATGCCACACCCAGCCCACTGCTATCCCCTTCCCACCTACAGTGAGGGCAGTGCAGCCCTTCCAGCATCAGGGACATGGAGGTCTTTAAGCAGGTTTGGGTGATGTAGCATTAGTGCTGTGACCCACTGGAGCAGGATGAGGCCTCCCTGGGGCACAGCCTGATGCCACAGTGGCTCCTCTGCAAGGAGCCAAACACCATGGTGCTTTGCTCCTTAGAACAGAAAAAACTGCTCTACCATGAGCATCACCATATGGAGCATCAGCAACAGGACACCCCTGACTGTTACCTGTGAGCCTGGTCTTGCAAGAAAAAAAATAATATGGGGTTGGAAAAGCCCTGGAGGAGGAATCGGTGTCAGGAGGAGGAATCAGTGCCATGTTGGGGCTGCCAGCACCATGCAAGCAAGGGTCACACTCACCAGTGGCCCTGCAGTGGCACCATGTTCAAGGAAGCCATCCAGACTGGAGGGGGCAGGCCTGGGGCCAGAGAAGCACAAAATGCCATTTTACTCTAAAATGAGAAGAGCTGGAGGTAGGAGATTATAGACTACGGGATTTGGGTAGCCCCTGCATGCTGCAAGCAGCTTAGCCCTTTGGCTCAAAGAAGGCAGGAGAGGCCATGCAGTGTGTGTCCCCAGTGTTTGCTGGGCCATGGAGGAATGGGAAAGCTCCAGCACCAGCTCGGGCCTGGCACCCCCACAGCTCTTCCAGCAAAACTGCTGTGCAAAACTGCTTGCTGTGCACTGCTGGGGAGGAGCTGGGGAGGGGGGGATAACCCACACAAGCTCAACACAAGGCAGTAAAGCTGTGCTTCACCAAAAAGACACCTTTCTTTCCCTTATTTCTATAGAATTTGGGGTTGAGTGGGTCCATGCTGTCCATGACATTAGCAGTGGTGCTTGGATAGGCTCCTGGGCACTGAGAGGAACATTCAGCATTCCTGACCCCAGGATAGATGTGTAGGTGGGTGGGAGGCGGCAAGTTTGGATCAATGAATTCCTTTTCCCAAGCTGGCATTCTGCAGAGCAAACTCAATCCTTGCAAGAGGCAGCTCCAGAGGAGTATCCCAAAGGGACTGGGAATGTCCTCGTCCCTTCCAGGGCCCACTCTCCTTCACTGCCCTCAGTAGCCATGGCACAGTTGTGGCTGACTCCTTTCAGAGATGTTCCTCGGGTTTTGGTAGCCACCTGTGGACCTGAAATTACACAGGCAGAGCTTTCCAATCACCCCCCAGTTATGGAAAACACCCATGGCAACACCTGCAGATCCTTCCCAAAGAGGAGCTGTCCTTTGGCTGAGGACAAAGAGCACTGGAAAACCCAATCCCGTTGGATGCTCTGCCTGGAATCACCAAAATTAAATCAGGGCCAGGATTGACATACTCTGTCTTTCCCTCCTGCATCTTCCCTCTTTTGAGCAGGGCCAGCTCAGAGTAGCTCTGACCCATCACATCCTGGTCCTCCTCCTCTGCGGATGACTTGTGAAAGCAAGCAAAATCCCACACATTTCCATCAAGGATAGTGTCTTCTCCCCTTGGCTGCGCATCAATTGGGATGCTGCCTTCAGCCTACTGGTGGGATCATGGAAAGCAGCTGGTGCTACAAGGCAGTGTGATGGTGAGGACAGGGGGGAGCTGGGACTGAAGGCAGGACACTGGATCTGCCACCAGAAACACTCTCCTCTCCCATGTGGGAAATACTGGGATGCTCATGCCTGAGCACCATGTGAGAAACTGGCCTTGCCACTGGTGGCTGAACACTGCAGGGATGGAGAAGCTGCCATCTTTTGAGGCAGACCTCAAGAGAGCTTTTACACCCTGTGCTGGCTCCAAATTTTTTTTTCTTAATCAAAAAAGCAAGTTCTTGGCCAGCAGGAAGCCTGAACTGAAGGAACTCAGCTCAACCGTTCCCACAACAGCCTTCCCACCCTCAAGCAAATATGGAAAGCTTCACAACCAGCAATTTTGGGGATTGTGGGCAGCACTGGATGAGAGAGGCCACAGGGACAGTAGACAGAGAAAGCCCTGCAGCATGACATGGATAGGCATCCTTGGCACTACCCAGCCTCAAGCACATTCCAGCTCAGCCACCCACAACAGGACACCCAGAGCATCCCTGTTCCATTGCATTTGTCATCCTCCCATCACCAGCAACAAATGCAGGGAGCAAATTCAAGAAAGGACTGAAGCTAGACCCCACTCCCAGTTATTGTGGACTGGAGCAGCGCCAGGGCTCTGGCTGCAATTACAGCTGAAAGCAAATGCTGTCTCCAACATGTCAGTGCTGTGAGGCTCTGTTACCACATCCCTGCCAGCTCCTGCCACCTCTTTTGGCTCCTCTGTAAGGGTGATCATGACACCATGTGATGCCACAGCCCCTCACAAACCTCTGGAACTCAGCCCTGCCCTGCAGCTGCCCTGGCAAAGGTGCTACCTGCCCTTGTTCTCATTCAAGGTTCCCCTTTATGTGGGATGTCCCAAAAAACACAGCTCCAGGTTGCTTGCACAGGAGGCTGAGCATACCTGGAGCCACTGGGGTGATCCCTCTCAGAGGTTCCTGTGCTGCAGACACACCATGGATATGGTTTGCTCCAAACCACCTGGTAAAGGCAGCAAAACCTTGAAGCCCACAAGGTGCCCCAGCCATGCAAGCAAACAGGCCTGCATTGGTGCTCCAAGACTCACAAGCTCCCTCAGAGGCTGCAGTCCCGTGTGCTAACACCTTCATTTGGATTTGTGAGCCCAAGAAAACCTTTTACTTGTAATGTCTGGCAGCAAGAAACCCACCCTTCATTCGTATGGCGCAGAAAGGAATCCCTGTTTCAGCCTGAACCCCTCACGTAATGTGTCTCACCTGCCAGCAAACAGGGTACAGCATCTCCAAGCCACCTACTCCAAACCACCATCTTTTCAGCCCATTTTTGCAGCCCAAGGGTGAGCAGTGGCTCTGAAACCTACATGGCACTGATGGGTGAGAAACTGCGGGAAGAGGGAACTCATTCACGATAAACATGGTGGGGATGCACCAAGTATGAGGAAAAGATCAGCAACAGAGAAGAAAAATTCCCCTGGAATAAAAAAAAAAATAGAAAAAGATGACAAAAAATACAGATGTGCTCGGAGACCTGAGGATGTTCAGCCTGGAGAAGAGAAGTCTCCAGGGAGACCTTAGAGTCCCTTCCAGTGCCTAAAGGGGGTCCAAGAGAGCTGGATAGGGACTTTGGACAAGGGCCTGGAGTGACAGGACAGTGGCTTTAAGCTGGAGGATAGCAGGGTTAGACAGCATATTGGGAAAAAATTTATTCCTGTGACACTGGAGTGGCCCTAGCACAGGGTATTAGAGAATCTGTGGTTGTCCCATCCCTGGGAACATCTAAGGCCAGACTGGGTGGGGCTTGGAGCAGCCTGGTCTAGTGGAAGGTGTCCCTGCCTATGGCAGGGGGTGGAAGGAGATGGCCTTTAAAGGACCCTTTCAACACAAGCCATTTTGGGACTCTGCAAATAACCAAAAATAGTTGCTCATGGAACACAGGAATTTCACCTGACAAAGCCTCAGCTGGGCTCAGCTTGCACAGCCCTGAGGAGGAGAAGGAACTGCTGGATTGGGGGACCAGTCTGACAATTCACCTTCCAGTGACATTTGGGAGGGCAGGACCCCAGGACTGCCCCCCCGACCATGCCCAGACAGCTCTGCTGAGGGATACAGCACGGTCAGAGAAAAGCCCCAACTCCATCTTGAATTTCATATTACTGGACAAATTATTCCTCTGGAGGAAAATCCTCTTCCTGGAGAGATGTTCCCAGCAAAGCCCAGCTCCAGCAGTCAGTCCAGGCATGGCTGATGCCATTCTTACAGTCTTGGTGTGAAGAAGAGCAAGAAGGATAGCCATTGCCATGAAGAGCACCAATTTTTGGTCCAACAAAGGAGCCTGTGCATCCTTCTGCAGGCTGGGAATAGGAAACAGTGATAAAAGAATCAGCTGTGTCCATGGATCTGCTCCCAACAGCAGAGCTGCTGCCAGCGATCACACGACACAAGAGCATTCCTAGCCTGTGGGAAGGACGTCATGGCTCTACCTCCCCCAGCTGCTCTTGGTGTCGGTAACTCCATGCAACTCCTTAGAGAGGAACTTCAGACTAAAAAAAAGAAAAAAAGGGAAGGAAATGCACCCATACTGGCAGCTAGGACATGTCTGGCTCATGAAGGGCACTGGTCCTGTCTGCTCAGAGCTGAGAGGAGACACCCCCACCCTCAGAGCTCCTAAATTAGAGTTTTGCAGCAAATGAGCAATGATGCCCAACATCCCACTGACTCACCCCGCACAGCACAACCCTTAGGCTCAGCTGGGGCTAGACTTGCCAGAAGCAGCACTGGGTGCTCCAAGCCAAGCTCCAGAATAAAAGAGGGTGGTTCTTGTTTTGGTTTTTAAAAACAGACCTCAGGGAGTTAAGGACCTCTTGCTATAAAAAAGGAAGTGAAGCTTCAGACAGTCTTTTGGGGGTATGGAGCAGCAGGATGTGCACTTCAAGCTGAGAAACTCCTCTTGGCTGGCCCAGCAGCCAGAGAGAAGCTGTTGTTTCTATGGTGGGAGCTGTATGAGATGAGCTCCTTACTTGGCTGCGACGATGATGGCTACCTACTACCCTGCTCACCCCTGCTGTCTTGTAAAGGTTTTGGAAGGGCACCACATACTTCGCTTCAGCCTCTCTGAAGACATTAAGAAGCCCATTCTCCCAGCATCCTGCCTGGGACACAAACAAAATGAACACATTTCAGAAGGGATGCTTGTCCCTGGGCAGCCCAAGGGACTGACCACAGCAGTGGCCACAAGGGAGACAAGAGCCCAAGAATCTGCCCTCTGGTACCTGGCAAAGGATAGAAGGACAGAAATTTTCCCCAGTTTCTCCCTAGACTTGCTGCAGGCTCCAGCCCTGCAGCAGCTGCATTCATCCAGAGGTTCTGACTCTCAAGGAATGCAGGGAGATGAAGGCAGCACCATCCACCGAATGGGCTCCAACCAGGATGGAGAAGTGCAATGGACACATCAAGAGCACAGTGGTAAAGGGTCCCTCCTAGGACACAGTGCAGCAGCACCCCAGACCCCCTAGCCAGCAAACTAGCCAGTGGAGTGTTGCTACATGCAGGACAGCCCTGACATGTCCTTGTACACAAGGTGCTTCCAGCACAGTTGGTGGACGACTTATCAAATGTTTCAAAACTACTAAAGAAACTCTCCCCAAAATGATGAAACATCCATAGATATTTCTCCTCCCTCATTTCTCCAGTACCACTCCTAATGTTCTTTCCCTGAGCAGTGGTATCACTGTCTTTGGACAGAGACCCCCCTGTTCACCAAACCCAAGAACATTCACACTACCAGGGTCAGCCTTCAGTGTCTGACATATATATATATGGTATATATATTATATATATATAAAATAAAAATGGTATCTATATTATATATATATATATAATAAAATGGTATTTACCATGGAACTTCCCACCCGGTTCCCTTTGCCTGCCTCATGCCCAGCATTCCCAGACCAGGCATTCCTGGGGTAATGGGGCCACTGCTACAGAGCTCCATATTGCTGTGTCTGGATTCAGGTGGAGGAATAGGAAAAGCTCCATCTGTCCATTCCACCTTTGCACCATTCTGCAAACAAGGCTGTTTTACATGGAAAATCCCATATGCGTCCCTATTGCAATAGCATGAGGTCCAGTGCAGGACTGAGCAGTGGGATGGAGATACTGGAAAATACCCTGTGCCCTCTGAAACAGCCAAACCTTTGCTCCCAGACTAAAGAGTGCTCCCAGGAATTTGCAAGTCAATCATTTTCTAATCCTTAAGAAATTACAGATGGGTTCTTTAAGAATAAGAGCATCTGTGTGGGTCTCTTTTGGCCTCTAAGCAATCTTAGGAATGAGAAAAACGTTGATGCTCTGCGAGCTGTGCACGGTTCAGATTAATTAAAATCCTGCTTCTCACTGCACATGAAGAATCAAATTTTACAAACTGCTTAAACAGACCTTCAGGAAATGTGGGAACTGACAGTGGTCAGAAAATAGATTTTTAGGCTTCAGGCAGTAGCTTGAGGCTATGTTCCACTCTGGCCTGGGAAATCATAAGGAGGAACCCAAACAATCCTTGTAGATATCCCTTTTCCTGACTCGTGGTGTTTTTTCTAACTTGTTGTTTACTTGTAAGAAACGGTCGAGAGGTGTTGTTCCAAATGACCAATTAATATCCACTGTACTGAAACACTGTATAAAAGGATGTGCCTCTCAATAAACTTTCGCTATAATGCTCTCCTAAGAAACCCGAGCTTATGTATCATTATTTGAGCCATCCTGAATTGTAACAATAAGGAAATGCTGGCTCAGGATGGGTTGGAGTGGGTGGGAGGGCAGCCACCACTCCCACTCTCACCCAAGATTCAGCTGCATTCATGGAGCTGAGCAGGGCATGATGATCCAGTGGATAACACTGGGACCTCTGGCACAGCTGGACCAAAGCCTTCCCTTCCCTGCTCCAAGCACCCACTGAGGCAATGGGACCAGAGTCTCTTGTGATGGATTTACCATCTGGAAGGATGTACAGAAGGATGATAACATCCTCAGCACACATTTGCTTTGATTTGGGGACAAAACATTTCCTTGGAAAATACTTAAGGAAGTAATACTTAAGGAGAGTGCCTCTGCCTGCAGGGAAAGGTGCAAAATCCATCCAGAGAGAAAATGAAGCCAGAGAGAAAAATCTGCAACGTGGCTTTAACCATCACCAAGACCTTGCCTGAAAATGCCTTTGCACATGCTTGCAAGGAGTACCTCCCCATGGGAAACCTCCTGGGGTCCCCACACCAGCTGGGTGGCTTTAGGGGAAGTGGACAGTTTTGTACGTAAGGTTACATTAAATCTCTTTCCACTCTTGTCAGTCTTGCATAAGCACCATCCCCAGCCCTGCTGCCACGTCCCAGCAGCTGCCGTGGCTGCAGACACTGGGGAGGTGAGGTCTCCACTGTTCCATGTGCCGTGCAGGCTCCAGCAGCAAAGCTAGCACCTCTGACCCCTTTTCCTGCTCCTAAACAGGACGAAGATCAAGATATAATTTCTTGGGGCTGCATTTGCCATGTAAGAAGCTATTTCCATTAGGATGGGGAAAACGGCGGGGGGAAATTCATGCAAAGGCTGCTCTGTTTACTCTACAGGCTGTAAATTCTTTCCAGATCCCTTTTGCGTTCTCTCTTGCCCCACAGCTGACATAGCAGGACCTATACTGAGCACTGGGTAGGTGGGAAGTTGATCCAGCACCAAGTCCTGGCATTGAGACAAGGACCTTGTCCTGCCTGCAGCCTTGGCAGGATAGCAGCTGCTGCCTCAGTTTCCCTAGGAAAGCATGGTGCTGCACAGATGGGTTAGCTGGAGAAAATATCTCAGCAAGGAGCCCCAAACCTCCTGCCAAATGCTCTTGCTCCACCTTTCTGGCTGTCCCAGAGGTGAGAGTTTGGCACAAACCTCACAAGGAAGCATGAATTCCCCAGGGGAATCAATGGCCTATCTTCTGGATTGGCCCCCACTGAAAGTGTCCTTGGAAACAAGGAACTCTTGGGACTATTCTATCCTGATCCCAAACTCCTAGTGAGGATCCTCTCTGAGCTGCAAACCAGCCTGGTGCTGGGAGATCCCGGATGTGGCACCTCCAGTGGTGCTATACTCTGCCCCCTTCATCCACAGGGTCTCAACTAGGACTGATGCAGGGCAGGAGCAGCTGAAAGTCGGGATGGGGAGAAAGAGCTGAGGGTGCTCAGCACCAACAAGGCATGAATGACACAGCCCTGCAGGCTGGCGGCCGCTGAAAGCCGCCTTGTTCCTCACCCAGGCCCGGCATGGGGTCGGCTGCCACCGCACTCCCGCCCCACAGCCAGGACAGAGATGCCTCTGTTCTCAGAATCGCCAGACCTGGATCTCACTGACATTTTTTGGGATGAAACAGCCAGAATTGGCCTGTAAAGGTAGCAAAACCTTGCTGAAATGAAATAACTCCCTTAAAGCCCACAGAAGGAGGAATTCACAGGCCTCAAGTAAATTATGGGGAGGTCTAACAGGAATTCAGCTGTGGAAAATCCAGCTGAGATGTCTACAAGCAGCAAATCCTGACCGCTCTTCCAAATTGTCCCAGGGTACAGGGGTCTCCTTTCCCATTGCTTCCTGCTTTCTCCATCTCCCAGCCAAGCAGTTTCTCTTCTGATTCCAGAACTGATCCCTTGCTTGGCATGGGATTGCTGCCCACTGTCATCATGACCATGACCCCATGTCTGCCCCTAGAATGAGGCGGCTCAGCCCCAGGCACTGTGAGACTGGGGTGAGAGAGGAAAGCAAGAGGGCAAGGGGAGGTGGGGGCAGGGGATCAGTGTGTTCCTATGCTGCCACTTCCAAACCTACTTTGGATTTGCTAAATGTGCTCTGATAAAATCGGCCAAGGGTTTACAGTTGTTTCAGGCAAAAGTAGCCAATTTTGCTTTCTTTTGGAATTTTACATTTTTATCAATAGGGCCAAAATAATTCAAGGAAGCCCCAAAAGCAGTTCCTTAGTTCTAGGCTAGACTATCCAGGAATAAAAAAGAGTCTCAAACGGCAATTTCAGGGGTCATGCAGAGGAGCCTCCAGTGTCTGGCTCGTAGTGCCTTCAGAAGGTTAAAAAAAATTAAAATACAACCCGTTGATTTTATTGTTATTAGATACTAGGAAAAAAAAAAAAAAAAAAAAAAAAAAAAAAAAAAAAAAAAAAAAAAAAAAAAAAAAAAGTTTGCAAATGCCCAGTCGGGCCCCGATCCCACTTTTTCATATGAGTAACACGTCGGGAGAGGAGAGGGGGTCAGGATGGGAGAGGGCCGCAAGCTCCAGCAAATCCCTTCGGCCCCTTCCCGACCTCCGGCTCCACGAAGTGCCCTCCCCGGAGAAACAAAGGGCCGGAGCGGGACCCACCCCCGCCGCGGAAGCGTTTCCGCCGGCCTCGGCCGGCGCTGCGTGGCCGCTCGGCGCGAGGAGTTAAACTCAAGAGTGATAAAAGGGAGTGAAAATGCGGGGGATCGGAAGAAAACACGGCGCGACAAAACTGGAGAAAACAAAACGCGGCAGAAGGCAGCACGACCAGAGGGATGGAGTAAAACAAACCGTAGTAAAAGCAAGTAATACATTCCGCGAGAAATAAGCCACAGCGATGTGATCCGCGTTCTAGCGAGGCGGCCCCCTCCGCCCTGCGCGCCGCCGCCGGGGCGCCGCCGCCGGGGTCCCGCCACCCCCTCCCCGGGGGAGTCCGGCAGGGAGGGGTCCCCCAGCCCTGGTTTGGCTACTCGACGTGGTTTGGCCCCCCCTTTTCCCTCCGAGAAGAAAACTCAGGAAAGTGGAGGGAGGGAGAGCGCGGTCCCACCTGGGTGCGCAGCGCCGAGCACCAGCTGGAGCCCGAGGAGGCAGCACAGCGGGCCGCGGAAGAGGGAGCACAGGGGGGGGCAGACAGGCCGCGGTCCCGCTGAGCCGCGCCCCATCCCGGGCGCTGCCCGCTCCGCTTCACTCCACTCCGCTCCAGCCCCTCCTGCCGCTCCTGCCGGGCCGGGGCCGCGGACGGGGAGGGGGGTGGGGAGAGAGAGAGGGAGGAGAAAGAGGAGGGACGCGAGCGGGAGGGGGAGGGAAGGAAGGGGGGAAAAAAGATGTTACAAAATAAAATAAGAAAAAACCCGAAGCGTGCGCGCCGGGCTCAGACACTGCGTCAGCAGACCGGGGGCCCGCCCCGGCGGCGGCAGAGAGCGGGGCGCGGCCCCAGCCCGGGGGGCTCCGCCCGCTGCAGCGCATCGCTGGGGCGGAGGGCCCAGGGGTGAAGCGGCGTAGTGGCAGAAACGAAGCCCGGCCTGCACAGGGCGTCCCTGCAGATGCCCGGCGATGGCTGGCTCCCCCGGCAGAGTACCCACGCAGCCCTCTCCGCAGCCCGGGTGGTCGCAATGCCCCGGTACGGGGCGGAGAGTGTGGAGGAGATGCCCGCGGTGCCGTCAGTCCCCCGTTGGGTCCCGCTGCAGGTCCTCAGCGTGGGACCCCACCTTGCCAGAGAGAGGAGCCAGGAGCTAACGTGAGCTCCCACCACACATCGTTGCTTGCACTTCTGGGTGCCCGGCAGAGTTATCTCATCCCAAGCACAGCCAGCCCAGCTGGATCCTCCTCTATCCATGTCTGTGACACAGAGCCGAGCAGATCCAGCTGTGAATGCTGAAATTGGACACAGCTCACCGCACCTTCCACCACAAGCCCAGTCCCTCCATCTGTGGGGGCTGGTGCGGCTCTCCAGCTTCTGGTGCTCTGCTGCGGGCATGGGGCAAAGAACATCCACAATATCTGATGCAGGAATATCCCGCATCCAGGAACTGCACATTAAAGACTTTTAAAAACTTTAAAAGAACTTTTGAACTTTTATCTTCACACCTTCACTCTAGCATGGCTTCCCATGGCCCCAAAAGCCGCACAAAGAAGGCAGCATACACAGAAAACACTGGAAGCTGCCATATTCCTGGGTTTCTGCCTCTGTTTAGTGCATTTGGGTGATGCTTATAGTGCCCATTCTTATGGGAGTATCCTTTAGGGTGTGAAAGCCTCACCTCCTCAAGCTTTCCTGGGATTTGAGCAGTGCAGGGAGGGTCAGTCAGTCCTTGACACACAAGACTCTGCCATACAAAATCAGGGGAGATGATGCTTTTGATGAGACCAAGCTCATGGCAGAGCTCCCTTGAGCAGGGAGCAGGATCTGGCCCCAAGATGGCACAAATCCCTGAGGGGGTGAGGACCAAGCGTGAGCCAGCCATGGTTTGGCTGTTCTTCAGAAAACAAAGTAATCCGTTGTTTCCCAGCAAGGCAGGAGGGACTTTCAGGCTGGTGCCAGGATGGGCTTTGGGGATGCAAACCCTCTGGGGGGGCTAATTAAGCACATCAGTATCTGGCCTGCTGGTTTTTCTAAAGCAGGGATTATTTTTTAATTGCAGCAGCACTGAGAGAAAGGCCTTGCTGGCCTCCATGGCTGCCACAGGAAACAAGCATGACAGCTCAGAGGAGAGGAAGGAATCACCCAAATCTTTGCTTCTATCCCGAAAACTTTGAGAGCACTCCAGGGGGATGCCACCCACTGAGACACAAGTGGCTGGACATGATGGGGCTGTAGAGTCCTGTGACTGAGACCCTCCACCCGTCCTGGTTAAACCTGACATCCCTTTCAAGGAAGTTGAACCCATCTGAAAGAAGGAACATAGCAGAGTCAAAGGTCTTTGGATCCCATGGAGCATTGCAGCTTTCTGGCCTGGTTCATCCTGTGTTTTGGAGGTCCCTATGCTGCATATGATTAGCAGATAATTAGCACTATTAATTAATTTCTTCAACACAGGTCAACAATTCCTTACTCTCCTCCTAATCTGATTTAGTACCAGTTGTGTTGCTACTAGGCAGAGTGGGTCAGGAGGAAGTGTGTTTTTCCCTTGGGGCATTTCCAGTCTGTCTGACACCTCTGGCCTTAATGAGTTGCTGCCAGACAAGGACAAAGGCACAGGGCTGCATGCAGGGGATGGCCAACTGCACCTTTGGCCACAATTTCAGGAGAGCTCCTTGCCTGGGGAGATCGATTGGGAACAATGGCTTTATCCCAGGATTACCTGGAACTTGGGATACTCAGCGTCAGTAGCTGATTCCCACAGTTGAAACATCTGTATCTGTCATTTAATTGGAGAAATAAATTCTCAGTTTTGGCCAAAACAACATCCTGTGTAGGGAGTGGTCATGTCGTAGGGACTGCAGTGGGAGGGGGTGAAACAGCATTGGCTCAAGTGAAAATCATTCTGCAGAAAGTTTGAAAAACATTTCTGGAGATAGACCCAAGCCATTGCCTGCCTTTGGCTGGCAGTCTGGTCAGGAGCGCTTGGGAGAAAAAGGGTCAGTCAGGATGCTCAGCAGGTTGTAAAATACGTCACCAATGTAGAGTGGGACCCAAGCATAGGGATGGTGAAGAAACCCCAGATTTGGAGCTGAGGTGCTCAGAGCAGTGAGGCACCCCGTGACTTACTAAATTTGTGACTGTCGTGGGGCATGTTTGGTGTTTGCTTGTGCCAGAGAGATTAGAGGAAATTATTTGGGGACCTGTGGACAGCATCTGTAGTCTTCAGATTTTCTGAAGGAAGGGTCTGGCCACTTCTGAGGGTTCTAAGGGTCATCCTATTTATTGGATGACCAGGGAGGCAGCATGTCCTGCTCTGTTGCACTCATCCAAGGGTGTTCCCCCCAGCCCATGGCTCTCTGTGGGACTGAGGGCTCCAGGAGAGCAAAGCCCTGCCTATGGGCGGCAGCTGTTGGGGGACTCTGGTGTCAGGGGCTTTGCTTTGCTGGGGACCAGCAATACCTGACAGATTCTGCCAAGAGCTCAGTGCTGCCTCGGCCTCATCCTGGCTCCAAATAGGACTGGTTGGGCCAAGATCAACACCCACCTGGCAGGCGCTGTGCACTGAGGTCACTGCTTGGGGAAGAGGCCGTCTTGGCGCCTGCTGGCTCCTTCTCCCTCGCACCGGCAGTAGCAGCAGGGAATGGCCACGTCACTCTCTCTGTTGGAGACAGGCAGGAACAGCCAGTCCAGCTCCCTCTCCAAGCTCCAGGCTTTGCGTTGCAGGCAATGAGGGTGATTGGTATCCTCTAACTGAGATGTGGGGTTTGGTGGGGAACCCCATGGGAGTACAGGAAGAGACTCATCCCCAAACTTTGCATTTGCATCCTTCCCTTTGAGGACAAGCCTGGGGACACCATGCAGGAGTTCAGTGCTGCCACAGCCCCAGGCATGTTGGTTGTCATTGAAGCCCCAGACTGATGCTCTCCTGAGAGTTTGGTTTTCTTGTTAGGGTTCAACACTGCAAGAGCAGTCTCAGTGCTGGTGGCCGAGACTCCACCAAGCAGGAGGTGTCAGGGAGGCACCTATTGTTTGCTTCTTGTGCTCCTCCCCCAGGAGCTGAAACACAATGTTTAGGATCATCCAAGGCTCTGCTGAACACTCAGCTGCAGGTAGAAGGATCCTGGCCAAAATGAAGGGACCTTTCCCTGCCTCCAGCCCAACCGTCCCTTTGGCTCTTGCAAGGAGCAGATGGAGCTTTGCTAGGGTCCCTTAATATGCTTGGTCAGCCCTATTCCCCGACCTCCTTCCCAACTTTGCTGTCTTCCGGTACTGCTAAGGGGGTCCCTTTGTGGAAGCCCCACATGGCAGCTCCCAGAGCTCTTTGCTGCTCTGTCTTCTGCAGCCCTTAGAAGTCAGGCAAGTTCAAGCTGCAAATAATTTATTAAAACCAGATGTGCTCACTTAGAGCTGCCATGAAGAATTTCAGGGCGCTCCAGCCTTGTGAGGGCCAGTGCTGAGATCCTGGCCTTCTGCTGCGGGGGCGAGACGGTGCTGGGGGCTGCCCAAGAAGAAGTGCTGCCTTCTCAGCCTGTTGCCTCTCCTTCCTGCCTGGCCTCCCCTGGAGGGCTCCTGGAAAGGGGCAGAGATGGAATTCCAGACATTTACAAGAAATTTGACTTTTAGAAAAACACTTTCTCTGCATGACTCAAGAACAAATTGGTGGAACTAGGCTGCAGAGTAGGGAGGGAAAACAGCTGGAGAGTAGTGGAGGACAGCACATCCTGAACAGCATCTTCCTTCTGGAAGAAGCAGGTATGGGACCACAGAGCAGATATCTCACCCTGTTCCTGAGCGCTTTTGAGCAAGAGCAGCATGGTCTAATTGACCCCAAGTGCTACATTTCCATCTCTGCCACTGCCTTACCTCATAGCCATGGACATGGCCCCTTCCACTTCCATCCCTCACCAGTTCTTTTAGCCTGGAGTGGTTTTGGCATCAATCCCAGCCACTCTTCTGGATTTGGGTGTGAGTGCCTGGATTTTCAGGATTAGCATGAGCTGAGATGAGCCAATGCTGAACAAAGCAGGTTTGGAGTCCTGATCCTGATGCGGAGCTGAGCCAAGAGCAAGGCAGTTGCCAACAGGGCAGCGTGTGCTTGTGGCTCATATGCAGCCAGCACCTTCAGTTGGGAGAGGACAGGGCTGAGCAGAGCTCTGGATTTTGTCTTCCCCTGGATGCAAAGCAGAGCCAATCACCTTATAACTTTGCTGCTGGTGTTCCCCAGGGCAGCCCAGGTGGGAATGGGAGCTCTAGCCTGAACATGAGGCTGAATCTCCCTGAGTTCATCCTGTTGCTGTTCACAGCATCCCTGCATTTTTATCTTCATTCCTGCATTTTTTTAATCTCTGTCCCTGTGTTTTTATCTCCATCTCTGTATTTTAATTCTTTTTGGACCATGGCACTGCTCTGCACCATCCCTGCAGCCCAAGTAACAGAGGAGGGGAAAGCAGCTCCTGGCCAGGGCTGCCTGGGGCCTGGTGAGGCTCATCCCACTCTGGCAGGGCAGATGATGGATTATGTCAATTTTCAGGCTTTCCTGAACCAGCTCAAAGCACTTGAGCCTCCCCTTCACTGAATGTGTTTGGAGATGAGTAGCAACAGAGTGAGTGAAACACAAGCTGCAGCCGAAGGTGGAGGGAGAAGAAAGACTACAGTAACCTATCCCAGGAGGAGATGCAGGCTAGGAACACAGAGGAGCATGCAGTTCCTCACCATCAGCACATGCCAGCAGCTTCTCCTGGCCTTCACACCCCCATGTAGCTAAAGCTTGGAACTGGGAGCGTGTCTCAGGCCCACCCCCAGAACAGACAAGTGTCCTTTTGGCCAAAAGCCTGCTCCGGTGTGTGAATGTAGTGAGGGGAGACCAAGCTGCTCTGCATTTGTTTGGCCTTTTGCCCTCACTCTGCCTCCATGGCCAGGGGGGCACCCAGCTGCCCTTGAAGGCAGTGCTGGGGCCAGGGAGAAGCAGAGACCACAGGCAGACCCATGTGCAGCTGTAAAATCAGTATCTCAGTGCAAAGATGCATCAGCATGTAGTGGCAAAGGTTAAGTCCAAGCTGGGTGGGAGTCAGGGCTGTGCCTAATTATGCTCCCACACACTCCCAAGTCTCTTCTTCTCCGTGCTGGGAGTAGGAAGGTTTAGGTTAAGGCTGTTTGAGCCAAGCTTGTGTAGCATCCAGAAAACAACATCCTCCAGCAGCAGACCCCAGGCAGACACTGGCTGTGGTTGCAAAGCTCACATTGTGGGTTTGCCAGGTCACGAAATAAACTGGGAATGGTCCATTTAGCAGAGGGAAGCTCATTTATAGCATGACTCCCAACTGCGAAGGTAGGTGAAGCATCAAGAGAGACAGCCGCTTGGTGAATCTTGATCCTGTGGGTGCCAAAGCTGTGTCCTCCACACACATCCCTGCACGTGTGGGCTCTTGCCTACCTGCTGCAGGACAATGATGCTGCTGCTGCTGCTACTGAAGCACCATTGCTGCCTCTTCTGGCCCAAATCTGTCACATCATCTGAACTGGAACAGGGGGCTGTAAAATGATCAAGTGCAGCAGCAGTGAGGGAGCCAAGCTTGCTCAGTGTTTGGTTTCACTTGCACTCACTGTGCTGGATCTCAGACACAGTGAAGGTCAGGTCAGGTTTGCAGAGCAACCTGGAGCCTGGTGGCTGTTCACCTGAGGAAGCAGCTCTGCAGGCAGGTACGGCCCTGGCTCCTGGGAGATGTCCAGCACAGTGGCCCCACATGCCTGTGGAGGAGCTGTCTGTGCCAAGGGCCCCAGCGCTCCCCACTCCAGATACAGACTCAGCATCTTCAGTTGCCAAGGTCCTTTTTCATTTTCTGTTGTGTATTTTTGTGAAGCTGACAAGGCCCAGCCCCAAGAAATTAAAGCTGAGTTTCATCATTGCTCAGTGTGGTTACTGTGAGTGACTGAGAGGGGCAACTTGGGTGTCCATGGGCTGGGGAGTGGATGGGGGATTGTGACCCACAGATTTTCATGAACAGAAAAGGCGGTTTTTAATGTCAACATATATGGCTTCTAAAGGCAGCTGGTACTCTACAGGAAATGAGGGACAAAACCACCTCAGCTTTCTAATTTATGTTCCAGGACAAGATCAATACCAGTAAGTGACTCAGTAATTTTCAGTGATTCCTCCTCTGATGCAGAGATCTCACTGGTCTGAACTATGGAATGCACCCCTCCTCCATCCTTCCTCATCCTGTCTTGTGTCATCCCTGTGCAGCCACTGCAAGAGAGCTCATGCCAATGCCAAGAGCAGACAAACAGTAAAAGCCAAGCAAATCAGTTTCTTAAAACTTATTTTAATATCCATGTTTCATTTGTTGGGTAGAGCCAAAACAGTCTGGCCTGGTTTAAGTTACAAATTCTTCATACACTTTAAGTAAATGAACAGTGTGGCAATAGGGTCTGTTATTAGAAGTGAAACCCATCTTAACAAGGGAAGTGTTGCAGCCAGAATTCTACCAGGGTTCTTCCCTGCTATCAGCCCCAGAAGGCTGTCACTGTCCCCTGGCCCTGGATGGGTGTTGCACAGCAGGAATAAATGCTTCTGACATAAAATTAATCACACCCACAGATGCACACACTGGCTGGCCAAGAAACAATAAGATCAGGATAGAAAAAACCCTTTTAGAATTCTCCCTGATGTGGACAGATACCAAGTCACCAGTTTCGGCAAATGGGATGAAGCACCAACCCTGATTTTTCCTGACAGAGGCTGCATAAACATGTGGAAGCTGCTTGCTGGACAATTAACTTCTGGCTTAGAGCAGCAGGCATGGAAAGGGCTAAGGGAGGATGGCTGAGGATTTAAAGATGCAGTATTGCTGTTCTTTGAAACACTACAGCAGTTTAGACACCACCTTAATGCAGCTGCAAGGGAGTAAATCCAGTTAAAAGCCCAAGAGTCACTACAAAAATAGTAAGAAAAATCAAAGCAGCAGAGTTCTCCACTTCCCTGGCCTGTTGCTTAATTCCAACAGACTGCCAAATTTTTCAGTTAATAAGTTCCTGATCAGGTTTAAGCACAGTATTTGCAGATGGTGGCCTACAGTAAGATGGACAAGGGGCAGTTCTGAGTGCGTGATGGAGAATAGCACTTGCCAGGAGATGCCACTGGGGTAACAGAGCCACCCAAACAGCCCAAAGGCTGTCAACAGTTGTGGGTACAATCCTGGAGTTGTCCCACCAAGGAGCTCCCAGCCCACAGTGGTTCAGGGAGTGGGTTGGGAAGTGCACACAGAGTGGCTTGGTTTTTAACCACCATCCTGAACTGCAATAGTGCAGCACTCAATTCCCCCCAGGACAAACCCTGCTCCTCAACACTGCATCTTTAAATATTTCTGGCTAAGAACTCCTGCCACATGTTAGGGGCACTCCAACCTGGCTGCCACATGTTCAGTTGCTGGACTTCTTGTGTTTTCAGTTTTCTTTCAATGAGGGAGGGAAAAGCAAGCAGAGTGGGAGGCTCCCATTTCACCACAGGCAGATCCAGCTGAAGGTACAAGACCCCTCTAGGCAGATTACAGGAGGGAGACAATAATTAGGCTGTTTGCTCAAAACATTATCTCATTCCCTGCCATCTGAAATTGGATGCAGCAATGGCAGCAAGTTTCATGAGTCAGCAAGTTTGAAGAGTATTAAGGGAGAGAGGAAGCTTTGCTGCCAAGTCACCCAGTGGAGAGGAGCAGACAATAGCTCCTCATTCCAAGGCTTCAGTTTTGGAATGCTCTAGCATGAACCAGGTCAGCAGAGAGCTGTGTGGGCACAGATCACACCTGTGACACCTGAGCTGTGCTCCAATCCCCGCCAACTCTCTGCTTGCCAGCCAAGACCAGGCTCACAAGTGTGGAGAGTTTGGTATGAGCATGAGGGGCTGGGTCTGCAAAAACAACAGCACTTCAACACATTAAAAAGGTGCAACTGTTGTGAGAGTGATGAAGCAGCAGCTGAGACCTTGTGGCAGCCTGAGCTGTGACCCACCCTGATCACAGAGTAACACAAGCCTGTTCTCCCAGGGCTTCACCACCCTCTTGAGAAGGTGAATCATTCCTTAGAGACCACCCCAAAGGAGCAGACAGCTGCACCATGGACACTGCCACAAACCTGCTAATACGGGTTTCACTGAGACCAGAAAACTGTGTTCTTCCAAAAAAAATGTTATTTTTAAAAAATTGAAATTAATTAGGGGTAAAACACTAACTCTAGTGCCATGAACAGGCAGGATCAACTTTTTTCCCCTCCAAAGGGCAAAGAGTCATATACCATCCCCAGCTGAACCTTGGTGCTTCGAGCATTTCAGGAGATGTTACCTAAACTTTATTAAAAGAAAAAGAACAATGCTTAAATATCAACACTGGACTAGCCCAGTCTTTTTTCAAAGTCCACATTCTTCATATGAAGCACACACGGCGTCCTGGATTCCCCAAGGCTGCATGTTCAGAAGTTCACAGTACATGGAACCATGTCCTTTTGTATTTTTTCTTGAGTTTCCCCTCCTCACTCAGAGCAGCCACCCTTTTGTGGTCACTGACTGGATTAACCTCAAGCCATCTCCTATCCACGTGGCTTGGCCTAGATGCTGAAGGCTTTCTTGATGAGAATTGATGTTGTCATGCTCTATGGATGGAAAAAAGCAAGAGAAAAAAGCACCTGGTACAGGTTTCTTGAGACCCTTGTGGATTCCTCTGTTCCAAAGGTGTTTCTGAAAATTTTCTGCCGGTTTCTCAAGCAGTTTTTGGCCTATTACTCTGTCTCAGTTTGAAGAACTGTTAGTGGATGATCCAGAGGTTGATGCAATTGCAGCTCCAGCTGGGCTGCTTGTGGACACAGATTTGCGGATGTGAGGCAGCAAGTAGGGGTCACAGGCCAGCTGCTGGACATCTATCCGGTCCTCCTTTCGATAGGCCAGACACCGCCTGATGAATGCCTGCAGCGCCCCAAAGCCAAAGAAAGAATTAGTTTTTAATGACAGAAACAGGAAGCTTTTGACTCTGGGAGTGGGGCCAACGTGACAACCCCAGTGCTGAAATTCCTTCCCTAGACACAGACCAGCTCTTGCACTAAAGCTCAGCAGGAGAAGCATGGGCAGAGGGCACCCACTGTTCAATGCTCAGCCTGACAGCTGCAGTAATCATGGAATCACAGAATGGTTTGGGTTGGAAGGACCTTAAAGCTCATGTCATTCCAACCTCCCTGCCACGAGCAGGGACACCTTCCACTACACCAGGCTGCTCAGAGCTCCATTCAGCCTGGCCTTGAACACCTCCAAGGATGGGACATGCAAAGCCACTGATTACTGTGCGATAGGCAAGCATTAAACACAGGACTCCTGTTGGTTTTATGGAAATCAGGAAGCTGGAACTGCCTGTGCTGCCTGACCCTCAAGCAGATTTACCTTTGCTTCTGGTGTGACTACTGGCTTTGGAGGGAATTGCACCTCAGTAGCTTTCAGGATTGTGTTCTCCTGCAAAATATCCTGTTGTGACTGGTTGTGACCGAAGGGCTACCAAAAGAAAGAAAAAAGTTGTTAAAGGTTGGTGACAGACAAAAAACCCCCGTAGCTCTACTGTTTGTCATCACCTGACAGCTGCATTTTTCCAGGCAAGCTGTCCACAATTGCTGGAAAGGTGCTGTGAATACCAGAGGACCAGGATGCATTGCTTCCACACTCAACTGAACAAAAGGGATCAAGCTGGAACATGTCTGGCTTGGCCAGTAGGGACCTCCACCTGCTTCCAGACCTTGTGGGTCTGTTACAGCATTTGTCATCCATCTAAGCTGGCAGAAATTCACCCACTCGTCTCTGCTAGGCTGGTTCCACATGTCTGACTGACAGCACTGAGCAGCACACGTCAGCACCGACTTTCACAACACTTGGTTACCAGAGACTCCTGAAAATTAGAGCCCATGGAATTCTTTCCCTTCTTCATCCTAATCTCTCCTGTTGTCATAAAGCAAACTGCCTTTTCTCATGACAAATCACCTTTTCCTGATCCACACTCTTCCCTTCAAAAAGCCATCCTAAAAACTTCTAAAGCCGGTCTTTGTACCTACTTTTTTTCTCCTTTAAGCAGCCATCAAGACCAACAAAGACTCAGGGCATTGAAAGTGTCACAAATAAGACCAGACCAAAAACTTCAGACCACAAACGACACACTTGTCCTGTCCAAAACAGCCTCAGTGTGAATATGTCCTGTGGAAAGAGATGTTCTGCAGAATGTCTTTTCTGAAGGAAATGCTAAAGGTAGAGCACAAGACAGCCTAGTTGATGCTCCCCACTTCCATTAGCATGGACTCTGCCCCAGGACTGATGGCAAAGAGACAAGGGAGCACATTCTAAGTCTGTGGAAAAGGAAGCAGACACCTGGGTTGCCTCCCAAAAGGTTTGGGAAACACCACTAAGAAAAGGAATTAAATGCCTTCTTACCTTTCTGCCATATAGACACTGATAGAAGATGACTCCCACTGACCAGACATCAACTTTATTTGAAATCTTTGGAGGCTCTTTCCCAACCACAAAACATTCTGGTGGCAAATACCTGATTAGAAGGAAGGGTTAAGAAGTTAGGAGCAGCACCTTCAAGTATTTTCCATTATTCCTTTCACAAGAGAAAATTCTATGATCAGACACTGCTTGGGACTTGAGGGTCCCATTTCATTCCTGTGCATCTCTGGGCCAAGATCACCAATGCCTACTCCTTCTGGGAACAATGATCACAGGGAGTCTCCTTGTATTCTGAGCTAGTCAGCACAGTCAGTTTCTTTTCACCAGATCATGCAAAACAAGCCCATTTCTTTTATCTTCAGGACTGACACTTGCTGTTGAAAGCGCTTGGCCAACAATTTCACAATGAAAGCACACAGCCAAAATACATATTTTTAGAAATACAACCCCAGATGACATGTTCAGTTAGAGATACTAAGCTTTACTCAGGGTACAGCTAGTTTCATTTTTAGGAACAGAACAAAGCTGTACAATACAGAATGGCCCAAAAAATGTTCTGTTGCCCATGGTGACAGTTTGCAGCTTCATTGACATGTAAGAGTTACACTCAGTGACAATCACCAAGGGTCTGCTCTCAGCCAAGGGTGATACAGTGACACTTAGCACAGAAGATAAAAAATTGCTGAAAACACAACAACCAAGTGAAGCTCTGGCTATAGACACCACCATGAGATTTTTATCTTTTTCAAGAGCTAACTATGGATCTCCACCTTCTCATTTCAGAGGAATACTCTTTTCATCTCCCTGATGCACCTGAATTTCCAAATAGGTCCAGTATTTCCCTTGTTCTTGTTTAAGAAGTGACACAGAGCCACTCTGGACTGCCAAAGAGCAGCCAAGCCCCACTCCAGAGTTCACTATCTCAGCAGCATATGCAACTTTTCATCGGCCTTATGAATATGAGCTGGTTTTCAAACAATGATCTATTGAACAGTGAAAAGCCGCCAGCCTCAAAAGGAGCTGTGTGGCAACAAGAACAGTTTCCAGGGTCTCAAACCTCCAGTGTCAAGCTGTCACAGCCAATGGCAGCACACACAGAGCTGACACACTTCCAAAGCTTTTTATAAACTGCTCTTGATCTTAACTTGCAAGTGCCCCAGGCATCACTTACCAGTATGTACCAGCCCCTTGTGATGTCAGTTCCATGCCATCAACTGAGTTGTAGCTGTCATCATCCATGATTTTGGAAAGTCCAAAATCTGTGATTTTTATCTCTCCACATGCAGTACCATTGACTAGAAGAATGTTACCTAGACAGAGGAAGGAAACAGCCCTTAGAATACACATTTAGCAAGAATAAAATTCTATTGAGCCCTGTACTGCACAAGGACAAGGGACCCAGAGTGAGCTGCACCAGATATTTTAACTCTCAAAACTCTGAACTTCAGAGACAACTTGGGGACCACCAAGTGCTAGAGCTGATCTGCCCATCTTTTGAATGATCTAGTGACATCATATTGCTTGGAACCTCCAGACCCTGAGCCCTGTTAGCCAAATGAGCTTCAAGTCCAGGCTGTTTTGACCCCTCCCACAGATCCCGCTGGAAGGGCAGGTCAAAAAGGAGGATTAAGGAGAGAAGTACACATACACAATTATGACTCATTCTGCCCAGTTGTTCTGACTTGCTCTGTCTTCTCAACATGCCAGAAACTCTCTCCTTTCTGACAGTGCTCCCTAAGTGACTTTCTAAGCTCAAAAAGGACAATTACTGCTTAGGCAAGAGACTTTCATAAACCCATCAAGAAGTCAGATCATCACTGTTTTTCTCCAAGCCTACAATAAAGTACCAGAACTGTGTGTGATGGCAGTGGATGAATCACAGCTCTAGGCAGCTGCAGGCAGAGCTCAGACAACTTGGGAACAGCCAGGGAGGAAACAGGGTCACTACAATCAGTGCAACAGCACCATCTCCCGTACACATTCCTCATGCTGATGCAACAAACCACATCACAAACCAGTTACACAATGCTGATGAGGTGCCACCAGCACAGGGAGACAAGCCAGGGATAGCTGCCCAAAGAGATGGATGAATTTACTGGACTAGGAAAAAAGCTATGTAGCCAATATGCATCATCCCAAAACAGAACATTTCCATTTTCCCCCTTGTGGCTCTGCCCCAGTGGTAGAAGGAAAATATACAACACCATTTGGGGAGGATCTTCTCCATGGCAGATGTAACTGAGTCAACTCAAGGGCAAACCTGAGCAGTCTGTGAGTCCTCAGCTTTGGGAGCTGACACACAATATGAAAAAATGAACATTTCAACATTGGCTTGTGCCATCAATTTTTCAGCCAGATGATTACAGAAAGAATAAGCCAGAAGAATGGGAACATGAAGCACACCAGTAATTGTGGGAACCTTTATGAAGCAATTACAGAAGCTCTCAACAGTAGAATACAAGCAGGACATTAAGAAAACAAACACAGCCACTTGGTGGTTCAAGGTCTCATTCTTGAAAATGTTACACCTCCTTGTTTTACGTTGCAATTCTGGGAGACTACACCCTTTACACATTTTCCAAATGCTGTATGCATTTTATGTTTTGTTCTTGTTGCAAGTTAGCTTTCCCAGACAGCCCCGTCTTCTTTTTGCTGTCTGACCAAAGGAAACTTCCTTGTATAACCTGCAACCCATTACATTTCCTTAGCATCCTTAAGCATGTCAGCACAGCATACCTGGTTTAAGGTCATAGTGTATGATAGGAGGTTTAATTTCATTTAAGTATTTTAAAGCATTCACAATCTGCATGATAATGGATCGTGCCTCTTTCTCCGACATTAGCTTGTGCTGTTTCAGGTAGAAGTCCAAATCATTCCCCTCACAGTATTCTAACACTGTACAAAACCTGAAAAAAAAAACAGTGGTTGTTGCAATTAAGACATCTGATAGAAACTAGAACACTTTGTTACTGCTTGTCTGTAACTCACCTATTTGGCCAATATATTAAATTAAGAGTCCTGCAGCCTATTAATCCCTTTCTAAAAGTAAGCTACCAGGAGCACAGGCCTCACTGCTCAACACTACATAGGTCAGAGATCCCCCATTAAAGACCAAGAGGCTGAAAGCTCTATCACCTGTGGCATTTGCCCAGGGCCAATAGCAGGATTTAACAGTTAAAGCACTACATGTGACAGCACACTGGTTTGTGAGCTGGAATTTCTAGAAAATCAGTGTATGCTGGAAGTACACCTCTGTTATCTCTGCAGTAAAATCTAACATTGGTGTGGACACCTTCTGGACTCTCCTGGAAAGTTTTAAATACTTTGCCTTTAGTGAATAGGTCAAACCATGAGAAAGGACAGAGCAACACAACTTACGAGTCAGTATCCAGTGAGAAGTAGTCGTATAGTTTAACTATTCGAGGGTGATCCAGTTCTTTGTGAATTCTGTACTCTCTACATGCATGTCTGAAAACAGTAAAGTCTAAGCATCAGTCATACAAGTGACTTAATTCTAATTTCTCTGGACAGTGAATCCAGACATACCACACAGCACCCAGCTTGAATCAAACCCATGCCGTGTTTCTGAGACAGCTTCAGAAAAATCAAGTGAAGGAGGAAGTGCACAGAACAGCTCTTGAGAACCAGAGAACCCAAGTGCAGCTCCAACCCTGGCAATGCTACAAAATAACTCATCTTGATTAATGGTACTGCTTGCCAGAATAGAAGAACCTCATAAATCCTTACAAGATCCAAGATAGCTGAATACAAAAATCATCAAGTTCTAGAAGAATTCCATGATGCTTAACAGCCTGATTTCTAGGCTTCAAATTCAGCTTAGTTTGTCCCAGTGACTTGTTGGGAATTAAGAACATAGCTTTATTTTGGAAGTCCTATGGAGAAGGCTTGGCTGTCACTCTGCAGAGCTATCTAACCCATGCCATTGGGAGCAACAGTTAGCAATAGCAAAAGGCTTCCAGTAAAGAATTTCTTTCTAATATTTAATTTAACCCTGCTCTCTGTCAGGCTGAAGGCATTTCTCCCTTTTCCTGTCACTCCAGGCCCTTGTAAATAGTCTCTTTTCATCTTTCTTGCAGGCTCCCTTCAGGTAGCGGAAAGCCACAATTAGGGTTACTTATTCTAGGAAACAAAAGGAAGGGGGAAGCTTCCATGGAGCAAAACACAGGTGTGTACCTGAAAGATGGGCAAGAGAAACAACTTCCCATGGAACTGCTTGAACATTTCAGAAAGAAGCCACTTCAGCACTTTCCTCACAAAGCACTGATGCTTTAATATGTGAAGTCACCAGGCTTATACAAAACACTGAGTGTGTAGGCACACATTTAAAACACTCCTAATCTGACCAGAACTTTTGCAAGTAGCTACAGGGACAGAAGGTGGCTTTTGAAATGTGGCAAACACAGGAAAAAATTGGCAGCCTGTTCACAGGCACTGGATAACCAAATGCAGGAGGGATTGGGAAATATGGCTGTCTGTTTTACAAACTCACTTACTTGTGATAGTTTTCTTTCTTCTCATCCCTCCAGTTTTTATTTAACTGGTGTATTTTCACAGCTACATATCTCTGTTCTGTTAAATCAAATGCCTGCAGAGAGAAGAGCTGAAAATCAGTAGGAATCACAGGCTCAAGTTAATACCGCAAAAGCAGACAAGCTCTAACAAACCAACCACCCCACCCAGGAAATCCGCATTAAAACATAGTGAGGGAAAAGCAAACCCACATTTTGATTTAATAAGCTGCACTAATGAATTCAAGCCACTCTGAAAACAATTGAATATTTCGTGCTTTGTTCTGACCTTCCCTACAGAATCTAACTCATGCTGCATTGATTTTGGTATTTTACTACCAGAATTACAAAGGGACCAGGAAGATCAAATTACCAAAATACAGACAGTTTCTATACTGGGAAAGACCCTGCTATTGTTCCCCCAAGTCCAAAATTTATTTTCTACACTTGGGCTAACAAAAAACAACCACCAAAATACAGAAGATTTTTCAATGTTTTGTTTCACACTGGTAGCTCAGCTCTCCAACTGAGAGTCTATTTCAGCACATATAAAAGCTGGAGAATTCAATGGCAGAGCTGTGTGATCTTGTGCTTTATCCTTCCCTCCACTTTTTTATTATTCTTTAAAGAATGGACCTCTGAAATGGCACTCACAGAGCAATGGAGAAATCTTCTACCTTGCCTGAGAGCAGCAACAATAATATAATAATTTCCAGGACAAGACAAAATGCTCTGATAAGCAAACAGGCATAATTTGTGCTCACCTCAAAAACTGCCTACTTAATTCTTAACACTTAACAGATTGGCCAAGACCACGGAAAAGAAGGCTAAGCATTTCTTTTTTAAAGTAAGTTACAACTCTTAAGATCAGGCAGGTAGGAAACATTAATACCATCTTGCTTTCATCTGTGGAGCCAAAACTTTCTGCCTAGTCAGCAAAGCAGCTCAAAGTACTTACACATAGCTCACACTCTTTTCCCCCCCCCCGAGAGCAGAGTCTAGTCCCTTTAGTTTAGGCTCCTATTGTTGTGCTGAATCAAAATAACAAAGCACTATGAAGTTTCCAATATTTGCATTGGCACGATTATTTCCATTCTAGCCAATTTCAACATGAATTCCAAACTTCTGAGTTTAAGTGGGGAATACTGAGAACAGGAATCGCTTTAAGTGTAACAGTCAAATAGCAAGCACTGAAGTATCCCAGGTCTTGGCTGTTAAGAGTGCTGACACACCAGGAATCCTCAGCTCTAAGGAAGTCCCAAAACTGCACACACACACACAGAGTCCCCAGTCTGCTATTTCAGGCGGTAAAATGAAGGCACAAGAAAAAGAAGTCTTATACCCCCAGGAAGTACAGGCTTTGCTCTTATTATTGAAGCTATTTTCTCTTATTTACAAAGGTATACAGACTTACTGTGCCATCTCAGTAAGGCTTAGCCACTACAGGTATTTGTGTGTAGCATTTGAGGAAACAAGTGCCTTGCTTCTCTGGTTTAACAAAAATTGAAGACTTGGTGCAATATTTTTTGACACATATTTGAATGAAATCTGACTCCTGAGGAAAAGGCCAGCTCCTGAAAATCTTAACTCTGATATCTAATGCAAGTCAGATGCACCATGAGCTTTGTCCTCCCTTCTTCCCTCCATAACTCATACAGCATTGAGAAAACAAGCATTAAAACTCTGCTTCCCGCAGATCCAGATTACACAAGATTGCCATTTCCAAGTTACCTTATATACTTCACTGAAGCCACCTCTACCCAGAAGATGTAGCAACAAATATCTATCATTTAGCGTTGGATGGTCTTTAAATCTGGTGAGAAAGACACAGTTTAAGAAGACAGAAACAATGATATCCTCTGCACAATAAATTATAGCTACCGCACAGCTAAGAAACAGTGTTTTCACTTTCAGAGAGAGAAATACAATTGTGTTAATGACTAACAAATTTTATACTATTTGATCACTCTGCACCAGTGAAAGACTATTTAATGGTACCTTGATGCACTTGGAAGCCTTTGTCTTAAGAGAACTTCAAGCTATAACTGTACCACCCACAATCAAGTGACTATTGAGTTATAATATCAATTTTAGAAGGATTAAGTATTGCCCATTATGAAAAGACTGTTTCTTATTATGGAGAGAACAAATAAAAAAATTACTTTAAGTTCTTATCCCTGAATCCCATGTGCTTACTGTGAATTATCTTCATTGTGTATTCTTTTCAATTCCCTGATGTGCAGATTTCTAACCCTCTCTAGCCGTTCCAGCTCTGCCTGGATCTCTGCTTCTTCCTAAACAAGGAAAATCAAAAGGAAAACACAACACTCTGTAAGGTACTGCAGGTAGTGCTTCCACTTGATCTATAGAAACACAAATGCAATTCCTCTTTTGAAGAGGTTATTGACATAAAACTTGTCTGGGAGATCAGAGATGATCAGAGTCAATTTGCAGTCATGTAGCACATAAACAGGAATGAAAACTGATTGGGCAATTCTGTTCACACCTACACAGACAGGAGGAGACGCATCTTTACACCACCTTGTTTACAATATTTTCTGTAATTAAGAAGTCTTGTTGTTGTGGTCTTGCTCCTTCCCTGAATAAGTGCTATACAGCTGTTTTTGAAGGAATTTCAGTTTTGGTAGGACAAGAGAAAGAAGACAGCCCTCAGCAGTAAGAGCAGGGATGTCATGATGCCACACTGGATGGGGCAGCATCTGGACAGGATGCAAAGTGTGAGAGAATGACATTAGGTTTCACTAGTGGTAACTACTCAAACAGGTCAGAGTGTTTGTCAATGCCATGTGGAAGTTCTGACATAGTGTTTGTCTAATGGAAAATCTGATGCCTTTAAAATCTACACAAGAATTCACATCACTGTGGCCAGGGTTGCAAATTTCAATTCAAATGTGCTCCCTGAACAGTACACTTTGTGTATGTAACTCAGGGGACATTGTTACCCATCTGTCTTGTGACTCTGCTCCTTCCCTTTCCAACTGGTTCTATTTTTAGACATAAAGAATGAGCCAGTTTCCAAAAGTGGAGAAGGATAAGTGCAGCTTCAGACAATGCCACAATCCCAACATATTACTTCATTTTCCATTAAGGTCCATTTCCAAATGGATTCCTCCATTCCAGGGTGCCAATGTTACATGCCAGGATAGATGGACCTGCAGTTAATCCCCTGGAACAATGTGGGAGCTGTAGAGCCAGCATGCCTGCAGCATTCTCCTGCCCATACCACTTCTCTTTGTTCACAGGTCAATAAAGCATAATGGGCAGACTGCCAGCAGATTCTGGGTGTGCAGTAACTTTCCCTTCCACAGAAAATAACAAGGAGTATGGATGCATTAATGAGGCCTTGCATTCAGCTTGTATGTCAAGGTTACAGGAAAAACACTTGATGCAGAGCTTGAGCACCACCTGAGAAAGGAAGGGGCACTCCAGCAAGACATTTGCTTCTTCTTTGATTCATTTCCAAAGGAAAATTCCTCGGCCTTAGCAGAGATTGCACCTAACCAGGAAATGGCAGAAGACA
The DNA here is from genome assembly GCF_965231275.1 of Zosterops lateralis. Classification (NCBI taxonomy): domain Eukaryota; kingdom Metazoa; phylum Chordata; class Aves; order Passeriformes; family Zosteropidae; genus Zosterops; species Zosterops lateralis. The sequence goes on from NC_139784.1 coordinate 117,533, forward strand.
TCTATTTTTTTCCCAGTATTTCATCTGCTTAAGTGTCCCAGAAAACTTATTTATAGGTCACTGCAATCGCTTTCAAGGTAATCAACCCCTTATCTAAATATAAGCTCACTTGCAGGTACAGTTCCTACTGAGGCCAAGGTATTTGAGAACAAACTTGCATTGCAGCTGCCAGAACAGGACTGGTTTGCAACAGCTCAAGAGATGTTTTGGACTGATAACATTGGTTACTCAATATTGCAGAAAACTGGAAAAGTCAAAGACTGTTGCATTCTTTTTTTGTTGTGTGCTTATAATTTTGTTCCTTGGCCTTACTATTCCCCCATGTTATACACATTCAGAATCCAGCACCAGGCAGGTCACAGTGACAGATGATTGTCCTGGTTTAGGGCAAAAAACAGAACTCTGCATGAAATCCGAACTGTAAGGACACAAATCTATTTATCAAAGCAAAGAACACCTTCTGTGAATACCACTGCCCTGAAAAAATTATTCCAAAATCCTGGAAATCCCTTTCAAGCGCAAAACCCTGTTGATTATCAAATGAGTAGTGATCTCTAGAGAGAAATGCTCTTGTTCACAAAATACTGCACAAAAGGCCTTTCCTGCAACTAGTTCTTACCTTTTTAAGATGACCTAGTCGGAGTTTGAAGATTTCCTCCTGTTCATGGTACTCTGCTAATGTTAACCTGCATAAAAAAGAAAGACTCAACACACTAGGTTTCCAAATGTGATAAAGTGAACAATCTGCAGAATGCACATAGCCAGTGGAAGAAACAACTCCACAGATTACATCAACAGTCAGCACGAAATTTTTTAGATAAACTCTGCAACCTATATTTTTAATAATCAGTCTAAAGGAGAACAAAACCTTAAACCTCAACAATACCCATTAATATTAAATTCAAGTCCCTAATAACACCTATCTAGGCTACTGACTGACTTTTAACAAAGACAGCTAAACCATAATCTAAATATAGAAAAGTGAAGCCTGAACATCCCACATCTTATTTTTGCATGTAAGGTTGGCTTTACTGAGTAATTTTCAAAATTTTCTTTGTAATAAAAGCTGGATAATTCAACCCAGCTATTCACTTTGAGACTAGAAGCACCTGGCCGCACAGCCGCTGCAAACAGAGCAATGATCTGGGGATACAGAACTTTTTCCTGTTTCAGGTTCTGCCAAGAGGATTCCAGGGAAACCTTGGGAAATTCACTTTATTGTATTTTTGACCTCATGTGTAGTTAGGAGAAGCAACGGGATAAGGGGAATAATCCCTGTTGTATTGATAGGAAATGATGTGCAAAGTTTCTGCTCTAGGTGGTTGGTCAAAAGAAATTTCATAATGTTTTCAATGTCTTTTCCACGCCAAGCGTGCCACATAGATCAAAGCACAGCCTTGCACTAAAACAGTGACAGACCCAATCACTAGTGAAATGCAATGACACCCTGAGACCTTTAGGATTAGAAAAATGAATCACTATATTAACTGTCTCATTGCTACCAACAAGGTATTTGGCAAAAGTATCACATGTGAACGAAAAGCTATGATGCTCTTATCAACTGCATCTTTTCACTCTGTAAACAAGACCTGCATGTGACAGCATACAAATACAATTTTTTAAACCTAAACTGAGTTCAAAGCATATCCCAGGAGGATTTTTGCAACAGCAGTTATGCTCTACACAGTACTTCACACAAGGTTAGTGCAGGAGGCCTCTAGAGCACCAACACCTACACTTCTTTCAAGGGGGACTGAATCCTACATCTGTGCAGGGAGATCTTACTCAGTAAATTGAGAGGAGAGAGCATTCAGCTCATCAAGTGCTCATCTTGACATGTCTCAACTTCTCTCTGTCGATAATGTAGAGAGTCCAGGTACTTGAAACAAGGCCTAAAGCAGTTGTTACCTGATAAATTTAATGGAAAACTCATAAGCCAAGTTCCCTATAAAAGAATCTCAAGCAGAAGTAATTGCTTATTACAAATTAAGCATACGTATAAAACAAAGCCAGTACCAAAAATGGTCACATGTTGTCTCATTTCATATAAAACTGCTGAGGGCCCTGAGCTGGACTTGATGACCCCTGGAACCCCCTCTCACTCAGGATATTCTGTGATTTTATGATTCTAATTCACACACATAGCATGAATTTTAGTTAGATTCAGATAATCTAAAAGGCCATCCCAAGAGTTTAAGTCCTTGTGATTCTCTGATTGACTGGTTGCTGTTGCTGTGTAATGAATAAAGACAAAATTGAATAAAGCAGCAACAAGGTTTGCACATGTGTTTGTGCACAAATAACAACCACCATCAGTCTACTCATTAGGGCAGAGATGTAATGAGCACCACCAGGGTAACACTGCCAGAAATAGCTGTCTGTCACAGCAACCATCACAAAAATCAAAGGGGCTCTGAGAGAAACACTGCCCTGTTTCACAGAAACATGGTGGAAACACTCTACCTACCTCTAGTGCAGCTGAAGGCTGCCCAAGCTTCTCTAATGAATTTCAACCAGCCCCAGGGGATTAATCTTCCTGAATGAAAACTCTTTTCTCATTCACAGGCTAGAAAACTCATTTTGTGAGAGCTTGTGTTTAAATTTGCATCACGAGACCTTCCTCTCCTTTTTAAGACACAGCAACAACCATAAACCAAAGAGAAACCAAAAATCAAAAAAGAATTTGGCTGTCTGCTTCTCATTCAACTTTTAGAAACATTTATATTTAAACTGCCTAAAAGTCAGCCTCTCTAAGAGTTCCACAATGAAAAGCCTCCCTCCAGAAGAAGTAATTTTTTGCTCCTGATATACAATGGTCCAACAAATGCACTTACTGGGTAACTAATGATTAAGCAAGTAGACACTCAGTCAGTTGCTACAGCTAACTTGCAAAAACTCCAGTGTTTTCACATAAACTACAATGCTCCACATGAACCATATCCATACCCTGGCAAGCAGTTTTTATCAAGCACACAACAAGAAGCTTTTTAAACCAGGAAGATGAGGCATGGATTTAGAAGAATTAAAGACTGTAGTCAAAATAGATAGTGCTGAGATAATGTAGCTAGGACTTCCCTTTTGCTAACAGAAGCCAGACTGAAGGAACTGATAATCCTTGGAAGGAACCGATCAATCAGAGGAGCTGTCAAACTAGGCTTTTGCATCCTGAATAATCAATAGACCCTATGAACACAATACAATCATAAATCAAACAGTCCTGGGAAAAACAGGATTTAGCTGTCATGAACACTAAAGGTTAAAAAGTCAGAGCTGAGGAAGACAATCTTACTTCATCATTTTGGGACCCCACCCCATTAAAAAGACCACCGACCCATTTCAAAGAACAAACTACGCATGCTTGGTGGCTTTTTGGGCTAATTACCATACGAAGTGGGGAATGGGAGGTATCAGAGCTATGAATATGCATTTGTAGTTTGTGTATTCAATACTCCTGTAGATAAAAGACCCTGTGATGATCTGTAAATTGCGCGTGTGTATTTGGGAGCTATCCCGCACGCTGCCCGCGTCGTAATAAACATACACTTTCTAACTTTAAACTGTTAGAGAGTCTTTGTCCGTCACAGTTGGATATTGGTATTAGATCAATGTCCATAGTTTTTTTTAATAAATCAAAGATATTACCCTAAAATGTATCAGTGAAGAATGATAAACCAGCAAGAAACAGAGAAAAAGACTTGGGAGCCCAAAAGGCTTCTTAGCAGAGCATGGTAAAGCTGGATTTATGCCAAGCCAGGCTCACAGCACAAGGAGAACCATCATGACCAGGATTCCCAGGGCACATCAGGACCTGTGTTGCCATGTCTTGAAAATAAGCCACTCTACAGCTGCACCAGACTGCTGGAGAAAAAGAATCCCACAAAAATGGGGAAAGCTCCTCCTGCCCTTTGGAAGTGAAAGGTTGCCACAGTGAATAGCAATGTTTCAAAATATCCATTTTGATACAAACAATACAAACATTCCATTTGCTTCTCTCAGCTCAAACCTGGCAATACCAAAGGATGACTTTAAAGTTTTATTTAGTTCTTTTTTTAGTTCTTCTCAGGTCAGAATGAGGGGGAAATGTCTCCAACCAACTTAGTTATTTGCAGGAAGCAAATAACACAGTGCTCTTCAAGATAACCCACCTGATCTGCAGGTACCTATACCCCATTTTGGTGGCATACCAAGGGAGCTGAGGGTACCCTGAACATCAGAATTCACCCAACCTTGTGCCATCTCTGCTGAGACTGCGAAGGCAGTGGGAGCTTTTGCTTCACATGTCCTTTTGAAGATTAAGACCAAGAATTCAAAGGGCTTCTGGAACTTTGAGGTCAAGTCAAGCCCAGGAGATTTAATAATGAAAAAAAAAGTGTCAGTGAGGGTTATGATATTAGTCTACAGCAATAAAATGAAGTCTATAAAGGGAACTAGGAGAAGGTAGGGCTAAGTCTCTAACTAAATGTATTTCCAACTCACAAAAACTTCTGAAAAAATAACATTCTAAATTTCTTTCGAGCCTCAGCTTTACTCTAGAAGAATATCAAGTCTCTTAGAGCCTCAGTAACCTCAAAAGAGGCAGAGGGGAAAAAAATCTACAAGAACAGTAGCACTTTCACCATTTCCCTGAGTCATGTATGTGTGAAGAACCATTTTGGAGAACAGGCCAATGCTCAATGCACTCTCTATAGAGAGTATTTTGTTCCTTCAGCATCCCAAATGAATTGTTTCAAAACCCTTAACTCAGAATTCTCCACTGTATTTAGTAAATACACAGAAATCAAGGCTTCCATAAAAAAAGCACCATGTATACTCTGTTACAGAGATCAATTCTGAACTTGCAACACTGAAGTAAGAGCCCACTTTTCAAACCAGACCACAACAGGAACACTGGGAAAATTACTGGACTCAAAAAAAAAAAAAAAAAAAAATCAAAAACCAACCAAACCTAAACCCAAAAAACAACAACAACAAAAACCCAACAAAAACCAACCAAACAAACAAAACCCAAACAAACAAACAAAAAAAACCCACACAAAAAACCAACAAAACAAAACAACAAACAAACAAACAAAACAAAAAACCCCAAAACAATACAAAACAAAAAACAAAAACAAAAAACCAACCAAACAAAAAAACCAAACAAAAACTTAAGCTCATACAAAGTCTGGACTCAGCAGTGATCCTTGTTTTACTTCAATGAAAACTATTTAGAACTGGCGCCAGATGTTGAATGCCAGGCTAATTCCACAACATTCATTTGTGCATGGAGTGAAGCCTGGAAGCAAGGGTAAGATTCCATTTCCCAGGAGATATTTTGTGCTCTAATCAAAGGATGGGGCTTTGCCACGCACCAAGAAGGCCCAGAACCTACGTTTCATTTTCTGCTCCATTGGTCTTGTTCTTGCGCTGCTTCTGCTCGGTGCTTGCTGGAGGGGTCTGGCCCATTGCCGGTGGCTTCCGCTTTGCTAACATTTTTCGTTGTCTTTCTATTTCTTCCCGCTGGGAATTTATCCTTTCCTGTTGCCTGAAAAGCAGAGAGAAGAAAAAACACAACACAGATATCTAAGGGTGTGCACTTGGTTGTCTTCAACATCTATTCTTACCAGACTGGAGCCATGAATTTCAAATCAGTTGTACTCGTAAGATTTGTAACAAAATATTTTTGTACAGAAAAGGAGCATGTGCCAAACATTATGAGCCAGAGTTTTGAAGATATTTTTACATAAAATGAGATCCTTTTCCTGGCTTACAGAAATCTTTCAGTAGGTGAAAGGTTTAATTCATGTAAAGCAGTTGCTAACCCCATGGAAACCTAGGATCCATGGCAAGTCACTAACTTTCCACACACTTTTTCCTAGAAGCCTCTGTTCGAAATCCCAGATTTTCCTGTTAAAACTATTCCTGAAGTCTGGCACTGTGTGAGAAAGTATCCTTACACTTCAAAAGTACAGTTAAGCTATCTTAAATTCTCTGGAAAATAACCAACATCATTCCTGATTTCACTAAGAAACTGTCTCTCCTCCAAGATAAAAAGACTATCTTGAAACATTTTACAGTGATAAAAGCACTCTTGAAAATTCAAGTCTAAATGACCTAAGCACTTGCATACCTAATTCCCTTTTAAAAAGGGACTACAACTGCAGGTGAGTTGTTGCAAAAATTGAGAAGTATTTTTTTCTATGTGCTTAAGTCCTTAATCTGTGCCTAACAAGAGCTGCACCTCCCTATCAGAGGGAGACTACAGAGAAGTGATGTGATTTTAAAGGATCACACATAGCTCTCTAGTGCAATTAATTTGCCAAGTCCTACTTAAAGGTCTAGGCCAGGTGGGAATTGACTGGCTATTTCCATTAACATCCTGCATAAAGGGTCTCTGATCTCCATCTCCAGGTTTCTGCAGGCCCTTTGATCACTGTTACCAGAAGGCAAAACAAGTTACTAAGTATGGATTTTCTCCTTCAAGCATCTCCACTTTCTACTTAAGGGAAAAAAAAAAAAAAGCAAGTTAATTAGCCTTCTTTGACTAATATATGCAAGGACGTAAATCAAATGGACTGACTCACAACAGGCGATATTTTAGTCCACCCCTCCACCCCAAGCACTACACAGTTGGGTGAGTGCACTGAGAATTCCCAACAGGTAACAACAGTTGCCCCAGAGGCCAACTCAAACCATTTCATTCCAGTTCAGGTCTCTGGAAGTTTCAGTGGAAACGGATTTCTCACTTCAGTGAGAGAAAGCTCCCCATTGTCAGGAATTCCTATCTGATCCTTTCATGCATCAGTCACACCATTCTACATTCTGACGTGCAAGACATCACACACAACTGCTAGGGTTTTTTTCCATTTCTGCCTCTGAAGTTAAAGAATCCTGTTTGTCCTCACTTGATGAGGTTCTGGAAGGCATAGCCATCTGTCCACTGCTCAGTGAAGGACGCGCCGTGCCGCACTGTGGTGAAGTGCCCCAACCTCAATCGATCCTGCATGCTCTTATCTCGGCATGCCATCTTCTCCTGCTTTGACTGAAAGCAAAATAAAGCCATGTAAAAATACAAGCCATAAATTACTAGCTAAGGGCTGTGCTGCATTTTAAATCACCACCAATTCTTATCACTTTCTATTATTTTAGTTCTGCTTATCTGGAACCCAGCTGAATATCATTGATTAAATTACTGCTGGTGCTTTGCACTGGTCTGGCAGGCATCTGTTCACCTCCATCATGACATTTCAACCTCACTCTTCCCCCCTGATGACTATCTGGGCAGCTCACCCATCCTACGACCAGTTGAGATCAGCCTGGCAGTAGGATTAAAACTATTCCTTTGTATCAGGAGCTTAGCTAGACTGCAGGCACAGTTCTAATCAGGCCCTTATTCAGGAGATGAAGAAAGAAGATGGACCTCGAATCACTATTAAGACTAAGACCCAGTGATCAGCCAGTTCAGTCCTAGTATTGTACCATGTCCAGAAGTGACACAATCTCAGCTAGGTCACCACTCTTGAGAGGGGAGCCTTGTTCAACCAAGAACAGTCAGCTCTGTGACAAAATCAACTCAAACGGACAGCATGTCCCAGAGAGTACCCGGGTATTTTTACCCATCCAATGCTCAAAAACAATGGGTGTAACTGGCCAACAGGTGAAAGAGCAAACAAACCCCGACACTGTTTAACCACCAGGAAAGCTGGAAATCTTTCAATACTGAACCAGCCTGGATGCTGGTGAACCTGGCACTGTCCACAGTGTGTTGTTTTTAGTGTCACACAAAGCAACAATCTCAAACTTTGCCATTTGAAAGAAGGAAAATCACCTGTTCATGTCCCACAGTGTTTTTGCAATTCCACTGCACAATGGGGCACTGCTCCTGCATTCTCAGAGCTGCACAGAGTTGCTTTTCAAGTGTATGGGTTTCCAAATTAAGCAATGCCTGCTGCATTTAGAGCTCTTTCATTTAAGCAAGAGATCACTCTGCCACTGCAAAATCTGACCATTCTGAACAAATCTGAACATTCTGAACCACCTCACTCTTTGGATTACATACCTGTTTGCTGAGAAATAATTCAAGACAGAATTCCAAATATTTTTTATCACTAAAACAACAGGAGCAGGGTTTTACTGCTAAGACAGAGATGCTTTCAAGGACATGAATTGTGACTGCAGAGATGTCCCCTGCTCACCTTTTCTATGAGAAGCTTCTTGCTCATCGTTACACATCGATTCAATCGCTCCTTGTACTTCTCCAGCATCTTTTGCTGCTCATCTATTTGCCGTCTCAAATCACAGTTGGCCTAAGAGTGAACAGAGAACAAAGCCCGTGACTTTAAACCACTCAGAAGAGCCAAACGAAGCATCGCTTCAGAAGAAGTTTCTCCAGCTAGCTGTGGATATCAGATTAAAGTCAGCAAACCAGCAGGATAAAAGAACAGGTTTTGTTTAGCAAAACATCCAAGACAAACTCTTAAGTTTTTAACTCACTCATATCTTAACAGTCCTCTAGAACAGGGAAGTTCTGTCATCTTAGTTTACATGTAAGGAACTAAGGTACAAAGAGACTAAGGACAAACAAAAGTTTTTTTTTTTTTTTTTTTTTTTTTTTTTTTTTTTTTTTTGTTTTTGTTTTTGTTTTTGTTTTGGTTTTTTTTTGGTTTTTTTTTGTTTTGTTTTTTTGTTAAATATTTAAGACCTTGCCACAGCTATGAAGTCTCAAAATAGCTTAGTCATTGCTGGACTATCCTCCCTCTTTATTGGCAAAGGATGGGGGAAATCTTTGTATTTTCAGTTAAATTATTGTTTGAGTCACTTTCCATCAGTACTTCTACACAGACTACTCCCAGTGGCAGCTGCTGCTTCACACCACCGCAGCATGCAGCAGGACTGTATGTGCAACCACTTTCATTAACAGAGTTAAATGTAACCATTTCTCTTCCTACTAGTAGTCTGGTAAAAACAAAAATAATCCTATTTTTTTTTTTAAATATATTTCCTTGCTCCATGGATTGTTTGCCACACACTCACATGTGCCTCGTGTCTCCAATAAGCTTGACTGAGCTCTTTTAGCTGCTGAGACGAGACACACACAAAGCCTTCCCTCTACTCCCTTTAATGTCCTAACACTTTCCGACACTTCGCAAGAACTGCCTCTCCAGCTGATAAAAGCTAAGTCAATTAGAACTCTTCCATTAAGACAAGATTCTTGATTTTAAGGTATTTATCTTTTACTGAAGAATACTAATGGGTTAAGAGCTTTATTCTTTTGGTTTGGCCTAAGGACGTTCTCATCTCTATACAGGTCTCTGATTCTCCTGAATGAGCATTTCAGAACATGGCTTCCCAGGCTACTGAGAGGCTACTGGACATGCTGCCAAACAAAAGGCAGAGTCACCTCCTCAGGACTTAAGAAGAGGGGAGTAACTGGGTGGAGGGAAAAGGGAGTCACCATCCATGGAAATGTTCAGAAAACGCATGGATGTGGCACTTGAGGACATGGTTCTGTGAGAACATGGTGGTGGTGCTATACTGACGGCTGAACTTGCTGATCTTCAAGGTCTTTTCCAACCTTAATGATTCCGTGATTCTGTGAATAGATCAAACGGAGTCCAGCACTGCTGAGGACACAAACAACTAAGCTACAACTCTGCACTTGTACATGCCCAGACACTGCTTAGGTTCAAGCAGGCTCAAACAGTGTCCACAGGCCAAACAATTATCCTGCTGCTAAGGGATCACTGGATTTGTTTTACCTTGCAAGTGTTGGTTCTACAGCTGGTTTACAAGCCCCTGCTCTGCAGCCTAGCTGGCAGAAGCATTCTAAGTACCTTTAAATAGCAGCTTTTAGAAGAGTTGTCCCAATTTAAATACTTACTCTTAATAAGTCATCTATTCTCCCCTCCTTCTTCTCCAAGTCAGAGTTCTTATTGTTTTCTAGTGCAGATATTTTTTCCATTGTGAGGTCAGACTGTAGGGAAAAATCACCATAAACCATGTTTAAGACAAATGGACCATGTTTTGAATAGTTAGCCCTAATGTCCCACTGTAAACCCCCTCTGATCTGAACTGCTGGGTCTCAGAAGAACAGATCCCCTGCATCCTGGCATTCAGGGGAAGAATATTCTTCATTACTCTTTTTGTTGCTGCATGGTGGGCTCCTCCAGCACAGGAGGTGCAGTGACCCAGTAGCTCTGAAGAGCACAAACTGGTAACTCTCTACAGCCTAAAATATCCTCTGTGTCCTGTGAATTTTATATTTATAGTTGAGTTCTGCACAGTCTTTAGTGGTCTCTATGCAGAAGAGTTTGTACAGAAAAAAGGTTCAAGAAAAAAAAAAAACCCATATCAAATCCCAGACCTTAGCTGGAATATCAAATTTATGATCTTTCATGAGCACAGATAACCACCTGTAGACAAAGTCAACACCTGTGGTCCTGACAGAAAACACGGGTATCCATTTTAAAATATTGTAACAGACTGACAGCAAGAGTATTGGGCACAAACTTTTGTTTCTGATAACCTGATGTATTAGTACCCACTGGGGACAGGAGCTTTATAGCTTGAGTGAAAACTATAAAGATAGTTTTATGGGGTGCAGAACATCTCAAATACCTTCAGTGAAGCAGTAAAGTGAGAGTCATACCCAGGAACAGAAGACACACTATATTCTTTGAATATTTCAGATTCAGCACTCCAATTAAAGGGTGGGGAAGAAAAGGGGAAGGAGTCAGTATGTATGTGAACACAGAATCTAAAACAGCCAAGTCAACACAGAGGAAACTCAAAGACTGCACACACAGAGATTTCACACTTGTGGTTAGCAGGCACCTATTCCATTTCTGAGAAGAGATTGCAGAGACTTACCTGTGGAGTTGTTATATAACTGTTCTCCAAATTTCAAGCTTGTCTGGAAGCCAGCAGCAGGGAATAACTGGCTGACTGTTGCTTCCTGACATATGCCCAGTATGGAAAAGCTTAAACAGGGTTCCAGCCAGCATGGCACATCAAGCAAGATGGGTCTAAATCCCAAGAGAGAAAGAGGCAGCCTGGGCAGGTCACCTCACCTTTGACTTAACTTGGTTCATGCTTCCTTGCCTGCAGGAAAAGCTCTGCCATGGGAGGGCACTGTGCAGGATGTCTGTGGAGAACCTGGCGCAGCTGCTGGCCAAACAGCAGAGAGTTTCTTTAGTAAGTGACTTATTTCACTTAGGCAAGCGCATAGACATGCTTGTCCTGTGTCAGATGAAGTCAGGATACATAGTCTTACAAGTGACTTCACCCCAAGTCACCTCAGAGCATTTGGGCCCCAGCACTAACTGAAAAGGCCGAGGAAATCACACCATGCTGATTTGCTTTTGGTACCGGCACAAGTGATTCAAGCTGGGAATCGCTAAAGTTTATCTATTTTTTAACTCTATTAGCTCCAAACAAGCTTGGAAGGGAAAAACCAAGAATGCGTACCAAGAGAGTGTCTTCATCATGCCACCGAGCACCTTCCTAGATTCTTTCCTACACATATATGCTCCACCTAGACCTCTGGGGAATATCATGAAGCTGAACACTGGCAGAAAGCTTGCCCAGATAGGATCTTGCTAAGAACATGGACCTTTGTGGGCATGTTAAGCACAGAAGAAAATAAAACCACCTTACTTCCCTCCAGGCAGAACCACTGTTTTAAGCATGGGTGTTGGGACAGCAAAGATTGACAGAGTATCTGGCAGGTTCTTGAGTTATGGCATTATTCTCACATACAGACCTCTCCATACACTGTCAGGAAACAGGCATCTTCCCAGACCAAAATTTTAAAAATACAGATAACAAATGCAACTCTAGTGACACAACAGAGCCCACACTTGAGCAAATGAGTACTCCACAGGGAGGACTGCTGTTCTTGGTGAACAGAGAACTTGTATCACCTGTAGGGTTAATGGAGAATGGACCTTCCCAGCAATGAAATCACCTCTGCCACAGACTGGTGTGAGGAAATGATTGTTTAAAAATTGCTCAAGGGAAGACACAGAGATCTGAGATGAAAATCCGAAGAAGATTAAAAACAGGCTTGGGGAAGAAATAAACCAGGTGCATTGCAGATAAAGCTGGGCACCCTAGTAAGCAACAGAAGATGACACAGCTAAAAAAAATCTCAGTAATTTAAAAAGTACCAAAAATATAGCATTACAGTCAGAAGAGCTACTTCTCTTCTTGACTCCAGGTCAGTGAAGTTGCTGGCAAACACTTTTGGGAATACACTGTGTTCCACCTTGACAGGACAAACTATTCCATGAATGGACTCTGCAGAGGTCAAACAGCTGCCAGCCAGACTGTGGCTGTTTCTACTGTAAGCAATGTGATGACCCAGTGCTTGAACAGACCCAGCGCTTCAACAGAGACATTCATATCTATCACTCAGGTTTCCTTCTCTCCTTCACTTCCAGAGTGAGGAAGAACATTGAGGATACAACAGAACAGAAACAGACAGAGCTGAGGTGTTCCTCTCCCAAGCACAATCACACACAGCTGATGAACTGCCCACAGCACTGACACAGAAAAGCTTCAGCAGCAGATTGGACAAACTCCAGCAGCAGCAACTGAAAACATTCTTTAGTAAGTGACTTCAGTAACAGGATGAGGAACAAAATGCAGATCAATTAACTTCACTCAGTAGTTACAGATGGAGTTGGGAATACTGGCTCTTCTCACTGGAAACATCATGTCCACTACCAGTGGCATCCTCTAGCACAGCAGACAAGCTGCATCAAATTTTAACCTCGCATCCAAGAGCTATGCTGTCAAGTGAGCTATACCTGTGACTGTTTGTGGTGGATGGAAATCTGTTTTTGGGAGCTGCAGGAATGCTCAGTGTTCCCTGATCCGGTAGAAGATGGGCTGCCTTGCTGGGCCTGTAAAAGAAAGTTGTGTATTGTTACATGTCCCTCAGCACGATCACCAGTGCTCATGCAGATACATTCATCTCCACACTGGAACGGCAGCCTGGCCTGCACCACACTTCCATGTTCAGGTTTAAGGATGCTTTAAAGATTCAGTTCAGTAAAAGCAGAGTCAGTTTCTTCCAAGAAGCCTGGCTCAACCTGCTGAAGACAAAACTTTTAAAAGCCTGATATAAGTCACAGCAGCTGAGATTAAGCAAGGCCAAACCAAACACTTCTCACAAGACGACTATACTTCAATCTTTTGTTTTTCTTGATCTATCAGATTATCCTCTCAGATGACAACATTTTGATCTACGTAAGATTTTGAGCTGTTAACTTAAAACTCACACCATTTTAATTAACAACCAAAACCTAGGACCTAGAACTCTTCACAAGGAAGATGAACTTACCAGAAGGTGACAGACTGGGGTCGGCAAAAACAAGCCTGAACTTGGGCAGAAAAGCTTCAAATTCCCCATCCCTTAACTAGACACATGCCTTAGGATTCAAATCTTTTCAGAGCTGCTCACCGAGACAAAAGTAAAACAGAGGCCACCTCCCCTCTGTGCCAGCTGCTCATTCTCTAGCCGCTGCTTCGCCAGCATCACCGACATCAGCGTTGGCAGGGCAGAGTGTTCCTCCTGCGGCTCCTTGGCTGCGCTGCCATCTACCCCATACAGCGGCTGCTCCACTCGCCGCTGCAACACAGTCAAAAAACAGACAATGAACTAATTTTTTTTTTTTAAATTAAAAAAAGCAATTCTCTGACTCTGCCAAAACTGTTGTCAGTGAAGCAGCAGCTCAGGAATGAGCAGGCAGCATGGTGAGGATCTGATAACTCAAACAGGATGCCTGCAGTGATTGCTCCAATGGCAGACAGCAACAAGGAAATAAAGTTAACAACTGAAAAAATCCCTAACATATGAACACACAGGACAGAATTCTTTGTCAGTTAACATATTCTTTTCCTTTGTAAATACATGTGCTTCAGAGTCAGTGGGGCAAAATAGGTTGCAGGTCCAAAATTCTACACTGGGATTTTTGTCAATGCATTCACAATTATATTTTTTTTATGTTTCTTAAGGGCTCATTTTCAAACAGCCAATTTCATGATACATTGCTATTCTGGGAAACTGAGTCAGAAGTGCTAAATGGCAGCAATCTAGCCATGTCTAGGACCCAGACATCAGGGTAATCTCACTTCTGTAATTACAGTTCGGGCCCATCTCCCACAAGGTTAGGGATGTACTAATTAATTCCCAAAATCTTTTAAAGGTCTATTACATCTCTTAAGGATCAGCTCCTTTCTCCTGTAGTAGATTAGTTTTCCAACTGGTGGAGGAACTGGGTTCAATAACAAGAATCATCTGAGTTACACTGATTATGGCACACAGCAATTCAATGCCCCAGCTTCCAAAGCCACACCATCACTGCTAAAACTTGGCAATCTGGGTAATAATCATCCAAGTCCTTCCAAGCTGTAACTCCAGGCAAATGCCTCCAAGAAAGCAAACAGTCAGGTCAGGCTTCAGTTTTTCTTAAAAACCTAAACTGCAACCTGTTTTCTGGTTAACATTACCAATATTAAGAGTATGCTTCCTTCCCCAAAAGAATGCTTGTGCCTGAGAGCAGGCTCGCAAGAGTCTCAAGACCTGCAGATCATTCTAATCAAATGAGAAGCGAGGCAATTCAAATCAGCCAAGAGATTTGAAGAGAAGCAGTAATGTTCTGAGGCCATTACAATTCCTCTGCAAGTTCTAATGCCAGAAATTTTCCAGTACAGTATAGATTAACTCAGGTCTGGAAGAGGTTTGTATCAAGTGAAAGACATTTTAACACACTGCTTCCTTCCAAGATCACACTGACACCTGTAAAAGGTAAGACACTCAGCGTCCTCCAATTTTCACTCATCCCCCCACTTTTGGGGGGATTAGATCAAATCACTGACATTCAGTTTGTAAGAAGAGAACAGACCTTACAAAGACCCAGAATAGTTTGTTATGAATAAGCAAACCTCACAGGTTTAGCTACAAGAGTAAAGAACAGAAGTTAAGCACCTGTGTAAGGAGAGAGACAAACTGGCCTAGCTGAAACTAACTGCAACATCAATATTGATCAGAAACAGTCTGTTCAACTTTTACCTACTCCATACATACAAGTGTAGAAGAAGAAAACCAAAGGAAGAATCCACTTGTCCCATTGTGTGTTATCTAACCTGCTGGATTAAGAATTGTCCCTAATCTCTCATACATCTGCAACATTCAGAGATGCTATTTCTTCATTAACTACTCTTTAAAGAGGTGTATTAGTGAATTAATACATGATAGGATGAAAGTCCATTCAATTAATAAGATGCATTTTAATTTTTAGAAACATTAAAAAGTATCTAGAAGCATATGTGAATCTCTCCCTTCAAGCAGTATTACAAAGCTTCTGAAATCTAGCAACACATGGAATTCTGAGCAGTGTTCAGCACTGGGGTTCAGTTCAGTACATTGAGGAACTGTGCAAAGGTCTTTCTCTGCAGAATAACCACTAAAGACTTTACATTTGGCTTTGGGAATACCAACCTTTCCCACAATGTCTCCAGACTTCTGTGACACGCAACAAATGCTGAAAATCTTTAAAAAGGATCCCAGCCAACGGTCAAAACTAAAGCTCGGGCAACAGAGCCCCTGAATACTGCTTTGCTAGTTGCAACAAATTTTTTTAGCTGCTCTGTCCTAAAATGGTTTAAAAACATTGGTTACTTCTTCACATCCAGACCCTGCAGAAATGCTGCAAGTAAAGTGAAATTACATGCCAAAAAACAGCATCAGCAATGCATGTATACACACTTCTCTGCAAGCTTTTGCAAATACCCCTTGCAAGTCATGTGCACATGAACAAAAGTAAAAGGCCTTCCCAAAATAATTGTGGTGGGCACATTGTTCAAGATACCCAAGCGGTCCAATCAAGATAAGAATATCCCTGACTAGTGGTGCACAAACACACAACATACGCCCAACTCCACGGAGAAATTCATGTGCTACAATAGAATATAGGGTAACTAACAGGTCAGCTCCACCTTCATTAAGGACCGGCATCTCTCTGTACCAACACAGCATGTTAGAAACATTCATCCTGTACAATTTAGGCTCAGATATTCGTATCTGCTACAGATGGTGTAGCCACTCTCCCAGGGTCCTAGAAATGGCTTTGCTCTCAGAACCCAGTTTCATATTTAAAATGGAGAAGCAGCCAAATCACTCACCAAGAGACACTTCCGTGCCCAGAACCTTTTATTACCTGTCTGAAGCACGGCCACCAAGTTAACTGATACCAGGCCACCAGCTGTGTCCCCAAGAATACTCACCGGCAAGGGGTTGGACAGGGAATGCTGTGGAGAGGATCTGGCAACGGGCGGCACGCTTCTACCGGGACTGGTTCCTGGGCCACTGCCCCCAGCAAACTGGGCACACAAACAGATTTGATCGTCAGGAATTCCACAGAGATACTACATTTAACTAAATTTAACACAAACAGAAGAAACACATTTAACTCAAAAATGAAGCCTTATAGGCTTCAGGGAGTAATTTACATAAACTGAACATAAATTAAAAGGAAAACCTTAACAGTTCATGGAGTTATTAAAATAACAGAAGTACCTACTACAGAAGACAAACACTTTTATTTGCACCAAGTACATTTTCCTTTTTAACACAAAGATATAAACCTGCACACTTGGCCGTAGATCAGTTATTTACTCTTTGGAATTGCCCATTCCCTGTGAGAAGATGTGTCTGATGGGCACCCAGGAGTGGTAGAGAATGTTCATCTCCACTGAAGCACCTGCACCAGTCACTGTTAAGAGGCAGGACAGGTAAGGAACTGGAGAGTTGCTCCAGTTGGTACAGAAACCCTTACAGTTTCTGTACCAACAGTACACTACAGTGTACTGCTCATAAAAAAATTTACCCAGGAAAGAAATAAACACTAATAAGCACTTAATTTATGACTCTTGAGTTACTCCATAAAATAAAGAACAAACTTAAGAGAAAAGCTACCACTCTGGATTGCGCAGACCTAGAAAAACTTCAGATATTATGCAGAGCAAAAAAAATACTGATTTTTAGAATGTCCATCACTGTTTTGGGGAGGGGTTTGGCCTCTATGGTGCCAGCCTCCCATGGGAAGTTTTTCTTAAGAGGGAACCCTGTAAACAACTTCCCACTCCAATCAGCAGGATTGTGCAGATGGGCTCTTTTGCAACACTTGGCACTTATCAAAACTGTTTGCAAACCTAGAGATATCCTCAACCGAGATACAGGTTCCAATGGAAATCAACCTCAAACTTATACTTAAGTGAAAAAAAATGCCCTATCAACTGTTCAACTAATTGTAAATTTAAAAATCAACTTCCTCATATCCTATGCCTAATCAGATCTGAGCATATCAGGCTGATAGCATCAATCCATGATTCTAATGACGGATCAAGTAACACGTCACATGAGAAACTTCTATCTACAAATTTAGCAAAATGTGAATTAAGGCAGATTTGTCAATGAAAAGACTCTTACCTCAAAATAATCACTAATTTTATGTCCTCTAGGAGTGCCTTTCCCTAAAAAGGAAAGCAAAGGATTAAAATAAGAGTTGTGCTTTTAAGAAGAGAAGTTAGCATGCCATTCTAAAAACCTCCTCTTACATTCTGACACTCCTCTTCCTGTTCAATGCAATACCTATCAAAACAAAGCTTCTGCACAACAAAAGCCCGCCCCAGGATTACAGCCCTTGTGCTGTTTTTGGGAGGCTCTACAATTGACAATTCAATTAACTCTCAATTCCAAACATGTCACATCCAATCAAATACCATTTGCACTTGCTGAAGTACTTAGAAAACACTGAAGGTCTTGACTGTTGCATAGGTTCTCCAAAATTTCCTTCAAGATAAGGAGAGAGCAAAGGGTACTTTTACTCCTCCACCTTCAGATAAATTACTGCATATTAGATCTCTCACAAGCATTCCTGTAAGAGTTTAAGAGATAATTAGCAGTGGCTTAACATCAGCTCATTAAAACTTAGTCCTTTTTTCTTATTATATTATCAAAGCAGTTCTGTCAACACAATTCTCATTAATTTCTTGTTGAAGAATGAAAGAAATCAAAATCTGCCCATTTTTTAAAAAATCTGATCTTGGATCGAACATGCCAGGTTTTCCACAGCATTCAGGACAGCACTGCCTGCTTGGGGACAGCTTGTTCCTGATTTGTCATGGCGAAAACTTGCTCTAACAAGGCAGGCACACATCTTGGAAAGCAAGGAAGAGAGTACAGGCTGTAGTCTGAAGTCTGGCTGCTGTATATGTAGTGACACAGGACTAAAACAACACTCCAGAGCAGCATACAAAGCCTCTGGGAAGCCTCTCCCACAAAAATTCACGAGTTTGTGCAAATAAGCCAAGTATTTTCCTGCCAATAAGGGTAACAAGGGTCCCAGAAGAGAATATACCATGATGGTGTATTAACAGTTATAACAAGCTGCCTGACACACCCTTGGGAAGAGCCATTAGTTTCCTAGGACACTGCCTCTGCACATTGTGCCCATGTTAGCAAGCATGCAGCAGTCCTGTGGCAGGGTCAGAGCATGGATTACCTTGACTGCTCTCGTAGGCTTCTGCTTTCCTCTTCCTATTCCGCTGGTCATTCTGCTTTTTCTCGGGAGTCTGTTAAACAATACTTCCAAATTAACATTACTGCAGTTATTCCAAGATTGAAAGAAAATGCCCAAACACAATAATCTGTTCCACATCCCCAGTGGCCGTTTCATTTCTCTGGTGCATTTGTTTCTATTGTTGGTACAACTGCTCTCAAAGAGCTGCTACCTTGTCACAGATGTGCTGCAGTAGGAAGAGAATGTAGTTAACAAGGAGGTAAATTTATTTTTTCTATTTCAGCTGCTGAAAGCCAGCCTCTACTGTCCAGTGACCTCCCAGGTTAGCAGAGCAAGCTCAAACATTTATAAAAACCTATGTAAACGCCTTCAAGGTGATCATAGTACTGGTACAAGGGCAATAATGATGAGACGTTTAACTACTGACATCCAAATCTGCAGTCCAATCACAGTCTCTTAAGCCAATTCACTTTGCCTGCAGGTAATGCTTCTTTTCAAAGACCACTGCAGATGGCTATAAGAACTATCCCAGGACGGCAGCCAGGACAAAGCTGTTACAGATGCAGCAATTCACCTACACTTCTATTTGCTCCTCATCTACCCTAATTAAAGTCAAGGGTGAGTTGCATGTCCCATTTCTGTGAGCACCCAGCGACCTGATAGGCAGCTGATCAGTGGATTTCTACACAATCAATTTATTTATGCATAGGCACAACATAGAGCACAGTTGAAAGGCCTAAAGGCTCCGGAAGTGTCATGCCTATCTCTCTGTAGAAGGCTAACAAGCCTAAACATGTGAGAATGGAGAAGACCCTGGTATGGTGCCTTCCCCATCACCAGGGCCACATCTGTGGCCAAACCTGCCAAAGACATTGAGAAACTGCTGGAAGCAGGTCACTGAGGTTGCTGGAAAGAGATGTCTTGTCATTCCCATTACCACTGTCATTTTAAAAAACATCTCTTATCTCAAATTGCCCCAAATAATTCCCAAACTATATGTTCTCACTGCAGCCACCACTGAACTACAGCCTGAGGGCAGGGAGAAAAACACTGTGCAAAACACAGCTCTGGGGGAGGGAAAGCCGTGGCCAGAGAGTCTGTGGTAAACCTGTTTCATGCTCTTTAGAAATCCAAGTCTCAACTTCCCTCTTTAAAGATCTCTACATACTAAGCACAGAAATCAATCTCCCTCCTTTAGCAGGACAAAAAGGATAAAGTTGAATCTAAACGTGGCTGTGTCCCCAGTGGGTGCTGGACATCTACAGCCCCATGTTACCAGCTGGGTACTCACAGAGAGAGTGTTGTTTTGGTGAGGGGATATTAAAACAAAGGTGGTTATTGTGTCTGCAAGGTATTTTTTTAGAATGAGGGGACCGAAAACTCCAAAGCTACCTAGAGACTTGCTGCTCCAGCCCCTGTATGTGTAAAAGTCAGTGACATTGCCTCCTCAGTGTGTAATGAAGAGCAGCTCCTGAACAGCGTTGGTGTGACTACAACACCACAGACTCCATTACAGCCTCCATGGAGCTGTGAGATTATTAATGAGATTCAGTTTAAGTTGTTTTTCCATTCAAGTACTTACATAACAAAAATGACATAAAACATAATCTGTTACAAGACTGCAAAAGTAAGGAACGGGAGGTTCGAGTATGTCAGCTTGGTGAATTTATCTCTCTCCACAAAAGTTTGTTTAAAAAAACCATTAGAAGAATGAATTCTCAGATTTTCACTATTAACTACACTTACTTTATGGAGTTTAAGATATTGCATTCTTAAAAGCCCCTCATACCAGTACTACCATATAATAGAGGGAAATACGATCCAAAACTTACCTGGTAACCCATGGGGGAAGTTTGTAAGAAATGCATTAAAAAATGTACTTAAATCTGAGATTTTGGTTTATTAACATTGAGTTTCAGAATAAAAACCCAACTACAATTCATTTTGCTGCTTTAATGAGCATTTTGAATAGTTAATCCTAAAGAAGTGAGACTAACCATTTAATGCTATCTGGCTTTTCATGTGTATCCAAAAATGTATTCCAATGAATTAAAAAAGTTTCCCAAGCTGAGCTTTACGAATGCTGTGTTTGGGAGTGGGTAAAACCTGCCTGGAATGGTGGGAAGCTTCAAGGAGGAGCTTCACAGAGAGGTCAAACACCTGCAGGGTCAAGCTAAATACTTCCCTGGTTCCTTTCATTCTCCTAAGATGACTGTCACTGACTCTCACACAATTTCTTCTACACTTTGCAATCGATCATGTTCATCCTTAACCCGACTACCCCAAACACTTGTGCCTGCTTACCTCCAATTCTTTATCACTCAGAGAGCCCACGCTGCACAAGCTCTGGTTGGAAGACTCGCTATTTAATGGACCCTAGTGAAAAGCAAGCAAAGATCATTAGAAACAATGTCCCTACAAGGCAGGCCCATCCTAACAAACACTCAGTCTCTGGGCTAACTATGGTTACACCAGCACCATGGGTCAAACTTCCAGACACAGGATGGGGCACTAAGAAGCTTCAGAAACCATTTGCAGATGGACAGGTGGATTGTTCAACAATTTTTTCTCAGGATAATAATCCAGCCTTTGGAATATTTCTGCATCAGTTCATATCCTAGCTGGTCTATTTACCCACATCCACAAAACAGCCAAGGTGGTATTTATAGAAGCCTAAGGCTTGAGGAAAAAAACCTGATTTGCTGAGTGGCAGGAGTTCCAAGATCAGCTCTCCATGCAAGAATCTGCTTGACCCTGAGCTAAGCATTCAGATACATCTTTATCTGGCAAGCCAGCTATTACTGTTATCAGATGCTGGCTGTACCACTGATTTAAATGTGTCATTTAATGCTTTTTTTAACACTAGGAGGAAAGTGAACAAGTGAAACTTGTGTTAACAGCAGTACAAACACAGTACAACTGGTACCCATAATATAACCTTTCCTACTTGGCTATTTTATGGACCTGCCCACAGAGCAGCTGCTCCCACCAGGCCAAAGCAGAAACTTAAGAGGCCAGCATAGATCTATTAAAATTGCAACCAGCTACCTCAAGAGTCTGCTGCACTTTGGCAGGCTCTGCTGGATACACAGCTGCATTTTTACATATCCAAGTGGTTTGAAAATTATTTAAGATCTCCAATAAAACTGGTTTTAAAAGGAAAAAGTGAATCATGCAAAGTCACTGTGTTTTATCCTGACACGAAAGTATCCTCCTACAGATCTAACTTAAGAAATGAAGACAAATTTGAGAAAGATGTAAAGAAAAGATTCACAATTAATGATGGAATGTATTAACAGGAAGAATGACATGATAAAGCCAGTTCTCCATTAATAACTTGTGAGCATCTTTTCCCCAAGGTGCATTCTATTTTAGCATTTTTAACTTTGCAGTAACCACTTCCCATCAATCACTCTTTCCTCAAAGCAAAGCCACTTCTCATTATACACTTGAGCAGAAGACTCAAGTGGTCGAGTGGAGGAGAAGGCTTAACACCACAGAGAAACACCACAGAAATTAATTTTTGAACAAACCAGTTCGCCCTACCCTGTTTAAGGAACAAACACCACTATCAAATAGTGACATAACTATTACTAACCCCAATTCCCAAGCAGGCATGTGCATGTGTGAAAGTAAAAGTTTACCTTCTGTGTTCACTGGCAGTATTAAATATCAAATTTGTTTCTCCTAAGACGACATGCTCAATTACTTAAACAAACAAAGACCAAAAAAACCAAAACCAAAACCAAACCAAACCAAGAAAACCCAACACCTGAATAACTCAAGCTAAACATTTACAATTCCCTTAAGAAAAAATTGCAGGTTTATATTCTTTAAGCCATACCATTATCTCTTTAAGGGATCGCACAAATAACTCAGGACCAGAAAAATGTCTCACCTCATCTCTTCAGCAATAATTTCTTTTAAGCAAAGGAGCAAGCTCCTCACTACCAAATGTGATGGCTCACAAATGTTATAGGTACAACTCTTGGTTATTCCAAGAATTTACTCCTGGGCCAACAGGACTTAACGGAAGTAGCAGCACTAACTTTAGCTACATCCACATGAAAGTCTCACTGCTAAAAATATTGTAAAATTTTATGGCAAGTGGCAGTAGAAAGTGAATCCTTTCACCCATGAAAAAAACTTGTTTATAAACTGCACAAATGCTGCCCTCCAAAATCTTTCCATTCTCTCAGGAACTCCAACCCCAACAGCACATCTGAGGCACCAATCAACCTCCAGGTGAGAATTTTGTGAGATACAGGAGCATCTCTCTAAAAGAGCATTTCCTGGTCTTACACTGGGGTTCTGCCTTGATGAAGATGAAAGTGAAAGTTGTTTCCACATTTGCTTAAATCTCACTGCCTCCATTTTACAGATGGATAGCAAATGACAGGAGCAGCTGTTCAAAAAATGCCACATTTGAACTTTCCATGAACATTATGATTGAAGGGGAATACCAGTGGCTTACACAGGACAACTCTTCTGCAAGGCCCCTGTATTCTGCGATCACCTGGAGAATTAACTGATGAGGCCACTTACAGCTAGAAACGATACTAACATTTTTTTGCAGAAATACAAGTTTATCTTGTCCAGTACAAGAAATCTATGCAGTTTGTACCTGAATATAAAGTTCTGGGATGCAAGCAGCTGGAAGAATGCCTAATACAAAATCCACAACGTTTTTCTTACTTCCAGTATTACAAGTACCTGTACTGACTATACTGTAAGTGAGAAATTTTTAGCTCTACCAGCTGAAATCAAAAGCATTTCTTGCATCAATAGAAGAGGAGTTTGATGCTGGTCAGATTCTTGAACAAAAAAAACCTCACAGCTTTTTTTTTTTTTCTTTATTTTATACCTTCTTCTAGAATCTACACTGATGATGTAGTAAAACTCAACTCAGTACAACTCAACTCAGTAGAAAGGGTGAGAAGGAAACAACTTCTTCATTACGAAACTGGAACAGAACAGCTTATCATTGTCTACAGGTATCCAGAAAGTTCACTGTCACATGTATTGGTTTGTGAACAAATACATAATTATTTGTAGACATGTTTTGACCCATGCAATGGATCAAATGCATGGCTTTCCCTTTCCCCTGCTTACATTTGAGACAGCCTTTCATTGACACATTTTTACTCTAAAGGATTAGACCTTTACAGACAAGAGCTGAACTTGGCAAAGTCAGCAAAAAGTCTTGTTTTGAGGCATTCTGGCTATGGAAACTCAAAATGTTCACTAGAACGTGCTGTACTCAAAGCAACAAAGATGCAATACCTAGGATGTTTCAGAAACGTGACCTCGTGCTCAGTTGCACGTCTTCTCATGTAATGAGTCAAGAGAAAGGAAACTTTTCCTGATTATCCAGATAACACGAGGCTATGTGTGAAATTAGGTAGCAACTGCTTATAGCAGTAAGTTTAGGCATGGATGTGAGAAACCATACATCCGAGTTTCTCCCCTCAGCTAACAGTCAGTGAGTATCTGTAAAAAAAAAAAAAAGCTTCAAATTTATATTTTATCATTCATGACTGTTTATACTTAACGCAGCAACTGACTTGGGATAAATGTTCAGTACTTAATTTAGCATACCGTTTTTAAGTGGACATGACACAAAAGGAATTAAAGGAATGAATGTGAATTTTGGGAAAAAAGCCTGAAGCAAGCACAGAACATTAACATGAATATATTGCCAGGGAAGTAGCAGTGGGGAATAATAAAATGCAATAGTTTACACAGGAAGGGCTTATGAATTTTTTCCGGAAGTTATCTGACTTTTCTAGCATAGAACACTATGGGATAATACTGCACTTCTCTGCTCTCCCTTCCAGCCATCCACTCTGCGCTGTCAAGGCAACTGGTGATGCGGCTAAGCAAAAATTCAAAATACGTGGGTCATCTGAAACAAGCTAATAGTTCCTATAGTGTTTACCCAAATTACAAGCACAAGAACAACACACACTTCCTCCTCCACAAGGAATTTTTCTCCAAGATAAGCTGGTATGCTTTTTCTCTTTGTGATTCACCTATCAACTGCTGCTTCGAAGTCTGTGACCTACCTATGCGCAATAAAGCCTCCACACTGAGAACTGGATGCAGCAGCAGCAGCAGACACTCTGAAGACTCCTACTCAAGAGGCAAGAGTTTAAAATCTGGCCATTCACAGGAGCTGGTTAGTCATTTCTTCCTTCCTTTGCCAGAGCCCCTGGAAAGCCCACAGTGAGGCTTCAATGGGTGAGACTTTAAAAAAAACAGCTTATCTGGCTAATAGCTCCCACCAGATCATCTAGAACAACACCAAGCTGACTCAGCCCCCTTTACCATCTCCTGCCTCCCATGACTTGTGCATTTCCACAGCCTCCCCAAGTTCCCAGAAACAATCCATCACTCCACAACTCAAGCTGGGTAGTCTCCATTTTGTGCTCTCCAATTCTTCGCTAAAAGGGAGCTCTAGGAATTCCAGCTGCCTAGCCAGAGTCTCCAACATAGGCTTACAGCAACAAGCACTGCAAAATTATCTTGCTGTTTAAATGAAGGAGATACGGAGATAGACATGCTTCATTACATCAAGCCAGGATAACCCAAGTTCTTCTGAATTTTGTAGCAGATCAAGAGATTTCAAAGGCAAAGATTTCAAATCCCTAGTTCCACTAAAGGTTGGTGCTGACTCCACACAGGTTTGCACTGAAGTGAAACTGTGGTTTACAGTTACTCTGGTCCAGTGCTACTGTGTCAGGTTTAATTAACATATTCTTATCTTATTTCAAGCATCACGTAAGTATGAGAATTACAACCTGCTTCTTAATTGGACTTTTAGAAAAGCTCAGTATTACTGCTGATAACGAAATCCCTGAATCACTCAGGTCTTTTTGCCATGAAAAGTTAATCTATTCTCAGATGTTCACAGGTAACCCCCACTCTATCAGATGGGCAAGGAGATTTGCAGCAGGATTTGCTTGGCTTCCATTATGCCTCAAGAGTTCTCTCTGGTTGGAAGTACAGTATTTTTATTTTACTGATGGCAAACTGGACAGAAGGGTCACGTGACTCATCCTAACCTTCAGCTGAGGAGCAGAAATGGGACTGAGATCTGTCAACTATTTCTGTGCTCTAGCAGCCAGACAACACATTTGAAGTAATGTGGCACACAGAAACATCCAAACAATTTTCAAATATCTGGCATAAAGTCCTGGCATATTTTGCAGCAGCTGCTAAATTCAATTCTAAGCTTTAAAACCCTTATTAATTGGTTCTTCTCATGGACTATGACACCTGTTGGGGACCACTACTGTGCAGCACCACTTCTCTCCAAGGAGGACATGATTACCCTCAAACATGACTTCTCAACATGCTAGCTTTGCTGCTAAAACTGCAGCTAAGTACATCACAGAACTGGAGTTGCTGAAGTGATCAAGACTTCAAAAGTTACAGAGAATAAGTAAAAACCAAACTAATACAAGCAAATACTGTTCTTTATGAACAAATTTTTGGCAGCATATATTCTGTATCATTACCTCAAAGCAGGAGGAAAGGGAGCACTAGCTACCACCAAGACCAACACTTTTTCAATTCTGGCACAGTCAGATGGATCTACAAGATTCCTACCGCCCAGCTACTACTCTCTATAGAAGTACTTCAGCCATTTTAGTTTAACTATAAAAGCAGCAGACAGAGCTTGGTTCAGAGATCTTTTGAAAACCAAACTTGTAGAAGATACATGTGCTGCTGTGAGGACCCACCCTGGTTAAGCCTGAGACAGGCTGTGTGCAAATACAGATTCACCCATCACAACTACTTGTTTAAATTCTTATCCAGGAAAAGTCTGTGGAAATTACACAAATCTCTTCAAGTTAACCTACCTGATATCTTAAAGGCAGCACCCAAATAGGAAGAAGGGAGGTAAAAGATGAGAACAGACTAAATTAAACAATATTATCTAGATATCTAGAGGAAGAACTCTTTTTTTTTTTTTC
Organism: Zosterops lateralis; assembly: GCF_965231275.1. Classification (NCBI taxonomy): domain Eukaryota; kingdom Metazoa; phylum Chordata; class Aves; order Passeriformes; family Zosteropidae; genus Zosterops; species Zosterops lateralis. The sequence goes on from NC_139784.1 coordinate 144,078, forward strand.
TCCTGGGCCTCCTGAACCAAGGATGATGTCTAGGCATGATAATGCCTAATGGGAATGCACTTAGGTTTTCCCAGTAAGTAAATACAAACAGCAGCTAAATAAGCAGGAATTATCTGTGTCAGAGTGTCATGTGTTAATTCAGGAACTTGCTCTGAGAATTTGGGGAAGAATGGCACTTTACCATATGGCAAGTATACACATCTAAAGCATCACCAGCTTTTTGAAGCTTTCTAGTGACATGGGTGAAGCACAGGAGTCTAACAGTTGCCTAGAAACATTCCTTTCCCATAAATTTGATTCAGTGAATTAACTCCAAGCTTCTAGTGAAATACATTCTTCAGCTACTAAGTAAGAAACTCCATCACAGAGCTGCAACAGAATTTTAAGGCTTTTGGGGCTGCAAATGACCTCTGTGATTGGGTTGTGCCTTCAGGTACCAAAGGAGGTGACAAGCACACAGTTGTTTCCAAAACAGTTTAGGATTTCTGTCCTCTACTGTTGTTACTGGAAAGGTCTTCCAGAATCCCATGACTCTAATGGCTAGAAGCCTTTTTCTCATTTCTAGCCTGAAAACTTATTCTAGATCAGCTTGCTCTCATTCGTATCTCAAAACATCTACAGTTGTTATTTAGTAACACAGAGGAACTGTGGGCTTGAAGCTGAAGTTGCATTAAGGCATAAACTACTACTTTTGTTTTATAGAGGTCCAAAATATGCGCTGTGTTTCTACACATTAAAGAAAGAAGCCATACACAGCGAGATACACCCAGTGGGAGGAAGGCAGGAAGCTCGTACAACTGCCTGCTGCCTTCACCCAATCACATCTGAGCATCTGAGATGACATTTCTTCCTTTTATGCAATAAACAGCACCAGATACCTTCCATCCCAGGAGGATGGGCCAGGCCCTGTCCCACTAGATGGCACTCACTTACTCCACAGTTCTTTCCTTAAACATTTTATTGGAGCCAGCTAAAAATCTTAGCTAAATCACACAAAATTTTATCACAGCTTTCCCAATATATTCCCTTTAAGACAGTGACCTACCAATGCCAGTGCGGAGCATGACGGACGGAGGCTTGGGGGGGTAGGGAGGGAATTTGAAGCACCAACCTGGGAGGGAATGTAGTAGCTGAAATTAATATTGCAACCAAGATTTGCTGCAACATAGTAGAGTCATGCTAGTTTATATCAATGGTTGGCTGAACTATTGCAAATTAGCAAGAATGCAAGTAAATAAACAAATATATTGTTTGCAATAAGTGTAATGCACTTTAACAGTTTACTGACTAGTACAAGGTAAAACTGTATAACAACAAGTAAAAATAAAATTCAGTAACAGAACAGCTTTGTTCGCAGTGAGGACTCCAACAAATGAGGCTTTTTTCCTTGGATTGCTTTAGAAATGAGTTTTCAATATTCACCCCTACAGAAAAGGGCATGTACTTTCTGCTCCAAACATATTGGAAACGTAATTAAGATCTACTTTCCTGTATCTCTCAAAGGTTATTCCTTTAAAAGGAAGAGTTGCCAACATTATTAGTGAACACTGAATACGTTGGCACTGTTTTAATGCTATACCAGTGTCTATGCTTTTAACTATTCTAGTAAGATGTTTGGGTTATCTGTACTGCTGCAGGTAAAGATTCTGAAGTGACAATATGGGGCAAAAAAGGCAAGAAACGGGTGAAAAAGTACATGAAAAGTTGTAATGTTGTATGAAACAAGATTACAGTACAGAAAATGCCATTGTGTTTTATGCAAGAAAACGACGTTAATACGCTAAAAGTCTTAAGTGCAGGGGAAAAGACAAAAAAATCCCCACACTCTTACTTCAGCAACCAAAATTGTTACCTCTTAACTTCTAGTGTTAATCTTCCTTACTACACTTTCTTACAGCTGAGCATTTGGTTTCCTCATGCTCTCTTCCCAGACTCAACTTTGTCTGAGAGGCAGAGCACAAAGTGAGAACACAAACAGAACTCTCTCAAGGTCTGAATCACTTTGTGCTTTTCTGAGAAATGCGGCATCTACAATTTTTTTTTTTAAATAATTCTAAGTGGCTTCAGAAATTTATCTAACCATGTGTTCCTTCACCATCTACCTTGATGTTGTCCAAAACTCAGTATGTCCCTCAAAAATTAACTCACTATCCCCGACCTAGTTTAAAATGAGTTCTGTCACCATTTCATTGCTCAGAAAGACTGACATTAACAGTAGCAACATTCTGAGAACTCACAGCTTAATGCCAGGACACCAAGCAACTAAACAACGTTGTTACTCAGGTGCCTTGCTTAAGATAGCGCCTGACCAAGTGGAAGCTGTACATGAGGATGAAGATGGGATTTTACTGGCAGGCTGTGGATCAGACACAGGAGAACTGCCCTGCAAACACCTTCTGTGTGTGTTCCATGTGATGGGGTAGACAATTTTAGCTCCTGCACCCCAAATAAGAGAACTCAGTGTTTCAGCCTGGTTGTGTTGTACCCAACACACCACAATACTTGAAACTGTATCCCACCAGCAGCCAAATTCAGCTCTCAAAGGTATTCTTGGAGGAAGAGCGAGCCAGATAAGATTCCCATTTCTACAAAGTTGTCATGGGGTTTTATGGGCATACAAGCTGTCTTAAGATGGAACAACTCCTAGAAACTTAATTAGAGTCCAAAATCATCTGTATAGCATAACATCTGCTTACAGAGATCCCATTTTCATTCCTCTTGAACATACTTCACACAAATTAGAGGTCAAAACACAACAAGTGATACAGAATTTGTTTGCAAAGCAAAATTATCCATGTAGAAATTAAAAAACCCAACCAAAGCGCAAGGCAGGATGGCTAAGCAGTCATACCTGTCACCACAGGTACTCACACTCACCTTGGCAACCCCAACCCCGGTGAACCTGGCCTCCAGGAGCTCCTGCCTCCGTGGGTCCAGGCTATGCAATTCTTCCATCATTTCTGCTGCTATGGAAGAATAACACTCAGATTATGCAATGCAAGGAAAGGAGAGAGACATTTAATATTCTGTGCCACTGACAAGACTTAAAAGTGCCTGTTCTGCAGCACAACCACGTAGAGAGCATTTTCTTGCAAGAGCAATTCAAGATAGCCATGTAGTAATGGCACCATTGCCACCATATTATAGCATTTAAACCATAACCCTGCTGGAGTTTCCTCTCCTCTGTTGTACCAGCCATTTCAAGATCTCTAAATCCAAGAAACCAATTATGTCACATTCTCCCACTGGATGCTTTATTAAAAGGAAAACATGGGACGATAATGTTATGACTAAAAGCTTCAGAGCTTTTCATCTGTGCTGCATGACTAGGAGAAAAAAAAAGCAACATTCTTTACCCCATAATTTATTTTTGGCCAATCCTGGAAATACTCGATCTCCACGAACTCCAGATTTCACTGATAACAGCTTTGCTTCTTCCAAGCACAGAGTGGGATTATAAGAAAAAAATAATGCATGATTAAACCTTTTAATTTACAAGGTAAAGCATCAGATACTTCTAAAATAACAGAGGCTCCTACATTCTGGATGTACCTGGGGTACCTCTTGGCAATCCAACACTATAGATGCCTTATTTGAAGGGTTAAAAACCTACCCAGCATAACTGTGTAAACAGGTTAAAAATCAGGAAATACATAATTCAAATCCTGAACTGAGAAAAAATGGGACAAAATTCACTGTTCATTATAACTGTGAATCACATCTTCCCAACTGCACCAATCAAGTTCATTTCCAGAAATGTCTGTTCCAGTTTCATTTTCTGGACTAAGGTAGGGAAAAAAAAAAAAAAAAGGCCAGAAACAGAAGATAAAGATTTGCTGTGTGAGGAGCATATGTGATGAAGAAAGTTCTTGAAGGGCAGCAAGTGCCCTCTAGAACAGGCAGTGCACAATTGTTCCTTTTATGAACTGTCCATTTTGTCCCTGCTGCTTCCTCCAAATGCTGCGGCTCCAAGTCACAGGGGCAAAGTGAGTCCATCCGGGGGCATTCTCAACTGCTCTCACAAATCAGTTCCAAGCCTCAAAAACGAATGGGAACCTAAACGTGGTTTAAACAACCATATTTCTGCCACAGGCTCTAAAAGCCCAACAAAGCTCTCAGCCCAGTTTTCAAAGCAGGAAATCTGAGCAGCGAGGAAAATGACAGACAAGCCGCAAATGCCAAGATGTTCAAGTGCTCCCCGGGCTCTAGCCCATCGTGGGGCGACCATCCGCAGGGAATCGCGTCCCCACACCGGGATGCTCTTCTGGGGAAGAGGCTGACACAAGACACCCCCGCCGGGGGCTGCCCCGGGACCCGTTGCACCTCTCCAGGCAGGGCTGGCATTCTCTCCTGTCCTCCCGGGAGGGGATTTCCAGCACCCCTCTCCTACCCACTCGGGAAGCAGAGGCACCAGCCGCCGAGCGAGCAGCTTTGCCCCGCTACCAGCTGCTGCACCGCCTCGGCCTCTTCCTCCTCCCCTCCAGCACCGCCTCAACCCTCAGCCCGAACCTCCGAAGGCCGTGCCCACCCTCTACCGCCCCCGCGCTACCCCCAGCCCTCACCCCCGCCTGCCAGGCCGGGCCGGGCCGGGCCGCGGGGCCTGCGCTACTCCGTGCCCGGCGAGGAGCCCAGGCCGCGCTGCCGCCGCCCTGGGGCTCAGGCCGCGGCCCTCTCGCCGTGACCCGGCCCGGGGTACCAGCCCCCGCCACCTCCTCCCCCGTGGCCGCCCCCACCCACTGTCGGTCCGGGCGGGGACGAGGCGAGAGGTGTCCCCGCGCTGCCCCCGCCGCCCCTGGGGGGTCTCACCTGGCGCTGCCGCTCCTGCCGCCGCCGCCCGGCCCAGCGTTCCCCGGGCACCGCGCGGATCCCGCCGCCGCCGGGGGCAGGAGCAACAGCAGCAGCAGGAGGAGGAGGAGGGAAGGAGGGAACCTGCTGCGGCGGCGGCGGCGGCACGGGCGGGAAGAGGAGGCCGGGGGCGGCTCCGCGGCCTCCGCCGCGGACACCGGGACTGAGAAGGGCGGAAGGGAAGGGTGGTGGGGGGGTGTGGAGAGGGAAGGCTCCGGGCTGGCGGTAGGCCGCGGATCCCCGGCCTCGCGTGAGGGGCCTAGCCGGGCCGGAGCGTGCACGGGCCGGCGGCGGCAGGACAAAGGCCTCGCGGGAGGACCCGACGGCCAGGTGGGGCGGGCGGGGCGGGGGGTGCACGGGGCCGGCGGGCGCGGCGGAGCCGGGGCAGGTGCTGCCCCTCGTCCCTCCCGCCCCGCTGCGCTAGGCCCGGCCCGGCCGATGGGGGCACACGCGCTGGGGAAACCGCGCGGCGTCTCGCGAGACTTGCGCGGCGGGAGGGGGAGGAGGGCAGGGGGCGTGGCTTTAAGAGGGGTGGGGGCTAAGGGGGCGGAGGGAGGGGGCAGGGGGCGGCAGGTGGTGGGGGGAGGTCAGTGGGGCCTGGGGGGTCAGGGCAGGTCGGAGAGGGCGGGAGGAGTGGAGGGGTCACATAGAGCTGGGGGACGCAGCAAGGGGTCAAAGTCCTATGGGATCGGGGTGGGGGGGGGCTTGTCTGCCATTAGTACCTAGGGGTCAGGGCAGGTCCGAGGGGGCAGGGGGTATGGCAGGTGTCACACCAAGTCTGGGGGAGCAGCAAGCGCTCACGATGGACCATGGGGTCATGGTGCTTGGGGGGGCTGAGGGAGCAGCAGGCTCAAAAGCAGGTCAGCTCTAGTTTCGGGGTGGGGACAGGTCTGGGAAGCACTGGGCAGTCACACACATGAGGGGAAGAACCAGAGGGTCAAAGTCTCATGGGGTTGCGGGAGGTGGGGGTACTAGGCACAAGGCGGGGACAGAAGGGCCTGGGGGTCAGGGCAGGTCTGGGGGACGCAGGAAGTATGGAGGGCGGTCACAAAGAGGGCTGGGGGGCAACAGAAGGTCAATGTGGACTATGACCACCTAGGGGTGGTAGGGGCAAGGCACAAGGTGGGGGGGGTTGGATTCAGCGTTGGGTGAGGTCAGGGCTGATGGTCAGCCTCGGGGCAGGGGGCGATCACAGATGGCGAAGCAGCAAGGGCCAGGGTCCTAGGGGGGCCAGAGGGTGCTGGGTTGTGACAGGCACAAGGAGGGGGTCAGATCCACCCAGGGCAGGGGGCAAGGCAGGGAAGGCCTAGGGAGATGCCACCACCAGGGGGAACAGAGGCTGACCTACCCCCTGCCCCAGGATGCTGCAGAGAGGGAGTGCAGGTATGACATCCATGCACCCCCCCAGTTTTTCATCTCCTCTCCAGTCTCCATCTTACACACCCACGAACAATTGCACATCCTCATTCCCCTAAGGGAGGGTGTAAGGGCACCTCAGCACCCCCGAACTCACCCCTACTCCATCCCTGCCCCTGGAGAACACCACCTGGAACAGACCAGGCCCCTGGTTCAGGGCTGATCCAACATGTGTGAGATATCATGTGTGAGACACAACCCAGGTGCCTCAGCAGCCCCCATGACACACACTCCACTGCTGACTTTCCAAAGCCAAGCTGCCACCACGGTTGAGAAAAGAGCCCCAAAATTAATAAAGATAGGGCTTGTCCTGGCTGGAATGGAGCAATTCCATCGCAATTCATTTGGCTCATTGCAGGTGGTGGGGCAGGACCCAAATCACTGTGAGTGTTGCATCCACTTGATCCAAGGCTGAATCAGCTTTTCAAAAAGCAAACAAGCAGTAGAGGGTTGTTGGGAAAGGAAGTGGCCAGGCCTGTCCAAGGGGAGGCAGGCGTAGATTAGCAATGGGAGCAGAGGTTCCTGGAGCTCAATAAAGGATTTGGCAGGGCTGGGTATGCCGAGGGACATCTGTGACCTCCCCTTCACTTGTGTGACATCGAGCAATTTATGACCGAACCGGAACTGACTAGTTTGGCAAAAGGGATGTGGAAAGGAGCCAGTGGAGCACCATGGAAAAACTGCTTCTGCAAGGCAGTGGGGGAAGTTGTATTATTTTAAAATTGCTAGTTTATCGTACTTTGTCAAGTCAGTGCAGCAAATGGCTCTGGGAGCACTGCCTGCTTGTGCAAGCTGCTTCTCCTGTACTTTAATCTGTTTCTCTTTCAGTACAAGAGCCACTCCAGCTCCTGCTCTGTAAGTCACATTTTCAGCATGACTGGTGGTAGGAATTTGTAAAATAAATAATTAAATAAATAGTTTTGTGTCTGAGTTGGGTTGTGGGTTTTTTTAAAAGGAAAAAAATCCTCGAGTAAATATTCCATCAGCTAGTAGCTAATTAAAGCCATTTAGGGAACGTTAATTAGGACCAGTTGCAGTGAACATTGTTCAAGGAGGTTTAAATTTCATTTGAGCATTTCAGTTTGATTTTGGGTGGAGAGACGTTGTGGGAGCTGTTACACCAAATAAAGGGACTGACTTACTGAACCTCCCACCTCTTCTGGACTCCCCTTCACTGCTCTTAGAAACACCTCCAACTCCAAAGGGAGCAGTTCACCCCCTCAGAGTGCTAGGCAGGAATTGGACACCAGTAACATCCAATCTACCCCCACCTTTGTGGTGTACTGTCCCACACCTTTGTGCTTTAGGGGTGATGGAGGTCATTTCGGTCCAATTTTTTGTACAGCGCTTGATGGGGCACTTCCTTCTCCTTCTCCACACGTTGCCAGGGACTGCATTGCCAAGTATCACAATGCTGTCAGTATTTCCACGTAGGCCACCAGAAGAAACTTTTGCTGTCACAGAATCACAGAATGGTTTATGTTGGAAGAGACCTCAAAGCCCATCCTGCCCCACCCTCTACCATGGGCAGGGACATCTTCCACCAGACCAGGTTGGTCTAAGCCCCATCCAACCTGGCCTTGGACACTTTCAGGGATGGGGCAGCCTCTGTCATTTCCCGATGGTCGTTTGCTCACTATCATTTTCACTGAAATCACAGACCAATGCCCCTTTTCTCCTTCCCTCCAGCAGGACCAAATTCCCAGGGAGAGCCTCCTGGAGAATCCACTGCAGCCAGGAATGTTTTCCAAGACATCCCCTGATGCACTGCTGAGTTCCAGGCCTGACAGAGGACCCATGGCCCCAGACCTGGGCTCTACTGGATCAGGCTGGAATAGGAGGTGGTGACATCTGATAAGGAACAGATAAACTGAGGATGCACCATCCTCCTCCTGTGACTCCCCTCTCCTGCCCTGCATTCCTCTGAAATAACTGGGGTTTCTCTTCTCACTTTGCAATTCAGGACTAGGGGACATCCCTTTCAGCACATTCTGGAAAGGCAGCCCTTCTGTTTTGCAGTCCAAGAGCTCTGCTAGCTCAGCTCTGCTCCTGGTTGTCCAGCAGTTCATCCTCTGCTGTAGTCATATCCTTCCCAACGCTCCTCTGCTGCACACTCAACTATGGTCCTCTCCACCTTCATCTTCTGAAAAGCAGCTTGGAGCAACACTTCCAGCTGCAGTTTCTTTTCCAAGATGCCAAAATTGCACTTCGTACCAGACATGGCAGCTTTGTGGCACCAAGAAGGAAGGAATCAACAAGTTGTAACTGTATTTCTAGCTGTAAGCAGGAATTTCAGAGCAGCCTTTAATAACCCCACTTGCTGTCAGCAGAGTACAGGTCGGTACAAGGGTTTTTCAACAAGTTTGTCAGATAACAGTAGGAAGGAAGTTACTGGATAAATTTTGCAGTGATCTCAGAACTTTTTCCTCCTACACTCCATCAGGACAGAGCTCTGAACGGGGATGCACTGCACAGCCCAGCCTGGTACAACACTTTTAACTGTACTGTGCCAGCACATCCGAGATTGGGCTCCCCGGAACAGCAAAGGTCTCTCAGGTAAAAATTTAATTATCAGTGTTGCTACATCACACTTGGACTATTTTTTATGACATCGTCTCTGCTGGGAGCTGATCCCCCAGGTTTGGGCTCGACACAGATTTGGTAGACTGTTTTTTAAATTATTTGGGTTTTGTTGTTGTTCTTGGGTTTTTTTTTTTTTTTTTGTTTTGGTTTGGTTTTTTTTTTTTTTTTTAATAAGAAAAGCCACCTTGTTGGAATGTGTTTCTGGTCAGAAAAGAGCAGTTTGTTTCTACTCTTACAGGGAAACGTTTGCTCTTGAAAGTGGCTGGAATATGTAAATAGTTCATAATTTCGTACAGGAAATTGTTTGATTCAGTTAAAAAAAATCTGTCAACTTCTAAGATACTACTTCTAAAAGCTTATAAAGCCTCAAAACTAAAACAACGTAAGGTTAGAAATCAAGATTCTGTTGACCTCAATTTTATTTTCCCCATCGTATTACAGTTAGGGAGCAATTTCTGTGTGTTTCACATTCTGGCCCAACAAGAGAAGAGACTATTTGGACCTCAAAGAATTCTCATGCAGGAAAACTTCTTCCAAGTCCACACCTGAGTGACGCATGAAAGTATTCTGTTTTCCCTCCTTTTCATAAACTTTTTCAGAGCCCCTGAACTCCGGTCCTTTCAGAGGAGCTGGTTATGAGCAACAAAGTATGTGCATGGCTGACCAAACATTATCTCGTCCATGAGGACAAGCCAGCTCTTCTCCACCATCAGCTCTGCCAGATCACTCCTGTGCACATCCTGCTCACCAGGTCTGCCCTCAAGCAGTGTTAATGCCTCTAATTATATTGCTGTGGTAGCTCTTATCTTCTTGTCTCAGCCTCCTTGGATGTCAGGAATATCCCTAGTACACAGTACTTGTATCATGTTTTGAAGAACGACTCAGCTGCCACAGCCATTTTCTTTGTCACTGGATTTGACCAGAGCTTGGAGCTCCCCTCCACAGGCACAGCATGGTCAGCAAAACAGCAGCAAGCCCTGTCTTCTCACCATAGCCTGTCTGCTAATCCACAGGTTAGATTAGACCAAAACTGGGGAAGATTCTATAAAGATTTAACAGAGCACATAACAAGTTCCTTTTGCCTTCAATTTTGAAAAAATTAAATGTCAGAAGTCAAGATTCATGTTTTGAATGTGTTTTTGGTGACTTTTCTTTGCCTCTGCTTTCCAAACTTGTGGAATACACTAACTGTATTTTCCCAAGCATTTCTGTATTGCCACAAGGTCTGGAAATCTACTGATATAAGGTATACAAAAGAAGAGCTGAGATTCTTCAGTGATACTGGGATACGGGCAGCTGGGGACTGGAAAAAAAAACAACAAATAGCCTGAACCTTTAGAATGTAAAAGCTGGCATGAGTGATCTCAAACCCAAACATTTTATAGCACTGGTGAAAAAAAACCCCAATCAAACCCCACAGGAGTACAACACTCAACAGGTTTTTTAAGATTTTAGCACCAGGGGATAATGTCATCTCCAGGCATCATATCCTGAAGAGGTCGATCCTGGTCTGCACACCAGATTCTGTTAGACATAGTGAGGCATGAGCTGCCAGTGAAGATTTTTCTAGGCTTGGGGCATTCAGAACACATCACCCCTGTGCGGTTTCTTGTCTATTAAGGGTAGGGCTTCTGCCACACTAGGAACACTAAAAGTGTCTTTCCTCATTTTTCTTAGGAAGAAAACTGGTATTTGAGTGCCTCAAAGAAAACATGCCACTGCCTGACTCCTTCCTGAGGCCATTCCAAGAGCCTCCACCCTCCTACACAATGGAGTTTATCTCTGAGGTTGTTCCTGCCCCTCCCTCTGTTTACACCTTCAGGTATCCTATTAGGGAAGCTTTGATACCCAAACCCAGTAGGAAAGCATCCAGGTCACTCAGCCTGCACAGAAGCAGCAAGCCATGAGCAGCCCCAAAGCCCTGATTCACAGCATCCAAGGCGTTTCCTGCTGCTGGAGGAGGAAGGCAGCTGTGTACAGGCACCTGGAATCGTGCAGCCACCTGGAACTGCGCAGCCATCATGATCCAGCTGAGGGGAAACAAGCTTCACAGGTAGGAAAGGAACACCTCTGAGATCACAAAGCACACAGTACTGGAAACATCCGCTGGTTCTGCAAGCACTTGAAACAATGACTCTCCAGAATGTGTCAGTAGGCCCTTCCCTATCCGTGCTCACTCTTGGATTCCCAGAATACAGCAGGACTTTATTCTCAACCTGGTTTGTCCACTGCTTCTCTTTCTCCTGCATAAAATGGGCATAACTGTGGGAAGAGACAGGATGGAGCTGAGCTGCAGGCCATGACACGCATCTGCAGAAGGACACAGGAGCACAAAGAAGCACGTGGCCACACCGAGAAGCTTGTCTTCGCCTGAGCTTGGGGACAGGAGGTGCCTACAGGCAAGGCCCTGTAGACAGGAGCCTGCCTGAAGCTGACAAACAGGTGAACAGTGCATATCACCCCATAGAAGAACATTAAGAAAGTATGTTGCTGACTTGGCGATGTATGATAGGTCGCTTAGTGAGAATTACCATGTAAGGAAATACTGTGTCTTGAAACAGTGTATAAAACCAGCTCCTTTCTTCGAATAAACAATTCAGATTCCCTGCTGGTCTGAGTCCTTGGCTCATTTGTTACTACACATAATAATGCTCTACCTTACAAGGGCTTTGGAAAGCCTTAATTAGATAAACTACCCTGAGATTTGTGTAAGAGGAAAATTAAATCAACATCTTATTGTAAAGCCAGAGTTACTGCACACACTTTATTCCTAAGTATATTCAGTCTCTTTGTGAATGTCTGCAAATACATTCCAATGTTCCCAATGAGGCTCATCTCAGTAGGGAAGAAGTCACTTGCAGTTGTGGAAAAGCCAGATTTAGTTTTCTGTGTAACTTCCATTGATCTCTTCACATTCACCACTGGGACCACAAACGTGGAAAAAGCCATGTGGCTGTGTAATTACAGACTGTAGTGAGGTGGCTCTGCCCAGGTATTGCTCCCCAGGTGATGGGGATATGCAGCATCCCTTGAGCCTGGTCCCAAGGATGAAGGAGGAGTCTGAGGGGAGATCAGGCAACTAAATTGCCAAATGAGGAAAGCCACATCCAGTGACCCTGGGGAAGGATTTACCTCTCTCCTCACACCTGAGCAGATCCCCTCATGTTCCACACACAGCACAGAGGTGTGAGCCTGGCCCCCTGCAACCAGGGACTGCCAACAGCAGCTTCTTGCTTCACAAGAGCTGAAAGTAAGTTTCATATTCCAAAGATCTGGCAATCCCCTGGAACTCCCCAACTTCCACATAACATGAAACTTCAAGATCTACAAGGGTCCTTTCGACAACAAGACAACCTAAATACAGCAGTCAAACTCCACCCCAAAATCAAGATGCTGTTCCCATGCTATGTTGGTGTTTGCAGTGAGGGTTTTTTGGGGTTAACACGAGACAGCAGTTTAGAACAGCAGGGTCCAAACATCCCTAGGATTTTCTTCTTTCCTGGAAACAGCCAACTGGCTGGGAGCTGCTGGCAGGTGCTGACATGGAAGACTTGCCAGTGAGCTTTGCCATCACTACTTTCCAACTGCTGCTATTTCCTGCTCATCCCACTGCAGGTCAAAGACCAAGAATAAAAGCCTTCATTGGCATGACAACTGCCATGCGATACAATCCCTGGGCAGGAGGGAAAAGCAGAGGCACACATGACTCAGATTCCCTTGCCTTTCCCTGCCTGTGTTCCAGCCAAGTGTCCAGGCCTGGCTCATGCTCTTCTGGTTCATACTGTACCCTATTTTTTTCAGATTAGCACTCTGGGCTGCCTACAAGGGTAATTTCCTGCAATGTGTCCCGCTTTTTAAGCAACACAAGCTCCCATTCAGCCAGGCAGTTATACACAGTAACTTACTGCCTTCAGTGAGAGATAAAAGCATGAACTCCAGAGCTTTGCTAGTTAAGCACACAGCTGACAACTCCTTTTCCTCCAGAGCATCTCATTTTGCAGGAGGGTCCTCCAAGAAATTTCTTCTAATCCTCATTTTTCTGGCAATTTCTATCTTGCCCTGAAACACAGTTAAAATCAGAACTCCTGTTGAAGTCAGTGTCTAGGGACACTACACACAAGGATGTGTGCCAGGCACCCCTGTCGAGGAACAGTTACAATAGCAAAAGTGATCCTGATTGTGTCATCCACTCTCATGGACTTATTTTCCTCAATATGGCAACAAAGCAAAAATGGTAGCACTTCTCTGACTGACAAATCAGATCCTGCTGACTGATCAGAACAAAGACTGTATGATTCAGTTTCCCTTCATCTGTGTTTACATAGATGGAAGGAAGGTCCCCAAATCCTGTAATAACTTGATCCCTGCAGCCCCATCCTCAATTCTAGGGCAGTAAAATCTGTGCATCATTTAGCAGTGCTCCAGAAGAATAGTTAAGTTCAGTTTGGGTCTGCAATTCCTGTAGGGTATCCAGTGGGGACAAGCCAGGGCTCATCCCAACACCAATGACAGCAAGAAGCTCTTCTAGCTTTTGTTACAATGCAGTGCCAAAAGCTGCTGGTGTGTGCACAGGGACATTCCCTGTGCTCACATCTCTCTCCTACTGAAAATAATCAGGTCTCATTTATCCCAGAGCTCTAGAACTCACTGCAGTTTAGAAATGGTGGTGGCATACTTGAAGAAGGCAGAGCAGAATCATTTGGGAGAGAAGATAATTGTGTCTGATCTCACAAGCTCCCAGTCAAAAGAATTTGATGACCACTGTTTTAACATTCCAAATCAGTATAGATGACTGCTGTTCTCACTTTGCTGTGCTGTCAGGAAGATCCTGTGAAAGCTCTCACTGCCAGTGGAATTTACAATTTACTTAATTTTGAAGTGATGGCCTCAGAAATACTCCCCAGTGCCTTGCTCCCTTGTTCCCTCCTGCCTCCCAATTCATAGCCTGTCTATGAAACCACAATGCATTGAGAAGAATGATATACCTGGGAGGCAAAAGCTTCTTTGCCCTTCACTGGAGCCCTCAGCACCATGGCTGGATCAAAGTCCGTTCTGAAGGACTATCGCCAAGTCCAAATCCAAGTCATAGGCTTGATTGCATTATCCCTGCATGAAAAGATTATGTGAGGGGTCACAATAGGTGATGATAAAGTTCCCTTCCAGCCGAAATATCCTATGAATCTCCAAGGAAATCCACCATCTTCTGGCAAGAGCCAGGACCAGATTTTTTGAAGTGTAACAATGCCTGGCTCCAAGATTGCTGGGGCAGCACATGTGAAGTGCTATGAAATCATCTCTTCTGCTTGGGAGGTTCATCAGGCCACGCTGGCACTGCCTGTAAGCCACAGACCACAAGACTTGGAATGCTGGGAACAAAACTAGAGCAGAAACGCCCAGCAAGGCTTTAGACTTAACGTTACTTTGCTAAGAAGGAAGAGGGGAAAAAACCCCCCAAAACACTAATGGCACTTAACCTGTCTTTTCAGCATGGTAAAAGTAAATTTGGAGATTTCCTTTGAACATGCTGGGAAGCTCAAACAACCCAGCCTGCTCAGCAGGTCCAAGGTGGGAATGGCAGGAACTGCTGCAAGTCAGGACCAAGATACCTCAGCAGAGCTGTGTGGGAGGCAAGGCCTGGAGTGGCAAGAGAGCAGCAGCTTCTGGGAGAACAGGAGCTGGCAGGGATTAGTTAAGGAAGCTCAAACAGTATCTGTCTGTAGGAGGCCTGGCTCAATTCAACGCCTTTAACTTGTTGCTTTCTGAACACCACCAAGAGGACAGGAAACAAAAGCGTGTCTGAACAGCATGGGCCCTGCTGAGTGACTGCTTAAATACCCCAGCAGAACTAAGAGCATTAAGAGAGGCAAAGAGCCACTTCAATGGCTCCAGGCTCACAGGGCTACAAGTTTTTGCTTGAAGCCCAAGTTAAAACCAGGCAAGTGGGATATAATCTTGAAAACACAAAGAAAGAAGCCTTCATTTTCTCCCATTCAGGAGTTTGAATTTAAAGAGGAGTCCATCAACTTTACAAAAATCATATTTATAATTAAAAACATATTTTCCTGCACTACTTACAAGCCTTTGGATGATTAATAAGGCATTATTTAAATTACTTTAATTCACACTAATTATGCTGACTGTGTACCCCAATAATTTTTCTTTCAGGGAAATAAAGCTATCCTGGGAGGAGGTCTTCCTTCAGGGACCAAGAGAGAAAGGATCCTAGGGAACTGCCTGAGGCCCCAGTTACACAAAGGAGGTCTGTCACTGAGGTGGTTGGGTCCAATGCTCACAGGGCTCTTGCTAAGCCTGACTCTGAGCCTGGATAAGCAGCTTGCTCACCTGCTGCCAGAGGACTTGAGCTGTGTTTTGCCTAGACCTTGCGTGAGGCCTCAACCTTGCCAGAGAACCAAACTTTGTAGGTTTAGCATGAAAACACAGCCGTGACTGCAGAGCTTCTGGGGTGGGTTAGGCTTGTACTCAGTGGAAGACAAATGTGATTCAGAAGAGACATGCTTTATCTCCTCCTGTTTCATTTGTAGATGCTGGAAAGGTTCTTGGCTCTTTAGAAAATACACTACAAACTGATCAAGAGTTCTCTTCCCAGTTATTTGACTTCCATTCCCCCCCAAAAATAATTTGATTTGATTCAACATTATTTAAAAGAAATATATACAAAAAAAGAAATGGTGCATTTCCATTCTCGTATGGTGTGAATGCATTCCCTGGGTTACCTTTCCCAGGGAGGGCTGAAATGTCCTGACCCAGAAGCCTTCAGGTAGCAGACAAAGCAATACCTGCAGGATGACACAGTGATGTGGAAGTTAGGAACTCATCATGCTGCCACAAGCCTAGCTGGAAGTACTGCCCAGTCCCTGCCAATGCTTCCCAAATTAGGGTGTTCCTGGTCCATCCATCCTGGCTCCTGCAGGCTCTCCAAAACCAGCAATAACATTTCCTCAGCTTTTAACCCATTGTCTTGGGTTACAATGTAGGATGTAACCAAAAGTATGTGTTCTCTCACCATCCTCTTAAGCTGTTAAAATCAGGTAGGACAGTGTCCTTTATCTCTTCCATGACACATCCCTGATAACTCCCTCTGGGGGATAGCTCTCTGTTAATGAGCCTTCAAGGCCTTACTGCATGACTCACAAAATTACATCATCCCATTGTGAAATGGTCCACCCAGGGGGAGGAACCAAGCATTCCTACATGGATATAATCTGAGCTTTGAAACACCACAGGCAGTCCTTACCTACTGAACTGCCAGAGGACAAGAGCTCCATAACCACCATTGGACCTTCAGAGGAAGACCAGACCTTTCTACAGGATCACTGCTTCAACAGAACCACATCTATCACTTCAAGAGGACTGCAGCCACCATTTAATAGGATGGCTATTACCACCCTGACCAACAGGGTTAAGCCAGGTTAAGCTGGTGTTTCCTGCCTTTATTTTAATTTCCTATTAAATTGTAGTTCTGACCTGGGATGTCCCATTGGTTTGTTTTCAAACTAGCACACCCTCTCTCCGCTGGCTCAAGATAGCAGTTATTTCATAACCTATGTGATTCTAGAGGTGACAATATCAAGCTCCAAATACAAGTGTCTGGCTAACAAAATACAGAGAAACTGCACTTCAGCGAGTAGGACACACAACACATTTTGATGGTTCATGAACTAAAATAAGGCAAGAAATACCAGCCAAGGCCTTTTATTCTGCAACTGAAGGATAGGGACTAGTGAGACTTGTAATAGGAGAAAACTGTAGTTCCCTAATGGTGGCCCAGGCTCACACCTGAGATTTCTGCAAGCCTGATTTATATGAATCAAACCACCACTGAAAGGCACAAAACTTATTCTAATACCTGCCATACTACTCCCTAAAATAACAGAAGAAAACAAGCTGAGATAAAAGGTATTTACTGTCAGAGAAGGGAAATGGCTTTCAAAAGCCACAGTGTTGGTTTCCTCTAAGAAATTAAACAAGAATGCAAAAATTAAACATCCTGCAGATTTCAGATCAAGCAAAATGTCTCATCTGCTTGGGTTTAGCACATCACCATGACAGGGCAGTTTGTGACCCAGGAGCTGCATCCAGTAGAAAAAGCAGATAATTATTCATAAACCCCGGTCCTGTTAGCTACTTTTGATCTGCTGCACCCTGAAGGTGCCCCAAAACTGGCATCAGCACCAAACCTTTGAAAACCTGAACCCTGCCTGAGAGGAATATACAGCACCTGAGCTATTGTGTGTTGGTTCCCTGGGAGGACATCCCTGTGGACAGTGAGGGGAGAGCGGCAGCATTTGCTTTCTCCACAGGTTTTATCTCCACACCTTGAGGCATCCAGGGAAAGCTGGAACAGAAAGACTCACATAGTTTCAGTTCCTGCCCTCAGACCAATGTATTTTAACTCATGGATTGGCACACACCTGAATGACTAGGAAATAGCTGCATGAGATAAGGTGGCCAAGGGATTCATATCAGTGAGCAGTTGCAGAGAAAAGCAGATTTATCCTTCCTATGTTTGTTCCCAAGACAAGAGTAAACAAAACAGATAAGGTCAGAGCTCTCCTATTTCATGTGGAAGTCTGGAGTATGAACAAGTTGCTACTCAACTTGCTCACCTGCTGTAAGAAACTCGCTGATACATGACCATCTCTTAGGTTAAAACCATAAATAAGTTTTAAAACTCAGACCAGTAGCATGACATTTACAGGGCTCCCTTCTCAAGCCTGTGCTCTTCAACATCCACATTAATAACCTGAATGCACGACTTGAAGGAATACTAAGTAAATTTGCTGTCTGCACTAAACTGAGAGGAGCTGTCAGGTCTCTCAGGGGCAGAGAGACCTTGACAAATCAGAGAAATGGGCAATCACCAATCGAGGGAAGTTCAAAAATGGAGAGTGCTGGATTCTGCATGTGGGAAGGGGCAACCCTGGATGTATGGATGGACTGCGGAATGAGGCTGGCAAGCAGCTGCAGGAAGGGACTCAGAAGTCCTGGTCCATGGCAAGTTCAACATGAGTCAGCATTGCCCCGGCAGCCAGGAGGGACATCTGTGTCCTGGGAGCATTAGGTAAAGCATTCCTGGTCAGGCAGGGGATTGTCCTGCTCTGCTTTGGGGCAGCCTCACCTCAAGTGCTGGGGGCAGTTTTGAGCACAATACAAAAAAGACATTAAGCCACTAGAGAAGGGCCATGAGAATGATGAAGGGCCTTGAGGGGAAGCCATACGAGGAGCAGCTGAGGGCACTTTTTCTGTTCAGCTGGAGGAGACTCAGGTCAGACCTCACTGGGATCTTCAACATCCTCCTGAGGGACAGCAGAGGGGCAGGAACCAATCTCTTCACTCTCCTGCCCAGGGATTGGACTCGAGGAAATGGCTGGAGCTGTGTCCAGGGAGGGTTAGGCTGGATATCAGGAAAAGGTTCTTCCCACAAAGGGTGGTTGGGCACTGAACATGTTCCTCAGGGAATGGTCATGGCTCCAAGGCTTCCAGAACTCAAGGAGGTTTGGACAACGCTCTCAAGCACAGGGTGAGATTGTTGGTATGTCCTGTGCAGAGCCAGGAGTTGGACTTGATCTTCATGTGTCCTTCCCAACTCAGTATATTCTGTGATTCTATGACATCTAAAATACTGCTTGTTCTACTCTCAGAGCGTTTGTCCTTAGCAAAACTCACTTGAAGTGATGCCAGGCATGGAACAAGGCACTGAGGTCCTGGGTGCGCAGAACTGCATCACACACGTCACCAGAAGGAGATGAAGATGCTCCAGCCCAAAATCCACATGCCTCATGGCTGAAGCGCAGTGGGTTTGCAGTACTTGCACTGGATCCACACCCGATACATCGTCATCTGTTTCCCACGGTTCACTTGCAATCGCCGATCAACCAGATTCTGGATTTTCTCCAGCCCAGCTGTGGTGAACAGATGATCTAATTCATCTGGAAGCAGAGAGAAGGAGACTGAGGAGACCATAGCTTTTCTTTAACTGATACCTGCTCACACTGAGGGCTAAGCTAAGCTGAAAGATGGGCCAGAGGAAACCCACGGTCTCACCCTGGCAGGGAAATGATCAAACAAGACCTAACTACTTTATTGGGGAGTTTAACATCACAGTTTCTCAAGTTTCCCTTCTAGCAAAGAAGAAAAGAATTATCTGGAGTACAACTATAGAGACTTGAAAAAGGAAAGAGTAGCACTTTCAAATGTGGGAACTGCTTCTAGTAACCAAATAAGGAGCATCTTCTGGCAAGCTGGGACAGAGCCACTTCTTACCCCCTGCTCAGAGGAATTTCAGAGTCCGCAAGGGCAAGGAGCGGGATCAAACCTATGTTTTTAAACAGTGGCAGTAAGATCTGTGCTGCCTAGGCTGGAGGGGAATGGGATTCATCAAGGTTAAATCTGGGAAAAAAAAAATCCTTAAAACCCACACCCTGCTGAGGCCCAATTAAAGCACTAAGAGCCCTTGAGGCTTCAACAATTCTATTGGCAGGTATTCCTGACTAAGCAAATAAGACTCACAGCACCCCAGTACTGCTGAGCAGCAGAGCTTACTCCCAGAGCATGTGGTTTGTCTGAAGTTTCTGTAGGAAAAGCCTGACAGGTCTCAACTTGTGCCCCTTTATCAGATGCTTTCCATTGTGAGGTGTTTGCCAAACATGCATTAAACGTTAATTTTGTTGTGCCAAACAAGACTCATGCAGTGGAGAACTGTTCAGTTGTGTCACTGCTCTAGAACGGACTGTGCACAGAGGCCTGTAGTGGAGGGACTGGAGGTGCAGCTGGTGATAAACCAGGAGAATAACAACTGCTACTAACAGCAAGCAGCAGCAGAATGGGAGGGGCTGCCTCAGCTCCATGCTGAACTGTGGATGCTGACAGCCAGGTCAGAGAAGAGAGATTTTTAAGTATCAGCAGCAGCAGCAGAGTTCGTGGGAAAGCAAGCCACATAACTTCCCCACACTGGAACTGTAAGAAGGAATTAAAACAATCTTTGCAGCTGGTGTTTTGAATTAGCTCTTTACTTGCAAGGTGTTTACGAAGAGAAGTTATTTATAATTTGCCAATAATGGTGAGGTGTTGGTTTGAGGACCAATCATGTCTTGCTCTCTCGGAACTGTCTACAAAAAGATGTGATGTACAATAAACGAGGCTCTAGTCTGCTGAGAAGCATGTTGTGTGTCGTTATTTAGCCGTCCCTAATACAATAGCGACACTGAACCACACCCTTTTGATTTCCTCAGAGGAGAGCAGGAAAATTAAGGGAAGTTCTGCTAAGTGGTATCCATTTCCCACCATCATCTGCAGCAAATATGCAAGGAGAGCTCCTCCAATCCCACCCTTCCCAGGGTAGCAAACATGCCAGTCTTCCTCTTCAAGGATTTTCCACTAAGGAATTGACCATGCCATGCTTGCACCAGGAGCTGACAAGCCCAGGCCACTGTTTAATTGAGAGACGCTTAATATTTCAGAGTGTTCCAAGAAAGAGGCGGGCAAGATCTAGTGGACAAACTGGAGGGCACAGGGACAAGAAGCAGTGAGGAGAGTCAGAAGGATGTTTTTCGATGCTCAGAGGCATGTTTCTGGCCTCTCACCTTGTGTGAAGAAGTAGACTCTGGTGCCATCACCTCTCACATAGAAGTTATCAGACAGACACTGACCTAAGAGCAAGACAGATATAAACAGTTACCACTGATCACTTAAAAATCAACAACTGCCATCCAACAACAGGCACTTCTCCAGCACACATTGTGCTTTGGGGAATTAATGAGCTGTCTCCAAAAAGGGCAGACACAGCTCCAGAGAAGCAGAATCTACTAGTGATGGGGCAGGAGTTCCCAGTGGAAAGGAAATACCTTTCTTAAACCGAACTTGGGCGAGATCATAACGTCCATAATCTCGTAACAAGATCATTCCCCCTGGTTTCAGAAGGCGACTCAGTCTGGTCACAATGCACTGCATCCTGAGAGATAAACAAACCAGGAGTGCTCAACATGCTGCAAAATCATGTTTCCTTCCAAAAAGATGAAATGAAGTTCTACATGTTTCAACTCTGTATGAAGAGCTACCCAAAGGGAGCACCATTCTGAGTTCTCCCAGAGCATGGTGGGTTGATATTATTTTGTCTCTATTTTTTTACATTCCTTGATTTTGCTTTTTTCCCTACAAGGATAACATTCTGCCACAGCAGGGATTAAATGCTCTCCACTACTGATTACAAAAGGATCTCCACTGGTTTCTGTAAGACAAGTAATAAGTAAGCTTGAAGAGAAGTGTTGTGAAGTAAAACTAAAGGGAACAAAAAAAGAGACTAGTGTAGAGCATAACAATTATCACGCTAAGACCACAGCACTTTCCTTACCTTTTCTCTGAACCTGAACCCTTCCTTCTTGCCACCTCCCATGTGAGAAATTCATCTACCTCTGAGCCTGAAAATCCAGCAGAACACTTTCTAAAGTGAGTGCTCAGTGTGGCTGGGGCTCAGAACAGTGACCCCAGCAACAATCACCTGTAGCCATTTAAAATCACCCTGTCCTCTGCCAGAATCGGTTACAATAGCAAATACCTTCAAATTTCATTTTCTGAGGCTTCATGGAAAACTGGACCACAAATAGAACAAATTTAAATTTTCCTTGAGAGGAGATTATTAAAGAACTCCAGCTGTAGAAGAATTACCTTCTGCAATCAGAAGGAATTATTAAAACTTACTTCTCTGGAAGAATTGCTGAGAGGACAAAGATAAGAATAACAATGTCAAGACTCTCCTCTGGCATTGGGAAAGGACTTTGGTCATTGCACAGGTCATGGACAAATGCAAAGCAGCGAGAAGTATCATATTCTGCATTGTTCTGTATTTGAGAGAAAGAAATTAAGAACATTAGTAGCAGACCCTGATCTCAGTATTAGCTGGACTACATGGATTATATGGAGTTTTTTAATTTTCACATTATCAAGAGATGTGTCCAGAGATCTGTTTCAGCTTCACCCGACTTCTGTGTCAGGTACGTTCCTTAGTCAGGCAAGGAACAGGTGGGAAATGTGAAAAAATATTTACACACAGGAGATTTACAAAGGGTTTTGGTCTTGTTACTATCAGCACTGAAAAAAACTACCAAATTGATATTGCAATTTTAAGATCAGAATTTCCACTAACTCTCACTAAGAAGTGAGGGATTTATACTGATAAATTGGAAACTTTTACATAAGTGAGTGTCAGGGCACCTCTCTGCATCATTGAAATCAATATTTATTTCACCTACAAGCAGATATTCCCTACACCCTAAAAATCAAACTTGGTTGCCTAAAGTTAGTCTTAAAAATCAGATTTAGA
Source organism: Zosterops lateralis (assembly GCF_965231275.1). Classification (NCBI taxonomy): domain Eukaryota; kingdom Metazoa; phylum Chordata; class Aves; order Passeriformes; family Zosteropidae; genus Zosterops; species Zosterops lateralis. Next base: position 166,261 of record NC_139784.1, read on the forward strand.
CATCTTTTACAAGTTGCATATTTTTTAAAGCTGCTGCTAAAGATTGCAGAAGCCTCTACAAACAGTGCTTGTGTCATATCCAGAGGAGGAAATGGATGCTGTCTCTGGTGCTATGCTCCCCTCTCATCTCAGGAAGTGACTGATTGCACTTGATACTTTGTATATTCTCAGTTCTGCCTTGATCTGAAATTTATTAGTTTTATTTGTCCTTTGACTAAATCCCAGCCTCCTGCTCCACAAGCATGATCTCTCTTTCAGCTGCCTGTGCAGAAGCAGACCATGTTCCCAGAACTCTGGTGACAGTAACACACACACAAACCAAAACCAGCTTCAGTTCCTGTTAAAAAATAGTCTGAATGTTTTCAAGGTTCAAGTTTGTTTCCAAGTTACTCAGCTAAAAGAACACTGTATTGAGAAAAGTACTGCCAACCACAGGGGAAAAAATCTAGCTAACTTGTTTGCTGCCAATGTGACATTTTGAGAATTTTACTTCCCTAATTTCTACAAGCTTTGATGGCTCATTTTCCAGATTTCCCAGTGCCAAGGGTCAGCACCAGGGCTGGCTAAAACCAGGAAGTTGCCAGCACAGCCAGAGAGTCAATGGCAGCTGGAACAGACTAGTGTTAATGGGCAATTGGCCCCAGACACTTCCCACATTTTCGTAAGTTACCACTGAGATTACCTGGACAAGATCCACAGCTGTTGTAGAAAAATCACAGCAATAAACAAACAGGCCTGGGTCACTGCAATAAATCAAAGAAACTCATCATTTATATCAAAAAATTAAGGAGTGTTTCAAATGCACCAAGCTGAGAAATCCTGGGCCTTAGTTTCTGTGCAAAATCTGATGGATTCCTTTGCTCCTTTATGGCCATTATTCTCAGATGGAACTGACTGCTTCCTTTTCTTTCTGGATACGAAACCAAGGGCTTCCAAGCTCAAAACACAATGACCCAAAGCTGCAGATGGCAAAGATACCATTTGCACTTGGCTTTTCTCTGAGATTGTCTAAATTAGGAACACATGGAACGTTTTTTCCAATTCTTTTTCAGAGGCTGATATCTCATGCAGGTAAAAGCCTACTGAGAATTACTTTACAGAATCCCAGAATGGTTTAGGGTGAGAGGAACATTAAAGATCATCCAGTCCCACCCCTGCCATGGGCACAGACACCTTCCACTAAACCAAGGTGCTCCAAGCCCTGTCCAGCCTGGCCTTGGACACTTCCAGGAAAGGAGCAGCTACAGCTTTTCTGGGCAACCCATGCCAGGGCCTCTCCACCCTCACAAGGAACAATTTCTTCCCAATATCCCACTTAGCCCTGCCCTCTGGCAGTGGGAAGCCATTTCCTCTTGTCTTGTCACTACTTACTTGTTGGTTTGTAAAATTGGGAAGACTGTATTCCCAGCCCCACAGCCAACCTGCATAAACAGAGCAGATGCATACAGTGAAAATTATTCCTTCAGTTCGTCATGCAGATAATTTTCAATCATCTGTCTACAGCCATGGAATGAAGAGCAACTCATGAGTAAAGCTGAGCATGGCAGTGACCATTCTTAAGTGTCCCTGTAAGTGTGATCTGAGTGTGTTAAGATCTGAGAAACAGGATTACATGTGTGGGAAAACACTAAGCAAGTTCTTTTTGAAATCTTAATAACAAGCTATATATTGTTACTCTTTCGAAAGCTGTTTTTGTTGGAAACCCAAGCATAGCAACCAGTATGAGCCACTGAAACACTGGCAAAGGCCATGAATGAGTTACATTCACTTCCACAGAAAATCAGAACAACAGAGAAGTTAAGTTTGCTTTAGTCTAATTACTCCTTCTGCTTATTCCCATTTGAAGAGATGATGGCTCAGACAACTGGGTTTGGGGAATTTGCCTCTGAATATTTAAAAAATAAGTAAAATTGACAGACTGAGCAGAAAACACAACAGAGGATTTGCAGTTACAGATGTTAGTTAAACTGCTCAGGTGGGATAGGAAAGGCACATTGAGAATACCAGAATCTGAGGAAATCTTAAAAGTGTCAGATTGAATTCAAAAATCAGAAGGACAGTTCATACTAACTCTCCCTGGAAGGGCAGGACTTTCATATAATACTAAGCATTAAACAAATCCAGTAATATCTACAGTGAACAACTAGAGCTGGCAGAGCAAAAGGTCACAACCAGCTGTCTGCAGTCCAATATTTATAATCACCACAAACTTCTCTGGGCAAAGCCTGTATCAGTCTGCGATTTCCTGTTATCGCAAGGCCCCTAAGGAACAAACCCAAGAGCATCCTTACATTTTTGGCTTCATTGCTTTGTTTTACACCTCCCAAGGCAAACAGGAGTCAGCCCAAACATGGAAAAGATAAATGGAAAGGGAAAGCTTTATACAGAGTAGAAGAATCAACTTCTTCAAAAGATGATTTTTAAATGCTTGTTTGAACATCTGATAGCAGTAGTTTGGCTTTTAAACTTGTAAACTTCTTATGGTCCTTGTGCTCTGCCAATTCAGCGTCTGAACAAAAAGAATCCCAACAGATAAGTTCTAAACTACCCCGTGATTTTTGCATTTTACTGACCGAAGGCAATTATCTACTCCCTTGCTGTTGGGCAGTGATACACATTTTTATGTCCCAGCCACACTGACACACGGGAGGCTTTGATGCGTGACTCTGATTTACATCTCTTACCTCTAATATACGGTAAGATGCAGCTGATCCTGGGTAATCCCCATCACTCTGACACAGCTCACTGTCCTTCTGTGCAGCCAACTCCTCTGTGTGGCCTGCAGGTGGGCTTTTTATCAGGTTTAACTGACTCTGTCTCCTGGTTTCCAATGAGCAGTGGCCATTTTCACAGCTTCCCAGTCCTTTATTCTTGGATTCATTTGTGTTACTAAATCCATGCACAGAAACTTCATTTTGGCTTGAGTTCCTGTTAGATGCCAGCTCAGGAAATTCAGTGAACAGCCAGTGCCTGTCCTTGAAGAAGCCATTTTCGTGGATTTTATAGAAGTCATCCCAGTATTTCTTAGCATTCACCTCATATTCCTCTGTGAACACAAGCAAAAACATCACCAGGCATCAAATCAGAAGGTCTCAGGGTTTAATCAGTCCAGAGAGTGAGGGATCTATGCACCAACCTGCTGTAATAAGTGAGATTATTGACTGAAAATCACCTTTTAAATTTGCAATCCCACATAAACACTCAGCCTATGTCCTCACAGGCACTTTGTTAGGACTTAAAAACAGAAAAGAGAGAAGAGGAGACTCTGTCTCCTGGTAGGATTCAAAGGAAGCTGTCAACAGAAGAAGTCTTTTTGAAGAAGACTGGAATAAAGAAATCTGAGGTTTGCTTCCATCTCTTACAGTAACTTTTTCAGTTCACTGGAACACCTAATTTGGAGCCTGGTGACATTAAGTATCAAGCACAACTCCTGAGGAATTTTGTGAGAGCTGCCTGAAAGCTCTTGTCCAACACACTGCTCCTATTTTCAGCTGAAGAAACACAAAAATTAGGTAACACTCCAGGCCTGGCAGGAAGCTCAGTTAGAATTTATACAATCCTCCAGGTAACAGGACAGCATGTTTTCCACATTTTGCTGCAGTCCAGTCCAGATAACATTGCTTTCCATAGTTCCGTGCATGTCAGAGCATTGCATAGTTATGAACTAAAACAAAAGAGGGGAGCCAACAGTGACCACTGCACTAAAGTACCAGTGGAGAGAGCTAAGGTGGACAGGCTCAAGATGAACAGAATTAATTTGAGCAGCAGCACTTTCACATTAAATGGGTCATTCCAGGAGTGAGGTGAGTATTACAGGGAGCTGGAATAACTCTTACAAAGCCACAATCAAGTGAAATTTGAGTCACCTGCAAACTTATTTCCACACACTTTCACAGATTTCAGATCAAGTACCATCTAGGGGAACTACATGGGAAGCTACAAATCCAAGCGGCATTCTAGGACTTCATCAATGTGATGAGTTCTCTGTCCTGGGAATCAACACTTAATTATAGCATCCTACACTTGGAATCACCTAGAGCCATTAACATCCATTGCCAGAAATCCCAACTGCATTCTAATAACAAGTAATTCCTCAAGCACCTTTGCACGGCAACAAGTGCATCACTGAATAAAAATGATTGGAGGGTATTATTAACTGAACTGCTGTTTATTTTTTAGTCTTCCTGAAGAACATAAAACTGTTTCAAAGTGACACAGTAAAGTGAACTCATAACACCTGGAAAAATATGTAGCATCAGCCAAATATAGACAAAAATGGCTTTAACAAAGAAGCATTAATCAGTCATATGTCTATTTTTAGTAGGATCTATCCCTGCAGCACAAAGAACTATATATAAAAATAATCTCTTTGCGTCAACTACAAGGATTTTCTCCTTGTAAGAAGCCTGGTTCTTAAACCCCAAGCTGAAAAAAACTTTCATGTCTGATATTACACACAAGCAGTAAGCTTGTAACATGATCTCACTGTAGGTCACAGTGAGCAGGGCCAGGTCAGTTCACTATTCGCATGGAAGAAGTCAATGACTGCTAATGCTGGAAGAAGTGCTATTGATCCAAACCCTGGCATGCTCTGTCCTCAACTGTCTTTCTCCCGTGTAGTAGGAATATGCAAGGCTTCTGGGGCTGAAACACTGTTTCACCTAACAAAAATACAAATCCTGATTTCTGCCCATCTCAAACAATTCCACAACAGCCCAAGTGCAGTGGAATACTTACCCAAGATGCTGGAACAAAATTCCAGCCCAGCCATTTTGGATTGCCCACATTTTTGTCACGTTACACTGGTGAACAAGACATTGTGCTCTTCCTTTGTTAGATTACTGTAAAATTCTGTTGGGTGCTATTGAAGAGCTGTTATACTCCAAACCACATGTGGGGAAGTTTTATTTAAAGCTCATTTACCTTGGAGCCCCTGGTGTTTTCAAAGGCCTGAATAAACAATCAGTAACAATATAAATACAAAAATTCAAGGGCCAGTGGACAAAGATTATACAAGAAACATATTTAAGTGAAAATATGACCATGTTAATTTTTCAGTAAGACTTCCAGCCCAAAAAGTTGACATCATACTTGTTTCAGGCCCTTTTTGGGGTATTAGCTCACAGTGCCATTGGCGTGCAAGCAAGATTCCTCCAAAAACTTTCCTGATAAGGACTCCTGACTTTCTGGACGCCTTTGAAAGCACACCCCCAAAGCCAAGCCCAGACTTACTCCTTCACTTTGCAAAAGAAAAGCAAACAAAGTAACCGTTCACAAAGACTGGAAGAGAATCAAGGACCTCCTGAATTGCAAGAGGCATAATTATGGAGCCTCAAAAGGAAACCAAGAAACTTGGACTTCTTCTCTTCCTTTTCCCAGCCAGAAGACACATCTTCCACATACTCACAGAGCTTCCCTCCTTCTTCAGAACAAATCCTGACATCCTCAAGAACTCCACAGAATAATACAGCCATAATGACCAATACTCTGCCTTTGTTCTCCCCTTCGGACATCCTGAATCTCAAACCACCAGACCCTTCAGGCACGTTTTCTTGGGCTGCTTTCCCTACTTTCCAGCCATCCCATTGTCTCCACATGCTTCCCAGTGAATAGCACCCATCAACATTTGACTGGCCTCCATTGTTGAGTCTGGGAAATACATCATGGAGCTCTGACAAACTGCTCCAACAGCAAATTGTTCCACAATTTCCTAGTTCCATATAGGTTCTCAAAGCATGACAGACAGCACCCTTTAATGCTAACCAGACTTTAAAATTAACTCAACACAATGGGCATCACAATGGAAAACTGCTGGATACTTCAAGGAGTCCAAGAAATTAGGAATTAGGAGGGTTACTCTTTGGTGTAATTAAATTTGCTATTGTGAGTACTACTGGAAGTGTCTCAATAGTTCCAGTAGTGCTCAGTATCATCTTATGGGTGACACACTCCGTTTAATTTGAACAAAAGGAGCAGATATACCCTAGAGCTCGGCAGGGTATATATAATAAGATCATGATCAGACAGGTTTCTTACCACAGCAAAGAACCATTTCACCATCATTTGAGGGATTGGATGATCTCTATCAGGTGTGGAGGAACTCCATTATTAACCATAGCAGAATGACTTCAACCATGACTTAACCACAGAGCTGAGCACTATGAGCTTGATTCAGAGACAGGTAAGCTCTACATTTTGGATTGATAAGTATCCTTTAAATCAAATAAAATAAAAACTTTGGAATCCCTTTGCTGTCTGTCTGAGGATAAACAAAAAAAGACAATTTTTCTTTCTCTGATGAAATTGTTCCCAAGAAGTTTGTTCACTCTGTAGATAGATGCGGACACTACATTATCAGACCCTTTAACGAGAAAATCAGCTCAGGGCTCACTCCACAGCAAGCCAGCAAAAAGAGACTGGCTATTAGCAGTTAAGTTTTAATGAGCAAAAATAAGCACAGGCAACAACTCTACACTCAAAGAGGTTTGTTGACAACAAAACTAACAAGTATTTAACATATGCAACATGATAAAGAAGCTCAACCCAATTTGACTCCTCCCAGCCAGGAGGAGTCTCTAGTGAAGGTGGAAGAGTCACAGAGAGGTAAATTAAGAACAGAAAGGTTAATGGCTTCTAAATGACTTGGAGAGGGGGAAGGGAGGAATTGATAATGTTCTGACCAGACTATTCCATTCCTGGCACAAAACCATGAGGACACTCTTCAAAAGTACCTTGTTTATCTTGTGGCAATAGTCGTGAGCTGTTCTCTTGAACTTTACTCCTGGCACTGGCTTCCTGCTCTTCTGACCATTCCACATTATCCCTGTTGTGAAAAATAAGATGAACTAGAGCTAAGCCTGGTAGCACAAAGACACAGGGAAAAGTCTGGAGAGCCCCCCAAATGGACAGGGGTGCAGGTGTGGTCCCCAATTCCAGCCCAGCACCAGCACAACAGCACAGTCAGCACATGTGTGTCCTAGTCCTGAAAGAACTCATGGAACTGTAAACAGAAGGGATCCTATATCTGTCCCATTTTGGATGATCAGTCAAATTTAAAAGGAATAGATCCTTGCTAAAACCATGAGCACACTCAGCACAAAATTAGATAGTCTTTCTCAAGTTAAAACAAAAAAAGCAGTTCGATTATTTGGAAGGTAACAAATTAAATCAAATTATGAGAAAAATATGCAGGAAGCTTTAAAGCATTGAGAATTATTAATAACTTCAATGCACATACACAGCTATGCAGTAATTAAAGTGATTTGCTCAGCCTTTTTTCATTAAAACAAGTGAATGAAAGGCAGATTACAAGGCCCAAGAAGCAGTTCTTGTCTCAGAAGAAATTAATCTTTTGATTTTAACTCATAAAACAAAGGCTTAAATGGTAAGTGAAAGTGAAAAAAAACAGATTACTAAGAATTTCCACAGGAAAACTAAGAATATTCTTTTGTAAAATACCTTTTGTATAGAACGGTCCCAGAAGGAATGACAGGCTGACACATATAAATATCACGTAATTGCAAATTAAACACACCCGATTCTTAACAAGGTATAGCAACCAGAGACCGAAAGTGGATCTATTTACTCCAAAAATGTAAAATACCTCCAGATCCGAGCCAAACAGAGAATTTGGATGTTTAGCTGACTTAAAACAACTTTTGTATCCAAATAAAGAGCTCCTGTTCCAAGTACACACCTGGCACAACCTCCCTGAAGAAATGACAGGTTATGGATTTCTGACAGCAGGTAATCTACCTTTATTAACCACAGCAATAAAATATTTGCTACAACCACAGCAGCCTGAGGAAGATATTGCTTCAGGAGGGGTTGAAAATGGCTCAGAACTTCCGTCGATCAGTCCCGAAGGCTCAGGACACCCTGGGAATCAATCCCAAAGAATAAGGAGCTTCCAAAGGATCAGTTCCCAAGACTCACTACCCGCAGAGAGCAGTCCCAAGTGCTCAGGACCCCCTGGGAACCACTCCCGAAGGCTCAAGACCCCCGGGGACCAGCACTCCCTAGCACGGCATTGGGCAGCGCCTTACCCGGGGATGCTGGTCCCCGCCCGGCCTGCAGCCGCTGTCCGGCCGCCAGCTCTACACCCACGGCCTCAGCCCGCTCGGCGCCCTGACGACGTCTCCCGAGGCGCGTCCGGAGAAGAGGGCGGTCACCTCGGACCTCGGTCAGGGCCTGTGAGGTGGAGCGGGCAGGTCGGGGCTGGCCCTTTACACAGCCCTTGGCCACGAATACGGCAAACCGGACAAGCGACAGCGAACCCGCCCCGGCCACCCCCACTCCACTGCCAGGCGCGGGGCGGCACCACAGGGCAGCAGCCCCCCTGGACGGCTGATAGGAGTCCGGAGCGGGCAATGGCGGCAGTCCTCACCCACCAGGCATTGTGCTGGAAAAGCCGGGCGGGGTCGGTGAGGAGCCGCCTCCCGAAAGGCCGCCGCTCTCGCGTCTCACTGGGCGCTGCCATGACGGGCCGGACAGCGCCGGAAGCGGAAGTGGCCCCACGTTGTCCGACCCGAAGGAGGACTGCGTGTGGCGGTCACGTGGGAGGGGTGGTCAGGTGGGGCGGTGTCGCGGCAACATGTCGGGAAAAGTTCCTGAAAAGGCCTTTTTTGGAGGTTATCTCGCGCTTCAGGAGTCCCGGAGTGGGACAGGCTGGAGGGGACCGCAGGGGACTTCCTGCTCCAGTAAGGTCATTCCAGAGTTCATGGCACAGAATCTCAGAATGGTTTGGGTAGGAAGGGATCTTAAAGCCCATCCTGTTCCACCCCCTGCCGTGAGCAGGGACACCTTCCACTAGCCCAGGTGTCTCCAAGCTCCGTCCAGCTTGGCCTTGGACATTTCCAGGGATCCGTGGGCAGCCACAACTGCTTTGGGCAACCTGTGCCAGGGCCTCCTCATCTTCACAGGGAGGAATTTCTTCCCAATATCCCATTTAACCCTACTCTTTCATATTGAACCCATTCCCACTTGTCCTCTTACAAAAAAGCGTTACGGGTTCAAGTTCAAAAGATTTGAATGGATTGTCCAGGACTGCCTCCAGACAATTCTGGAGTATCTCCAGTAACGAAAGCTTGATACTTCTGGGCAATCTGTACCAGTGCTTGGTCACTGCACAATGAAGAAGTTCTTCCTCATGTTCAGATGAACTTCCTGGGCATCAGTTTGTGCCTGTTGCCTCTTGTGCTATTGCTCAGCACCACCAAGCAGAGTCCAGCTCCATCTCTCAGCACTCCTTTAGACATTTATTTATTTGGCCTTCTGGGAAGAGAGGGGGAAGATGAAGGAGGAAAGAGGGAAGTTGAGGAGGCCACCAAGGTGATCCAAAAGATAGAGCACCTTGTGTACAAGAAAAGGCTGAGAGAATTGGGATTTTTTTCAGCCAGGAGATGAAAAGCTCTGAAGTAATCTAACTGTGGCCCTTTCCAGTACCTGAGGGAGAGAGACTATTCACAAGGGTCTGGAGTGACAGGACAATGAGGAATGGTTTCACACTGACAGGGGGCGGGGTTAAATGGGATATTGTAAGAAATTGTTCCCTGTGAGGGTGGGGTGCCCCTGGCACAGGGTGCCCAGAGAAGCTGTGACTGCCCTTGGATCCCTGGCAGTGTCCAAGGCCAGACTGGATGGGGCTTGGAGCAGCCTGGGACAGTGAAGGTGCCCTTGCCCATGGGGGGACTGGGTAGTCTTTAATGTCCCTTACAAACCATTCTGGAATTCTATAATTTTGTTCACAGTGTGCAAGGGGAGGCACAGGGTGACCCATGTCTTTCCAAATTTTGTGGGGATTCTTTCTGCAACACTTGAGGGAGCCTCCATCCATCCATCCATCCATCCATCCATCCATCCATCCATCCATCCATCCATCCATCCATCCATCCACAGTGGCTGGTGCAGTCCCTGAGCTCCTGCAGGTGGCAACCAGAGGACGAAAGAGGGCGACATTGGCTTGTGAAACAGCCCAGCCCCACTCAGCACCAGCCGCTGCACCCACGGCTTTGGAAGGACCTGCTTCCTGGGAGGTTTAAACTGCACAGGGGTGTGACATGCCCGTGGTGACACTTTCAGAGTGCCTTTGCAAAGCAGATGGCAGCCGTGCGGATCCTTCTGGATGTGCAACCAGATATAAAGCTTTTCTGGAAATCTCATACTGGGGCCCCTGTGTTTGGTGTATGTTGTTATGTAAGGCACAAATACCCCAGTAGAGAGGAGCACTTCCCTCTCTATCCCACAGAGGCAACTCACCTGATAATCTGAAACAATTTTCTGGGGGTAGAGTTGCCAACTCTGCCCATTCCCCAAATACTTTGAGGTAGAGGAGTCCTCTGGTAATTGAAACTGCCCGAGTAATTTTTCGTACAGGCTGGAGAGGAGGAGAGTGGTCCGAGCTGTGACTGAGCCTTGTCCTGCTTTCACTGAGCTCAAAGGGAACGAGTATCTGTCTCGGCTTGGGAAGACAGGTATCTGCCAGGGAAAGCTGGAGTCTCCCTTGGAATGGAGAGTGTAAACCATCCCTTTTTTCCAATTATAAATTTGCAGTCAGAGGCTTTTAGGCAAGGATTTGGGGATAGGAATAGCAGTTCTTTACTAGTATGTATAACAAAGCAAACAAAAACAACAACTACAGTGAGGCATTGATTTAGAAGAATTAAAGACTGTAGTCAAAATAGATAGGGCTGAGATAATGTAGCTAGGACTTCCCTTTTGCTAACAGAAGCCAGACTGAAGGAACTGATAATTCTTGGAAGGAACTGATAAATCAGAGAAGCTGTCAAACTAGGCTTCTGCATCCTGAATAATCAATAGACCCCATGAACACAATACAATCATAAATCAAACAGTCCTGGGAAAAACAGGATTTAGCTGTCACGAACACTAAAGGTTAAAAAGTCAGAGCTGAGGAAGACAATCTTACTTCATCATTTTGGGACCCCACCCTATAAAAAAAGACCACTGACCCATTTCAAAGAACAAACTACGCATGCTTGATGGCTTTTTGGGCTAATTACCATACGAAGCGGGGAATGGGAGGTATCAGAGCTATGAATATGCATTTGTAGTTTGTGTATTCAATACTCCTGTAGATAAAAGACCCTGTGATGATCTGTAAATTGCGCGTGTGTATTTGGGAGCTATCCCGCACGCTGCCCGGCGTCGTAATAAACATAATAAACATACACTTTCTAACTTTAAACTGTTAGAGAGTCTTTGTCCGTCATAGTTGGATATTGGTATTAGATCAATGTCCATAGTTTTTTAATAAATCAACAGCATTAATAACAAAACAGTACCAAGAACCTTGAGGGCTTTGCTTCACAAAACCCAGGGCAGTTTAGTCTCGATGCCCCGGCAGGACCCTCAGAGCACCAGGCTGGAACAGTGGAGAGTCCCGGGCTGGTAACTGGAAAGGCAGGACACCCTGTCCCGGCAGCAGGGGCAGGGTGTCCCGGCAGGGCAGGGGGGTGCAGGGTCACACTCTAGCAAGAAGGGCGGCGCTGAAGAAGCCGACGGCGGGGCAGGGGTGGCCCAGCTCCAGCAGGGCGGCAGAGGAGCTCAGAATCCCAGGGCGAACAGATGGTAGATTTCCCAGGACTGGACCCCTTTGGCCACAGTGAACTCCTCTAGCAGCCAGCAGCAACCCAGCCGTTCTCTCTCCCCGAACGCCGAAAAACAAAGTACCCTGCTGCTTCAAGCTCTGTCCTTTCCCTGCCCCCAAAACTCCCGTTATCTCCCCCTTCTGAGCTTTGGCCACCTCTTTGTTTTGGTTAAGTACTCTTAAGTATCCAACACTTGGCCTCCTTGGTAACTTATGGGGAAAAGATTCTTTAGAGTAAAAAGAAACAAACCGAACCCCCAACAGTATCCCAGCAGCTTTGAGAAGATCTGGACAAGTAACACCATGGGGATCTATCTCCATTTTCCACAGTGCTCGTTAGGTATCTGGCAGGGAGGACAATTCCCTGCAGTTTATCATTAGCCAGAAAAGGTAAAATTGACTCTTTCTCTGTCCCATCTGGTAAGAGAAGAGGTTGGCCTCTGCTCTTGTCGCCAGAAACATCTGAAACAAACTGGAAAAAGGAAAAAGTGAGAATCTGGACTAAATTCAGGGGCAGAAATCCGCATTGTTATGTGTAGTGTCTGTATAAAGTAATTCGTGCATGGGAATTAAAAAAATATTGAGAGCTCACAAGCAGCTACCGGGGAAAGCTAATTTGCAACTTTAAGAGCATGGAAGGCTCTGAGGAGGAACCACGAATTTACAACAGTAAAAGAGTTGCTGTCGACGAAGATGGGCAATCAACAGTGGTGAGCCAGGTTGCACCTAGGTGATTGATACCAGATATGCATCTGAGACACAGAAGGCCAGAGTTATCAGGACTGTGCATTCCAATGCCGGCTTCTCAGAAATCTAATAAATCTCTCGCCCCTGCCTGCATCTGGGAGAACAGAAGTCCCAAAAGAAGACACATGAATATGCGATCTGAGCTAAAGTGTTCAAAGAAACTCTGCCTTAGGGAAAATAAACTGTATATAAACTGCACCTTCGGTGGCGGGATTTGTGAACAGGGAGGGACTGGTGCGATAGAGGCCAGTCCGAGGTTCACCCAGCTCCAATCCCGGGATTGGAGTTGTCCTTTTTTATTGTGGCTTTCTGAGATTGCTTTTTCGCGAAATAAAATTTGCTTTCGATTAGTAATCCGGCTATTTCATTTATAACACCATCATAGCATGATGACTCTGTGGCATCTGGAGGTACAAAAATAAGGTATTAGACTCTGCTGAGACAGAGGAGGATGATTTTACTGCTGGAGAAACCATCAGTTCCTCACCACCAGAGACTTGCTTTCATGTTTATCCCATGTCGGTGGGAACCACTGCAATATTTTAAGGGAATCAGTTGCCTCATGTTAAGATCACATTCTTGTCATCTGACAAACACCAGTAGAGGCATGCAGGAGGCTTTTAACTAATCTGTTGGTTTCCAAAGATTTCTAGGTTTCCTCAAAGGAAAAAGACCTTGGATACCTAGCCTTACCTTCTTCTATCCTAAGGCTTCCATCTTTCCTTGCTGGCCAGGTGAACCCTGCTGGCTGTAGAGCCCAGGATGGAGTTGAGGTCCTGGTTAGTGTCCCTTTTGTGCCCTGGGGAAGCGCCCAGACAATGTTTGAGTGAAGCAGGGAGTGTTGCTGGCAGCCAGGACAAGCTCTCCAGGGAGATTTCAGGCTTTGGGAGTGATGGCAAAAGGGCAGCTGGAGAGACTCCATCCATAGAATCCAGACTTCATGCCTCCTATTGCTCTGGGGTCAAGTGAATTTCCTCTGTGACCAGATCAAAGCCCAGATTATCCACAATGGTTGTGCTGTCTGTAACAAAAAAGTGTTGGGAAACTACCCTGCCTGCTGGTGGTCAGCACAGAGAAACTTGCCAAAAAGACATTATTATTATTATTATTATTATTAATAGTGACTTCTTCGCCTTTCACCCACTCTTTCCATCTCAGGATCTGAAGAAATGTAGCCATAATAATGCAATGAAACTCTGTCTCTCCCAGAAGAGTTGGATGCTGAGGCCAAGGAGGATTAAATTACCTTTCCATGGCCACTCATCACCCATCACCTCCTTCAATGCTCCACCAAGCGTACAGACAGAACCTCTTCTCCCGTGCCCCACTGAGGGGTGGCACAGCTGAGACACACCAGTGTGTAATGCAAAGAAAAAGATTCAACTCAAGATTAAGGGAAGTGCAGAAATAGAGACAATTTAAGCTATGCTGAGTGCATGGCATGTCCCATGTCAGAGTGATCCAAAGAGAGTTGCAGAGAACCAGCGGCCTCCCTGTGCTCCTGTCACTGGGCTGCTTAAGGACAGTCCAGATAGAAGTAGAGAGCAAAGAGGGGAAGGCCAGTCCCCTTCTGTGGTGTGTTCTGAGCTTCCTGGAGCTCCTTGCTGGCTAAGGGGATAGCTGGACATTGTGGATGTCAACCATGTCCCTAGGGCTACGGGAGAAGGTTGAGTTAGTCAGTGGGGAGATATCACAGAGTCATGGAATGGTTGAGGTTGGAAGGGATCTTAAAGACCATCACATTCCACCCTCTGCTGTGGGCAGGGACATCTTCCACTAGACCAGGTTGCTCCAAGCCCTGCCCAACCTGGCCTTGAACCCTTCCAGGGATGGGGCAGCCACAACTTGTGTAGGCACCCTGCGCCAGAGCCACCCCTCACACGGAAAAATTTCTTCCCAATATCCCATTTAACCCTGCCCTCTGACAGTGGGAAGCCATTCCCCCCTGTCCTGTGACTCCAGGTCCTTGTAAAAGAGTCTCTGTCCATCTTTCCTGTTACCTCCTTCAGGTACTGCAAGACCACAATTAGGTCACTCTGAAGCTTTGTTTCTCTAGGAACAATCCCAATTCTCTCAGCAAATATCTTTGAGTAAGGGGAACTCAAAATACAACCTAAATTTTTCTTTGGTTTTGTGCTGAGGGAAATGCACCATTTTGTTTTTTGTTTTTAATTCCAGCTCTTTCTTCTCTTCTTCTCCAAATCTTAGGTTTTCTGCCCAGCTGATGCTCCAGATCCTGAACTATCCTGAAGTGCCAATGTACTCACCTTCCACAGCCATGTCCTTCAGTACCTCCTGGAGATTCTGTTCTGGAAAGTGGATTTCCATTGAGAGTATGGGGGCTTCAGCACTCCAACATTGACCTGCTTCCCTAGATTGAATGGGAAGATGTGTTTCATTTCAGAATATTCCTTAGAGACCTAGAAAACCCCATTCTGGGTTGTGAATCAGAAAAAACACACCTTTTGTCATCTTCTGTCTGCATTAGAAGTGCTTTGCTTATTTCTGGGGTTCATTAACAGAAAACAGTTTACAACAGGAGCTGATGGGGTCCAAGGAAAGAGAGCACTTCAGCGCTTCCATGAATTAAATTAGCAGTAAAAAGAATCCTGGCCTTAAATGTTGCTGTAGAAGCTATGTAGGTGGGATGGGTTTCAGGGTGTCCCCACTCCCTGGAAACCTCTGTGGAGCAAATGTCCCTGTCCAGTGTGGGAGATGATCACTCAGCAGCCCAGAAGGTGGAAAGCTTGGGCCGAGCACATGCAGACACCACCATCTAGTGGTGCCGGGCTCCAACAGCTTCCATGCAGCGCGGAATTTGCATGTTCCACAGGGTTGGAGCTACTACTACTCCCAAATGGCTTCTTCCAGGGAGTTGAGAGCAACCATGAAGTCCATGTGCTGCCCCAGAAGGGACCTCCGGCTGCTCCCTCTACTCTGGCAGGCACAGCGACACTGCCTTGATTTTGGGGGGAAAAAGCCACTTCAGACTCCCAACAGCTGCTCCTTGTGGTCATGGGCTTGATCCTGCAAATACCCATGTCCCCTGGCATCAAGGGGCAGTGAACTGTGTAAATTGGGGTCTTGCCTCATTCCACAACTCCATGGGAAATGGAAGTCTCCTGCCTGAATGGCATATGTGGAATTGTTGGGGTTTCTCCAGTGGAAGCAGCCCCAGATAGCCTGGGGGTGTTCATCCTGCTTCTTCATGTTGCAGCCAGGCTCTGCCTTTGCCTCTGCCTTTCCCTCAGCCCACGGGAAGACAAAATGCTCCTCCTGTGGTCAGACCCAGCTGGGCCCACCTCCACCCAAGCCCAGATCCCACCTGGGTGCTGGAATCACCACCCACTGAGACCCTGCCTGGCACACCTGGGGACTGAACACTGCCCAAGGTGCCTGAATGTATCTTGTGTAGGTGCATTCAGTGTGGGCTGGGAGCACCCAGTACCCCAGGAGTGTGTCTGGGGTGTCAGAGACTCAAGCAAACACGATGTGGCATGCAGAGGTTCACTCTACTTGCAAGGGAATGAGGTGCTACCAGTATAATAGTCTGCAGTGGGCTTTGGCCCACCCTGTGCCCCCCCCAACTTGTTATTGACCCTGAGGAGGGAACCAGCAACAGAGCAGAGACCCCCGTCAGGGGCCCACGGCCCTGCTTGCTCTGGTTCTGCCATCTCTCAACCCATCTCATCTCAAACCAGCTCCCCTAGTTGTGCTGGGGTGTCAAGGGCTGCCCTCAGGGCAGAAACCTGGGCACAGGCTGGGGACAACACTGATAGTAGTCTGAGTGGTTTTTTTAAGTTATTTTTTTTATTTTTGTGATGTGAATCACTGACACTCTGGTGCTGCTCATCCATCCCGGGCCCCCCTCCAGCGCTCAGCCTCAGATCCCACCCAGCATCAACCCTTGCCCCTGCTCCCACACTGCTGGGATAGGCCAGCCAGGGAACAGGGATATAGGGCCACCACTAGCTCAGTAACACGCTGCTGGAGCCATTAGGGCCAACCCCATACCAGGAACACGGTCACTGTTGCTTTTTGGGGCAATTGAGGGGAATTGAGATGTGCTCTGGCAGGGCACGGACCAGGCAACAGTACTGTTACATCCCAGCACTGCCCCAGGACAGCTCTTTGTTTTCCTCCACGGGTGACACACAGCTTCAGGCAGCAGGACATAGCCTTAGCCCTGCCTGCTTTCCTGGAACCCTGAGCCACACAGAAGTCCAGGGGTGCAATTACACAGTGCAAAAAACACTAAGGGCAGAGAGGTGGCCAAGCTCAAGGGATATCAGACATCATGATCCTCCTGAAGCAGGTGCTTGCACATCCATGTGCGCTGTGGCTTGGGGACAGTGGAGGTGGACAGAATGAGCTCAGCACCATCCCAGGGGCTGAGCCAGGCTGCAGCTGGTACCAGCACAGTTGATGTTACATGGAGTTGACAGGTGGTATAGACTGAATGCACTGGAGGGAGTGAGGGAGGGCACTGTTATGTGGGGCACAGCTTTTTACCACCCTGGGTCACAGCAGCACCAGTGACATATGGCTGCAAGAAGAAAGGGGCTGCTGGGCTGTTCAAGCAGTGTCCTGAACCTCCAAAACCAGTGATGACTCCTGCCTGCTGGCAGCTGCCCTGTCCCAAATGAGAAGGTCCCTGTGCCCAGAGAGACTGAGGCTAGTGCAGAAGGAGACTCCAACCGGGGAGAGCTTCACCAGCATAGGCTGTGGAGGAGAGCACAACTCAGCATGTGGTTCAAGCAGCTGCTCCTGAAATGCCCTTGGCCCGATGAGCACCAAAAAGTTCACAGACTGACAGAGATCATCCCATTTCTCTGCATTCAGTGTATGGAGGGGCCGCTGGCTCTGTGAGCGACCGGCTGAGGTAAGGACTGAGGTTTGCCATGGAAAACACATCCCTGCAGTTACAGTGGGGTGACAGACAACAGGGGTTGGAGGCAGTCAGGGACTTGTTAAATTATATGCAGTCATACACGCAGGCTGACACAAACCAGCTCTTCTGTAAACTGGGTTCCAGAGATCCCACGGATCCTCAGCTGATCCAATGGCCAGTGCTGGATGTGGCATCCTTACATGTTCCCACGGTATGTGATGTTGGTGAAGGTAGATGTGGCCTCTTTATATAAAGGGTTATGGGTCTGGAGGGAGAAGGAAGATGAAAAAGAGCATCATCACTTTGTGCTTGGCATCAGCATTTGTTCTACTTAACATCGAGTAACCGAGGCACTGTCTCCGCATGGAATGGTGGATCCCTGTCTCCACCCAAGGCTTTGGATGAGCAATTTAATGGCTCCCCCTAAGGTTTCATGGGAGAGAATTGCGAAAAGCTGTTGTGGAGGAAAGGAAAAGCAGCAGGAGCTCAGGAGGAGAGAGACCTCTTGAAAGAGCATCCCATCCCATCCTATCCCATCCCGTCCCGTCCCGTCCCGTCCTGTCCCGTCCCGTCCCGTCCCGTCCCATCCCACACCATCCCTTCACTTTGTGGGGAGTTAGGAGATGGAGGAGAGGTGGGGGAGAGGTACCAGTGCTGTACCAGTCCTCTCCCTTTTGCTCTGGGTTCCAGCATCCCAGGGCAAGGAGGGACCTTCTGCCTCACTGATGGAATGGAAACACTGATGTGAGCGGTGAGTAAGGGGGTCATGCTGCTGACAAGTTCTTCGGATATGCTGGAGGTGAGAAAATCATCTAAGACATCTTCTGTCACCTGTGCACAAGCCTCTGGGACCACAGCGGGCTCAGGGAGGGGAGTCCCAACTGGCAATGTCACCTTGAGTCCTCCCTGGAACACTGTCTCAGGCTTTAGAGAGGAATGGGACAAGCTGGTCCTTAAGGACCATGTCATGGGACCACAGACAGCAGCTGGACTCTCATGCAAGGAGCACTGGGATCTGGATCCCTCAAACCAGGAGCGGTGGGATTTTAGGGCTCCTGCCCAGCACACCCAATCCACTGCCCCTCACCGTGTCCCACTTGGCCCTGGCCTTTTCCTCCTCGAAACGGGCGAACTCGCGGCGATCGTGGATGGTGATGAGGAGCTTCCAGATGAGCAGGGCAGCAAGGCCGATGAGCAGGATGGCACCTGTCACCGAGAGCAGGACCACCAGGACATCTGGCCCCTTTGGACAGTCTGGAGCAGAGAGAAGGGTTGAGGGGGATTCAGCACCCCCAGGGCAACTTAAAGCAGCACTGGGGCTACCTGGCCATGGGTACAGAGCTCCTTTGGTCTCAGGAGGGCATCATCCTCCTCTGCCAGTAAGCAGGGGCCTCCACCCTGAGCACAGCAGGCTCTGTGAAGGAGGATCCCGTCCATGGGGCACCTGTGCCAAAATACTAGAGCACCTATCTGTAGGGTGGGGGTCTGCACCCAAGCCTGGAGCCAGATCAGGGGTATCACAGGTCCCACCCACAGTGGGGGATGACACCGTTGACCAGATCCTTGTGTTTGTGGAAGTTTGCCCCAAACCACCAGCCCCTGACATCCAACCCTGGCCTGTGGCCATGTGTCAACAGTGAGTTGGCAAATGGGGGCAGCGAGATCCATTGTGAGCCTCTGCAGCTCCTACTCCCCCTGCACACTGCCCAGGGCCGTGTGACCACCCCAGCCCTTGCCTGCCCTTCCTTTCCTGTCTGTCTGTGGGGTTGGGGAGTGTGGGGTATACCCTGCTTATGGCAGACAGCTGCAGCGAGAGGTGGTGGCTGCCCTCACGGTCCTGCTTCTTGAAAGATCTGCAGCCACACAGCCCCAGGCTCAGCTGAGGTCAGTAGAGACCCCGGGGCTGCTGATGGGAGCCTCCCTTTATCTGCTTCCCAAGAAAAATTACCCCCACAAAGTCAGACACAGGATAAGGGCGGTGGGAAGGTTGAACACCCATCCTTGACCTCAATGAGGAGAGGAAATAACTTAGGAAATGGGATACCTGAGAGGCAGGAATTCACAGCCCCGGTGCCACTGAGCAGGGAACAAAGAAGTTCTTTAATCCCTCTCAGCACCGCCCCCCCACCCCTCCGTATGCTTGGCTGGAGTGGGAGGTACAAAGGGCACACAACCGCCCCGCCCCAGAAACCCCTCCCCCGCACAGAAACCCAGCGCAGCACATTCTGCAGTCCCCAGCCTAAGCGTCGCAGCTGGGTCTTACCAGGCTCATCAATGACGTAGAGGATGGACTTGCCACTGGAGTCCTCGTAGTACTGGAACTTCATCACACAGTCATTCTCATCCTTATAGGTGCAGTTCACGGCATCCTTGCCCCTGTCACCTGCCAGAGGGAAGGCTCAGAACCCCCATGCCGAGGGGTGCACAGACGGAAAGTGTGTGGCATACACAGCCCGCTGGATTTCCACATATAAGGGCAGGGGTTGGGTCTCCTCTTACTCAGTTCTTGCACTGTCTCAATCTCGTCACGGCACATGCGGCTGCAAGACTGCTGCTCCACGAGCTTTCCCCGCTCAAACTTCTTGCATTCCACACAATCCCTGTGGAAGTGGAGGGAGGTACTATGAGTTTCTCCATGCTCTCCTCAGGGAACTGTCGCACCTTTCAGTATCAGGTTGTGGAAATCACAGCAGTCCCAACCCTGCCGGGCTGCAGATAGTGAAGCGCTCCTGCCACCAGTGCTGCCTGCTCCACGATGGGATATGACCCTTCCCAGCTCTCTGCCAGCTTCCCAAGTGGAGTATGACCTATCCCAGCTCTCTGCCAGCCCATAATGTGGTATGACCTGTCCCAGCCCTCTGCTTTCTCACTTTTTGATGGTGCAGGCATCTGGGCAGGTGGGGCACTTCTCGCAGGTGTCTCCGTAGGAGCCAGGCTGGGTGCACTCGCAGCGGCCGCACACGCAGGAGCCATGGCCACTGCACACCAGCCCATTGTTGGACATGCAGGTGTCAGTGCGTGTGGTGCAGTTGCAGTAGTCGCCTGTCCAGTCTGAGTTGCACAGACAGTCCCCACAGCTGCACTGCCCGTGGCCTGGGGACAACCAAAAAGCACCAGAACTCTTAAGTGTCTCCACAGAGCCTGTTAGTAATTCCCTATATGGATACCTATGACCCAGAGTGGCAACTCACCCTCTGTGGGCATAGCAAGGCAGACCAGCCACCTAGAACAACTCCTTTGCACTGTCCTTGGGGTGAGACACAGAGCGGCTCACACCAAACCCAGACCTTCACCATGTTCCCAACACTCCTCTTATCCCACCCAAGCAAGAACAAACTCCCACATTTCAGGCTGAGCTGCCACAGCTCCAGCAGCAGCAACTGGAGATGCTCCATCAGGCCTGTCTCTGAGCAAGTCAGGTTCTGGCTGTGGCTTTGAATTTCGGATTGAGTTAGGACATCTGGGTCAGAGCCCCCAGGTCTCACTGCTTGGGAGGCTTTGATCAGAAAGGGAAAGCTGACTGCTGGGAAAAGCCCAACATGCACTCACAGAGACTGGTTTAATCAGAAAGACAGACAGGCATGTTCAAATCCTGCCAAACCCTGGAGCTATTTGGATTGTGGTTTGATTCCAGCTCAAAGACGAGACACAATCAGTGGTGGAAACACTGTGGAGCTGCACGTGCTGACCTGTCCTGAGCCCTGAGCACAGTGGGACACATTGAGAATGCTGCTCCCTGTGGGGGCACTGTGCACTGTCCTGGCCATGCCCTTGGAGACACCAGCATGTGAAATAAATGTGTAACTCCATTAATGAGGAACTAAGTCTGAGTCACAGGAAAATAATGCCATGCTGGGTGACAAGCATGGAAACAGATGGGTAGGTTGGGGAGAAGTGGCTCAACAGGGTCAGAGAGTTCGGGTTAATTAACAGCCTGCCCCGCCCAGGGGCAGCTCTTCATCATTGTCCTTTACACGTCCTGGGCACCTGCAGCCCTTGCTCAAACAGGAACAGGCTCCTTGAGGACACTGACTACTCAGGGTGGGATAAACCAGCATTTTCACTCCATTATCAGCAGGCTATTAAGATAAAGGATCAATCTGAGCAGCACAGAGGCAGTTTGAGCCATGAAGTTGGCCTAGGGGGCAGGTGAGGTCCCAAAAATTCAATTTGGAGACATTAGGGAGCAAGAATTGAGTGTCTTCTGGCCCCAGGTTTCACCTCACCCAGGCTGGGCTCTAGTGGAGTGGAATCAACTTTGGCCACTGACGTTTTCCTGGGGATTTTTGGGATTTCAGCAGGAAAGTGGTGGCTTTTTTTGGCACTCTGTTAGCAGCTACCTATCCTGGGTTTACAGAGGGAGGCTGGGGTTAGGAACAGGGGTGGCTACCCCTCTACCATACCCCCCTTGAATCAGTTTTGGGGTGCTCTGCTCCTGGAGAGGATGTGCCACAGTTTCATGTCCCATTCCTAGGCACTGTCACCTCTCTCACATCCCTTAAATACAGGAGATGGGCAGAGCACTGCGATTCACTCAGTCCTTCAGTGTTTACTGGCGATATGGGTGGAAGAAGCCTTAAATGAAAGGTGGGTAAGTGGGTAAGAGGCCCTGGCATATCAGGACATTTGGAATTGCTGTTGGTGTGGGGATTCTGCAGGGAGGGCTTCTTCACTGGGAGGAAAACCAGAGAACCCAAGGACCTGGTCTTCTCTTCCCGTTAGTGAGAGCAGCTGGACTGGAGAGGGGGAGTCTGGGAGCATGTGGAAGAGACACATATTCAGGAGGGGAGATGCTGTAAGGCCAGTGAGGAGGGAGGATTTACTTCCCCAACTCTTTTGCCACTAGGAAGTCTTGCAGAACTTGGTGGAGGCTAAAACCCACGTCTCCCCACCCCTTCCCCTCCACCCTGGAGTTTCCTCCTGCAGAGCAGTATTTCTGAGGTGTTTGAGCTGTGGTTCGAGCAAAGTCCCTTCCATGTGCACCTCAGAACTACTCTTGGTCCCCATCAGCCCCACCAGGCCTCCTTTTTAATCTTCTAGCCCATCCCTGCTCCCAGCTCTCACACACAGGAGGTGATATCAATGGCCAAAAAGGGAGTAATTCCCTTGGCATCACTTTAGACCAGGGCTAGTCCAGGGAGATCCACAGCTGAACAAGCCAGAGGTGGGGACAACTCATGGGACAAGCACCAAAATGACTGGTCTCCCTTGCCCATGATCTCAGGCAGCCTTAACAGCCCCAAGCTGCCTCCTTGCCAAGCCCAGCACTCACCTGAGCACATCTGGCCCTTGAAGCGAACGCAGGAAAAGTCGTCGCACTCACAGTACTTGCCCGTCACCTTCCCAAAGTCGCTGCTGTGGCACACGCATTGCCCGCAGATGCACTCACCACGCTGGCTGCACAGGGGCTGGCCTGGCCGGGGGCTGCAGTTGTCCTGCTGTGAGGGGTTGTACTCCTCCTCTGAGCACTCACAGTGTGAGCCCAAGCGCCCAGGGTTGCAGCGGCACACGCCACACTCCAGCGTGCCATTGCCATGGCTGCAGGATGGGCTGTTGGCCTCGGCGTGGCTCTCACAGGAGCACTCGCAGTCGAAGTTCACCACCACTGTCAGGCTGTCCTTGAAGCCCACAGGTTTGATGGTGAAGGATTTCTGCTGCTCCTGGGGACAGCCCCGCACTTTGGCCTCGATGCTGAAGCTCACCTGGAGGGAAAGGTGTGTGCCTGGATATAAGTACTGCTCCAGTCCATAGCCCAGCTTAAGGAGCTCAGAAATGGGACCTACCAGGCTTCTTTGGGCTCATCAAAGCTTATCAAAGCTGTCCCAGCACAGTGTGGGCCAGAGAATGTGCCTGCCACAATAGCCAGGCAAATTTTAGATTCAGTATCAAGAAAAATTTCTGCACTGAGAGGTTAGTCAGGCACTGGCACAGGCTGCCCAGGGAAGAAGTAGAATCACTGTCCCTGGAAGAATTCAAAGAACCTGTAGATATGGTGCTTAGGGACATGGTTTAGTTGTGGACTTAGAGATCAGTTAGTGGTTGGACTTGATGGTCTTAGAGGGCTTTTCCAATCCAAATGATTCCAGGTTCCCATGCCCTGTCAGCAGCAGCCTGGGCTGCGCTGGAGGGATCACAAGAGTTTGCATCCTGCAGATTCAAAAAAAGCATTTTCTTCCTTGCACCCACCCTTCTAGACCTCTCTCTAGTGCTGGGATTCCAGGGTCCATGTCACCTGGGAGGTTGTGGGACAAGCATATGATGCTGGTGCAGAGCAACAAATGATCTGGCAGTGCTGCTACATAGAGGGGAGAAAAGCCATACCCATGAGCAGAATCCTCACCGTGTCCCCAATCTTGAGCCCCATGCAAGACTTGAGCCCCGGGATGATCTCATCATTAAGGCAGGTAGCATTGAAGGCCAGGGACAGCTCTTCAGGGAGGTCACGCACCTCCAGCTCCACTTTGGAGCGGATTTTCTAGGAGAGGAGAGAGGACAGATCAAGAGACAGCAGAGGCTGGGCAGGGCTCAGCCCTGGGAGGATCTTCCCCTGCCCCAGCACCACAGTGATGCTCCCTCACACCTGGGAAAGAAGCCAAGTGCCCCACATCTTGAGGGCAAGCCAAGGGCTCCCTGTCTTTCTCAAGACTCAGTCATTCTCTACAGGGAAAAGTCTTCAAGACAAGGAGGGACAGGCTGTGAACAGTGATCTCCCAACCCTGGAGTGCCTGCACACATGGGTTAAGGCAGATGCTCAATGCTGGTCCAAGGAGGATGCTTGGGGTTGGAGGAGCTGACAAATCTGTGTGGGTTGTTGGCAGTGGGAAGCAGCGGCTGTTTTGTTAGGGAGAGTGTTGTTGTAAGGCCATTGCACTGCACACTCACCCCATAGGAGTCCACTATGAGCTGCAGAACGTTGCTGGAGTCCCTGGACAAGGTGCCCACGGTTGTGCCTGGGATCAGCTCACTATAGTTCTGGAGAAATATCATAAACAGGGTCTGTTTATGATGGGTAAATGTGCCATGGCTGGGCCAAACCCTGTCCAGGCACATGGGAGCTTTGATAAGAGAGGAGACCACCAAGCCATGTCTAGCCCATGGCCCACCAGCCCCTCAGGAAGGTGGCTTTTGCACAGAAACTTGTACCTGGTAGAGGCCAACAACCGTATCTGTCACAGCAAAGATCAAGTTGATGTTCTTCTGTGAGAGTTTCTCAGTCATCAGGCCCAGAGAGGGATAGTCCTGGAGGAGAGGTACAGCCTAGGAACATGTACACCCCCCCCACCTTGGTCCCCATCATGCTCTCCAACCACGGCTGAAACACCTTTCCCATCCCATGGGGACCCAACAGGAGTTCTGGGCTCCACAACCCCATGCCTGGGTTGGGCTTTACCAGTGTGGTGGTAGCAGAGTAGAAATTATCCTTGTCAATGTGGCACTGGGCATCATTGGGCTGCACGATGCCAGCCAGCCGCCCATCCAGTGCGATGTGGGTCTTCGCATCCGTGGTGAAGACAAGCAGGTGGGAAGCATCATTCCTCCAGCCAATTTTTTCCTGCAGTGAAAGGCAGTTCCCAGTCATGTGTCAGCACATGCTGAGGGTAGTCCCATGTGCCAGAACCCCACTGCTGTCTTTGTGCCAGGGGGTCATGGCTTGGCCTTAGAGACCAACCTCTGCACAGGGAACCAAGGCATTGTTCTCCCAGGGAAGTGCTGTGGGAGTGGGGTTTGGAAGGTGGGCATGGGCTGCTTGTAGGTGAAAGATGAGTTTTAATTGGTTAGAGTGTTAATCAAGATGGCTAATGACTCAGGGATGCAAGAACTCCAGCAAAGGCAAGATAAAGGCATAGGAAGTGTTGTCCCTTCTGGACTGGTCACTGCAAGGATGACATGGTTCCTGAGCACCTGCTGTGCTCTTCTCCCCTACCATGATCCTGTGAGAGTCCTGCTCTTCCCTTGGCTATTGGGCTAGAAATGTCTCACTTGAATGTTCATTCTCTCCAGAAATCAGTCACACAACAACTCAACAAGGCTTATGATCTTGTCCTGGTTGGTCCCTGCTAACCCACCTGGCCCAGCCTGGTGACCCTGTCCTGCCCCTAGCCAGGCTTTCCTGCCCCTTACATCACACACAGTGGCCTGGATGATGGCATCAAAACCGCCCTCCGGTGCATCGCGGTTCCGGGAGACACTCTGCTTCCGCACCTCCTCATTGAAGCGAGTCACCTCATCCGTGAGCGACAGGACGTGTTTGTACCCAAACATGGGCAGGCATGTTTCCCCGATCCTGTGGGAGAAGAGCACTCAGGGCACAGGGCTCATCAGGCTATTCCAGCTCTCATCCCTGCCCCACAGCCATCCCACATCCCAATGTTCTGCCCAGGATGTGCTGGAGGGACCCAAACCCCCAAGAGCCTGAGGCTGGTGAAGGGTCTTTTAAATAATATTAATTTTCTAGAGATGCTGGGCTCAGGTCAGCTTCCAGCCTCAGTCCTTCTGGGACTTTTAGGAGTCATTTTCTTCCAGCCTCAACATTTCTTTTGAAAAAATGATGCAAAATTTTTCCCTCAAGAGTTTTCCAGTGATAATGATATTTGTAGTTTAGAACTGCTCCTTCTTTCTGTGCCAGTGGAACACAGATTGCACTAAGGTTTAAACCCTGTCCAGAATCAGTCACCCAGTTTCTCCACTCCCCTCCTTTCCTCCCAGGCTCAACTTCACTCCTGCCTACTCCTCTCCTAGTAGCACAGGGGAACAGGGAATGGGGGATTAATTCAGCTCCTAACACCTCTGACATTCCTTCCTCCTCACACTCTTTCTCTGCTCCAGCCTGTTGTCCTTCCCATGGGAGACAACCTTTCAAGAATGTCTCAAACACAGGTCCTTTCTATGGGCTGCAGTTCTTCACGAACTGATGTGGATTTCCAGACACATTGTGGTGGTGTCCCATCAACTTCTGGCCCTTAGAGGACTCCCTCAACCTGGACTTACTCATAGCAAGGGTTCTTGATGGCTTCTGGAGGAGATATGTACATGTAGGGGGAAATGGGTTTGTCCACAAAGGCCCCGAAGCCGATGCGTAGGTTGCTGGTGAGCTTACGCATCTCACTGGCCAGTTTTGTGCCCAGGTTCTGGATGTTCCTCAGATCATCCTTCATTGAGTTGGACAAGTCCATTAGGTAGTAGATGTCCACAGGGTAATCTTCCACTTGACGCACTTGGACATGAAAGACCTGGGAGTCATCTGCAAAGTGACAGGGCAGTAAGCAGAGTGAGAGGTCATCTCCTGGAACAGGGAGGAAGGCTCACCACAGGATTAGGAGGAAGGGGTCAGCAGGAACCCAAGGGGATGGTCAAAGCTTCTAGGAGGACCACATCACCCTTAGACAGCGGGGCAAAGCCCTTAGTCAGGTGCTTGAACAGGAGATGTGCTGTGCACCCCTTCAAAGTGTCCAAGGCCAGGTTGGATTGAGCTTGGAGCAACCTGGTCTAGTGGAAAGTGTGCCTGCCCATGGCAGGGAGTGGAACAGCATCGTCTTCAACATCCCTTCCAACCCCAAAACCATTCTGGAATTCTACGGCAGATGGGGGTTATGTTCTCCTAACCTCTCAGTGCCAGGACATGAGCAGATCTTCCTGTCCAGGGCTGACCCCCCAAGATATCCTACAGGAACACCTGGATGGAGTGGGGGAAACCCTCAGTGTGTGGGCAGCAGGTCTTAAAGGGGTCACAAGGCAGGCAAGGCTGCTTTGGACTTCTGTGAGCTTCCAAAGACTCTGACCATTTTCTGTGCCCTCCCCCATCTCCATTCCTTTCCTCTCTTCTTGGCTCTCCCAGCTCCTTCTGAGAAAATTTTGGCAAAACATTTTCCATTGAAACAAAAGTCTCCTTAGAAAGAACCTTCTGGGGAACATTGCAGTTTTGGTGACTTTTGCACTTGAAAAAAAGAAAAAAGCTGAAAATGCTTAGGGTTGACCTTTTCTATCTGCCTTTTTAAGAGACAAAGGTCCTTTCTTCTGATCTTTGAAATGGTTTATTTGAAACATAAGCCAGGGCACAGCTGCAGCCTTGTCAGAACACCTCAAATGTTGAGAAAAAAAGGCCTTAACTGAGCTTAAATTTTTATTGTTTTCACATTTCTGTCTAAATCGGCACACCATGTTCTTTCAAGAAGAAGAAAGTTTCAAAGTTTACGACAGCCCAAAAAGCTCCATCCCCTCTCTATCTGTGTTGGGACCCCACCATGGAGCCAGGTGTCCCATTTTTGTGCTTAGAAAGCAGCTGTTTGTCCTCACTGAACTGAAACCACGAGGATTCTGAGCTTGTGGGACATGAGCTATCACCATTCGTGCTTGCATCGTTCATGATTTGGTCTTGGTTCATGAGTCAAGGCAGATGACTTATGCCAAACCTTCTTGGTTTGGCAGAGATGGTATGAAGCTCTCCTCTTTATTCCAAGGAACAGGGATTTACAGCACTCAGCAGCACACTCACCTGCCTCCTGACAACTACCTTTAGATCTAAAGAGAACAAGGGCCACTTAGTAACTCCATGCCCCCACTGTATGGGGATTCCTGTGCCTGCTGTCCTTCTAATAGAGCAGGACTCCTCCTGGCCATGCCCGGGGATGTGCACAGAGGCCACGTGCCGAATAGTTTTGCCTCCTGCCTGGCATCCTTGAAACTCCTGGATGCTGGCAAAGGATCAGAGCAGTTAATTGGCTCCAGCCTGCCTGACTGAGCAGAGCCTGGGAAATTACAGGGATCTGGTGGCAGCCCAACCCTGCCAGCTGCTCCGCGGCTTGTGAGATATGAGCTGACTTCCACCCAGGAATTCTGAGAACAGCAGCAATACCTCAGGTCTGAACAGCTTTATAAAATACCCCATGCGTTGCTGAAGTTGCAGCCTATCCTGCCCCTCAAATACATCAGGAACTGAGGCTAGAGAACGAACACAGCAACCAGACAGCTCAGCTGCCCACCAGAGATGTTCTGGAGGATTCTGTGCTGCTGCCAGTCTGGCCTTGATGCTGAAGAATACGAGACCACCTTGGCCAGAATGATGGCTCACTCAGCGCCTGAACCCTTTGGCTTATTCCCACTGCATCCCTTCCTTCCTACAGCAGTCTGGGGGGATCTTACCTGGCCGCAGGTTCAGCTGTATTCTCTGGGGGCTCATCTGGGTGGTGGTGGACCCCCCCGAGCCCTTGTTGCTGAGGGGCTGGTCCTCAAGGATGGTGACGCTGCTGCTGGGGGACTCGATGTGGTCCTGACCACAGCCATTGTGCAGGAGGTTGGCACGTAGGTCACAGCGAGGGGTCGACTGCGCCCAGACCTGCAGGGAAGGGACACAGTTAGGAACCTCCCAGGACTATGCTAGGAGAAGGAGAAAGACTTTTCCCTGAGAGCCCCTGCTTTATCACACCTAACGCCAGACCAGGATCAAAGACTTCTTGGGGCACATGGTCTCTGCCTGAGGAAGGCAGCAGATAGGGAGGATTTGGGATCAGCAAGTCCTGCTGGGGTTCAGACCAGGAGTCCATCAGCCCTTGCCAAGGAATGATGTATAACACATCCCTGACAACTTCCTCTTGACTCCTGGCAGCTGGAGACTTAGGTTTGTGTTTTGGCAGAGCTAACAGGAAATCCTGTCTCTCTGGGATGGCTAGAGGAGGATGCAGCAGGATGTGAACATGGCAAGCTGGGTAGAGGCAGTGTGGAACTTTTAAAATTATTTATTACTTTGACAAAAGAAAAATTACCTTTCTCCCCCAATTTTCCAACATAGGCCCTTAGAAATCCTGCCATGAGCAAGGAGCATGTCCACTGTGGGTGAGCTCGTATCACAGAGCAGTGCTCAGTTCCTGTCTGGAAGTGGATCAGACCTATCTCCAGCTCTCCAGCTTCCTAACGGATGCAGCCGACCAGGGAAAGGAGCACCAAAAAAGGAGTGAAAGACTGCAAAGGCACTGGGGCTGTGGGAGAAGCCTTGAAGAGCCTATCAGGGGCAGGAAGCACAAAGTGTGGAGTCATGGTGAGCTCCAGCCCTGTCCCTCCTTCCTTAAAAACCTCCTGGCTCCTCATCCTTATCACAGAATATTCAGGAGGGTTCCTATTCCTTTGGTTGCTTATGAAGACAAATATGGCAAGAATTTCTCTCCCAGCCCAGCACTGCTGTGATCTGCTGCCTCATATCCCTGCTCAGGCAGCACTTGCCCTCCCCTCCAAAGGGATTCTTAATCTCCCTCCCTCAGCCCAGATCTTTCTACATTGGAGTCCTCCAGCAGAGGACCACCACAGCCTCTTCCTGCAGCAAAGGGAAGGTGGCACAAGTCCTGGTGGTGCTGGTTCAGTGCCCTCCCTGCTCCTGGGATGCTGGAATTCAGTGCTGAGCCTTCCAGTTCTGGAGAAATTCCCATGCAGGATATCAACTGCCCTGGGTTCAGGCTAGTTGAACCCAGGGATTAATTTTTTTTATGCAAATGAGTAGAAAAACACAAATGGTGTCAGGAGGCCTTGGCTGGCCCATGGCCCTCTGGAAACAGTGGTCAAGCGAGAGCCAAAAAATACATCAGCAGGCGTGTTCCTACCCTGCCTTGACCTGGACAGTGTGCTGACAGAGAGGAGGATGAGTCATCCCTCCAAATAAGCTCCCCACACCCACCCACCCACAAGCTCACTCCACAGGGCTCTCTGCTGTGGGAAGGGGTGGCTGGTTCACTCCAGATCCCATCAATCATCATGTACATTCCTCTCCCAGTCAAAGAAATCACTGGAAAAATAGGTGGGTGAAAAGCACACTGGCAGGTAGATTTTAAACATGATGCTTGGTGATACCTGGAGATCCTAGGGAGCTCTCAGGACCCCAGAGACCTCATGGCATCTTAGGGGATTAGCAGCATGATTCCTGCTGTGAGATTTCCATGGACAAGCTGTTTAACCCAAGGTCTGGATCCTTCCCCTTTGTTTGGAGCCCTAAATATAGTGACTGAATCAAGACTTACAGGAGCCTCCCCAACAACAAAAATTACCTCAGCAGTAGTTTGGACATTTGACTGTAAGGCCCCGGCAGCCTCCAGTCTGTTTTTGCCCCCAGGCTCTGCCACTTGGCTGACTCAACACCTGGGGCACGTCCCTAGTTAGGAGTGACCCAGAGACAGCCCAAGCTTTCTGGTGAGAAACTCACAGCACAGGGATTTCATCCATGAGAAACCCATTCTCTGTCAGCACAGCCCTGATGTCACCAGCTCCCTACATGGAGGTGTGGGGAGATGTGTGCCCCCTCTCTTTCCCAGGCATCACAGCCCTTCCCAGAGATGCTCAGAAGCTCTCCCTGCCCTCTGTCCCACTGCAGAGTGGACATCTGCTCACACTCCTCCAGAATGGGAAACCTGATTATTTTATCCCAATCACTGCCTCTAGAACTGATTAGTGAGGGCAGGGTGAGGCAGGGCTCTGGCAGAGCCAGTTCCATCCCTGGGCTCCCAGGGCGGGAGCCTGTGGGAGCTTGCGAATTCCCCAGCGCATCTCTGTTTTCATCTCAGAGACAACCACTGATGCAGCATCAGTTTCTCTGCAGGAGAGCTCTTGGGAGGGCTCAGAGCACAGATGCCTCCACAAATTAAACTAAAACCTTCCAGCAGCTTCTCTAAGATCCAAATCTGGTCCAGTCTGGCCTCCAAGAGACCCGGAGTGGGTGACATTTTGGGTGGGTGAGACTCTGAAGGATCTGTCACAATAATCTCCAAGGGGATTTTAGAGAGATGTCTCAGTGTTACAGCTTGGCTGGCTTTTTCAAAAAAGCAGATGAGAACATCTGTTTGTTGGCAAGAGTGGTCAAGGTTTCTGAAAAAATAAATAAAACTCAACTCTGCTCTGCATCAATGCCCGGGGGGGGTGTGGGGGGGGGTGTGTGGGGTCAGTGACTGCAATAAAATCCTTTTCCATTCCAAAACCAGGATGGAGCAGGAATAACTCATCACCCCAGGCTCCTTGAGAAGGCAATGTGAGTGGAAAAGGGCTGTAGTGGGAGCAGGAGCACAAGTATGGACACTATCCCTTTAAAAACAGGGGGGGGATGCAGTATCAGAGACCTCCTCCACCCCAGGGAAATGAAATAAACCCACAGAAAAAAACCTCATTTGCTAAATTAAGACAGTGTGGTCCAGATGTTGGAGGCAGAGTTGCTGAGCAGAGCACACAGCCCAGCTCTCCGGGGGCCGGCTCTGGCAGCAGGACGGCTCCCTCACTCTTGTCGTGTCTGCCCAGAAGCACAGCTTGAGCAGCACTGGAAATATTTCCTTTTTTGGAAACCTTTGCTGATCTGAAGGGAAAAAAACCCTATCGCGGCTCCCACTGCACCGTGAAGCCACCAGTGCAGCCCAGGATCAGCGGCTGGGAAGGAGGAGCCCAGCGAAGCCACCATTCCCCCTCAGAGGGGGGAAGGAGAGAGAAGCCAGGTCCCTTATCAAGCTGCATGTTTCAGCCATTCCTTATGAGAGATAAGATGGGCACAAACATCTTTATTCACACCACATGCCAAGAGTCATATCTGACAGGCACAGCAAGCCAGAGGCCTCCCCTCCAGATATGCATTGATCCCAAAGCATTAGACCATTGCTAGCATGATCCAGCAGTGTTTTCCAGTTTGGATCATTTTTCCCAGGTGTTTTCCAATCTCAGTGGGCACTTTGGGCACAGTTGCAGCTGATAGAAGTGGGTCATCAAGGATAGAGAAGAAGAAAGCATGGAAAGCCTAAAGAAGATTTAATCACCTCTCCCCATCCCC
Source organism: Zosterops lateralis (assembly GCF_965231275.1). Classification (NCBI taxonomy): domain Eukaryota; kingdom Metazoa; phylum Chordata; class Aves; order Passeriformes; family Zosteropidae; genus Zosterops; species Zosterops lateralis. The sequence goes on from NC_139784.1 coordinate 198,292, forward strand.
ATCACCTTCCTTGGCTCTGCCCTAGGGCTCCTCTCCCATCCCTTTGGGAAACTCCCTCCTCTTACCCAACGGATTAACCCCCAGGGCAGCATTTTTGGAGGAGAATGTGTCAGATCTGCTTGGTTCTCACCTACCCAAACAGGATAATTTGAGAGCCACAGCTCAGCACTCACATCCACTTTAGCTCAGTAACCAAAACCAGGCACCTTGTCTTCTTCTCCCCTTATTTCTAATGAAAAAAGGCTTTAAAACCCAGCACTTAAATTGTAATGAGTATTTTCAATTCCTCCTTTCAGGCCTTCCAGGCCCCCTTCTCTGCTCAGCCCTTCCAGGAATTAGGCTTCTTCATCCAGAGCTTTGTAACAGGTTTCCAAGAAGCAAACCAAAAGTAAATCAAGTTTTTAAATGTACATTATTTGAAAGATAAAGTGAGTTCCTAGTGGAAACACCACAATTTCTCAGCCAGCTCAATGTAGCTCCCACCAACACACCCAGATAAGGGGCATATTTTGGGAGCGGGGCAGAAGCAGTGCCCACTGACCAAGTGCCTTGAGCCAAGGTCTGAGCCAGGTGCCACCAAGGAATCTGTTTAGATATGGTGGGAACAGATGGAGACTGAGCTTGTGGCTGTAACCTAGACTCATCCCAAAGGTTCTTCCCTTCCTTTGCATCCCCTGCCCTTCTCAGGGGTGTACTTCAGCTCAGTCCTCAGCTCTTACCTCAGCAGAGCACCAGGCGCAGAGGGGACTGACAGCCAGGCACTGCTTGCAGGAGTTCACCCCACGGGTGGTGCAGATGTTGCCCCCTGGAACAGCAAAACAGAGCAATTACAGCCCACAGAACCCAAACTCATATGTGTGTTCAGCCACCACCTTCTGAGCAGCCAGAGCCCCACCAGGGCCCTTCTCTATCCCTTTTCCCACCCACAAACCCTGGATGTTTCTCCCTTGCTCTCCCCATCCTGGTATGAGATGGGTTTCATCTTGCCCAGGCTGATCATCATTCCCTACCTGCCAGTTCCTCAAAGGGTCCTTTCACCTCTACAACTTCACATGGGTGTTGGAGTGAAGCCCCCTGGCAGGAGTTAATCTATCCTTGTGCCTCCCTGCAGACACTTTGGGCCAGCAGGAGTAGAAAGGGTGAATTCTCTGGAGTGCAGCCCTGCCGGGGATTGGCTGCCTCTTCCCACCACCTCGACCAGGGCTGGTTGGTGCCACCTTGAGAAGACACTAAGCTCAGTGGCTGGTCTTGGCTTGGCTTCAAATCCAGGCAAAGGAGGGGAGTGAAAGGGCACCAGACCAGAAATGTGCTGGTGGTGTTGTGTTCCAGGCTCTGTCAGTGGCCGTGGGGACTCTGGGAGACACATGCTGCTACCAGTCTTGAAGATCAGAGGCCAGTAAGCCCGTGTGGGGTAATTAAAGGGCCACAAAATGCCCCTGGAGCGCAGGGGCAGGAGGAGCTCCTCTGACACAGACCAGAGTGGGTGGTCCTGCGGTTCCTGCTGCCAAGGACCAGTGTGACACATGGCTGGGACATGGTTGCCATGGTGTCATCCACCTTGGCTCTTCCTCCCTCCTGGGCACAAGCATCTCAGCAGTTTTAGGATTCCCCAGACAGATAAAATGCAGCCAAGTACCCACTTGGCTGGGACACACTGCAGGGTGGGGAGCCTGGGGGATGCCAGCAGGGAGCAGTGGGCACTGGGGCCTCCCCTCTGCCCTGTATGCCCCCATGGTAGCCCAGGGCTTGTCCCAGCAGTGTCCCACAACCGCAGGAAATGCAACACAAAGCAGAAAGAGGAAATGGTGAAATAACATCCTCAGATCTTGGAGCAGAACCAGAACCACAGCACCATGCACTCCTGCCTGCTGGCATGTAGCCAGGGAGTTCACATGTTCATACCTGTGTGTGTGTGTGTTTGTATGTCTATTTGAGGGTGGTGTCACAGGCTGTGGCTGTCCCAGGGACCAGCAGCTGCTTAGGGATGTGCCCCAGGGTGTTCTCATTGCACCTCTGGCACCTGTGGTTCCCACTTGTCTCAGGCTAAACTAAATTATGCTAAGCCCAAGTGCCTTGCTTAGCACCAGTTTTGGGATGGCACTGACACCCAGAGCTCTCATCATACCCTGAAATACCTGGCTCCATGTGAAGATGGGATAGATTTTAAATGTAACGTTGCCCAAAAGAGTGACAGGTTTGTCTCCAGTGCTTCCTGCACCTCAGCAGTGTGCCAGCAGCAATATTGATCCTTGGGTTAGACAGAGCTAGGAAGAGGGAAGGCAAAGGGCTCTCTGAAAACACCAATGACAACGCCATCTCCTACATCTCTTGCCGGCTCCTGCTGCTCCTGCTGCATCCATGTGAAATCCCTCCTGGCCTGCCAAATGCTGGTGGCTGCAGCCAGAGCACACGCCTTGGATTTGGGCTGTGCCGTGCAGCTGGGAACCAAGCTCAGCCCTCTGGAGGCACTGCCCAGACAGCCCTCAGGGACAGGGATAGCCCTGGCAGCTCCAGGTGCTCTGGATTAAATGCTCAAGGATGCCAACCCTGGGGCCACTTGCCTGAATATGGAAACAGCTTCCAAATCTGCAGGTCCCTGGGGAGCTCTGGTGCTTTGACACCTGGACCAGGATGAGGCCCTTTGTTCCAGGATAGGGAGAGGTGCCAAGTACCCGCCTGCCACATGCCAGGAGTGTTCCTGTGTTCCACCCTCACATCCCTCATATAGTGCGTGTGTCCAGCTCCTGGTTCATGACGGTGGTTGCTCGTCTCTGCTCAGGCAGATTTAGAGCATTGAGTGCCACCAGCAACACTCTTGGTCCAGGCTCTTGTTTAATGCCAGTGTGGGGTTTGTCCCCTCAAACTGGGTTTTATCTGGTTTAGTCACCTGGCTCTGCCCCAGCACCCACCTTGCTGGGGAAAGGCAGAGCTGACAAGGGCTCCATGAGGGCTCTGGGAAATGAGACTCACCAGTCCAAATCCTGCCTCAAACAGGTTTTCTCTGTGACTTGACCCAGTCCCTCAGCCACTTCCTGCCTCAGTTTCCTATGTGCAGTGTTAACTCTGGTCTCAATGAGACCAGGTTCCACTGAAACTCCATGTGGAAGATTCCACGGTCATGTCTTCTGATAGAGGCCCAGGGTGCCTCCTCATGCCATGAAATCTGATCTTGGGGCTAAGGAACCCCAGGACCCTCTGAGCTCATCTGCTCCTCACCATTTGGTACAAATTACCTCCTGTCTGTGTGCAGCCCCTGTACCCTGGTGGTTTCCTTTCCTCTCCTGCTACCACCCCAAAGCCCAGGGGTCCTTTATCTGGTGTCCCCTCTCTTTGCTGGGGATGTAAATCCAGTCTTCTGGTGGATTTTGGAATGAAGGCCACAGAGCAGTGGCAGAGCAGTGTCGCGGCTGGGGAGATGCACAGCTCAGGTGAGGCTACAGCTGGGAAATCCTTGTGGTGGGATGCTGCCACTCCTAAGGCTGCCCTGGGGTCTGATGTTAGTCACATGGTGCCACCCATGCCATTACTGATTGCTTTGCCTCGGGGGTCCCTGGAGGTCTGTATCTGCCTCCAGACTCACGCAGCCCTATGGGTCTCCATGTGGTGTCTATCACTCCATGACCTAGACACTTTCCTGGGGATGAAGGACTCTTCCCTTCCCTGGAACCAATCTCCAGCACTGTACAGGGCCAGTCTTGGCTGCAGTTCCATGGGGCTGGATGGAGCAGGGCCTGGGTAGTTATGACCATCCAAACATGAGGCTGGTCCTGCTGTGAGCAGGCAACTGCATACCCCCACCGTGGGGAAGTTTTCCTTTGTTGACATTCCCAGCACTGGTTGCATGGCTGGATTCAGGGATGCAGTGTTGGGAGGGTTTTGTGGGAGCAGGGACCTTGTGAGGATGTCAGGACAAAAGCACAGATGGGTGGAAGTGGAGGATGTGAAAGATGGGGAGGATGCAGCAGCTGCAGTCCTCTCAGGTTTTGGCCCTGTGGGTGCTTGGCAGTCCTTCCCAGACTCAGACACTACCTGCCATGTCAGTACAGCCTATACTAACAAATTCTGTAATTTTTAGTGACTTTTTCCCCCCCCATACTTGGAGTTTTTTTCCCTAGCCATAAAAACTAGTAAACCCAAGTACAAAACCTGCATTTTTAAACTATGATAGCAGCTGCTCTCACACAATGAGCTGATCCTAAAGATTCCAGCTTTTGGAAAAAATCAATCCTGAAATACAGGGAAATGGGAGATAAACTGTGCAGAATGATGGGAACCACCCACCTGGGGCAGAGCTATGGCCCTGAGAGAGGTGAAAGCAGGGAATCCCAGACTGGTTTGGATTGAAAGTGACCTTAAAGCCCATCCAGTTCCACCCCCTGCCATGGGCAGGAACACCTTCCACTAGACCAGCTTGCTCCAAGCTCCATCCAGTTTGGGACTGAATTTAGGGAAGTGATGCACTTGGAACACTCCAGACGTCTATGGCTTAGAATCACTCTGTCCTGACTGGAGGCAATTACTCAATCCCAGTCTGCACTTGGAGTAACCTCTGTGTGGTGCAGGAGCAGCCACACACTTTGTTTTCCCACTCTGCCAATTTGAGCAAGAATGAGCACAGAGAAAACCTGATAAAGACGTTTGATAAAGGTACAAACCACAAAACTTGATAAAGGTATAAACCACATCCTCTCCAGCCTTTCTGTTTGACTAAGTGATAAAGATCTGGGCTTTCTTGGCTGATCCCCACCCTACCATTCTGGGAGTGTTTCTTCTCTTGAGCCTCTCCCTTCCTGCCAGCATCTTCCCAGGAATGGGATGCCCCAAACTGAGCACATGCACCAGAGATATCACATGCACAGCCCCAAATTGCAGCTCTATGAGCTCAAACTCTTGCAGGGATTATCCCATGTCCTGTACTGATGACAGCTCCATCTGGCAGCAGATCAGAGCCTGGGAATTCACCAAAGTCTGGAATTCTTTAGACAGAACCATGTTGCCCCAAACCCCAGGTCTGGCCTTGAAAAAAAATTTATTTATAAATCACCATATTGCAGTTTCAAGATTTCCTTTGAGCCCTAGGAACACACCTGGGGAGGAGATAATGCTTTTCCAGGCTTTTCTGTACTTCTGACATTGGAAAACATTTTAAAAATACAAACTGCATTTCTCCTGAGATCATCTGATGCCAGAATCAGATTTCTTAAAGAAAAGCATCAAAATAACATGAGAAAAAATAACACAGGACAGCAATGCTGACATAAATGCACCTCCCCCCTCCCCCCGCCCTTAAAATGTACAGACACAGGGAGGGATTACCTGACGTGATTTCTCCCAGTGAATTTTCTGCTTAAAAAGGATGAAGTCACACCCCAGTCCTTCCATTACAAACCAGTAACCAGAGCCAAACACAGAATAGGTGGAGGATATAAACTCACCACATCCAGTAAGAATAACCCACCAAAGTTTGTCTTGCCCCTATAACATCTTGAGAACTTCCTGGCCCCGACTCAGCCGAAGCCCAACCATCCTGAGCTGCGCTTAGTGTGTGCGAACGCGCTGCAGCTCATGCTGCCAGCTCCCCTTCCGAGTGATTATCCCATGAAATCACAGACCTTGGGAATGCAGAAAGTCCTGGGATTTGTAGAAGTAACAGGCAACCTCTTCACTAGATGGCTTTAAGCAATGACAGAAGCGACAGAGTAAACCTACCCCAGCTGCCAGTAGCGCAGAGCAGGAGGATCCCAAGTGTCACGGAGAGTTGTCCCATCTTCTCTGAGCCCTGGGCTGGGGAGACTGCTTGGACCAACCCCACCACGAGTGATGGGCAGCGGCTCTGGAACAGCGGGAGGTTTTTAGCGGCCAAGGAGATGAATCACAGGGCTGGGTGAATGACACATGGCGAGTGGGGCGGCCGGAGGAAGCTGGTGCCGCGTCACTTCGGAGTCCGGAGTGTCCCCGCCCGCTCTGCCGCCAGCTCCCTATGAGACTTCCATTCTCTCGGCTTATACAAGGACCTAATAAACCCTGGCAGGGAGTCCTCCTTCGGCACCGGTGGCATGCGGCCCCGGGGCTCAGAACAGGCTCTTTCTCATAGGCTCTTTTCACATGGCTTTAATTCCTTACAAAATCTTGCTCACTCCTTCCTTTTATTAACTCTTGAAAGGTATCTAGTTTTAAACCCCTTCTGAGCTGCTGGAGTTCAAGGATTTAAAGAGAAATAGAGCAAATGCACACTGACACGAACGTGTGGATTCTCTGCTCCCTCACCAGAGAGGGAAGATACCTGCTAAAGCAGACCTGGGAGCTGAGGGAGACCCAGCCAGGAACCAAACCTGGTGGAACCAGCAGTTTGGATATAAACCTGGACATCTCAAAGGGAGGGAAGTTCAGCTTGGGGTCACATAATTTGGACCTGATTTTCTTCTCACTTGTATTGTTTTTTTTTCCCCCCTGTGCCCTCAGGAACTGATCCTGTGCTGAGCAAATCCAGGAATTAGGATCTGTGTAGGGACTGTGCCCACTGAAACATCAGAATTGCCTGTGGGCATCTCTCAAAGGGGTTTTATAAACCTCTTGTTCCTCTGCAATACTGGGGAAACCGAGGTACTTGGCATATACCTTAGGAGCAAAAGGGAGAGAAGGGCTGGAGTAATTTCCCTGGGATGCTCTCTCCCACTGGATGGCAGAGGTTGTGGACAGTAAGGACACAACCCTGGGTCAAGACAACCCAGCACATAGAAATACCAAGCTGTGGAATACAAGTTTTTGTGGGTGCCAAGAGCTGCAGCCACATCCTGGAGGTACTGGAGGCTACAGGCAATGTGCACAGAGCTGTTCAAGAGCCCCAGCTCCATGCTGGGAGATGGAGACAACAGCATTTGTCCCAGACCTTCCATCTGTCTGCAAAAGGTGATGGTTTTTGTGAGGATGAGGTAGAGATACAGATTCTGCCTCAGAACCTGGGGAGCTTTCCTTAGCTTTAAAAGAAGTTTTGGTGCCTCTTTGCTTTTCCACACAGCCCCACCAACCTCGATGATGCTGCTGTCCCCCTCAGTAGGGATCACTGTCTGCCTGGGATCCAGTTCCCTCCTCCAGGCTTTTTAATGAGGATTTGGCAAAGGGGACTAGGAGAAGCCCATCAACCCTCATGCAGTCTCAAAAAAGGTTGTACCTTGGCTGAGGCATCAATATGAGCCCCAAACCTATTTTTGGGCAGCTCCAGTCTTGCTCTGCTTCAGATCCTGGAACCATGTCCCACTGCAGATCCCATTAGCCAGTTTTAGGGCATCCAAATTCCTTATTTTGCTGCCTGGACATGCTGCCTATATGGCCTTTCCCATCATGTGGGACTTTCTGCCCACAAGGCTGCACTGTGTCATCCTGTGACTGTGTCTGAGTGTTTCATGGAAAGAAAGCTTAGTCTTAACTGTCTAGAGAGGACTATAGCATCCTGTTTGGCTCTGCACACCCCCAGACCCAATGTGCCATCCATCTCACAGGCTATCTTCACCAGGGACTTATCCCACCCAGCTCCTGGTTGCCCAAACTAGCAAGTACTGCTGCTCCAAAAGGACATGCAGCTCTGTGTGTCCTAGAATCCCCTGCCCAGTGTGGGCTGTGGTACTCTCAGCATGGTGGAAAAACACTATAGAAAAAGTAAAAAATCACAAAATGAAGTATTTTACGTGCCCTCACCTTCCTGGGCTGGTCCTGCCTGTGAGCCAGGAGCAATGGGTGCAGGCCAAATCCATGCTGGGGTGTGCTGGGAGAGGAGATGCTGGAGCTGGAGCCACCAGAGGGAGCAGAAACTCCTTCAGTCTGGGAGCATGCAGCAGGAGGATCTCCCACGCAGGCTGGGACACTGGGGATACTCTGATTTCCCGTGGGATTTTTCCTAACCCTCACGTTAAACACTAGCAGATGCTTGTTGGATCAGAGTTTTCCCCTCCTTCCTGCATAACTTCTGCTGCAACTGCCCTAGCAGAGTGGGCAGCAACCTGGAGAGAAATGCCATATGCAGAAAAGGAAGAAAATGCAACAAATAAACCCTGAACTGGACAGTTTTGAGCTCCTAAGGTCACAGCAGCAGAGCAGGGGTCCCAGCTGCCCAAAAGAAAGATCACTTGACACTGTTCCTACCAAGCTGCCCACCACTCTCAACCAGCCACGTGCTCCTGACTTTGGCTACAACTCATCAATCCTCATTTTTGTTTTATTAAAATCCCTTGAGGGCTGGGCAAAGGAAACAAGCCAGTATGTACATTGATAACTCAGGGCAGGGTCCTCACACTGTACTTTGGGGGTGATCTGCTGCTCTAGGCCATCCAGACACATTTCCAGGCAAATGCCAATGGGCAAATCCAGAAAGCTGGGACATGACAGTCCTGTGGGCACAGCCCTGGGATGAGCAGGAGCAGGAGTAAGCCTGACAAGCTGGACCCCCTGACTTGTGGTGTCACTTTGGGAGCTTATGCAGACACAGAGAGGTGAATGATGATGAAACTTCCCCTGGGATTGCCTTGGTGAGGCTGAAGGGCCTGTGATGCTCTGGCCCTGGATGCTGCTGTGACGCTGCTGTGGGACACAGAGCTGGAGACCGGGCAGAAATCAGGGTGCAGCACTGCAGAGTCCCCCTTTGGAGGAGCAAAAGTAGGAAGGGGAGGAGAGGGAGACCATATGCCCTGAGGAAGAAGCCCCCAGCCAGAGGAACAGGATGCAGAGAGGGGTTGGATCCAGCTCTTCTCTGGAGGCACAAGACAGGAATCACCGAACAGAGCTGGGGGTGGACTGGCTGGATTGATCATGCTGCTCAGAGAAAGAGTGGGTGGCACAGAGCAGCAAGGGGAGATCAGTGACAGCAGTGCTGACCTGAGGCTTACAGGAGCCTTCGGGGGAACAGGGACCTGCCAGCAGTCTGGGATGAACACTGACCGTGCAGGATACTTTTGGGAGCAGGTGGGAGGGCTGGACGGAGGGATGAGTTGGGTACCACTCTGCAGGGCCTGAGGAATCAGCCCCCACCTGGGGGTAGCACAGGGGTGGGTGTGGGCACCCGTGGCAGGGCAGAGATGGGGTGTGCAGCATGGGGAAGGGGTGGGCAGCAGGGTGAACGTGGAGGAGGAGGAAGGCGGGCCTGGGGGGAGGCTGGAAGGGGGTGGAGTTGCTGTTTTTCGTTTGAGCACGGTGAGGACTTTTAGCTTGTAACTTGCATTTGTGGAGCTCCCAGCCGGCAGACGCCAGCTCTCCCTCCCGCGGGAGAAACCCCGTGATCCGGCAGCACTGCTCTGCGCTTTTGGGGGCAGATTGGGAGGGCAGGGGGATGGGGTGATCCCCGGCTGCCGTCCTCTCCCCCAAGCCTCTTTCTCCTTTTCTCTCTCTCTCCTTTTGAATGTTTGGGGGCTTGTGCTAACGCTCTGCCAGGAGTGATCTGGGACCCAGCCATCCGTCGGCTGCACGGACTGGCTTCCCACCTGCTCACAGCCTTGAGGAAGTTCCCTCTCCATCCCGGACGCTGAGAGAGGAAAGGCAGGAGGTGGCTTGGAGCTGCCGAGCCCTGGCCTGTGAAGGGTGGACAGGGGGACAACAAGCTTCCCTTTTACCTTTCCTGAAGATTTGAGGTCACACATAGACCATGAATGGATCCCTTTTCAACCAGACTCTCCTGGAGCAGGCAGCTGACCCCAACAGGACTCAGGATTTGGGGATGCTCATGGCCTGCTGCAATGGGACCAGCATGGTGCTGGCGACTGATGGTGGCTCCTTGGTCCTGGCACCCGACGAGAGGAGCCTTTTCATCACAAGGGTGGTGCAGATTGCTGTCCTCTGCATCCTCTCCTTGACTGTGATGTTTGGCATCTTCTTTTTGGGCTGCAACTTGCTCATCAAGTCTGAGAGCATGATTAACTTTCTGGTGAAGGACCGAAGACCTTCCAAGGACGTGGGCACTGCAATCATGGGACTTTACTGAAGCCACCAGGCTCTTGTAGGCAAGTGAACTGTCTGGACCTGGTGTTGAGATGCACATTGCCATGTGTTTGCGGAAACTGGGGGGAGTGGGAGGTGGGGGAGGGATCTTTTAGTCTGTCTGTGTCCATGGGAAAGCAAACGTGCTCTTCCCAGTCAACAAAATGTGGTGGCAAATGGGTAAACCACCCCAGAGCTGTGAGAAGCACAATAAATCACCAGCATTGTGTTGCATACAGAAATTGCTTAAGTTTTGCATGAAACTTGCAGAAGCAGTGATAATATGGAGATCTGGAGTCTTTACTGCTGTTACCTTGGATACCGCTACCTGGGATTTAGGGATTAAAAAAAAAAAAGGCAATAAGTCATTACAAAAAGAAAACAAAAGAACAAACTAATGGGAGAGCAAAATACAGGGCACAGACCTTTGAGAGGGGCAGAGAAAGGCAAGCACCATGTGGGTCATTAAAAAAAAAGTCTGCATGCTAAAAAATGTCAGTCTGTTGTGTTTTGGACCTCGAGCATGCATCTTCTGGTAGTTTTGTAACAGGGAAAGCATGTTCTTCCTTATTTTCCTGAGCTATCATGTTAAATGAACTGGTACTTTCTTCTTTCACACTATGGTGGATGAAGAAAAGGACCCTCATAAATATAAACTCCTCCCCACCCCTAAAACAAAAGCATGCTTGTTTTTGTACACACCAGCCTCTTTTTCCAAGTGCTACATTGTTACAGTCCTTGAGGTTTTGTAATTTTTGAAACCTGATGAACATTCAGGAAAAAAACCCACCTGTTTCAACAGAATTTTGCATTGTCTTTATTATTTCTGTGTGTGTGTAGTTCAGGAATTTCAATCCTACTTCCAGGTATAATCATCTCACTTTGATGTGAAGTGTAATTAGAAGTACTTCTTTAAAGCAGAAACTACTATCATTTTTCACAGGCAAGTATCACTTTCCACTAGCAAATAAATTCATCAAGAACTGTGTATTCTAGGCTTGTGTTGAATACCTGCACAGTGCTGAAACAGAGACTCGTAAAGATGGTCTAAGTGCCTCTTGCAAAGTAAGATTTCAGCCTTTGAGTTAAAACCTCTAGCTCCTCTGATCCTGATGAGCTGTCAAAGAGGAATTATGTGAGAGGAGGAAGATTCCTGACCTTTGTTCTGTGATGGAATTACAACTCTGGCAGTCAGTGTGAGGTAGAAATAATTTGTGTTTTGTTGCACCAACAATATTCCTTCTGGGTTCACTTCTGTAGTGGGAAAGCAGTCCTGGATACTGGAGGAGCTTATGAGCTGAGCTATTTGAATGTACATCTAGAGGAACAAATATCTGCCTTTCCCAGAGGGAAAAACATGATTAGAGAATGTTTTGTAATTAATCGTTATTTGCTGAGTACCTTCTCAGGTTCTCACATGATGCAGAGCAGGACTAGTGTAGTGCTGTCTCTGGTTGCTCCCACTGACATGTTGCCTGTGTCAGCCTTAGGGGCACACTGACAACATGGCAGCAGGTGCAGAATTTGTGATTCAAAACTCTGAAATGTCCTGTTGGTGGCATTGGAACGGCTGGACAGACAGCTCTGGTTTTTATGAGGAGTTGTGGGTCTGCAGACTTGAGCCACCTTCTAAGTGCAGAGGGTCTGCTGCCTTGCTGCCACATGTAAAGTGACCTCACACAGCAGCCTGAAAGGGGATTTTGGTCCCTGCTGCTGTGAGGGGTCTTGTGGCCATTGATCTCCTGTAACAGACTGCTCAGAGTGATGCCTTGGATGCAAACTGGCACAGGTTGCCCAGAAAAGCTGTAGTTGCCCCATCCCTATAAGTGTCCAAGGCCAGGCTGGTCCATGGCAGGGTTTGGAACTGGATGGGCTTTAAGATCCCTCCCAATCCAAACCTTTCTGGGATTCCATGGTTCCAAGATCTCTTTGTATATGAGTACAAACCACCCCCATTGCAGGAGCACAGCCTGGTCAGAGGTGAGGGTGAGACATGAAAAACTGCAAAGCAGGCAATGACCCAAGCTCTGCAAACACTTGGGCTGTACTTGTATTTTTAACCTAAAGGTGTATCTGCATCTCCAGGCTGTTTTGCTGTCACAGGATAACCCAGATGCACTCACTGAACTCCCATCCCATCCTGCTTTCAGCTGGCATTTGGTCCCTCTTGCCAGTCTGTCCGCCAGCTGTGGCCCCAGTGCAGAAGACAATTCACAGATGATTGAAGAAACCTTCCAGTGCTATCAGGGAGAGAAAGGTACAGGGAAAGCTGCTAATGCAATGCAAACTTACTTTTGCCCTGCAGCAGTACTATGAGTGAAGCAGCTGGTCACACATCTCAGCTGTCCCCACCTCTGCCAGGGCTGTGACAGCTGGTGTGTGTGGTGAGGGTCCTGCCATGCGTCCTTAGAGGAATCCATCCAGGAATGGGGCATGTGGGTCTTCAATCCTTTTGTGCTGTGGAGTGCTCCAGAGGTAAGGAGAAACATCATCCACAAAAGGCTCATGTACACATGGGCTGGAGGAGCAATGAAACACCCCAAAAAGCAGAGCTGGGCACCTGCTGAGGCAGGTGCAGCTTGCTCAGGACTCAGCTGGTAGAGGGAACATGTTCCTCCTGGGTCCTTGGGGCAAGAGCCCAACTTTACATTGGCTTGTCCACCCTCTGGTCATGCTATGGCTCTTTCCTGGCATCAAGGATATGTTAGCATCAACAGAGTGTGTGGACCAAGAGGAGGATCCTCAGAGGAAGCAGCTGGTGGCACCATCCACATTTGCCATATTACAGCACGTGTCTCCATATGTTTCTGCCTTCCTTGTGGAGGGGTTAAGACACTTAAAACACTTGCCTATGTCCTTACCCATTAGATTTCCAATTAAAGGGGGATTACTCCACTGAGGAGGAATTATTTGTGGGAAAGAAGGCTGGCATCATGAAGGAACCCTTTGGGTCTGAGATTATGGGTCTAAAGATCATCTTGAGGTGAAGTCATGGTTGCTTAAGGGAAGATACTGAGGGTACCATGATGCTCCCTAGATCTCAGGGGATGTGCTGTGATCTCAGATTCTGAAAACTCAGCTGTCCTGCCCCGGAGACATGAGTTCTGCAGCTGGAGGATGAGGTTGCTACTGAAGGGCTTGTTGAGGAAAGCAGACCATAATGGCTCTTTCTGCTGCCTTTCCCCACAAGCTGTGTTTTTTCATCTGACACCTATTCATTTAGCATAAACTCACAAGTGGGTACCAGCTCCCAAGAAAATTCAAACAGTTTTTTTTAAACTGTTATTTATTACTATATTTAATTTTTTTTTGGTAATTGTTGCTTGTAGCATGATAACTTCCAGAGTGCCACTGGGGTGCCAGGAGCTGTTCCAGCATGACTGAGAGACACTGCTGGAGGGACAGAGAGGGAAAAGATATGCTTAGATGGATCATCACATCACTGGCAGACAGAGGACCAGCCATCGAGTTTCATCTAAAATATCCTCCTAGCAGTGGAACACAAGTCTGTGGGACTGGTTACACCGGTCTGAGCCCCTGGTCTGTCTAGTCTGCATCCCTTCTCTGAAAACATGTATGATTTTTAGGCAGTACCTGGACTTGGAGGTCCCTCCCAACCTTAATGATTCTTTAACTCTATGACTCTGTGGTCAGTCAAGTTGTCCTGCCCACCAAGAGCAACCTGCCCTGGACCTTCACCATCCTCCAGGCATAGCTCCCTGTCTCTGGGCTGGTCCCCATTTGCTGTGATTCTGCTCCAGCTGGATTTTCTTCTTTCTAGACAGAGAGAGAGAGACAGCAGAGAAAGGCAAGTGAGAGTATTTCCCCTTGCTGAACTGCCTGCAAAGGGAAATCCTCACTGGCTGTACAATTGCAGAAATAAAGAGGTGGCTTGCCCCACCTGGAAAACACTGGTCACACAGATATCTCTGTGGTGGGGAAAACACCGAAGTCCTAGATGATACACACCTCTTTCCCCTGCCATGGCAGTCTGGACTGAGGGAATGGAAGAGTTAAACATGATGAGACAGACAGACAGATTGTGGGGGGAAGAAGGATCCCAACCTGAGCTTGGCACCAGATGCACCAAACACGCACAGTATTTAATAATTCCTGAGAATTGCCATGGTAATAAAGCACAGAGTCAGGTTGTTATGGTAACAGTTTAGGTGTTTTCTAGGCAGGAAGGCATTACTCGGGTTGTAACCTCAATCCAGACTGAATACATTTCTGAGAGCCAAGAAAATAAAAAAGAAGTAAAATGAAATCAAATTAGATAAGTAGCAGTTTCATGTCTCTTTTCTGGCAGTCCTGGGTTTGTTCTGTAGATAGGTAGAGGCAATCAGATTGTTCCAGGCACATGTTGCCCTGGAAAGCCTGAGGAATAGCTGGAGTGGATTGTTACAGGTTTAAACTGGGTGCTAGAGGGAGGTGAGGGGCTGAACCCCTCTCATGGGTGGGTCTAGCATGATGCTCTGCCACCATCTTGGTTCCTTGCCACACCTCTGGCCTGGGTCCAGGTGTGTCCCTAGCTGGCTAAAGGGAAGGACACTCTTGTCTTTGCAGGTGTGCACACACAAGGGAGCAGTGATGGGCAATCCCTGATCCTAGCTGGGCCCACAGCAGGGTGCTGTGGTCCCAGGTAACAGCCTGCCCCATGTCCCAAGTGATGGATGTCCCAAAGCTGGTCTCCAAGACCAGACAGGCATTTGGAGGCTGGAAAGGAGTAGCAGACCACTTTTCTAAATCTCCATGACAGACCTAAGAAGAGAATACATGTTTCCTGGGCTCTGGCAAGGTCTCCAGGCTGCTGTGCTTTCCAAAGGGGCATCTATCAAGCAAAATGGAAATTTCTTGTGTCTCCCTCCTACCCTCCCAGCTCTGGACGAAAAAGCATTTCCACCACCCCTCCCAGCCCAACCCCTCCAGCAAGTGTATGAAGTCTGTCCAGCTGATCCTCATATGGAATTTTAATTCAGTGCTGGTTAAAGCAGCAGCTTTCTGTTTCTCTGGAGGAAGATGAGGCAGTGCTTGTTGGGTTCATTTAGCAGAGACATGGCTTGAAGTCTGCAGTGCCATTAGTCAGGAACAGAGTTTCATAAATCCACTATCCTCAGCATGGGTCTCTTGCATCAGTTGTGCAAGAGTGATTAGCCTCCAGATAAAGTCTCTGTAGTCCATTACCTCTGCCAGAGAGGGACAAGTTGATGCCATCAGAGTCAGGGACTCAAGGGAGACTGAGGCCAAACAATGACAGAGTTCATTGTTAGAGATGAACTCTAACAGCTTTGCCTTGTTAGAGATTTTGCCTGCCAGTTTCTCTGTTTGAAAGGGAAATGTTTCCCTCTTTCTGTGTCTTCCACCTGCTTTGCCACTGAGGCTGCTGAAGGCATTTTGGCGTGGAATTCCTCAGACTCCCTGCCCTGCCCTGGTCCCATCCTTGAGCCTGGCTGGCTGGAGCTGCCAGCCTGGCACTGGGCTTGTTCGCTATTCAGGTGTGCAGAACACCTGGTACCCACCACAAACATGTGTCAGAGAAAGCTGCTTATTTCCAAATAAATGTGATTTTGTTAAACTTGAGCTGTTTTGGCATTGCAGGAGCATTTAAAATCATCCTTGGAATAAAATGGATCTTACAGCCCCATCTGTGCCAAGGAGATGGAGAACACCAGGACCATTTCTGGGCATGGGAACTTGACTGATGATACTGTTAATGTGTGAGAATGGTTCTGGTGTGGTTCAGACCTGTGCCAACAACCTGACCTGAACAGTTCCTGGGCAGTAGCAAAATGACAGAGGTAAAAGACCACAGAAGACTAAGGGACATTGCTCTGGGCTTTGCTGTCTGTGCACAGGGAGTGTCTCATTAGATTTTGCAAGTGTAGATGCCTTTAAAGGAGTTGTTTGGAATCCAACTTAGTGTTCTTAAGTATGAATGATTATAACAGATACAGCTAGACAATATCTGCATAGTTGATTTGGCTTAACAGGTACCAGCTCAACCAGCCTAGCTCAAAGTAGACATGACAAAGATAGGTCAAATTCAAACCTAGTCAGAGGACCTCAGCCAACCCCTTTGAAGCATGGATGCACCCATATCATTGGCCAGTGAGCTAGGCAGAGTTAAGGCCCTTGACCAAACATGTCTGTAAGTGTGGGAAATTTGAAAAACCTATAAAAGCTGCCGGACAATAACAAGGCTGTTGCCACATGATCCTCAGTGTGTGTATGTCGCATCCCTGTCTCCCACTCCATGACAAATGAGGGACTGGAAACCTCATTTAATTTTAGTCTGGAGAATATGTCTTTGTAAAATAGTGAACACAGGGAAGAACAAAACCTCAACAGCCTTGAATACTGCCCGATCCAACTGCCTGTTGAATACACCTTTAGTTTCACACTAGTTCTCCCATTAAGATGACTTAGCCAAGCATTTCCCCATCAGTCTGGCCAAATTTATGGTCCTCTGATTTTAGAGACAGACAATTTCTTGGACTTGTTTGTTCCATAAGCATGTGGTTATGGAAACTTGAGTTAAGAGAAAATCAGAACATTGCCAGTAATGAGTATGGTTTGGCACATCCCTGAAACTGTCACTGTCAGTGTGCTGGGAAGTGGTGGAGGCACTGGCAACACTCAGAGACATAAACATGTATGTAAAGTGACTGTCTCCAATCTGAAAGATGCTGCACATGTACATGTATTTCGGGTTGTAAGTGAAACACAAGTCTTGCTTCAGAGAGGCCTTTGCAGCTCTCTTCCCTGCCAGAAGCTCATTGGTGGAGATGACATTTTCATAGCATTAATTGAAGGCAGGCTAATCAACAACAAAGCAAAAATGTCTTTCTGAGAGATGGGTCTGCATGGCAATCTTGGCTGTAGGTCACAGGTGCCTTCAAGGTGAAGGCAGCTGTTTTGTCACTCTTTGTCAGCCCATGACATTCAGCTGGGAATGAGCACAACAGAATGCTCTGCTGGGGTGCAGTCAGAGACCAGCTATTAAACCAAATTAATATCCTTTTTTTTTAATTAATAAGAACTGCCTGAACATGTCTTCTCAGAGGAATGGGGCTCTCCTGCTCCAGTGACAGCCTTTGAAGACACCACCTCTGCATCTGGCTTTACTCTTCTAGCAAGGAGCTATGAGACCAGAGGACTCCAAACCAGAATCCCCAGTTGGATCTGCCTTTTCCTTTTGTGTGGGCTCACTGGTTGTTTATGAATTTCAGCAGCACCAGCTGTGCCAGGTGATGTGTACTTTCAGAGAACACTATTTCTTCTGCTTTTTGGAAACTGGAGGGAAAGGAGACAAGATCAGCCTTCCTGTTATGCTCCACTTCTTCTGAAAGGATCAATACTGTGAGGACATGAGTTACCACCTCCATCTAACTATGTGTGGGATGCAGGAAATGATGGACAAGACAATAAGCAAGAAAAGGAGAAGAAAAATAAACAAAGAGAAACATCTACCCCTGTGGCATCAAGCAGCTAGAGTGGCCTTTCTGGAAAAGGAGCTGGAATTGCAGAGTCAAACAACTCTTGCTCTCCATGAAAGTGCCAGTTCGGTTGCCTTGGGGTGTGTTGATTTTGGAGGCTAGTACACGTGGGTGTGAGGGTGGACTCAGGTAGTTGCACCTCTTCCAGGAAAGCAAGGTGTACATGAAGCAAGTCCAGGGTACTGTTCCTTTTCCATGGCAGCTACCTGGCTGGTGCTGGATGCTGGCTTTCTGCTCTGGCATGGCTTGAGCTGTCACACATGCAGAGTTAAATCCAGAGTCATCCTTTTTGGCAAGCCCCACAAGTGTTCCCATCTTACAGGTTTCCAGGCAGCTGTGAGTACTACCCTCCTGCTTGCATCCCCAAATGCAGGTTTAATAAGACAAGAAAGATGAAGAAGCAGCCAAAATGTAATTAAACTTTAATTAGCTAAGTTCTTTCTCTCAGATAATTGAAAATCGGACTAATTGGTTGCAATGAATTCCCAGAGCAGCCATTCATCCAGCTTGGTGTGTGCTCTGCCAGCTGCCACAAGGACCAGCCTGGAAACAGAGTGCTGCTCCCCACTGCTCTGCCATGCTCTGCAGGGCCCAGCTCTTTAGCTCCAGAGAGGTGTTAAAGCCCCCAAACCCCTCAGGCTGAAGCCAGGGAGGTTATTGACCCAGGGACACAGCAAGGCTCATCCTGACTCATTCCATATTTCACAAACCAGGAAGCCAATGGGCCACTAAACCTCACACCTCCCAGCAGGATATGCCTACTGTCCTGTATGACAGGACATACCCTGGGACATCTGCAGCAAGCCAGAGTGGCACAACTGGAAAGGACTAGGGATTTAATCTCCACGTGTCTCTATCATGACCACAGTGTACAGGCAGCTGGCTGATCTCAAAGTCTGTCTGTGAGCAGTCAGTGCTGAACCAGCTGCTCATTCTCCTTCCTCCTCACTCTGCTCAGCTGGGGGGTGTTCCAGAAGCTCTGGTTCAAGGACTGATGGAAACCTCTAGGCTGCAAGTTGGAGGGGGCAGTGACACTTCTAGATCAGCTTCAGCAATGATTTCTGGTAGCAACCCATAGGTTTAGTATAGAATCACAGAATTGTTCAGGCTGGAAAGAGCTCCAAGATCACAAAGTCCAACCATCTACCAGTACCACCATCATGTTTACCACTAAAGCATGTCCTCAAGTACCTCATCCCCATATTTTTTAAACACTTCCAGGCATAGTGACTCCACCTCTGGTTTGTGTAACCTGTTCCAGTGCTTGGCAGCCATTTCCATGGAGAAATTTTTCCTAGTCTCCAATATTTTCCCTAATTTTTCCTGATCTCCTTGCCACAGCCTTCTGGCTCTGCTGGAGCTCCCTTTCACATGAATGAAACTAAAGGTCTCCACCATAAATGTTGATTAGACAAAGCGAAACACTTTCTGGCTGAGGGCCTTAGGGAAATAGGTTACTTTGCCCAGGTGCACACAATTTTCCTAGCAAGTCCCTTTGAAAGTCCACATCCCTGTTTTGTGGAGCAAACACTTGTTCTCTGGTACAGATGGCAATTCCTGGTGGCCAGGAATGGTTCAGGGAGGTTGCAAAGGTAGGAAAAACATCATGACGTTCTTTTCATTGCAGTGTTTGCAAGATCATGCCTAGAAAAATGTTGGACTTGCTCTGCATCCTTGGCTCAAGTTTCCCTTCTCCCTTTCTTTTTGGCAGTGTGCTGTGTGCCAGGTGGCTGCATTTCATTACTGAGTTTATAAAGTTCCTGGGGAAACAAGGCATGAGGAGATGAAAAATCTGTACAGAAATGTGGTGATCTCTGGGCTAGGTGAAGGTGCAGAAGGGAGGCAGTGATCACATTTGCACTCCCTTAGGTCATGGCTTCTTTTTTCACACTTCCCTCTGCCTGGGCTGCATCACTAGAGATATTTCTTTTGATATGGGGTTAAAACAGTTTCTAGTTTTATGTGCTTCCCACATGACTGGGAAGGAAAAAGAAAGAAGGCAGCTCTGCCTTCTGCCTTCTGTTGGGCAGGGAGCCCTGGATATTTCTATTTTCAAGTCAAGACCTGACATCTGATTTTTTCTTTGGATTGCAAAGCAGTTTCAAAGCACTCCTCTGCACTGACCACAATTCACAGAGGTAGAGTTGGCTCTGCCCACTCCATCCTTGCGTGTTTGAGGTGCTGATTTCAAAGCACTTTGGTCTGGAGCTGAAGTCTGTGGCACAGCTGAATGACCCATGACAAAAATTATTTGTATCAAAAATAGTGTGGCAACAGGACCAGGGCAGTCAGTGTTCTCCTGTGCTGGGCACTGCTGAGGTCACACCTCAAGTTCTGTGTTCAATTCCGGGCCCCTCATGGGGAGAGAGACATTGAGGGGCTGGGAAGGGAACAGAGATGGGAAAGGGCTGCAGCCCCAGGAGAGGCTGAGGGAGCTGGGAAAGGGCCTCAGCCTGGAGAAAAGGAGGCTCAGGGGGGACCTTGTGGCTCTGCACAACTCCCTGACAGGGGGGGACAGCCGGGGGGGGGGTCCGAGTTCTGCTCCCAGGGAACAAAAGAACAAGAGGAAATGGCCTCCAAGGGAGGTTTGGGTTGGAAATGAGGAAGAATTTCTTCATGGAAAGGGTGGTCAGACCTTTGAAGGGGCTGCCCAGTGTGGTGGTAGAGTTTCCATCCGTGGAAGTGTCCCAGGAAGGCCTGGACATGACACTCAGGGCTCTGGTCTGGGTTACAAGGTGGGGATCAGTTACAGATTGAACTCAATGACTTTAGAGGTCTCTTCCAACCTGGATTATCTGAAACCCAGCTCTTTCTCCTTGGCTCAGCAAAGGCTGTGGGAGGGAGAAGTTAGTAAGAATCTCATCTGTGTAGGAATTTCCACAGGCAAAAGGCTCAGGCTCTGCCTGCAGGTGCCTTATTTCAGGGCTTTGGGATGACTAATGGTTCCAGTTATTTTCTGCCAGGTATTTACTTCGTTACCCTTTAACAGATAGAAGAGGAAAAGCACTTGGCAACAAGACAAAAAGAAACCCAGCTGACTGCTGGATGGAGTGGGCCAAAGACCCTTTTTATTGCTCTCTCCTCATGTGAGGGGCTTGTGAGATAAAGGAATAGAAGAGTAGTGATGCCAAAGCTCAGCCTCAGCACTGCCCTCCACGTTGTGATGGGAATGCCCAGCCGAGCCCCACAGTTGTCGCCCCTGACTTTCTTGCTTTCAAGTGTTTGAACCTTTGCAGCAGCTTTCTCACGCTGCTTCATGTAAACAATATTGTATTCTGTTGGGAAAGACCGGACAGGAAGGACTTATGAATATGACTGCATGATAAAAAATACTGCAGATACAAAACCTGAGTGAAATAGGAATGAAAGCCAGTTTCGAGATGTGTGCACGGCAGGCAGGAAGACAGTGATTAAGCCAACAAAAGGACAAGAATGTTGCCTCTCCACCTTGGCAAAAGACATTCAGGAACAAATGCATAAGAAAGAAGTCTATAGAGAGTAAAATGACATGGTAATGCAGTCGTTCTTATAGGCTGCATGCAAAGTTTGTAGGTTTTGTATTTCACGCTGGTTGGTCAATGTGAATTAGAATATTCAACAGAAAAAAGGATATATTGTATTGTCACAAGAGGATCGCTCTCTTGTCTTGCCCTCTTGTCCTCTCCTCAGCCCTCTTGTCCACTCTTGTCCCCTCTTTCCCGCTCTTGTCTCTTGCTCTCTTGTCCTCTCCTCCCTGCTCTTGTCCTCTCTTCCCCACTCTTGTCCTCTCTTCCCAGCTCTTCTCCTCTCTCCTCCACTCTTCTTCCCTTATCTCTCTTGGCCCATCTCCTCTCCTCTCTCTCACCTCCCTTGCTCCTGCTTTCTCCCTGCTCCTGCCCCGTTTTTACCCCGTTTTTACCCCTTAGCTCTCTTCTATCTCTCTCTTTCCCCCATTCTCTCTTTAGGGCTTTGCTCCAGCCGAGGCTGGTGGCTGGAAGCAGGCCCGCTTTACCCACGACCCTTGTAATAATAAAGCCACATGTTTCTAGAACATCTCAGGTGTGCAGAGTTCCTTGTCCCTGCCATCCACGGAGAAAAATCCTTACAGTATTCTTAGAATTTATCAGTATGTTTTGCATAGTTGTTCTCTGAGAGGAGAATTTGACTGATGGTCATAGTGACCAATCAGGTCAGGAGGTTGTAACCTCCTTGGGCCAATCCTGGCCCTCTGTACAAAATGTATATAAGTAGAATTGGAGTCAGATAATAAAGAGCTTTCCATATTTGACCCTGCTGCTGCATGCTGTCCTCTGTGAGGGTCCACACCACGTCGCAACGTGTTGCCCCTCTAAGGGCAGGGGTAACATTTGGTGACCCCAGACGTGTGAGAACAGGGGCCTCCCATCACACACAGTTATGGGCATTTCTGGAGGAGGGGATGGTTTAGGACTGGGCTTTTATCTGCTAAAGCTCATAGCATGAGCAGCTTAGAGCATCTCCAGCTTCCTGCATCCTTGTTGCTAACCTGGCAATCCCACACAAAGGGGAGCCACGGTGTCACCCACATTCAGGAACCTGAAAAAACCCCAACATAGTAAACTAACACTAAACATCGTTTCCATGTTGCTGAGGTTATTCCCTGGTTCAACAAGCAGCCCCCAGGCATCACTACTGGCACAAGAAACAGGAACCTCTGGCTGCTTATGAATTTGCCATGTGCACAATTAATTTAAATGTCTCAGGCTTCCTGCCTGCTGTAGGGAAGAAGAGGGAACGGCTACAATTTTGTGAAAAGTATTTTTCAAGCTCCCCAGGAAACAGCTTTAGAAGAGTTCTCCCTGAGATTGGATCCACTAAAACCCCAGGACCATTCCTGTGCCTAGCTTGCTGTTCCTCACCCACAATTCATGGAGCTGATAACCATGGCAGGTTTGCAGAGCTCTTCCTTTACTCCTTGGGAACCCCATTCCCGGGCATTTCTGGGCTGTTGCTTTGTTTTTCTGGGCTCCTTTCAAACTCTCATCCCGTCTCTCATCTTGTCTCGCATTTCTCACACCTCTCCTCCCAGTGTAGGGGTGTGCAAACATATTACACATCCTGGAGCAGATGAAACCCCTGTGGTCCCTTCCAACCTTACACACTCTGTGTTTTTGTGATTTTGTCATTCTGGTCTCCTTTGCCCAAACCATTAAACAGTCTTTGTGCGGAAGCCCCTTGAATTCTGGCAGCTTCTCCCTCACTTTTTTTTTTTTTTTTTTTTTTTTTTTTTTTTTTTTTTTTTTGTGGGTGTGATGAGGTACTTTTGGGAAGCACAGGCAGCATGGCACAAATCTGCCACCTTCAAGTCAAAAATGCCTTGCCCAAATCACCTTCCATGAGACATGTTGCTCCCTTACTCAAAGCTAAGTCTTCAGTGTAGCTCAGCTCACTGCATTGGATCTGGGAAATCTCAGGAAATTCCCTTTGAATTTGGATAAAAATGCAAAGAGGGTGGGAGGATGTGGCAATGGTTTCCTGCTGATGGGTCATTTTGGAGCTTGGGAAATAAACAGAAAGAGCAAACATTAAATTCTCATGAAAAAACTTGGCTTGCTTTGCCATAGACCAGCTGCCACAGGTGTTGCCATTTCATAGGCTTTTTCTCCCTTCTTTTAGTCCCCATTCATTGCACTGTGACAAGGAAAAAACTTTCTTTCACAGAATTGGCCCTTGTCACTTTGTTTATGTCAAAATGCTCTTCTTCCTCCAACCTTATTTGTTTTTCCCCATTTTCCTTCAAATTTGCTCTCCTTGTTCCTGGGACAATCTTCCTGTGAATCCAGACAACTTCAAGGGAATGATCCCACTTAAAAATATCCCAGAGGAACTAATTCTAAGCCTTTTTTTGTCATAGATTGTTTTGTGTGGGTCTCCTGCAAGTTATTCCAAACTCAACAGAAAAGAATTACCTGTCTCATTCCCTGAGGAATAATTTCAGCCAGGTAATGAATTGCCTGGAAAATGACTATTGAATGTGCTGTAGGCCTCCAACAGAACAGCCTCTAGTTCTGTGCTATTTATGCTCCTCCTGAAATGTGTCAAAACTCCACCAGCCCTTGATGTGTCTGCTCTGGGAATGCTGCCTCATCACTGGGAAAATGTGAAGGTGGTGCAGAAAGAATGCCCAGAGCAGGGCTGGAGGGAAACTTCTCCCAAAGGCCAGGGAGCTCTGGCAGAGCTGCTGCGCTCAGACAGGGAGCTCTTTGAGATGTGCTGGGGCGAAAGTGGCCCTCAGCACCTCAGGCTGTGTCTGCAAAACCCACCAGGCTCTGAGTGTGCCACAGTCTGTGGGGCAAAGACCCAAAGACTCAGCTTCATAATTCCCTGCACTGACTGTGGGCTCAGCCAGCTGGAATCCCAGAGTCATCCGCTGGAGTGATCCCTCTGAAGTGGGTGTTGCTGAGGCAACCCGAATCCTGCAGTCAGTTCTGGGCACCTTGTGACAATACAGACAGTGAGAGGCTGGAGTGTGTTTGGGGAAGGGAACTGAGCTGGGGAAGGGTCTGGAGCCCCAGGAGGGGCTGGGAGTGCTGAGTGGGCTCAACCTGAAGAAAAGGAGGCTCAGAGGGTCCTTCTGGCTCTGTACAACTCCATGGGAGGAGGGTGCAGCCAGGTGGGGATTAGGCTCTGCTCCCAGGGAGCAAAGGACAGGACAAGTGGAAACAGCTTCAAGTTGCATCAGGGACATTTAGGTTCTTCACCAAAAAGATTGTCCAGCCCTGGCACAGGCTGCCCAGGGAAGTGGTGGAATCACTGTCCCTGAAGTGTTTACAAAATAAGTGGTTGTGGCATATTTGGGAATATGGTTTAGGGGTGGATCTGGCAGTGCTGGGTTTATGGTGGGACTTACTGGTCTTAGAGGGCCTTTCCAACCTGAATTATTCTGTGAACCATGATCCCACACTGGTGCAGGCAGTGGGTTTGCTTTTCCCATCCCCTCTCCTGTGTCCATTAGTGAGGCAGATCAGGGAGCTGATCTGGCTGAACAGTGAGGGTATTTTTGTCCTCAGCTCTCTGGATCTGCTACCAGCCCTGACTCACAGAGAGGATCCACTTGCTTCCAGTTCCATCACAGGGGAGACAGGTGGGAATATGGGATCCTCCTCTGGCAGTGCCCAGCATCTCCCAGCCCACAGCACCCAGATCATGGTCAAACTATCAATCAAACCAACTTTCCACCATGACGGTCGGTGAGGCAGAGGAGGAGCCCTGCAGCTGCAGGTGCTGCACATGGAACATCAAAGATCTCAGAATCACAGAATTAGCTCAGTTGGAAGGGACCCACAAGGATCATGGAGTCCAACTCCTGCTAGTGGCTACTGCAGCAGTGACTGAACCCTAGGGTGGCTTGGGGTGCCTGAGGCACCTGCATCCTGCGTTCTGTCCCACTCATGAAGCCACTGGTCCCAGTGCAGTGTACAGCACCATGCTCCGTGGGATCTGCTCCCGCTGGATGCTGCTGAACCAAAATAACTCAATTTTTCCCAGCCAGTGCTGAGCTGGGATACATTTAGGAAAGTGGCTGCGACACTGTGACAGATGGCCAAGAAAGCAAATACTGTTTTTTATGTCACCTCCATGTTTCCTCCTCCGCTGTCTCCTGCACTGGAGGTGGTGTTTGGAGATGGAATGTGCTGCCAGCACATGCCAGAACTGAGGAGACAGCAGAAGGTGAAGCAAGGTGCTGGCCACCTCACACACATTTCTCCCCCAGCTATCTGATGCTTTTTGACCTTTATTGAAGCCTTCTCCTACAGAAATTCATGCCAAAGGGGGCTTGGAAGTGGGCTGATGCTTGAGTGGAGTGTTTGCTCCTGCAGAGCTCCCTGGTTGTGAGCCCTGTTCAAAACCTCCTGCAGTGGTGCTGGCCCAGGCTGGGTTTTTTTGCCTTGAAGAGCCAGATGAACCAGGAAAACTTGTCCAGGGGATCCTCCTGCCAGCTGGTGACCAGTCCTGGCTCTTCTTCTGTGGGCCCAGAGACAGCAGCCTCTCCTCCTCCTTTGTGCTCAGGATCTTTGGGCAAGAGACCTCTCTTCTCCCTTCCTGGGGTACAAACATCATGGCAGTGTTGTGGAGGGCTGGACTAATGAGAGATGGAGTCCTGGATCCCTGACTGTTTTGGATTTGTGAGATAAGAATGTATTTTATTTGCCATCTGTTGAAAGTGAGGGGCAGTTATTTTATTTTTTCTAAGAACAATGTTTTTTTCCGGGGAGATGTCTCTTGCTAATGGGCTATTAAGTGACTCACTGCATGACTGATAAAGTACATTATCTTATTGTAAGATGCTCCACCCAAAAGGAGGAACCAAGCATTTCTACCTGCATAAAATAGGCTTGGTCTAAGCCATCAGCCTTAGTTTTTCTTCACTAGATTCCCAGAGGAGCAGCCATCTTCGCTGGATTCTCAGAGAAGCAGCTTCTTCTTTGCTAAATTCCTAGAGGAAGACTAAGCCCATTTACTCTATCACCAAACTTTCACAGAGAACTATACCCTTCTACAGGATCTCTGCTTCAGCAGCATTTCATCTGCCACTGCAGAAGGCACAGCCACTATTTAACTGGACTTTTACCAACACTCTGACTCTTCAGGGTGTCAGGTTTTCTAACTGTATCAGTAGTTTTGTTTGTACTAATTACATTTGTTGTTCTTTTTTTTTATTTTAGTTTTTTTTAGTAAATAACTATTATTCCCATTCCCATACCTTTGCCTAAAAGCTGTTTTTTTTTATTTTGAAATTGTGGTAATTCAGAGAGAGGGAGGGGGTTTACCTTTTCCACTTCACAGGAGGCTTTTGCCTTCCTTTACAGACTCCTGTCTTTTCAAACTAAGACAGATCCTGGCGCCCAACGTGGGGCTCGAGGGCATTGAAAGGAAAAAGGGAATAATAGTTCTTAAGTAATCTAATTGTGTGTACTGATATAGAAACATCTTTGAGTGTCACCATGTGGTCTAGCTTACCTTGGTTTGGGTGGCACGTGATCGTGGCTGTATTTCTCCCATTTGCAGGCCCTTATCTAGATATGGGTCCTATAACTAAGGCTACTGTGGCTGTTATCCAGTTTGGCTTATGGGTTAATAAGGTGAGGAATTCATGGATCTTTAACTTCCTCTGGAAGGCAGGTACATGGATTCAGAGCTATCATACACTAACTGTGTGTTTTTGGGGTTACCTTAATAATGGTACCTATTGTGAAGAAATGACACCAGGGGAGATTTTCTCCCAACCTTTTAACCATCTTTTTGGGTCTGCTCCACCAGTTTTTGAAGGGTTAAGATCCACTCTGAATGCTAATGATGTCATACAATGGGTGGTGTTGTTGATATGCCTGTTATATTTAGCACTCAGAGATAAAGGAAGATTAACATGGAGAACTACCCTGACACCTGCCCCAGAGACTAGAGATGCTGCTGTTCCAGAGCCTGACCCTGCCCCACAGTCTGTCTCAGAAATGAACCACCCAAATTGGGTGGGGGTTCTGGTTGAGGAGATACGTGAGATGAGTCAGATGCTGAAGGAGTGCATTTCCCCAGCTATTGAGAAACCCTCACTTTGCCTTCAAGAGGGACAGCCAAATAGTACAGCAGTGGAACCCACAAGTGTTACAACTGTCCAGGGTCCAGCCGAACCACAAAGGCAGTCACAGCCAGCAGCAGTTGCCCCGGTAAAAACAAGGAGGTCTAAGATGAAAGCTGAGCACCCAGATAAGGATAGGAATGGAGGAACCTCACAACCCACAGGGGAGCCAGAGGTTGCAATCATCACCGAGTCCCTGAGGTACGAAAGTCTCCGTAACCTGCACAAAGACATTGTGCGACGAGGACGTGAGGCTTATACTACCTAGTTACTCCGAGTCTGAGATCTTATAGGTACAGGCGTGCAGCTGGATGGTGGTGAGGCAAGGAACTTGGGACCCTTGACCCAGGACTCAGGTATGAATCAGATTTTTGTAAGGGAGCCAGGGTCTCTTTCTCTCTGGGAGCGGCTTTTAATGAGTGTCAGAGAGAGGTTTGTCCACAAGGAAAGAATGCAGGAGCACCACCATAGGATGCGCTGGAAAACCCTTGAGGAAGGGATCCAACAGCTGAGGAAAGTAGCAATACTGGAGGTACTCTTCGGGAGGGATGGACAGCATGACAATGACCCTGACAAAGTCAGGTGCACAGGGCAAATGCTGTGGAGCCTAGCAAACCTTGGGCCATCTCAATACACCACTTTTATTGCAACAATTGATGCAGATACTAACCGAGAGACCGTGAGTTCTGTTGCCAACAAGCTGAGGAATTATGAGAGCATGATCAATAGCCCAATGCAGGCTCATATCTCAGCTGTGATTAAGGAGTTCAAAAAGAAGATAAGGGAGATGAGGGAGGAGATGAAGAAAGTTAATGCAGCCCCTGTGCGAGTTACAAGCCCCAAATTCAGTGCCCAACATTCCCCAGCTAGAGATAGAGGGTACACCCCAAGGGCCAATTTGTGGTTCTTCCTGCGTGACCATGGGGAAGACATAGGTAGGTGGGATGGGAAACCCACTTCTGTCCTGGCAGCACGGGTGCGTCAGCTCAAAGAGGGAAACTCTAACCGAGGAACTTCCACCAAGGTGAAGGTAGCCTCGACCTCCCATGACCGAGCTGCCGGGTATGATGTGTCAGATCCCCTTGAAGGAACCTCTAGTATGTATGCCCAAGAAGAGAATAATAACCAGTGTTAGAGGTGCCCTGTCTCTAGCCAGGGAGAGGCACGGAAAAACCGGATCTTCTAGACAGTGTGGATCCGATAGCCTGGCACATCAGAGCCACAAAAATATGATGCTTTAGTTGATACTAGTGCGCAGTGTACTTTAATACCATCGAGACAGGTGGGGGCAGAGGCTGTTTCCATTGCTGGTGTGACAGGGGGATCTCAGCAACTAACCCTGGTGGAGGCCGAGGTGAGCCTGACCGAGAAGGAGTAAAAGAAACATTCTATTGTGACCGGCCCAGACGCTCCATGTATTCTAGGCATAGACTTTCTCCGGAACGGCTATTACAAAGACCCAAAGGGACTCAGGTGGGCTTTTGGAATAGCTGCTGTAAAGGCAGAGAACATTAAGCAGTTGAACACCTTGCCTGGATTATCAGAGAACCCGTCTGCAGTAAGACTCCTGAGGGTGGAAAAGCAACGTGTGCCAATTGCGACCTCGACAGTGCACCGCCGGCAATATCGGACAGATCAAGATGCTGTGATCCCCATCCACCGGATGATTCGTGAGCTAGAGAGCCAAGAGGTGGTCAGCAAAACTCACTCACCCTTCAACAGCCCCATCTGGCCTGTGCGCAAATCCGACAGAGAATAGAGATTGACTGTAGACTACCGTGGCTTGAATGAAGTGACTCCACCGCTGAGCGCTGCCGTGCCGGACATGCTGGAACTCCAGTACAAGCTGAAGTCCAAAGCAGCAAAGTAGTATGCCACTATTGACATTGCTAACGCGTTTTTCTCCATTCCTCTAGCAACAAAATGCAGGCCTCAGTTTGCTTTCACGTAGAAAGGTGTGCAGTACACCTAAAACCGACTACCCCAGGGGTGGAAACACAGCCCCACCATCTGCCATAGACTGATCCAGACTGCACTGGAAAAGGGTGAAGCTCCAGAACACCTGCAATACATCAATAACATCATTGTGTGGAAAAGCACAGTGGCAGAGGTGTTTAAGAAAGAAGAAAAAATCATCCAGATTCTCCTGAAAGCCAGTTTCGCCATTAAGAAGAGCAAAGTCAAAGAACCTGCCCGAGAGATCCAGTTCCTTAGAGTGAAATGGCAAGATAGACGCCGCCAAATTCCCACTGAGGTCATCAACAAGATCACGGCGATGTCTCCACCGACCAGCAAAAAGAAAACACAAGCTTTCCTAGGTGCCATAGGATTTTAGAGAATGCACATTCCCGAGTATAGCCAGATTGTGAGCCCTCTCTACCTGGTTACCCGCAAGAAGAACAATTTCCACTAAGGCCCTAAACAGCAGCAAGCCTTCACCCAAATCAAGCAGAAGATTGCTCATGCGGTAGCCCTTAGCCCAGTCAAGACGGGACCAGAGGTGAAAAACGTGCTCTACTCTGCAGCTGAGAACAATGGCTTGTCCTAGAGCCTTTGGCAAAAGGTGCCTGGTGAGACTCGAAGCCGACCCTTGAGATTCTGGAGCCGAGGTTACAGAAAGTCCGAAGCCAACTACACCCCAACAGAAAAAGAAATCTTAGCTGCCTATGAAGGAGTTCAAGCCGCCTCGGAGGTGATTGGCACGAAAGCACAACTCCTCCTGGCACCCCAACTCCCGGTGCTGGGCTAGATGTTCAAAGGAAAAGTTCCCACTACCCACCATGCCACTGATGCTACATGGAGCAAATGGATTGCCCTTATCACCCAGCGTGCCCGTATTGGAAATCCGAATCGCCCTGGGATTTTGGAGATAATTACGAACTGGCCGGAAAGTGAAAACTTCAGTCTCGCTGATGATGAGGAACAAGAACAAGTGACAAGGGCTGAAGAAGCGCCACCATATAACCAACTACCAACAGAAGAAACATGCTACACTCTTTTCACTAACGGTTCTTGTCGCATCGTAAGAATAAACCGAAAGTGGAAAGCAGCCGTATGAAGCCCCACACGACAAGTTGCACAAGCTACCGAAAGAAAAGGTGGATCAAGCCAACTCGCTGAGCTCAAGGCTGTTCAGCTGGCCCTGGACATTGCTGAAAGAGAGAAGTAGCCAAGGCTCTACCTTTACACCGATTCGTGGATGGTAGCCAATGCTCTGTGGGGGTGGCTGGGAAGGTGGAGAAAGGCCAACTGGCAGCGCAGAAGAAAACCCATCTGAGCTGCTAATATATGGAAAGACATTGCCTCTCGAGTGGAGAAACTAACAGTGAAAGTCCGTCATGTAGATGCCCATGTCCCCAAAAGTCAGGCTAATAAGGAGCACCGAAACAACAAACAAGTAAATCAAGCAGCAAGAATAGAAGTGTCAAAGATAGACCTAGATTGGCACCATAAGAGAGAGTTGTTCCTGGCTCAATAAGCCCATGATGCGTCAGGTCATCAAAGCAGAGATGCCACCTACAAGTAGGCACGAGACCAAGAAGTAAACCTAACCATAGACAGCATTTCTCAAGTTATCCATGACTGTGAGACGTGTGCTGCCATCAAACAAGCCAAGCAGGTGAAGCCCCTATGGTATGGTGAACGGTAGTCCAAGTACAAGTATGAAGAGGCCTAGCAGATAGACTACATCACACTGCCCCAGACACGCCAAGGCAAGCGCTACGTGCTGACCATAGTGAAAGCCACCACTGGATGGCTGGAGACCTACCCTGTGCCTCATGCCACCGCCCGGAACACCATCTTAAGCCTGAAAAAGCAAGTCCTGTAGAGACATGGCACCCCTGAGAGAATAAAGTCAGACAACAAAACCCATTTCAAGAACAGCCTTATCAACGCCTAGGCCAGAGAACATAGTATCAAATGAATATATCATATTCCCTATCATGCTCCAGCTGCCGGCAAAGTTGAACAGTGCAACGAACTCCTTAAGACCACCCTGAAAGCACTTAGTGGTGGAACTTTTAAAAACTAGGAAATGAACCTAGCAAAAGCAACCTAGATGGTCAACACCCGAGAGTCCATCAATTGAGCTGGTCCTGCCCAGTCTGAACCCATGCACACAGTAAATGGAGATAAAGTCCCTGTGGTACATATGAAAAGTATTTTAAAAAAAACTGTTTAGATTAATCCCACCTCAGGCAAAGACAAACCCATCCGTAGAATTGTTTTTGCTCAAAGACCTAGTTATACTTGGTAAGTAATGCAGAAAAATAAAGAAACCCATTGTGTACCACAAGAAAACCTAGTCTTAAGTGAGAAATGAGTGTAAGATTTCATTGTGATGCAAATGAAAATAGAATAAGGGGTAGATAATGTCCTGGATTTGTGAGATAAGAATGTATTCTATTTGCCATCTGTTGAAAGTGAGGGGCAGTTATCTTATCTCTTCCAAGAACAATGTCTCCCTCCGGGGAGATGTCTCCTGCTAATGGGCCATTAAGTGACTCACTGCATGACTGATAAAGTACATCATCCCATTGTAAGATGCTCCACCCAAAAGGAGGAACCAAGCATTCCTACCTGCATAAAATAGGCTTGGTCTAAGCCATCAGCCCCAGTTTTTCTTCACTAGATTCCCAGAGGAGCAGCCATCTTCGCTGGATTCCCAGAGAAGCAGCTTCTTCCCTGCTAAATTCCCAGAGGAAGACCAAGCCCATCTACTCTATCACCAAACCTTCACAGAGAACTATACCCTTCTACAGGATCTCTGCTTCAGCAGCATTTCATCTGCCACTGCAGAAGGCACAGCCACCATCCAACTGGACTTTTACCAACACCCTGACTCCTCAGGGTGTCAGGTTTTCTAACTGTATCAGTAGTTTTGTTTGTACTAATTACATTTGTTGTTCTTTTTTTTTATTTTAGTTTTTTCTAGTAAATAACTATTATTCCCATTCCCATACCTTTGCCTAAAAGCTGTTTTTTTTTTTATTTTGAAATTGTGGTAATTCAGAGAGAGGGAGGGGGTTTACCTTTTCCACTTCACAGGAGGCTTTTGCCTTCCTTTACAGACTCCTGTCTTTTCAAACTAAGACACTGACATGCAATGAGAATTCTGCAGGAAAAGCACAGGGGAGCTGGTGACTGTGAACTGCTGTCCCTTGGGTTGTACCTTGGAGGACACAGGAACAGCCTGCACAGGGACACAGGCATGAACCCACCAGCCTGTGTGGGTGGCTGCTGCCCCATGATTGGGCTCTGTTCACTGGCAGGAGGAGACACTTCTACCACCATCTCAGCTGCCATGATCCAGCTCCTTTCTCAGCCTGCCTGATGTGGAAGGAGTGATGGACATTGCTCTTAGCACAGCCTCTATCTGCCTCCTGTTCTGCCACATTGCACCTGGCAATTCTCCCCCTTTTCCCTATGTTTTTCCACTAGGAGAGCTCACAGTCCTCTGCCTTAGCAGCAGGTAGACAGAACAAGAAGGGCTGGACAGATACATGGTCTTGGAGGCTCCCCTGTCTCTCCCTGCCTGTGATGGTCAGACCCTCTATGAGTTCAAGGATCCCTGAATTCAGATCCCTGAATTCAAGGACATATCACTGAGCAGCAGGGATCATTGGTGTTTGAGGCACTTTTCCTAAGATAAGAGAAACTCTGTTCTGGAGGTTGGTGAAAAATCAGTGTTACATGAGGTGACAGAGTTATGAACTGGTCTCATTTCCATTGTGAGCTGGGAGCCCTTTGTGGGCTTAGGGAGCCCCAAAGGGCTCAGCACAGTATCTTCCAGGTTCCCAGCCCTGGGGAGCAGGAGACCACAAGTGAAGGGTGAGCAGCTCTGCTTTTGACTGGTGTGCTGGGTTCTGCTCACTGCCTCCTTAAAGCCTTCCAGGAGTAACTCAAGCCCCATTTAGAGGCAGTTCAGGAGAATAATGCAATAGAGACAGTGGTGGGCAGATAGGAAGATGACACAGGACAGATGTAATGACAGGAAAATTATGTGGAGAAGCAGCATAAAATATGGAGAAGCAGAAAGGAGCTGGTCTGCACCTACACACCCAGGCCCAGCCTGGAGCATAAGCATTGAAATGGAAATTACTTTCTATTTACAGTTCCAACATCCTCCTTGCTCCCCCCAAGGATCCAGACTGGGACCTTCCCTGTCTGTCTTGGGTGACTCTGTAGAGGGGGCAGAAGGATGCTGGCACTCTGTGTCACAGGCAGGTGTGTGGGGGGAACAGGGATGCTCTGAGGCTTTGGGGAGCAGACTCAGCTCCCTCATCCTCTCTGGACAGCAGAGACCTGTTACAGTGAGCAGTATGCTCATGGTTAAACACACACTCTGCCCTCACCACCTCCCAGGTCACTCCACAGTCATGCAGTGTCTCAGGAAGGCAGAGTAGGACATACAGGGGCTGGGCAGATCCACGGCTTCCTCCGAGTGGCAGAAGCCAGGAGGTATTTCAGACCTCCCTAGAAGAGTCTGTTCATTATTCTGCAGCATTATTCTGCTGTGCAGCAAGACATATATGGGAGTGCATAAAAGCAATGCCACCCCACATTCATGCTTCTTTAACTCACAGAGGCAGCACTGGCAGGAGAAAAGAATCCTGTTCCTGTGCTGTACCCACCTGGCCCCAGCTGTAAGAGCCAGGCCCCAGCATCTGCAGTGAGTGCCAAGGAGCAGGAGCTGAGGCTGAGCTGTGCCTGGAGCCAAAACCTTCCTTTGAGCTGCTCAGTGGTTGTGGTTGTGGAGGCTTCCTACCCTTCAGTGGGCCCTGGAGCTCAGCCTCCTGGACATAGATCATGGAGCAATATCAGGGATCACTGGGATGTGCCCCCAGGTGGTGGGTCCTTTGAGAGCAGAGGTGTGAGCACACAGAGCCTGAGGACAGAACCAAGATCTTCATCTTTTTCCACACTGACACACACCAAGGGCCCCAGGCCTAGAAGAGGTAGATACCACTTGTGCTTCACTCTTTAGGAACTAGAAAGGTGGAACTGAAAAGGGGTGATGAATTAAGAGGTGTGTCAGGGATACATGTCAGTATTTTTGCACCCTTGTATCCATGTTTGTTTGTGGAACCAAAGCTGTTGACTGATGAGGGTCTCTCACCCCACTTGGGTTGAGAGGCCCTCTCTAAGATCTCTTCATCAGGGAGCCAAGCATTCTTCAGTTGTGAAACAATCCCTGATCTGCTTTTCCTGCTGAAGGAACTTGTACAAGCAGAGCTGGGGCATCCATCACTGTGCTTTTACTCATGTGCTTCAAGAAGCAGCAGTGCCACAGGCACTGCCAAGCCCCAAACCTTTGAGCTGGACCCAGTTTGCCCATTCTCACCCCTATGTGCTGCTCAGCCCTGTTGAGAGGAAGAAGAGGCAAATTCCACACCTGTCTGCCTGCCTTGGTTGGTTCAGGGCAGGCATTTTAGGACAAGATTTTCTTTAATAACTCTCCTCATCTGCCAAACTCAAAATAAAATTTGCTGCTAGCAATCATGAGTCCTCTCCCTTTCCTTCCTTCCTCTCCTCTGCTTTTTTGGATAATTTTCTTTATTAAGACAAATGAGTGATAGTATCATATTGTGCATTAAACACTGGTCCTTGCAGTCTGTGAAACAAAGAGCATGAGGTAACTCCAAGATTCCAGCTGTTGGTAATTCATTCACGTTTGGGTGGGTCAGCTTTTAAGGAATTTTCTCAGAACAATTCTTTCAGATTTCGTAAGGAGCCTACAACATGAAATTTTGTGAGAAAGCACTATCACAGAATTACACTATCACAGAATGATTTGGGTTGGAAGGGACCTTATAGCATCCCATTTCAGCCCCAGCCATGGTCAGGGACATCTTTCACTATCCCAGGTTGCTCCAAGTCCCATCCAACCTGGCCTTGGACACTTCCAGGGATCCAGGAGCAGCCACAGCTTCTCTGGGCACCCTGTGCCGGGGCCTCACCACTCTTATAGTAAAGAAGTTCTTCCAAATATCTGATCTAAACCTACGCTCCTTCAGCTTAAGGCCATTTCCCCTTGTTCTGTGGCTCCAGACCCTGGTCCAAAGTCCCTCTCCAGCACTCCTGGAGCCCTTCTGGGTACTGGAAGGGGCTCTAAGGCCTCTCCAGAGCAGGCTGAATTACCCCAACTCTCTGTGTGGGCTTTCATTCAGCAGTCATATGCTCATAAGGGCAACAGTTCCCTCTTTCTCACTTTAGAAGCAGCCACAGAACAGTGTGAAACTTCCCAGCAGCTGGGTTTGCTGAAGCTCAGACAACCCTTTGACTCCCAGAGGCTCTGAGAGTAGCTGCGTGTGGATGAGTGTCTACAGAGCACAGTAGTGATGGGAAGGGCCCTTCTGTGGCACCAAGCAGGGGAGGAGACTCTGCTAAATGTCCCAGCCCCCCCCCGCCCCCCCCCCCCCCCCCCCCCCCCCGCCTCGTGTGTCTCATGCACACCCAGCCCTGGCAGCCCTGCTGGGAGCAGCAGGCAGACCCATATCCATGGCCTTCATTTCCCATCGACTCCAATTGGTCTATTCTAAGAAAGTCTGCATAGGATTCATCCACCCAAAGCATCATACTTCACAGCTTCGTTCCTACGCAGAGCTTGGTTCCTTGCTCTGAATAAACATCACTTCCCTGCCTGCCTCCCCTCAGCCAGGCTACTGCCTGCCTTCCCCTGTCCCTTAAGGAAGTATGGCATGTCTAATCCATACCTTGGGAGCTGTGTCCTGCTTACCACCATGTGCAGGACAAAAGGATATGGATAAAAATTACACCAGCCTCCTTGGCTTCCAATTCCAGCCAGGGCAAGCAGAGGCAGGTACTCCTGGTACTCCCAGGATGGCAACACCAAAAGGTTGATGCTCAGGGATCTGATCCCAGGCAGGTTCCATTCCACTTCCCAGTGAGCAAATGCCGGTGTTAAAGACAGCAGATGGTTTGTGGTTCCTGAAGAGTTCCCTTTCTTGATACAGAAAGGGATCAAAAGGTCCTGCTCAAAAGGTCCTGAGTGATGTCCGGAGGATGGTTCCAGGAAAAGGAGCAATGGCCATAAACTAAAAAACAACAAGTTCCAGCTCAACATGAGGAAGAACTTTCCATGGGGGGTGGCAGAGTTCTCGAACAGCTTCCCAGGAAAGATGTAGAGTCTCCCTTTCTGCAGATATTCCAAACCCACCTGGACAAGTTCCTGTGTCACCTGCTCCAGATGACCCTGCCTGGGCAAGTGATTGGACTGGGTGATCTTCAGAGGTGATCTTCTGTGATGTGAATTTTGTGCCAGTTGATGTGCATTTTGTCCCAGCCCCTCATACAACAGAAACAACTAATTTGTGTGAAAGCTCCCTGTCAGCTCCACCACAACACCAGTGTAAGAGACTCAGAGAACCTCCTGAAGCATCTCAAAGGTTACCACAGCCAGAAGCTAAAGGCAGGTTCAGAATCCTGCTTTTAGGTCTCAGGGTAATGCTCAGTAACAAAGAAACTGTACTGACCCCAAACACCGAACACCATCCAACTCTGGAAAGACACTCAAATAAGCAAAGACTTTGTGACAATGGTTCATCTGTGACATGCAGAACAAGTTTTTCAGGAAAGGGATCAAGAACTGTTTCTGTGAGGATTAATGTGATGTGAAAATCCAGGGAAAAACAGAGGGAGATTTGGCCCCTTGGGGAATATACTTGTAAAGCCCCGAAAAGCCCAGATACAGAAGATGACAGAGTGAGATGGACGAAAGGACTTAGTCTTAAGCTATGCCAGGGAAGGTTCAGGTTGGACATCAGGAGGGATTTCTTCATGGAAAGGATGGTCAGGCTTGGCAGGGGCTGCCCAGGGAGGTGGTGAAGTCCCCATCCCTGAAGGTGTCCAAAGAAGGATTGGACGTGGCACTCAGTGCTCTGGTCTGGGTAACAAGGTGCAGATTGGGCACATCTTGGACTTGATGGTCTTGGATGTCTTTTCCAACCTGGATGATTCTGTGATACCACCACAACTAGAACCATTAAATAGTGAGATTGAATACTCCTATCTGTGGGAACTGACAGTAGTCAGAAAATAGACTTTTAGGCTTCAGGCAGTAGCTTGAGCCTGTGGGAAAATTTAAGTACATAACTCTCCCACTCTAGCTTGGGAAACCATAAAGAGGAATCCAAACAATCGTTGCAGATATCCCTTTTCCTGACACCTGGTGTTTTTCTAACTTGTTTACTTGTAAGAAACAGTTAAGAGGTTTCGTTCCAAATGACCAATCATATTCATTGTACCGAAACACTGTATAAAAGAATCTGTCTTTCAAGAAACCTTTTGCTATAATGCCTGAAGAAACCAGAGTTTTACATCTCGTTATTTGAGCCATCTTGAATCGTAAGGTATATATCCTATTCCAATCTCTTACAGGGATAGTTGGTGATACATGAAAGCTCCAACAAGCCCCATGTTGCCGACTCACAAACGTAATCACCCAACACACTGTGTTCTCCCAGGACTTCAGTTATGAAAAATTCAGAGAGAACTAAATTCACCATTTTACCACTTGCAACAATCAGCTCAATGTCAGGGCAACACAGGGCAGACAGTGGCTCGTATCTCTATAAATCTGCTATTTTAATGTCATTTAAGCCCTGAAATTTTAACCCACTTCGGCCTGAGCAGACTTCAGTGTCTCCAGGCTGATACCTGAATAACCAAGGGCAACTCTTTCCTCCTCTTGCCCCTCAGCTTTGGCTCCAAAGGACACTCTGCCACTGTTGCATTAAAAAAACAACCATGAAACAGAAAACAACCACCATAGTCTGGTAGATGGTCTGGCCCAGAGCTTTTGGCAGGTGCTCCTTGAGGCAGCTGTAATCACTCATTTAAATCTAATTTATTTTTATTTTAGAAAGCTTCCTAACAGCTCAAAAGATTTCTTTCCTGCATCTCATTGGAATTGTGTGCACATTGCCATGGCAACCCATGCCCAAGATTTTTGTGGTCCAGAGCCCATTTTATTGGCTATTAAATATCTGTGATATATATGTATATTTTAAAAAAAATTAATAAATATATAGGTTTGTTCTCTCATCTGTCTGTTCAGTATGTTTATTTCCCAGTGAAATGCAGCCATTTGGCTTGGCCACAGCTCTTTCGCTTTCCTCATGGTACTGGCTGAAGGAAACAGAGATGCATCTACTGGTGATCATGGAAGTGGTGGAGGGGAGGAAGAGTAGTGGAAGACATTGATGTGGACACCAATCTGACCATCACACACATACAAAAGCCTTTAACAGATGACAACACCTTGTAGTCTGAATTGCTGCCCATTCACCATTATTTCCCAGGTGGGAGGGAAAGAGAAGCTCAAGAGGACTCCAGCCAACATATTCCCCATCTGCTGCTGGTGGAGCAGCAGTGTCCTGGCTGCAGCTCAACCACAGGTTTATTTCCTGCCACAAGGTCACTGGGGAAGTGGAGTCAAACCTGTGCCACTGGTGAGCAACAGGAAACATTACAACTCAGCTGCTTCCACTGAGAGTCCTTCTTACCATCCCGAAAGATAAGGACAAAAGTATCACTCCATCCCAGTACACACTGTTCTGTGGAATGGAAAAACACCTGTAACAAGACCTCTGTGCTGAACTGACCCTGTTCCTCCAACACGCCCATGTACCAAAGTGACTATTGCTTCTGACAGTCCCATGCCTGGATCAGAACCCACACTGACAGCTGTTTGACATCCCCCCTCCCAAGGACTAATTCCTCCAGGCAGTGTTTGCCTTGCCTGGCCACCCCCACAGCTGTGCTGGGAGAGAGGATGAGTTGCAGGCCTCCCAGCTCTCTCTCATTATTTAAGCTGTCAGTTGTTAATAATAGTGCTGCATTTCAACTTGATACTTCCCAGGGGGCCAAAACATGTTATTAGACCAAAATCGGTTCCCAGTGGAATATTTTTGGAGACTCTGCTAGAAGTGAGCCTGTGCCTCAGCAAGGGTGAGACACTCCTGACTGCTCTTAGGAGATTGGTACTGCACTTGCTGCTCTAAGACCCACACCTGCACTTACTACCCTTCACAACCAACATTCCTGCTCTCTAGATGCAAGTTATGGCTTTCTTAAGGATATGAATATAAAGATATATTGATTTAAATGATAAAAAGCTATTAAAAAGTGTCCAAAAGAGGACTATGAAGATGGGTAAGGGTCTGGAGAGGACACACAAAGAGCAGGTGAGGTAATTTGGCTTGTTTAGCTAGAGGAGACTGAGGGGAGACTCACTGGGGTCTGCAGCTTCTCCTCAGGGGCAGCTCCAATCTCTGCTCTCTGTGATCAGGGACAGGACCCAGGGAATGGCTGGAGCTGTTCCAGCGGGATTTGGGATGGAGCTCAGGGAAAGGTTCTTCCCCCAGAGGGTGCTGGGCACTGCCCAGGCTCCCCAGGGAATGGTCCCAGCCCGAGGCTGCCAGAGCTCCAGGAGTGTTTGGACAGCGCCACCAGGGATGCCCAGGGTGGGGTTGTTGGGGTGTCTGTGCAGGGCCAAGAATTGGACCCAATGATCCTATGGGTTCCTTCCAGATCAGGGCATTCTGGGATTCTCTGAATCACACAATCATGACCACCAGGCCTGGAGGAACCACGTATTCCTCTCAGTGAGGAAGGTATTCCTTTGAAGTTGCCAAGCGAGTGGTCAGTTCAAGTGAGAGCAAACACCTAAGAAATAGATAAGATGCTGATACTCTCTAGCTTGTAGCAACATTACCCAGCCAAGTTGTCCCTTTGCCTCGTGTGACCACAGAAACCTCTGCTTCAAATGCAGAAACAAGTGAACAAGTGCAGTGATTGAACCATCAGCCTGCTCAGGGCAAGAGCATGAGGGGAAGAAGGAGTAGACTGTATTATGGAGAAGGGCCTGACAGAAGAGCATCCATCTCCCTTGACTGTGTTAAGTGAGCCATTGCTTTGTGGGGACTTTTTTCCAGGAGAATCAGATATGATGGATCAGATGAGCCAGATAAAACTGAAGGGCTGGATGAGGAGTGCTGCAGAAAGCACCTGCTGACTGGCACCTGCTGACTACCAGTTGTAGTCACTCAAGGCCAGCTGAGCACTACAAAACACAGCCCAGCCCAGGGACAACAGGCAGGAGAGTCCAGCTGTGTCTCTGCCTCTCTCATCTGGCTAGAAGCATTTTACCCAACATCTACAGAGAAATCACTGTAAGAGAGTTCGCAGCATGCTTAGCAATATGTAACTCATCCTAAAAACAACAAAGAGCAGAAAAGAGGCAATAAGTGAAAAAGAACTAAAATAGAAACATGAAAATTGTATTGCATTGAGCCGTAGCTATAGTTGAGAACAGCCTTTGCACCAGGAGATTCAGGGTGGCTGTTTAGCTCCTCAGTGCTTTGCCAAATTTGCATAAAAACACCTCAGTAATTATAATTTAATAATGAATATGTATTGTTTTAATTGTGACTGCTTTTCCTGCTCTGCACTAACTGCAGGAATCACAAAAGTGCAGCAGGAGGGCTGTGGATGACTTTGGCTTCTTCCTCCAGCCACCTCAGTGACCCACTAGATCCTTGCTCTGACCCCCCAAAGTCTGTGCAATGCAAAACAAACCCTGAAGTGCTGAAATAGTCACTGCCCCAGAGGGAAGGAAACCCAGTTCCTTCTTGCCCAGGACAACAAAGTTCCAGCAAAGCTGCCTCAGAACATGATGCCAAGCACAGAACCACCATGGCACTTGGTGGTGAGGTCAACTTGAACTCCAGGTGGTTTCACTTAAAATCAACTCCTCTGACAAACCACTGGTTCTCAGAGAGCTTAAACCCTCAGGAAACCCTCAGAGAAATCCTTTTAAAATAGCACCCACCATCGTCTAAATTCACTAATTTAATTCTCATTGCATGATTATTTAATATCCAGCCAAAAAACCTTGGAACAGCCTGGTCTAGTGAAAGGTGTCCTTGCCCATGCAGGAGGTTGGAACTAGATGGTTTTTAAGTCCCAACCAATTAATCTATGATTCTATAAATTATGCTGATGGGCTCACTTGTCTTTCAGTGTACATGAACAGTCATTTATTAAACACCATTTCTGGGATTGGTAACCCCTGCCCATTTAACCTCTTCTGACCTGACCTGAATACATTTGACCCTGCAGTTCTGTGGAGGAGTGGATCAGGCAGGGACCTCTTTAATCTGTCATCTTTTAAGTCATGATACTCAAAAAAACAGTGTCTAGCTGAGAACTCCTCAGCAGTGAGCAAATTATCTCCTTCATCTTGCATATGACAGTAAGTGCTGTATCTTTGGAGGAGGAAGAGCAGACCAAGTGGCTCATGCTCTTTTTGAGCTTGAAAGAAAAGATATGCAAAATTACTCAGGAACACTTTTAATTAATTGCTGCCTACTGACAGCAGCTGGCAAAACAGCCCTTTGTCCATCAGCATTCAATTAACTCTGTTCTCCACTCGAGATGGTGGAGCAACACTGTATTTATTAATATTTTGGGTGAGTTCAAAGTGAATCGCTTCCGTGATTTATTGTCTACACGGAAAAATCTCTACATCTCATTTCTTCAAAGAATACTGTCTCCAGCTCAGGGATCAAAGCACTGCCAGGGAGACATTCTCCTCTGGGGAGGGTCAGGACTGATTCTCCACTTTGTTGGACCTTTTGGCAGGATCTGTCTGTGACAGAGAAACTGTCCTTAGAATCATACCTGGTTTGGGTTGGAAAGTACCTTGAAGATCATCTCTTTTCACCCCCTGCCACCTTCTACTAGACCAAATAGCTTCAATGTGTCACCCTCCAGAATGTATGTCCGTTGCCACTGATGCCAAAATGCTGAAGGTACTATATGGATTTTCCTCTGGAGCATCTCACCTGTGTACCACCTGCGGCTCATGCAATGTGTCTTCAGGACATGCACTACAGCCCTTTGGCCCCCTCAGACCCCCAGCAAGGGGGACTCTGGTGAAGGAGGATAGCTTCAGCAGTTCCTGAGAGCACAGAAAGGAGTGGTTGTCATGGATACCAACATGCAAGTGGAGGGTCCAATTCAGCTCTCCTCTGCCTGTCCTCTCTTGGCCTGTCATGTGGATCTGTGGAGTACCCATTCCACAGCATGGTGGTAAAGAAAATTGAAAATTAAAATCTGCATGGGAGAAAAACTGCAATGTTTAAGGGCAGACTCCCCAGCCTTTTCAACCAGGACAGCTATTCCCAAATACATAAAGCCAGGACATACCATGGGGTATACAGTTGCTGATGGTGGAAAGGAAGATGGGGGAAGAGGTAAGTGCAAGGAAAGGTGTTTGGCATCCTGGGGAGAAGATCTCAATCCTGAACTTACTGAGGAGATAAACCTTTCCTGGGCTGGATTCACGCTCCTGCAGAGCACTGGGCATCAACTGTACTTGGCACTTTCCCCCTGGCTGTATAAGACTGACTCCAGAAGTTTGAGAAATTTCACCATGTTTTCATTTTCAAAAGAAAACCTCTCCTCATCTATAAAGCTGCCAGATCTGATTATTTTGTGCTGAAACACACATTTTGTGATGAAACACATTGTGTTTCCCATCTGAAATTAGCATTTCTATTTATCCTGTAAATTTTGTTTGTTTTTTGTTCTGGCCAATCAAATTTTCCCATTCTCTTTTCCCCATAGAGTTCATCACAGTGTTCTGGTTGGATTTTAGGCATAAAATAAATTCTGGACCAAACAACTTTTTTTTTTTTTTTTTTTTTTTTTTTTTTTTTTTTTTTAAGTGACGTTTATTGTGGGACTGAGGAAAGACGAAACTTTGGTTTCTGAATTACTTCTGAAAGGTTCTATTATATGCATGCACATACATAGAATTACTCTAACAGAAGATCTTTCTGGATCCAGCAGCACTGAAATTGAACATAAATTAGAATATTTTCAAGATCATTGCTTGCAAACATAAGCATCAATTAGTTATCTCAGTCTGGTTAAGCAGCAGCGTGGGCAGATGATTACAAATAGTTGTTTTGCTGCCACTTACTGCCTTATCACCCCACACTGAAAATCCCTTTGGTTTTCCTAAGGATTTTGGTCTTTTTCTTAGATCCCAGTCCAAGGAAGCATCTAAACCTACACTGACACAAACAACCCCAGACGCTGAAAGTAACGTGGGTGCTTTACAGGCTTTTGAATTAAACCCAAACAGCAGCAGCCTTTGTTTATCACATTCATTAGGAACGACAGCCCCAGGGAGTCAGGGGGGTTTAAGCTATCACATGGTGTAGGGAAGCACCAGGAGTTCACAAAACATGATGAACTAAAAGAGGTTTTTAATGAATCCTTCGGACAGTGCATTCAGAGACCTGTGTGCCAGACCTAAGCTTGTTTCAGCCATGCCGGACATCTGGCCGTCTCAGGCCACCAGTCCTGCTCTACTCAAACCTCTTCCATGGCCCAATTCTTTGAACTATCCAAGAAGAGACTGACTTGGACATTTGGAATTTCACTTCCAGATTTTTTGCTCAGCCCTGGATTGCAGGGGTAAACCAGCTTGTATTGAGAGCCACCCGCTCCTTCCCCATCAACTTGGACTGTGATCCTTGTGGGACCTTTCCAACTCGAAATATTGTGTAATCTGTGAATTCCCAGTCCAGCCCACCCAGCTGGGACAGGTGAGAGCCATAGCCCCCACCCCCAGCCCCAGGCCTCACCACAGACCTGCTAATTACACTTGTCTCAAGATTAGTCAGAAGGAATCCGTTTCCTGCAAGCTGAGCTGAGTTTGGCAGCAGCTGCCACTGCCTCCTCTTGCCAGGCTGTGCCAAGCCAGCCTCGTCACACTCTGCTGGGTCCCTGGCATGGGCTCAGCCTCCTCAAGGCAACAGAGGGGCATTAGCTCTGCTTCATTAGTGTGGTGGTGGTTTGGGCTGCAGCCCTGCAGGGTCATTCCAAAGTAGGTTTCATAGAATCCCAGAATACCCTGAGTATGAAGGGACCCACAGGATCACCCAGTCCCACCCCTGGCCCTGCACAGACACCCTGGCAATCCTACCCTGTGCAACCCTAGCAGTG
Organism: Zosterops lateralis; assembly: GCF_965231275.1. Lineage (NCBI taxonomy): Eukaryota > Metazoa > Chordata > Aves > Passeriformes > Zosteropidae > Zosterops > Zosterops lateralis. The sequence continues at coordinate 242,389 of NC_139784.1, forward strand.
CTGTCCAAATGCTCCTGGATCTCTGGCAGCCTCAGGGCTGGGACCATTCCCTGGGGAGTCTGGGCAGTGCCCAGCACCCTTGCAGCCCACTTCACGATTTTACAAAGGGGAGAAGCTGGGAGTGAGTGAGGAGGTTGAGCACATCCAAACTCCACAGCAGAGAGGGAGCCCCGGTGCTTCTCTGTCCCTGTGTCTCAGGAAATGCACAAATTTCCTCTAGAGGCTTCACCTCCAGCCCAGCAGAGAAACTTTAGGGGACAGACCCAGAACTGACTCACCTCTTTCCCCATCTCCTCTCCTCAAGGTCTCCACTTTCCCTGATTCAGAGATCCTGCAAGCTGGCACTCCCTTTTTCTACACCTTCAGCCTACTGTTGCTGAAAAGATTAAATACAACAAAAAGTTGTGTTAATCCCCTGCTGCAGCCTCATAGACTGAAGAGCTGTGAGGAGCATCAGGACTGTGGAGCTTTATAGGGAACCACAGGTCCTCCTGCAAGCTCATTCCTGCAGCTCCCACCCGAAGGCTCACCATCCCTGTCCTCACACACCACACACTCATCCCCTACTCCATAGAATTGTTCAGGTTGCAAAAGCTCTCCAAGATCAAGTCCCATCATTCTCCCAGCACTGCCAAGCCCACCAAAACCCACATCTGCAAGTGCCACATCTGCAGGTTTTTTGAACAGTTCCAGGGATGTTGATTCTACCACTTCCTGGGCAGCCTGTCACAGTGCCTGACCACCTTCTCAGCGAAGGAAGGCTGGTCAAGACTTGAAATATTTTGCTCCTCTCCCTCCTCTCAGCTCCAGGCAGCTCCTAGCATTCCTGCCCAGGATGCTGTGGATGAATTGCACTGGTTCTTTCTTTGTTGAACAGTTGCCAGCCTAGACTTCCTGTGAAATTTCTTGGGACAGCTTCATGCCCTGAAACTACTGAGCACAAACCTGGAGTTAGGCCAATGCCCCTTCTCCGAGTTTCATTCTATGCTAAAAAGCAGAAGAAGCCTCTCCTCCTCCTGCATTTTAGATCCCGAATTTCTTTCCTCTAAAAAGACCCCATTTCTGTTAAAAGTGCCGGCCTCCTGCGCAGTATTGCTGCCCTCTTCTGGGCTCTCTGGCAACCACGGGGCTCAGCAAAATTCCAGCTACATACACCAGTCCTTGAGGTCAAGAAGGTGGCAATCCTTCCCAAAGCCCTGTGTCCCCAGATGAAAAGACTTGGCTCTAAAAATGAAGATATTTGAGGCTGTGCTTTCTCTTGCCCTGTCCTATGAACCTTGACCCTAGTAAATGCTCGGGCTTTAGCTCTTACCTGGGGCTGCTTTTTCAGTGGTATGTAAAAAGTAGTATGGGAAGGAAACTGAGTGCAAGACTGACTGGGAATGTTGTTTTCTCTCACCTGATTTAACCTGTATGATGGGTCTCCCACTAACTCCCAAATCCCACTGTGTCTGGAGCAGCCAGTGTTGTAGAGATTAATTAGAAGACAATTTTAATTAGCAAAAAAGTGTTTGTAGTCAGAGCTATCTGGAAAAAAATAGTTTTAGAGAGAAGGGTGTCCCTCTTCTCCTTGCTGGATATTTCAGCTATTGTGAGATGGCTGGGAGGACAAACAAAATGGACAGTAGCGGCTGGGGGAATGCTGGGGCTCTTGAGATCTGAGTCTTTATGTACCCCTCACCTGCTCCACAGACCTGCTCCTTCTCTGGGGGGCTGTTTCCCCTCCTGTCCCTCTCTTTTCTCATGGGAGCAGAGCCTATGATACAGAGGAGCCAGGACCCCCCTGCCTTCCCTTGCCCTGCCCAGCAGCAGATGGGATCAGCCACCTCCATCCCAACAGGGTTTTGGTAGTGAATCCAGGCTGCTCTCCCTGTGGATGAAAACACGACCCAGGACAGAGAGAGGGAAATGCTGGGGATACATTTGAGGAAATACAAGGCATTGCAGGGAGCAGGCCTGGAGATGAGGGGAGAGGAGGTTTGGGAATTCAGTGGGGCAAGCTGGGAACCTGCATAGCATGTGTATGGATGCAGCCCCACCTGGGACCATCCTACAGGCAGACTTGAGGTTCTTTATGTGCTTAAAGGAGAGAAAATGCCAGGAGCTATTGAAATAAGTGGCAGGAAGTGAGACTATGGTAAGCAGAGCTGTGGAGACCAGAGTCAGACTGGGACACCTCTGCTCATGTTGGCTGTGACTGGGAAGCCACATCCTCTGCCCAGGTCATTGGCAGAGTGGGCAGAGAGGGGAGGGTCCTGTCACCAGCACCTGGACACAAGGCTGGATGTGGAGAGCTCCAGGAGAGAGGAGCTGTGGGTAAGGGAGGTCCAGCAGGAGAGCTCTGCAGGTCTCACCTCTTTGTGTTCCCAGCTGGAGATAGGAAGGTGCTGGCAGGCAGACACATTGGCTGGGAGGTCCCAAGGCAAGGACTGTGGATCTCCAAAGGGGAAAGCAGAAGGCCAGTGCTCAGGCCCATCTCAGCGGGTGCTCACCTCACTCCAGTTCCTCTCCAAGGCTCCAGTCAGTCTTCCAAGGAGCAGAGTAGATAATATCCATCTCCACTGATCTTTTTCCTGAGCAACTCTAAAGCAAGAGAGTCAGCATCCCCAGGGTTCCCAACACCTTGGGTCCCCTGGGGGCTGGGTAGACATGTGGAGCATGGGGCATTCTGCCTGCTGGGCAGTTCAGAGCATCCTGTTACCGTGGTAACAAGGAATCTGCTGCTTCTCCCTGTCACCTTAGTGATGCCTCACAGGCTGGGTAGCTTCATCTTCCTGCCCACCTTGCTGGCACTCACCACATCTGGCCTTTGTGGGAAATATGGCCCTGAGAGGAATCTGGGAAGAAGAAATACAGCTGGAACACCCTAGAAGGAGAGGATGTTAGGAGAGATGATCAGAGGGATGGAGGAGTATGAGAGTGTTATCCAAGGGGTTTTTTTGGTGGCAATCGTAGCAGAGCAAGAGGCAGGGAAGACCCAGAAACCCAGACTGAAGGTGAATTTGCCTTGCACTTCAAGAGGAAAACTCTGGGTCTCCATCTGTGGACAGTCCCTAGGACTGGCTCGGGGGGGGGGGGGGGTGTTGAAAAAATAAGAGATATTGAAGAAAATAGGGAATTGCAGTTTTGAGGGGAAATTATATTTACAAAAGCCTCAGGGGAAGAAAAGACAGAAGTTGCTGAGCAAAGATCAAGGTGTGGCCACACACTAGGGAGGACTTCCTGCCAGCTTGGGTCATCCTAAAAAGCACATCACCAGCTTCCAATAGGAAGTTTGGAATCTTTTGGCAATCTCTTACTTTGGATTGGAATTTCTTTTAAGAAGGGTGTGTTTTCTCAATGTTGCAGTTTGTCCTGAAAATGAAGTTTAGATTCCTACGATTATCTACTGACATCTGCGAGTGAGCAGTTTAAATATAAAGACAGCCAGAAAATTGGGAAGAGTAAAGCTAAAAACTCCTTCTCACTTGTACTAGGATTTCTGGAGGTGGGAGGTAGGGGGAGGAAGAAGTGCTTTTAGGGTAAATATGTTCAGATCATCCTGCTGCCTTGTGAAAAAAATGTCTATGAGAAAACAGCATAAGGTAAAGAAAAAAAGAAGAGAAATATGAAAACACCCACCACTTCATTTAAGATCCAACAGCAATAAAGCGCACACAGCAGCTCAGAGACAGCAGAAGGCAGCAGCAACAACTCTTGGGGAAAATCTTGCCAGGCTAAGGTGTCACTCCCTTCCCTCTCAGAATGATGAAATAATGAGAAAATCCATTAAAAACTTACACTTCCCAGCCCCATGGCTGGGAGGGTGGGGAGCAGACACAGCTAGAGCAGCCTCACCCCTGATCCTGGCTGGAACCAAAGGAAAGGGCAGGGCTGGGGAAGCGTGTTTGTTTCCAGCCTGTGCCTATGGAGAAAACTTCACCCTGGTGAACAATGGGATGAGTAAAGCCTTAATGTTTCTTAAAAAAAAAAAAAAAATCGCCCTACACCCTGAGTCTAAGGTGTTTTTTTTCCTGACAGTTTTATCATAAATAAACCAAGTCTGGTCTAAAATCAATTGGGATAAAACCAAGCAGGAGAAGGAATGAAGATTTCCTTGTGGTTTGTGGCTGTGCATCCCTCCTGCCTGGCGTGGGTTGAGCTATGGGGTGATCTCCCTGATCACCTTTTTTACTGAACATGCTGGAACTTGATCGTTAGTACCTTTGAGATCTCCACTTCATAAAACATGAAACTCATGTTCAGAAATTATTACAAAGATGGCAGCCAGCCAGGCCAGACTTTGAACGATTCAATGGATCTCATTTCCTGAGGGAACCAGGCTAAAAATATATATATGATCTGAAGCAGGGGCAACTATTTTGAAATTCCCTGGTTTTGCATTCATTTTAACTCATCAGCTCATTAAGGGATTTGTTTGTGAGTTCTCAGATGAGTTTAGCAGTCACTGAACATGTGCTGTGGTGGCAAGAGGAGGGATACCCCTCCTACATAGCAAAGAAATTCCTGCTTGAAATACAGAATTCCAGCTCACATGTGAAACTGAACTTGGCTCATCCATAGGAAAATGCCAGGCATACAGATTCACTTTCTTACCACCTTACAGTGTTTGTTATTCCTGTGCTTGTCTTGCAAAAAGCACAACCAGTACCTCAGTAAGTGCATGGAAAAACCGTCCTGTGTTGTCCTGAATATGAGGTATTCTCCCTCCCTCCAAAGAAGCAAAGTGAGTTATCCCCACATGCTAACTCAATTTATAAACAAGAATTGATACAGGAATAGTTTCTCTATCCCTTCATGGCTGGAAATGAGGGATCTGGGATTGATGGGCATTTTGCATGCATTCCTTGGCTTGTTTTACCCTGTGAAAGGCTAAGGGCTTGTTAATAAAGGCAGGAGCTGCCCTGATACCTACTCAGGATTAACTCTGGTGATGCCAGGCCAGTCTCTGAGACCTGAGAAGGGCTTTCAGTGCTCAGCAGAGTCCAACTCTCCCATGGGCTGATCCATATTTGTGAGCAATGCAGAGGGAGAAGCAACATAAAAGGGGCAGGAACAGGGGGACTAGCTGGGGAGCAGAAAGAACAGCATGGAAGAGCAGGCTGGGGGTGAAGGGAAGCACAACTACTCTGTATTTTGGATGTTATAATATCTAGGACATGGGTCTGGGTGGTCTGGGGGAGCAGAGAGTTGAGGGGGCAACAGGCTCAGCCTGAAGGCACCTGGAGAGGCTCAGGGCAGGATTTGCAGGATGATGACGCCCGTATGGCAGGTGACACACAGACATAAAGGAGGGAGGAAAATAGTGGTGGCCTCTGCCAGAGGTAGGTGAGCTAGTGGGAAAAGAACAGCAGAGGGTAGCAAATGACTGGATTCCTCTCCCGGGCTCTTGTGAGCCACAAGCTCGGCAGCATGTGCAGCCTGGTGCAGATGCACAGTGCACATCTGGGCAGGTCTTGTTTAAAGATAAAAGGGGGGGATGAGGCATTTTGATGAGACAGATATGTTCTCACCACAAAGGCTTGTTCTGAAAGACATTTCCTTTCGAAATTTCCTGCTAACATATCCCCAGTGACCCCACTACCACCAGGGAGAAGGCGAGGCAGAATGTGAGGCTTTGATTAGAATCAGAGGAGAAGGTTTTGACCAAATGAAAAGAAACTTCTCCATGTGGGGATTTAATTTCCCAGGAATAGTGGCAATGTTGGTTGCTATTTGGGCATCTTCTTCCTAACTTTTAAGGTCTGAGCTTTGCCCAGCTTTGCTGGTGCCTGTGGATTGAAAAGATGGAAATTCTCACCCCTGCGTACCCTCCACATGCCACACTGCTCTCACTCATTCAGAGGGGAAGCAGGTTTTTTTGCAAACCAGGTACATACCCAGGTACAAAACCAAAAGTCCAGCAGGGCTTTGCACTCATATTTTAGGACCTGAAGCCATCCCTGGGCCTGAATCTCTCTCACAACCCTGCCCCTGCACACCAGCCCAGCTGATCCTGCTGAGGTTTCACATCTGGCATGTCCAAGTTTCCTGCTTCTCTTTGCATGCTGCATGTTCCCTGTTTAATGCAGGGGATGGGGTAGGGGAATGATTATAAATGCTCTAAGTGTCATTAGCAGCACTGGGTTGATCACTAGGCAGCCTCCTTTTCTCTCTCCCTGCAGATGTAGATTATCCATGTCAGGCTCAGTGCTTGCCTTTGCCCCTAAAGCAGCTGGGAGATGGCCTAAGCTGCTAGCCCATGTCATCACATGGATCATTCATCTTCATGAGAGAGCTGGCTGAGCAGAGCCATGTGTGCCAGGCCATTCCCTGCTCTCTGGCTGGGGGCGATTAGGATTTTTAGGTGGTGAAGGCCACAGAGCCCTGGCAGGGAACAACTGCAGTGGTCAGTCCTGGGCTGGTGGCACCAGGAGTATCCCAGAGCAGAGTTAAGGCTGATCCCTGGTCTTCACCGAAAATCTTTTCAATCCTCACTGAGTTATTTTTATGACTGTAGGTGCCTCTGCCAAGCATGAAGGAATGGAGCTTTCTCATTGAGGCATGTTAAGTTTGATAACGCCAGTTTTCAGTATCATGTCATCTGCCAAAAAGGCTCTTGCAGAAACACAAGAGCAGCATCTTTTGTGTCCATAGGTGGCACTTCAAGTGATCTCCACTGCTTGTTTCTGTGATGAGTCTTGAGTATACTAAGTGGGTTACACATAGTGCTGCCCGTTCCCGAGAGAAAACACAAACCAACAGAGTGTCAGTTTATACGGTGCTTTATTTGAGGCCCCGGGGACCTGAGGACTAATGTCTCAAAGTCAGCGTCCCAAGTTGGTTACAAAAGATGCTCATCTTTTATACCTTTGTTACAAGTCTTACTTCATCAGCCTACGTGCAGTATCCTACGTATTTTACTTTATTCATCTTACAGGTAACCTTTCTAAAGGCTATAAATTTTGCACGCTTGCTCTAGCTAAAATAAAGGTTAATTCTCTAAGCTTAACTCCCACCATAGAAAACATTTTATTGGTAACCATGTAATCATATTTCACAAGTAATTTGTATACCTATATGTACTACATGCTCTACTAAGTCCTTTAAAAGTTGTTCCTTACATCAGCAGATTCTCAGGCCTCATTTCTCAGGTTTGGTTCCCATGGGCCTGCACAGGGACCAACTCCTTAGCCTAACTACTGCTAACGGAGGCCTTATGGCAACAACTCCCCCCTTTTGAGCATTCTTCAACCAGTTGCAAGGATGCTCAATTCTCTTCTTCATGCAGCAGTCTCTATATAAGATGGTGGTGGAGTAATTCTTGTCATGACTTCATTTCGGGTCATGGCCTTCATGACTCTTCTCGTATGCATCCTTTCCCTAAAAATCATTCTTAAGAAACAACGATATGCTACAAAAATAATCACAACCAAGATTATAATCATTATTACATATTGAATAACAGAGGATATCCAACCAAAAACCTGGATCCCTAAAGAGCTAAATATTGCTCCAATCCAATTGTGTTCAGCATCTTCTTTGGTTTCCTGTATCTTAGACTCTATATCATTCAATTGACTTATGTCTTTTTCTACTTCCTTTGTAATGTTTGGGATATGGATACAGCAATGATCTGGTTCTATCATGTAGGTACCCGCAGACACCATGTTCCTTTAATAACAACATATCCAATGCCTTTCGATTCTGTATAGCCATCTTAATAGTTGCTTGTAGCTGCAAATTCAAATCCTTAAACCCCTTTTTAGTGGCTGATGCTAATCTCTCAGTTTGTCCCAAAAGCCGGTAGAGCATTTCCCTATTTCTATAGGTCGATATGGGAGCAAATAATGATTCTAACATCCAACCCAATTTGATCCCTCCTGATGGTTCATGCCACTCATCTTCTGGATCTATTCCCTCCATGACCTCTCTTTTATTCCTCCTTCCTATGTCCAAATCTGTCAATCTTGATTGTTTCCAGAATGGGCATAATGTGGGCACTCCCAACATTATTTGGGTTACCAATCCATCTATAGGTATATGTGTGGTCCACATTCCATGTCCCATGACCCATACTAAATTCCCTGGATTTCTTATGGTAGTAGTTTTGCAATTCACCTACTTTTGCCCTTTTAATTCTCCTTTTATAGAGTGGTTGTATCCTCTACATTCACATCCCCATTTCAGCAAAATCTTCACTGGTACCAGCCCTATCTGCTCTCCTGGTGTATCACACATAATTACCCTTGTGCAATTCCATGACTCTACTTTCTCTGTCATTTTCCTATGACTTGTTTCTGCTGTCAAAACATGGGTATGTGTCTGGTTCTTTCTACCAGTCCATTGTATACACCATCCAATTTTCCCTAGATAACTATATGTTTCCAGCAAGCTTGGCCCCCAGATTGCTTGCCATGTAGTCCACTCTTCCTTGCTATCCTGGCAAACCACTTCATAGTAATATTTTGTAGTGGGCATTTTATGCGATTGTACCTCATCATATTCACACCATCCTACATTTTTGAATCGTCCAATCGTGATAAATTTGGAATTGGTTAAGGCTTCACAATCCCCTCTGCTTCCAGGTGATGACCACTGTTTGCGGAGAGTTGTTGTTTTAACTGTCCACTCAGTACGGTTATGCAACTCTTTCCTACATTCCTTTGTCCCATTTCTGGTGATCGGAGGCATTTCAGTGATAGGAATAATTCTCCAGGGTATGGGATCCCCTGCTGCATGGGGTAAAGGTAGACAGCAGTTATGGATGACACATTCTGAGTTTTTCCAAAGTCTCGTATCAGTCCTACTACCAGATTTTCCTGTTTAGAATTTCTTGGTAACCCTACCTCATTATCTACCTGCCGAGTCACTCTCATCTCACCTAGGTACATCATCGTTCTTGCATGTGCCCACCAATCATCCTGTGCTATCCAACACTAGTAAATGCCTTCATCTTTTCCTGGCTGCACATTCCTTACTATCAGGATAATTGATTCTCCTAATCTTCTTTCTATCTGATACTTCCCTCCAGATGTTAAATTTTTCCCAAACCACCATCCATACTTGGAAAAATGCTGGCCTTCTTTAACTTCACAAGTAAAAATCACATCCTTCCCTTTGGTTACTTGATATTCTCCATGTTGGGCCTTAATTTCAGAGCCTAAGTGGGCCCTTGCCTCCACCTTTCGTAACCCAAAATTCCCTTTCCCTCCACAAGACACTATGCACAGATATATACCTTCTGTCTCTCCTATCTTTGGATCAGTATAATTCAGCCACCCCTTCCCATAAGTTCCCAGAGTCCACCAACTTATATTCCCCAGCTGTCTTTCCCATTGCTGATGTTTATTCTGTTTCCACCACTTGACTTGGATATCCTGATAACATTTCTTTTCCAATTTGAAGGTACAATTTATTCTCAAAGGAGGTCCGTCCCACGTATCCACCTGAGTTGAGACTGGAGTTACATTTACAGCTACAGTTTCTTCACTTATTTTCCCAGTATCCCATGGTAAAACTTTCAATTTGAAACTCCCATAATCAAAACTCTCTCTTATCCAGACTATGCAACGATAAACGTCACTGTCAGTTATCGTGACATTGGATAGTTGCAGGGTGGTATTTCCTTTTTGCTCATCCTCATCCCAAACCATAGTTATACCTGTATGAATTTGTTCTGCCCCTTGTCTCCTCCACTTTATATTGATTTCGTCGGATCCAACTTTCTGGTTGTCCGTGAACAGACAGGTCATAGACACATTCATTCCTTCCATCATCACTATTTTGGGTTCAAGTTCTGTAATAACTAAAAATTCATTGGTTAAAGGTAATAAACAGATCAGCAAGAACCCAACTGTCAGAATCCGACCTTGGGCCGGAACACCATTCGAGTGGGGGTTAACGGTTGAACTTCCCAACGGGTCGGCACCTTCTTGACTCGGGTGTAATGTATCCAGTTGTTGATCCCCTCGACTTTTACTGCGGTGAAAGTAGTCATGATCACTTGTTGTGGGCCTTCCCATGTTTCTTTCAAGGGGTCTGTGTTCCAATTCTTCACATAGACCTGGTCTCCCGGCTGGATGTCATGGACAGGATTTTCCAGCGGCAGGGGTCTGTTCCATTGCAGGGCTCCTTTTAGGGCAGTAAGTACCTTATTCAGAGACAACACATAATTAAAAAGCACATCATTCCCTACTACATGAGGGTCTCCCTTTAATACTGTAGCATGATATGGTCTGCCATACAGTATCTCGTATCAACTTACTCCTATCCTCTCCCGGGGTTTAATCCTAATTCTTAACAAGGCTAATGGTAGGGCCTGAGGCCACTGGATTCTAGCCTCCTGACAGATTTTCTTAATCTGTCCTTTCAGGGTTTGATTCATCCTCTCTACTTGCCCGCTGGATTGAGGCCGCCATGGGGTATGCAAATTCCAGGTAACATCTAACAGCCGGGCGACTGTCTGTACCACTCCTGCCACAAAATGAGGTCCCCTGTCAGAAGAGATTCCTAATGGAACCCCAAATCTCAGAATGATTTCCCTCATTAATGTTTTCACTACCTCTTTGGCCTGATTAGTTCTGCAACGGAATGCCTCTGGCCATCCCGAGAATGTGCAGACATACACCAGCAGATACCTGTATCCTTGTGATCAGGGCAATTCGGAAAAATCTATCTGCCAATAATCTCCTGGCTCTGCTCCTACCTGTAATTTCCCTAGTTGTATCTGCTTCCTCACTATTGAATTATTTTTAAGGCACACTGGACACATGGCATTCACTCGTTTAGCCGTTGTTAACATCTGGTTAGAGATAATTTCCCTCTTCAGAAATTTTACCAATACCTCTGCTCCCCAGTTGCATTTATTATGCTCAGTTTCTAAAATCACCTTCATCAATTTGGTAGGGACCACTACTTGGCCAGTCCCAGTCACATACCATCCCATTGCATTCTTCTGGGCCTGGACCAGCTGTGCCAATTTCTCATCCTCAGCGGAATAACTGGGTTTTTGTCCCATATAAGGTTGTACCGGTCCTACCTTCGTTGGAATCAGCGCTATTTCAGTCCAGACCTTTCTAGCAGCTTTTCGTGCGATTAAATCAGCCAGCCGATTCCCTCGAAAAATCTTTCCCTCATCTTTCTGGTGTCCTTTCACATGCATCACAGCCACTTCCACTGACTTATACACAGTTTCCTGTAGCAGCAGGATCTCATTCCGATGTCGAATGGATGTCCCCTGTGAACTCAACAGTCCTCTCTCTTTCCATAAAGCCCCATGTACGTGCAGAACTCCAAATGCATATTTTGAATCTGTCCATATATTTACCTTTTTCCCACTGCTCAGGACCAGGGCTCTGGTTAATGCTATAATTTCAGCCTTCTGTGCAGATGTTCCTGGAGTGAGGGCCCTAGCTTCTACCACCTGCGTAAGGGTCACCACCGCATACCCGGCATACCTGGTTCCATTCTCTACGAAGCTGGATCCATTGGTATACAGTTCCTAGTCTGGCATCTCCAGGGGCACATCTCTCAGGTCCGGTCGGCTAGCGTATACCTGTTCGATGGTTTCCATACAGTCATGTGTTAATTTGCCCTCATTCTGCTCACTGCGGAGGAACTCTGCTGGATTGATGCAATTAGTCACATTGAGCTCAACATCATCCTGTTCTCTGAGCAATGCATGGTATTGTAACAATCTGCTAGAGGACATCCAATGCCTTCCTTTTTGTTCCAAAACTGCCAGTACCATATGGGGCACAAACACCTCCATCTTTCTCTCCAGAGTCAATTTTCGGGCCTCCTGGATCAGTATTACTGTGGCTGACACTGCCCGCAAGCATGCTGGCCATCCTGCGCTCACAGTGTCCAGTTGTTTAGAGAAATACCCAACAGGCCTCTTCCACGATCCAAGGGTTTGGGTTAGTACGCCCAGGGCTAGTCGCTGCCTCTCACTGACGTATAGCTGAAAGTCTTTATTTAAGTCTGGTAGGCCAAGTGCAGGTGCCTCTTTCAAGGCCCGTTTCAGATCTAGGAAGGCCTTCTCCTGTGGTTTGTTCCACTGCAGTTGAGACTCCTTTAAAGCTTCATAAAGGGGTTTAGCCATTAGCCCAAAGTTTGGTATCCAGAGTCTACACAAACCCACCATTCCTAAAAAGGATCTTAGTTCTTGGTGGTTTCGGGGTGTGGGTATTGCACAGATAGCTTCAACTCTATTGATTCCCAATTTCCTTACCCCCTTTGAGATTTCACAGCCTAGGTATATCACACTCTCTTGGACTAATTGGGCCTTTTCCTTCGAAACCCGATATCCTCCTTGTCCCAGCATATTCAGCAGTTCTATGGTTAGGGTTAAACAGACCTCCCGTTGTTCTGTAGCCAGAAAGATGTCGTCCACATACTGGAGGAGAACGTAAGAGAAGGGTGATTCTCTTACCTGAGTCGTCTTCCATTCCTCCAGCTCTTTGGCTAATTGATTTCCAAAAATTGTAGGAGAATTCTTAAATCCTTGGGGAAGTCGTGTCCAAGTGAGCTGCCTTTTTCGTCCGGTATCCGGATTTTCCCATTCGAAGGCAAAATATTTCCTACTTTCTAATGCCAGTGGGATGCAGAAGAAGGCATCTTTTAAATCGATAACTGTAAACCATTGGAATTTCTCTGACACAGATGTTAACAAAGTATACAGATTGGCCACCACTGGGTGAATGTCTTTGACAATGTTATTTATTGCCCTTAAATCCTGCACTAGTCTATACTTACCATTTGTATATTTCTTTCACTGATGCTAGCAATGTATAAGGATTAGCAACTACTAAATGAATGTCTTTTTAGTTATCTCATTTATGCCCCTTAAATCCTGTACAAGTCTATACTCACCATTACATTTCTTTACTGGGAATATTGCAGTATTGTATTTTAATTCACATTCTTCTAGAATTTGGTACTTTAGGAATTTATCAATGGTCTTTACTATTCCCTATCGTGCTTCTGCCTTGATAGGATATTGTTTAATTTGCATGGCACTTGACTTGCCCTTCCTTCAATTCTACCTGTACTGGCTGTGCCAATTTAGATTTCCTTAGTATATCCGTTTTCCACACAGAGGGAATCACTACTTCTTCTACCTTTTTAGGAATATTGGAGTTGGTTTCTCTTTTACTGTTAAAATCTTTCCTGGTTTAGACTCGGGTATCCTCATTACAAGTTCACCATTCTCAAAAGTAATCACTGCCTTTAGAGCTGCCAGAAAATCACATCCTAAAAGCAGAGCTGAACACCCAGGCATATATAAAAATTTATGTGTTAAAGTTTTATTTCCAAAGCTCAGATCTAGGGGTTGCAGGAATGGCCAGATCTCCTCTTTCCTTGTGGCTCCAATAATTACAGTCAATTTTTTTTTTTCCCAATCTGCCCTTCTACATAATTTAATATGAAATATTTACAAGAAAAGTGACATCTTTCCCTTCTAAGCGCAGAGTGACCATCTGTTCCTTTGATCCTGGCTTCCCCTCACAGATCCATGACTCTGGCTATGCTATTCAACTGAGGCTGAACATACTGACTAAACCAGTTTGGGCACTCTCGCTTTCAATGTCCTTCTGATTTATTTATTCTTAATACTCCACAGCCTCTGCCAAAACCACTTCTATTACTGTCCCGACCGGTTCTGCCACTACGTCCTCGCCACCTCTAAAAGCTTGTCCAAACTTCTTAACTTTCCGCTTTCCAGTTTCTGTAACTTTTCCTAGTATCCTCCTGTGACTGGTCTAGAAAAATAAAGGTGAGCTGAATCTTTGCTTGCTCACTATCTATCTGAAGACCAGTATATTTCCTGGCTGCATTTGAGCTATCCCCTCCACCACCACTGCTCTCTGCCCTGTCCCCCCTGCATCTCCCTTCCCTTCATCCCCGCCCCACAGTCAAATCCCGATCGCTGCCAGGGATAGAAGCAATGGGCAACTCCGGCAGAGGAGGACTGGGGATACGGGACAGGAGCCGATGACATAGGCGTACGTGGGAGAGGAGGGTCGGTAGAGGGATAAATCTTTGAGCAAGTGTCAGCAGAGAAGGGGGATAGCCAGGAGAAGCATTTTGGATAGGCGCAAGCAGGGGAGAGGAAACAGAATCAGGTGGGGTGAGAGTAAGTGGAGTAATGCTGACGGAACGTTGGTAGGGGCAGTGGGTCCTACAAATAAATCAGCTTCCAAATCATCTCCTCCCTTGTTTTCCCAAAACCAGGTGTTCTACACAACACTTATCTTGGACGCAGGCCAAACAATGATTATTTTCTAAGACCAGTGCTTGTATTCCACATTCCACCAACCATGCCGGTTTCTCTTTTAAATAAAAGAAAAGATCTATGTATGGCAATTCATCAAGTTTCGATTCTCATTTACAATGTGGCCTCAGTTGTGATATAAGTTCTGATTGTAAAGACCCATTTTCTGGCCATCTCTGGTTTGTTTTTGAGAGCATAAAACAAATCAAGATAAGGTATTTAATCCCATTTCTCATTATTCTGTAAAAAGCACATCAAAAGGGTTATAACATCAGGGTTAACAGATCCATTCAAAGGCCACTCTGGGCCACCAGTTTCATATAGTGTCCACCGATGATTACAATAATCAATCTTTTTACTTTTATGTAACTCTTGGTGGAATCCTTCCTTTTTCCACCTTCCCAGTAAACATCCCAAGGGGGAATTCCCTGGGACCTTATCATTAGATTGTACCAAAGCCTTAAAGGTTTTAAACGGCATCTTTTTTTTTTTCTCTTTTTCTTTTTTTTCTTTTTTTTACACCTTAATTTGCTCACACACACACACACACACACCCCCCCCAATACTAATACTAATACCAATACCAATACCAGTACCAATACCAATCTTGCCACTTCTTGTCGCCGCGAGGGGCAAGTGCCGAGCCTGCGAGGCTTTCGCCTCGTCTGACGGTCGGCGCCTAGGCTTCCCAGACCATAGACGTCTTTAGCCCAACCCTGCGGGAATCGCCGTCCCGTCTTATTAGGCAGGCACCCAAACCTAAAGAATAAAGCACCTTTGGGCTTACCTTCTCACAGTTGTCCGTCAGGCGCGGGGTCAGGCGCGGGTCGATGACTCCCCAGAAATCACCTGGTGCCGGTGTGGAGTTGATCAGCTCGTGAACCGCCCCAGCCACCTCCGGAGTCCTGCCGCGGTCACCAGAAAACTGCTGCCCGTTCCCGAGAGAAAACACAAACCAATAGAGTGTCAGTTTATGCGGTGCTTTATTTGAGGCCCCGGGGACCTGAGGACTAATGTCTCAAAGTCAGCGTCCCAAGTTGGTTACAAAAGATGCTCATCTTTTATACCTTTGTTACAAGTCTTACTTGTAACAAGTAACAAGTCAGCCTACGTGCAGTATCCTACGTATTTTACTTTATTCATCTTACAGGTAACCTTTCTAAAGGCTATAAATTTTGCACGCTTGCTCTAGCTAAAATAAAGGTTAATTCTCTAAGCTTAACTCCCACCATAGAAAACATTTTATTGGTAACCATGTAATCATATTTCACAAGTAATTTGTATACCTATATGTACTACATGCTCTACTAAGTCCTTTAAAAGTTGTTCCTTACATCAGCAGATTCTCAGGCCTCATTTCTCAGGTTTGGTTCCCATGGGCCTGCACAGGGACCAACTCCTTAGCCTAACTACTGCTAACGGAGGCCTTATGGCAACAATAGGACAGGAGCATTTGGGAGGGAGCTTCTTATGAGGCATTGATTTAGAAGAATTAAAGACTGTAGTCAAAATAGATAGTGCTGAGATAATGTAGCTAGGACTTCCCTTTTGCTAACAGAAGCCAGACTGAAGGAACTGATAATTCTTAGAAGGAACTAATAAATCAGGGAAGCTGTCAAACTAGGCTTTTGCATCCTGAATAATCAATAGACCCTATGAACACAATACAATCATAAATCAAACAGTCCTGGAAAAAACAGGATTTAGCTGTCACGAACACAAAAGGTTAAAAAGTCAAGGGAGGAAGACCCATCTTACTTCATCATTTTGGGACCCCACCCCATTAAAAAGATCACCGACCCATTTCAAAGAACAAACTACGCATGTTTAATGGCTTTTTGGGCTAATTACCATACGAAGCGGGGAATGGGAGGTACCAGAGTTATGAATATGCATTTGTAGTTTGTGTATTCAATACTCCTGTAGATAAAAGACCCTGTGATGATCTGTAAATTGCGCGTGTGTATTTGGGAGCTATCCCGCACGCTGCCCGGCGTCGTAATAAACATAATAAACATACACTTTCTAACTTTAAACTGTTAGAGAGTCTTTGTCCGTCATAGTTGGATATTGGTATTAGATCAATATCCATAGTTTTTTAATAAATCACTTACATGTACACAAGACTACTTAAATTCACAGGCACATAGAGCAGGAGAGAAATCACAAACCAGAAAGCAAATGGGAGATACATTTTTGGGCTTGTAGGGTCAATATTCCCCATTTAGGCTTGAGTCTTACCATCTTGTCCTCCTGGCATGGAAATCCAAATCCAAATACAATCCCCTGGCCATGGGATACTGGCAAAGTGGCAGCTTGAAACATCAGCCTGAATCTCTGACGTGGCTGAGAGCACCTCTTCCTTCCAGCTGGTTTCCCCTGTGCTGATGGCTGAAGAAGCCATGGTTTCTCTTATTTCAGCTGTAATTAGGGGTAATTTAGCCTCTCTCTGAGAGTGAGAGCAAACAAAAATGCAGTGTTTGGAAAACAGAGTGGGATGTTGGGTCTGTGAAATGGGTTATTTGTCAGGTCTGGAAAGTGGGATTTTCCATGTCTGGTCTGCTTGAGATGATTTGAATGAATGCATCCAAGTCACTTTGCTGCATCTCATGCCTCCTACCGGTGAAAAAGAGCCTGTCTTCTGACAAAGTGTTGTGGTTTGACACTGTCCAAATGCCAGACATCAATGAAAAACTATTCATTCATTTTCCTCTGCTATAGCTGAGCAGAGGAGGGGGAAAAAACCCAAAGGGCTTATGAGGTGATATAAGAATTAGGAGAAAACACTCTAAGGGCAAAACAGGCTTAAGCATGAAAGTATAAAGTAAATTTATTATTAACAGAGTTAGAGGAGGATAATGAGGAATGAAATAAGCTTTTAAAACACCTTTCCTCCCCCCAGCCCCTCCCTCCTTTCCACCAACAGCACATGGAGACAGGGCATGGGAATTTTGGTCAATCCTTCACTCAAAATCTTTTTTTCAGTTTGCTTAGGGAGAGGAGTCTCTTCTGCTATGCCATGGGGTCCTTCCCATGGGAGACAGTTCTCTGTGAACTTCTCCAACCTGGTTCTAATTTTCACAAGTAGCAGTCCCGGCCAACCTGCTGTAATGTGAGTCCCTTCCAAGGGCGAAACAGTCTTCCCAAAACTGTGTGGCATGGGTCATTTTAGTCCATGGGGTGTGGTATTTTAAGGATAAGCTGCTCTGGTTTGGAAGTGAGGACCCTCTTCCTTCACCTCTGGAAGCAAAGGCCCTCTCTCTATCTCCAGAAGTCAGGGCCCTCTTTCTCTGTTTGGGTCTCCCACAGCTTTTTAGCATCCACTCGCTCCATGACCACCTTTTCTCATGGACTGTGAATGGATCTCTGCACCCC
The DNA here is from genome assembly GCF_965231275.1 of Zosterops lateralis. Classification (NCBI taxonomy): domain Eukaryota; kingdom Metazoa; phylum Chordata; class Aves; order Passeriformes; family Zosteropidae; genus Zosterops; species Zosterops lateralis. Next base: position 260,021 of record NC_139784.1, read on the forward strand.
CTCCATGGACTTCATAAACTACAGGGAGACAGTTTGTTGTATTACAGTCCTTACCACTGCTTGCAGAGAGATCTCAACTTGGACACTTAGAGCACCTCCTCCCCCTCTTCCTTTCATTAACTGTGGTGTCGCTATGTTGTCTTCTGCCACATGTCCTCACTTTCTTCTCGGACTAAGAAGAAAAACACCCCTGCTGCTTGTAAGCACCATTGCCAACAAACTCCACCAGTTCAAAGATTTCTGCAGGATTTTGCAGCGCTGAGAAGTTGATTTCATCCAGGCTCCATGTTGAGGAATCACTCCCCATGCCCCTCGCTGCCAGTCCTGTGGCCCCTACTGCCGCAGCACCAGGGCCACTCAAGGCCTCTCTTCATGCAGGGTGCTGAAAAGAAGGTGGCACTGCCCCTGCCCTTTGCCTGCAGCTGGCTAGAGGTGGCCAAGCAGGCAAAGTTTGCTGCGAGCTGTACCAAGATGGCAGCAACTGCATGGCCGTGCAGTGGCCATCAAGTTAGGGGTGAGTGGGAGTCACACGGAAGAGGCAGCAGGATGATATAGCACAGAAAGGGCCAACAGCTTCTATTTTTCACAGGAGAGTGGATCTGGGAGCAGTCTGACCTCTGCCCATCTCAGCAGTGGCAGTGAAGTTTTCTTCTCTCTCTTGCTTTTTCAGGAAAGAATCTAGTAGCCCAGCAAAAGGCACCTTCTCTGGTGCTCACTGCAGACCCATCAGTCGGGGGCTAAGGCTCCACTTTACCTCCCTTTGAAGGTGTGAGAAACAACACTCTTAAAAATTTCAAAGGTTTATTAAAAACCTTAACAACATACAAAAAAGGACTAAATAAGGAAAAAGGAGAGTACAGCAAGAGTTAGTGACTCCACCACCCACGAGCTCATCTACAAAATGGCTGGTCCACCTTTTATACCCCTGGTGTTCCCTCAGGCAGCCCTGGCCCTGCCCAAAGCCTGTCAGTCAACTCTTCTCTGCCGTTCATTGGTGGAGGCCTCTCTCATGCAGCTTGACTGGGGGTCAGGTGTCACCATGCCACACCTCCCAGTAACAAACCTGCCCTCCTCCCAAATGCCTCGTGTAGGGAAGGGCACAGGTACAGCCCTCCCTCCACATGTCCCGAGTACCACGGCTGTCCCTTGGCAACCATACGGGGGGCGGGGGGTAAGGGGACTATGGAGAGAACAGAGGACATCCAAACAACAAATCACAATAACATAACTATATATCGATAAAACTTTCCTTAATGTACACATAATATTCATCCCTTAATTGCGAAAGCCAACCACATCATTACCCTCTATAACAAAGACATTTCCTCTATGAAGATTTCAGATCTGGCTATGTCCAACCTTTGCCAGCCTCCCATCTGCCCACTCCAGTTTCAGTCCTTGAGCTGCTCAGGGCAAACCTTTTCGCTTATTTCCTGGCTCCTCTGGGAACCTCTGGCTCTCCCTTTCCTGCTCTTTTATATCTATCCCTCAATAACACAGAGCTGCCAGGACAAGAGTGGTGACAAACAGCTTCCTTTGTCCTCAGGCAGTCGGTATTGGAGCTGGCTGTGGCTGTGGCAGTGCTGTGAGGGTTGTGCCCCAGGGACACAAGCTGAGAGTTCAGAAGATGTGCATCCAATTTCCCTCTGTACAGAGGTCACATATCCCCTGCAAACAGCCCCCACCTGCCTGGCAGGGCCTCTTGGTAGGGGGTTGTAGAATTTGCAGTTCTGATTAAGGGGAGATATTGTGGGACTGCTGGGGACATATCTGGGGATCTAATAATTTCCTTACTGACACCTGCATTTATGTGAGAAAACGTCTGAAAAGCAGAGTGGAGGAGGCTGGAGAGCTCTGGATCAGCTGGTGCATGATTGCTTCCCGAGGGGAACTCACTCAGATGTTGTTTGGTGTAATTCTGAGCATCCCAAATGACGAAGTTTCTAACTCTTCCACTTTTACAAGCTGACACTTTTTCTGACTGCTCAGCCTGGATCATTCTACCTCTGCTTTCACACAGACATGCCCAGCCATGCTCCTTTTGAACTCTCTTCCACCATAAAATATTTTCTTTCCTGCCTTGGCAGTGACATCCTTTGATACTTGGAGATTGCAATTATCTCCCTGAAGCTGAGTCATCACAACTCCAGCTGGATCTGCCTCCCTGGAGTGTCGACATGGCTCCAGCACAGGGATTTTCCCTTCTCTCATATTTGAGGTCCATCCACTGTGTCTCTAATTGACACTTAAACCCTCCTGCAGCAGTCCTGAAGCAGCATTGCTGGCTCTTCATCCATTGCCCCTAGGATGGAGGAGTTACCTCACCTACAGTCATTCCTTCTCCATGTAATAATTGAGTAAGACACTGTAGGTGCAGTGGAAAACATTGTGCGTTACAGTAATGAGATTATTCCAAGCCTGGATGGAAAATAGTCAGGTAATTTGGACATTTAAAGTGTTTTAATGCTTTAAATGGGAAGGGGAAAATTTCTCAAATAGTGAGAAAAAATCAGGCCAAACTGATCAGTGATTCATGATGTTGCATTTGCCTTGGACTGTTTGCATCTAAATGCAAATGTTTGTTTTATTTTATCAACATTAGTAATAAGAGCCAAAATATATTTTGAATCACAATACTGGCTTTTCACCTCAAAGCAGCAAAAATAAAATCTAGGATGATTTTAAAGCTTTGCCAAATCTTTCCTTGAGGTGAGGAATACATGGAGGACCCATCAGGGAGAAACATCACTCTTGGGAAGAATGGAAAAGAGCAGACTGGAGTCAGTGGTCTGGCACAGTTCACATCCATCCTGGCAGGAAGGGCTGTGGCCACAAATCGCTGTGGCTGGGCCACTTGGGGAGGATTTTGCTGCAGCTCTGAGATTACACCAGAGACATCCTTCAGCATCACAGGAAGAAGAATACTTCAGATAAAAAGATGGAGAAGGGAGAAGTGGGGATCTATCCCAGTGAGTTCTGTGGGTGCCATGGCATTTCTTTGGGATTTACTGGCACTGGCATTATTGGTGGAAGTGCTGCTAATTTTTCTTGCTCTTTCATTATTGACCAAAGGAATGTTTATTATGGATCCCCGTGAAAGCAGGATGAGCAAAACTGCTGTTTGGAAAAGCCAGATGGTATTGTTCAGTGAGTCAAAGCAGAAAAGAAAGGGAAAACAAACCCAGGTACTGTGGGTACTAACAGTGGTCAGAACATAGACTTGAGGCTTCAGGCAGTACCTTGGGCCTGTGGGAAAGCCAAGTACAGAACTCACACTGGCCTGGGAAATCATAAGGAGGAATCAAAACCATCCTTGGTTAAGGTAGAAAACCGTTAGCAGCTGATCTTTTTCTAACGTGTTGTTTACTTGTAAGAAACAGTCAACAGGTGTTGCTCTAAATGACCAATCATATTGATTGTACAGAAACACTGTATAAAAGAGTCTGTCTTTCAATAAACTTTTGCTACAAGCTCTCTGGAGAACCCAGAGTTTGCGTGTATCATCATTTGAGCCGTCCCGAATCTTAATGATAAGGTACCCCTTCCCAGACAGTTCAAGTATCCCTGCCCATGGCAGGGAATTGGAACAGGATGACCTTACCAGATATCCATCCACGCATCCAGGGTTGCCCCATCCCAGGTGCAGAATCCAGCACTTTCCCTTGTTGAACTTCACGCGGTTAGTGATTGCCCATTTCTCTGATTTGTTGAGATCTCTCTGCAGGCCTCTCTGCCCTCAATGGAATCAACTGCTCCTCCCAATGTAATTTCATCTGTGAACTTGTTTAGTATCCCTTCAGTCTTGCATTCCAGTCATTTATGAAGATGTTGAAGACCACAGGACTGAGGATGGAGCCCTGCTGGATGACTAGTGACTGGTGGCAGCCTGATGTGACCCCAGCCACTGTTACCCTTTGGGCCTGATCTCTGAGCCCATTGCTCACCCACCACATAATGTGCTTAAGAGCCCAGCACCAGCACACCCCACTCTGGGTGACAATTTTTCACTTGGCATCACCTTCACAGGTGCTTTAAAGTACTTTCCTGCCACTTTGCACCACTTTCACAGTGCAACACAGCAAGACACTGGAAATCTCCCTCTGTTTTGTTTGAGGAGCTTTTACTTCAACCAGTGCAGCTCATAAGCACCTGTCAGCCCCATTTCCAGGAGTGACAGAGAGCTAGTTAATTATATACAGGGTATTTTTAGCTGGTAGACACCGAAACAATGGCAAAACTGGCAGCTGAGATGCTTACAGTGGGATGGAGAGGCAAACTCCCTCAGGGATATTTTCTCCCTGGAGAATAGTGGCAGAAAAAAAATCCTCTCCTTGGAGGATTTGTTTGCTAAAAAAGAGTTTAAATAAGATTCAGCTCCGAGTTTGCACTGAAAATCATATCTGCAAGCAGCAGTTGCTGGTGGTGGAGCAGAAGGACACCTGAGTTCTCTGGCTGGGTTCCAGGAGTCAGTGAGGAAAATACCACCTCTAATACCATGGTTCTCATGTCTGTTCTTGGTGGGATGAGGTGGAGGAGCACCCCTTTCCGTAAGGGCTGGTCCAAGTCACTGTCCTGGTTTAGCCCAGTAGAGTGGTTGTTTCTTGCCAAGGATCCTCAGAATAACACTTTCTGTGTCTGTGGTTGTGGTTGAGAAGCTGCTGGAAGGATGAAGAGATGCTGTGTTGCTATGTGGGGCATCATTACTCAGCTCTGCCAGCCCCACACTCACATCCATCAGCCCCCTTTGCTTCTCAAGTTGTGGCTCACATACAACCAGGAACTGAAGTTTTTAAAAGCTTGGAGGAAAAAACAGCTGAAAACTTTTAGTGAAGTTTGTGCTTATCTTTTTCCTGCAGAACCAATAAAGGCAGACAAAAAGAGCCCTGTTATTGAAGAAAGCCTCACCTAATCTGAGGTAATTTTCAGTACATTTTTGTAACCTTTTCGAGTAAAAAATTGAATCTTCTTCAGTTTGGGAGGTAGGGGAGGGTTATCCTCAGGCAGTCTGCTTGTGCTGCTGAACATCAGGATACATCCAGGTGATACTGGCAGTGGTGGGGAGGGGAAAGGTACATTCACCCCACCCTATTGCAAAAAGCACTGAATCCAGAACACAAATTTTGTAACACTACAACAAGAGCAGGGTCTGCTTTATAATCCCTTCTGGGGGTGGGTGAAAGATGAGGACACGGGCAATGACAAAGGATGGATGGCTGGAATCAGCACCAGCTCATTGCCAGTCTCTGAGCCACCTCCAATAGGGATATGTGGTCTTTGACAGGCTCACTGTGGGCAATTCCTGTCTTTAAGTCCAAGCTGAGCCATGAGGAACATGGGTGTGAGTCCAGATTCAGCTGCATCATCTAGGCCAACAGTGGCAGGAAGTTAAGGCCACCTGCCAATACTTTCTAACCTGCACAAGGTGGGTTTGTTGGAGCTCAGTGTTCTTTTAAATGAATTCCTGGCCAGCACACTAAGAACCACTGTAGCATTTGGCTTTAGACAGCACTGGGTGACAGCTAGTGGAGGCAATGTGGGGATATCAGGGTGTGTCCCATATACTGGGTGCACCATGCTCAGACTTGCTCCACAACAGCTGGAAATTCATAAGCAATATCCCAGCTCCATTCCTGGCTCCAGAGCTGAGTAGGGACCAGGCCTCAGGCTGCTGCTTTCAGCTTCCCAGCCAGCTGCCCCCTCTCACACTTGTTCTGTGATTAATGAACCCCTCCTGCACTCCTCCTCCCTGCTGCTTTGTCACCACCACCAAACTACTTCTGTGCATATTTGATTGATGTCAAAGGCAGGCTCAGGATCTTTCTGTTCCTGCTTTTCACCATTTCCAGCAAGAGAAGAAAGATTAATCCTGTCTGTCTGAGTTATTACCCTGATGCCTGAAGGCCTATTTACACTGCAAGGAGGATGCTTCCCTCATTCCTGATTGTCTACATTGCTGTCAGAGATGCTCCTGCATCACCCTCCTCCAGCAGACACAGGCTCTGGACTCCTGCAGCAACACAGCTCCAGCTTGGCCCGAGGATGGAGCTGAGCCACAAGCTCAGGTTCCCAAACTGCAGTCATAATCCTGCCCAGCACAGGAGCATCCTCATGGGTTACAGTGGAACTTCTCACACTGCACATCATCAGTGGCTAAAACCAGGTGCTTGGGTAAGAGCAGAAGCACCCTGAGGTGTGTTCCTCACCCCCAGCTATTTGTGGCTTTGGGAATTGGTGAGGCTGAGGTGGTTTCTGACTCTCTGAATTTCCCTCCTACGTGGTTATCTGGTCTCCCCCATACTCCCACAGATGCAGCTGGATCTCCTTGAACAACCTCCTGGGGACACCAAACACTTTTCTGACCTCCCTGACACCAACAGACTGCATGACACAGATTTTATTAGATAAGGCTGAGCTCAACTTCTGTGTGAGCCTTGGCTTTGGCCACAGGGGCACCAGTTTCCTATCTGGGAATACTCTGATTTTCCATCAGAAGCAATGAGCAAAACCCTGGTCCTTCCTGGCTTCTCTGCTCCCACTCCTGCTGCTCTGCAGCAGCCAAGCTGGATCCCTTTGCTGAACCGACAGCAGCAGGCTCTGGTGAATTAGCCTGTAAAGCAATAACAGCAGGTGGGACTGGGTGAGGCAAGGATTTAGCCAAGATTAGCTGTGTTAACAAAATCTTTAATTCAGCCCTGCAGCAGATTCACTCCAGCTGTGATGGCCAGAAGTGGCCAGCCCGGCATGGAGCAGGAGAGCAGCCAGCTGAGCCCTGCACTATTTTTTGGGCCTGCCTGACACTTTGAGAGGCTTTTGAGCTGTCCTGGGGTGACTTCATGATGTTGAATTGTATCCCCATTCATCTGTTTAGCCCACAAATACACTTTGTGTCTTTAAAACTAGATCCAAGAGTGAAAGTGTGTCGCCATGATCTTTAGCCTTCTGATGATTGTTTACATATTTCTTCTGGAGTGTCTCAAAACAATGTAGTTTGTTTTCGTATTTCTCGGTGATGGACTTCTGAATTGACCATCAGGGTCAGAGAGGTGTTCCTCTCATCTACCAATCCTCGACAAAATTCCTAATCCTATTTAAACCCTAAATCATAATAAACTGCCCTTCTTTGCTCACTTCAACCTGACCGGTGAATGTGTGGTTCTTCGTGTCTCTAACAACAACAAAGGTGGGGAGAAGGAAAAGTGGTGAAATTTTTTCATGGCTGTATTCAAAAACACAGAGATAAAAGCTTCAGCTCTCTCTCAGTGTATGTTGTCTGCAGCACGGACAGGGAGCGGGAGAGAAGTCTCCTTTGCTTTTACTTAGTTTTTTTTAGCTAGCTGAGGCAGAGAAGTTCCCTGGACTGTGGCTTTTTCTTTTCCTGGAACTGTTCAAACCTGCTCTAGACCAAAACCCCAGAAAAACCATTGGGAGCTCACGCTTGTGGCCCACCGGTGCCCAGGATGCTGCATTCCAGTGCTGGAGGGACTGAGAGACACTCAGTGAGCCAAGAAACACCCACAGAGGACCCTCTCTGAACTACAGAAGGACTTTCTGAATTTGCCATCTCTACAGAACAGTAAGAGGTTTTATTGTTTAGTATTATTCATTTTTTATGCTTGTGAATAGTTTGCTTGTTTAAATAAATAGTTTTTTTCCACTTTTCTTGAAGGAGATTTATCTCCTGAATAGGTGGGGGGAAGGGCCTTTGAACATTGAATTTTGCCCTTTAGGGAATCCCTCTGCCCTTTGGAAGTTCCCTTCCAAATTTGTCCCAAACCAGGACATGAGCAAAGGCACCTCTCCCTTCAGTGCTGCTTCCTGCTGCTAATGTTGTTTTGGGAAGAAGAGAGCCAAACCATGAATTAAACCTTAAGTAGGGTGGACTAAGTGTTCCCATGCAGGGGAACAGGGGACTGGACAGCTCCAGGGATGCAGATAAGAGGGTAAGTGCCAGGGCTGGGAGGTGATCCAGCCTCCAAACAGCACATCCTTAATGGGATGGTAAGGGAAAGGTAAGGTTTTGGAAGCATTTGGCTGATTTTGGAGCTGAGCTCCGGGAACTGGAGCCCTTCTCAGAGGCAAGTCCCAGAGCTTTGAAATCAATTCCCACTGAAATTCACAGAATATGGGAAATAAGTCAGGGCAGCTGTTTGGAGTCAAACACCTGCACATGTGACTCTTGTCTGTAGTAAGATATTTTGCTGCAATCATTTAAAAACAGCCCCTGAAAGCTCAACCCTCTCTCCAGGTGTTTGGAGATGATGCCTCAGCCCATGGACCAGGAGAAGGCTGTGTGCCAGTGCCCAACTGTACAACATCCCCAACACTGCCCTGTGGCAAAGGCATCCCTGTGTCCTTCCCACCACAGCGTCTGTATGGATTTTAAATTATTTTTTTCTGGAGTTACACTGGTTCCACTTAAGAGCACAAGTAGCATGACTGGAGCTTTGTCTCCAAACAGCAGCTTCTTCTGGGAAATCACCATGAAAAAATGGAGATTAAATTGGGACAGTCCTCGACAACTTAATCTCAGAAGCATCATATGTCTTATAGATTGTCAGCATGGATGTGTACCCATGTCCTGTGAACTACTGGGCATTTACTGCTGCAAGATTCTGTGACAGAGGAATTCCTCAAAGGAAAAGGGGAGTAAAATAAGGAACAGGAAGAAAAGAGGAAGAAGACAGAGAGAAATTGTTGGATTTGATGATCCTGTGGTTCTTTTCCAACCTAAATAATTCTATGATTCTGTGATTACACTTGTGGAATCAATTCCAGTTTAATCCAATTTGTGAGCAGCTGGTGGACTCTTAGTGAAAAATTAGGTGGAAGTTATTGTACCTAAACACATATAATATAGCCGGGGAAGAACTCTCCTGATAGAGAAGATAAAAGTAAATTAAATCTCTGCTACCTGCTGCTACCTGTTCTCACCTGTTGAAAAAGGCACTGCATTAAACACATTTGGCATTTGTAGCAGATGAAGATTTTTTTTGAGGGTTTACAACTGTGAACAAAGAATCAAAGGATAAAAAAAATCTCATGGGAGCATGTGAGTCAACAAAGGTTCATGCTTGGGTCTAAATCCTGTCCCTGGAAGTGTCCAAGGCCAGTTTGGATGGGGCTTGGAGCAACCTGGGATAGTGGAAAGTGTCCCTGCCCATGGCAGGGGTTTGGAACTGGACGGACTTTAAGGTCCCTTCCAACCTTAAACATTCTGTGAATTGCTAATTCTAAATCATTTCCATCCCAGGCAGGAGAGGGGCAGCAGCCTTGGGAAGAGCATTACTCTGGTCACAGTGGGATGGCCCTGCTTCTTTTCCTTCCTGCATTACATCTGCTTGAACAGGCTGGTTCAGCATATTTTAGAGATAAATTTCATCTGTGAGGAATGGAGAATGGGGAATTGGAAATGAACAGGGGTAATAAGTTAATAAATTCAGCAGTTACTTCAGAGAAAGTTAAAGGTAGCAGTAAAATGTCCTTAGGATCATGCTATGCATGCTGAGTCTGGCTTTCTGCTCCAGCTCTTATTTATCACCTAACTAAGAGGTGTTTAAATGCTCTGTCACACTCACCCATATCTCTCTGCAGGCCAAGAAATCCTTCACCCATAAAACATAAATTCCCAAATCGTTTTAACAGGTTCTGCTTTTGAGCAATGGCATGGCTTGATTTGCAGATTCCTGCAATTTGTTATATTTAACCTGCTGTTAAAAGACCCTGCAGCATCACTGGCCTTCTCCCGCTTCAAGGAAGAGAAAAGCCAACACAAACCAGCCTGATAATAAACACTGTGCTGTGCCTGTGCAGACAATCTCTGGCTGCAGCAGCAGTTTCTCTCAGCTGTCCGCAAAGTTGTCAGCTGTCTCAGTTGAGAGAGGATATTGTCCTTCTTTGCACTGGGGTGGGGCAGCCCCACCTCAAGTCTGGAGGAAAATTTTGGCACTACAATGTAAAACAGATAAAAAAGTTGTTAGAGAGTATCCAAAAGAGGGACATGAAGTTGGTGAATAGTCTGGAGTGGCCACACCAGGAGTGGCCAAGGTTACTTGGTCTGTTCAGCTGGAGCAGAGGAGGCTGAGGGCAGAGCTTAGCAGGGCTGCAGCTCCTCCCCAGGGGCAGCTCCAATCTCTGCTCCCTGTGACAGAGACAGGACCCAGGGAATGGCTGGAGCTGTGCTAGGGTGTTGGGATGGAGCTCAGGGAAAGGTTCTTCCTCCAGAGGGTGCTGGGCACTTCCCAGGCTCCCCAGGGAATGGTCCCAGCCCGAGGCTGCCAGAGCTCCAGGAGTGTTTGGACAGCACTGCCAGGGATGCCCAGGGTGGGATTGATGGGGTGTCTGTGCAGGGCCAGGGATGGGACTTGATGACTCTTGTGGGACCCTTCCAGCTCAGGATATTCTGTGACTCTATTCTGTGGTTGTCTTGTTGAAGCTCTTACTGGCAGAGCAACAAGATAATGTCCCTCTCCCTCTCCATGCTCACAGCCTGCATCCCAAGGCATGCCCAGCAGTCTGAGAATGCAGGGTGATAAGGAAGGCTCAGTGTTTGGCAAAGCCATGTTTACCAGCTGCCTGGTTTGAACACAGCACCTGTGGCAGCTCTGAGACAGGGGCATCACAGGGCTCTTCCCTGAAATTGCAGCATTGTTGAGGCAGCTTCATCCTGCAAGTACCAAACCCATAAGTACCAAACCACTGGTCCAAGCCCTGCTTTTTTTTGTTGGTGGAGATGCTTTAAATAACCTTGACTTTTCCAGGTGACACCATGCCATGTGGCTGGGGTGGTAATGCTCTAGCTGCACTGCCCAGCCCAACTCAAGGGACCAGGCTGGGGCTTCCTTGGAGGCAGCATCCTCAGGGAGCAACCAGCGAGAGGAAACCAAGTGGCCAGAAGTAATGCTGCTGATATGGAGACTCTTGCACTGCACAGGGCTGGATATGGATGCCCTCCCCAGCAGTCAGAATTGAGACATAGACTTCAAAGAATTAAGGATTTTAGAGAAGTTAAGATTTTAGTTAGAGATAAGCTTTACTGAAATTAATTAAAATTTGTTAAAAATTAATAGTTTGTAGTTAGTTAAGAGAAACAAGATTTGAGTTAGCTTTTCCAGGCCTAAATAACTGATTGCTTGTCAACTTTATGTTTGTTTAGCTGTGTTTGTAATGGGGAACAGAGAACCTGATAAATAGATTTAGGAACACAAGACAATTACAGAAACTCCCATTGAAAGTCACATACCTGGGGAAATGGGAGTCCTACCAGGGCTCATTTTTCATATTTGCATTGAAAAGGTAGAAAGTTCAGAGCCATTTTACTTCCTCATTCTAAGCCCCCTCCCCTTGAAAAAGACCACCGACCCATTTCAAAGGGCAAACTACAAATGCTTAATTGGTTTTTGCTAATTACCATAGAAAGCAGAGAACGGGGCTATGAATATGCATTTGTGTTTTGGGTATTCAACATCTTTGTAAATAAAAGGACTCTGTGATCGTCTGTAAATTGCGGTGTGTATTTGGGAGCTATCCTGCATGCTGCCTGGTGCTGTAAATAAACATACACTTTCTAATTTTAAACTGTTAGAGAATTTTTGTCCGTCTCAGCTGGATATCGGTATTAAATCGATATTCATGTTTTTTTAATAAATCAGAATGCTGAATTAATGGGATGTCTTTAATTTTACAGATGTGCAGGCAGGGCTCTCCCAGGAGCTTCCTGTCAAGCAGGAGTGACTTCATGGAGATTGTCTTTGCACCTTAATGAAGATAGAAAACCTGATTATTCCACACAGAGTTAATGGACTACCCGGGATGCAGCAGGAGCTGTGTGAAACTGCAGTTGGTCACAATCCTATGGGGAAATCCCATCTAATTCCACTTCAGCTCTCCACAAGTCTCCTTGCTGGCTCCTTTTCAGCTGATCTGAAATTTCTGTCATTCTGTCTCTAAGTTCTCCCTGGCTTTCCTGCTGCCCCTCCTAAGTTTCCATCCCAGGCCTCTTTCCTTTTCTCCGTGAGTCACCCAGGCATTCCCAAACATAGCATTGTAAGGAAGGATGCTCCACACAGAGCACAGCTGGTTCAGATAGCAATAAATACTCTAGACATTCACTTCCATCAATGAGTGCTCCTCCTCCCTGTGTGATGGAATTACAGTGCCGTGAAAGCCTCCAGGATTGGGATTCTCCTTTCTCTGTGCCCATCTCCCCCCAAAACAGTGAGAGGAGCTGTCTGAGCTGCCTAAACTCACTGAGATGTGTCAATGTATTCAGTGCTTTGAAAAACGAGCAGGTGCCTAGCTTCTCTGGCAGGAGCCCAGCTGTTGGTGTTTGGCTGCTGCAGGTCAGCAGCCAGCTTGGCCTCTTGTTTCTCATTTTGAGCCCAGCATCAGCTTTGTGTCCCTCAGAGGCAGCCCTGGAGATAAAAGTGTCACAGTGGTGTGGTTTTTCTGTGTATCCATCTCCCTGGAGCTATCACAGCCAGAAGCACTTCCTGGCAACATAGGCACTTCCACCCAGGATGAGCAGCTTTGCACTTGGGAAGGTGTTTTCTTGTATTTATTTCTTTATCCTCAAGCAGCTGCCTATATTGATGCACATCATCCCTGTGCTATCCTGGCTGCTGCTCTTTCAGTGGGAGCTTGGTCTTGGAGCTGCGTCAGTGGAAATTTAGGCTGGATATCAGGAAAAGGTTTTTCCCGAAGAGGGTGCTGGGGCATGGACCAGGCTCCCCAGGGAATGGTCACAGCCCCAAGGCTGCCAGAGCTCCAGGAGTGTTTTGACCCAGGGATGCACAGGGTGGGATTGTTAGGATGTCTGTGCAGGGCCAGGCTTTAGATGATCCTTGTGAGCTCCTTCCAGCTCAGGATATTTCATGATTCTGTGATGCTTTCATGACTTCTAGTGATGTTTCCATGACATCTAGTTTTGAAAAACGAGGTTCACTTTTTGGTAAATTTTAAGAAATATGTTTAATAAAAAAAATTAAGACAATTAGGAGATAAAAAAGGAAAGTACGGATGGCTGGGTGACTTGGCATTCAGCCAAGTCCACACCCTGCTATATCAGAGACATTCGTTAAATACCCTTTCTATTGCATCAGTTTACGAATATTCATATTTTTTTCATAAACTAGTTTCCATATTCCAGGAACTGTTTTGCATGGTCCCTCCTTGGGTTTGCCTTTTTAGAGCATGCGTGTTTCATGGCTGTGTCTTCATTATCGCCTCCAGCTTGGGCCTTGGTCCAGACTTTCTTCAGATGGTAGATGCTGATAGTTGGTATATCAGTAGCAGAGTCTTTTTTACATGTTCACTGGATGTTATCCCGACTAAACAGACAGTTTAAGCATACTTATATCAACTACTACCACTATGCCTAATCTTCTTTTACTAATAGCAGAAATAAAAAACTTATATCCTATATTCTTACCACAACATTATTGCTCATATAGCACACATCTTGTGAAAAGCCGATTTTATAATATACATTTATAACATAGTGATTCTTCAGGATCATCCAGCAGCTGCACATTCTCCCCCCCTTCCCCACCCCCCACACTGCAGCAGGAGCTGCTGCTGCAGAGTGACACAGGACACAGCAGAGCTGCCAGTCTCTTGGGAAACTCTCTTTTCAACAAGAGATTCATTGGTGTGGCATGAAAATGCCACAGAGAAGAACATGGCATGCCTTGGTCTCCCTCCAGCTTTTCCTCCACGAATGAGAGGCTTCACCAGCAATTTTCCTTTAAGTAAAAGTGGTGGGGGTTGTTAGGTTTGTTCCTTTTTTTACTCTAAAGAATTTTTTCCTCATAAGTTACCGAGGAGACCAAGTGTTGGATACTTAAGAGTACTTAACAAAAACAAAGAGGTGGCCAAAGCTCAGAGGGGGAGATTACTCGAGTTTTGGGGGCAGGTAAAGGATGGAGCTTGAGGCACCATGGTTCTCTGGTTTTTTGGCGTTCGGGGAGAGAGAAGGGCTGGATTGCTGCTTGTGAGAGGAGCTCACTGTCACCAGAAAGTCCGGTCCTGAGAAATCTACCATCATCTGTTCCCCTGCCATGGAATTTCTGAGTTTCTCTGCCTGCCCTGCTGGAGCTGGGGCAGCCCTGCTTTGCCGTCGCAGCTTTTTCTGCGCGGCTGTATTTGCTACAGTGTGACCCTGCACCCCCTTGCCCTGCCGGGACGCCCTGCCCCTGCTGCCGGGACAGGGTGTCCTGCCTTTCCAGTTACCAGCCCGGGACTCTCCACTGTTCCAGCCTGGTGCTCTGACGGTCCTGCAGGGGCATCAAGACTAAACTGCCCTGGGTTTTGTGAAGCAAAGCCCTCAAGGTTCTTGGTACTTTTGTTATTAATGCTGTAGTTGTTGTTTTTGTTTGCTTTGTTATACATACTAGTAAAGAACTGCTATTCCTATCCCCAAATCTTTGCCTAAAAGCCTCTGACTGCAAATTTATAATTGGAGAAAAGGGGATGGTTTACACTCTCCATTCCAAGGGAGACTCCAGCTTTCCCTGGCAGATACCTGTCTTCACAAACCGAGATAGAAAGAACCAGAAGGGAGTTTTCCAGATGAATTAAACCCCCTAATTTTGTAAGAATTTTAGTGGAGGTGAAAGCAATTTATTAGAGAAAAAGGGAATGGGGTCACACCTCCATGACTTTCCCAGCATTCAGTATTTGCTGAGAAATTCCTTTCATGGAAAGCAACACAGTGAGAAGCCCCTTGCACATCAATTTCCTCAGGGATCCATGTGAGCAAAGCTCACCTTGCCTCTCCTTTTTAATTTTGAGTAAATGAGGAGAAAATCTCTCCAGCTCTGAGGCACTGAGGTTCAGCCATTAATTTCCATTTGAAGGCAGTCAAGGTTCCCACAGATGCTGTGACCCATTTCTCGATGCCACTGTCCTCACTATGCGTGCCAAGCTTAGTGCCTACAGTGGTTTCCAATAAATTATAGACACTCCAGTCTTTGTATTTCTATCACCCCATTCAATTTTTTTTTTTTTTTTAATTTTTAAAATTGTTTTTCACTGCTGCTGTGGAGAGATGTCAAGTTAGGAAGCTGTTTCCACTTGTGTATTGCTGCTGCCCAAAAGAGATGCCTTGCAAATATGCCCTATCTTGAGATCCCTGCTTGGGCTTAGGGAATGTTAAACCAGCTCAGAGCTTCAAATTAAACCGTAAGGCACTGTGCAGAAGGAACTGGGATGTGGAGGAATGTGCTAGGGATCCTTAGCTCTCACCCTGCCACAGGCATGAGAATACATGACCTGTAGACAGAGGTCATGAATGCACAGCCCCGTCCCAGACTACTTCTGCTCCAGGACTTTTAAAAAATAAATCTTAACTGAAAACATTAAATACTAAGAAGAGTTTTGAGGTTTTAAAATGTTCCTTGGAAATACTTTCATTATTTTGGTTCCAGGCCAAAACATCCCAGGTTTTCAACAACTGAAAGCTGAACACTTTGCCAATAAAATATAGCCTGAGCTTTTGATTTTCTAGTGGGAAAGAAAAACATAAAAGAAATCATTTATTAAGGAATAAAACAGTAATCAATCCCAAAATGGAGAAAAAAGAGATATATTTGACTTAGAGTTTTTTATGAGCCCTGGCTAATTTTTTCCTTTTATTTTGGGAAAAAGATGATGAAGAGAAGAGAAACACCATGAAGCTGGCCATGGCATCAAATGATATGATTGTATAATGTTATATTGTACATGAATATTATTGAACTGCTGAAAAAACACCACTCCTTTGAGTAAAGGAAGTGGTGCAGATGCTTTTTAAAATGCATCTCTTTGGAAACCGAGTGGAGCAGGGAGAGCCCACAGAGCAGGGGGTATTAGAGACAGACAGGGAACATCAGCTCAGATCCAAAGTCCACATTAATAAAAGCTCATACCGATGACAGGTATTGATTTTCCTTTGCTAGCTGAGTGTTTTCCCCTGGCTAATGAAATGCAGCCCCTTTCCTTAGAGAGAGGTCACAGTGTGGTATAACCACAAAAGTTTAACGGGATGGTAAAATAAATAATGCTCCTCTGAGGGAAAATGCAGCTGATCTGCCCACGTTGTACCTACTAGAAAATGTCTGTCCCAGCATGGAAATAAGAATTCAGACAAAAGCATTTTGTGTGATAAGTAGTGCTGGCACACACTGAAGTGGCTTCTGGTGGAATTCATCAGTCTTCCCTAAAATCCAGGATGACTTTTTTTTTGTCCTTCAAGCTTGAAATATTTTTCTGTGATATTTCAGAATTGCATGATGTGGATCCCTCCCAGAAGACTGGGTGGAAATTTACATTTGAAAGTAATGAGAGAGAGGTGTCTTTACAAAGAAAATGTGGGCCTGCTGGTAAATAACCCAGATACTGTTAGGTGAAAGAAGCACTGAGTGGAACCATAAATTCCCTAGGAATTCCACTAATTGACACAGACTTTTGCTCACTCAAGGCTGTACTAAATTCCTGGAGTTAGAGAAAAAGAACAGAGATACAAAGAAAAAGATGGCTGGGTACACATTATCAGGTGTACCTGTGTCAGATGATTTGGTAATTCTGTACCTCTCAAGTACCTCAGCCAATGGGGAAAGAGAGAGGGAAATGTGACCGAGAAGTTAGGATAAAACGGAGGCTGCATCCTCTAGCAATGTGAAAGACCCTGTCACTTCACATGGCAGAGGTATGGAACTGGGTGGTCCCTTCCAACCCAGTACCATTCTGGTACTCTAGGATTCTGTAACTTCATCCTCTAGCATTTGAATCCCAGGTATGTTTTTGACTTGTGCCGCTGGGCAACTCTAGGCTGGTGCTTCTGTGGCCAAATTTGCCACATCAGTGTGACATTGTACGTTCTTCTTGCAACAAAAAACTGGGAAAGTGGTGTCGTCTCTCTCATTTTCAGGAGCCCATGGCACTGTTCATGCCCTGAGAATTGCAGTGAGGAGAGTTCTGTGCCCTGAGAGTGCTGTCCTTGCCCCTTCCTGCAGTTCCAGCCCTGTGTGGCCTGCGAGGGACTGCTGAGGTGATAAACGCTGGTGTATCTACCTCCTGTGCCATTAAGATTCCTCTCATACCAAGCAATCACCTTCTCCAAGTGTGAGGAGTGCCCAGCTTTTCCCTGCAGTTGCTTTGCAGCTCTGCCCGCAGTGGTGCAGAGCTGCTGGCTCGAGCTCTGCCGGGGGAAGGTTGCAAAGAACATTGTGTGTTTTGTTTCCAGTGGCACAGATGATTATCTGCCGCTTGCTCTTGTGAGGCATAGATTTAGAAGAATTAAAGACTGTAGTCAAAATAGATAGTGCTGAGATAATGTAGCTAGGACTTCTCTTTTGCTAACAGAAGCCAGACTAAAAGAACTGATAATCCTTGGAAGGAACCGATCAATCAGAGGAGCTGTCAAACTAGGGCTTCTGCATCCTGAATAATCAATAGACCCCATGAATACAATACAATCATAAATCAAACAGTCCTGGGAAAAACAGGATTTAGCTGTCACAAACACTAAAGGTTAAAAAGTCAGAGCTGAGGAAGACAATCTTACTTCATCATTTTGGGACCCCACCCCATTAAAAAGACCACCGACCCATTTCAAAGAACAAACTACGCATGCTTGGTGGCTTTTTGGGCTAATTACCATACGAAGCGGGGAATGGGAGGTATCAGAGCTATGAATATGCATTTGTAGTTTGTGTATTCAATACTTCTGTAGATAAAAGCCCCTGTGATGATCTGTAAATTGCGCGTGTGTTTCTGGGAGCTATCCCACACGCTGCCCGGCGTCGTAATAAACATACACTTTCTAACTTTAAACTGTTAGAGAGTCTTTGTCCGTCATAGTTGGATATTGGTATTAGATCAATGTCCATAGTTTTTTAATAAATCATTTTGGCGAGCCAGGTAGGAGAACTGCTCTTTCTGGCCGTGGGGCCGGTGGGGTCTAGGACCCCTCAGGGCGCCCACCCGGAAGTTTTCGGGGTGAGGGCTCCTCAGACCTTACCGTCCACCCGGGGAAAGACCTGAACCTCCTGGACTACGGACAAAAGGTATGTTTAAAGAAAAATGTATTGAATGAAGGTACCTTTGAATAAAGGCGGCTTATAAGTCATAAGAGACGTCTTATGCAAAGCAGAGGCCTGGGTTTTGGAATCTCCGAGGAGTATTGTTGTTGTGTTGTTGTGTTCCAGGTAGAGCTGGTCACTTGTTGGCTGCATTCCAGGAGGGGAAAGCAGCAGCAGCATAGAGATGCTGTATTGGGGGCGTAGTGGCTCCATGTTTGGTTTGTCCAGGTAAAGCTGGTCACTTGTTGGCTGCATTCCAGGGAGGGAAAGCAGCAGCAGCATAGAGATGCTGGTATTGGGGCGTAGTGGCTCCAATTTTGGTTTGTCCAGGTAAAGCTGGTCACTGTGGGCTGCATTCAAGGAGGAAAGCAGCGGCAGCACAGAGCTATTGATATCGGGAGCGTAGTGGCTCCATCCATGGTTTAAAGGTGCACTTTGGTAAATTCATAATCTGAGAGGCTAGCCTGAATTTTTAAAGTGAACAGGGTCCCGTTTTGAGTTGCGGTCGCGAACGCTAGATGTGTGTGTATTCGTGTCTGTTTGGGTTTTCTTTGTGATTGAGTGACCGTATGTGTGTGAATTGTGAAAGTTTGTGTTGTAAGTGTTTTTGTTTTAAGTTTGTGTTGTAAGTGTTTTTGTTTTTAAGAGATTTTAAAACCCCCGCCGATCTGCGGAAGGATATCTCTGCTGAAAAGCAGAAGAATTCAGGGGGGATGTGCTTGGGCCGTGACTGGAGGGTGTCACGGAGAGCGCTGTAATTTCTGACCGCATAACTGATAGTGTGATTTCAATCAGTGTGCTGTTCAATAGAAAAACATCTGTGGGTGAATAGGCTGTTTGTTGTTTATAAGAAAAAAAAAAAAAAAAAAAAAAAGTTTTGGGTGGTTTTTTTGTGACATATCACAGTGATCAGGCAGGAATCTGGGTTGTCCCGGTAACCGGCAGGGAGCCGGGATTTGTCGCCTCCGGCTGTATCTTTGAAATTCTGAAAAGCCTGATGTGTTTGTTTTAACTATTGTTTGTTTGTGGAATACAGTTTTAATTGTAAAAAGAGCCAAAACTGCCTGACCGAGAAACCCCCCCGCTTTTTCCTCAGTGCAAAAATTTGTGGAGTGTTTTTGAACCCATTGTTTTGTGAGCCTAAAAAAATTGCTATCCCATAAACAGGTTTTGGTGAAGGGGGACAGTGTATAAGAAGTTGATTGCAAATTTTCTTCAATTGTTAACTTTTTGTTTTAAGCACAAGAATTGGAAAGCTGGTTCAAAGAGTTCCCCTGCCCAGAGATGGAATTTCAGAAACCCTAAAAATTAATAACCAGTAATTTGAATTATGTGTCTGGGTAATCGCGTGGGTTTTTCTTTTAAATAAAAAAAAAAAAAAATTTTCCTTTTTTATGTAAACACAAATTCTTTCTTCAACAGCTGGTGCTTCGAGCCTTGTTTTAAAGAATACATATTGCTAACTTTTTGTTTTAAGAATAGAAGAAACAAGAATTGAAAAGCTGGTTCAAAAAGTTCCCCTGCCCAGAAACGGAATTTCAGAAACCCTAAAAATTAATAACCAGTAATTTGGATTAAGTGTCTAGGCAATTGTATGGGGTTTTTCTTTTAAGTACCTCTGATGGAGAGTGATTTAGAGATTTGAGAAAAGGGTTGCTAAGAAAATGAAGTTTGTAATCAAGCAGCATTTACCAGATCCCAATTGTTGTTTGATGCCATAACAGAAAAAAAAAAAAAAAAAAAAGAAATAAAATTCTTGATAAGACACCGGGGCAATAAAACCCTAACACCTGTAACCAGTAACTATGTAATAATAAAAAAAGCGGCTGGCCAACCTAAAAAGGCTTACATTTACAAACCATTGAAGTTTAAATTGGGGAAACAATAGAGAATCCATCGATTTTTATATGCCTAATGCTCCATCTGCAGTTTTGGGCAGAAATCTGCTAAAGCAGCTGGAGGCAAAAGTAATATTTAAAAATAGAAAAATTATTTTGGAGGTAAAGAATGTAAAACTGTTAAGTTTAATGAAAAAAAAAAAAAAAAAAGAAAAAAAAATAATAATAATAAAAAAAAGAAAATAGATTCCTGGAGTGTAGGCTCCTGACATGCTGGCAGGGCAAAGAAAACTTTTTAAAGATACTGAAGGAGTGTCAGTTTAATTTCAACACTCCTATCGTGCCAGTAAAGAAGCCTGACAAGTCATAACTTAGCTGTTGACAAGATAACTGAAGGCTTGTATTCAGTAGTTGCTAACCCTTATATCTTAACTCATTTACTGTTTTAGATGTGCAGATGCTTTCTTTTGCCTCCCTCTCCATAAAGCCAGCCAGAAAATCTTTTCATTTGAGTCCTTTGAAGTGGTCCTTGCACAGGAGAACCTCAAAGTGGAAGATATTTGGGGAGCAGCTTGCAAACAATTGCTCCAGTATGCAGAAGACCTCCTAATAGCTACCCAGGTCCAGAGAACATGAGTGGACCGGACGGTAAGCCTCCTAAACTTTTTGGGCTTGCAGATCCCAGAAGAAAGCCCAGCTGATGAGGCAAACAGTCATTTACCTGCGTTAAGAAAGCTATTCAGGCCTTTGACCAGCTAAAGAAGGCCGTCATGTCAGCTCCAGCCCTGAGACTTCCAGACGTGAGTACACGACTCCTAAAGGATGGCCAGAGTGCCTCAGAATTCACTCTAGGCCAGAAGATGCCTGTGCTAGTGTCCCATACAATGTCTGCAGTCCTTGAAGAAAAGGAGGACATTAGATCTCCCCACAGAGATTCCTAACAAGACAATGTTAAGATTGTGGTAACTAACATTGTGAACCCAGCTTCCTTCCTCAGCGGGAGTATAGGAGAACCAGTGATCCACGACCGCCTAGAGACCATCGAAACCACCTACTCCAGTCACCCGGATCTGAAGGACACTCCGATTGAGAATGCTGAGACCTGGTTTACTGACAGAAGCAGCTACGTTGTCAGTGGAAAGAGGCATGCTGAGTATGCAGTTACCATCAGCAGAGAGGTAATAGAGTCCAAACCATTGCCCACCAACACCTCTGCACAGAAGGCTGGATGCCTTTGAGGTAGTCCTTGCACACGGAGCCATTTGGAAAAAAAAAATCCTAAAGCTGCTAGATGCTGTGCAGCTACTTGAGAGGATGGCACAGATCGCATCAAAAAGTGAGCTTTAATTGGAAGAATATGCTGGTGGACAGAGAGGCAAAAGACGCAGCTAAAGGTGAGATACCCGATGAGACAATTGAGGCAGCACTTCAAAATAGATAGTGCTGAAAGGTAAGCCAGTATATAATATAAAGGGTAAAAAACTTATTAAAGCAGAAAAAGCAAATTATAATCAGGAAGGGTGGGCCATGACAGAGAAAAAGAAGCTTGTAGTACCATCCTATTTGTTATGGCCATTAGTGTAAAGAGAACATGAGAAAACACACTGGAGTATAGACATCTTGTATAATTATTTGAAAGAAAAAATTGTGGCCAGAAAGTTACAAGGTACAGTGATACAGGTAACCCGTCAGTGTAGTCTTTGCCTCCAAACTAATTCCAAAAATACACCAAAGCCTAAAATGAGACAAATTAGGAAAGGCTGTGGACCTGGGCAACAATAACAAATTGATTTTACAGAGCTGCCCAGGAAGGGGGGATATCGTTACCTATTGGTGTTAACTGATACCTTTTCAGGATGGCCAGAAGCCTTGCCTACTAGAACAGCTAAAGCCCGAGAAGTAACCAAAGCACAGTTGCAAAAATAATACCGGGGGCAGAGTTCCAGCCACCATATCCCCAGATAGAGAGCCACAAGTATATGGTGGCCCTAAGAAATATGTCGCTGGAGCTCAAAACAAAAAATTAGACAACCTAGAAATTAAGTCTTTTGCAGAAAAGTTCTTGGAACCACAGTGAGAAGGAGCATTCCAGATGCTTCTTACTACTTTCACTACAATCAAGATCAAAGAACAGAAGGCCTGGATCCATCACTCCCGAGTGAAGAAAGCTCCAAAAGGAATCTGGAAGATCACACCAGGCGACGATGAACTAAAAGACCACCGTGAAACTCACTCGGAACCACAAATAGATGGACTAATAGTTATTATAGACACTATGTGAAAAGTTGTAATTATTGCTGTAATAAGCTTAACCATAACAAGAGTCAATGCAATACTGCATAGGTACAATGTGACTGAGATAAACAGGTGCCAAAGAAAAGCTTATGATGCTTACTCTCGTAAGGCTTTAAATAAGATGCTAAGAGTTATGGGAAGGAAATGTCCTCCATTTAAACTCAAAATAGAGGGGTGTGCAATAAAAGAGTACCTGTAATAGAAAGGCTGTGATCCCCAGGTGTCATCTAGAAATCTCTCACTAGAGTGCTAGAAACAGGGTTAGGAGTATTTCACCTATAATCCTGTGACTAGTACAGTGACAGCCTTTGTTGTAACTATACATGCCAATAGTCCCCTAAAGATTAAATCATGAGGGAACTGTATTGTACCCTTCTGAACACCGAATGTGAGCACAAGAAATTGAAGGAAAATAGCAAACTGTTAATCTAGAGCCCTGTACTGCAAGAAGACAGTTAAGATCTGTCACTTTGAGACAAACAGAAAACTTCACTGGTGTATACAGGGCAAGGTTGTGTCTGTCCAAAGAGAGCATGCCACATCATAAAAATAGACAACCAAATTACCCAATTCAATTTGTGTATTTGCAATTTTGTCAGAATTAAGGGATGTGATTTTTACTATCGGGCACCTGTAAGATAACCCATAGGAACATCCCAGATTGAAAGAAATCTTAAAGGAAATTAAAGAAGAGGGAAGAAGGACATTAATTACAATTCACTATGACACAGAAACCATCAAAAGAGTATTTAAGAGGCTTGAGGAACATTTGTCTCATCACTAGTGGGATGTGCTTTTTGGGTGGTCTCCAACAGCAACTGGTATACTAAATGCCTTACTCCACCCTATAGTTGTGTTGCTTATTCTAGTTAGTATAAGTCTAGTTTTATCTGTTGCGATGCTTGTTTGGAATTGGAAGATGCTACGACGAATAGCAGCCTTAACCTCATTATCAAAAGCGTATGGCTTGGTCTTAAGAGACACTAGCCGTACAGATTGGATTGATGAGGAAGACACTTTTGAGTAAAAGAATTTACTCACTTTAAAAGGAGAAGTGGGGAAAATGAGGCATAGATTTAGAAGAATTAAAGACTGTAGTCAAAATAGATAGTGCTGAGATAATGTAGCTAGGACTTCCCTTTTGCTAACAGAAGCCAGACTAAAAGAACTGATAATCCTTGGAAGGAACCGATCAATCAGAGGAGCTGTCAAACTAGGGCTTCTGCATCCTGAATAATCAATAGACCCCATGAATACAATACAATCATAAATCAAACAGTCCTGGGAAAAACAGGATTTAGCTGTCACAAACACTAAAGGTTAAAAAGTCAGAGCTGAGGAAGACAATCTTACTTCATCATTTTGGGACCCCACCCCATTAAAAAGACCACCGACCCATTTCAAAGAACAAACTACGCATGCTTGGTGGCTTTTTGGGCTAATTACCATACGAAGCGGGGAATGGGAGGTATCAGAGCTATGAATATGCATTTGTAGTTTGTGTATTCAATACTTCTGTAGATAAAAGCCCCTGTGATGATCTGTAAATTGCGCGTGTGTTTCTGGGAGCTATCCCACACGCTGCCCGGCGTCGTAATAAACATACACTTTCTAACTTTAAACTGTTAGAGAGTCTTTGTCCGTCATAGTTGGATATTGGTATTAGATCAATGTCCATAGTTTTTTAATAAATCACTTGGTTGGTTATGATACATCCCAACCTTTATTGTGCCACATGCCCTGGGAAGAATTTTGTCCAGTCCCTCCTTCAATGCACCTTTGCCTCCAGAAGGTTTTAGCCTACCTGCTAAATAGGCTCTCTAATTATCTGAAAAATGTTACCTCTAAATCCAGTTTTCCCCTCCTTCCCAGACACATTTTGCTTTCTCAAAGACTTTGGTCCTGAACAGCGTGAGGGTCAGAGTTAAGGGTATTTCGAGGACTGCTCTGCTTTGATGGGCTGTAACAAGTGATCTTTGTTAGTGCAGTGCCATGGTTAGGGAAATGGGTTTAAACTCATCCCAAATCCTTCGAGGTTGACTGAGCTGCTTGAGGCTGGATTTTGAAGCTGGGACACCCCGCTGCATCCTGTTCCTACTCTGTTGCCCTCACTGTGCCGCTGCTGCTGCTGTAGTTTGTCACACAAGCAAGTCAAGAGGCATTAATTACCCTCCAGCAAGGGGCAAAAGGCTACAGAGCCTGCAGGGAAGGCACCTGCATGTCTTTCCTGCTTAGCACCAGGCTGTCATATCCCTTGGAAAGAGGAGCTCTGGTTGAGGCCATGAGAAATTCCAGCTCAGTTTCCATGTGCCAGAGGCAGAGAGCTGGGGGAGGCTGAGGGATAGGTGTTAGCAAGTGGCTGTGAAGTGCAGGGAGCATGGGACCGGCCATGAGAAATAGGAGCAAAAATAGTCCATGCAGCACCTGAGCAGGGTCAGTGCCTTCCCCAGCTCCTGCTTGCTCCTTCCAGGCAGGAACAACCCATTTCCTACCCTCTTGTCAGGCATACTGGGTGTCCCTAGGTTTGTTGGATTATATCCTTTTCTGATCCAGAGATGATGCAACTGAGATGCTTTTCAAAAACTTTTATTCCATTTTCAGTCTCATGCGCAGGGTGAGACAATATAGATGTTACAATTCTCACCATCAAGATCAGAAGCCACCTATTTCCTAATTACAATCCATTATAAGCGTTTCTTGGCCTATCAACTTTTGCCACCCAATGCCATTAATGCCTTAAAGCCAACCATCTAAAATTACCCCTTGTGGGTCCTACTACAATACCTCTTTCATAGTTCTATTTCACTAAAGTATCTAGTCTCACTTGCAAGGCCATAATTTGAAACTTGTTTCCAGTTCCATTTCTCTCTCAACAATGTCCGTCCTATTCCATGCCATTTCTAAGTCAGCATTTCTTATCTCAAAATTTGCATACAGATACATACTGCATGACCCTTCTGTCAGGCTTTGAGAATTCTCTTCAAATCCACTTCCCATAGACCCACAGCCTCTGGTCATACCCAGAGTGGGCCAGAAGAAAGGTAAGCCCCTGCAATGGACACTGGCAGACCCTTTAACCATGGGTGATCTGGATATACGGTCGGATGCCTCTGCCACCTGAACACACTTCCCCACCATACGAGGGGCTTCATTTGCTTTGGAAAGAACCAGATGAATCTTGAAGGGGCTATTCCTGCTGAGGCTTAGAAGCAGATATGGCCAAGTGCCACTCTGTGTCCACCGTCGCTCACTGCGGGCTGTGACTCGGGCACTGGGAGGGCCCTGGGGCTGCCAACGGGATGCTCCTGGGAGCAGCAGGATGCTTGCAGGAACAGCTGCTCTTTGCAGGGATGGACATCTGCTTGGAGCACAGTGTCAATGTAGAGCAATTAGCTCCCGTTTATATCTGTTAGGTGTGTGATTAGTGTCCCATTAATGCAATTAGCAGGGTGGCATTAGCAGAAGTATGTAATTGGCACCGAGACAGCTGCAGCTCAGCTGTTGAGCACCACACAGCTCCTATTTTGGGGTTTATCTGAGCTCGGTGAAAGGGGACAGCTGGTGGTCCCCTGCTCAAGCACTGGACAGGCTGGTTTCTCTGTGCAGCCCTGGCTGTGCACCCTCCTGCTCCTTGATTACTTCAGCTGCAATAGGAAGCAATTCCCCACCCTCCGTTCTTGCTTCAAACTCCCAGAGCTATATCAGGGAGCTGATGAGGGGTGTCACAGCTGCTTCCCAGAGCTGCAGGATGTGGAGCTGGGCTTTATCATTTTAGGAGGTCAGAGGACCAAATCTGACCTTGGCTGGACACAGGTCCTTTTCTAAGCCTTTTATTCTCCTTGTGACTGTCCATGTTGTCATTGCCAGGGGGATGAGGGTGGATAAGGGAAGGAATTACACGTCTGCCCACTCCCAGCCATACTCTGGCCCCATCCACCTTGGCAAGATATCATCCACCTTGGCAAGATATCAGCCCACGTCACAGCTTGGCTTTCAGAGTCTGACAAACTCCTCCCCACAGCACCAACACTGTTGGCCTTTCAGGATTGTCAGGGAAGGAAGAAGGGCTGTGTGGGATGGGAACAGGCTGTGAAGTGCCCATTTCCATCCAGCTCCACCAGAGATGTCACTTTCCCAACCACCAGTGTGAAATCCCTAGTCTTTTTCTGGAAAGACTGACCACTGGCCACTGGCCACTGCCTCCTCTGACCAGCACATTCGTGGGTGAGAGCTGAGCAGAGGAAGCTGTGCAATAGCAAAGTTCCCTGCCAGCCCTCTCTCCAGTGAGGATATTTGGCTTTGGGAGAGCTTCTGACAATCGTGATTAACAGCCTCTTCATCTATTCACGCTGATAATAAGCCCTGGAAACTCTGGGCTGTTGCAGCCCTATAAATCAAGATGGTTTGAAAGAAGCAATTTTCTCCTCCTGCAGCTCGGTTAATTCTCTCTTAATTGCTTCCCATTTTGCATAGATTTCCCTTGTTTGCCATGGCACTGGCTCCACACTTCCTCCTCTTCAGCAGTGATTGACTTGTGCCTTGTTTTGCCAGATTGGGATTTGTGATGATTTGGGCTATTCCAGGGCCTTCAAAGCTCCCCACACAATTCAGGTGTACCATGCCTGAGTTGCAACTTCTATAGGAGAAAAACTCTTGGGACTGAGGTAGGCTTTGTTCATTGCTATCCCTTTATGTGTGGGGGCATTGCTTTTGGAAAAAGAAATGGAAAAACATGGGAATTACACACAGGTGGGAAATTTAGCTGCAGGAAATGTATCTTCTTTGGAAAAAAATAAACTCAGCCAAGAAGAATTAATTGTTTAAGACTAAAGTTTTACCCTGAGAGTCAAAAGGGATGAATGAAGCCTATGTAAGCTGATCTGAATTAAAGTATGCGGGATTTATCCCTTTTAAGATTGGGTTTGTGTGCAAGGGCTAACAACAAGGAGAAATGGAGCTAGAACCCTCCTGACCAAAGAAACAAAGAAGCTGATGGAAGTTTTGATAAGGAGCTGGGGACCAGCATCCAGGTGGACTCAGTTGTATTGGCAGCATCTGATCCTAGGTGGAAGCAGTGGGACTGCTCCAGAAGTGGGTGAGGTGCACTTCAATTCAGTTTGTGATTTATGTATCAAACCTCAATTCTGGCTGTGGGAAGATATTCCCCCTTTTCCTGGTACTCCAGGCCTTTGTCCAGCGTCCCTCTCCAGCTCTCTCGGAGCCCCTTTGGGCACATGGTGGGGCTCTAAGGTCTCCCTGGAGCCTTCCCAGCTGAACAACAAGCTCTCCTTGTGTGTCTTCAGAGGAGCATCTCCAGGGCCTCCTCTGGAATCACTGCAGAAGGTTCCACGTCCTTTCTCTTTTGAGGTTTCCAGACCTGAACACAGCACCCTCTGCATGCAAATGGGGCAGGACATTCCCCAGAGGCAAAAAATAGTCTACTTTATATGTTCATTTATTATTATTCAATGTGCAGCTTCTAAAAATACCTTAGCCACATTAATGCATTAAACTATAGCTCCCTTTAGCCACCCAAATAATTTTAATCAGAAACATGAGCATTTCTATTACTCTGGCTTGTATTAGTGATGGAGTGTCACTCAAACTCCAACCAGGATGCAGTTATTCTTGCCTATAATCCAAGGCTTTTCTTGAATATCTCATCCTATTTTCCTTTTGAACTAGCTGGCACAGTCACACTTTTTTTTCCTGACTTGTACTAAGATCCTGTTTCTGTGCTGCTGTGTTTCACTCTCAGACTGCAGTTTCCCCTGTTTGTGTTTCTCCAAGTCTCTGGCTCCTCTGCTATTGGGACTGCTGGAAGTGCTTCATCCAGGGCTTCCCTTTTTGCCCCATATTTCACATACCCACAGGATTCTTCAGAGCCACCAGGTCCTTGTGACTCTCCAGCAATCCCACTGCAGGAACAGCCTCATCCACCTTCCAAGACCTCACCTGGCACCCCCAGAGCTGCAAGCACAGATCAGGAGAACCTGCTGGTTGCAATATCACTGGATCAGCTGCTCTTCCAAAGGCTGGTTTCATTCCAAACAAAGCTGACATTCTTCTGGAAGGAGTGAGATGTTAATAGTTCCTGGCAGTCAGAGGAGATCCTTTGGGACTGTGCCAGGGGCTCTGACACCTCGTGTTTAGAGGTCAGCCACACTCAGCACATAAACCCTGAAGACTTTTAGCTGGCTCGGCTTTGACAGCTGGGTCACCAAACCATGTGCTGAGAAGGGCAGGTGGGGACATGTCCTTGGTGATTTGCCTCTATGAAAAATGGGGAGGCAGAAAATGAAGTGACCAGGGACCAGGAGAGGACATGGACATCTGGAACTCAAGCATCTGCATTGGGCCTACTGGGTACTGCCCCTGTGGGCACGGTGCTGAGCAAGGGAATTTGTGACTCTTCTGCTGCACCCAGAAGGTAAGGTCTGGCAGGGCACCTGGTTACATCAGCCAGCTGGCTGGAAGTGGAAGCTGCTCAGAACAGACAGCAATTGTGTTTGATGGGGTTGGCTGGGTCAGGGTGGGGTGCTGGGGACATTTCCTTAGGGCAGAAGGAGGCCCTGGGCTGCTGAGGAGGGTCCCAAACCCCTTCACACTGATGTCTCCTGAAACAGGTCTCAGACTGGTTTGGAGGATGCTCTGGGGCTGGAGGGTGCTCTGCAGCAGAGGTGTCTCTCAGGATGGTGCTCAGCCAGAGTCCAATATTTCCCAAGTCCATAGCAAATCTGTGCCTCAGTTTCCACACTAGCAGGAGGCCCAGCAACAGATTTCAGCAGCCTAAAGGCAACTTTCCCATGGAAAATTTTGCCTGACCGGGAGGAGGGCAGGGCCAGGGACCTCAGCCATGGTGCTTGCAGAGGGTGTCCTGGGAGCAGATGGTTGGGGACTGCAACTATTTCCAAACAAACCTGGGAAACCTGGAAAACCTGGAGAGTCCTTGGTGATGAGGGCATCAGCTGGGAGGAGGGACTCAGTTGTGGGTGAGCTCACAAATTTCTGGTTGTGGGATTAACCCAACTCTGCTCTATGCAGGTGCCAATTCCAGAAGGCTGTGAGATCACACACCTCTGCTGCCTTCAGTACAGCCCAGAGGCTCCTCAAGGATCCTTTTCTCCATGGCTGAGCAGATGAGCTCTCCCATGGAATCACTTGTTTTTCTGATCTTTCGTTTTTCTCCAAATTAAAAAAAAAAAAAGTCCCTTTGAAATTTTCATGATGGTGGCAGAGCTGTGTCTCTCATCACCACATGAGACTGAGAGTCATGTCTGTGGTGACAAATGTCAGCACAAGGCTTGTGCTGGAGAGAGCAGTGAAGGAGGGGGCATTGGAATTAAAGGATGAAACATTTACCTGGGAGTTCAGCAGTGCTCAAATGAAAACACATCACAGATGAGAGGCAGACAGTGCTGAAAGCCACAACTTAACCCACTGGGCTGTAAAACTGCCACAAGATTTCCTCTCCCTCTCGACCTCCCACCCACCCACTCCAGAGTCCTTACCTGTGTGGGAAGGTACAGCAGGGTTCAGAATCTGGGAACAGCCCAAAGCTGTGGACCACCACACAGTTATGTGTTGTCTGAAGAAGGGGACTGACAGCCCTGCTTTGCTTTGAATACCAGCCATGAACCCTCTGATTGACGTGCCGTGGAACTGGGTGGTCCTGGCTCTGGCAGTGGGGATATTTGCACAGGGCAATTTGGTTGGACGGTGGAATGAAGGTACAGATCCTCTACAGGGAATCAGGATCATAAGCTTCCCTCTGCCTCCATTCAGGCTCTAGAGGGCAGGTTTTCTCTATTGCTGGCCGTTGGTTTGTTTAGGATAAATCTTAGGGCACCCAAACTTTGATCCCAGGTGGTGAGGCTGAGGGTGAGAAGTGACTTCAGGGCTGGCAACAACATCCATGGTGGGTCTAATGGGTCAACCAAATAAACAAGCTAAATAAAAATCCATTCAGGGTGCTGGAGAAGCTCCTGTGCATTATCCCACTGGGATATCCCATAGCACCACGAGCTCCCATCCTTGGGGTCCTATTTTTGCTTTTCCCAGCCCTGAAAGGTACCAGGACAACATAAAGGGTTAACACAGGATGATCTCAAGAGGCTTAAGTCTTGTCAAGAGCACTGGATTGGCAGGTCATTAATCTCAGAGTTACTTGATAACTTTAAATACAATCATGTAATCAGCAGGAACCCGTAATTATTATTTATGTGCATGGTGCTTACTAAATTACAGTGCTCTCTAAGGCTCTGTGTGATGAACAAATTAATTCTGCATCAGAAGAGCTTGACCAGAAATCTGTTTGTGTCTGAATTTCACTTGTAAACACTGATGTATGAAATGAAGGTCGATTTTAATTGGCCCTCCCTCCTGCTGTGAACCACATTACATTTTTATTCTGTATTAGCTCACCTGGCAAGGGAGAAAACCTGGATGACTTTCTCCAGCCCTGATGGTACTTGCCTGGAAAACCCGTGTGGGATTCTCTTGGATTGGATGGTGTGAATACCTTTGTGGAGAGCCGCCTCCATCCTCTAGGCATGTGGATTTGGGGTAGAAAGGAGAAAAAAAAGCCAGTGGGATTCTGAGCCCACTGCAGTGGAAGGATGCTCCCTTGGAAACTGGGGAGGAGCCATGCCAGGGTTGTCTTTTCCAAAAGATAAACATGCCCCAAAAGTCCTTGTAAGAGGAATTGAAGTATTTTAAATCAAACAAGACTGAGAATACACACTCCAGCTATGGAAAGCAAAGTCATGTCAGTTGGACCAGACCACCAAGAAAAGGGAAAAACAGTGATGTGAACACAGGTGCTTCTGTTTAGGTTTCTTTCTTTGGTTTTTCAATTTCCAGCTTCTTTCCACCAAAACACCTCACTTTAGAAAAATCCAAGTTGAACATGTAGCACACCATTTTTTGGCACATCACTTGCAGGGATGATGAAAAAAAGCTCTCTAGGGCATTTCCCCTTCTCCATTGCCAGCAGATCTTTATTAGCTCCTGCCAAAGTACCCAACAGAGAAACCAAGACACAGAAGACACAAGTATACTCCTTGTAGGGCACCAGCAGAAAGTGTCCATAGAGCTGGGAACTGTCACTTTTCTCATCGCATAACTCCAGGGAGTTTTCATACCCACATTTTGAAGAAGGGACAGTTATTGGGACTGTTGTCAGTGGCTGAACTTGAACAAAGACTGAAACATGCCCCGTGTGCAGGGTATGGTCCTTGTTGTGGTCACTGTGTCATACTGGGAACTGTTGCTGTTCCCAGCAGGTTATTGGAGTTAATGGGATATTTCCAGTTTGGCTGCACTGTAGTCATGCAGCTAGAAAATCAAAATGGGAGGAATTAGCTCCAAACTACTACATTTCACAAATGTTTGAAGAAAGAACCCAAAGGTTTTTTCCCTATGCTTCCCTTTAAATAAAAAAATTAAAAAAAATAAATATGCAAGCTTTCATTCCTTTCTGGTGGTATATCCTGAGACAATCACAGAATACTGCAATTTCAAAGATGTTTAAATCTCCCCAGGGCAAGAAACATTTATGCCTATTCTTCATAGTGGGAAAACTGAGGCACAGAAGTGTGAAGGGGCTCACACCAGACCCTGTACTGCCCCAGTGGCAAAATCCCTGGAATGCAAAGGGCAGATAGTCCATAAACCTGCTTTAATCTGCCCCCTGCCTGGGTATCTCCAGACCTTGTACGGGACAAGGAAAAGGTGGTTCCAAAGTGGTCAAAACAAATCCCTCCAGTTGCATGAACCTCTCTGTTCAGCTGCTTTTGATGACCACATGGAATGGGAGAGAGGGAACTGGGGACAATCCAGAGTCCCCAGAATGGGGAGGGAGATAGGAAGGGAGGGAAAGGAGGCTGCTGCTTCTCCAAGGCACTTAACTCCAACATGGGGATGGTTTGGTCCCATCCCCTGCACAAGAGCAAGGAGCAGCTTTGGCACTGGGCCCACCTGCCCAGGTAAAAGCAGGGCAAGGAAGAGGGGGCAAGGCCAGGGCCTGTCCCTGTGGTAGCTGCCTTTGGGGATCTCAGCCACTGCTCTACTGCAGGGCTCCCTCACCTTTTCACCCTCTGAGCAGGGACATGGAGTCAGCCTGAGGTCCAGGGCTTTGCAGAAACATGTGGATCCATCTGGGCTGGACCAGAGGATTTAACTAATTCCTGTCCTTCCCTGCAGATCAAGCCCACTCTATTCAGAGCTGTTCAGAGCCCCTAGGACTGATCCCCATGGGAGGGGAGTTCCATCCCCACTCCATTGCTTTACCCCACCTTTGGTGTCAAGATAAGAAGTGACCTGGTCAGACCAAGCAGCAGTTACAGGACATCTGGAGACCCAGCAAGAGACAGGAGAAGGACTCAACCCTAGTGCTACAAAAGAACAGCCACAGGAAGCAATGTCTGCAATCACTCCAGGGCTCTCCATCCATCCCCTTCCAACACACAGGACTTTGGCTCCTCTAGAGGGTTCCCCCCCACCAGTAGCATTCCAGCATGTGCTCACTGGAAGGCTGACCCAGCTTCCAATGTAATTAGCCCCATAAGCTGTCCCAGCAATGTCCTGGTGTCCTGTCACCTCAAAGTAGACAAATCCAATAAAGGCAGTGACATGAGATATCCTGCCCAGGATGGAGCTGGCAGAAAGCTGCTGCAACCTCTCCAGGTTCTTCTGGGCTCTTTCTGCCATGCCAGCAGGTCACACAGGTGCCCAGGAGATGACAAAGCAGCATCTCAGCTGTCTTGTCCTCCAGGCCTGCTCAGCAGATAGGGCAGGAGCTGTGCAGGTGTCCCCTGACCAAGTGACTTCATGCCCTCCTTGTGGGGCTGGGGCCACAGGCAGGACCTGGTCCTGTACCATGCCCCCCTCCCAGGGGTGCCCCACAGTGGGGACATCGGCACCTGGTGCAGCCTCTTCCTCCCGGCTCAGACAGCTGTGGATTGCTTGATGCTGTGGAAGCTGATGCGGGTCGGGGAGGTGGGGATGGACATGGCCCTTGCCACACGGGCACGGATGGAGTGCTTGTCCTGCCACCGGTGCCACCGCTTCCGTACGGCCGATCGCACCTGGGTGAGATGAATGAGGGATGTTTGGTCATCACACAGAGGCTGTTCAGAAGCACTAGCCATCCTTCTCCTAGTCCTCCAGTCAAAAATGGATTAATGGTGTGTGATTTGGTAACAAAACAGGTTCTTGTGGGGTAAACTTTCCTGAGCCAGCAAAGGTGTGGGAGCATTTCGAGAAGGCAGAGAAAAGAGCTGCCCAAATATTTGGCCCCAGGATTCACTTCTACTCTCAGCTCCTTTGCTTTCTGCTGTTTGTTTCTTGCTCTTTTGGGTCAGAGCCTGGGAGATGTCCTCATCCTTGTGCAATCTGCATGTTTATGGGCTCACTCTGGGGAAGGATTTCCCTAGGATGGGGGGCACCCTTGTCTCTGCTGCACCAAATCACACAGGTGCACCCTGAGAGCATCTGTTCTTGGGGGTGGATTTTCCTCCTCCAGAGGAGGACACAGCAGCCATTCCTGTCTGGGCAAAATCTGGGGCTGCAGGTGTAGCACCAACTCTGATCACCAAAGACCTTCAGGTGGGGAATTAGGGACAACCACCCCTCGAGCCCTGTGAAACAGTAGAGCCTTGTGCTGAACTTATCTGCTTGCAAGGAAGAGTGCCACAAAAAACCCCAGCCCCTTGTGCTCACCTCGCTGTTCAGGAAGCAGTAGAAGACAGAGACAAAGAAGCCCTGGAAGGAGACAAGCAGAAGAGTCACAGCCAACAGGTACTCCCAACCAAGGAGCTTTGGAACAACTCTGGGGTTTGGGGATGTCTGGTTTCAGGAGGAGGCAGAAGTGGGATGAGGCATCAGCCAGGATGGGGTCCTCCACATCCCTTGGTGAAAGGAGTGGGATGGAAGCCAGTGTGGAGGACCATTACCTGAAAGGACTCCAGAAAGGAGTTGAAGTAGATGAAGACTATCCTGGAGATCTCATCCTCCCCTGGATTGACAAAGAACAGCATGTAGGTGATTCCCAGCAAGGGCAGCAGCACCAGTGTGGCCTTGACTGCTTTCCTAGGGAGAAAATGGGGACCTAAGCTGCTACGCTGCAGCCCTGAGCACAAGGACTCTGCCTATCCCACTCCCAGCACGAGCATGGCTTGGACAAGTCTGCTGGGACTTGAAAACCAGTTACTGGTGGATGATGGAGCCAAGTTAGGCTGTTTCCAGTGCAATTCCCAAGGGACTAGGCTGGTTTGAGCACTGGGCCCCTGCTCTGCTTCTCCACCCAGAAAAGAGCGGTGAAGAGCAGAGGCCTGACCTTGAGCTGGCATGGGAATGCTTGCTTGGCTGATCTACAGCTCAATTAAAAAGGAATTAAGGAGGGTATAGTAATTCACACCCTTCAGCATGAGTTCGTAAAAACCTAATCTCAGGTAATTAATTTGATATCTTGATGAGATGACAAGTGCAGTTTGTGAAAAGTCATAGTCATACAGAGAGTTCAGGAAGGATTGGGGCTTGGCACCTCATTCCTTTGGATCAGGGGGCAAGAACAATGCCAAGTCATCACTTTTTGCTTAATGATCCTGTTAATGGACAAGATTCCAACAGTCGATGGTCATCCCCTGGAGGACCTGAGCTGGGCAGAGAGGGATCTGGGACCTGTTTTGTATCTCTGACTTAGAGGAGAAAACAGTCCCTGACACAAATAGGCTGATGACATGGAGGAGGTGGAGGGAACCAAGGACAGGAGCTGGAAAACTACAGTAGAGCACATTCAATGGTGTAGCTTCTCCAAGGGACCAGCCATGGCAGCAGGGGACACATCAGCTTTTTACCATCTAAGGTGAGCTGGAGCCCTCCAGGGCTGTCCCTTGCCTGGTTTAAGCAGAAGTTCACAGTTTATAACATACCAAGTTCTCCAAGTTTTCCTGTCCCACAGAATATTTCTGGGAAATGAAAATGTTCATTTTCATTCAAAGGTGATAAACCCTCCCAAAATGAGGCAAATACTGGAAAACCAAAAGTCTCTCAAAGATGTGGACTGGGGCCAACCAGCCTTTTCCAAGAACTTTTATCTTTGCTTACCCCAAGCTGAACCCCTCATCCCAGTTCAATACTCTGTGATGAGGAAAGCTAGTATTTCCCAATAACAGAATCAGAATTTTTCCATTCTCAGCTGAAAAAGCCACCCCCCCACCTCAAAACAGCTTCTCTTGACCTGGCACACAGTGAGATTCCCCAATTCCTGCCTGCAAAATGTTCCAGACAGAGGCAAGGATGAAGCCCAAAGTATCTTCTAATCCAGGTACTTCTGGGAGCTGCTCTGACTGTGCACCTTTTATGTTGTCTGCAAAATATTCCTCAACAGGCAAGGAAGGGTTAAATCTTCCTGCCTTGTGCTGTGGGAGTACTGCCTTCTTCTTTACAAGGAGGTGTCGGGGTGGCATCAATTCATCACTTCTTCCTCAGCTTTTGCTTTTCTGTCAAGCAGTGATTTAATTCTCACCTCCATGCCAGGATTTGCAGCTCCCAGCCTGGAGAGCTCATCAGGGCCCACCAGAACAGGTTTTTGCTAAGAGACTCAAATCCCAAGGGTTCACTTCAAAGGCAAAACCAGCCATTGACACTCTATATCACAAGGCTCTCTCTAGCCAAATTTAATGACCATGTGCCTCCAAAGAGCATTTGAGGTGTTCTTAGGTGTCTCTCCATGCTTCCATCCCCTTGCTACCTGGCTAAAGGGGCTCTTCCCATCCTTACTAATCATGAGAGAACCCAGTTCTTAGGTTGCCTTCCTGCAGGGTCACTCATACTCGTACCTGTACTGGATTGTCTCTGACGTGGTTGAAGCTCGGAGCTTTGTCATGAGGATTCGGACGATGTTGAATAGAAAGATGAAGTTGATCTGGGAGGAACAGGGTCACTGGTTAGTGTCTGCTCCTCCAGTATTTCCTCTCACTTCCTCTGCAGTGAGGCAAGGTAGGGAGATAGGGGAGCCAGAGGAAACGGGATTGTTTCCTCTTGAACATGATCTACTGCCTTCCATGCACCATGAGGGGATGCCTGCCTTTTATAAAAATACTTGAATAGCAAGATTTAGGAGTTTGGTCAAGGGATCAGGACAGCAGGGCATGCCAGGAGATTGCCAAAGAAGGACAAGTGCTAGAGAATGGTTGAAGGTGAAAAAGTAGAGGGAGAGGAAGAATCTAAGGTGGAGAGTGGCTGCCATCTGCCTGACTGCTCTCTTGGCTGCCAAATTGCTAATAAGGGAATGGGAAGGCATCTTTGGTGCTGAGCACAATTGACAGGAATTAGTAGTGGCCTGGCTGCCTGATGGGCTGGGAAATGGGAAGAAGGATCAATCATTCCATTATGCCAGTGATTTTTACTCCTTTGAGTTTTCTCAGCTGAGAAGATGAAGGAACAGTTTTGGGATTTCATGCATGGCTTTCCCCCTGCAAATACAGGTTGCACCCCCAGCTGGTAACCTGCCACCTCTGCTCTTCCTTGTCCCTCCCCAAATGACAAAGCCCCATCCATGTGACCCATTGCTACTCGGGTGGAGACCAGGAGGAGAGAGGTGGAATTAGGATCAAGTAATGTAGTCAAGGATCCCAGGCTTCTGCAAATGCTTGGCAAAGCATCTACCCACACCCAAACAGTGCCAGGGCAGGGGTGGAGGGACCTACTGATTAATGTTGGAGTCTGCTGATGGGACATTCCTGTCAGAATGAGGTTTCCAGGCTCCTTCTGCAGCCCACCTTAAGCCCAAAATTGCTCAAGAGGCAGTTTAGGTGAGGAGCAGTGTTGCTGTGGGCAGCAGCCCCAGCAGAGTGAAGCTAAAGGAGGAGGCCATACCCTGTTACAGAAGCAGCTGTTGTCCCACCTGCACACAGAAGGACTTTCTATTTAGCACACAAGGTCATTTTGCTCTTACCAGAAGCACTAGGATCATGGGGCCTTGGTAAATGTAGTCAGTATAAACACCTGCTCGCTTCCCAAACCAGCACCTGCAAGACAAGGACAAGTGGTGTCAGGGGCAAGCCTGACATAGGAGTGACCTGGATAGACTCTTGTCCTTGCACAGTCTCTCTAAGTCACTGTTGGTGAGGTGAAAGCACTAAAACTGCTGCAGCCATTGTGGAATAGCTTCCCTGAGAACTCGGTAAAAGGAGGTGCATGGGGGCTTGTGGGAGTGTTTAGGGCCCCATATGGATGTGGGAGCTGGTTATTGCAGGACAAGTAGGGACATCCTCCTCACAAAGGAGGTGGCTGTCCCCACTCTGTTCTGCATGGGGGCAGCTTCACATCCTGGGGCAGTTTTGGGCACAACAATATAAGAAAGATCTGAAGTAATTAGAGAGTGTCCAAAGGAGGGACATGAAGATGGGGAAGCAGTCTGGAGGGGCCACATAAGAAGCAGCTGAGGGCACTTCGAATGTTCAGCTGGGGAAGATGAGACTGAGTTTAGACTTCACCAGGTACTGCAGCTCCTCCCCTGGGGCAGCCCTCATCTCTGCTCCCTGTGACAGAGACAGGACCCAAGGAAATGGCCTGAGGTTGTGTCACAGGGGAATTTGAGATGGATCTCAGGGAAAGGTTCTTCCCCCAGAGGGTGTTGGGCACTGCCCAGGCTCCTCAGAGAATGGTTACAGCCCTGAGGCTGCCAGAGCTCCAGGAGCGTTTGGACAGCACTGCCAGGGATGCCCAGGGTGGGATTGTTGGGGGGTTTGTGCAGGGCCAGGAGTGGGACTCGATGATCCTTGTGGGTTTCTCCCAACTCAGCAAGATTGCATGATTCTCCATAATCTCACACACAGAGGTCCAGGTCAGCTCTGTTCTCTGTCCAGCAAATGCTACAGGAGCTCATTCAGGTATATCGCTGTCCTGGGAGCACCTTGTCAGGGTTGTTCAATCAGTGTCTGTGTGAGTGGCATAGGGCTTCTGAAGTCAGCAGGGAAAACTACCTCTGGAAAACAGAACAAGCTGCCATTCAACCCAATGGGCTCCTTTCAACTTCCCACTCTGGGAGGAACTCTCAGGTACCTGTTAAGACCTTCATTAGCAGGTGTCTGTGAAAATGGCTCAGGTGGGGGTAATTTAGATTTCTGCTGGTTAAATCCCAGCTCCCTTTAGCAAATCTATTGTAGGGGATCTGGTTTAATCTTTTTTTCCCCTTAAAAATCATATTTGCCTTTTGAGGAGAAAAAAGCAGAGGCAGGGCTTGTGCTGCAGAGAGCTGAAAGGTGAGATAAAAGAAAGAATGGAAGAATAGTATCCTTTTTCTCCGACCTGACAGAATTCCTGACACAACTGATCCCTGAGGATTTGGGATAGAAAGAAGAATGGAGGATAAGAGCAATCAGGCTCACTTCTCATTGTCGTAGTAGAGCTTCCCAATGGCCCAGGCAACGATGATGGGAAAGGGGATACCTGCAGGGGAACACACAGGTGAATCTCAGAGGTGCAAGGTCGCCAAAAAACCACACTGTAAACAGGGGTTTTCTCACACACACATCACCCAGTGAGATTATGTGATCCTCCTGCTCCTGGCACCCTTTTTGCACCTCTTTGTGTGCAAGAAGAACAGGAGCAGGGGATGGAGGGGGCATCACCCATCACTAAGCCCTGGGCACCACTGGGTGAAGGAAAGCCTGACACTCACACCAGCCGATGCAGATGAACATCCACTTGTGGAGCTTGTCTGTAGAGTAGGTGAGCACGATGGCCGTGTGCAGGTAACAACCCTCGCCAAACATCCAGAAAAAGTTGGTGACGTGGAAGTAATTGTAGGCAGCAGTGACCAAGCGGCACCAAACCTGCCAGGAGATGTGGAGTCAGTTGAGCTCTGTGTCAGTGAGGCAAACAATGCAAGGAGCAGCAGAGAGCCCAGGAGAGCAATCAAACCTGTGTTTCTCATACACATGGGGTGCCTGCCAGCCACCAGCCAGCCCTATTTGCTGCCTGAAGTTGCTTTGGTAGCCATATCTTAGTGACTTCAAACTGAGAGTAGGTTTAGGGAAGAAGTTCTTCCCTGGGAAGGTGGTGAGGCCCTGGCATGGGTTGCCCAGAGAAGCTGTGGCTGCTCCATCCCTGGAAGTGTCCAAGGCCAGGTTGGATGAGGCTTGGAGCAGACTGAGATAGTGAAGGTGGCCCTCTCCATGGCAGGGGGCTTGGAACTAAATGATGCTTAAAGTCTCTTCAGACCCAAGCCATTTTGTGGTTCAGTGATCTCCAGGGTCCTTGCACATCACAACTGCTCAGGACTGGGCTCAGGCTGGCAGAACTGCACTTACCACATTGCTCTCGTGCACCTCTGGGCTCATGGTGAGCTGCACCACGAACCACGTGGCATTGCGTAGGATGAAGGCTGTGATCAGGTTCCAGTGGATGATGTTTCTCAGACACCGAATGCTCCTGGAGAGGGGTGGAACAAGGCACTATCAGAGCAGGGGGACTGGGGACAGTGCTCTTTGTGGGGCTGAGTGTCTCTGTTGGGACCCCAAGGGTGACTGCTGGGACCATGTCCTGAGTGAGGTGGGCTGGGAGAAGACCAGGAGGTGGAAGGCACCAAGGAGGACCCTCTGCCTCCCTAACCAGGTGCTTTAAAAAAGCGGCAGAAGAAAAACCACTCTGAAATAGGCAGGATCCCTCCAGCCTGGAGGGCAGTGGCTGTGGGGGGGAGATGGCAAAGCACAGGAACTGGTTCTATCCTTGCCTGAGATGACCTCGTAGGAACATGGCAGCAGGTTTGTCACTCACCGCAGGCACATGAAGAGGACAAAGGCCACAAGGAGGGCCCCCAGCGAAACACAGTGGCCCAGATAGTTGATGATGACGGCAATGTGGTAGTGCAGCTTGCTCTTCTTCTGGGAGTGGGGGAGATGAGCAGAGGGTCAGCAGCAGCCCTGGTACCAGCATAAACCCACCTCCTCCACCACATCACCTTTGGCAGCTGCGCCTCAAATTTTGGGCCCTTTTTCAGGAAGCAATTGGAGCCCACCCTGGGACAGAACAGTGGGAATGGAAGGAGATGGGGCTAATGTGGATAGGAGAGGCACTAGCCTGGTTTCACATCCCACTTGTACCAGGAGCAGCTCATGAGACAGTTCAATGCTGGGACATCCCAATCCATCCTCTGGAGAGACCCTGCTAGAACTCAGCTGAGCTCATTGGAATCTTGTATCACAGTTCATCCCCATTGCCCTCGGGGCAGCTGAGAGGCTGTGATGAATTTGGGCAGAGGGAAAGTGTGAGTGATAATTGAATTAATTGATCACTGCTGTTGTTAGGCACTCATCCAATTGGTGAATTAGCCATTAAGTGAGAATGAGAAAACCATTCCTGGCAAGAGACATCAGCATCTTAAATACCAGAGTTGATATCAACTGCAAATGAAAAACTCATCTCTTCTCCTCTGCTTCAAGGGGTGGCTTGACCTACTCAGGGGCTTGTAATTTTTGATCTCCATTTATTTATCTCTTTCAGGTTCCTAAATATCTCCTTTATTTTGTTGCCAGCAGGGAAGGATGGAGTTTTCACTGAGTGCTGTGTCAAGAGGGAGCTGCAGGGCTGATCTGTACCCAGAGGCCTTGGGGACCTCACACTGTCAATTCTCTTGGATTTTTAATGGGACTGGAAACAGGCATGCATAATTTCTGATGGGGAGTAAAAATGCAAATCAAGAAGGGGTCAAAATTGCCACATGCCACTTTGTCATTGGGATGGTGTTGCATTCTCAGCCCTCAGGTCCCATGGGCTATTCCTGGCCTGGATGCTGTTGCCTTTCAAGACTCCATTGTCTCTTGCCCCCCTGCCAAGAGCCCAGGGACTTCCAAGCTCCTACCTCTTCACTGAGGATCTCCTGGCACTGGGAGTAGTTGACACGTGCTGCCCAGCTCCCGTTCGCCAGGCATTCCCTGTACCCATTATCTGAAAGAGAGGATGCCCATCCAAGGGTTAACAGAGTATGGAGATGGGCACAGACATATGACCTGACTGTCACTAATGCAGAGCAGTCAGGCAATGGCATCTTCTGCTTTGAAGGCAGCTCAGCTGCTGCCTTGGTCACAATTGCAGAACCAAAATTCTTGGAATATTTCAGACCTGCTCAAGAGCTTTGGGTCTGCACCAGCTCTGCCCTTATTACTGGGGGACTCCAACACCTCCTGACCATACACAGGGATGCAGTGGAACCAGCACCAGTTAGACTCTTCTTCCCTTTCACTCTGCTGTTTGCTTGAGTGATCATGTACCAACCCAGGATCTCTGCTGAGATGGC
This sequence comes from Zosterops lateralis, assembly GCF_965231275.1. Taxonomy (NCBI): domain Eukaryota; kingdom Metazoa; phylum Chordata; class Aves; order Passeriformes; family Zosteropidae; genus Zosterops; species Zosterops lateralis. The sequence continues at coordinate 301,513 of NC_139784.1, forward strand.
AGCATGAATTTCACTTCTCTCCATGAATTAGGAGCTTTTTTGCCTCCTGGTGAGGACAATAGGTGGCAAGGCTAATTGGGAAGGAATGGTCTAGGCACCCCAAAGAGTCTGTGGCTGGTGTCAGCAGTGCGGGGATGCCAGCACTGGGTGAGACTGGGCTTCCATTAATGGGAGACCATAAGCCTCGTCAGGGTGATGGGGTGGGAAGGGCTCAGAGACAGGCTCAAGTTGTGAATAATGCAGACAGGCTCCTACAGCAGCACAGGAGGCACAATGAGGCAGGAGCTGTGTGTCTGTGCCATCCCCCATGGCTGCAAGAATATGCAGGATGGAAAAAATTATGTTTTTTTGTGAGAAGCAAGGTGTTAGTGGACCACCAACAGCACTGGTGGTCAGAAATTCAACCTTATTCTAGGAATGGCTTTGGGCACTTTTCATATACTATCGCTTCATCCTCTACTCCCAGCATGTCACTGGTAGTGACAGTGCAGCCACCTGTGCCAGTAGGTGACGAGGTTCAAAGTCTCCCAGTCTTTGCTCAGCTGGAGGCTTCAGACCCCTGTACCACCTCAAAGGGCAGGGCAGGGCAGGATCACTCCAGTGCCTTTGTCCCCAAGATGGAGACATCAGCCCTCTCCTCCTCCCAGGAGAACCTGCTTATAGAGACCCTCCCTGAAATCTGAGGTCTGAGGCACTGTTTCCTTTATGGTTCACGAGCTTTGTTCCCAGAGGGGTATTGTCATTTGTGTCCCAGAACCCTCACCCGCCATGTCCCCAGCAGCGCTGCCCCTCTTACTGGTGGTGTTGTACCGCACGCCGTAGAAGTACTCGGGGCAGGGCCGGGCCACCAGCTGTCCCACCGCGCTCCGGGGCCAGCACGTGCCGATCAGGTCCACTGAGGCGTTGCACTGGGGACCTGCAAGGATGAAGTGCACAGGGTTAGCAGAGGCCTGTGGGCCACCATGGGCCACTTCCAGGCTGTTGAAAGGTCAGGATTTGCCTATACAGCTAGGGCTGCTCAATGAGCTAATGGATCAAGCTCAGCCCCTAGAAAACCCTCATGGCAGACACCAACTGGAGGCTGTGTGAGACTTCCAAGAGCTGGTTGAATCATCATGGCAATGACTGTTACTCTGGTCCTGTCTAAACTACTGGGCGGAACCCAGTTCAGGCACAAACTTGGTTTTAGACCTGTCTTCCAAGTCCATGTAGGGTTCCTTGGCTCTGGTTTCTCAGCCCTGTTCTTTCCTTCAGCCATGACTTTGGCATCTAACCTCAAAAAAGACAATAAGCCAGACTTTCTCTTCCTCAGTGGTGCATCCAGTCTAGTTCCAAGCCTCTCCAAACATCTCACATCTCCTGGCTGTAAAATCTCCTTCCCAGCCATTCCCGTTGGTCTCTTCTAGTCTTTCCTGGGTAGAAAAGTCCAAAACTGCAGCTATTTCAGTTTTGTGTGCCTCTCTCAGCTACACAAGTGTGCTAACATAGGCATTAGGTAGGCCAGATTGCAGGCGTTTTTATGTATCATTTGTGTATATTTAGAACAACATGTACTGTAGCTAAATATGTCCCTGCTCCATCTCACAGTGAGGTTGGAAGCAATGGCTGCAATATCCATGTACTACAATCTAAGACAAGCAGAAAATGGGTGAGCAGGAGATGCTGGAAGGGGCAGAGTGCAGTCCAAACCACTCCTGGCTATCAGAGATGTTTGTGCTGCTGGCACAGAGACAGAAATTGCAATTTCCAAAGACAAATTCATAGCTCCTTGGGTGCAAGAACACAACCTTTCCTGTCCCCCTTGTGGTTATTTGAATGCCTTTCCCTAAAATTCCTATGGATGGAGCTAGCTAAAGAGTGACCAAAGGAAAAAAAGCAAAATACTATTGATGATAATGAAGGTTTTTATGGAGGAATATTTGTTTTCATCGATTATTTGAAAAATCAGCTCCTTGTTATTTTGAGATGTTTTCAGAGAAAATTTTCAGGGCTTTCAGTATCTTCAAATATCTTAGCAAAGGAAAACAGCTTCCAAGCATGTGAACTGGGGAAGCATCAGAGCATGGTGAGTGTTACTTTCTGCCTCCCATATCTTGTAGGGAGAAATTAATTTTAACAATGACCTTTGCATTTAGCTTTGCTAATGTGTAGGGTTGCTGCGGCAACCTTCCCTTTAAGTTAACTGTTTTAAGCCTGCATTTTGTAGGAAACAAGGTGCCTTTTATCATGTGTCTGTGCCTTTCTGCATCCATTTGAATTTATTGAGCTCCTTCATTGTTTTGACCCAAATTTGACAGAGAAATAGAGGGTCACAGCTAAAAATTCTATGATAACATTCATCCATGTAAAGAAAAAACAACCAGTAATTGCTTGAACTAAGGACAAAGTTAAATTGCAAGTGCTCTTCCCATTAGCCACTGAGGTGAGAAGCTGTGTGAATGTCTGGAACAGAAAAAGCTTCACTTGGAACAACGCAGCACAGGAAAATGGTACTAACGTACTCATGCAGCTCATGCAGCTATCACAACCCCTCTCGAGGACTGGTAGGGCTGAGCATAAACTCAATTTTCTTTGCATCCTCTTTTGCCTTAGTTTCCCTCCTGCATTCCAGGGTCTGTTCTGGGGGACAGACAGAGATTTCTCAGGGAGGACAAACAGGAAGACTGAGTAATTAAAAGTCAGCAGGGCCAGAGAGCAACAATGATGATACTTTCCACCAGTAAAACAAACCCACAGCAATGCCATTAATAACCAAACCCAAGAGAGACTCTTGGAAATGATGTAGCCAGACAGAGGTGCATCATTCTGTGATACGTCTGCTCAAGGCTGGATTTAATATCTCCTCCTTTCTCCATGGCACTTGGTGGGATGCTGCTTGGCACTCCCATTAGAGCATGACAGGATCCCACCAGACACCAAACTCAGCAGGTCCCACCAGTCCACCCCAGGGAAGGTGTATCAGTATCACCAGGAGCTCAGCCCTCCTGGTCCCATGGGTTGGGGTGGTGCTCTGGAGTGACATTGCAATCTGGGGCTGCAGTCAGATGAGGAGATGCTCAGCCAGGCTGTTGGATGCTTCTGGACCTCTCCCTGTGCTTCACCCCTGGGCTGCCACTTGGCAGCATTCAGGCCTCTGTCCCACCAGGTTTTCATCTAATGGGTGGCTGTAATATTTTTCCTAGGCTCACACTCAGAACAGCTTGATGAAGAAAAGCTGCAGAAAGCAGATGCTGCTCTTTCTGCTCTCTCCAGCATATAGAAAAGAGAAAAAAAAAAACCCTACTTGGTGGGGAAGTGATAAGTAAAGCAGTGAAGATCAAGGGTGCCACAAGGACTGTAACATCCCTTTTGCCCAGCAGAACTCTTTGCTCCAGCTCCCCCTGAATGGCACCTGGGTCCCAGCATTTAGAGCACTGTTTACGTGGAAATGATATGTATCAGTATTAAATGCTTCCCTGCCTGCTCAGCAGCCCATCCGTGTTTGCAGGGGGACTATTCTTCAGGTACTGCACATGAGTACTCTGGCTTCTCAGCTCCATTGGCTGCACAGATTTGGTCTTTGCAGATTTACAGCAAGAAAGGTCACTGAATTTCCTACCTGCACTCAATCCCCCTAGTTTGGCTCTTCCCACACAGAAACATGGTGTTTGGAGGAGGAAGGAGAAGGCTTGACTTTGAGACAGGGAATGTGGCAGAGGGGAAATCACTCCAATCCCTTCTCACCCTTTGGGTTGGGCTGCTCTGAAGCAATATGAAGCCTTTACTTTCTTCTGCAGAAAAAAAAATGTCTGTCCAGGAACTTACACTGAGACAACTGTATCACAATAACTGTCTCAGGATAACTGTACTAATATCCAATCTGTTTCTAGGAAACATCCTTCTCCAGCCTGGTCCCACCGCTCGTAGGGCCCTCCAAGATGGTCTGAGCTAAAGCCATGGAACTGTGTGACACCTGGCAGGGTAAAGCTCTCCACTCCTAGATAATCTGCCAGAAGATTTTGAGCAAATTTAAAGAGGAAGGAGCATGTTTATTCTGGTCCAGCAGTACCAGACGTGTGGCCACAGTGCTCTTGAGTTGCTGCCAGGAGGTCTGAAGTATTTTCATGCCATCAAGCCATTGCTGAGATGCTCTGGAGAGGAGTAAAGCAAAGGTTATGCTGATATAACTGTGCTGGTAAACACATCCTGCTTTACACCAGCAGAACTGTGCATGAGCACACTGTCCCAGTTTGCTGCTGTGCACAGACACAACTCTGAAGGGTGGAAAGGTGAAGCCTCTCTCCCCTTTCTGCAGTGCAAAGGGACCAGGAGAGATGATCGAAATCTGAACTACAGGCTCATTCCTGTGGCTGGGAGTGATGAGGTTATTTATCTAAGGTGCCTCAAGAGCCTAACAGCTGAAAGTTGTTAACTCATATCACTACCTATCCTGAGCTCTTCTTCAACCATAGTTATCTCTGTCCAGCCGTGATGTCCTCTGTGACCGCATTGCTGTTGCTGCCTTGAGCCTCTGGCTCCCTGAGACTATCCCCTGTGTCTCTGCTGCAACATTTGCATTTGGCAATCAATTTGGGCTTCATCTCCATGACTAATCAAATACAACTCACTGTGATGTCTGATGTATCAACTGTGAAATGGCACAAAAATCTCTTTGTCCGTCCCAGGCAGCTCCACCAGAGTGGTGAAGAAGAAAGACCCATTTCACACCTTACTGCCCAAAACCAAGGGCCTTTGGGGGATGCTTGTACTTCCAGGTGCTGAGGTGCTAGGGAGGGGTAGATGGGTTGAGCTGCAGGGTCACTCAGGTGTTAAATGCTTGAGTAGCACCTTGAGGCATTGAGGGAAAAGGCACTGGGGGATAATTTATATTAACATGGAGTAGAAATTGGGGTGGTGGAGCTGTTTGCCTTCCCTCTGAGCAGGGGTCGGTGCTTAGGATGGCTGGGAGCAGCTGTGGCTGCCTAAAAGTAGATCCTTGCTTACACCCTACCTCCAGTACTGCTTTTGGTGGCACTGGGGGCTTCTATTTACCTTCGTAAGACTCCAGTCCTTAAAAAATCTCCAGCCATCCTCCCAAGCATTCAAGTTCCATGATCCTCAATGTAAAATAATTACCCAAGCTAACTAAGCATTATGATAGCTATGGGTCTTTGTAATTAATTTTTGGCTTGTTGCTATTCACTGTCACTGACTATCCCCTCAGGTCTTTGCTGCTGCTCTGGAGAAGGATAAATAAAAGGCACCAAACCTAGCTTGTGCTGTTGGTATCTGATGCATCTGCTCAATGTTGTTACTTAAGATGAACCATGTACAGCTTTACAGTATATATGTGTGTGTATATGTATGCAATGTATATAATGTATATAATGCAGTGGGTTGTGTTTGGGGCTTATTGTGTTCTCCTGACATGAACCATAGAGTGTTTGGAGTTGTGTTTATAATCAAGCATGGCAGGAAGTTGTTTATTCCCTTGGGTTGGCTGGGATTTGGTGGTGGATGAGTGAAGCATCAAAATCCCTCCCTGGCAGAGTCTTCCCAGCAGACCCTTCTAGTTTGGCTACAACTGAACAGTCTCTGGCAGTGACTTCACTGCATCCAGTCCAAAGTACAGTTTAACTGCTGTAGCTGCTCACTATGGGAAGTACCAGGACACCATTTCCTACTGGGAAACCTCATCATCTTCCCTCCTCCACAGAGGATTTATTCATAAAATCTATGAATATCAGTAGGTTGCTATTGACATCCCTGTTTCCCAGATGATGGAGCAGAATGCCCTAATGAACACAAGTATATATTTAAACCCCTAGGATTTTCCATATAGATGAGAGTTTTGTTTCCCAAAACTTTCCATGTGTCTCCCTCAAGTCCCTGCCTAGACTCATTGCTACATCTTTAATCCTTGCTCAGCTCCTTTATTAATATTTCTGCCTCAGTGGGATGCCAATGAGACTGAAGAGAAAAGAGTCGCTAATGTTATTTTGACCTTTATGAATTTAAATTCCAGACTCACCCCAAGAGAGTCAGTAAGTGAATGAAAGAGCAGTGGCACGTGGGCTGCTGGAGCAGCATCAGCACTTTGGGAGCTGAGCTGGAGTGGGTGGAAAGGCTCTTGGTCAAATTGTCACCTGCTGTGAAATATGTTACCAAACTTATCTGATAGTGCCTGTAAAGGATATGTTCTCATCACTCACTGCTTCTTAGCCACAGGATTTTGCTGTATCTGGAACAATTAAATTTGCCTTATTTGATGCAAAGCTACACTCCGTTTCCCCCTTGAAAAAACCTTCAGTCAAAAACCCACAGACATTCTTTTTTTCTGCTTAGCTTTGGTGTCATTTTTCTTTGCTTTAGGTGAACTGGCACTGGCATGAAACATTTCTTTCCTGACAAGGAATTTTCTGTGCTCCCCTCTCTACCCTGAGCACACACAGGATTGAGGATAAGAATTTATAACAAGCTTAAAGGAGTGGATTGTGCACCCAGGACCAGAGGGGGATGTGAGGAGTTGGGTGGCAATTCCTTGGGCTGATCAAATGGCAAAACAACCCCTTGAGAATGCTCTGAGCTCGCTCTGCTTGAGTGCTTTCTGTTGAGCTGCTTTGGAAAAGCCTCGTTATTAATTAGGAAGAGGCTTTTCCATCTTCTCAGATTCCCTCTTCCCTCCCCAGGGAAGCAGTCCTGCAGCTGCAGGGAATGCTTTGCCCTGGTGGATGAAATGACCTTGTCCCCCCCTGATGGATTTTGTGACAGGGTGAGAAACAGCTGTACACAGACTCTGGGGAGCTGAAATCACCAGCCAGAGAAATTCATGGTCTGAGTCAGTCCATGGGATGGGAGCCCTTGGGACAGCACCTATCCACCCCAGACAAGGGATGCTGGTCCTCATTGTGTTCCTTTCCAAGCCTAATCAGAGATTTTCATGGCTTGCAGATGTTAGGGGGTGCAGCTGACTTGACTTCCTGAATGCACCGCATTGACCTCAAGTCCAGCCTGATATTCCTTCTTCACTGCTACTGTGGGAGGCAGCTTTCTGATGGAGCATCCAGCTGTGCCCCTGTGTCCCAGTCTCAGCCAAAATCAAGGGCTCACCAACAGGAATTTTTGATGTATACCTAAACTATCAAGTTGGAGCATCACAATGAGCCTGAATTCCCAGGGATATCACCCTGCACTGGGGGCTTGAAGGAGGATGGGTAAAACCATGGTGATAAGAGGGCAGGAGAGGAAAGCTCTGTGAGGCTCAGGTGTTCCATGTCCTGGGATGAGAGTTTGCACCACCTGCACCCCCTGAGCTTGGACGGCATAACCCCAGTGTGCCTCCACCCTCCACCCAACTGATGTGGCAGAAACTTTTCCAGTTCAGTGCCTAGAGAGTGCTGGCGCTCTGGTGACATCACTGTCCAGCCACACATCCTCCTTAAAACTGAGAGATTAAGGGACTGGTGACCCAGGAGAGGTGGGGAGCCCAGGCTGGGCTGTGTTTCAGAAGAGGGATGCTGCACACAGGCACAAGGCAGTGCCTGTCCATGCATCCAGCAGATCCCGTGCTGAGGCACGCACTGGGGGACCACTGTGCTCGTGTTATCAGCATGTGTCATTTCCCAAGGGTTGTGAAGACATTAACAAATTAAGTCTCAGGGCCCTGCTGCAATTCTCATTAGCATCATCCTAACAACTCTTCATGTTAAATAGCTCAAATCAAAGTTTCCAATTTAGTAAATATGCCTCCATAGGAATCGCTGTCTTCACCAGACAGGGCCTAAATGGACCCCAAGGACCAGGGCTGGTGCTGAACTCCACTTCCCAAGCAGACATAAGACAGTTTCACCTCTACTTCTTCTTCTAAGTCCCCTCCTCCAGACAGAAGTGGCTGTCACATATGCTAGTCCTATCCAAATTAATGAGTTACTCAGGAATTGCAGGTTGGATGTGTAGAGATAATGGACAAATTGCAAATCCAAAGCCTCACATTCTCCCCTCTGCCAGGGAAATGGACACTGAGGTGCAATAAATCCTGGTTGGAATCATGCTGATAAATCCCCACTGAGCAAAGCCCAATCCTTGCGGAAAGCAGCGCCTAGTGCTTGAGGATGTTGGCGATTCCAGGGCAATCCATCATCAAACCATAACGGAAATTCTCCTCCATTTTTGACCTCTCCTTGGGGCTTGGGAGGTTCTAGCAGTGGGTGGGAAAGGCCATGAGTTGGGCATGAGGATTCTCTGGGACCTGTCTTCTGCCCTGGGTCAGGATTTATCACAGCTTAACATGGCCAAGGACAGGCCTTCACTGAGAAGAGTGATGAAACCTTCAGGGAGCAAAGCACATGAGTCATGACTAAGTTTCTTGTCTGACCAGGCATCTAGGCATTGCCATTCCACAGGCAGCTTTGCTGTTGCCTGGCTTTCTGCCTCCACCTCATGGGCTTGGGAAGCTTCTTGCAGGGCAAGGTAGCCTGGGTTTGGCCAGACATTGGATCAGCTGGTGCCAAGATGGGATTTCTTAAAAAGGAGCTGTTAATGCTGCTGTTAATGGGTGGTGGGTAGCCATTCCTCAGCTCTGGGTCCCCATGGCCATTCCTCAATGCCCAGTCCTGTGGCCACCTGTCAGTGGTGGACACAGGAGAGTGTGTCCTGATGGAGAGTTCCTTGGTGCCTGCTCTGATTTTTATTCAGTTATGGAAAATCAACACTGCAGCATCCCAGAGCTGGAAATGACTTTTCTCCTTGTCCTTGTGAACTCCACTTCTTCTCACACTTCTCCTCCCCCAAAACCTGTCACTGAACCAGACCTGTCACTGCTGAGGTGGCATCCAAGTCACATCCTGAATATAGGCTAAAAGCCAGTTTTTCACAAGCTCTGAATTGATTGGCTCAAACCCACATACAATGTTGAGTAGGAGTGGGCTGTTGACCCTCCTGCTCCCACCCATCAGGGCTGAGCCAGCCCTGGCCATAGCCATATCCCTAGAAGCTCTTTGTGATGGGTAGCCTCCCAAAGTGCTCAATGGCACCTGTGTAGGAGTTCTGGGGAGTGAAAGTTTCCTGAGCCTGGAGCCATGGTGGCCACACTGCACTGGTTACGTGGTCTCCACAAAAAGTTAAAACCTCCAGTCATTCTCGCTGGGCAGGGGGATGGTAGAGTGGGTGGACATAGGGGCCAAAATCCTGGTGTCCCCGGGCATGGCATAGAACAGGCAGCCAGCCCTAATGTCTCTTTGTCCATCATCCCCCCATTCAACAGACATTTATTTTCCCTATTTTCACTTCCTGAGATCTGCACCTTCTACATTCCTCCACTACCACACTGCGAGGAGGCTGCAGCAGCACCAGCAGAGGGCTGCAATGCAGTGTCCACACATCCCACCTCCCCAAAAAGGATTCATGCAGCAGCAGATGAGCCCAGAGACACCCCTGGCACCCTTTTCCAAGCACTGGATCCCCAGGGGGTAGCTCTAGTGGGCTGGGGGACACTCACCAGTGTGGTTGGTGACAGGCAGCAGGCTCTCACAGTACTGTTCCTGGATGGAGGCTGCAGCTGGGCTATCACAGAGGAGAAACGCCTGGATGGGAAGAGAGCAGACAGGGATGGGGTTATACGTGCAATCCGCTGCTTCCCCATCCCCACATGCCTCCTTGGGTCAGATCTGAGCTTGCCCATATCTGGGTGGGTAACACCCCCAAAGCTGCACAATGGACATGGAGCATTTTCAGGATGGTTTCCTATGGAAACTGCTTATCCAAACCCAAGGCGGGGGCACTGTTCTCTGTTTCCCAGCTGGTGATTCCCTCTTGCCTTGAATATCTGCCTCAGCAAACCCCCCGCAGCCCCTGCTGAATCATGAAACCTCTGCTATTTAGCATTTTAATCAACACTTCTGGGTTTACCATCTTTCAATCCTGAGAGCAGACAGGGGAAACATGATGAGCCTGACACCACACTTGGATTTTCAATCCCTTACTGAAATCACAGACTTGTAAGCTGTCAGTGGGAAGATGTTCATACACATCCTTAAGGAGATCTGATCCACAGACAACAATGCCTGGCTAAAGTCTTTTTTCAGGAGAATTGTCAGCAAACACAAACATTCCATTGAGTCAGAAAGCACTGACGACGATCTACCCAACTCTGCTAAAACTCTGCACAAGAAGCTATTTTGGAAAAATGATTATTGAATTACTGTGCCTTTGCAGGGGTTTGGGGAAACTAAAAGTGAGAAAGGAAATTGCCAGGATGAAGAGATCGCAAGGATGGCAGAGGGATGGTGCTGTTGGTCTCACAGCTCACCAGGGTGCCAGATGAGAGAAGGAGAGGACCTGATATTTTGCAGAAGACAGATTTCTACACAAGCAGCTGCCCACTCTCTCCCTCAGCTCAGATAAGGGTGACACAGCCTCATCCCCTCTGCTCCACCAGCATTAATGGTGGATGATGCTCAACTCCACTTCTTTCACCTTCAACAACTGACCAAACCCCCTGGAGAGAAGTCACTGGTTAAATGACAGAACTGCACCCCAAAACATGTCACATACAGATCCCTTGGGAAACAGCCCTGAGCTTGAAGACAGGAAGGGCTGCACTCCCCTGCTTGTAGGCAAGCTCCCAGCTCCTTGGGGACGACAACCTCTGCCTTCCCCATCAACCAGGCTGATTCCTAGTCCCTGACCCATCTTCCTGAGCTCCATTTACCTCCCAAACTGCTCTGAATAGAGAGACAGCATTCCTCCTCTTGTCCTTGAGCCATTGAAACACTGTCTGCTCTTGCTGGCACACCAAGCCATCCTCATGCCTTACCAAGGCATTAGCAGGATTTATTGAGACACAGACAAGCTCGGCACCCACTTGCTCTTTTCCAAACAACTGTTTACTGCCTTGGAAAGCTGGTTTTGATAGCAAGAGAGATGTCAGGCAGATGTATAAATGGAGCTGAGAATAGCTCCCTTGTTGTGACTGCTCCAGATAGCACAGGGGATCCGCCAGCTCAACCCTGCCCTGGCGTGGGAGTTGCTTGCAGCTCCTGGGTGCTGGTCCTGCAGGAGCCCGGCACCTCCCAAGTCTCCTTTCAGAAAGGCTGAGACCACCTAAACTCCAAACAGGGAGAAATCAAGGTGCAGGGAGTCTGCTCTCCCCTGTGTTGATGCCCACAGCTGGTGCCCACCACACCTGGTGGCTCTTGGCATGGGCAGCTGGGACAGAAGGATTCTGCCCAAAAGATGGCTGGGATGGTTTGTCTACCTGAACAGGCTTTCAAGTGTTAATTGGAGGTGTTTCTCCTAATCCTAGCTTGCTCCAGCCTGGCAGTGCCCATTCTCCTTCCAGACACAGGGAGAGGTCTTGGCACTGAGCAAGCCACAGACAGGGAGGGGTGTGGATAGAGCAGTCACTGGCTCTTTGCAGGCTTTGTAAATGAGCCGAATCAGCTACAGAAGAAAGGAAGGAAAAAAGTATCCCCAAAACAGAACTAATACTAAGAGCTTTCTTACCAGGGTCTGAGTCTTGTATCACTGCAGTGTGGCCAAAGCTCTTGACAGAAGCAGAGGTTTTGTCCCTCTCCTGTCAGCATTTTGAGGAGAATAAGCAGGAGTGGTGGCAGCTGCAGGGGGCTTCGCCCCAGTGAAAAATTCTTATCTGGTACTTGCTGGTCACTGTCTTTTCTGTTTTGCTTTTCGTAGGCTAGTGCAACCCCTCCTCATGCTTTTACAGAGAGAACAGGTCAAAGCTCCCTCCTTGAAGAGTTTCTCGTGCCATGCCAGAGCATTGCTGCTCTGTAAGATGACACATGGTGCCCAGCAGGGCCCAGCCTGGCCGGGCTGGAGCCAAGCTCACCTCAAGAGCCCCAACACTCTGAGCAGTGGGTCGTGCTCAGGCCAGAGAGGGGCTGTGTTCCTCCGCCCTCCCAGCCCTGCCTTCACACAGCCATGGCACATCCAACTCTGCAGGCAAGAACACCTCTGTGACCTCTCAGCCTGCCAAAATCCTGGAGAGTCTCAGCTAAGCCCTCAGCTGTCCACAAAGGAAGGCAATCTGCTCTTCTGGAAGCAGCCACTTTGCACAGTGCTCCCAGTTAGCCCAGGGAGCTGCTCCCACAGGGATGGATGATGGTTCTGCTGGGAGCTGCTCAGGCCCCATGAGGGTCCACCCTGGCAGCAGCTTCTTCTCCATCAGGAGCCACCATTGTCTTTGCTGTTGGTGCCTCAGCTCCACCCAGCTCCCTTCCAGGCTCTGTGACATCCCTGTTTTATACACAGGGATGGTTCTGGTTTAACCCTGGACCTCACAGAGCACCAGCTCCTTCTATTCATCCCTACTTTTTCTGTAGCAGGACAGGCCACCCCCCAAGTCCTCACTGCACAACTCAGATACAAAAACCCAACACTGCTCCTGTGTTTCCTGCACAGAGAAAACATCTGATCTGTTTAGTGTTTCACCATCCACTATGCCAGGGCTGTCCCAGAGGGGAAACTGAGGCACTGAGGACCATCTGCCTAAGGTTGCTCAGGCTGTGGGGCAGATCTCTCTTATCTGGACATACCAACCATGTCCTGGTGCCACCAGGGCTCAAAAAAAAAAAAAAAAAAAAAAAAAAAAAAAAAAAAAAAAAAAAAAAGAATAGTGTTTTTTTTTAGCTGTTCCTGTACCTATGAGGGGAGAGGGTGGCAGGTCCCCTGGGCCAGGAGATGCAACACAGTGGACTAGGACAGTGTCAACTCATCAGCACTGGGAATCTGGCTGCTGCTGTGGGGGTGAGCAGCACAGTCACACACACATGGTGTCAGTCTCTGTGACCTGCCACTGACCTGGCAGAAAAGTTCAATTAATAACAATTAGGAATTAATGTCCCCTTGTGGTGCCTATGCTCTCCAAAGCAATCTACGGATACTAAATTAATACATTCATCTCCAACTGCAACCTCACCCCCTGCACTGTGCTACCCAGAGACAAGCATGTGTTCCCCCCCAAAATAATGTGCCCTCAAAAAAGAGGGTATCTGCATGGCAGGAAGGGCTGACAGCTCAGAGCAAGACATAGATGGCTTGTAGCCTAATTAGCAATCTAGAAGGTCTAGTGCTGAGGGGCTGCAATTGGAGAGCTGAGCAATTAGTGGGATTGTAGCCTGGGATGAAGCCCTGGGAGGCAGGGGATTTGCACAGAGCTGCAGAGGGCAGTGGGATCAGTGGGCAGTGATGGCCACCATGACCTTCCTGGGAGAGGGGCAACACCAGCCACTCTGGAGTCATCCTTGCTGTAGGGACCTCTCCGTCCCATCAGTTCTGCCCCCTGGCTTGGATGGGCTTGATGCCCACTACAACACTTGGTGTGGGAGAGGAAAGACCTCCTGGAACACACGGGCAGAGAAGGGCTGAGCAACTGCTGCCCTGAACCTTTGCTGAGGTTCCCCGGGGCATTAGTCTGGGATGGAGCCTGTTCTTGGCTCTGAGCCTGCAGCAAAAGGTGCCAGACTTTGGGTGTTAAATACAAGGAGTGTTAAAAGAGCTGGATGCCAGCTTCAGAGGGCAGAGCAGCATCAGTGCTGTGGGAAGGGAGCTGCATGTCCTGCCAGGACTGCAGCCGGAGGCTCAGGTGGCCTGCAACTAGAGCTGCCCCTCAAATGTGCTTGGAGATGCCTCCAAACCCCCGTGTCTCCTGCCTTCACTGCAGGGGGTCTCTTTGCCTTTGTCTCCCCGGAGTTCCAGGCATTGTTTTCTGCAGCTGGGGAGCTTCTTACCTGCTCCACCTGGAGGGCTTTCGCTTGGAACTGTTTCATCCTCAATTGATTCCACAAATGAAACCTCCAGGCAGCATGTGGTCCAAGAAGGACCCTCTTTACAGTCTGTCTTAGACCTGGCAGAAACCTGCTTTGCCACTCATTATCTCAGGGTTCCTCTAAATCCCTTTGCTGCCCTACCAAGCCCTCGTTGCTTTTTCATTGCTTTTCCAAAGCCCCATCCCAAGCCCTGCCAGCATTGAGGCATCAAGGCAAAGCTCAGACAATGGAACAAGGCTCAAAGCAAGACGCATGGGGGGATTTTCCATGACTGATGTTACTCAGGGGGAGAGCAGGCAGTGAGAACATCTCCATCTGGCATTAAAATCTGTGAGTTTATTAAATTATCTGGGAGGGCCAGTCCCTGTGGTGGGTAGATAGGAGCTTTGGTGAGAGTGTTTATTCTGTTTGGACTACCTCTCCAAGTGTGCTGAATGCAGATCCTAACAAAAGACTATCAATCAGGACTAAATTAATACCCTGTAAAAACTGGTTTATGAACAATTAAAGGTTTTCCTGGATTAAGCTCAGGTCTCCCTTGCTTGCCATAAGTAATTCTGAACCTCATTTATCTGTCAAGAGAGATGTGGATTTTTGGGGACAGGTGAAAAAATTACTAATGGCATTTGGGTGTTGGAAGCTAAAGGCTTCCAACTAAATCCATGCAGCTCCTATGGGATCTGGATTTGCAGGGGCAAAGGCTGCTGAGGAAGATTGGAGTGATGGACACAAACCTTGGGAGCGGCTGTTTTTCTAAGGCAATTTTATTAAACTCTACTGCATATTGTACGTGTGGAACTCCTGTGCAGGGACAGGTATTTTCAATTTGAGATTGGATATTTTTCCCTTCAGCTCTGTCCCAAAATCCACATCTTGACTGCTCCAAACCCCCTACTTCATCCATCACCTTTTTAGGGTTACACCCTGGGATGAACAACCCCAATTTAATTTTCCCCTTTTTTTTTCCAGTTTATTCACATTCATAGCTCAGGAAATCTGGGCCACACCAAAGATGCATCTGCCATTGCCTTTTCAGGGTGGATAGTGTAGATTTCAGGTGGAAGAGGGACTGTAATCTGCAAAATGCCAACCCGCTTTGCCCTTGGCCATTGGAATGGAGGTGACTGCTCCTGGGAGGCTGACTGTGGATAAAGCAGAGAAGGTGGGTCTCTTCTATCAGCTCAGAATACAGTTAGGGAAAAAAGGAAAAACAACAGATGGCCCCCAGGTATGGTATTCCATCTTCAGAATGGAATGTCCTGAATGACAGCTCTGAGGTGTCAGCAATGGCTCTGGGGCTCTGCTTGGTGAGCAACCCCATGATTTGGGGGTTGATTTGTACTTTCTTTGGGTTCAAAAATTGTTCTCACAGATGAAGCCATGGACTCAGCCTCTCTAAACACTGCAGACTCAATTGCAGCTTGAGCTTGTTGCTCACAACTAACTTCTAAGCTAACCCTGTGCAGGATTTTGGGTGAGCAGAGCTGGATTTCAGGGCAGGGTTGAGCTGGTGGTGCAGGATTTTCTCATCGTATTCCTATATATTCATCCTATGGTGACAGAGTAGTTATTCTGGGAACAGGCTGTGCCTTTTCCATTCACTTCTTTGTTGGAGATGCAAAACCACAGGGATGATTTCATACACACTGAATCAACTCCAGCTTTTATGGAAAGCAAGGACTGGAAGAGATCCCCAGGGTTGGCATGTCCTGCAACTGCAGTTCTGCATCTTATGCAAGGATTAGAGCACGGAAAGGGAAGGGGCTGTTTTTTGGGCTTATTGCTGCTGAAGGTATCAAGTGAGAGGAGAGGGGAAACTATTCCACCCTCAGCATCATTCTCTGATTTTTCATAAAATGCTTTTGCAGTTTCATCAGTCCCAGAATTTTTATCAGCTCCTGACATAGCTCCAGGTGGACTGGTTTATTTTAAAAACTTCTTTAGTTTGTTTAAATGACTTGCAGGATGCCAGGGAGCAGTTGGCAGCAAGTTTGGCTGCCTTCTCCTAGTCTGTCTTTCCAAACTCCTGATGGATGTCTATCCAGTAAAGCAACATGGGCAAACTGATGTTGAAGTGGAGGTGCTAGCCAGGTGCATGGGGAACACGTAAACTGTGCTAGCCCAGTATCTGCAGGGGAGGTTTGTCCCTTCTGAGCTCTGCGCTGGAGCTGGCCTGCTGCAGGTCTCTGCACTCACAGGCTGGATGCTGCTGCAGGTATATCTGGCTGCAAGGATGCACTCACAGCTGAAGTTTCATGGTTCTTAACCTATGCTGTCCCCAGGAGAGGGTTGGGACTGGTTCTGGAAAAGCATCTGAGTTTTGAATGCATGTATTTATAAGATAAAATAGACAGCTGGACTGCAAAGCGGGGGAGGGTTGTAGATTGGCTGTTTCTTTTTGGAGGCAGCTGGGAAAGGCTTCTCTTTGCCTGAACTGGGTTTTTGACCCCCACTCCCAGTCCCAGCCCCATCGCAGGGGTGGTTTTGTCTCAAACTCTGGAAGATTTTTGTGGACCTTGTAGCTCCAGCTTCACAAGAAGAATATCCTTGGGGAACACCTGGAGATGATGAGGGAATCCCCTGAGCCTAAAGGGCTTTGACAGAGGATAGGAGCTGTGTCTCAGCACCCTTGGGTTTCTTTTGGATCACTTTTTGCTCACCGAGGTTATCAGGAGCTGTCACGCTTACATGGCTGTCCACACCAGAACATGACCATACTGCATTGGGTCGGTGCTGGTCCCCATGGACTGGCCAAGAAGGATCTAGGCTGGGGGAAAAGATCCTGCCCTGTCTCATCTTTATTTCTTACATCAGAGGCAAACAAAACCAGGGAATGTAACAGCAAAAGAGCTCCCATAAATCCTATCAATCAGGCTTAGTGGGTTGCAGTGATAGGAGAGAGCAGCTGCTCAGAAGAGGAGTTTTTAGAAGCAACACCAAATTTGCGGGGGGGGTCTCCTGGTGCACATCAGCTGTTCTCACTACTTAGGTGAGAACTTTCCTGGCCCAGAGGTGCAGCTGATGTGTGAGATGCACAGTGAGTTGAACAGTGGGGTGCACAGCCCACGGGGTATGAGCCATAGCAGTGCCAATGGGGAAGGCTCTTCCTCCACTTTACCTGCTGTTGTAACTCGGCAGTCCCAGCTGGGCCACTGAAACACCATTCTGCAACCAGCCAGGTAGATTTGCTCTTTTACCCTCCCTTGACACAGAGGTTTTATCAAAAATTGATCATTTTGTTTAACTGACACTATAGGTTTGTTCAAATAAATTCAAAATTTCACTGGAAACCCCTTCATCTCGTTTGTCCAGGGTTTGGGATTTAAACAAGCTTTGGGCTGTGAACGTTTCCCTCCTTGATAAGCCCTCAAGGAAAAGGAATATTGCTTCTGACAAAGCATTTGTATATTGTGCAGAGCTGCAAAATTAGCAGTGGCTATGCTTCCACAGCGAGCAAATTAGAGAGAAAGTCTCGTGCTTTGCAGGTGCAGGGGGGAAAAGGAGAGGCTTCCTTAGAAAATTAATTACGGGGCATAAAATTGGGCTCTGCAGTTGCATTGTCCACATCCATCACATCCCCAGAGTGATGTCCCACCCCCTCCCAGCAGTCTCGGAAACTGGTGGCGGCTGGTTTCACTGGGAGGTGCAAGGCTGGGACTTGCTGGGAGCCCTGGGCTGAGCTCAGGAGGACCTGGTTGCAATTCTCCCCCCCCCCCCCCCCCCCCCTTTAAATGATCACTCACTTCAGCCCCCCTCCCCGATAGTTTTTGAGCATCACGAGCTCCTGCCAAGCCCCAGCGCCTCGACTGGAGGAATTCTCCCGAGGGCCCTTTGTGTTGCGGTTTCCCTTTTACTTTTCCCTTCAAAGAAATGGAAAAGTCACTGCGTAGAACGCAGGTGGTGCAGGGCGCAGGAGTGATGGGGAGGGGGCAGAAGGGCCCTTATGGGAGAAGAGGAAAGCATCTTACCTGGAGGAGGAAGAGGGCAGGACGTAGGCTGGACACCATCCTCAGCTGCACCTGCACCCCTGCGCTCTCCGGGGCATGGCTGGCAGCGTTCCTGCTCCTGCTGGGCTGCTTCTGCTGTCGGGGAGAGAATTCTCTCGGCTTCTAGCGAAAGAGCGTGGCGCGTCCCCGCGGGGCTGCGCGGAGGCTGCGGGTCCTTCTGCGTCCCGGTCCTGCCTTTTATAACCTCCCTGGATCCGGTCCTCCGGCTGCCCACCTTCCAGCTCGCCTGGCGATGGGCTACATCCCTCCCCATCAGCCTCCCACTCCCCCTTCTTTCCCTCCTCCTATCCCTCCTCCCCTTTTCCTTCCTCCACCTCCCTGGTGCCTTCCAACTCCATTTGATTTTTTTCCCCTCTTTCTCTTTTCTTCCCTCAGCATCTTCAGCAGCAGAAACTTCCCACCGGCCCAGGGACCGCCCTCCTGGCTCTCCTTGGAGTGGGTTTCTCCTCTCCACCGCTCTCGCTCCATCGTGCAGACGCTGTAGGGTCTCTCCTGCGGAGCCTAGGGGCTTCCCTTGTGTCTGCAAAGGGTTTGGGGCTGGAATTTGCCGGGGATGAAGGGGCGATCGGGTGTTACGCATTTGGGGATTTCACTCCAGGGCTCTGGCAGATGAACTGGGACAAGGCGAGGTTTCCCCCGCCAGCCTTTGCAGCCCCTTTACAAAATGGATGGTGAACACGAAGGGAGGGCAGAGCCCCTTTTCTCTTCCACAGGGATGGGATGGAAGGGGTTTCAGCCCTGCCTTGTGAGGGAGATGCTCCTGACGAGAGGACGAAGATGTGGGGCAGGTGGATGCGGGTCTTTCACACAGCGGGGCTATGCGGGGAGTGTTTAACCATAAGAGCGGTCCCGGAGGAAGTGGAGGTGCTGCTGGCACCGTGCTTTGTCCCGGCTTGGTCCCGTAGGATGGGTGGTGGGAGGGGCAGAGATGATGGGGCAGGAGCAGGAGGGGCTTGAACTGATAGAGAAGGGGGAGTACAAGTGTCCTGGGGAAGGTGGGGGAAGGTAATGTGGGAGATGCTGGATGATGATCTTGAGGTCTTCGATAATGACATTTCCTTTCTCCCGGAGCATAACTCTCAGGCTTTAAGGGGTCTCTTGTCATACATCTGTGCCTCAGGTTCTGCCATCCCCTGGCAGCCGTGCCCTGGTCTCCTGGGAGGGATCCCACATACCCCTGTCTCTTTGGGATGCCATGGTCAGGATTGGGTCCATCCCTGAGATGGATGAATTTCTGGCTGGGTTAAACCTGCTTCCCCATGCCAGGGCAGTTTCAGAGCACGCCTTCTGTACCCACTGGGTTTAGGAGGTGCCCCAGCTGTGGGTGCTGCATCTATCCTGGGAGTGAACCAAGCTCCATCAGCCCAAGGTGAGCCAGAGCAGACAGCCAGGTAACACATTGTGCTTCTTCCTTTCCTTGAGGAAATAAGGATCCATGAGGTGTACTGCTTGGAGGGGATGCTGGAAAGCATTGCCATGGGTCCACCTTCCAGGGGTGTGAGATTTCCTTTAGCTGATGATGGTTCATCCACCACCAGCCTCTCATGGGGTGCTAGATCATGCTCCCAACTGCAGCCTCTGCCTCTGAGAATAGCTGCAGACCACAGCTGGTTGCAGATGGATCAATAGGAGGACAGTGTCCCTTGATGAATTCATGGCCCCAGCCTCCATCCATCTTCACTGAGCTGCTCTTTGTCTCTGGAGCACCCAAGAGGGCAGGAAGGGATCAAGATCCTCCCTGAGCTGTGGGGCCAAGGCACAAGGACTGGCCAGGGCTGTGGCCCAGCATATGGGGGCACCCAGTGACCCAGCCCAGCCCAGTAATTAAGGGAAATAAAGAAGACAGACATAAATCTTCTGGCATTAGCTGGATTTAATCAATTGTGTCACTGCTTTGGCAAAGAAATCTTAAAATACATAAAGCTCTGGTAAATTCAGGAAACTTTTTTTGTTTTTGAGGTCTCTTAACATCCCTCCCCTGACAAGGATGGGATGAGACAGACTCCAGAGCCACCCTTGTGTTACCTTTCACTTCAATAAACCTATGGAAAATGCAAAGTTTTCTAAAACTGGTTTGGGAAAGCTCCCAATAACTTTGAGCAGCCCAGATGCAACTGAGTGCATCAAACCATCATGGAATGGTTTGAGCTGGAAGATCACGTAGTTCCAACCCCCTGCCATTGGACACCTTCTACCATTGCAGGTCTAGGGCACAGCTCCTGGTCACAAATCCCACTCTGATTCTGGGGGCTGCTCAGGACTTTGTGCAACTAGGGGACAGAAGAGACCGTGCAATGGGAAGCACCAGAGACCTCATTCCCACACCAAGACCAAGGATTGTCTTTCACCATCTCAGCCTGCCCATGGACACCAAGTGGGACATGTGGGATGCCCATGCTCTGCTCAGGTGCCCAAAATATGAGGTGATGCAGGGGAGGCAGAAGTGAACACTAACTATTTTTACTTAAGGAATTGGTTGCCAGGGACATGAAGATAATTCCTTCCCCATAGATCAGGGAAAAGCCTGCATTGCTGCTTGAAGCACCTAATTGAGGGGATTTATAGTAAAATGAAACTTGTCAGATGTGGCAAAGGAAAAATAAAACATTCACTGAGACATGGAAATCAGTCCATTCATCACAGTTAATCTCAAACTCCTCGGTGTGGAGCAGAGACAAACATGGGAATGGGTATTAGGGATGCAGACAATGAAGAGAAATATTGGATCTCCAGGAAGGTGGTAGAGGAGAGGTTTAGTCTGACTTATCTGCCTGTGGTAAATTATTATTATTTAATGTAACTGCACGTGGTTTGACAGTCCTGTGTCTGAGCAGCTCCATGACAGCTGCTCTAATGGGCTGTTTGTGGGACTTACACCACTGCCCTGCTCCTATGCTGTCCTTGCAGCCAACCCTCCCCTGGTCTGGGAAAACTCCCTGTGTCCCTCCTGCACTATAGGGATGAGAATGGGACTGGTCTGTACACTGACAGCGTGCAGGGAAATGTGTCTGTGCTTCCCACATGCGGCATTGGTAGTGGGGCTTTGCTTCCAGCTGGGACATCTGTAGGAAAAAATAATCCTCAGTGTCCTGGACATTTAGGTCAGGTTGGTGGAAGGGTGGAATTAGGCTTCTCAGCTGAAATCTCAGCTGAGATCAGCAGTGTGCCTCAATTTCCCCACCTGTGTGTTGGGACTGTTTCTTTCCCAGGAGGTTGAGTGGAGCTGCAAATGCTCGGAGTGCTGTTCGGGGGAGGACAGGCTGTCAGCACGCGGGGCTGTGTTAGCAACTGCAGTCTGAGAAAAAATCCAACCCAACACATTAAGTTTCTCCCAGGAGACTTGTTTTTTGCCCAGCTTTTAAAATTAGTTTCCAGGTTTTCTGTCCTGTGTCCTTTTCTCCTAGACCTGCAGTGAGGGGAACATGCTCTCAAACTCTGCCTGACAAAGGAATGAGGTTTCCCTCATTCCTGGTCACCACATAGGATAATTATGCCTCAAATTTGGGTATCCCTGTTGTATTTGACCACTCTGTATCACCTGCTTCACCCCTGCAAGTTTCACAGCTGCTCTGAGATGAAGAGCAGGACAGCTGAAGCCACAGCCCTGCTGAAAATATCGCAGGGAAGGAAACCAAAGATTGTTACCAACCTCATTTAGTGAGTATTATCTTGGAGCTGGACCGGCAGATTTTCTTGGTCTTGAAGGCCTTCCAAAATGCTTGGGTGGCCTCTGGACACTTCAGACCCCTGTTCATTCCAACAGACTCTGCTGGAGATGTAGAAGTTGTCCATGCAGGAAGACAACCAGCATCCTGCTGGGAGAAGGAAAACTCAGACACATGGGGCTGGGTTTACTCTGACTCATTGCTCCATGCAGCAAGTGACTGATTCCTCCATTTACCCAAATAATTTCCTGCAGCCATTTCTTCTTCTCACACTGTATACATTGATAGGAGATTCCACATTAAGAAAAATACGGCAACTGCAAACTAAAACAAGCAAACTCAAGGAAACTCACAAAGATCTGGGATCTAACTGAATTTTTCATTCGCTTCCCAAATTTCTTAAAAGTGTTTGCCATGTTTTTCAAGTTGCTTTTGGGAGGATGTGTCCATTTTGAATAGAATAGAAACACAAAAGCTTTTGTTTTACAGCTAATTAAACCTCAAGGCAGAATGCTAAACTGATGACAATAAAACTCATAACTATTATTTTTCTCATTCAAAGTGAAGTCAACTGAAATTTCCCAATCAGCAGTTGGCATTTCCCATCAAACAGGTCACAGTGGTTTGTGGTTGGGAAAAACTCCATGGTTTTATTCTGGAAACTGATCCTATCAATGCACCAGCTGAAAGTGGCTCTGTCTTCACACACTGTGTGACAGAGAGATGCACAACCCTGTCAGCTTTGAGCCTCTCTGTGTGGCTGTGTCTGTTTGACAGCATAGGGACCCGCCATGATTTTGCTGCATTGGCCATGGTGTTGTTGCAGATATACGAGTTCCATGGATGTACATGGATGTACAGAGGCTCTTGCATGGATCATGGAATCAAAAGATTGGAAAAGCCCTCCCAGACCATCGAGTCTAATCTGTGCCCCATCTTCACCTTGTTACCAAGCCCAGAGCACTGAGTACCATGTCCTTGTGTTCCTTGGATACCTCCAGGGATGGGGACGCCAAACCTCCCTGGGCAGTCCCTTGCAATGCTTAATAGCTCCTTCCATGAGGAAATACCTCCTGATGTCCAACCTGAGCCTCCCCTGGCCCAGCCTGAGGCCATTCCCTCTCCTCCTGTCCCTGTTCCCTGGGAGCAGAGCTCAACCTCCCCCACTGTCCCCTCCTGTCAGGGAGTTGTGCAGAGCCAGAAGGTCCCCCCTGAGCCTCTTTTTCTCCAGGCTGAGCCCTCCCTCTGTCCCACAGAGAAATGGGCCTATCTAGAGTGTTGCATTCACACCTTTGGGCATAACCCCACAGCATCATTGACATGGACATGTCATGGATGGTCCTGCAGAGGTCACGGGAGGGATTGTGACACCCTCAGAAATAGTCTATGGTAAAAATACCTCCCCACTCCTCAGGTCTGTGAATGCTCATCAAGGCAGGAAAGGTTCTGGATATCTTTCAAACCTGGTTATTTATTCCCTGTATGTTTGATGAAATATTAATCTCCTCATCTCCAAAAGGCAATCAAATAAAACTGAGAAGAGATGACGCACAGGGCTTCAACACAGAAAACAAAAAGCAGCAAAACAAAAATGAAATAAAATTCCAAATGTAATGTAAAATTCTATAAAAGACATCTCTGCACTGGCTCAAAGGGCAGAGACAAAGTGTCATGGTGTCTTCAGGGCTTGAGAGGCCAATCAGGACTGTGCAGGGAAGGGGGTGAAGAGGTAGGACCAGGCATGAAGAGGTTGGACCAGGCACTGGTTGCTCAGGTTGGTCTGAAGCTTTTCTATGAGAACTGTCGGTAGGATTTCTGTGAAGGTTTCCCATTCTTTCTCTTGTGCCTTAATTAAAGGGTGGGTTGGTGCCAAGGCACCAGCCAGCATGAGCCATTGTGCTGGGAATGGAGGGATGGCAGATGGTGGATGTGTTGGAGGTGGTGGCGTCTGGCACTGGGAGCAGCCGTTTAGTGTGATGGAGACTGGCAGCCTGGTGAGGACAGAACTCCAGAGCAGAATTGTCCCTGTAGAGCTCCTTCAAGGCCTCAGCTCCATCTGATTGCAGGGTAATGCATCCTCAAACTGGACTCAGCCACTGTCTGAGGACAGACGCTGCTCCATCTTCCCGAGATAGCCCTTGGAAAACTTTCACCACTGTGGGTGGTGCTGGTACTAAAGGGTTTTGCACATGCAGCAAAAAAGAGTCTGGGAAAGTCTTGTTCAGTTCATGATCTCTCAGCCCATTTTCTTTATGTGTTTGGGTCACTTCTGTACAATAATCTCACAGATAATCTTCTGACATTTGATGAGGCCAAAAACTTTCCACCATCTCTGTTTCTCTGGTTGTTACCAGTTTGCAGTTTGCAGGTGACATGGGAAGTAGTGTGAGTACCTTGTTTAATAGTTGTGGTTATAAAACAATTTAGTCATATAGGTAAAAATCCTCTTTCAAAAGTTTTTCTCCAGGCACATGTTAACTATGATCCTGTAGGTCCTCGGTGCTTCAGCTGGGGATAAAGGCCAGCCATTTATTTAGGATGTCTTTGAGTTTGCCCTCTTAGTCTATAAAGTCCCTCAGTCTTTGAGAAGCCCAGAGATTATCAATATATATATAATGCTTCATTGCAGGGAGTTTAAGGTTTTAGCAGTTTGGTAACTGTACTCCTCATGCATATTTTACTCCATCATTGCTCAGTCACGATTTTTCCTTCTTTAGGAATAAGTAAAGGGTCAACCAAAGGGCTGCAGTTTATTACAGGGGAAAGAGGAATTCACAAAACTGCTCTGCCAAAAGGGATCCAGTTTGCACAGGGATCAATTTCCCCTTTCCTCATATGTCCTTGCATGTGTTGCTGGTGGCACCATGTGTGAATGGGAAGTTTGTATGTGGCAGCCAGTGATCCCTCCAGGCATGGGGAGGATTGCTGTGGCACTGCCTGAGTCACTGCTATGGAGCAGCCAAGAACAGGGAACAGATGCCCTCAGAGCAGGGCAGGTCCCTTTTGGGATGTAGAAGAAAAAATGAGAAAAGAAGAGAGAGGAGAGGAGAGGAGAGGAGAGGAGAGGAGAGGAGAGGAGAGGAGAGGAGAGGAGAGGAGAGGAGAGGAGAGGAGAGGAGAGGAGAGGAGAGGAGAGGAGAGGAGAGGAGAGGAGAGGAGAGGAGAGGAGAGGAGAGGAGAGGAGAAAAAGTCCTCCTTCTCCTCCTTTCCTATCTCTCTGAACAGCAGCACCTCCCTCTTGCCAATCTCTCCTCCTTGCTGCCTGACTCTTCCAATTCACCTGTGCAGGTCCCAGGCTCTCTGGGATGGGAAGCCAGAGGCATCTCCCACATCCAGGCTTCTTTTTGACCTCAGGTTATCAGGGAATTCCTGCTGGCAGGAATGATTTTCACTAGGGAAAATACAGCTTGGTCAGACTTCATGCATACTGATGCAGGGCTGCAGGAAGGTCTGATTTCCTGGGGCCAGCTCCAGACTGTGTGAGGTCACCAGTCCCTGCCATGTTTGGGTTGTGCACAAGGACAGTCCTCACCTTATCCCAGCCACCTGGCATTTGCTGTGCTGAACTGGGAGATGGAACACCATCCCAGAACCTCCCACCACTGCAATTCCACCCAACAGCAGAGCCCTCATGGATGCACTGACAGATGTCTGCTGCAGCTCATTGTTTCCTTCCATCCTTTTCCCCTGATTTTTCCTGCCTGCTGCACAGCTGACAGGCTCCAGGGTTTTGGGACCCTGGAGCAGGGCTGAGATGTGCAGCTTCATCCTTGGCATCTAATTCAATCCCACAATCAATCTTGCTGCTTGTTTTGCCAATTATCCAGAGAGGCAGCGCAGAAAGCATCCCCACAGAAAATGGCAGGGTTACATCTTTCGTGCAGGAAGGGAATGGGAAGCAGCTGGAGCCGCCTCTATTCCTGTGCCAGAGGAAGGTGCATTGGCAGCACTTTCACCTGTGAGCAGATGAAAGCCACACTCAGGTCTGCCAGGCTCAGTCTGTCAGCCCAGCTCAGGAGCTTTCCAACACAACCACATCCACTCCAGAGCAGGGACATGGCCTCACGGGTCTTTTCCTAATTAGATTTTGTAGCTACACAAGATGACTCAACACAGCTAAAGCCTCCACATTCCCATTAACTCGAGAATAAGCATCTAAATTAATTAATTTGACAAGGTTTCGCTCCAGCTTGGCATCAGTGTTCTGGTCTGTCCAGAGTTGCCTCTGGCTAGAGGGTGTGCTCAGCAAAGGCACTGAGCAGAATTTGTCCATCTAAGGCTGCTTGCCCTTGAAAGCTTTGCTGCTGCTATGAGAGGTGTCACTGTGTCCATGAATTCCCCTCACATGAGAAGGAACTGGCTCTATTTGCTTTCTTGGCACAGAGGTGTTTTTGCTGCTTGAGTTTACTCTGAGTCCCAAAATACTGATCTGTGTTCATGCTCCAGCTCCTGACCCTGCAGGAATGGTCACTGCCCATTCACACAGGAAAGTCAGGAAATAAAGGCCCAAAGTGGCCCAAAGATACCCAACGTAAGAGGGTAAAACCCCCCAAAGTGCATTTTTTTAAAAAAATCAATCACATGGAGATTTAGGCTTTTGAATAACTAAGGCTGCCTATAATCAGTGAGAGACGCATCGAGCATCAGATGAGAGGTCCCCTGAAGCTGAAGGTGACAAAACTGGTTGAGTGAGGCACAGAAATACCCTTTGAGAAGTCTTGGTCCACGAGATATTTTCCTTGGCATTTCCAAGGGCAGATTGTCGGGAGTATGGCTGCTCCGCAGGAAGCTGTCACTTCTGTGCCCTCAAACCCACCTAAATATTTCCTTCCAGGAAGCCATGGGGATCAACTCAGTTCTTATAGAGTGCCTGGAGCATTCCAGAGGCTTGTCAGCCAATAAAAGACCTTTAACGTAAAATTAGCTGTGTGGTCCAGACAGGGGAGTGGGTGGGGAGGCAGACTGGGAGTGCAGCAGCTGCTTGGGACACTCACTGGTGTGGTGGTGGGTTGATGAGCGCTGATGGTTATCCTTTGCTGATATGTTATGTGTTAATGTTGCATAGTTCATGCCTTGTTACCCCTTATTCTTCCTATTCTTAGGACCAAATGGCAGTTACCTGTCAATCTTGTTGTTTACATGGCACCTGCTCCTGCCAGTCAAGCAGAGACCTCTCCCAGTGTCTGGAAACTTCTAAGAAGAGTCCTGGGTGATTGGTTGGAGTCATGGTTTCCCCCTCCTACAAGTTAAATTATGTACCCTGAATTCCTGTAATTGGTCCCCATGCTCTGCTGTCCCACGTGTTCTTTTCCCCCCTTTAAAAACTGAACCCTTCAGGTGCTCGAGGTCTCTCCGTCTCTCCTGCTCTCCATCTCTCAATCTTGGAGCCTCTGCCCTGGGGTTGGAATAAAACCTCAGTTGCTGTTTCATCGGAGGGTCCCGTCTCTCATTTCATCTGCGCCTTAGCAGTGGCTCTGTTTCACTGACTCAAAGACCCCCAAGTTGCGGGGGTGCCAGGGCTGGCCGGAGCCAGCAACACCGGGAAAACCACAGCACACTGGGGTCTCCAGGAACATTATTTGTTGTTCTCCTCCATTCCTGGGGTTACTAGTGCTGGTTTATCTTTCTGACAGCTAATCCCAGCCAGATAGTGCCAGTTCTGATAGCATCATCTACTCATCACTTTGTACAGGTTCAAGATTGAATTGTGGCTTTGCCAAGAGATCTCTTTTCCATCCATGGACGAGGTCTGGTCAAGGTGTCCCCACAAGTTCATTTTGCCCCTCTGGACCAGGAGGATCCAAGGATGAGCATAAAAGCCAGTCTGGGCTGCTGGGGTTTGAATGGGAACCTAGTCTAGCCTCTGAGCAATGCACTACAGTCTTGGTAACTTTAGATGCTGGGTAAAGGATCTAAAATATGCCTTAGCAAAGTAAAATTTCTTGAAAGAGGAGGGTTGTGTCTTTGTCCTTGGATGAATTATGTCAGAATGGCTTCCACCAGGGCTGAATCCTGAGCTCCTCCATGTGCAAGGAGGTCAGGACAAAATGAGCCTCTAATCTGTCAGTGCCTCTGGGCACAAACCAGACGTTAATTATCTGGTGGTACAAGTACAGGAATGTGTTTCCTGCACACCCAGCACACAGAGCAGCAGCACGGGCAGGAGAAGCAATGATTTATGTCATGCTGCCAACATGCTGAGCCAGCACTGGATCCCCCATTTCATCCCGGCTCTTCCCAGGGCACTGAACTGCCTTCCCAGCTGAATCCCACGTGTGCTTCAGGGGCAGCAGTTCCAGAGAACATCCTGCTTTCCGGTGAAGGGAGGTAGGTCAGGGAGTTGCTTCTCTGAAGCACCTTCATCCCTTCTCACATGGGGGAGAGGACAAAATCCAGAGTTACTTGCAAGGCTCTGCAATCTAATCACACAATCAAAAAATGGTTTAGATTGGAAGAGAACTTCAAAGGTCATCTCGTCCAACCCCCATGCTCAGACATTATGACACTCTGTTAGCTAGGCCTCAGGAACACTTAGCTTCAGAGGTGGGAAAAAGAGTTCTGTGCATCTTGATCATGATCAACCCTTGTTCCCTATGGTGCCATCAGATCAGGATGCTGCTCTGGTCCCTTCAAGTTGCTTTTATTTCATGAGAATCTCCATAAGCACTCAACTGTGCCTTAGTTTTACTCTGCCATGAGCTTTCTAGGACTGCAGCTCCCTTCATAGATTGGGAAAGAAAACCATGCTGATGCAGACCAGGGTTTGACAGTGAGATTCTGGGTAATGGCTTAACCAGTTCCATCCCTAAATCCATGTCTGGAAGCTGAAATCATCCTGTTTCCCAATAGCAGGATATGCTCAGAGCCTGGATCTCCCCCATGGCACAACCAGGGGAGTCTCTGCTGTGCTTTTGCTGCTGCAATGGAGGTGAGGGGGGAGCCTAAGCCACCAAAGTAATCACAGGGAAAGGAGTCTGTGTGATTAACCTCGTTATTCCAGCCAAAGGACCTGGAGCAGCCCCAGACAGCCTAATAGCTGCTCTGTGGATATTACCCAGCCCATCCATCTTCCATGTAATCACCAGGCTGGAGGGATGAGACAGACTGATCTGTGGATATCTGCTGCTGTTAAACCAGCCTGGAACTGGGAATAGTTAACACAGAATGATTTGGGGGCTGGAAAACACCATTCAGCTGGAAATGGAATTGGTTCACAGTGGAAAAGGCCTGAAGGCATCCTGGTATTGAGCATGGGAGAGGTTTCTAAAGGCACTAATATATTTCATATAATGAAATGACATATTTCACCTTTTCCTTTCAGTTAATTGTGTTTTAACTTTTATATTGCTTGGTGGGGAAAGGTTGTACTTTTTCACTGTGGAGGTCTCCTCACTGGGACTGGTCACCTTAAACTCCTTCCCAACCCAAACAAGACATCTGTTAGATCAGATAAATCAAACCCTCAGTGAATTCAAGACAGAAGGAAGAAAGTTATCAGATACAGGGGAAAAAATCAGCTCAAAGAAGGACCAAAAGCAGAGAGTGAAGGATGGTCTGCTCTGTGAGAAAATTCTGCTGTGAAAGTCAGAGTTATTTTCTGCATAGCATATAAAAAAATTTCCTAAAACCTTCCTGAAAAATGACATCTAGTTGAGCTGATGGAAGGGAATTATCCAGAGATGCTCTGCTAATATAATGTGGTAAGTTCCCTGCTGCAATGTGTTAAGTCCCCACTTAAAAGCAGCAGACAGAGAGAGCGTGAGTGAGTGAAAGATGGAGGGAGATTCCCTCGCTCAGCTGTGACACCAGGACACCTCAGACAGGGGGCAAAAAGTCAATCAGAGGCACTGGCACTGATCTGTGGTAGGAGATAGCCTGGCTGTGTCAACAAATATTTTGGATTGTCATTGGCTCTGAAATTGGGGGTGAGTAGGAGTGTTGGGTTTCTAGCTTTGATGCTTCATGAGCAGTGGAGATGAAGAAAACCAGCCAAGGATCAAACCCTGGTCTGGGGGATGCTGGGAAGCTACAGCACATCACTGGACTCTTTGATATTACCTGGAGGCCAATAAATCTCAGTCAGATCCTACCAGCAAAAAAGGTGGTCCTAAAGAAGTAATTCAATGCCTTTGTTGCTCTCTGTGCATATCTCAGCACATAGGGACATATTTCTTCATTTCTACTGTTTCAATAATGGCTTTTCCCTGGGGGATTCTGGAGTTGGTACTAGCAGGAGACAAGAGGCTCTCTCAGGTGAACTGGGAATCAGCTGCTTTTGTTCTGTGGTGATTTGCAGAGGTTTTCTGACTGTGACAGTCTGCAGGACCGTGGGGTGTTCGCAGGGAATATGCAACCAGCAGGTCATTGGGACCAACAAAGCAGGGAGGGAGCATCCTTCATCCACCTGGACTGGCTGGATTTGGATGAAGACATGGGCAATGCATCAGTGGACCCAAGGAGTCACAGAATAACAGAATGGATCACGTTGGAAGAGACCACAGTGGGTCATCTGGTCCAGCTCAAGCAAATTCAGAGCATGTGGCACAGGATATCACAGGGGGTTCTGGAATGTCTCTGGTGAGGGTGACTCCAAACCCTCCCTGGGTGACTTGTTCCAGCCTGTGGTCACCCATGCAGCAAAGTTCTTCCTCAAGTTCAGGGTCAATGACTTCGGTTCAGTGGCTGAAGGCAGTTCTGCTACAGACAAAGAGTATCTGACATGCAGTGTGGGGATGCTGGAATTGTTTTATAGGTTTTTAGTTATAAGTTTAGTATGGTTTGAACTTTAACCCTAGCTAGATAAGAGCCCCTGTCCTGGAATGTTCTTATCAGAAGTTGATAAGAGTTTCCAAGACAACCTAAGCCTCTGACTGGAGACTGGTCTTCCCATTGTCTTTTCCCCCATCCCAATGTATCTTCTCCCCCCTCCTGTCCATCAATCTCCCAGGCCCAAGACCTTCGGAGAGGTGTTGGACAGTGGTTGGTGGATCTCCCAGGGACCCCACCCCAATTTACCTGATTTGTTGATGTTTGTGTATTGCAGTTGGCATTAGCCACCTTGCTTTGTTTCATTGGTTTGCAACTTGCACCCACCCCTGAGACTTCTGTTGAACAAAAACCCCTTGCAGACCAGGTCCTGGGTCACTCTCCTGAGGCACAGGCCTGGGACCAGGGACTGCTCCTGTGATCCCCGAATAAAACCTTTGCTCCTCGAGCCTCGAGAGTGTCCCCTCTTTCGAACCACGGCCGTGACAGTGAAGGTAAAGGTGCTGCGGAGCCAAAGACCCTCGCAAGGTACTGTTGAGGCGTATCAGAGGTAGCAGGGTGGTCCAGCCAAACACTGGGCTGGCCTGAGAGACAGATAAACGAAGCAACAATGCAGAGTCTGAGCCACCTCCTTAAAGCAGAGCTGGACACAGCTGAGTGTGTCCCCTCCTAAACCCCCACATTGCAGAGTAGATGAGGATGGGACAGGTGCCTAACGCTCCATCAAAATCCACAGCTGACTTTTCCAAGGAGTGCACACAGCAGCTGTTGGACATCTTACTACAAACCAGCCCACATCACTGGGGATGGTCAAACATGGTTGGTGATAGGGCTGAGCTTCCACTCACAAGGCTGTCCCTCAGGGTGGGCTGGGATGGAGGGACTTTTCCCTCGCAAACAGAGTGAGGTGAGGGTCTGTAGTGATGCAGAGTCCCCAGGCAAGTGAAAAGGAAAGCCACTTTATTCAAAAAACTTGGTGTTTTTAAGCCATTAGCCAGTTATCAATTCCATACTTTTAAATTATAACAAGCATAAGTCAACCAACCACTATACACCATGATGTGAACACGTGATGGTTATGTAACCCTAATGTTTTTCTACCCCTAATTCAGCTGAGTCTCTTTTCCACAGTCCTTTCCTACTTAGCCAAAGTAACAAGCCTGAACCGTGATTTTATGAGGCGTCTCTTTTATAAAACCTTACTTATGGGCAACGGAGATACATTTGCCTCAGCCATGCTACTGGCAATTTCCCTCCTGGTAAAGGGAATTTGCAGAGGCAAAGATCAAATCCAAAGGATCAGATGAGAATCTGAGCACTGCTGGAGGAACAGGTGGAACACCAGGTCCAAAACAGGGCAGAGCCCTGCAGCTGGGACCAGCTGTGACAACTGCTCTGCTCCACAGGGACCTGCAGGACCTTTGCTGCATTAGAAAGTGTAATTCTGCCCCAAACTGACTTGACAAAAACACTCCCTGCTGGAGATGGAGGCAGTCCCAGGAAGAGGCTCACAAGTGCCATCATCGCTCTTGCCCTGGCTGCTGACTGCAGAGTTTTCAGCCAAACAACTCCTGATGGCCAAATCTGTGTGTGCAGGCAGCTTCCACATGCTTCCTTTCCAATGCTCTCCTTTGTCACCGCCAACAGGATGCAAGGGTCAGCTGGGTGACAGAGATAACCAAATTGTTGTCTCCCTCAGTTCTCTCCTTACCCGCTCTTGCTCACGCTGTACCCTCCTGCTCTCAGCTCCCTGGTTATGGATCTGGGTAGATGCCAACACTTCTTTCTTTCCTTGACTCTCCCAGCTGACATTGGACATCCAAAGCCTTGTAGATGCCTTTTGTAGAATGGATAAATACCCATTTTATACGTTCTAGACAGATACTTTTCAATGACTCTACAGCCTCCATGGAATCAGCACAATTTTCTGCAGATCTCCAGGCGGAGTGCTGGTCAAATGAAGGGATGTTCTGCCTTCTGATTCTTCCAAAGTCTCATAGGGAAGTCAGAACTGTGACTCCTTCCCATGGGAATCTATTAAGTCCTAATATTATGAGCAATGTTCATTTAATAATGTTCCTACTTATTCAATATGCCACGAGTGTGTGAAGAGAGATGATCCAGCACGACTCCTAGTTAGTGCCCCAGAAATACATAAATATATTGGATTTTCTTTTTTCTGCACATGCCCTGTGCTGTGTGTGTGAGAGCAGCACTGCATGAGGGTGCTCGTGGGGGGGGTGGGGGAGGGTGGGGAAAGAAGCCATAAACTTTATCAGAGAGATTGTAATTAAATTGTATTTGATGTATGATGCTTAGCAATGCCAGAGTGAATGTGAGACAGGTAAAGTGATAGTGCTCATGTGAAATGCCTTGTTTAATCACTTCTCCATATTATTAAAGTCATTTGGAAGCATCATTCATTGGCATTGACTTGCCTGATCCAGGAAATGTGAACTCTGGGTATGCCATTCATGGCCCAAAAAGCTGAGAGGGTGGGAAGTGCTTTGCTCTCTAAAGTGTGTGGTACATCCAGGGTTGCCCTGTACAGCCTGGGGAATGGCAGGCTAGAGAGCAGCTCTGGGAAAGGGAGCAGGGGCTCCTGGTCAGTGGCAAGGTCATTGAATCAGCAATGCCCTGGAGCCAGGAGGGAAATATGTGTTCTGGGAGGCATCAGGGAGGCCAGGCCAGGGAGGGGATTGCCCTGCTCTGCTCTGGGCTGCAGGATCTCCACTTTGAGTGCTATGGGCAGTTTTGGGCACAGCAATGCAAGAAAGATCCAAAGCTGTTGGAAGTGTTCAAAGGATGGACGCAAGGATGGAGAAGGGTCTAGAGGGGCCACATGAGAAGTGGCCAAGGTTACTTGGTCTGTTCAGCTGGAGCAGAGGAGGCTGAGGACAGAGCTCAGCAGGGCTGCAGCTCCTCCCCAGGGGCAGCTCAAATCTCTGCTTCCTGTGATAGGAACAGGACCCAGGGAATGGCTGGAGCTGTTCCAGCGGGATTTGGGATGGAGCTCAGGGAAAGGTTCTTCCCCCAGAGGGTGCTGGGCACTTCCCAGGCTCCCCAGGGAATGGTCCCAGCCCGAGGCTGCCAGAGCTCCAGGAGTGTTTGGACACCACTGCCAGGGATGCACAGGGTGGGATTGTTGGGATGTCTGTGCAGGGCCAGGGGCTGGACTGAATGATCCTTGGGGGTTCTTTCCACCCAGCATATTCCATGATTCTAAGTTTAAGCCCATTTCTTGCTGCGGTGTGGAGCTTTGCCTGAATTGAAAGCCTTGCTCTTGTGCTGGTGGGCCCAATACTACCAAAATCATCACAAAAAAAGATGTTTTTAAAAGGAATTTAAAACAGATTTGGGAGGACTGGGCTAGCAAGATGCTTACCTATGCAGTTGCAACCATAACTACAGAAGTTTCTTTCTCCATGGGTGGATCTGCTGCAGGTGAAGAGATCTCAGGGGGACATGCCCCAAGTAGGCTGCAGGGTACCAACAACACCATCACACAGCAGCAGCTGTGGCTGGACTCCAGACCTCCAAACTCATCTTCCCGGGGGCTTCAGCCAGCCTTGACTGCTGTCAGTCCTGACTGTCCTACTGTGTCCAACGGCCACCTTCTAAATTGATGAATTACAGCTGGAGAAGCAGAGGAGACCAACCTGGGAACCTGATGGAGCAGTTTAGCAGAAACTTTCCATGTTCAGTTGCGCAGATATACCCTGAGAGTCCCCAAATCTGTCTCTGGTGGCCCACTGGGTTGTGATGCCACAGTTATCTTGCATCGTGGCAATGCCTAATTAAATCTCCTGCCTCCTCCTCACCCTGGTCATCACCCTCCATCCCTTATGAGGCTCTTGGTTGTGCTGAACGATTTCTGGGTCTGCTTAGTCAAGCTGGCCAGGCTGATGAGGTTCTGAGCACCCTGGTCTAGCAGAAGGTGTCCTTGCCCTTGGCAGGGGGCTGGAACTGGATGATCTTTAAGGTCCCTTCCAACCCATGCCATTCTAGGATCCAACTGAAGCTTTGAGTTTCTCCCTTCTCTCATTTTATTTGATGCACTTCTACCAGCACAAATGCAGGAAAGGTGTCCCTAAAGGCTCTGCCTCACTGTTTTCCAGGACCAGGTGCAGGTTCCACTGAAGGGAGTTTTCTGAATGCAGAACAACAGCATTTCTGTGTTTGTTTATTATTCAAAGGAGGTTCCCCAGAGGCCAAAGGGTTTTCACCACACTGAACTTGCAGTACTGCAACACCAAAACAATAACTTTGAATCCTGAGAGAATGACTCTTAAATAATTCAGTCAGTGAGAAAAGTGAATCCAGGATGTTTATGAGATGGATGAAGGGTTTTTAATTAGTCAGCAAGACTTCATTTAAATACATGGAACTCTGGAAGGGGGATATTAACTCCTTTGTGGAGTTTTATGCTGTTTCTAGCATGTATCTGATGAACTGGCTTTCATCAGAAGCAGAATGCAGCTTTTTTTAACCATGATAAAGAGTCCTCAGGATGAGAAGTTGCCAGGAGGTCCCGGGTGTGCAGCGGGCGGTGCCTGAGAAGGGGTGCTGGGAGGAGAACGAGGTTTTCCTCGGAACAGCAGGAAGCTGTTGCTGTCTGGCAGCCTGCCCAGGCAGAGAAAGCAGGAATTTCTCCCTCATCGGAGATGCTACTTCGGAAATATGACAGGAAACACTGCGTGGAGCAGCCAAACCCACAGCTGCAGTAGCTGGAATGAGCTAAACTGGCATTTCAGAATGCTCTGTCCAAAGAGGGCTTCAATATCCAGGTACTTCAGAACTGGCCGCTTTTACTTTTCAATAAAGATGGAAAAGGTAAAGTTTTGCCTGAGTTACACCACTCAGTGCTGAAGAAGGCAAATTCCTTTGCTGCTTTCAGCCCTGCAGACCCCCCCCCCCCCCCCCCCCCCCCCCCCGTGAATCATCCCCCAGTGCCACTTGCTCAGTGCCTTCTCCCACTCAGGCTGAGTCATTCCCGGCTGGTGGGTTCCCCCCAGGATTGCACCAGCAGCAGGAGTTAACCTGGAGTCTGTGTTTTTGGAGTATAAATCTGGGAATCACCCCATGTTTCTGGGAGGAGGAAGCTAAAGGCAGAAGCTAGGCTTTGTTTTGAGTTTTTGGAGTAGGTGCAACATCTACATGTAGTGCCCCATTCCTGGACTGTTGCACACAGGTTCATGGACTAGTATGTGACTGCTGCTCACCAGGAAGATGCACTCCCACTGGAACCTGTAGGTAGGACTGCAAAGTCACTACTCAGTTTTCACATCACTGAGCTATTGAGCCTGATCATTGCTGCTGGAACAGCACCCAGCTTTGCTGGAAACAGCAGAAGGATGGCTAGTCTGTGTTGCATAGATTAGTCATGCCCAGTGCAGAAAAGCCTTGTGCCTCATTTCCAATGCTAAGCTGCCCTGGTTCAGATCCTCAGCACTGCTTCTGTCTCTGCATTCAAGAGCACTCAAGTACCTTGTATTTTCTCTACAGGGAGACACTTATTCACTGTGATCAAATAAGCTCTCAAGCTGCCTTCTTTATATATTTTTTTTTCCTCTTTTTGAGCAGCAAGCCAGACTGAGCTCTGTAAGTCTCCCATGGTGTGACATTTTCTGTAGCTCTCCAATCACACCTGGTCTCTGCTTTCAGTCCTATCTGAATTTTCACCTTCTTTTCAAGACCACAAATACTGGCAGCACCTGAGCTGTCCATGTAGGCAGGGCCAGGGCAGCATGTATTCATTAGCTGGGCATTTCTGGTTCTGTTGCCTCCAGCCCTTTCAGCATGTCTGGTGTTTGGTGCTCATGTAGGATCATTTTCTGAGTTGTCAAATTCCCTCCACAGGTAAGCCTGGCTTGTCCTTAACTGGTTTAGGAGACATGAAAGCAAGGAAGAGGCATAAAGAGATGGATTAGAACAGAGTAGTTTTATAGGAGACTTGTAATCACTGCCTGTCTTCTCTTCTTTGATATTCTCTAAATTATTGAGCTTTGCACATGACTTGGTTGCATGTGACTTTCCATCTGCCTCAACAGTGGAAATGAATCAGCACAGAGGTGTCCATGGCAGGGGGTTGGAACAAGATGGTCTTTTAGGCCCCTCTTAACCAATCTGGGATTCCATGATCTGGTTGTGGTTCTGCAGCTCTCCACCAGTAACATCCCTCCTAAAGATGGTTCCTTCTGGCAGCTCTTTATTCATCTGCTTCATCAGCACTGGGAAACTTGGCTTTGCCAGGACAGATGATATCTTTTCTCAGTCCAGCTGGGCTGACAAAGCCATTTTTGGTTTGGTGCTGATCTTTTAACTGGTGCTAAGCCAAAGGTTTTCAGAACTCAAATTCTACTAACTGTAAATGGAGTCTGAAAATCCTTTTGACCAGAGACAGCCTCAGTCAATGAATGGCACAACATTCTCAGCCTTCAGTTCGTAATTTGCTAAATCCCAAGATCAGTTTTCCCATTATGTTGCCCTTGACAGGCATCTGTTAGTGAATGTGGTCTGTGACATCCTGCTTTTCTTCTCTGCACAAAGCTCCATTAGATTCTGCAGTTCCCCAAAGAAAGGATTTCCCACTCATTAGTATTTAATCTCAGTGTGCTGGACGACTCTCTGACCATCTTTTTGAAGACTTGTGAATAAAAATGATGTAAAATTATTGATTTGAAATTATATAAATACAGTTTTGTTCCCATCTGAAGCTGGCTAACAACCTCCTTAGTTACTAATGGACCAAAAAGTAGTTCATTTCTTTGATGCCACAAAAGCATATTTTAATGCTCCTTCACTAATACAAAATATAAATATTATTTGCTATCTCTTTTCTAGACTGCTGGCATCTGTTTCTCAGAGATTTACAGCAGAATGAAACCTCATGAAAGGATGAGTCTGGAAATAGCTCAGTTAATGTTCTCAAGGGAAAATATGACCGGTGTTTTTGAGAGGGGAAGCTATTTTTTTAAATACTTCGAAAGAAAAAGCAAAGACAACCTCTGACTCTTGCTCTAAAAATCAGACAGTTACAGACAGCATTAAAGCCCCAAACAATCATTTATAGCACACAGTGTGAGAAACTGAAGCCTTCAAAAAAAGCTAAATGAAAAGGAAGAAGGACATAGAAGTAATGGACTAACTGTCCCACTATTCCCTCATTTCTGCTGGGGGACACTGCACATCTCAGACACCCACCAGCTCTGTCTCTCCCCAGTCAGGAAATGAGTGTTGGAAGGAATGAGCCTTCCTCATACCTAAGGCAGTGAAAGAAATTCCTGTGCCCTGGCTAGTGAGACTTGCCTTGGGAAGAGACAGGATGGAGCTGAGCTGCAGGCTGTGACACGCATCTGCAGAAGGACAAAGGAGCACAAAGAAGCACATGGCCACATTGAGAGGCTTGTCTTTGCCTGAGCTTGGGGACAGGAGATGCCACCAGGCAGAGCCCTGCAGAGAGCAGCCTGCCTGAAGCTGACAGACAGGTGAACAGTGCATATCACCCCACAGAAGGACATTAAGAAAGTATGTTGCTGACTTGGCGATGTATGATAGGTCGCTTAGTGAGAATTACCATGTAAGGAAATACTGTGCCTTGAAACAGTGTATAAAACCAGCTCCTTTCTTCGAATAAACAATTCAGATTCCCTGCTGGTCTGAGTCCCTGCCTCAGTCACTACATTGCCTCATCCCTGAAACACTTTTAACCAGAAAAGGTCTTTGAGAAAGGAGTCTGATTTTCTGCAGGCACCTCAGAGGTTTCCTGCTGCCTTCATTGCTGAGTGGAGTCACATTCAAAGGTTGAGGGTGTGGGTACAGCCACCCTCCTGATGCTCATGAACGTTTCAGTGTCTCCCGCTGGAAGTGCTTTGCTGAGAGTCAGTAGAGCTGTGCCAGTGGGAGCTGAGGCTCCTGTGCTGTAGTGGATATTTGGCTGATTTACTTGGAAAAAAACCATTATCTTTTCTTTCCACTGGCAGGGTCTTCATGGTCATCAAAACAGAATCTTCCAGGAGACAGTACAAACACAGGTCTTGCGTTGTGGTCTCTCCCCTCCTCCCCCTTCTAACATCCCATCCCTGTGTCCTCCCCTCCTCACCCTCTCTACTTCTCCATCTGTGCCAACTCTTCTGCTGCAAGCCCTTACACAGAATCCCACTGCACAGAAGGAGAGATGAATGATTTGTGGAGTGGTATGGGAGCTGGGGTGGGGCAGGGCCCTTGCACTGAGCATGGGTTCAGGTCCCTGGAGTGGGTGTTGAGCATTCCCAGGGCTCTGAGGAGAAGAGCAGGGCAGGTGCATTGTCCTTTGTCAAGAAACACACACAGAGACCCAGCAATAAACCAGCTCCAAATTAAAATGGAATTTTGCCCCAGAAAAACCTGCATTTCGTTTAGGAGCCGGAAAAAACCTGCATGAAGTTTAGGAGCAGGATGACTCAGGTGTCCCAATCCACTCTGCAAATTTAGACTGATTTCCAGCTTTGACAGAAAATGCCTTTCTCCATCCTTCCAGCTCCCTGCAGCCATAGTCATGGGAAGCAAAATGCTCCTTAGACACCCTGGGAGCCCTGAGCCTCCAAGGCCTCCGTGCCATTGCTATTTGTGCAGCTGCTCAAAGGGGTAACATGGCAGCACTGGGAACAGGCACTAAACCCAAATCCATGTAGCTTCTTTCCATGGCTCTCCATGGTCCCATCCAAACCCAACTGGGAATGGTGCTGGAAATGCAGTAGAGATTGAAGCGGGCTGGGTGGGTTATAATTTGCACTTGAAACTTAATTTGAAATCTTTACTTATCCCATCTTAAAAAATCAAGAAGCAACTTGAAAAGACACCCAGAGCCAATTAGAATCTCTAAGATATTGTGACTTGAATCGCTTACCTCAAGTTGAAGGAGAGAGTGGAGAGGGGAAGGATGAATCCTGATTTCCCAGTGTGGTGGGGGAAAGGGTTTTAGAAAACCAAAATGAGACAAGGAGGTGGTTGCATCTTTATGAGGTGCCAAACTCAGCCAATCTCCAGGTGAGCTGCACACATATATAATCCTCATTACATATTCAACTAACAGCTTCCACTCTGGTTCCAGATAGTCACTCTCCAGCCATTGATATTCCTTGCATGACAACCAGGAGTCACAGAGCACAAACCAAAAAGAGAACTGTGCCATCACCTCCCTCACATGGGCTTCACCTGGGACCAGAGGATCACTGCCCAGTGAAGGCACAGGACTGGAGCCAGGGCAGCAGGGTGATTCTCCACATCATATTTTGGAACAGAATTGTAAACTCACACAGTGGTTTGGGTTGTAAGGGGCTTTAAAGATCATCCAGTACTACACCCTGCCATGGGGAGGGACATCTTCCACTCAACTAGGCTGCTCCAAGCCCTGTCCAGCCTGGCCTTGGGAAGGTATTGATGGAGAATTCACTGGCAGAAAATAGAAGTATTTCAGCACTGATAGTTTTGAGTCAGGAATTCTTCCTTGGTACCTCATGGCTTTCAGTAGAGGGTGACTAGAATTGACACATTGAGTTCAGTTGCCCGAACATGTGGCTGTTGCTGTCTGAGGTGCTACAAGCTGTCCATGAGATCCTTGAGGCTGGAAAGCAGGATATAGGACCAGTGGGAATACTACACCCTTCTAAAGATACAACCAATGGCTGAGGAGTTCCTGTTGCATCCAACACAGAGTGAGACACCTCCAACTAGGTGACCATGAGAAGCCCCGTGGTTGGTGAGCTGTCCCACTCCTCCTGTTCTGTTCACTGCTTCTTGCAGCTGAGCCTCAGACACTAGCCCCATGTGAGGGGTTGGAACAGGATGGTCTTTAGGGTCCCTTCCAACCCAAACCATCACATGGTTTCATGAGCTGACACACCTCATGCCATCTGTGGATGCTGAACCTGCCATGGTCACACCTCTCAAGTGGGATTCCAGAGGAACTCACAGGGAGTTCACTGGAGAAACAAGGGGACAAAGTCCCCCTGCTGTCTCAGGCAGCCAAGACAAGGATGGCTTAGCCCTCCTGGATCCCAGGTGCCTGAATTTGTGACATGAACAAATGCAGCAAAACACTGGGATGCAGGTCCTGCTCCTGAGAGCACCTACTGATTTTATTCCAGTACATTGATGGATCTGCTATTGGGTGTGGTTGTGAATCCCATGGGAACAGCTGGGCAGGGGTGGGTTATGAACAGAGAGCTCTATGGTGTTCCAGTGTGAGAGCAACTCAATTTACCTCTTCCAAGGGTGACAAAAACAAAATAAATATGTCCCTTTCCTTCCAGCTCCTATGGATCTCCAGTTTCACTTGAGTCTCCACTCTCCTGTGGATTCAAATGAACATAAAATCCAATTTGGCCATTAAATTCACTTTATTCCACTGTAACACCAGAACAAATTTTTGGGTTGTCAGAACAAGTTCAGGTTGGATCAGACAGGCCCAACTTCCCTCCATGTCTTGGTTTGGAGCAGAGTCTTAGGCTGGACATTTAGTTAAGGGTGGACCAGCTCTTGGATTTTTGG
Source organism: Zosterops lateralis (assembly GCF_965231275.1). Taxonomy (NCBI): domain Eukaryota; kingdom Metazoa; phylum Chordata; class Aves; order Passeriformes; family Zosteropidae; genus Zosterops; species Zosterops lateralis. Next base: position 342,244 of record NC_139784.1, read on the forward strand.
CATTCAATATCCCAGGCTGGGAATCTCAGCAAGCTTTGTGACAAAGCCCAGTCATGACTACCTTTCCCCCTCAATTTTAAAACTGTTATTTTCCATTAACTTCCCCCAAATTAACAACTAGAACTAATTATTTTTATGCTCATGGTGGCTTCCAGCACTGATCCAAACTTGGGTGAAAGATCAGAGGGTTTATGTGAGGTCTTGTTTATTGAGATATGAGCAGAAGCCCTTTGTGTCATGGAGTGGGCAGAAGGAATAATGCTAGGGCAATAAATATTTATTCTTTGCCTGCAAAGGAATTTCCCTGTAAGCTTCACCAGTCTCCTGAAATACCCTGACATGTCATTTTCTCTTTTCTCCTGTTGATTCTTGAAGCTGTCACTGTGACAGACAAAGAAAAGTGTGCTGCAAACCCCCCTCTCAACAGGGAAAGCTTTCAGCTGCCTTTTAGCTTTTTGTTTAATTTGTATTTTCATACCTTCACTGTATTTTCTGTACCAGTTCTCCAGTTCAGGGTGGAGGGGATAATTTGTTTCTAGCCTGACTAATTCACAGACTATCTGATTTTCTCATGTGTGTTTCATAATTCCTCCCTCATATAACTCTGGAAGCAAGTTTTCGATCTGAGAATTAGGTGCTGAAAGCTAATAATGGGCTGGTTAAAAATTAATTGTTTTGCTTTGTAAGGAAAATAAATAAATGAATAAAGATTAACAGCTGTTCTACTAAAACACAAAATACCAGTGGCTGTCTGAAAGCTGCTTGGTGAGAGAGATGTTTCGGTGAGCCACTGGAGTGGTGTGTGGAGATAATTCCTCAGATGGATCTGTTCCATAGGTCTGTCTTCCCACAATGAGCAGAATGTATTTCCTATACATTAATTAACCGTCTGAAATGGGCTGAATATATTTATAGACCTATTTCTGATGCCTGAGTTTCAGTTCAGGCTTCACTCACAGACTGATTCTTTTTTTAATCTTTGAGCACAGAAAAGCTGCTTGATGCCTCTAAGTCTGGTAGACAGATACTACAAAGAGTTTGGAGATGATTCAGATCTTGGATGCTTTTCTTCATTCCCGGAGAAATCTCCACCAGAATGACAGGGGTGGGATGTCATTCACATGACACAAGGAGCAGGGAAAGGAGGAGGTATGAGCTGGGTGCTAGGGCTTGACAGCACAACATAGGACAGATTTCTTTCTGAGGGATTTCTCCTTGGGCAGGACCTGGATAAATTTATGAATAGGATGAATGAATATCAGAGGTGTTTTGGATGCCCTGGTTAACAGCTTGTGTGTGGAGTTGATCCAATGTCTGCTACAAAAGAAAGCCATGGTGTGGGGGTAAGACAGAGCCTGAGATTTAATTTTTTACTATCCCAAAATATTGCAGTGTTGGCTGCTGTGTTGGAGGGACTGAAGGTGTGTCGAGGTGGATGTGGCAGGACCAGGAGATCATCTCTTAATGGGGTCTTTCCTTCCTGTCTATAAGGTGCTCATGGACATTCCTGGGGGATCTAAACCTCTAACTGAGGATTTACTTTAGCATTTCTCTTTCCTTCACATCAAGCTCAATATGCCTTATTTCTACAAGAACAATGAGGAGAAACTCTAAGCAATTGAAAAAAAACCCAAAACTTTGGAAGTGTCACAGTATTTTAACAGGTTTTGATTGACTCTGAGATCTCTGCATTGTCAAAATAGAAATTATTCTTTTGTGTTCATTGCAAAACTATGAAACGCCATTTCACCTCTGCTCAAGTGAGTAAAAAGTACAAGATGGCAGATACAGAAGGGGAACTGAGAGAAAGAAAGGGCTTATCCCTTCTTGTCTGGAACCCCATGGAGTATGTGGGGAAATGCAATGTGGGGTTGAATGTGTGGTGTAACTGTAGGAGCCCTTTTGGCCCCTGCATCTCCAGTGCATCCCAGCTCTGCTGAGACCCCCCTGCTCTGCTGCCTTCAGCCTGGGGATCCCAGCTCAGGACCTGGAGCTGCTGGAGAGAGTCCAGAGGATGTACCAGGATCATCAGAGGGATGGAGGAAAGGCTGGGAGATGGATGGAAAGGCTGGGAGAGCTAGAATTGTTCAGCTGAAGAAGAGACCAGAGGTGACCTCATTGTGGCCTTCCAGTGCCTGAAGAGAGCTTAAAAAAAAAAAAAAAAAAAAAGAGAGACTATTTACAGAGGATAAAGAGACAGGACGGGGAAAAAGCTTCCCACTACTAGAAGACAGGTTTAGATGGGATATTGAGAAGGAATCCTTCCCTGTGAGGGTAGGGAGGCCCTGGCACAGAGTGCCCAGGGAAGGTGTGGCTGCCCCTGGATCCCTGGAAGTGCCCAAGGCCAGGTTGGATGAGGCCTGGAGCAGCCTGGGACAGTGGAAGGTGTCCCAGCCCATAGCAGGGGGTGGGGCTGGATATTTAAGGTTTCTTCCAGAACAGACCATTATGTGATTTTGTGATTCAGTGATTCTGCGGTTCAAAGGAAGAAACCAAGCTTCCCTGGCAGCCAGAAGGAAGTTTGTTAATACAACATCCCCATTAGAAATGGCTCAGTCTTTTTCCAGGTAGGTGAGAAAGAATTGATCTCTGTCCAGCACCGAGGGTTGTGGGAAGTGAGATAAAAATTTCCAGTGTCAGGCAAAGAAGCTTATTTCCAGGGGCTCTCTCCCAAGAACTCAATTCACAGGTGCCAAACCACTTCCTCTCTAACCCTGGCTGGAGATAATTAGAGAGCATTTAAAGCAGAGCTTCTGACTTCCCAAAGCTCATGTCGTGCTCCCACCCAGGATGGCAATTCTGCAATTTCCATAGGTAGATTTTTGCTGGGAGATTTAATGAAGTCATGGTAGAGAAACTGCAGGGCATTAGTTACAGGGCTAAGGAAACAAATCTCACAGCATAATCCTGAGGTGCCTTTAATGTTCTAATTAAACCTATATATAGAAACGGCAGGCAGGAAAAATTGTGTAAAAAGTTTCTCATCTGCTGGGTATTTTTCCATCCCTTTCCCTCCCCCAACCTGACCTCCCTTAACCCAGAGAGGGGCTGAAAAAGATCTTTCACATTGATTTTGATTGAGAAAGAGAGAGAAATGCCAGGCAGATAGAGATCAGCAACATTTCCATTCCCTGGGCCCTTTAGAAAGGCACAGCCCTGCAAATGTCTGCTGATAAGGCTGACTTCTGGCCTGATAAGGCCAGACCACCTTAAGCCACACAAAGGGTTGGCCATTAGAAGCCTTAGATTTTTCTCCTCTAATTGCAAGGTGGGGCTGGAGATGGGACAATAAATGCGAGGAGCTAGGAAATCACAGATACTGTCTGAGAGAATTAGTGTTCAGCAAAGGATGGCAGTGGGACAGGAGAACCTCACTGCCTTTCCATTTAGGAAGGGTCACAGGAGACAGATGAGGAGGAAGGACAACTTCTTTGCCACTTAACAAAGACATCAAAGTGATAGATGATGAATCAGAGATTGAGAGAATTGTTTAGGCTGGAAAAAACCTAAACATCATCTAGTCCAACCACTGCCCCAGCACTGCCAAGGCCACCACTGACCTGTGTCCTCAAGTGCCACATCCATATGACTTTTAAATCCCTTCAGGGAGGGTGAGGCAGTGACTCTACCATTGCCCTGGGCATCCTGTTCTGGGGCTTGACAACCGTTTCAGTGAAGACATTTTTCCTAATGCTCAATCTAAACCTCCCCGGGTGTGACTAGAGGCCATTTCATGTTGCCCTAGTCAGAACATGAGTTTGGGAGACAAAAGACCCCTTGAAGCAGAAGAGGGTGTGGGGTAAGAGCTGCTGAAACAGCAAGGCCATCCCAGGATCCCAGTGGCTGCAAGGATTTGGTGTTGCTCAAGCTGCTACGCTTTTAAGTCTTGCACAAATGGTCCTTCCCCCTACAATTTATCATCTGTGTTTTGAGCTTTCCTCCACCATGCAGTGGACACAGAAGTTCTCATAGAAACAGCATAGGCGCGAGGAGGAAGGTGGTGCTTCAGGCTTATGCAACACAGGGACTCTAGACTGAGTTTAAGGTGCAAATCGTGAGGAAAGGAATCTCAGTGTTAACAGAAACTTCTTTCAGTTATATCAAACATTAGTCCAAACCAGTTTTTTGTCACTTGGAAGAAATGCATCTGCTTTGGCAAAGCTCTCGCTATTAGTCACAATCCAGTTTGGGGTCCAGCTTCCCCTAGGAGCTCCCTGGGTTATCCGTGCAGTGATAGACATTTCAGTGTGATCCTACTCCATCACAGCAGGGCTGTCTGAGACCCCTTGCTCCCTTCTTTCATTTCTCTTCACAAAGTCTACTTGGAGCTAACAGCCAGGGGTATCTTTATTCCTCTTTTATCCCTCAGGCAGCAGAGGGAAGGGCTATGCCTGCTGATGCAGAGGAGAGCTGAGATGTTCATTACCACCCTCTTCATGCCAAAGGGGCTCCTCCCACAGCAGGAATTAGTCTATAATTAGCTTAGAGAGTAAAGCACTTTTAATTAAGGATTAAAATTCAGCAGGCCATCTGCCTGGTTTTATTTGTAAGCAATAGACATCTTCTGCTGGCAGCACCATTTTTCCTGGTTCCTCTCTCTAAACCTTTGATTTGGGCTGAGACAACAGCTGAGCATGGGGGGTGGAGCCAGGACATCACATCCACATCGTCCAAGACAATGCACTGCAATCTGATGGTTGTTACAGTGCAAAGCCCCTCTCAGAGACAGGCCATGGAAGCTGGGACGGCATCTTGCTTTCCTTCCAGCCTTCTAAGCACTGTTACAGCTGCAAGAATCCCGCCCAGGAAATCTCAGTAAATGATTGCCCTTAGGTCCCATATAACCCCTTTGCCTTCCTTTGCAAACACTCAGGGGCTCAGAAAAGCCACAAGCACAATTCCTGACACTTTCCTGCCTTGCACAGTTGTGGGAGGAGGTTAGATGGGACTTTAGAGAGAAATTCTTCCCTGTGAGTGTGGTGAGGCCCTGGCACACGGTGCCCAGAGAAGCTGTAGTTGCCCCTGGATCCCTGGAAGTGCCCAAGGCCAGGTTGGAGAATGCTTGGACTTTAAGGTCCCTTCCCATCCAAACCATTGTGGATTCTATAATTCTAAAATTAGGACAGATCCTATGAACCACAGCTATGGGATTGTTTGGGAAGCCTGAGAAAAACAAACACAATTCTCAGTGTTCAAGAAGCTTTCAGAGAACTTTGATGTTTGAAGTTAAAACTAAATTATACCTCTTTTACTCCTTTTTTTTGTTTTCAAGCTGCAAATGGATCAAGCCCCTCAGCCTTTCTGCTGTGCTGTGAGGTGTGGGCTGGTGCTGCATATATTGCCAAGGAACCCAAGGGTCTCAAGGGCTCCTTTCTACCTGGAACTTTCTCCATTACTATCATAAAACCAGAGAAGGGCAGGAGGCACACCTGGGGCTTCTTCCTCCATTCTGGAGATGCTTTTTGTGGAGCAGTTAACTCCCACCTGCATGTCTTTTATTCCCAATGATTTCCCATATTCACATGTTAGGTGACAAAACTGCTGCTGCAGCTCTTTCACCTCTCCCCCAGGATTATTATTTTTCTTTATTGTCATTATTACTAAGGGCACAACATGATTTGTTTTCTGTAAAACAAGCCATATTATAGTCAAGGCAAATGGAAAGGGCTGGGTTAGGCAGAGACATTAAAATACATTTTGTATGAAAATGAAAGATCATAAGCAGTTTCTTGGCAGATCTAGTGTCTTTCAGGGCTGCTCTTTGGGAATAGCAATTCCAGGCAGGGACTCTGGAAAAAGTAGAGTGCGGTGATATAACGAGAAGCTGTATCAGAATGGATATGCATGAGCTGGGCAGATTAATACTTAATGAACAGTGAAGCCTGCTATCCCTAATCATGGAGTGCCCAGGATTTGCGAAGTGACTAATTTTAAGTATTTTGCATGGAATTATTCATGCATTAAAGAGTACATGACTCCCTTCCAGTGAAGTGGAATTAAACTCAATGAAATTTAGTCATCAAAATGTCAGGTCTCGGGTCCAGCTGAGACAATGGGACAAGGATATCACTCTTATCGAAGGATACAGTGGAGCTTGAAATGTCAGGATTAGGGCACACAGCTTCCTGCAGGGAGGAATGGCTTCATCCCGGTGGGTTTTCTTGGAAACCCAGAGTAGACAGATCATTTTGTGGGTTTTCAAAGCAAGAAAGAGCCAGGAATGGAAACAGGACCAGCAAGAGCTCTAGAGCAGAAAAATTATTTGGTTGGATGAAAAGGGAACACAAGAATTCAGGTGCTGGGGCAGGAGCAGGGCTGGGTCAAAACCAGTGACATCACCTGAGTGACCTCTCTGGCATCACTGTCATAATATTTTTGTTTGTTTGTTTGTATTTTGCTCTGAATGATGTCTTCAAATTTCCTTGTTGATCCAGAGTTTAATGAGACTTTCCTTTGGCTTGAACAAACATTTTTTGGATCTCAGCTCAGACAATACTTCTAGCACTTCTTTGTCTTTTCCTCACTGGTTTCTGATAAAAGGAGACTGTTCCAAAGAAAATGTCCTTTTCACTTGGAAAATGGGGTAGCTGTTGGGGGTGGGGAGTAAAGTTTTTTTTCCTCTTGGCATCTTTTAAAGGTTTCCACTTTTCCCTGACAGAAAACAGGTTGTTGAAGTTATTGTGTCTTCTTGAAAGCCATTGTTTGATCCAAACATGAATTTTGTGAAAATGTAGGAGGTACAGGAGGTTGAGCCTTCCTTGCCACACAATGTGTGAACACAGTAAGTTCATTGGCTTACAGAGAGGAGAAAAAGAAACAATGTAAAGGTGTTTACAGCTATTTGAGTGCTACCAAATGCACCACAGAGCGTTCAGGAGAGGAGAGAAAAATCGGGCAATAAGGGTAAGGGGGCGGGACAGGTGGGAGATGCATTTCCTCTCTCTGCCTGCCCGGAGCTGAACCAGGCAGAACCGGGATTCTGGCTCGTTGGGACGGTGCCCGTGGCGAACACGGCCCCCGGGAATGAGGAAACCTCACCTCCGGCCGTAGCTCTGACCCTGGAAGTGAAAGGAGTTTTGCTAATCAGGAGGGAGGAAAAGGAGGTGGGAATACACAGGGTCTGGAGGCTCTCCCTGGGTTTGCATGGAAGCAGTTGGAGCAGATGAATTTTGTTATTTTTGGAACAGAATGTTGACTCAGAAATCAATTTATCCTTTCTCTGACTAACTTAAAACAAAAGGTGAGCGTGAAAGTGAGGAGAAAACCTTTCATATCAGCTTGAGAAAAATGAATTAATCAACCCAAAGTAAACAGTTTGGGATGTTTTGGATTTTGTTTTTTCTTTTAGTTTTGTTGTGGACTGGGCAAGGATTTGGAATCGGGCCTGTCCAAAGAGTATTTATTCTTCCCTCATAATTTTTTTTTTAGATCCCTGAAAAGAAAGATCCATTATTTTCACAGCAATTATTCTAAGTACAGCTAGAAAAAGCCATGTTAAGTCCTAATTTGAATATTAAACATAATTAAAAGATTTTTCTACATTGTGACTTGTTCTCTTATCTGCCTGCCCATAAATGTCAGTGCATTAATGGTCACGATTTATCTCAGAGGTAGGAAATAACTTTTTTCCTCCCAGTGACTTTTTTGAGCAATGGAGAATCAAACACAGCAAGTCATGCCCATACAACTGTTAAAAATGAAATTTGGGGTGTTTGTCCTATGATGTAGCAATGGAGGGCCATCTCCGTGGCTTTCCTTCCTCCCAGACCACCTTAAAAAAACAGGGAGCCCGTTCCCATAGAAAAACTCCCGAGCGCCGCACCCCCCCCATCCCAGGTCAAAGACGGGGCGGGGAAGCCGCGGCAGAGCCGGCTCTGCCACCGACAGAGAGAGAAGAAAGAAGCCGGCCGCCCCGTCTTCCCCCCCCGGTTCGCTGCAGAAAAGCCCCTTCCCAGCCCCATCCCAGCCCCATCCGCGGCCGGGAGCCGGTGGGAAAAAACCCAAAAGTCTGCGAAGCCTCCCGCACCGGCCGTCCAGCCTGCGGAGCCGCCCGCCTGGCTCCCGCCTCAGTAAAGCTCCAGCCGCGAGGCAGTCGGCCGTCTGGCACGGGGAGGTCCCAACCCCCGCCGCCGCCGCCAGAGCGAAGGGGAGAGGAGCCGGCCGCTTCCCCCCCCTCCAAGCTCAGCACAAAGAGTTCCAGCCGCGAAGCAGCCTCTCCACAGCCCCAGCCGTTCCCCGTGCCGGAGCGGAGAAAAGAGCCCCGGCCGCCCCGTCTGCCCGCAGTTGCCATGCTCCCCGTACAAGTCGCCGCAGCCGCCACGCGGTCAGCCGCCTCGGCCAGATGAAGCGTCCCCCGAGCCAGCCGGACCTCTGCCCCGCTTCAAAAGAAAAACCCCACACCCACCACGTTCCACCCCCCCACCGCACAAGCCCCGGCCCAAACCCCCACAACACTGCCGCCGCTGTGAAGCAGCATGAAACTGAGACGCCATTTCTGCGGCAAAGACTACCCCATGGCCGCAAAGAGCTCCAAGCCCCCGCCCCGGTGATCCCGCATGCAAATTAAGAACTCCGAAAGCGTCCCGGGATGAAATCTAACATAAAAAAACCCTTATCAAATAAAAACCAAGTAAAATTAAAACAGATAAGAACTAATGCTCAGCCGTGTGGACCCTAGAGAATCAGAAGAGCTAATTTCTCCGGTTTAGCTTACTAGCCGTAAGTTAAAAAGACCAAACCGGAGATGAGACCACAGGAGAAAACAAAGAACTGTCAGGACTCTGGGGTTGCTCCCTAGGCGAGGGCCGGTCCTCCAGCTCTGTTGAATTGCATGCAGCAGAGCTGATAAAGCCCTCCTCCTCCACGGCGACCAAACCCCTCGGGCAAATATTAATAAGAGCTGATTAATAAAGGCGTTTATGGAGATTAATATTTTCTCCGCCCATTTTTATTCATAACACAACCAGGCAAAAAAGTTCCTGCTACATTTTTGCTTCAGCTTCAGTTGAAAATCCCATCCCTTCTGGCCAACTGATTATATCTGCTCTTGTGTACACTCTTTAAACCAAAAAATCTTATCTAGGAGCAGAAACAGGCAGAGATGTATTTTAAAAGTCTTTAATTTACTAAACTACAAGCCAGAAGAAAATGGGAGAAATGAATAACTCAGAGTATGATTAATATGAAGCTTTTTTTTTTTTTATAATAGCTAGAGAGACAAGGAATTGGAAACTTGATGCTTGCTAATTATGTGGAGAAAAGGTTCATCTGAGTGGGCACTACCAGATTCTCACATCCTTGTGCTTGGCCAAAGCTTTTGAAAACACTGACATCCCTGCCATCAAGGCTCTCAAGCTCGGACAACTCCTGCTCCCTATTAATTTCCCTATTAATCTTGCTCCTGATTAATTTCCATGGACTTTGTGCAGGCTAATGGCCTTTAGTTATTTATTTCTTTAATTTGATTTAATCTCTTGGTGACTGCATCTTTTAGAGATGCACAAAAGGATGGCTCCACCACACACTCCATGAAATGTTGCACCTTAGGAAATTCCTTGGGAAATGCATGAATAATGGAAATAAAGGTATTAAAGACCTAAAGTCACAGACAAAAAAAAAAAAAAAAAGAAAAAAAAAAAAGAGAACATGCAATTTTTCACTCCCTTGGCCAGATCAAAATCTGGGTTGGGAACAACTGAAAATCATTGTGCTTGTAAAAAAATGAGGCAAAATACGTAAATGTTAGACATGAGCATTGCTATGAAACAGGTAGGAAGATGTGAAACTTGTCCATTTTTGTGGTGTGTGACATTTCCATACTTGCCAGGTACACAAAAGGCAGTTTTCTTCTGCTTTCCATGGGTATTTCTTCTAATTTGCGCCACTGGCTAGAAGTGCCCCACAGGTTCAGTTATTCAGCTGAAAATAAGGATTTAAAGAAACTGAATGTGCCCCTGAATGGACTGATTTTGTCAAGAAGAAGATTAAAGGGGAAATTGAAGCTTTTTCCATCTGCTTTTATTGAATTCAGTTGGAGAACTGAACAGCTGTAGCTGGAAGGCGCCCCCACAGGCCAATCTGGGCTGAAGCATTTCAAGGTTTGTCAACACTTGTCACACTCTCCCAAGGTTTTATTTAGTGAATGATTTCAACTTGTCCCCTGTGCTGGAAAATCCCAAGGTGTGTTCTGGGATGTGTGAGCCAGGAGCACCAGGAAATGCAGCAGTTTAGGTGAGCATGGCTTTGGCTGCTGCTGGTGGCCACAGGGACCCTCATGCCCACATCTGAATGTCCCTCCCAAAAGATCCTGTCGACCCTTGCCTTGTCCCTGCTTTCTTCTGTATCCGTAGTTCTTTCTCTCATATCCCTTTCTGTATCCAGAAAACAATGAAAACTCCATTTGTGAATTTGTTGGGAACTTTTTGAGCACAACTCTTGTGAAACCATCCTGAATGCGAATGAGCCCAAGGTGTTGTTTTGAGGGCTTTGTTCCTCTACTTCCTCCACCATGTTGATCCTTCTGTTGCTCTGGAGAAAGGTGGGAAGGAGGTGTAACTTTTCCATATCTGTGAATGTCCAGCACAGGACACTTGGAACTCCCAGAACAGCCAGAGGAGGCTCGAGTTGTGATGGGAAGAGGACATGGCAGAAATTTCTCTGCTGCCAGCTCTGTGGCTGGCACAGCCCAGATTCCCCCCTTTTCTACCTGCCAGGGCTTTCCCCCAGGAAAACTTTTGGTTTTGCAGAGTCTCGGTGCTGCCATTGGCCTGGCAGAGAGAAAAAAGCACTCGGTTAATTAAGACCCAAGAACATAATTGCAATAAAACCCAAACAAACTGCTGAATCAGAACAGCAAAATGCCTGGAGATGGGGGAAAGGCTGCTTTGTTTTTCTCAGAAAGGCTGAGAAGGCACAGACAGCCGAGCAAATGCCACAACAAGGACATGCCACTGGCAAAAGTGCTTAATTGCTGAATAAAAGATAAGGATACAGATAAAGCTAGGACTGGGAGCAGCATGGTTGCTCAAGTCAATTTATTCTGGTTTCATTCTAGGAGAACCCCAGGACTCTGCATCTGGCAAGTGTCTTTCCAACTTGGCTGGAAGCCTTCCCCAGTTGGGACAACCCCACTGATCCATCCCACTCCTAATTCCCTATCACAGTGCTGCAAACCTATTCTGGAGTGGTCTGATGGCCAAAGCACCTCCTTGGGCTCCTTGGCCCTCACCAGAATCCATGCTAAGGATGTGTTCCCGAGAGATCTGCAGGAAGGATGTGGGATTTGCTTTGCAATCTGCCTGATTTTCAAGGAATACCTCATGGATACATCAGGGACCACCAGAAAATGAACCTGTGGGGAATTTCTGTCCTATGCCCAGCCAGCAATGCCCCAAAGGACGCATGGAGGAAGTTTTGGCAACTTCCAACATCCCCTATACAAATTCTGTAGTCCTTGTTTGCAGCAGACCCATCTATTCACTCATTCCAAGGCTGCTTTCTGTGGAGCTGCTCCAATGCGTCCCACTGAAGGCATAAAGTTGAGAGAAGCCAGTGAATTATAAGGTCCCTGACAGCAGGACTCAGCAAGCAGCTGCTGTTAATCTTCCCTTTGCTACTCAGTTTTTGTTCTGCCTGTAATAAATCCCTGTGCCCTTTGCTGTTCAAACTGCAGCCTCACTACTGGAAAACGGAGTGGGGGGGGAACAGGAAATGCTGGAGATTGCTATGTGCAGAAATAAAATAAGGGATTCACGTCTTGGGCTGGCCAACGCTTCTCCTTATTGAGATCTGAGCCTTTGTGTGATCAACTGGTTAAATGTAATGCCAGGGGAACTCAGGCTGAACCACAACAGATTACTGGATTAATGGAGGAAATGGGGCAGACGGTGCTCTGTTTTCTTTGACCAGGGTAGAATGGGCAATTGGAGACATGATGTGACATTGCTTCCAAATCTGGAGTAACAGCAAGCTCAGAAATTGTTAATGGAAGTCTTTTCCCCAAATGCCACCTCTCTGGATTTACAACTACTTGTGCTAAAGAGAATATTAACAATAAAACTTAGGAAAAAAGAATCTGAGAATATCTACTATCTGCTTTGTTATGACCAAAATAATAATTACCATTTTGGTTCACAATTTCTTCCAATCTGGGGAGTTGTATAAAAAAAGAAGTTAAAAACATTGAAAAGTAGTAAGAGAACACAGCACTTGGCAGCACTTGAATTTCTGCACTTCTATGCAGATTCTTCATTTGTGAAAAATTCTGGACTTTTGACTATTCATCTGCACCTGAAGCAGGGGAAAAAAAAATAAATTCAGATAAAAATGGCATTAGGGCTTTGCTGCAGAGAAGAAAAGCAGCAGATCTTCTGATGGTGAGAAAAGCTGTGTCCTGGTGACAATTCAAACTTTCCCATCATCCCTCCCACTTCCCTTGTCCCTCAGTTCATGCACAGCTGGGATTCATTTCCTGTGGCTCAACAAACCCCTAGTACCAGAGCTGATTTCATGGCTGGGAGTATTTAATGGGTAGTCCTGATTCCTGTTGGCAACAAGCTAACTTTATACTGCTTGCCAGGCCTGGGAGCACTGAGGAGGGTGCAGAGGTCCATGTGCTGCCAGGCAGGAGCTCTGTGAGATTGGCTTTGTGTCACCAGAGGTCACACCCCTGTGGAGCTGTTGCTGGAGCAGAGCTCTTGCCTGGTTCCACAGAAGATGCACCTGGGCATGGAGAGACCATCAATGTTCTGGCACAGGTGAAGTGCATTCAGAGGGATAATGCACCAACAGATAGAACTGGAAAATGGAAAAGCTTTTGATACCACACACTCTGCCCCCGCCTTTACTTCTTCAGGGCTATAAATGTTACTGGCTCTTTACAGCCATACAAAGAATCAGTTCTGGCTGTGAGGCTGTAAAGGATCCTCCCTGCAAGAATTAAAGTCAAGGCAGAGAAATGAAGGCCAAGCCATGCCATCCACCAGAGCAGGGAATGAGGCTTTGATTGCTTAGGGAAGGAGCTGGAGTGGACTCCCTACATTTTAAAGACTCAAGACCTCACCAGCACAGCTCCCACCTAGGACACGGCCTCTCGCTCCTTCCAGCCTGGCTCCAGACAGACCCACCAGTGGGACACAAGTATAGAAACATGCCCTGTCTGCTTGCTTTTTGAGCACCTCCAGGGATAGGGATTCCACTCCTTTTCCAGGGTTTGGCAACCCTTTCCATGATACCAATAATACCAAATCTGAACCTCCCCTGGCACAGCTTGAGGCCGTTTCCTCTTGTTCTGTTCATTTCCTGGGAGCAGAGCCTGACTCCCTGGCTGTCCCCTCCTGCCAGGTAATTGTGCAAGCCACAAGGTCCCCCCTGAGCCTCCTTTTCTCCAGGCTCAGCCCCTTTCCCAGCTCCCTCAGCCACTTCTGGGGCTCCAGACCCTTCCCAGCTCTGTTCCCTTCCCTTGACATGCTCCAGCCCTTCAATGTCTCTCATGTTGTGAGGACCCCAAAACTGGATATGGGATTTGAGATGCTGCCCCACTAGTGTTGAATTCAAGCTGCCCGAGATTGGCGGAATGGAGGGGTGTCACTCTGATTTTTCAGTCTTCTGATGTTTTCATTCTTGGACTGGAGAGTTCTCACACATTGTAACATAAACAAAGTAGATTGTTTTTGCATTCCTCTCTGTGATGGACTTTTGCCTTGGCCAGTGGAGTTGGAGAGGTGTTAACCTTGTTCCTCCAATCACTGGTCAAAGTCCAAACCCTATTTAAACCCCAAACTAAAATAAACTTTCTTTTTCTCTTCTCACTTCTCGACTTGACGGGAGAGTGTGGTTTTTTGTGTCCATCTAGCAACAGGGGGGTTGGGCCTGTTGAGAACCCCGTGGAAATTAGACCAAGCAGGATCAATCCTAGACTCTGTAACTCCTGGGCCTTGGTTTCTTCAAGCAGAACATGAATGGTTTCCACCTGGATCTTGAAAATTTCCGTCAGAGTTCATGAGAAAGGAGGTTTTTAACACCACATTTCCTTTGACTATGGTGGGAAAACCAAGACCAATGGACTTCTTCCCACCATGTTCCCAGGACAGAACACCAAACAATTTCCTTTGAAGACACTTCTATTTTTTTCCATAGCTCCAGTCTGCAAACGCTATGGATTGGTGTAGAAACCCTCACGATGGGAAGAAACTTGAGCAGGTTGATTTTGACACAGTAGAACTTTTTTTGTGCATGAAAAATAATTCCTTTTTTGAGCAATTCTCTTGTTTAATATTCAGGAGACAAGGAATCACAACAAAGTAGCCTTGAGTAGGAGTTGAATATGAAAAACAAACTCCTGCAGAGGGACGAAAGATGTGAACTTAATGAACTTACAGTCTCAATCATATAAAACTGAACAAGAACAAGAGAGCAATGTGTTTTTTGAAGTTGTGTTGCTGTTCCCAAATATTATTTTTTATTCCAAACAGCTGGGGTAATAAAAGATATGACTTTGCTCCCCATACTTTGCCCAGTTGATTTTTTGCAAATACTAAATCCTGTTTCATGTCCTCAGTCGATGCAGAATTACCCGGAGTTGCCCTCAATTGCAAGTGTAAATCTGTTAGAAATGTTTTATAGTAACACACAGGCTTAGTTACCACAGCACAGAGAAAATGTTTTTAAAAATGGTATAGACTCACTCTCACAGAATGAAAATGCTTGGCCTCCTTGTTCCATTTACATCTTACACTGTTAAGTTGATGCTGGTATTTTTGATACATTTTGTAGGATGTATTGAAGGGATTTTTAATATACTCAGATGTTGAAGTGTGCTAAACGTTTCACTTTTTTTTATTTACCCAAACCTTTGGACCTTATTAAAAAACCCTAAAACCTGTGTGATATTTCTGAGGTAAATGCCAGGAAATTCAAAATTCCATAAATGCATTTTCATTTGATGTTGAAAAGCCAGAGCAGGGATTTGAGACTACCACAGTATCTGACCCTTCTGGGCTGATGTGACAATGGGAATTGCCCATGATTTCCTATAGGAGCATTCCTATAGGAGATAGATGTTTTTGCTGCTCTGCCCAAAAGCAAACATGAGCCCTTTCCTCCATTTCTTCCAAATTGCTGCATCCCAGAAATTGGTTGTGGGTCCTTTGTGTAAAGAGAAGAAAAACCAGCTGGTTAAATCCCAAAATGGTTTGGGTTGAAAGAGACATTGAAGGGCATCAGTCCCACCCCCTACCATGGGCAGGGACACCTTCCACCATCCCAGGTTTCTCCAAGCCCTGTCCAGCCTGGCCTCGAGGATGAGGATGTGCATGCAAATTCATCGATGCGGGTATGAACCCTCTCCTATATCTCTGCCCCATCCCTGTGTGGCAGCTCATCTGGGCAAATGAAACAGACTTAAATGAGCAGCTTGCAAAGAAAATATCTATGTTTGTGTATTTTTCTTTAATTTACACCCTCACCAGAGATTCTAGGTCTACAGCTGATGACACAGAGTTAAGTAGAAACTTTTTAACTAGGTTTTGGCCTCCATGAGGAGAAAAGATGGTAACATTGGGAGGTGGTGGGGAGGGAGTGACATCCTTTGTAGGGAAACAAATGACAAAGCTGACAGTGAAATATTGTTCTCCAGATGAATTATTAATGTTGACATAAGAAGGGATATTCCTTGGGAATTGGTTATTACTGAAGTAACTCCTGCTTCTCCCCCCTCCCCACAGCTCTCAGACAGGGCTTTAGGCCACAGGCAACAATCTTTGGGATTCCAGGGCAAACAAGCTTAGGGATTACAAGAGAATTTCTCCTTTCATTAACTCCCAACTCCAAAAACTCTGGCTTTGCTGCTGGAGACCAGCCACTCTTTGCCTTGGTGACAGGAGTTCAGAGGGGTCACGCTGGGCTGTGGCAGCACGGACACCCCATGGCTGCAGCAGGGGAGGGGGGGAGGGAGGGAGCGAGGGAGGGAGGAATGGATGGATGGATGGATGGATGGATGGATGGATGGATGGATGGATGCATGGATGAGCCCAAGCCTCCTGTAGCTGGCTTTGGAGAAAACCAGCACTGTCCAGAGAGTGCCACTGACTTAACCTAAATGAATATTTCCATCTGCAGCTTTGTCACCATCTACAACTCCTTGGGACAAGGGAGTTGCTCATTTCATTGCCAGGGAGGTAATTTGGGGAAAAATTCCCTTTCACCCCCAACTGTATCTTCCTCATTTATCCATTTGCATGTTCCCTTGATCCCTGGGGATTATACTTCTGGAAAGAGCACACTTTCACTCAGGAATGATTTTTTTTTTTTTTTTGGTTCTTCATTACTTTGGGTGGGGATTATTTTCTCAACCTTTGCCTTCTCCGTACATACAGAGTTGGTTTCTGAATGCTGCTGGTAGATTTGTCTGGAGTGGTACAGGACCAGAAAGGGGGAAAATCCTGTCCCAGTGGGAGAACGTGCCACTCTTCCACATCTCCCCTAATTTTGGAGTACCCAGTGCCAAGGACCCTGGATAGAACCACTCCAGGCTTTTTCCTTTGCAGGCACTACCACCTAGTGCAGTGCACTGGAACTTCATGTTTTCCTCTTTGATTTTATCCTGCAATTGCAATTGATTGGTGGAGCTGGTGGAATAATTGGTGCTTAATAAATTAGCCACTGCTCCGAGGTATTTGTTTTTCTTAGCCACTGCAAGCAGTTCTCAAAGGGAGCATGACCTCCATAGCCAGGCAATGGGTTCGTTTTCTCCAAAAGGGATTTTGCAAAGTGCCCCCTTTTTGTCCCCAAGCCAGGGCATCCTGTTTATGGTCACAACCTGAGCACAGAACCACAAATCCATTTCAGTTGGAAATGACCTTTAAGATCATCAGGTCCAATGGCCTGCCACGTTTTATGGGAATTAACAATGAACAGAAAGCTCTGGGTGGTGGTAGTGTGTGTCCTCAGCCACCTGAGCACTCTCCATCCCCACTACTTGCTCACAGTCAAGCAGAAGTTTGAAGCAGTGGAAATAAAATTACATTATTCCAGGCAGAGTTATTTAATGAAAAATACAAAATACATTGTCTTTCCACGGCTTCAGTGAAAATATATTAGTTTCTGCCAAATTAAATTAGATGTAATCTATTCTCAGAACCTGTGAGGAACTGGCATGAGAGAGGAAGGGATATGAGAGACTTCAAATCTCGTTCAGGGACTGAATTAACTGACTGCAACCCTTTGCCTGCAAAGGAAACTAAGTTATGTGTCCTGCTGCTAAACATGCACTGCAAAATGATCATATGAAAACACCTAAATACTCATTTGTTTACAACCTGAGCTCAGGAATTACTGGTTTGCTTTGCTTTTGTTTGACAGGCATAGTTTTGTATTAAAAGGTGAACCAAATAAATATGATTAAAACTATTATGCAGCTTAAAACCAGGAGTAATTGTAGGTGAAACAGGAAGTTGTATTCAACAAAAAAATATAAATGTTTCTGTTTAATTTAAAAGGCCTTAAAATTCTGGGTATTTCTGGTTTTCTCAGTATCGTACCATGGCATATTCTGAACTGAAAGCACTGCAATGACAAATCAAGACACTTCATTTTGCAAGTGCCAAGACAAAGAATCTTTACTTTTCCAGTTTTTCTTCCCATTTTCTTTTGAGATGAACTCATCAAATCCTCATAAATCTTTGTGGCTGTCAAAAAGGACTCAATGTCTCTTTTTAACCCCTTTCAAACTTTTAAAAGATGGATAAATCCCCATTTGCTAAAAGGTGGTTGTGTTGATCAAAGACTTGTATCATTCTGTTGGCATTGGCTTTGCTACTAGACAGCCCCAAATACATCTTTCTGCAAAATAAACGGGCTTGGATTAACTCAGTTTGGGTGCTCTTGCAGTGAAGTCTCTTTGTGGTTTACTCTCTGACACCAAATTAACCTTCCCCTCAACAAGGCATTTATATTCTGGACTAAATGCAATCTCACACAAAGTTATTCTGCAATTACATGAACTTGTATTTGATCTCAGCATAACAAGAGCAAGTGTGGAGAGCACAGGGCACGCAGAGGATGAACAGCTCGAGCATCCCCTGCTGCCTGCAGGGACAGGCTCCCTGTGCTCACTTGCACTGGTTTCTGAACTTGGTATTTGTGCAGTGGCAACCAATCCTGGAATGAACAGTGACAAAAATGTGACTGCCCAAAGCTGCAGTTTGCACCTTGGGAATCCAATGAAATCCTCATCAGGATCTCTGACCTCTCGTCTCTGCAGGAGGACAGTGCTTTAACAGAGGGGACATGAATCATCATCAAAGAGCTTTGCACATTCTCTGACTTTGCTTTCGAGTGGTTTCATGTCCCTCTTAAACTGGTTGGAAACTGGGGAGAGGATGAAACCAGAGGATGTTTTCAGAGCCTGGAAACATTCGAGGCTGGATTCAACTGGGTTTGGAACAACCTGGTCCAGTGGAAGGTGTCCCTACCCACGGCAGGGAGTAGAACTGGATGAGCTGTAAGGTCTGTTCCAACCCAAACTATTTCATGATTCAATGAAAGAGTGTAAACAGAGATGTGCCATCAGACAGCTCATCCTGACAGCAGATCCCACTGCTTGAACCAGACTGGTTTGGTAATACTTGGGCAGGGAATGGGACATAGAAATGCTTCACCTTCCTAAATACCTGAGTTCCATCACAACAGAGCAGCTTCCTTTGGAAAGTCAGCCAAAAAATGGATGGCATGCTGAAAGTGACTCTGCCAGGGACCTCCTGTACCCCTGCCACTGAGTACTG
Source organism: Zosterops lateralis (assembly GCF_965231275.1). NCBI lineage: Eukaryota > Metazoa > Chordata > Aves > Passeriformes > Zosteropidae > Zosterops > Zosterops lateralis. The sequence continues at coordinate 361,023 of NC_139784.1, forward strand.
TGAATGATGAGTAAATGTCAGTGGCTGAGCTCTGGCAGAGGCCAGGTTGCATTGCTGTGCCTGATTTTAAGAGCCGGACCTGCATCTATCCTACACCTCTCAGCAGTTTCCCTGACAGGAGGAAACAAAGCAGCTTTTGGCAAGGTTTGCTCAAGCAAATCACAATTTTCTCTTTAAGGGCTTTTACCGCTTGCAAATTTGCTTTTCTTGTATTTACAGCTTCTTCCTGGCCAGACTCTGGCATATGGGGGTGACCCACAGCAGAAATTATAATTACAAGGGCACGATGCTTAAGGGTTGGAGAGATGCCACCATGGGAAATGCTCTCAGGAAGATGCTTTCAGAAAGATGTTTTCAGTAGATGCTTTCAGGAGATGGTTTCAGGACGACGTTTTCAGCAGATGCTTTCAGAAAGATGCTTTTGGGACATGCCTTCAGAAGGTGCTTTCGGAAGATGGTTTCAGGAGACACTTTCAGGAAAATTACTTTGAGGGATGGTTTCAGTAAAATGTTTTTGGTAGATGCATTCAGGAAGATTCTTTCAGATGTTTCAGCTCCACCATCTTGCTGTTCTCTCCAGCTCAGCTACAGTGACTGCACTGGGGATCCTTTCCCACTTGCTGGGCTTTGCTCTGCTCATAGAATCCAGACTGGTTTGAGTTGGAAGAGACATTAAAGACCATCCAGTCCAATCCCCTGCCATAGGCAGGGATGCCTTCTGCTGTCCCAGGGTGTTCCAAGCCCCAGTGTCCAACCTGGCCTTGGACACTTGCAGGGATCCAGGAGCAGCCACAGTTGCTCTGGGCACCCTGTGCCAGGAACTCCCCACCCTCACAGGGAAAAATTCCTTCCTAATCATCCTCTCAGCACTGACTCAGTGAGACCTTTCCTGGCCACTTTGTAAGAGTCAAGATCCTTGAAAGGCTCTTCCATTCTCAGTAGCAGGAGCTGCAGCTCTGGCAATAACTGCTGTCACACCTGGCTTCTAAGTGCAGATGAGTGATGGCCAATTTTCTGCTGGTTGAGAATTTACTTCTGAAGTTCCCCACTTGCCCTGGAGAGGTGCTCCCTCACCACCCTGAGCAGCACCTGGGATCTGAGTCCCAGCTCATTTTTGGCTATCAGCAAATTTCCATCACATCCTGCCTGGCCAGAAACATGACCTGACACAGAACTACAGCAGAGAAACAGGCAGTGCTTGCTTTGTTCGTTCATTAGAACTTGATTTGGTGCTGTATTTAAACATGAATTACTGAGAAGGCAAAGACAGGGCTCTGCACCTTGCTGGCTGTTATTAAAACTCTAAATCAGGCTGCCTGCAGAGCCTGCTACCTTTGTAAAATGAAACAGGGAATTGGCCCCTTCTGTCTCTGTGAGAGGGTGCAATCACTCTCAGTGATCCTAATAAAGCACCTGGATTTTCCTGAACCTGCCAGTTTGCAATGTTGTAAATCACCTACAGCGTTGTGGAGGAAAAAGACTTGGAAATGCTCTTCCTAAATGGTCTGTAACTCAGACCAGCAGCTGCTCAGATCTTGTTCAACTGTAAATTCAGTGATGGATTTCTTAGGGGTGGAGATTCATACCCAAAATCCCACATCCAGCCTAAAACTCCAACCCAGAAACATCCCCCTTGCTGGGGCATGTCTGGAAGAACTGTAGGAATATGGTGGGAATCCTGGTTTAACCCCAGTTGCAACTCAACCTCACGCATCCCAGTGGGATGGGCGAAGAGAATTGGAAGGGTAGAATTGAGAAAGCTTGGGTTGAGGTAAACAGTTCAATAAGTAAAGCAAAAACTGTGTGTGCAGGCAAGGCAAACCAAAGAGTCCATTCACTGCTTCCCATCACTGGCAGGTCTCAGCCATCCCAGGAAAACAGGGCCTCATCACTGGCACAGTGACTTTAGAAGACAAAAGCCAACACTCAGAGTATTCCCTCTTTTCCTTTTCCCCCCACCTAAGTATGACTTTATATAGTCTGGAATATCCCTGGGATCAGCTGGAATTAGCTGGTATTCTGTCTGTGTCTCCCCCAGCTTCTTGGGCACCCCGAGCCTCCCCTCTGGTGGGGTGAGTAGAAAAGGCCCAACTCTGTCAGCCCTGCCCAGAAAAAGCAAAACATCCCTGGATTATCTCAAGCACAAATCCCAACCACAGCCCCAGACAAGTTACTGTGAAGGAAATTAACTCTCTCCCACCCACAACCTGCACATGGTGGGATGGCAACATTAATCTATTATATTTAGGCTGATATAACTGATTTTCTGCTTCAAAACATGAAAAAAAAAATCCAAAGTTTTGTTTGGATTTTTGTGTTGTTATTACACAAGGTTTAGGTTCTTCCAGCTTCATTTTCCAGGCAGCCTTTTCCTGCCCAGATATCACTGACCAGCTTCACCACAAGAAGCTCTGATGGACCTGAAAATGCATTTCCATTGCTCAGATAATTGATCTTCACTGCTGTCTGCCAAGTGAGAGCACTGAATCACTCCCATCCCCACCAGCCTGGTCACAGCCTCCCCCAACCAGGCCAGCAAAGCTCTCACCCACAGAGAGGACTCAGCAGAGGGTTTTTTCCTGTATGATGGGAAAACAGAACCTTCCTTCATCTTTTGGAATGAACTTTCTGCCCTTCTATAGAGAGGGGACCAGCAAAGACACCATGGTAGAGGACTGGTGATGTATTTCATGCCATCAGAGAGTCCCATGCTGGTTTGGGTTGGAAAAGACCTTATACCTCATCCAGTGCCATGGGCAGGGACACCTTCCCATATCCCAGGGTGTTCCAAGCCCCGTCCATCCTGGCCTTGGACACTGCCAGGGATAGGGCAGACACAGCTGCTCTGGGCACCCTGTGCCAGGGCCTCCCCACTAACAGGGGAGCATTCATGGAAAGAAATGAACTTGGATAAAAGATCTATTGAGCCCAATTTGATTTTTTTTTCCCTTCTGAAAGCAGACAAAACTATTATTTAGCGTTTTTGGGCCTTTTCTCTCACCCATCACCTCAGATACCCTCTCAGAGAACATGTGATGAGCAAAGGGCTCAGGGTAGGACCCTCTTCTGTCACATCTTACACAAGCTGAAGGGACCTGTTAAGTTGGGGCAGCTCCATGGAACAAAATATCTGAGCTGCTGAGCTCTGCCAAGAGCAGCTCTGGGCAGTTATTACTACATTGACTTAAATCACATCTAAAAGGAACACTGAAATTTCATGTCTTCTTCCCCCTCAGAAAGGGCAAGGATTTAAGATGAGGTTTGTTCTCTTGGTGCAGGAACAGCTCCTCTGGAGTGGATAGAATACTGCTGAGAGTCAATACCATAATCTGGCCAGGTTCCTGTCCCTGCTGCTTCTCAGTCCATTGAATAACCATGAACTAACTCACCCAACATTCCCGAGGGGGGAAAGTATTAGGCCCATTCAGCACACTGGGGAACACAAATTAAATTACATGTTCCAGCCAAAAGCATTTTGTGTGGCCTCCAGCAAACTTCACCCGTTGTCCATGACTGATTTCCATAGAGTTCTAATGATGCCAGAGGACACATCTTCAGTGTATCAATCTGTCCCCACAGCAAACAGTCCTTTCAGCCAACTCACTTCATATTTCTGCCTTTGGGAGGTCACCCTACAGAGCTGCCTCCAGCCCTAGGGTCCCCAGAACAGGAAGGAGGTGGAGCTGGTCCAGAGGAGGCCCTCTGCTCTGGAGCCAGGCTGGGAGAGCTGTGAGTGTTCACCTGGAGAGGAGAAGCTCCAGGGAGAGCTCAGAGCCACTTCCAGGGCCCAGAGGAGCTCCAGGAGAGCTGGAAAGGGACCGGGGACAAGGGATTCAGGGACAGGACACAGGATATGGCTTCTCACTGCCAGAGAGCAGGGATAGATGGCTGTGAAGGATGCCCTGGCACAGAGTGTCCAGAGAAGCTGTGGCTGTTCTTGGACTCCTAGAAGTGTCCCAAGGCCAGGCTAGATAGGGTTTGGTTCAACCAGGGACAGTGGAAGCTGGGATCTGCTGCCAATACAAATGCAAACAGAAGTTTTTTACCCATTGGCCCTGCACAGACCCCCCAACAATCCCACCCTGGCCATCCCTGGCAGGAGTGTCCAAACACTCCTGGAGCTCTGGCAGCCTCGGGCTGGGACCATTCCCTGGGGAGCCTGGGAAGTGCCCAGCACCCTCTGGGGGAAGAACCTTTCCCTGAGCTCCATCCCAAATCCCGCTGGAACAGCTCCAGCCATTCCCTGGGTCCTGTCCCTGTCATAGGGAGCAGAGATTGGAGCTGCCCCTGGGGAGGAGCTGCAGCCCTGCTGAGCTCTGTCCTCAGCCTCCTCTGCTCCAGCTGAACAATTCCAGTGGCCTCAGCTGCTCCTCGTGTGGCTCCTCCAGACCCTTCCCCATCCTTGTGTTCCTCCTTTGGACACTTCCAACAGCTTTGGATCTTTGGCACAGAGAGAACCCTCTCTGGGGTCTCTGAAGGACATCTGTCCTGTGTCACCTCCCAGCTCTGCTCCTTTGGCACCAGGATTGTGCAAGTAGCTTTGAGATTATTTTTTTTCTTGTTTTCCCAGTTCAGCCACTTGAGGAGGGACAATCGGAGTTGCCATGGCAATGGAAGGATGACTTCTTAATTTGTGGGATTCTTTCTCTAATTATTCTGAGAATTGTAATCCCATGAAAACTGCCTCCTTTTGAGAAATTCAGTTAAGAGCTGCACAGCCACTGAAGGAGAAGTTAAAAAGAAAGGATAGCTAATGAAGATGTTTTCTGGGCAAAAGGATGAAAAAAAAAGGTGAATTTTCCTTGCTCGGTTCATGTGCCAACAAGAACAAATGTCTGGTGTTATCCAAAAACAAGAGCCTGAAATGGGTCCTAAACTTGAATTATTCATGAGTAATTCAAGGTGTTTTTACTGACTTTCTGAGGAACAAGAGTATCAGGCAGAACTAACACATATAACTGAAAATAAAACTGTGTAAAACTTAATGGAGAACAAGTATGACTTCAAGGGCTATTTAAATGGAGAGGCACCAGATAAAATATAATTTTTTAGTACATTTTTTCATCCCTCATTCTTAAAACTCAAGACAAAGGACAGAAACAGCCCTGCTTTCATTTTTTATAGGATGAAGAGACATCATGGCTTGCCCAGGGTGGACAGTGAAGGACAGGCAAAGGAAAACAGAGCCAAAGCTCCTGGGATGTCCCAGCTGGCTTTGGAGCTGAGCAGGTGCCTCATGAGTCACCTCTGACAGGAACACCTTGGAACCCTGATGAACACAGCCCCAGAGAGAGGGCTGGTAAATCTAATATTTCAGAGAAGCTGGGAATGTTAGAGGGAGCAGGGCAGGCTCTGAGTGTTGGGAAACACCTCTAAAAATCCAATATTCCCTTGCTGGGGCCCAGAGCCTCCAGGGGAGTATTAATGTGCATTAATATTTCTGCAGAAGGAGGAGGAGGGGGAGGAGGAAGGCATTTGGAGAATCCTCTCTGCTGCTAGGGGAGAAATCTTCCCCCTAAAATCATTCTTCCACTGGAAAATGCTGGTTCAGCTCTCTGCCAGTATGATGTTTTCATCGTTACCTTTCTTTGGAGGGAAATGGGCATGGAAATGGAGCATTTAATTGTCTTATTTTCAGCAGCTTTGCTGCCCAGAGAAGCTGTGGCTGGGCCTGGATCTCTGCAAGTGTCCAAGGCCAGGTTGGATGGGAGCAACCTGGGGTAGTGGAAGGTGTCCCTGCCCATGGCAGGGAGTGGGACTGGATGATTTTAAGGTCCTTTCCAACCCAAACCAGTCTGCGATTCTATGACATTCCTTTAGAAGGTATTTCATGCAGCCATTTGAATATTTTTGGTTTTCTTTCAAGGAGACTTCCTTTTCAATGCTTTCATTGCTTTCATTTTATACCTCATAATAAATCCAAGCACAATATTAAATGCCCTGAAATCTAATAAAAATGTCCATTTTCTCTATATATTAAAAAGCTGTTTAACTGATCCAAAGCTTCTTTGGAAGTGATCAGATTTAATTTCAGGGGAGATATCAACATTCAGCATTGTTTTCCTGTTAAGAAAGGTGGACTCCTTTAAGTAGCTGAGCCTCTCTGCTCAGAGGATCTCTGTGTCCCCACTTTGAAGACACTGGCAGTAAAAATTTAAGTGACAAGAGAGTCCATAAAATTGGGGAAAGTTTGAGTAATGGAGAGTTACAGATCATGATTAACTTAACCGAAGTCCTTTTTCCAGGAGTCGTTGTTGTTGGCCCAGTGCTCCCTTGTTTCCCTTCCAAATGCCTGTTGTCCCTTCTGCCTTCAAAGCCCACAGCAAAAGCAGCATCCTGTGAAACTGAAACTGGGACATTTGATGGGACATTTCCCTAGTGTTCAAGGCAACCACGGAATGATCTGCAGCTGGGCCATGGAAGGATCTGGAGCAGCTGAGAGAGCTGGGAAAGGGGCTGAGCCTGGAGAAAAGGAGGCTCAGGGGGGACCCTGTGGCTCTGCACAACTCCTTGACAGGAGAGGACAGCCGGGGGGGGAGGGGATTGGGCTCTGCTCCCAGGGAACAGGGACAGGAGGAGAGGGAACGGCCTCAGGCTGGACCAGGGGAGGCTTGGATTGGATATTAGAGAAAATTTGATCATGAAAAGGAGTGTCCAGCCCTGGCACAGCTGACCAGGGCAGGGGTGGACTCCCCATCCCTGGTGGGGTTTAGAAGCCATGTGGATGTGGCACCTGGGGATGTGGTCAGTGGTGGCCTTGGCAGTGCTGGGTCAACTCAGTTGGACTCAATGTGCTCATAGGACTTTTCCAATCCAAATGATTCTGTGATTATCAGACAAACCTCTTCCCTGGACTTCAGCCATCATTGCTCATTGCCTTTTTTTTTTTTTTTTTTTTTTTTTTTTTTTTTTTTTTAATCCTTTTTCTCTTCATCCCAGAGGGAGACAGCAAAATGAACTGGGAGAAAACAGCGATTTCCAGGGTTAAGGAGACTGCTCAGTGGGGACCATGTACTGAGCCACATGGGGGATGAAAGCACCTCATTTTCTCTATAAAACATCCCACTGCTATGTCTGTGAGGTCAATCCTGCCTTTCTCATTGCAAACCTTTTACCTGGGCTGTGCTTCCGGGAGGGCTCAGGTGGGGCTGTGGAAGCAGAGGGGCTGACACAAGTCGGGGCTCTTCTTCATCCCTTTTTCTTCCTCGAATAGATCCGTTTCCCGGTGTTTCGGGTTGGGATCCCGAGCACTGCAGCAAGTACTGGAAACACAAGAGGGCAGGCACAGGCTGTGCAAAGGAGGGGGGTCTCTGCATACCCTGTGCCTGCCCTCTTGCCATCCAGCCTGACCCTCTCCACTTCCCTCCATCTCTGCACAGGGGCTGATTTTTCTCAGGGATCTGTTGTCTGGCCCTGCCTGGCTCATCTGCTGAAGCAGATTTGAAGCAGCACATGTTCTGCGAGGAACATCCAGGGGCTGAGACTGGGCTATGAACTCCCATAGCAGCTCCTCCACCTGCCAGGGATGCTCTACATTCCTGGGGCCTTCCCTCATGCAGGTGTCCTTAGCTGGGCTCTGCCACCTCAGGGAGCTTATGGGAGCAGCCAGGCTGCCCTGTCCTCCCCTGCATGTGCTCTTAGAGGGGTTGTTCACAGGGGTGGCCAGAGGGACCACCAGCCCTTACCAGCCCTTGCATCCCATGTCCCCCATCCTTGCTGGTGTTACTCCCCCAGCCCATCCCAGCCACTGCTTTGCCTGGCTCCCAGGACATCGTGGCTGATGGCAGCTCTTGGGCACAGCCTGAGCCACCAGCCCTCACCAGAGCATGGCAGTGCCCAGAGCAGCTGTGGCTTTCCCAGCCCTGGAAGTATCCAAAGCCACGCTGGCCAGGGCTTGGAGCATCTTGGGATTGTGAAGGTGTCCCTACCCATGGCAAGGGGTGGGATGACATGATGCCTTCCAATCCAAACCATTCCATGATTCTGTGATTTGCCTCCCTGGTTTGTGCCTATCCCCAGGGGCAGTGGAGCAGAGCTGGTACTGGAGCCGGTGCCAGGCAGTTCTAACGGCATGGGGCTGTTCCCTCCAGGCTGCAGCCAAAGCTCCCTGCACAGTTCAACAATAATAAAAGGCAGCAGATGGTTTATGGTGTGAGTTACAGCAAACACGATTGCAAAGGCTGCACGCACGGAGAACAAATGAAAACATTAATGGGGAACAAATGAAAGCATTGACACACTGGCCGGCCAGTGCAGGTGTGGGGAAGGGAGGGGGATTTTCAGATGGGCTGGGAATGGACAGGAAAGGGAGCCCATTCCGGCCAGGAATTTTTTAGAGGAGAAGGGTCTTGTCCCTGGCCATGTAGGAGTGGTGAGCACATGGGGGGACAGGCAGTGAGGTCTGGAGCTAGGAGCAAGGATGCTGTGGCCACTCTGTCCTCAGCTGCTTTAATTCTGGGCCATAGCTTGTTTGGGTGTGCTCAGCTCTGCCTTTTCCACTCTTCTGGAAAGGGCACCACCAGGTGCAGGAGATTTGTGCATCTCTTCTTGTCTAAATTTCTGTGTAATGCAGAAGGAGCATAGCTCTGTTTAGCCACCAATGGACTGTATTGAGAGCCTGGCTTCACTCACAGGCATAGATGCAGGAGGAGGGACCATATTTTGCATTTCAGGGCTGATGTGGATTTGTGCAAGAGGAAACTAGACTCTGGAGGCAGCTCTTGCTCCTTCTGCACCCCAGCCACTCATGACAAGACAGTGCTAGAGCCTTCTGGCTATGGAAGGAGGGTTCAGCTTCAGGGCAGCAACCTGGTATGCTGAAAAGTCCTCTTGGGAAATCCAGCTCTGGGCTTCCAAGTCCTTTGTCCTCTCATTGCCTCAGATTCTCTGGTGTAAAATGGAGAAAGTACTGTTGCAGCAGGGCTGGAATGAGTAGCTCAGACTGAGAGATATTCCCATAGGAACACCCATGCTGGGGGATGTCACAGCTGGGCTTGCTTTTGGCTGCCAAGGCCAAATGTGAAGAAAGCAAAGCTGAAATTATCTCTGGGTGAAAATCATCAGGGGGAGGACAGGGTGGCTCATGGCCTGGGGACAAGAGTCTTGGGGGTCCATCAGTGAAGTCAAGCACCTGAAAGGTGAAGGGGCCAAATGGTGCAAATAGTCGGTTGTCATGGTAACAGCACTCAGGGTTATAAATCCAGTACCTGGGCTCACTTTATCGCATATAATCTTTATAGGTGGCTGAGAGTCATGAGGTTTTGCCCTGCAGACTGTAACAGGGTCTGCCTGTGCTTCAACCCTCTGCTCTCATCTCCTCCCAGCTGGGAAAGTCACATTTTGGGTGCTCACCTGCTGTAGGGTTGGGTGCTGTACAGAGATAGAAACCCTGGTGTTTAATTCTGGATCTGAAACAAAGCAAGCAAAGCCTGTGCTGTTCATGGAGACAATAGGGAAGGGAATTACTCTGGCCCTGCTCAGACCCAGCACCTCATACCTCTGGTATGGATCCCCCTCATTCCCACTCCTGCAGCTGCACCACGGATGCTCTCCTGTACCGAGGCATTGTCACAGGATCTGCAGCACCTCCTGGGTAGAAAACCCAGTTTTCCTCCCCTCCACCCCCTCCTCCTTCCCAGCCTTCCCGGTTGGATGCACATCTGGGAGCGCCTTCCCCAGACATCCATCACAGCTGCCTTCCAGCGACAAACAGAACATCTGGAGACCCTGCTGGTTTGGACTCTTCGGAGCCTCAGGGGGCTGAGGCGAGGGGCTCAGGAGCTGCTGGGTACAGCCCCGCCGAGGCACAGCCACGTCCAGACTCAGCCCCGGCTGGAGCTGGGGGTCTCGGGTTGCAGCTCCCTCTCCCTTCCCTGCCGCGAGGCTCCGGATCAATGTGCAACTCACGGCTCCCAGCGCTTCTCCCTGTAAGTCCTGCAGGGGAGGAAAGCTCTGAGACAGACAGGAGAGATGAGAGATGCTACAGCTCCTCCACTGCCGCTCCCCGGGTCTTGCCCTGCTTGGGTTTTGCTCGGAACTGCAGTGTGAAGGAGAAGCACGTTCATGCCACTGCTTTCTAATCTGCGTGTGTGCGTGCATGGAGCTGAGCAGCAATCCCCTCCTTTTTTTTTTCAGCCTTTCCTTTTATTTTTTAGCCTTTGCTTTTCCCTCCCCTTTTTGCTCTCCTATTTCTCCCACTGAATTAGCTGCCCTTCTTTCCCTCCCAAATCACACCGACAGCACAGGCTGGGATTTCAGGGTCGTGTTTTCTGCCCAAAATGGAGAGGTAGGGAGGAGGAGAGATGCCTAAATCCCGCAGTCGCATCCCGGAGCTCGGGGACCATCTCCCGGTCGGGCTAAAGACATCCGGGAAGCAGCATCCTCGGCTTTCTGCACTAGTTAACAGCCTGTGAGCTGCCTCCACTTGTTTTAGGCTCGCTTGCTTAATCTCAGCTCCCCTTGGCGCGAGCGTGCCTGTGTGTGTGTGTGCAGGGGGAGGACTTTATTGCCATTGGCTCAGCTTTCACTGCCCACCCACATCTCTTCCACATCACCTTGGTGTCTCCCTAAATAAAACCAGCCCTCCTTATCGCACCGAGGAAATCAAGAGCGAGAGTTTGAATGGATTTAATATAAATATTTACCCCAACGGAGCTACTGCTGAGCTTGTGGGATAAACTCACAGCAGCTGCTCTCACTCTGCTTCCCTCGCTTGTCCCTGAAAGGGTTTAATTACTTTGGAGAGGAGAGGGGAGAGATCCAGATCCCAGTTCTGCCTCCAGACTGACCCAAAAAGCAGGACCAGGGTTTAAATGAACTATGGATCTGAAGGACAGCACCAGCGAGGGCAGCATGGGCAGCCTGCAGCCTTCCAGCATCCAGATTTTTGCCAACACCACCACGCTCCATGGGATCCGTCATGTCTTTGTCTATGGGCCAGTGACCATCCGGCGCCTGCTCTGGACCTTGGCCTTTGTGGGCTCCCTGGGTCTCCTCCTGGTGGAGAGCTCAGACAGGGTGGCTTTTTACTTCTCCTACCAGCACGTGACCAAAGTGGATGAGGTGGTGGCGAACAGCCTTGTGTTTCCTGCTGTCACCATCTGTAATCTCAACGAGTTCCGCTTCTCCCGGCTCACCACCAATGACCTGTACCATGCTGGGGAGCTCCTGGCTCTGCTGGATGTCAACCTGCAGATCCCCAACCCTCACCTGGCTGACCCTGCTGTCTTAGCCATCCTCCAAGAAAAGGCCAACTTTAAGCAGTATAAACCCAAAGTGTTCAGCATGCAGGAGTTCCTGGCACGGGTTGGCCATGACCTGAAGGATATGATGCTGTACTGCAAGTTCAGAGGTCAGGAGTGCAACTACAAGGACTTCAAAACTGTGAGTATAAGCAGACACTCTGCTTTTCTCTTCTCTGGGCATGTGGACCATGGTGTTACAGGACCAGGACAGCCCTTGAGGTCACTGTGTGGATCTGGTGTGACAAGGCAGTGGCTGCCAGGCTCTGGCATGGCAGAGGAGGAGCAGGAGGAAGCCTGTTGAGCTGAAGTTTGTTTGTTGGAGTTCTAACAGGGGTTTTGTGGGGCCAGACCTGCAAGGGGCTTGTATCAGGTCCAGCCTCCATCCTGCATAAGGCCCACAGCTCTCAGTGTCTGCTCGAGGTCAGATGAGTGCTGCTGAGCATCACAGGGGGCCTGAGGGTCTCTGCCATGGCCAGTGGATGTCAGCCAGCTGAAGGAAGCAGAGAGGGCGGGACAGAGCAAACAAGAAGGGCAGTTGCTCAGGGCTGGTCTGAGCAGTGTCTGGCTGTATTTCTCCAGGTGTTTGCAGCTTTGCAAGGGAAGGGGAAGTTTTCTTCTTGTTCCTGTTGTTCATGGCTCATAAATCCTGGTTTGCTACAGAGTGTGGGTAGCAGCTGGGTACCAGCCTGGTGCTGTGTCCTTCCTGTCTGTGTTAGATGAAAAGAGGGGAAAGAGAAGGAGAGGAAAAGCAACTGAGAAGCTCTGCTCTGATCCCAGTCTGCTCTGAGACGGGGGCAAGTGGAGTGAGCTGGGTACTTGAGCGTCCTGAGGGAAGCAGCTGCTGCTGAGTTTCCAGCTTCTGGCTGGCACCCTGATGGCAATGCAGGCTGGCCTGGGTGCTGTGGTGATGAATGTGTCAGTGTAAAACAAAAATTACTAGGAGGTTGTCTGGATGAAGTGATGCCCATGTGTGCTGCTGGAGCAGGTGAGGGGACTGGGGAGGAGGCTGAGCTCCATCTTGGCCAAGCTGGGGGGTGCTGGGTTCTGGGCTAAGTCCCACTGTGCTCTCAGGCCAAGCTGGGCAGTGCCTTGGCTCTGTGATCTTGGAGTCAGTAATGTTACAGGTTTCAGGTGGTTGTTTCTTGAGAGTGCTGCTGCTTTTCTGCTAATTACAGTGTGTGTGTCCTGTGGAGAACAGGTCCTGGGCAGGATTTGTGATTGCCTGGTTCATCAGCAGAATCTTTGTCTGGTTTTGGGAGAAGGGAATATTTTCTGTCTGTGCTTCTTTGGATCTCTGAGCAAATGAGTCTGACTCCAGCTTCAAAGTCATTGCCATTCTCTGGACTGTGCTTTCTTTACACCGCTGAGTAGGAACATAGAATTTTGTGCCTCAGTTTTTGCCTGTGCATATCTCCAATGTTGTGCCCATTTCAAACTGGAGATCTGGGCAAACCATTCCCTTGTTTCTGCTCCTTGGGCAGGTCCAAGCAGAGGTTGGGTCATCCAAGTTGTAGGAAGGTGTCAACCAAGTTCCAAGGAGAGGAGCTTGCTAAAGAAAAGCCATGTCTGAGCAAGTCTGGAGAATGGGATAAAAAAGGAGAAAAAGATGCAAAAGTCCAGAGGACACATCCCAGGAGGATGGACAGGCCTCCCTTGACTGTAGCAAAGAGTGGGGAGCAGAAGATATTCTGCCTATGGACTTGCCAAGAATGAAATAAGAGCCACCCACAGCAAAAACCTCAAAGCCAGGGAGCAACCAGCACTTTCAAAGCACCTGCAGGGTTTAAAAAAGGACTTTAAAGAGCAGGTCCTGTCCTCAGGGAAGGCAGGAGCTCTTGGTAGGCCCCCTGGGACCCAGCAGGGTGTCACCCCTGGATATTGAGTTTTTAAGATAATTGCTTCTGAAACAATGATTTTCTAATTTTTAAATTATTATTATTTCATGGGGGATACTGTAGTTTCCAGAAAGACAAACATTCCCTGTCTGCCTAGTAAATGCTCTGCTAAAACAGATCAGGGCAAGCTAGAAAGAGACAGGATATTATGGACTGACAGCGCTTGTCCTTGTCAAAGTGAGAGATTGAGTGCAATACTTCAGCCCATTCTGCAAAGCAGCTCCTACCTGAGCCAGAAGATAACATTGTCTCTCACAGAGTCAGGATTTCAGTCTCACTGACTCCAGGTAATCCCCTAGGTTATGGAAATCCAGGAAGCAGCACTCAACAGGGATACAACAATGCTGTTTTCCTTCCAGGTTTTACCTCTTTGAGATAAAAGGCAGGAAAAAATGTCTGTTTGAAGGAGGAGTAGGTGTTTCCACAGGGAGAATGCTGTAAAGGTCTGTGAGCTGCCTCCAGGCTGAATCAGAACCTCATGTCTTGGGTGAATTTTGCATTTAATCACCACCAACCTGTTGCAGCTGCACACAGGCTCAGTGACAGCACATCCATCCTGCTGCAGCACCCGCTGGAGAAGAGTCATCACTGAAGCCTGATTTGTTTCCTGAAGGGAAACAGCGTGTAAATCCCAGGGCAGTTCTGCAATACATCAGCAGGGTGAAGAACTATGAGGTTTTTATATACACTCCCCAAATTCTGGCAGCTGAGAGCAGAGGAGGCAGGAGCTTTGCAGCAGAGGGCTGCACCAAACAGGAACGCTGCAATAAGTTGCTGCTGGAGGAGTCAGTGCTGTGCTGTCTCTGGTCAGCTCTGCCTTCTGGTGCATGGGAGGTTTGTGTGCAGGGTGTCCCTGAATAAAGCCCACAGTACTGCTGCTGCATGGAGAGCAGGAGCTGGAATGGCAGCATCTTGGCACTTTGAAAACACTTGACTTTACCCTCCTTCCTCCTCCACTGCCCTGTTAAAATCCTGTCGCTGCTTTAATCACAGGATTTGAGCTGCGGTTTTTCCCTACACTTCCTGTTCCTTCTGCCCCTAATACCTCTCAGATAACATTTCCCATATTAAGGTGTGCTCACTGGAGTGAGTCCCCACAGCTTTTCTGCAGAAATACCCCAAAGGGAACAGCCAGGTCTAAGCAGGATGTGTTGATCCTGTGCTGGCATTGCCACACACAGAACAGCAGAGAAGATAATGCAGAGCTCTGCTATAGGCAAAGCAAGTGAAGAAGAGAAAATTGGCAGAACATGCTTTAGCAAAGCCACTCCCTTGGACTATTTGAAGGAGGAAAGCCTGATAGCAGCAGCCAAAGAAATCCCCTCCTTGTTTTCTGCATTGCTCCCCCCAGGAGGTCCTGGTTGGAAGTGACCTCGCAGATGGCATTTTCCTGGAGGAGCTGTGCTCCTGCTGCTCCACGTGACATCAAGGTCTTCCATCCCACTGCTGCTGAGCCTGGCAAAGCTTGGGCTCATCAGCCCTCACCACACCATTGTGATGTTCTGGGAGTCCCTGTGAGTGTGTGGAGCAAAGCCTCTTTCCCGGGGCTGCTGGTGTGGCTCGTGGTCCTTCGCTGTTCCAGCCTGGGATGAGCTGGACGGTGGCAGGGGACACTTGCAGGAGGATTTTGTGTGTGGCCTAGCAAATGTGGGGGGCAATGGGGAGAAAACCTCTGAAAAAACCTTTCAGCCCATGGGGCAAACACAGAGCGAGGGATGGGATGGCCTGGGAGTGGATACTGGGAATGTGAGCAGCAGAGGAATGGGATCCCTCAGTCTCCCCCTTGCTGAGAAATACTCCCCAGCAGCACGGCCCTGCCCAGCATGGCCCGGCTGTGGCTCTGGGGGATGTTCCAGAGTGTTCTGGGTGTCTGGGGTGGTACCACATTCCTCAGTTGGGTTGTTTGCTAAATACAGTGTTGGGCTGTGCTTCCTCACACATCCAATCATTGCAGCTAACACAAACTTATCCCTTGTGCCCACTCTGCTTCATCATGTGTCTATTTATTGCCAGTGGCCATGACAATTGAAGGATAGAACTCATTTATTTTCAATAAACATTCTTCTGACCGACAGGGTCCACATAAAAAGCATATCTCATGTGAATATTGCTATTTTAAGACATGACTTTCTCTCAATCTATCTGGCTTTCTCTATACACATTTTTTTCTGTCATTCTTTGTAGTGTATCTATCAGGCCAATGTTTAGTGAATAGCTTTGGCTTTTTAGACTAACTAGTCCATTCTCATCTGTTATACAACTTCCACCTTCTTCAAGAAAAAAAGTCAGGATAATGTGTACTTGATTCAGAAAAACATTACTTTTGTATTTAATAATTTTTTGGAGAGCCACAACTTTTTCCAATGTTTTCTCCAGAATCTGAGATGCCATGATGAGGTCTACCATAATGAGATGTGCAATAACAAGATGTGCAATTTAGTGATAACTTTTATACAAACAGGTCATTCTTCCAGCAGGAAATCAGGTCTCTGTGCAGCCTTCCAGTCTGCACTGGAATATCTCAATTTTGCAGGTGCTGTTGAGTGTCTGGGTGTGGGCACAGGCGCAGAGGGAGCGCAGGGTTATCATTTTGCTGCTGATACTGTCTCATTGGGTGTCTAAAAGGAGGTGGATTGCACCTGGCCCAGGAATCTGGCAAACCCTGCCCTTGGGAAATGCAGAGCCTCATTCTACCCAATGCTTTCCTGGATTAAATTTCTTTTTCCCATAAGGATTTATGAGTATGGTAATTCCCTGTTACACTGATGGGGTTTGTATTTCCCCTACTGATTAAAAAATGGTAGGATAATGCTTTATATTTTGCAGGAAGTTTCATGGATAGATCTATTTTGGATCAATGCCCATGGAAAACCATTCCTGGGTTGGAGTGGTTAATAGAGTTAAAATCTAATGAAAGCTGTGGTGCTTCAGTGGGGCCTTTTCATAGCAAACCCAGTTTTAAATCCTTAAATACTGTGTGTTGGCTTACCACAGTCTGGTTTATGGTAGAGGGGGAGCCACAAAAGTGGCTTCTGTGAGAAGCTGCTAGAAGCTTCCACCATGTCTGACAGAGCCAACATCTGATGGCTCTGAGGATGGACATGCTTGAAGATGGACAAATAGAGAGGGTGGTAATGCCTCTGTGATGACATATTTAAGAAGAAAATCAAAACAGCACCTGCCAGTTTTTTCCCAGGGGTGGCATGGCATTGCTGCCAGGGGCCATTCCAGTGCCATCCGTGGTGAGCCTTGCCTGCCTGGCCGCCCCTAGCCAGCTGTGCTGCAGGCAGAAGCACAGCGGTGGTGGTGGCAGCTTCCCCTTCCCAGTGCCCCACAGGAAGAGAGGCATTAATCAGCCTCAGTGCTGCAGTGGTACTGCCTGTGCCGGTACTGCCCATGCTGTGGTGGCAGCTGCCCACACCAGTACTGCCCATACTGGTACTGCCTGTGCCAGTACTGCCCAGACTGGTACTGCCCACACCGGTACTGCCCACACTGGTACTGCCCACCCCAGTACTGCCTGCCCCAGTACCACCCGCGCCATGGTGGCAGGGCCTCAGGGGCTGGCAGCGGAAGCATGATGAGCGGTTCCCAGACACAGAACCTAGACAAGATCAACTTCTTTGTGCTGTGGGATCTTGCAACTATCTTTGAATTAGTGGCATTTGCCTGCAATGGTACCTGTGAGCAGTTGCTTTTCTTCTAGTCAGAGAAGAGGAGGAAATGAGGATGCATGAGGGAAAACATGGCCACACCAAGGTCAGTGGAAAATAAAGAGGGAGAGGAGGTGCTCCAAGTGCTGAAACCGAGATTCCTCTGCACGCCATGGTGAGGACCATGGTGGAACAAACTGTCTCCCTGTAATGCATGAAGTCCATGGGGCATGCAGAGATCCATTTGCAGCCCATAGGAAAAGTGCTCACGCTGGAGTGGGTGGATGCCAGAGAAAGCTGTGATCCAGTGGGAGACCCAAATAGGGCGAGAGGGCTCCTGCTTCCAGAGATAGAGAGAGAGGGCCCTCACTTCCAAACAAAATAGCCCATCCTTAAAAGACTGCACCTCGTGGACAAGTGACCCATGCCACAACAGTTTTGGAGAGACTGTTTGCCTGTGGGAGAGACCCCACAGCAGAGCAGGGGAAAGACTACTCTCCATAAACAAACAGAAAAAGATCTGGGGTGATGAACTGACCAAAAACCCCACTCCTCTCCCTGCACTGTCGGTGGGAAGGAGGGAGCAACTGGGGGGAAGAAAGGTGTTTTAGGGGTTTATTTTACTTCTCATTACCCTTCTCTGACTCTGTTAATAATAGATTTACCTTATACCTTTAAATTTAAACCTGTTTTGCCCTTAGAATGTTTCTCTCCCAGTCCTTACCTCAACTCATGGACTCTTTCTTAATCTTTTTTCTCCCTCTCCTCTGCCCAACTCTAGCAGAAGAGGGCACAGCATATGACTTTCATGGATACCTGACATTTGGCCAATATCAAACCACGACATACTGGAAATATAAATACTGGGTGAAACAACTCCAAAGGAGAGAAACTGTAGAATTGGGCCATAGGTTGTTAACTTAGGAGATTGGTGCTCCACATTTGGGATGCTGATTTGACTGCAGACCTGACCAGAATAGTGACAGTCCTCCTTAATGATCTTTGAAAAGGGCTGTGTTTGGATGTGTTTTGAGCTGTTTCTTAGCCAGGCATGCTGCCCTCCGTGACTCAGGCTTTGGGATGGGGAATGATTTAAACAAGTGGGAAATGTCAGTAACAGGCACAGCTGAGTGTCACAGCCAGCTGGAGAGCAGAGAGAGATGAATGGCAAGGGAGATGAGGCACAGAGGAGGGTCCCGGGAGAGGAAGGACAAAGATTTTATGTGTGTAAGAGCCAGATGTGGGCTCAGCCTTCCCTTGCTGGAGCTGCTGGCACTTGGTTTGGAGGAGAGCAAGAACCACTTCTCACTTCTGAGTGATTCCCATTCCTTAGAGTTACTCATCAGGAGGCCAAATGAGAGCTCCTGCGTCCTCCACACCCCACCTGCCCAGGGATTTGCACTCCAAATAGCAGCTGATGAAAAATGCAAATTCACCCGTTGTATGGGGAAGAACTGCTGAGCAAGGTGGGTGTCACTGGAGTTCCAAAGATAGAGGAGCTGTTTGAGGGCTGCCAGGATTTATCAGAATTGTCCTGGGAATTGTGTGAGGCTTTTCTTAGTATTGGAAATGAGTGCAGCTTCTTGTGCTTCAGCTCATTTCTCCCAGACAGACACTGAGAACTGAAATGCCCAAAGCTGTGGAAAACCAAGGTCGTCAACAACAGAGAACAAATCTGACAAATGTCTTCCAGCCACCATGTCCTGGTGCCTCCTTTGCCTGTGGCTGTCTCTGACTAACACAGTTCCTGTCCCAGGGTCTCCCTGACAACTGGCCTTGGATGAGTTCTCCTGGGTAAAGTTTTTTGACTGCAATGGCTGGAGGGTGAAACCATAGGAAGCTTTCACATACACTGTGCTCTCTCTACAGGAACCAGACGTAGTCTAGTCATGTTCAAAGTTAACTGGTTTCCAGCCAGAGAGATAAAGTGGAACAACATAGCTTGTCCATCCCCCCAGCACCATGCAAGTGTCCCTTGGAGTCTTCTTGGCAAATAATAAACAACCTCTCAGATATTGTCTCTTGACAACATCTTTGTGTGGGTTTAATCTAAACCCTGCCTGAGAGGTTCTGACTACCAGGTCCATGATCGCCACAGACAGAAATGGGTAAAAATCTAAACCAGTTGTCATGAAGTGAAACAGGAGAAATTCCCACTTGATTAAAAAAGAAAACTGGTCTGACTTCAGTGAGGGCCTCTAGCCTCTTGAGGTCCCTTCAAAGCTGAATTATGATTCTATAACAGAAAGCAGGTGCAGACCTGTTGGGTCTTAAATCCGTTTGCTGTTTTTGGAGTATCTAATTTTTTTTTTTTTTATAGAAACATAGAACCCCGGAATGGTCTGAGTTGGAAGGGACCTTTAAATCATCCAATCCCACTCCCTGCAATGGGCAGAGATACCTTCCACTGTCCCAGGCTGCTCCAAGCTCCATCCAGCCTGGCCATGGACACTGCCAGAGATCCAGGGCCAGCCACAGCTGCTCTGGGCACCCTGTGCCAGGGCCTCCCCACCCTCCCAGGGAAGCATGTTTTCCTAATATCTAATGCAAACCTATTCTCTTTCAGTTTAAAGTCATTCCCTTTTGTCCTGTCCCTTTTCCAACGTCTCTCTCCATCTCTCTTAGACCCCTTTTGGCACTGGAAGGGGTTCTAAAGGAGATCAGTCTCCCTGGAGCTTCTCTTTTCCAGGATGAACAGCCTTGCAGGATCTTGCACCTGGCCTTGATGGCTTTGTGAGGGTCACACTCTCCCACCCCTCCAGCCTGTCGAGGTCCCTCTGGATACCATCTCTTCCCTCCAGCATGTCACACAGCTTGGTGTCATCAAGCTTGCTGAGGGTGCCCTCAATCCCATTGTTTGTGTCACCAACAGCTCTAACCCTGAGGAGCTCTGCCTGGCTCTGACCTGCTCTCATTCTCAGTTCACCCTCAGCCTTCCTGAGAAATGAAAACCAGTTTGGGAAGTGTTGTCCTTAAATTTCTTGGTTTCAAGTGTTTGAGTCTTTGCAGCAGCATCTCACGCTGCTTCATGTAAACAATATTATATTCTTAGAATTTATCTGTATGTTTTGCATTCTTGTTCTTTGAGAGAGAACTTGACTGATGGTCATATTGACCAACGGAGTCAGGAGGTTGTAACCTCTTTGGGCCAATCTTGGCCCTCTGTACAAAATGTATATAAGCTTTTGGAGTCAGATAATAAAGGAGCTTTCCATGTTTCACCAAGCTGCTGCCTGCTGTCCTCTGTCAAGGTCCACTCCCACGTCTCAACGTGTTGCCCTTCTAAAGGCTGAGGTAACAGGGAAGATGATCACCTTTCTCTTTGTGAACTCTCTGCACAAGTTCAAGTTTGCATTATTGACCTAAGGACAAAAATTGGCCTAAAATGCAGAGTTGCTGACAGCTCCATCTGCACTGAGCATTGAGGTATTCATAGCTCTGATTCCATAATGAGTCCACCACAGTTTCTCTGAGCAACCCCCTGTCTTTTCACATTTCCTGAAACTACCCCTATTTGCTTTAGAAGCAGATAGTGGTGATTCCCTGAAAAAAAAAAAAAAACTCAAATCCATCACTCAGCTCCGGCTGACAAAAAATGTGCCTGGCAGCTCCTGAGGAGCAGCAGGATGGGCATGTCATGCACAGCATCTCCATCTCCTCTGGCAGGGTCTGGAGTCCCTCCTATGCCTTCCCAAAAGCATTTGTCACAGGGATTTATGCCTGGAGTGCCATCCAGGCTCAGGTCAGCCATGCAGGAGAGTTCTGCATCCATTGGCATGTCTAGGGGGAAGGCAATAATGGTGATATGCTATCATGATAAGGTGGGTGTGAGCAGGGTGTCAGGTGATCATGTTGCTGCCACAGCTACACCAGGTCTATATGGGAATCAAAAATACAAAAATCATTCTGTCTACTGGACTGATGAGACCTTGCAGCATTCCATAGGAAGAGCTCTTTGGGAAAACAGACCCATGGAAAACTTCCTTGCTTACCAAGTGATGACAGCTATGAGAGAGCTGGGAGTGGGGAGGACTCAGATCTTCCTGAGGAAGAAAATCATGATCTGTGGCTAAATGTGAAGGTTGTGAAAGTCAGTGTCTATTTTGTCACCTGGATCTACTGAGAGGCTATGATGAAAAGCCTTAAACAGATTGGCATGAGTGCAACTTGAATGGTCCTCTAGAAGCTTGTTCCTGACCAGTGGAAATCCATGAGGAAACCTCTCAGGCACCAGAAGCTCAGCAAGGTAAGAGGGAAAATGAGGTAGATGAAGTGGTCATGTCTGACTCCATCTGCCATGGATTAATGTATGAGACCTGAACCAGGAAAACAAAATCGCCCCATGATGGTAAAAGAGACTGGGAGTAATTTCAGCACAACTGACACCAGTGTGCTCAGGGCCATCAAGACCCAATTTCCACCCAGCTATGAACATTTACAACCACGCTGTCTTGGTTTGGATAGATAGGTATTTGCCAAGGAAGATTGGAGTCTCCCTTGGAATGTAAGCCTCTCCCTCCCCCTTTTCAATTTATTATAAATTTGCAATTAAAAGGTTGTCAGGCAAAGATTTTGGGAATAGGTATAGCAGTTCTTTACTAGGGATATTAAAAATACAAATGTTGTAGTACAAAAGAATAAGCAAACAAACGAACACAGAATCCCAGAAAAACCCTGACAGAGTCAGAAATACAACCTGATGCCCTGTTGGTCAGGGTGTTGGAAACAGTCCAAAGTCAGCCCTCCTGGAGTGGCAGATGTGGTCCTGTTGGAAGCAGAGATGGTCCCGTGGAGCCAGGGGTGCCAAAGTGGGTCTGATCTTCCTTTGGGAGTCGCGTGGGAACACCGGAGTGCCTGGTGACATTTGTGGCTCCTTTTTATCTGGGTGGAAATGGTTTGCCTTCTGCTCCCTGGTAGAGTATCTCACAATACGATGATGAAATGTGTCATGCCATTGGTGAGCTTTGATGGTGCGTTAACAAAAGATATTCCTATGGGGGTAGTGGAAGAGTGAACAGAGATAAGAAACAATACCCCACCCGGTTTTTAACAGCTGGCTTGTTATCAGGGAAGGCAGTTACCCCCTCTCTTCTGGAGTTAAAACAGATAAAGAAAAAACCTGCCCAACCAAGCTTTTGGCCATCTCTTTGTTTTGGTCAAGTACTCTTTAAGTATCCAACACTTAGTCTCCTTGGTAATTTATGGGGAAAAATTCTTTAAAGTAAAAAAAAGGAGCAAACCTAACCCCAACACAAGCATATGCCATTACTTGAAGAAAAGCTGAATTATTTTGATAATTTGTTGCTGTTGTGCCATGCAAGGAAGGATTTAGCCTGTGTGTTAAGGCAAGGAGCATGAAGTGAAGGAGTGAAGGGTAATGGAAAAGCCACATATATTTGTTCAGGGTGAGATGGATGAAAAGAAGTTTAATATGCACTTGGATTTCCCAGAGGAGCCCATCCAAGGGAATGGGGCCATCAGGGACTTTCATGTGCAAGAGGAGCTGCTCAGTTTTCTGTTCCTTTCAGAGGAGCCAGTTCTGCTTTGTGATTTCCTCAGAGACTGAAATTTGAAAAGAAAACCAGAATTGAAAAATACTGAGTCAAATTTCATCTCCTCCTCAGGTACTCCCCCACACTGATCTGACCTTGCGTGAGAAGGGGATTCCAGGTTCTTGTCTCATGCCAGGTCTGTAGGCTTCCCTTTCTTTCAGTCAGTCCAAAGATCTCACTTCCAGGGTGAGTTTCTTGGGAATTGGAGTTTTTCCTGAGGGAAACCAGTAGTGCTGAGTCTGTCCTCCTTGCCTATATGAAAGAAATCCCAAATGAAACCCCAAAACCCCAAACTAAATCTCTGGAGGTCCAAAAATTTTAGAAACTTTAGTGGGACCAGGTTTTAGGTACTCTATAAAATTGAGTTTTCATGATGATATTTCAATAGTGATGAATACTGATATATAAATGTAATATGAAGATGGGCATGACATTAAAGCAATTTAAAATGAAATTAAAATTAAAAATTATTGAAACTTATTTTGCTTTTTAAAGGTTTTTTCATTATTGGAAGAAGAAAATCAAAGCAACCCATTTAGACATTTTTTGGTTTCTTGTTCTATCCGTGTTTTCCAGGCTCTCTGATATCCCATGCTCATGCAGTAGAGGAGTTGGGCAAGGATTTCACTTTATGAAAGGGGCTGAATCCCGTAATAGTGATTCAAACTGTTGGTTCACCTGAAGGTTTGAGAGACATTAATCTTAGGCCAGGAGAAGAGAATAAATAAACCCCAGCAAATGCTCTCTGGTGATTCAGCTGTGTTACTCTGAGAGGGGTAATTTAAGGGCTCCATGACAGGAGATTTCTCCCAGCTCAGTAAAAAATGATGAGCTGGAGCTCTGGAACAGCAGGAGGATAGGACAGGACAGGATTCATGTGGGGTTGCTCAATGACAGCCCAGCAAACATCACTGCAGTTGCCATAGGCAGGACTAAATTAATTTGAAGAGGAGAGTTAATGAGCAGTGGGAGGAATTAATAGACGTTTAACCCTTGATTACCTAAACTTCCAACACCCCACTCTACTGCTCCCTGGCACTGAAATGGATGGTGAATCCTGAGACACCCAGGAAAGTCTCTCTATTCCTTCCAGTGCCTCCTACAAGCCTTTAGAAGAGCAGCTTATGGCTCTGTCACATGTGAAGTGGTGGCAGCAGAGCTATGAACTCCTCAGCATTCCTCCAGTGATGGAGGAACCTGTGAAAGCTGAACCAGGATGTCAGAGAGGTGTCAGTTTGACCTTGAATGGGGGATGGAATTATGTTTTGGCAGATGGGAGGGACTCCCAGCCATCTGGAATGGGATGGTTTAGCTGAAGGGCACCTTGGATGGGAGCTGACATTCACCAACAGCTTTCTTGGTGTTTTTGTGAACAGGTGAACCAGAATTCTGCTCAGAAGTGCAGTTTCTGTTCATCATACTGGTATTTTTCTCTGGATAAACTGCTGGCATTAGAGTTAGGGGTGTGGGGATTAGGATCTCACAGAACATAACATGTTGTGTCCTCTTCTGGTCAGGAGCTGCTGGTGGGATACAGCAGTCACACAACCCCGATATATTAATTTCTTCCTTTGAAGCATTTACTGTACTTAAAGAATTTTTTCCCATAAATTGCTACTGGGTACTTATGGGTACTTAAGCAAAACAAAGTGGCCAAAGGAGAGGAGTTGTAGCACTTGGCTACACCTCTTTTGGTGTCTGTGAGTTTCTCTCAGAGGGGGAAGATATTGTAAATTTTGGGGGCAGGTAAAGAATGGGGCTGGGGGCAGCTTCTGGCTCTTGCTCTTGGCATTAGAAGGAGGAGGGGGGTCAAGGTGTTGCTTACTGCAGGGAGAATTCACTGTCAGTATTGGAATCCAGTCCTAGAGACCTACCACCCTCTGCCCGTGTGCCCAGGAATCCTGAGCTCACCTCCCCCTGTCCTGCCGGAGCTGGGCCAGCCCTGTCCCGCCCTCATCGGTGCTGCCCTGAGGCTTTTCGCTCCACTGTGGGCTTGCACCCGCTGCCCTGCCGAGACATCCCACCATTCCAGTTACGACACGGAGCTTCAGATATATCTCACCCACCAGCCCGAGAATCCTGCTCATTCCTGCCATTCCAGCTTGGTGTCCTCAGAGTCCTGCAGGGGCACTGGGATCAGACTGCCCCAGGGCTTTGTAAAGCAAAGCCTCGCCTCCATCCCTTCCCATCTCAGCCTTCTCAGCCATCACAAGGTTCCTAGTTCTGTTTGTTGTTAATGCTATAGTTGTTGTTGTTTGCCTTGTTATACATACTAGTAAAGAACTGTATTCCTACCCATCATATCCTTGCCTGAGAACCCTTTGATTTAATTATAATTAAAAATTATAATCATTCAGAGGGAGAGGGTTTACATTCTTCATTCTAAGGGAGGCTTTTTGCCTTCCCTAGCAGACACCTGTCTTTCAATCCAGGATAGAGGATTTTTTTTTTTTTTTTTTTTTTTTAATGAAAAGAGGCAAGTTTTCCCATAAGACTTTGGGAAAACTGCTGCTGTGGTCATTTCTCAAACAACATTCCCATCTAAACCAATCTTTATGTAGGAGATGGGAACAGTTTTCATGGATAGTATGATGAGGGTGTGGAGATCATGCTGGGAGAAGGAACTGCTGTGTTGGATGTTAAGATTGATCCTTGTTGATTGAGCTGCATTTTTCATCCTCTACCCTGGCCTCAGATGCTGCAGGATCATTCTAAAGAACCATTAACTAACCTAAATTATGATGAAGCATCTCCTGAAATATGTGTGACATCCACATGAATAACAAAAGAATTTCTGTCAGGGCTTTGCAGCTGATCCACACCACTCCCAATGAGTCCCTCCTAGGGCCCTGTAATTCCAGGACAGGCATAGAGAAAGGAGGTGCCAGGGTGTACATGGCAGTTCTGAATGAGCTGTGGGAGGAGACAAGTTCCAGGCTGACAAAGCAGTCCCAGTTTTATAGCACCCCAGTGGAGTTTGCTTCCTAAAGACATTGAGTGAGATCCCTCTGTTAGCTCCCACAACTGCATCCGTCCCTGCAAAAATCATTCTCTCCTCATTATCTCTTGGTAGAACAAAAAGATCTTCAGAGGTCAGTCTTGTGATGATGTCTCTGTACATCTGCATCTCTCCAGGGAAAAACAGATCAAGAGGGAAAGGGTTTTTCTATGGTGTTTGTGCATGATAACAGAAAAATGTGCAAGTATCTCCTGGGATGAGATTTCCCATGTGAAAAATGAAAGCTTTTTGTCTTAAAGCATTTCTATTTTCCATTAAATTAATTAAAATAAAAATGTCAGTGCAAAATAAAACATTGAAACCCTGGGATGTCTCATTAAATGGATAATCTGGTTCAGAATTAAGTAATGGAAACAGTGATGCAGAGCTGGGGAACTTTTCACCATGTGCTGCCTCTACATCTCGCTCTTGTAGGTCAGCAGGTTCTAATGCACCCGGGTTCTATTTTATAGGGGTTTTGAGGCAAACCCTCGTGTCATCTGAGGCTAGTAAGGGGGAACCCTGAGTTACATATTCATGTCTGCCTTTCCCTGAATAGGGGAATTTAATTTAGTGCTTTCAAACCAGTCCCTTCTTTCAAAGGGCAGTCAGAGCAAGATGCTTTTGATAGCCTAATCTCTGAGCTTTCTGGGTATGGTTTTAGGCTTATTTCCTGATAAGAGAAGGTTTCAGCAATTTTCCTCCATTTGAAAGAACAGGAGAAGTCTCAAAACCATGTGATTTCTACAAATTTCACAAAAACTGGCAGCTGGGAGAGACCCACACTGGAGCCCAGGGAGGAAAGACAGGGCCAGTGTTTGTGTTTTATATTGTGTATGATAGGGACCAGCTGGCCAGCAAACACATATGCCCCACTTTCTCCAGGAGCAGCCTGGCAATAATGAGATAGCTCTCACTTCTCTGGCAGCACAGTACAAGCAAGATTAAAGCAGGATGCAGAGATTCATGCTCCCTGTGGGACTGGGGAACCATCCCAGGGGAGGTGTGCATGTGAAGGAAGGTCCTGGTTGGTTCTGATGGTGCTGTGGGGGTGCTAAGGAACCTGGGACAGAGCAGGGAGAGATTAGAAGACAAAAACACAAGCTTCATTCATTATTGTGTTTCAAATTCTCAGTAATTCCCAGCACTGAGAGCAGGCCTACAGTGCTGCAGGTGCACTGCAGGACTCAGAATACATGGAGTGACCTCAAATTTGCATCCTACTCCTCAGAACCTGAGTGGGAAATCTTGCCCAGCTCAGTGTCCACAATCCCCTGTCAATCCAAGGCTCACACTCTGCTCTTTGGATTTGAAATAAAACTGTCAACTCCTTGGGGCAAGGGCTGTTTTTCTGGTTTATGTTTGCTATTAAACATTTATTATTAAAATTGATTAAACTTTAACTAAGGGAGGGGAATTGCTTTAACCTGCTGCAGAGAATGACATGGGCTGTGATTTTGTGCAAACACAAGAGAATCCATCATTCCTGGTTGGAAGGGATTGAAACCAAACAGATTTTTTTACAAATGTCTTCACTCAAAAAGCATTTTGAAAGCCTTTCTTACTTGCATTTGCAAATCAGGTGCACAGAGTACCTGAGCACCCCCAGCTACTGCAGCTCTGCAAACCCCAGATAGCTTCTGCAAGTGCCTGCAGGCTGAACAGCATCCTGAGGTAAAGCGTCCACCTCCCTTCCTCTTTGGAGTGCTGTTAAATGCTGATGGGTATTTCTGAGCCTAAATCACTCCACTGGGGGTGCCCGTGGCTGTTGGAACAATTAACTGCAGCATATTTTCCTCCCATGTTTCAAAATAATACCAGGCATTAAAGCCCAGTTACCACAGATAAATTCATGTGACAAACTATTTCTGGAGATCAAGCAAGGACAGTTCAGTTACCAGGGGCAGAGAAATACGGTGTGCATTTATTTTGTTATAAATCAGGCAGGTTAGTACAGTCCCCATTTGCAAAGGAATATTGAAATCTGGAGAAGAGCTTTCAGTTGTTAACAGTTATTGCGAGCCTGTTGTGTATTCTGGTCTTTCCATGCTTATTTTTTCTGTCAGGAGGAGAAATAAGTGTCTGAGTCAAGTATGTTCTTGCAATTGCACTTGTCTTTCAAAAAAAGACACAGTCTCTTTAAACCCAACAAAAACAGAAATCAGCATTGTGGCTTTAGTGCTGAGAAACCCTTTGGTTCCCCTCTCCTCAGAGCTGTGCCCGAGCAGCTGTATCTCCCTGAAGTGCTTCTCACTTGAAAAATTCCTCTCCTCTGTCAGTCCAGGCACATCCAGGTGTGTGATATTCCAGCTTTTTGGTGTGCACCAGGGTTCTCCCCTGGTCTCATCCATGTGGTGTCTGTCAGTCAAGGTGCGGGCACCTGATTGTTAAAGATGATGATGATTCAAAGGTGCAGATGATGCGTTTGTGTCACTTATTGCAACAGTGGTGCAGTAAATCCTAGCTTTAGGCATATGATCTTTGCCCCTCATAAGGAATCTCACATTCCTAAAATATTGAGGGGAGGAGATAAAATAGCATCAAGTAGCTCCAGGGGAGGTTTAGATCAAGTATTAGGGAAAAGTGGGGAAAAATTCCTCCCAGAAAAGATTGTTTAGCATTGGATCTGAGGCCAGTTAGGGCACTCACCAACCACCCCTGGAAGTGTTCAAAAAATTGTGGATGTGGCACTTGAGGACAGGGTTAACAGTGAACACAGTGGTGGTGCTGTGGGTTGGACTTGGTGATCTCAGAGGTGTTTTCTAACCTTAACAACTTCCTGGTTTTGAGATCCAGTTGGTCATCCACACAGCAGAGGTTTGGTGCCCTGCTCGTGGGCTGAGTGTCCAGAAACTGGGGTTTTCTGCCCTCCCAGCATCTGCTTGGAGAGGCAAAAAGGGCTGGGGGAAGGGGAATGGTTGGGAGCAATGCCTGGGCTGGTGGGGATTGGGGAGAAGATGCAGGGAGGCAAAGGAGAGCAGCAGAGGATAATCCCAAGGGATACTGTCACGTACAGCCCATTCCTTGCAGGCACCAGGGCAGCTGAGGGAGCTGGGAAAGGGGCTCAGCCTGGAGAAAAGGAGGCTCGGGGGGACCTTGTGGCTCTGCACAACTCCCTGACAGGAGGGGACAGCCGGGGGGTGGTCGAGCTCTGCTCCCAGGGAACAGGGACAGGAGGAGAGGAAACGGCCTCAGGCTGGGCCAGGGGAGGCTCAGGGTGGACATCAGCAGGAATTTCCCCATGGAAAGGGTGCTCAGGCACTGGAACTGGCCAGGGAGGTTTGGGGTCCTCATCCCTGGAGGTGTCCAAGGAGTTCCTGGAGGTGGCAGTCAGTGCTCTGGGGTGGGGACAAGTGGGCATCAGTTGCAGGGTGGACTTGATGATCCTGGAGGTCTTTTCCAACCTCTGATTCTGGGATTCTATGATTGCTGGAAATAATGCTTATCTCTATTCTTTCTCCACATTTTTCATGCCAAGCTGACATAAAAAAATACTTTCATGCTGAGTTTCATGCCTTTCCTCCCTGCCTTACTAGTAACATGGAATGATATCCCCATTCCTTTAAAATTCTGAGGTTTGTCAAGCACATAAACTACACTTAAATCCCAGCCCCAGCTGTAAAGCAAATATTCCTTTTCCTCTCAGGGAGCCATTCTTTTGACTTGTTATTTTGAGCTCCATCATGGTTGTTGTGTGCAAAGGCAACTTTGTGGAAAAGAAGGTTAAGTGCTAAGGTTAGAACAGGTTCAAGTATAATCCAGAGTGCCCTTGGCAAAGACAGAAGGGTTTTAGTAGGTCTCATTTATCATTGCCTGACTGCTTAAAGTGCTTGACTGACTCATTACTGCTCTTATATGTCTTTAGAAGAGCTGCAAAAGAGTCAGTGAGAAAAGTATCACTGTTTTCCTCTTTTAACCCACACTCAACAGGGAACAATAATATTTAAGACTTCAGATGTAAAATGTTTCCTCTTCAGAAACCAAATCCCCTGACATGGGCCACATGGAGCAGCTTGGGCTCAGCTCCTGAGGGGAGGTTTCTGTTGGTGTGGAGTTACATCCATAGCAGAATTTTAGAGCTGAGAGCTGGGAGCTGCTCCTGCCAGCTGGGGTTCCCAGGCCTTCCTGAAACCACTCTCTGACCTTCAGCCTTTTCTCCTCATCCATTCTGCCAAGCTTTGTCCCCCTTCAGGGCAGGGGCTGTGGGCTCTGCAATGGAGGGAATGGTTGGACCATCCTGGAAGGCAGGGAGCTGGAACAGCTGGAACGTCCTGGAACAGTTTTCCCAGAGAGGTTTGAAGAATGAGAAGAGCTTTAAAGTCCCTTCCAGCTCAAACCATCCCATGATTCTGGCATCATGGAACACTAAAAAGAATATTTTGGAGCACAAATCTCAAATATCAGTGAGCAAAGATCTGCTCTGTGCTCCATCCTCACCTATTTGTTTTGCACATGGATCCCAGGGGATACAGGCAGTGCTCCCAGTGCTCAGCACCTGGAGATTTGTGTGCAGTTGTGTAAATTTGTGTGCAGGGTGACATGGCAGAGGTCCTGACCTAGGGGGGTTAATGAAGTGGCTGCTTCAATTCGTGGTATCTTGCCAAGGCTCTTTACAAAACTCTTCTGGGGGTCAGAAGATGTTAATGCCACTGGAAAAGGCAGTGGCTTCATTCCAAAGCAGCTGAATCCAACCTGGAACAGGTACAGAGCAAGACTGGGAGGAGGATTAAGGAAAAGAAACACCTGTTCCAGAGGGGAGATTATGAGAATTGAGCTTGTTTAAGTGAACCTGGCAAAGGCTGTGTGAAGGATTGGGATAACTCCAGAGAAATCCATCAAGGGGATGATGACTGGGGGGAAATGGAGCTATTTCAGGCAAAGCATGGTGCTGGCTTTGGAGCAAATGGTACAGATTGTTCATGGATAAATTGATGTTGGAAGTTAGAAAGGTTTGCTTGTTTGTTTGTTTGTTTGATTTGTTTTTGGTTTGTTTTTGGTTTTGCTTGTTTGTTTGTTTTTAAGGAACAAAATTCTGAAATAATAGGGATAAAGAACCCAGCAGGGTTTTAACCAGATTCATCCATCAGTGGTGGAATTGTGTGTAGTGGTTGCCAGGAACAGGAGGCTGTGTTCATGGACCTCTCCAAGTCCATGGACAACCTTTTCCTGAAATGAAGGAATGGGTTGGGTGTTATACCTGGATCATGGGAGTCAGGCACCTCTCACCTGGGTTGAGCAGAGTGGTGAGGTGCCTGGGAAACCTGGAAAAACAAAGCCATGTTCTGGAAAGGTCTTTCCCCTCCATTCCTGGAGTCATACAATACCAATTCTGTGTTTCTTGATCCTGAGGAGACTTTAATACCCAGCTTGTCAGTTCTGGGAGTTCAATTAACTCAGCTCCTGTCTATGTCTGCATGGAGACAGGAGTCCACTGGGGTGTAAATCCTGTGGGTGCTTAACCCTGTCCCTGGGCTGGGTGAAGATCCCATGTGGAGGCTGCAGCAGCTTCCCTTGAGGGTGTTTATGCTGCCTGCAGTGAGAATGGGATCCTGCTAATGACCAATCTGACTGAAGTCAAGGCATTAGATGTGGCTGGATTTTTGTTTATCTATATTCATATCCCATCCGGGAGCCCCTGGGATGCTGTTGTTTTCGACATCACACAAAAATGGAGCAGAAATGTGGTCTCTCCTGCTTAAAAATATTATAATTTTCTCTCTGATTTATGGTATCTCAGAGAAGCAAGGGAGAAAAGGGAGTGACACCATTGGTTCAGTTGATTCTGACCAGTACTCACAATACAACACAGAGAGAAAGGAGAACCTGTTTTTAAAATATATTATAAATTCCCTCTGCAGAAATGAGTTACTTGGGCTTGATTTTACCCACCTGAGAAACAGAGCACCTGTCGTCCCTGCATTTCTTGGTTTCAAGTGTTTGAGTCTTTGCAGCAGCATCTCACGCTGCTTCATGTAAACAATATTGTATTCTTAGAATTTATCTGTATGTTTTGCATTCTTGTCCTCTGAGAGAGAACTTGACTGATGGTCATAGTGACCAATGGAGTCAGGAGGTTGTAACCTCTTTGGGCCAATCTTGGCCCTCTGTACAAAATGTATATAAGCTTTTGGAGTCAGATAATAAAGGAGCTTTCCATGTTTCACCAAGCTGCTGCCTGCTGTCCTCTGTCAAGGTCCACTCCCACGTCGCAACGTGTTGCCCCTCTAAGGGCAGGGGTAACAAGCACCTGCTCTGTTATCCCATAAATAAGGGAGAGCATTGCTCATTCCAAAGCCTGGCTCCCCCGCAGGGCTGGAATGTGCTGCGGCAGAGGGAAGAGATTTGGAGGTTTGCCTTCCGGTTTCCTGGAGAGAAACGGCTGTAGGAGCAGTTAGAGGAACATTCACTCTGCCCGCCGGGGTTCCCCTCCCAGGCTCAAAAGTGCTTGTTGCTGCTGTTAATTAGAGCTGTATGGAAACATCCCCGGCAAAGCTGGAGCCGCAGCAAACGTGCCTGGCAGGGTTGTGGTCCAGGCTTCAACTGCAAATCAGCTGCCCGAGAAGATTCGGGATTGCTGAAGGGAGGGAGTGGAGAGATGGGGCTCTGGCATCAATGATGTGGGAATGCTCTTAGGACAAACCAAGGTTCAGCTGTGGACTAATTAAGAGCCACTTTGCGTTGACTTAGGGGGTATTTAGCTAATGCAGATGAGATTGGCAGCCTAGCTTTGTGCTGAATGTGCAGTTCAACCTCCTTTCTCTTTAGTGGCAGCACTGGGAGTTTGCTCTGAGTCCATCCTGGAGCAGGGCAGTGGCGACCCTGCTAAGACTCGTTTGTGCTGCAGGCAGAGCTGGTACTGCTGGCACCCTTGGGTGCTTTGTAAGGTTCTATGACCCATCTCTAGAGGGATTATCCTGAGGTAAAGGATGGATCAGGCTGCTAGAGCTGGGCTGCTCCTGCTGCAGAAGGAGGGATGCTCTGCTTAGCCAATGCAGAGAGCCTAAGGAGTAAATCCATGTTGGTTATTTGGGATGAGGGGCAATAAAGCTGCTGGAGAGGGTGGGTGGGGGGGCCTTGCTGGAGTTTCCTCAGACATTGAAATCCCCTCTGGTCAGCAGTACCAGGTTCATGCTGTGAGCACAGCCATGAGCGAGCAGGACGTCCCCCAACTCACAGCTCAGCCTCATTCTGAGATCTGTGTCAGACCGGGAAGTGAGAGCTTTCCATCTCCTGCTGCTGTGTTCTGGATCATTTGCTGTGACTCTGGGCATATGTTATCAATTCACCAGCACCTTTATGCAGTCAGTTATAATTCACATTTGCTGGTTTTTAATGAATGTTTGTTCACTGGAACATTTGCCAGGGAGTGTGCATGGTGTGCAGAGCCAGCCCACATCCCAGCAGCCTCCGACACGGGCTGAGGTGAGGAATCAAGCTCAGGAACAAATCAGGAATATATTTTGTGACACGCACTGCCTGTGGCGTGAATGGGAGTCTTGCAAGAGAGTCCCAGCAGCCAGAGGAGTGGAACACTTTCCTGCCAAAGCAATAGAAAATCCCAGAGATAATCATACCTCTGCTGAAATTCCCTTGAAATCCAAAATATAGGCTCAGTCGCTACCACTCTGGAGCACCTCACTGTCTGCTGCTCCCACTGCAAGGTTTGTTGTCCTGGCTGGCATTCCTATCATTTGGATGGAGAATGAAAGCAAACCAGAATATATTGAATGCATGGTGATGAGGGGCCTTTGAGTAACACCCCAGGAGTCCCAGAAAGGCATTGAGAGATGGAATAAATACAGATGGAGCTAAGGCTGAATGTGATTGTTCTAAAGATGCAGGACTCACCCAAAAAGAGAATGCGGGGACTTTGGAAACACTTGAAAGGGTGTTGGGAGCCCAGTCCACTTTGTTGGTAGAGAGAGCAATGCAAATTCATAATTACTGTAGCTAAACATGTGGGAGTTCATTACTTCTCCCATTTGCTGGCTGTGTCAAAGATGCAGTGATGAACAGGGACTGTTTCCCCTGTGCTTTGCTGGGAGAGCCAAGGCTGCAGCCTGTGTCAGGAAAAGCAAAGAGCTGACAAAAGAGTATGCTACAAAGTCAAGCAGCTCTGGGTCTTGCTGGACAAAAACCTCTGACCAGGAATCTGGATTTCAGCAGCTTGTCCTTTCATCTCTTTGCCTTCAAGTGCAGCTGCTGCTTGGACAAAATCAGCTTGGCTTTAAAGTAGGTCAGAGCTGAAGTCATCTCAGGATCCTCTTAGAAGAAAAAATACATGTCAGTGTGACACCACTGTGGCTTTTAATAGAGTTGTTCTCCACTGGCTGCTCTGTGGGACTCAGATTCAGAAGAAAAGCTGCAGCTAGGTGGGACAAGCCATCGATCACAAATCCTGCCTGAAGGGATGCACTCCAGCAGAGATGGGGACAGCGCAAGGGGAACATGGGAGTGGATGTCCAAATTCTTAAACTACTTCCAAAAAAAATGGACTTGGAGAAGCATCAGGTCCTAAGCACCTTCTTAGCAGCTTTAGGGTCCCAAAAACCTAATTATCCACTCAGAGTCTGGTGTTTTTATTGAGTAATCCCAGGGTTTTTTTGGACAGTCTGACAGCAATTCAGACTAGGATATTTTAATAGCATGAAGACATCTTGACTACTCCTTTTAGGTCTCAGACATGTAATTAGCAGTTCCAGGTTCTGAGCGGCTCATTAGGTTTGGGCAATCAGGAAGGGGACACCAATGAATTATGATTTCAGTCACCTGCTCAGCAGCTGCGTATTTTGGATCCCTCCTCTTAGCAATGCCAGCAAATTCCAAACCTGCTTTCAGGGAAGCATTTTCATCAGACTGGAGAGAAATTGATGTTTTTTTCCCTTTCACTGTCCAGCAGCCAAATTTTTGTGCCTTGTTTTCCCGGGAGGAGTGGTCCCAGACTGAGCTGCACTTTGCTCTGTTTGACTGGGCTCTAAAACCTGTGTTTAGCTGAACATGTTAAGCCCATCTGCTTCCCAAATCCAGCTACAACTCCTGCCCTCCAGGGCAGCTTGCCAATGCTACTGTTCTGACACAGCTTGGGCAGGAGGCTTTTTGGGAAGGCAGAGAAGGGAAGGAGAAGGAGGAAGATGGAAGATGTAAAGGCAGATCAGCACAGCAGCTCGGAGGAGCTTTCCCTTCTCCCTGAGCCACCCACCACTCCACAGACGCACAAAAGAGAAGAGAAAAATAATATTTGCTGACTCTCTGAGGAATGCAAGGCTGGAGTGAGCTCCATGTGAGGGATTCATGCATTATTTATGGCTCTGGGCTGTGCTATCCCCTGCTGGATGAGCCAAGTGTTCTTGTTCAGAGAACAGCTCTTACCAGGCAGTTTCATCCCATCCCTCTTGTCTCCACTGAGCTGAGACTGGAAGACACAAAGACAAAGCTCAGCTCCTTGGTGTGCCCAGGTGAGTGCAGCCAGGAGAGTCTGAGCTGTGCCTGGGATGGGATCCCTGGCCTTGGAGAATGGAAATGCTGCCAGTGCCCCCCAGTCCCCCTCCACTGCCACCTGAGCCAGCAGCAATCAGCCCCTGCTCTCCCTGGCCAAGCAGGCCTGGAATGGCCAGAGGTCCCAAGCTGACATCTTCCAGCTGGGTGGTTTGTGGCTCCCTGGGAAATGCTGCTGCTCTAAGGTGGGTTCCTATCCTGCTGGAGCAGTTCCCAGGCAAAGCAGCTTTTGGGACCATTCATGTTTTCTTACTCTGTGGTGCATGTAAAATCCATCAGAATAAAAATCAGAGCAACATGAAGGTAACCCTGGAAAGGGCTTGTTTGCATTTTACTCCTTTATTACCATAAAATATGGAACTGTGTTATAACATGTTAGAGTTTTATATTGTATTACACTGGGCTTCATAGATGATAAAGAATTTGTATTAAATATGAGGTTAAGTAGGTTTCCAAGCATATATATTAAGGGGATATTTAGTATATAATATATGGTATTATTATTATAAAATGCCATCAATATTTTGGTACAGCAACCTGTTAAAGATAAAATGGATTAAAGAGACAAGTCAAAACTGCCTATTTTACCAGCCTTGAGTAAAATACTTCAGCATTTTTGAAACTAAACAAGAAAACCCATGTGATTCATTTGGAACTTAGATCTGAAATGGATTTCACTAAATCAATTTGACATTTTGCTGTCAAATGTTAGAAACAAGATGAGACCACATTTTTCCCCCAAGGGTTTTCTGATCTTCATGGAAAGTGTGGTCAGGGGTTAGAAAGGGCTGTCCAGGGCACTGGTGGGGTTCCTATCCCTGGAGGGGTTCAAAAGCCTTGTGGATGTGGCATTTGGAGAGATGGTCGGTGGTGGTTTTGGCAGTGCTGGAGGATGGTAGGACTCAATAATTTCAGAGAGCTTTTCCAACCTGAACAAAGCCATGATTCTGTGATCATTTCCCCTCACAGCCCCTGCCCAGCCTTGGGAATGAGCAGCCTCCAAGCCAGGGCCAGTGGGCTTTGCCAGGCTGGTGGCACAGCAGGAGCCACCAGGGCAAAGAGTCTGAGTGTTTGCAGAGGAGAATGTTCAGTACCTTGAGAAAAACAGCCACATGTGGGCTCAATCCTCTGTATCCTCTGCATCCTTGTCTCCTGGGCTTTCCATACTATTGGCATTCCTGAGGGAGCAGAAAGAGAGCATCAGGGCTGTGGGAGCTGCTCATGTTGCATTGTGCATCCACAGTGAGTAGGGGAGGGTTCTTCAGGAGAACAGAAATCCCAGAAGACCCTCCATCAGCTGGGAGCCACCTGAGCCCCCTGATGCACAACATCCCACATGCACACAGAGGGAAAACATGCCAGAAACACACAAACATTGATCCAAACTCTGGGGTTTTGGTGACTGCTCCAGGATATTAGTGACTACTCTGAGGTACTCATGACTACTCTGGATATTAATGACTAATGCATTCCTTGTTGGCATA
The DNA here is from genome assembly GCF_965231275.1 of Zosterops lateralis. Taxonomy (NCBI): domain Eukaryota; kingdom Metazoa; phylum Chordata; class Aves; order Passeriformes; family Zosteropidae; genus Zosterops; species Zosterops lateralis. Next base: position 397,343 of record NC_139784.1, read on the forward strand.
AACCCATCTGAGTGACAGCCTGAGATAGGAGGATTTGTTTTGCTTTATTTTGCTTTATCTCTGGGTGTTGGATTTCAGAGGAGCCTCAGGAAGTGGAGCAGAGAGAAACTCAGTGAGGCAAGAAGCTGATTTGCCTACCTGGAAAAGCCTCCAGAAGGCTCACCCAGCCCCATTCATCCAAAGGAAAACCCTCTGAGGGAGCTTTGGGCTGAGTTGGGGCAGCAGACACTGCAGTGGGGAGAGATATCTGTGTCAGGGGAAGGCTGGAGCTGTAAGGAAAGCTCTGGCTCTGGGATCTGCAGAGATCTGCTGATGTCTCTGTTTACTGGGCAAGACAGAACCCAGAGGAAAGCCTAAGGAAAAATTAACAACAAACAAGGAATGTGAGTGTTGGGAGGCAGCTGTGCCATAGCAGCTTCCAGCATGAGGAAGAGAAGGGAAGTTTGAGGAGCCATGGGGAATTTCTGAGGCAGAGCCTGATGAGTTTGGGCTCAGATTGCTCAGCACATGTAAATACATCCTTCAGGGGAGGCAGTGAAAAGGCCCTAGAATTTAGGCCAGCAGGTCTGAGAGTGCTTTAAGGAAATGCTCTATTTTAGAGCTCCTCATCCTAAACTGGACCTTCCCCAATCAGAAGCTCTGAATCTTCACTGTCGTTATTAAAACAGGAACAGTATGAATGTGATTTCTTTATCAGTGGACCATAAACAGCCCTTCTTCCTATGGGATGATTTCTTTTATTTTTTTATCCATGGGAGAAGTAGGAAACAGGAAGAGATTTCTTTTGGCTCTGCAACCCATCTGTGATAGAGAAAACTGCTCCCTGAATCCCACCCTGATGGTTCAACCCCTGCAAAAGCCCCTGGTTATGGGCTGCCATAGGGATGTGCAACCAAAGAGATCGCCTTGGCTTCCAACATGGGATAACTCCTGGCAGAAGAATATGAGGAGGTAGGGAGGTGTCAAAGCTTGGTCCAAGCACCCAGAAGGTTCCTCTCCTGACTGCTGGAGGATTTTCCCACCAGCTCCGTGGCTTTGGAGCCAAGAGGAAGTGGTTTTTCTGGGTGCATTTGTCAAGGGCTCCATGGCACCATAATGAGAAGCACTGCAGATCTGTCACCATCCTCCTGGGAAGACAGCTCCGAGGAAAGCACTGTTTTTCCTCTCTCTTCAAGGGTCTTTAGCTTGTATTCCTCCCATACCCACACAAGGCAAAGGTCAGACTTGTGCTGAAGAAGAAACACCTCATCTCTTCCAGGAGGCTTTCAGCCAAAGGGATGGATTGTAAATCACCCTTGTTTCCATGTGCAGCTGAGTGTTTTATGTTCTGGGCTGAGGAGATAAACTTACTCCCTACTTACAACAGAGAGCATTTGTAGCATTTATTTCCAATCCTGTCCCCCCACACACCCACCCTTGGCATGACAGATAAGAGGCTGTAATTCTCTGGGAGGCAAGTTTTATGGGAAGCAATCCATTTTTCTGTCCCAGCTGCTAAACAGTCTGTGGCTCTTCAGCTGATACCAGGTTTGGGCAGTTTATTCTCTGGCAGACTTGCCATGACTTTTCCAATTCACTGATCTAACATGAGATGATTAAGAGGAGTCTTCCCTTCTTGCTACTGTCATTCTTCCCCTCCACCATGTAATTCTTTCCCAATTTACTTTTGAACAAAGGGGGCTCTTCTGTCTCCATACGGGTCTGAGTTTTATGTTTTCTTTCTGTCTTATGGGACCATGTCCCACAGAGAAAATTCATGGAGCAGTTTTGCATGGGTGTCTCAATCCTGTTGAAGTTCAGTGTTCTCAAAGCTGGGAATTGGGTGATATTTAAGATCCCTTCCAACACAGGCCATTTTAGAATTTTGTGAAACCTGGAAATTTTCTGCTGTGACGTTTAACTCTTTAAAGCCATTTAAAAGCACGAGCTCTCCAGGAGAGTGGGATGTGCAGCAGCTGACCCCCAGTATGAGGCACAACTCTTAGCTGTGTTGAAGTTGTTTAGCTTTGGATTGAGGTAAATCAGCTCCTAAGAGTGATCTGTACTGCCACAAAGCACTGTTTTATTTAAAAGAGCCCCAAGTCCCACCAGCGCCAGGGCTCTGTCATTGTCAGCACTGTTTCAGTGGAATTTATTGGCATGTTTGGCTCTTTCTGGATCCTCCTGCAATCTCTGCTGCTGATCCTGGCATTTAACTGGCCATCATCATTGTCTTGACACTATTTGAATACAGCTCTGTGGTTAACAAGTTATATGCAGCTCTTTGCAGCACAAATACAGCCCTGTCTTTCCTCATGGGAAACTACAAAGAATCTATTAAAAAATATATGTTGTAGTGAGGTGGGGCCGGTCTTTTCTCCCAGGTAACAAGAGACAGGAGCAGAAGAAATGGCCTAGATTTTCACCAGGGTGAGTTTAGGTTAGATATTAGGAAAAATTTCTTCATGGAAAGAGTTATCAAACACTGGTACAGGTTGTCCAGGACAGTGGTGGAGTCACCATCCTTGGAGGTATTAAAAAAACATGTGGATGTGGCACCTGGGGACACATCAGTGTCAGTGATGAATGTGGTGCTGGTGCTGGCCTGATGGTTGCACTTGATGTTGTCCAACCTCAACAGTTCTATGATTCTATGAAAAGGCTTTGGATTTTTCTCCCGACAGTAGAGAAAGAATTACAGATGAAGACATTGCACTGGGTTCCAGGGAAGCTGAGAATAACTAGGCAACTTTCTTCTTTTGTTTTGGAGCACAGCATAGATGCATCATTTAGGGGAATCTGGTACCTTGACTCTCCTGTGCTTTTTATTCACTCTCTGCATTGGCTGGAGGATGCAGAGTGAAAGGATCTGAAAGGCAGGCTGTGTACACACTGTCAACTGATGTGGTAGCACAGAGTCAGGGATAAATTCCCTCCTGTACTACAGGAGTGTGATAACAGGAGCTACACAGCAGAGATACACCAGCACATTCCCATGCCAGCCTTGGTGGCTCCTGCTGCATTCAGAAACAACACCATCCTCTTTTGTATTTGCTGCCTGTTTTTTGTGCTCGTGTTGTTTCTGCCACAGGATGAGAACACAGCAGGAAGAGAGAGCAGGGAGGGGCAGTGGTTATCACTGGCCTGGGGACAAGTGGAGGACACCATTTGGGACTGAGAGGGAAAAGGCAAAGGCAGATCAAGGCAAAGCATTTTAAATAGGGACAGAAGAATATTAATGCACTTTTACATGCAGAAATTCCAGTCACACAGACAAGGAATGGATTTCCCTCGACCTTCCTCAGGCTGCCCCCTCTGGCAACACCCAGACCTGACAGCAGCCAAAAAGCTTCAGCAATGACACCTCCAGAGCAGTGACCACAATGACCATTCCCTGGCAGGGGCTGTTTGTCCATGGATGGATCATTACTGACCCAGCAGCTCCTTCACATACAGCCAGGGGCTGTTGGGACAAACTGGCTGAAGCCAAAGATTTTTGGAAGGAAATATTATCCTAAATGGGAAAGTTAGGAGAGCCCTTCAACCTATGAACCACCTGCAACCAGGTAACTGTGTCCCTACAAAGTTAGTGGGATGAAAGATGGACCTCGAGCAAGGCCTGGAAGTTGTCCATGCAGTGAATATCCATGGCACCCTATTATCCAGTGATTTCTCTTCAAGGCTTAGCTAATACCAGAACAATTTATCTGTGCTACATTCTGTCCTTGCAAATGTAGGGTCTTGTTAAAAGCATGAGAGTGGAGACAAAGTCTGTTATGTCAAGGCTTTAAATCTAGAGAGAAGTCAAAACATACATCAGGTTCTCCCTTGAGAGCCCAGCCTTCCAGAAGTCGTTAATTCAGTTTTAGATTCTTCCATGTGCTTGGCTCTGGGGATGCAAATTATACCTGTTCATTGGATTTGTAGCTCTCCCTCCATGCTGGCCCAGGCAGGGTAATCACTTCCCATTATTTATTAGTGCATAGCATCCTTCTCCTCTCCAAAGGCATTTCTCCAGACTGTGGCTCCCTAATCAAAGGGGTTTGTGATGGGAGTTGATGCTTGGACTGGAGCTGCAGCACCACAGAGAAACATCAATGTGTTTGTGCCACATTTACAGGAAATTTTCCCACAGTTCAATCCCATGGATCTTTAATTCCCAAATACAATCAAGTGTTTGGGTTTGCATACAACAGAAAGGGTGGGAAAGTGCTTTCACCCCATTTTGGGGTCATAACTTGAAAGATGACACAAGTTGCATGAAGTGAGCCAGTGTAGAGAAATCTGCTAGACTGAAAAAGGGAATGGGTGTTTGTAATGCTCAGAGAGCATTCCAGCTTCCTCTGGAATAGGAATTGCTGCATTCCCCCAATATCCTGACTGCAGAGTTGAGCAGCTCATTTCTGTCAACCAGATGTCATGAGAAAACAGAGCGAGGAAGACAAAAAGAGCTAACAAACCACTAGTGTTGGTTAAAGAAAAAAAAGACAGGGAAAAGTGTCTTCTGCCTTTGGTATGCCATGATGGCTGAACCTTCCAATAGGATTCAGGAAGGGATGAGATAAAGACAGTACAAGAAATGAATCCCAGGCAAGACAGGCTCTGATCGTTATGAGAATTTTAACCCAGCCTGAAGCTATGTACTGTAAAAATCTGAAAGCATAACCTCTCCCTGACCTTGGAAAAGATTTTCTCCTGATTGACAATAAAATTCAGAAGGGAAGAAAGAAGGAAATTGGTAGAATAAGCACTGCAGCCTTTAAACGCAGGTGTTATTGAACACAGCCCATGCAAAGCTTTCTCAACCCCACAAGCACTTCCTTATGAAAACCCCTCCCTGTTCCTGCATCTCACCTGTAGTTGTGAGTGGCTGACAGGGGAGCAGAGCATGAGACTGAGCACCAAGATTTGCAGTCCTTGCAGCAGGCAGAACAGAACGAAGACCTGGGGTGAGGGATTGTGCCATTACTTGCCTGCTGGTAATGCAGATCCATCCTCTGCATTTCTTGCCAACACCTCCAAGCTAAAAATAGAAACATTTCTTTCACAGCTGGCATGCAGGGAGAATCTGAGTCTGGAGAGTGGGCCAATTACAAAGTTTTATGGGAACATCTCTCCTTTGCTGGGTTAGAGCAGCAATGGCAGAGCAGCAGCAGCGTCAGGCCATCACCAAGAAGAGTTGGCCCAGAGCCTACAGATACTGCAAGATCTGAGAGCACAAACTGAACATCAGAGGTGCTCCTGTGGGAGTGCAATGTCAGGCAGGAAGCACTTGGCCTTTGCATCCCATGGCAATGAAGCAATTTAGCTCCCACCTCCACCCACCTGGAGTGACACGAGCTGCCCAGAGGAGCTGTGCCCGGGGGGTTTCTTTGCATTTAAAGCTGGGGCAGGTCCCTGCAGTGTCCCAGCCTGGGCAGCTTCATAGTGGCTACGAATGGTGCAGCTAGAGTGGCCAGAGCCCTCCTGTGTCAGTCCTGGGGACCAACTCCAGAGACTGCTGAGTGCAGAATGAGCTTGGGAAGGTGTATAAATACCACCTCGGCACTGATCATAACCAGATTTTGGGTCAAGGTGAGTTCCTGACAGGCCTGTCCAAAGAAGCCTGGAGAGTGTCACTGTGGAGTCGGAGACAGGGATGTGACATTAACACACTGAGTTAATGCAGCAGCATCTCCCATTTATTGTCTGGCAGCTTCTTCTATAGAGCTTTCAAATTTCCCACATTTACAGATATGTTTGGTCAAGGGTCTCAACTCTGCCTAGCTCACTGGCCAATGATATGGTTGCATCCATGCTTCAAAGGGGTTCGCTGAGGTCCTCTGACTGGGTTTGAATCTGACCCATGGTTATCATGTCCAGGGACTTGTTTACTTTGAGCTGGGCTGGTCAAGCTGATATCTGTTAAGCCAAATCATCTGTGCAGTTATAGACCAGCTATATCTGCCACAGGGGAGGGCAAAGGGATTCCTACCATGGTTAGTAAAGGCAAGAGAAGGTTGCAAACACACCACACTTAAATCAATTTCTGTACTTTATTCCATGACCAATCCACTGTCTGGGATCAATTCACCCACATTCAAGTCATTAGCCCAGGATCCATCTCACTTACCACCAATGCCATCCTTCCAGGTGAGCTGACAGATGGGCTGTGATGTTCCTGAGACCACACTCAGCAATGACAGCTCCTGATACTCTGACAGCATTCTCTCCTCCTTCAGCCCACTGTCCACAGCTTTATCAACATTTGGACTGCCAATCCCCAGCAGAGAATGATGCCTGAGGGCTCTGGGCCTATTTTGGGAATCTTTCACCCTCCTTGGGACCTCTGACAAAGCAGGATCAGCTGCCAGCAATCTGCCAGGAAGAACAAGAAGGCAGTTTCCATCCTCTGGAGCTGTAGGAATACCTCGACACCCATTCATCCCTGTTTCGACTGCCCTCAAACCCTGATGATCCGAGAGAGTTTCCCCTGCTCTCTCACTCCCTGACACCGCAGTGACAACAGTGCAGGCCCTGGGAACCCTGCAAGGGCTGTCACAGTTGGGCTTTCCTGGCCTTTTGAAAGGAACTGCACCCATTGTGGTTGTTCAGAGGGGATAGAGGAACTCTGAGCTGGCAGGATCTGCTCATTGAAGGAACCCAGTTTGGACTGTCCTTGTTGTAGTATGCACTGTTAGAGTGTTGCTACCTTGCTGTGTTTGTTTGGGACAAAGAGTTGACTGGGAATAAGTTTCATCCCTTTGGGGTTTATAGTAGGAGACTCCCCTTCTTTCTGTGTGTGCTGGTGAGGAGTCCCCTCTCCTCAGTTCCATTCATGAGCAAGGTGACCATGCTGTGAAATGCACATTTACAGCCACACTTGCTCTTTTTTAACAGGTCCTTTTGCTCCTGGCAGAAACACCAAACACCCCCTCAGCAAATGTTAGAGGCAGGAGGCAGCCAAGCTCTGCTTTTCCTTAGCGAGGCTCAGCCCACCCATCAGTGTGGTCCTGCCATCCACTGAGGAGCTGAGGGGTGTGTGTAGTAATGTGTGGCCCAGGAGTCAGGTATGTGGCACAATCTGTCCTCTATTTCTTAGACCAGAACCCTGGAATGGTGTTAAAGCGCCAACAGGATCACCCTGAACCTTTCAAATGTGGTTTGCTGTGGAGGGAAAGGGGGAGGTGAGGCAGAGGAGATGGAAGGGAAGAGTGCAAAGCTCTTTATGCCAAACGGAGAGGAGATCATGACCCTTTAACTTGGATACTCCCCCCCACCGCCCCCAAACCAGGCAGATTGGGATGTTGGCATGGGAGGAGCAAGGATTCTGTCAGTGTCATGTGTTTCCTTTCTCCACAGCTGCCACTGGATGGGAGTAACATGAAGCCCCAAACACCACAGGTGTGTGGTGTGGCCATGCAGGGAGGAAGAGAAGCCTTGAACCCGATACTTGGCACCACCCCAAGCTTGGACCAGCCATCCCAGGGAGGGATGTCACTGTGTGTGTCTCCAGCATAGGCATTGCCCAGGAGGTGCCACCTGCTCAGGCATTGCTGTGAGAAGAGGACAGTGGCTCAGGAGTGACTGCAGGAGGAGCAGAGCACCCACTGCACTGAATCCCCCAGACTCTTGTGAAGAACCAATTTACAGTCAGTGCTCTGAGGAGAGATCTTTAGACCCATGTTTGGATTTCAGACAGCCTTTGGATGTCATCTTTCCCTGTTCCCTGAAAGAGCTGTCATCTCAAGGTTAAGAAATAAGCAAAAAATACAATGCCAAGAGCAAGGCCTCCTCCACCAGCTCCCAGAAGATCCAACTGCTGCATGACAGACTCACATCATCACTTGAAAACTTTCCCAAACATGGCTCCTCTGCATAATTTGTTTCTGGCCCAGGTGGGCACCAAAATGCAGACACTGAAATTTTTCTGAATGTATCCCTTGGTTACTTATTCACGTGGCTGTGGTGGGATCTCTTGTTACTGTTACTGGTTGATGTGAAGGTGCAGTGTGAGGAGGAGAAACTGCTCTCTCATAAGACATCTCCTTTGTGGCTCTAGGTGGGGATGTCTGGCTGATGGCTGTAAGATGTGGGTGACGGTTGCAGGTGGTTCTTGTTCAGGACATCTCAGGCTGTCCCTTCACTCTGTAGTGCCACATCCCTGTCTGGGCTGAGCAGAATTAGGGAACTGATGGACAGGCGAAGATGGCTGAGCCCCCTCTGGAGAGGCGTCAGGGTGTCATCTGCTCCCAGTCCTGCTCTGACACCAATGGAATATACTGAAAGGGAGATTAGGGTTTCCTTACTTCAGTACAGAATGGGCTGGAAACAGAATATTTATCCAGGTGTTTTATGGGTCATACTGACAGTGAATGAACACTGATGACAACTTCAAGGACTTAATTAAAAACTCTCCTGGCAGCGTGGTGCCTCTTCAGGTCCAGGAGTGTGCCCTTCCTGAGTCTTTGGGAATGTCCCACCAAATGCCCCACGCAGAACCTGAGGAGGGCAGACACCAGAATGGGGGCAAGAATGAGGATATTTGGTAATATTTAAGGAAGCTAGGGAAATCAGAAGTATTGTTCAGCTGCCCCATGATCATGGAATCCCTGGGTTGGAAGGAATATGAAAAACCATCCAGGACCACCCCTACCATGGGCAGGGACACCTTCCACTATCCCAGGTTGCTCCAAGCCCCGTCCAGCCTGGCCTTGAACAATTCCAGGGATCCAGAGGCAGCCACAGCTGCTCTGGGCACCCTGTGCCAGGGCCTCCCCACCATCACAGGAAAAGATTCCTTCCCAATATTTAATAATTCTGCTGCAGAGAACAGAAGTTTCCCAGCCTGTGTCAGTGCATGACTGGAGGAGTTGATGTAGCCCGTGAAGCCCATCGCAACCACCCCAGAAGGGGCAGAGTTCTGTATTCCTTCTGGAGTTACTTCTTATGGCTCCAACCAGCCAGGCCAGCCTTCCTATGGATCTAGGCCAAGGACTACAGTTGCTAGAAGGTGCTGCAGAGATTTCATATTCCAAGAAAAAGGGAGTCATCATCCAAAGGTTCTGTGCCTGGGTTTAGAAGAGAAAGATTGAAATGAATCTGCTCAGAAAATGAATCTGCTTTAAATCCTGGTTATTTTAGAACTACATCAAGCTCATGACAGAAAAGATGTCCTGCCATGGCTAATCCTGGTTTTGGATTAGCTGGACCAGGGTTGGGAATTAAGCCAAATGGAGTCAGAAACTCCTGCTACCAAGTGCTGGCTCACAGTTTGGGAACACCACACACTGCTGTGCCTGGTGGGATGCTGGGCTGTCACTCAGCCATTGAAATGCACTGCCCTGATCCTGGTTCCTTGGCACACTTCCCAGGGAAGGAGGTCAGCAGGATAATAGGGCCCATTAAGTGGGCTTGGAGGCTGCCCTGCTAAACGACGTTTGGTTGGGGCTTGAGGCAGTAAAGTTCCCAGGAGGGAGGAGATGGAGTGGTAACATTCCACAGCCCCACAAAACCCTGCTCATCTCCCTGTGCCAGAGACAGCACAGGACAGGCAAAGCTCGGGAATTAGCATTCCATGGGGAAAGCCAGTGGGCCTGGGACTTGGAGCTTCTCCTCTGCCAGCAGAGAAATCCACGAGCTGGATGGGAGCTGTCTGGACTCATGGGCTGCCATCCTGCACAGTCTTCCTTGGCAAAGGCTCTCAGCTCCACCAGCAGAGCTGGCTCAGGGTTTTCCAGTTCAATTAGCTTTTGTCTGCTTTATTGAGATTTGGGGCTAAAGTGCAGACTCTTGTTACTTCAGAAAGTAGGTTTAGGAGGAAGAATATTCTGTTTGCCAATGGTACAGCAAATCCTGGATAGTTTTGTTTACTATAATGTCAAATAAGATTTTTCCTTTCTTTTTTAATAACCTCCTTTTTTATTTTATGCAAACCTCTACTCAGAATAGATCATCTCAGACCAAAATATTCTACCTCAGAGAATTCCCTCTCCCTCTTCACAGCCCTATTTTTGTCCCTCTCCACCTTCCACCTCCCCAATTTTTGCTGGTTTTATTTTATTTTAATTTCCTTTTTTTTTTTTTTTTTTTTTTTTTTTTTTTAGGAAGAGCAACTGGCAAAAAGCTGGGGTTTTCAAGAGAGGCTTGTAAGGATTTTTTTAAGACCATACCTAGCAGTTCTCTGCAGGCTCAGGGAACTCAACCCCAGTTCATCTATTCCTCCTTTCCCAGGGGCTGAATGTCCCTTTCACCCCATACCTGCACTGAACTGAGCAAACGAGCAATTGGATGGTTGGCTGGTGAATAAAGGAAATAAGGAACAAACATGATCCTCATATCATTAATGAACTGAAAAAATAATTTTAAAAAACCCTGAGAGATGAACTGGATAAATCTCTTACAATTCTGGCTTTTTTTGAGGAATGTTCAGCTAATAAGTCCAATTGAAGGAGGTTTTGAAATGAAACATCACTTCAAATGAGAAATAATCAGAGCTTGTTTGTTCTCAAAGTGGTAGATTGACACAAACATGAAAATCCCCTGAAATGTTTATGTTCTTATTTTTTCCAATTAACAGCTTGAATTTACAGCATGTATTAGTAACAAAATAATTTAGGTTTTTTACACTGGAAAAATTGATTCTATCTCCCTTTCTCCAGACTGACAGAGCTTTACCTTCTTCTTGTTACAATCTTATTCTGCTGCCAGATTTCAAACAAATCACAGACTTATTGTTAAAAAGTAATCAAAAGGAAGGAGCACCCAAAAAAGCTGTTTGCTCTGATGAAGTGAGGCCGTTGCTTTGCACATGAAAGTCAGCATTATGAGTAAACTCGAACATAGTCTTTTTCTTGAGTCTTGCCCCTAAATCAGTATTTCAGCCGAGGATGTGTCTCAGATGCTGAGCAGCATATGTGACACTGGCTGGCACAACCTCTCCAATGACCCCTTCTCCACCCTTCTTGGGTGCGTGGGGGCTACAGGAATTCAGAGTTGTTTGGAAAGCAGCGCCATGCATTCCTCTAATCCTGTCCTTCATTAAAAAACTTCTGTGGTGGGTGTTATAAATGAGACAGCTAGATTTGAAAAATAAAAATAAAAAATAAATTTTATTTTTCGCGTAACAGTGAACACGGAAAGCCACGATAAAAGGACAGCCCCAACCCCGGGATCAAGACTGGGTGAACCTATGGACAGGCCTCTATCACACCTGCCCCGTTTACAAATCTGACCACCAGGAGTCCAGTTTTTATACTATTTATTTTCCCCCAGGCAGGGTTCCTTTGTCCACCTTTGCTACGATTGTATATTCATGTGTCCTCTTTTGAGACTGTATTCCTTCTGAATAGATTTCCAGCAGAGCTGATGAATTGATGAGGTTTCCGAGGAGGCAACATTGGGTTTGCCTGGTTGTTGAGGCTTATCTGATTTGGGTATCCTTGTTTAATCACCATTAATGGTCCATCTCCGAGGTTGTGACTCTTTGTTGATTTCTTTTCTCTCTCTGCTGGAGCCACTCATCTCTGAATGAAACCCAGCCTTCTCGGAATTGGCTTCTGCTTTCTTATTTTTATATTACTTTAGTTTAGCATGAATTATTTAATACAGTACGTTCCCCATAACAGTGGGGACGTTCAAGATGGCAGCACTGAAGGGATGGGATTGGGGAGTAGCACAGGGAGGCCCTTTCAGGACATTCCCAGCTGAGGAAGTCTGTGCCAGATAGCACAGAGAGCATCACAGGACGAGTTTAGACTGAAACTCTGGATATCTAAAACTAAGCAAGAAACCCCACCCTCAGCTCCTCTGCTCCCATCCTTTTTTGCAGTGCTCTGTTTTCCAGATAGGTTGTAAAGATCAGTGCAGCCTTCAAGTGCAAGAGGGAGAGCAAAGAAGAGAAAGGCAGAATGAGTTCTCCTGGTGCATGGGGGACAAGAGGAGGAATAACAGGTTTAAGTTGTAGCAAGAAAGATTTGGGTTTGATGTGAAAAACCACCTAGCGAAGTTTGACAGACAATTTGAGCCCGAGGAAGCAACATACAGACCATGGAATCCTCCTCTGGCACAGGCCCCTGCTCACTCTACACATATTACATGGGGCACATCTGTGGGATAACACACCTCCCTGGGAGCAGGATAACTCACACCTCCCTGGGAGTGAGGATTTCTGGAACACTTGGAGCTGTGCCAGACTCCAGCAACTGGCTGAATGTTCTCTTTTGGCAAATGACAGAGCTCTTTCCACGTCTAGAGCTGAACAGGTTCTGCTGTGCCTGAAGAAGTCCTGTGTTGTCACCCAGGTGATATTTGTGACCAGGAGGTGCTGAGTGTAAGCAAGTGATGGCTCTGAAAGGTGTGGAGCAGTCCAGCTCTGAATGAGTTAAATGTTTCCTGCTGAAGTCCTGGAATATTTTATTTCTGTTTCCCTCCAGTGGAAAACTTGCTTCTGAAATAATTTATTGGACATTGACAGAATGTTTCTCTTCCTGCTTAACACAAAAAAAAATTTGAGGTAAGAATTAATCTCGCGTGCAAGTCACAAGTTTGGCACAGAAGCCGTCCAGCTAAGTTTGGGCTCAAAGTGCCTTTCTCAGTTTTAGTCCTTGAGCTGGAAAGCCGAGTGCAGGCAGCAGTGCCAGTCTGGAGCACACACACAGGAAATCTCTCTAGGTTTGATCCCTCTTCCTCACTGTAGCAGGAACAGGAAGAGACAGTGCTGAACTCCCCAGGCTGGTGTCTTTGTAAAGCTTGAAAGAGGAAGGAACTGACAAACCTCTGAGCTCTGGGCTTGTGGCCTTTGATGAATTTGCTCAGTCATCTTGGTGTGAATGCTCTGCCAGATACTGAGGAACACAGAGAACACAGGCTTTGAAAAGCCGCCAAGCCCCAGCACACTCTCCAGGGGTGCAAAGAAGCTGCCTCTGCCCCATCCTCAGAGTCCCCTCCTCAGCTGTGGGAGCCCCAGCCCACAGCAGGGCTGAAGCCTTTTGCAGCCTTTAATGGATTTAATCCCATTAAAGCATCCACTCTCCATGGCAGCAGAGCACGGACACCCCTCTTCAGGGCTGGGGTCACCAGTCTCAGGAGAGGCCATTCCCGAACCAGGCCCTTTCTGCAGTCCAGCTCACCTCAGTCCATCATCCCACTAGGAACCAGTCCCCTCGGCTGGCAGGAAGGTGCTGCAGCTGTCAGTGCTGAGCTACAGGCAGAGCATCTCCCCTGTCCACAGGGACTTGTGGCTCATGGGGCCCGAGGGCAGCAGGGGAGGTTTTAATCCAGGGGTTTCTGAGCTGGTGGATGTACCCTGAGGGCTCAGGGATTTCTGGGGCTCTTCATCAGCAATCGCAGGTCAGTGCAGCATGAGTGCGTCTGGGTTCAGGTGGAGGTGTTTGGCTCTGCAGGGGAGGAGGATCCTCCCTCTCTGTGCTCAGTCAGCCCTCCCTGTTTATTTGGCTTTAGAGGGCACAGGGAATCTTCCCACACCCTGCCTCGGGCCTGCCCTGGGCTGGGGGCCCATTCACACTCCCAGAGTCTCCAACTCCAGCTGGGCTTTTGGCAGCTCTGTGCTGGGAGCAGGAGTTATACAGGGGATTTAGCCTAAATAACCATTGGGCCTGCCTGGGGCAGGGAAGAGGCAGAAAGAAAGGAGAGTACCATCTCTTTTGAGAGAAGAGAGGAAGAATAGGGGGTGTTTTCCCCTTCCTGAAGAGCAGTTTCCTCAGCAGGACTTTGACAGCAGCTCCTTGGTGGCAGGAAGGAGGTGCCTGGTTTGTCTGGTTGCGACCTTGACCCTTGTCCCAGTGTCCCTGAACCACAGGATGTCACCACAGAGTATCCAGAGGCAGGACAGAGACCCTGAAGCCTCTGAAAACACAAGCTGGGGAAGATTCTGCACCCAAACTCTCCACTCTAATCCAGACTCAGCTTTCAGAAGCATTGCCTGGGGTAGGTCCCAGCTTTGGGTCCTCCACAGTAACACAATTTGCTCTTCAGAGATACATCCTGCCCACCAAGCCTGTTGCCTCAAGGAGTATCCATGACAGAGACAGAAAGATCTCATTCCTGAGAGGAGCAAAAGAAAATACTTTAATTATCAGCCAAGTCCAACAAAGCAAATACATCCAGGTTAATGAGCATCCCAGTAGCACACACCTTATCTAAGCAGGTAGATATTTCCTTCCTAATAGAAAAGGAAAGCTGTTGACTGGGCAAAAGTTCTTTTAGGGACTTTCTTTAAGCAATTAAATTGCTAATGAGGCTGCTTAGTTCTCCCTAATTTTCTTGCACTATCTTCCCAGTGAGGCATCCCCATGTTCCCAGGGACCACTTGACAAACAGGGTCAAGTTTTATTCCTTGGAGGTAGCTGATGGAATTTGGGAGGCTCAAGGCTGGCAGGGAGGGGGTGGCGGGACCCTTTCCCTTTGGGTATCAGGGCTCCAGCTGTAGGCTCTGATTTCTCTGCTCTGTCTTATGTCCACAAATCCAGCTAGAGCTGCTTGTGTCTAAACTCTTCTGTGCGGTGAATGGTGTTTTTTCCAGTGGCAGCTATATCTATTTAACACACACATTGTAGGTACATTCCTTTAGAGCCTCCTTCCCACCTGAACTGCTGGGCAATGTCTGCTTCTCTTTAATGCAGTGCTAAAGGGCAGGGACCTCTGCTCTCTAATCGCTTAAATGCTGTGAGCCACGGAGTGTTTCTGCCTTTCAAGAGTGAAAACAAACCAAAAAAAAAAAAAAATCTTTTTGCCTAAAACTCAGAACCAGGATTTCCAGCCTAGCTGAAACCAGGAATTTTCTATTCCCCCTGCAATGAAACTCCTACCTTATTGAGAGGAGGGTCCTGATTGGATTTGGGTTCAGCAGGAACCTTGCAGTGTAGTTTTCTTATTCTGCCAAGCACTGAGGCTTCTGTGGATGTGACTGGGCTTGCAAGTGCTCAAGCTCTTCAGGGGAATTGCTTGTCATCCTTGGCTGCTCTACAGCTGTAAACATCACAGAGACAAAGGCTTTGGAGCGCTGTACTCATATTGTACCTACTCCTGCTCATAGTTAACAGGAGATGGACTGCAGAAAAAAGAACAGAATTCACAGTTTTCCTCTTCTTCCCCCCCGCCCCCACCAAGAGGCAGTGAAATCTTTGCTATTTCCCACACCCACTGCTTTTATTATTTTATCAGTGCTCAGCAGTGCCACAAAAGTGATGGAAACACAGGATGGGCTTTATGAGCCACCACCAGACATGGCTACAGATCTAATTATAGATTTCTGAAATTTGCATTAAAGTGTTTGGAAACCCTGCGCAAGGGTAGAACATGGCTGCACTAAATAGGAACCACAGCAGTCTCTTGCCCAACTTTTTGCAGCTTGAGTAGAAAAGACAAGAAAAAGATGGGGATAAATTAACTGGTACCAATTATGTTGTGCAGGAGAAGAATGGAGACCAGGACTGAGTCTGTCCCATGGATCTGTGGTGCAGCCAAGAGGAGAGCCTGGCTGCAAAGCAAATGGATTTGTCTGTCTGATCATTTGATGCCATGTTCTTCCCAGTGTCCCAGTGGGAAGAGGAATGCCAAGAACAGGAATTTATTAAATATGGAATCTCAGAATGGCTTGGGTTGGAAGGGACCTTAAAGCCCACCCAGTGCCACCCCTGCCATGGGCAGGGACACCTTCCACTATCCCAGGTTGCTCCAAGCCCCATCCATCCTGGCCTTGGACACTTCCAGGGATCCAGGGGCAGCCATAGTTTGTCTCAGCACCCTGTGCCAGGGCCTCCCCACCATCACCACACTCCCAATATTCTATCTAAGCCTGCCCTCTGTCAGTTTGAAGCCGCCACTCTCTGTGCTTCCTGACTCTCTCCAAAATCCAAAGAAACCTGTGCAGATGTTCTAGAGCTCAGGGATATGTGGAAACAGGGAAACACACCTGAGAAAAGTGACAGCAGATGCAGAGAAGGACAAAGAAGGGACCAAGGAGCCAGAGGCAGCTGCTGAGGGAGTCCCTCTGCTAAAAATCAGCAGATAATCAGCACATCTAATCATGTGTGATGGGCTCCATCTCCTCAGCTCTTCAGAGCCAGCAAATCTCTGCACTGCTATTGATTTTCTGTCTGGCCCTTCAGGGATGGTGCTCACTGAAGATAAGAGCTTCCATCTCGGGCTGCAGCTGAAGGAGGCAGGGAAGGCTCTCAGTGCTGGAGCAGAAGCTCCTCCTGCTCAGAGCTTGCTGCAGAAAGAGGAATCATATGCAAAAACCTGCTTGCCTGGGGCGTTTGTGTGTGCCCAGCAATGCAGCAGGAAAGACTGAGTCCCTGCAAGTCCCTGAGCATCTTGTCATAGGGATTGATGGCCCAGGGATGTGGGAGTCAGCTGGTTAGGGGTTGCAGGTGCCATCACTACATGCTGGATGTCACAGTTCACTTGGGCTAAATAAAAAGTTACTCTTATTCAAAAGCAAGAAAGGATCTCTTTCTTATTTATAGAGGAAAAAAAAAAAAGTTTGTTTCAATGTAATGGAAATCCTCCATATCCTTATGATATAAAAAGCCTTCGATGAGTTGACGTTTTTCTAATGGGAAAAAAATTTGTTGTCAAAAGAATTTCACTCATTTTACTCCACTTCAACGAGCCCTTGTCACTCCTTGTTAGTTTGTTTTACGCTTGACGGGAGCAGGAGATGGAGGCACCAGCCTGGACCACTGCCCTTCTCTGTCCCCTCCCCTGTCTCAGCTCTGCCCTGCTGGGGCAGGAATCCGGCTTTTGGGAGTCAGGAGAGAAATCCCTGTTAGACTCCCTGGTTCATCCCCAGAGCTGCTCACAGGCTTTGGGGTCCCTCTCCTCAGGTATTACTTCATGTAGTCCATGAACCAACTTTTAACAGGTTAGTAGCCTAAATTGAGTTTGCTGCCTTTGTTCCTGCCAAGAGGCCTGGAGTCACCTCACCAAAGCTGGGAGCTGGAAGAGAAGGCTCAGTGAATGTTAACAGCTGCAGGGGCGTTTTCCACCCCAAATGCTGCCTGGGGGGCTCTGGAGTGGGAAGATTTAGGAAAAGTGGCAGGAGCAGCACACACCTGCCATCCTAGATGTGAAGGGTGGAGAGAGACAACCCCATGAGGAGCAGCTGAGGGAGCTGAGGAAGGGGCTCAGCCTGGAGAAAAGGAGGCTCAGGGGGGACCTTGTGGCTCTGCAAACTCCCTGACAGGAGGGGACAGCTGGGTGAGTAGGGCTCTGCTCCCAGGGAACAGGGACAGGAGGAGAGGGAACGGCCTCAGGCTGGGCCAGAGGAGGCTCAGGGTGGACATCAGCAGGAATTTCCCCATGGAAAGGGTGGTCAGGCCTTGGCAGGGGCTGCCCAGGGAGCTTTGGAGTGCCCATCCCTGGAGGTGTCCAAGGAATTCCTGGAGGTGGTACTCCATGCTCTGGGCTCTGGGCTCTGGCACTCTTGCTCTGGACAAGGTGGAGATTTGGCACAGGTTGGACTGGATGATACTGGAGGGATTTTCCAATTTAATGATTCTGGGATTCTGGGATTCCCTAATCCTTGTGCACCACAGGAATGCCCTGCTGTGGGATGTTTGTTCTGCGATATAAACCATATCCCTGGGATGTTTAGAGAGGGAAGAGGCAGGGCTCTCTATCTTCTCCATAAAAATGTGAGAGAGCATCTGGAAAAACTGAGGGATTGGCAGAAACCACCTTCATTTTAATCTTTCATGAACAAACACAGGGATGCCTTGGGGAGGTGCATATTAATGACATATTAAAGCAGTATAAAACAGTCAGTGCAACAGGTACCACACTCCAGCCCCTCTCCTGGGGTCCCTGAGATTCACTTTATCAGAAGTTATTTACAGCAGTGTCTTGTCCTATTATCCAAACAGACTTTTTGTCCCCATTTCAGAATGTGCAATGTTCCCATGGTTGGCAGGAAGGCTGCCCTATGCTGAAAGAGTCAGATTAAACACTGGGTGATATTCCTAGGCTATTTAAATGGAAAAACTCCTCAGTGGTGTTGCTTTTCTCACAGCCTGAATGCATTTTCTCTTGCATGGTTGAAAGCACAAATTGTGTTTAATCCTACCCCCACAATTCCTCATATCTCTATGCCCCGAGCGTACCAGGAATAGCAAACTTGCACTCATCCTTTTGAATTCAGCTCCTTTTGGATTAGTGACTTGTTTGTGGATTCTCTCTTGAAGTACCTGGGTGTATTTGCTAAATAATTTGGACAAACTTCAGCTCTGGCAGGGAGTTAACGACTCCCCAGCTGCCTTTACCAGGAGAGGGGCTGGGAATGTACACTCCAGATTACACAGCTGCCAGCTCCGCTGATTTCATCATGAATCTTGCAAAACTTCATGTTTTCCTAAAAGCCTCAGCTCCTCAGCTGAAATGTGAACCTGCCCACTGATGTCATTACATAGCTCTGTGATCCAAGCTGCAGAAGAGAGGCTGCAAGAGACTGAAAAGGCTGAAAATCCAACCAGAAAATGGAAAGGACTTGTGGTCATTGAAATCTCCTTGCTTTAAAGGCAAATCTCATTATTTTGTGGATAACTGGCTGGCTTGGTTGGACTTGTGGAGGGTCAGAGATCTGAGCCCCTCCCCAGGCAGGCACAGACACAGACCTAAGCAATGACCAGCAAAACCTGAGCGTGTTGAGCTGTCTCCAGGAGAGAGAGGTAGGGCTCATATGCTGCTTTTCCACAAATCCCTTGGAGCCGCCAAATCCTCTGCTTCTCCGCCAGCCCCTAATGGGGCTCTGCCCACCCTCTGCTCTCTCCCTGAGTTCTGCAGTGCTCAGATCCATCCTCTGAGCAAGATCTTCCTTGCAGTGTCTGGTTCCAGGTGTCTGAACCTTTAAAAGAGGCAAAACTCCATGTTCATCCCCAGAGATCTTGGTGTCTTGAGGTTCTCTTTTGCACTGTCCCCCAACATGTGGAGAGACAGACAGAGCAAATATTTGACAAAATACAGTGTGAACACCTGCAAAGCCAGTGCCCAGCCTGTGCCAGGTGCTGCAGCCCTGGCTAAACCCTCTCAGTGTATTTAGAGAAAGTCTGAGGGTGTATGAGAAGATGTGTGGAGAAATAACGAGTGCTTTAATGCCAGCTGTTAATCACATGATGTCTTGGATGGCAGCAGAGCAAGAATCCCTGCTCTGCACTTCCCAATGCCACTTCCTGTCCCCTCAGTGGGAGCTCAGCAAGAGAGAAAATGTCCAGGCAGGGTGCTTGTGATGTGTCACATCCATCACTGCTCAGTCAGGAGGGATTGTGGAGATGCCAACAAGAGGTTTTGTCTGTGGAACTGCTTGGATTTGCATAAAACACTGAGATTTGTGCTTCCAGGATGCAGGAATGCCTGGAAATGGTTGTTATGGCAAACAGGGCAGGCAGCAGTGCCTGGCAGGGGGAGTGAGAGCTGGGGACAAAGTGGTTCCCTTCCCAACGCTGAATTCAGTGGGGTCAGGGGCTGGGAGAGGCAGGAGTGTTGCTTGTCCAGACTGCATCTGAGAGTGGATACAGATATTTTCTGGCAGGTTTTCACCCCAAAGAGGTGCAAAGATGTACCTGGACCAGACCCCAAAGTCCTTCAGGCTTTGTCCAGTGACTCTGTGGTGAAGGAACCTGAACTGCCCCACAGATGCAGGACAGGCCACTATGAAGGATCTCCAGGCTGTAGCCTCAGCAAGCACTGGAAGGACTCTGGAAATAGCTCCTGGTCTTTGTCTCCTGAGAGCTGGGGCCTCTTCATGGTCTGGGTTGCATCCCAGCTTTTTCACCTGACCTGCTGCTTTAACCTGTAACTAAACCTCTGCCAAGCCAGAGAGAGGGAGAGCCTAGATGTGGTGGGACAATGAGCACACAGCTCATTCAAAGGGAGAACTAGTCATGAGGAGATCACTGAGTCTCTTCCACTGGAGGAAGGAGCAGATATTTTTAAAAGCAGCTGTGTTTCCATAGAAACCCTGGGAAAAGGTCCTGCAATCTTATGGGAGAAGGGTAATTTTCAACCAGTCCACACAGCTGCCAACAATTTCAGTGTTGAAGGAGATACAAAACCCCTGTCCCACAGCTGAGTTAGAAGGGGAAGTTACTTTTCTTTTATCAAAGCTTTTCCAGACACATTCCAGTAGCTGCCTTTTCCCTCCACATTCCAGGTGATGCTATGCTTTGCATGGAGCTCACAGCCTGCTTTTGGGCAGAAATGTGCTTGATGTCTGTGGAGAACCAATCCCAACCTCCCCTGCTCATCCTCTGACCTGGGTGTAGGTTAGGACTGGGATATATACTACAGCTGCAAGGTTCATTATTATAGGTCTGCAAGCATGTGCAGCAGCCTGTGGAAACTTCTCCCTTGGTCTGACCATGACACAAGAGGACTTTCTGAAAAAAAGAAGACACAATTTAACCCCCTCAGATGTGCTTCCTACTGTGTGTTCAGCCCTCTGAAGAACAGCTTTGTGCCGGGAATCAGGGATGAGGGATTGGACTCCCAGCATTCATCAGGGTGAGATAAATCCCACCTAGAAATGCTTCACCTGAAGCTCAGAGATAGTGAATGACTTGCCTGTAGATAAACAATGGGGGACTGGGGACAGTGGGCAAAAATCTTATTTCTTCTCAAATCAGATGATGTCAGACTTCTGCTGTTTGTGGGCCACAGCAAACAGTGCTGCTCTCCAGTCAGGCTGGATAATCCTTGCAGGCTTAAGTGGAAAATGTCAGCTCACCAAATCAGCAGCACCATCATCGCTTGAAATTGGTCACAAGGCCAATCCAGTTTTGCTCTCACTATTTGGCACCCCATAGCAGGCCAGGGATGATAATGAACTGCACCGCACTTGACCCTTATAATTCAATTTTCTGCCTTAGTGAAGCATAAGAGCCATATTTTGAAAAACCCATTGTACTCAGGGTACCTTTGGCCTGGGAGTCCAGGATTAGAGACATAAAGTGAAACAGCCCTAAAGTGGTAAAACCACTGGCTCTCTGTGACTGATTTTAGGACAGGAATGTTTTGCACATGAAATACCTGCTGGATGTAAAAGCACTTTTTGCCAGAGAGATTAATTTTTTTTCTATTCAGGGCAGATGAGAGCATGTGAAAATTGACATTCTTGAAAAAATTAAATTTCTCTTCATCCACAAGGAGACTTTCTGCTTAAATCTCTGTGAACCTTTCACTTCCAACTCAAAATGAAGCGAAAGATGGGAGGATTTGATTTACTCACCTTGACACCAAGAGCACCTTGATCTGGTTCTGAAATTATATTTCATTTTCCAAATGCTTTACAGCAAAGTCCTTTCAAGTCTGAAAAGAAAAATTTTGACTTAAAAGGAGTGTTGTAAATATTCCATCTTGGTGGCTTCCACTTCCCCACTATGTTTTCTTTATAAATTCATTTACAAAAGGGATTTGGAGTTCTGCACTGGATCTTTTCTGACCAAGTGTTTCCCTGAACTCCCAGCCAGGCCCCAGGACTGTAAAAAGCTTTCCAAGGCAGGTACATTTGCAGTACAGCAAATTGCACAGATTTGACACTGGCAATGGTGAATAAAATCCTTTCTACACTTGTTAACTCTGGCAGAAGAAATTAGTTAAGCTCATTTGTCTCCTTCCTGAGATTAATTTTTCATTTTCTCTTCCAAGCTTATTGAAGTTTGTGAAATTATTTTCTGGTGTTTGTTCAGTCAATAAAAACTGCGGCTGACTTTGGATTCAGCACAAAGACCTGCCTGGCACCAGCCCCATACCGGGGAGTGTGCACTGGGTTATCACAAAATCTCTGATTCTTATCTCATTTGGATACACCTTGGGTATTGGCTTTTTGTGTCAAGGCTGGGAATGGTGGTTGATGAATTCTGCCTGTGTCCACCTCTGGAAAACACAACCAAGAACAACTTTGAGGCTGTAAGGGAATCATCAGCAGCCTGATAAAAACTCTCAAACTCCTTAGTTTAAACTCATAGCCACTTATTCACACCAAACTTAGATTTCACACAGCCTGACACTTCAGTCTGAGGCTCCATGGCCTGGAAAGTTTTTGGGCTGAGTTAATAATTTAATCATGGAAAATCCTGAGCTGGAAAGGACCCCCAAGGATCATCCAATCCAACCCCTGGCCCTGCACAGGCACCCAAACAATCCCCCCTGGGGATCCCTGGCAGTGCTGTCCAAACATTCCTGGAGCTCCAGCAGCCTCGGGTTGGGACCATTCCCTGGGGAGCCTGGGCAGTGCCCAGCACCCTCTGGGGGAAGAACCTTTCCCTGAGCTCCATCCCAACCCCTGACACAGCTCCAGCCATTCCTGGGGTCCTGTTCCTATCACAGGGAGCAGACATGTGGATCCAGAGAACTGGATCCAAAACAATATTTCAAATTTCAGAGTTTAGTTGCCAATTTGTAAAAAAGGGGAGGAAAAGTCTCCTGTGACATCTCAAGCATCCTGTGGAACAGAGACGTAATTACCTTCTTCCCTGGGCATCTCTCAGAACCTGAGATAATAACTCCAGTAAACCTTCAACAGGACAACCTGGTCTCATGGAAGGTGTTCCTGCCCTTGGCAGGGGGTTGGAATGAGAGAACCTTTAAGTCCCTTTCAACCCAAACCATCTGATGAGTCTGTGATTCTACGACTTCTCCTGTAAATTGAGTATAGCAGTAATTTAACAAATAAATAAAGCTTTCTATTGGCTTACCCTGTCAAACAGGGGGATGAATTAAAAGGAAAACTGTTTCTTAAAACATCTCAGTGCTTAGAAATTGTAGGATGTGTCTCTGTGTCCTTTGATTGGGAAAGTGGGGGAGATAAGGGGGAAATCTAATAAGCTGCCAAACACTGGAAGAATTAGTAAGTATGGATCATTCTTATTGGCCTGACCTAGAGTGCCGCAGAATTCATTGGGAGTCTCAGCACTGAGCTTTCTGAGGATGCCAGGCTGAGGAGAAGAGGAATAGATTGACTTTGGGAAGTCAATGGGGATCTATTGACTTGTGCTGCTAAAAGCCTGCCTGCCCCTCACTGTATCAAAGCAAGGGGCTGGGAAGGGAGCAGCCTTTAATTAGGAGCAAGGCAGGTTTGAACACCATACTCCTATCTCCCCCTAATTAATCCCAGGATTAATTTTAAAGCTTACTTTGTTCTTTTTGAAAATTTTTATTCCAGAGATGCACTTTGCTGCAGCCAAGGAGAGCTGTGCAACATTGCTTGCAAAGGGCTGCTTGAAGAAGGTGAGCAGGCAGCAAAGAGAGATGAAATGTTCATTTTTTAAACCACAAAATAGCTAAATAAACTTTGCTGCCACTTGCAAGCCTGTCAAGTGGTGTTTCAGTGTGCTCGTGGAGGGTGTTCAGGTGTTTGGGGACAGATCTGTAATTAGAAGAAGTGAAACTTGCCATCTGGAGAGAAAATCTGCTTCCTCCTTGCCATGGCTGAGGTCGCAGGAGCTCCACATGTGCTGCCAGGAGCATTGGCTTCCGCAGACACCACTTGCTTGGTGATCTGTGTTTATCTGTGAGGGAGGGCTTCTTTTGATCAATCTGATCTGGTTTGGGTGAGGTGTTTGCTTTTCCTGCAGGGAAAGTCAGGCTGATTGAAAATAGTCCGAGGTATGGGTTCCACGGGATACCCCAGGACAATCCTTCCCTTGCTAGCTCACCTAAGAGCACTGCCCTGAGACAATTACTGGCTCTCTGAGTTCTTTTGTGAATTGGTGAGATATACAGCTTTTTGCTCCAGCAGAGTTTTCCATTGACTTGGTTGCCAGGGGAAGCTCGAAACTGAGGCCCAGGGGTGGGAAAGATAAAGTACCAGAAAACCAGTAAGAGAAGCCAAGATTTATACACCAGTCTGGTGTCCTGGGAAGACTCCTGTTGCTTGTTCCATGCCCTGACCATCTCTTTGCCTCCTGGCCTCATGTTTTGGGAAGGAGAAGGAGCTTCACTCATCCCTCCTGGAACACAGCAGGGGAGGTTGTGTTTGCTGTGATTTGCATCAGGAGATTGCACATATCTCCTGCTCATCTCTCACTCAAAAGCAAGGAATACAGGTGATGAGCATGTTATTTTGGTCAGAAAAAGGTTTAAATGGAGAAAATAAAACTCCTTTTTTTAATGCTGTTGTAAGAAGGTTTCACACTCTGATCTTGCAAGTGTAACAGAAGCTCTAATGGGATCTCCAGCTTCCTGCCAAGCCCTCGGATTTGGCATCACCCTGTCATCAATATGCAACTAATGACTCAAACCATTAAATCATCCTGGGTGCCTTTTCCTGCTGAGTATGAGGAAAAGACGTGTAATGGCTATTTTGGGGGTGGGTGTCTGTTTAGCTGGAAGGACTTAGAGCTTAGAGGGATTAATGTTCCCAAATAAATTACACTGGAAATATTTTAGGTGAGTGGTTTCCTTCCCTGAAGTTGTGTCCTTGTGGCATTACTGAGGTTGTCCCAGGTTGTCCTTCCTAGTACTTCTGCCCTTGTTGTCCTGCTCTGCCCTGCTGGAGCACAGCGGGACTTTGCTGTTGGTGTCTTCAGACAGTACTGAAGATGTGAGAGATCCCCTGTATCTGCAATATGGGTGTGGCCAGCACTCCTGACATCCCAGGATTTCTTGACCAAGACTCAAACACACCCAGGAATTGTCAAAAGCTCTCAGTTACCATTTTAAAAAGCAACAAAAATTCCCATATTTTTGTCAGCTGAGTCATCCAAGTGCTTGCCTTGACTCAGGGCTGGACTTATTCTTTCCACCCTTGGGAAGCAGATGACACTCAGCATATTTTGTTTCCCAGTTTTCATTCAAATGAATCAGCTTTCAAATGAGAAGATTCATCCTGGAGAAGTCTTGGCTTTGCTGTTCTTTCTTTTTCTTCAGTACAAGAAGCCAGAATTCAGAACCAATTCATGCATTTCCCAATTTGTAACCTGAATTAACTCTTTTAGAGGCTGCTGCTGCTGCTGCTGCTAGAAAAAAATAACTTTTCCCATCTGCTTAAGGGATTATTTTGGTACAGAATTATACAAAAGATGAAGAAATACTGCTTTAAAGGGTTTCTCCGCAGAAAGCTTTAGGGTTCCAAGATCACTTGGGGAGTATCTACCATGATCTGAAGGTAATCTCATTGTTTCATCTCTACTTCTAAATATCACTCTACACATGATCAAAAATATTTGTTTGTTCGTTATTTCTGTGTTTTCATTTGAAATGAAGTGATGGACATTGAAATCTGCAATGAACCTCAAGGTGTGTGGTCTCCAGTTCTGATCAGTGGATCTTTGGAGAATAAGGAAAATATTATAGTGAATAAAATTCTTCAACTGCTTCCCTTGCATCTCCAGCAATGGGGTTTGTGTTAATGCTGGGATTCTTGTCAAAGCTTCACCGGGAAACTATTTTCCTCCCTGAGAATGCTTCTAATGGCTTTTTAAAGAAGCACCCAAATAGCTAAAGAATCATCCAGATCCTGCTGAACCATTCCAAATGGGCTCTTTTGGAAAAGGAGACAAGGATTTATGGCTGGGGAGTACTTGTTGCACTGAGCGTGGAGAACTGTGGCTCCAATAACAACAAGATTTATGGCTTCCAATAAATCAGAGCCCGAGCTGCACGAGAGCTTTTTATGACTGGAACTCTGTCAAGACATTGCAGGCACCTGAAGGTGAAGGCTCTATTTTCATGAGTAAAAGTTAGAATTGAACAGTTTTCATTGTCAGAAAAGATTCCTCAATCAGCAGTAGATTAAAAGGAAAACCAGCTCTCCCAGAGAGTTTGTTGGGTGCAAAGTACACTGAGGGCAGCAAGGCTGGAGGATTAATGGAACCAAAGGATGGTCTCAATTTGTGTTTGCAAAAGGTTCTCCTTTGGGCTTGACACCTCTTTCGGTGGCTGCTAAGAAGGTGCTGTGCTATGTCATAGAATCATGGAATATCCTGAACTGGAGGGGACCCCCTCAGGATCATCCAGTCCCACCCCTGGCCTTGCACAGGCCCCCCAACAATCCCCACCTGGGCATCCCTTGCAGTGCTGTCCAAACACTCCTGGAGCTCCTTCAGCAGCCTCGGGCTGGGACCATTCCCTGGGGAGCCTGGGCAGTGCCCAGCACCCTCTGGGGGAAGAACCTTTCCTTGAGATCCAAACTGACCCTCCCTGACACAGCTCCAGGTTGTGCTCATTGGGGTCCAAGACTCACTATGAGCACGGGAGAGCAACAAGGTAAGCCCATGTCAGAGGATGGAACTCGAGGGTGTTTAAGGTCCCTTCCAGCCCAAACCATCCTGGGATACTGTGATATAATTTCTAATAGAAAAAGAATAGCTGCTGTCAAATCTCTTTTCCCCTGGAATCTTGTGACTGTGTTATGTTGTATTCACAGAGTACCCTGCACCCCCTGATCCTCCTGAGCAAAGTTGGGGCTCTTGGCTGCCCTGGATTTCCAGGTCTCTGCTCCTGCCTGCAGGTGCTTTCCAATCTGATTGTGTTCAGGTCTTGTGTCTTCCCTCCTCACTCTCTGCTGAGGGAGAGCATCACCTTCATCTCAACCCAAAACCCCTTCCAAAAAGTGAGGTCAGCCTGCACTGCCCCAAATCTCACAGCTCCCCCTTTCCCAGGGTTTCCCAAGCCCCATCTCAGGGTAGTTGGAAGCAGACTGTGCCCTGAATGTTGCCTTCCTGCTGTGATCCTGCCCTTGCCTTGGCTCCCATGACTTTCTTTTCCTGGCTCCAGGGTTCTTCTCATCTTGATGTAGGTCTGAAGGAGTCATTCTGGGCTTGCTTTGTAGTTCTTGAGGAGCGAGATGTCCTAGAAGGAAATTCATCTTCCTTACCCTCCATCCAGTTCCCAAGAGAGGCACCTCTCATCCTTCAGGGCTGCTCCTTCTCTTGATAATTACAAAGGTGCCCACTGAGACCTGGATGGGTTTTGTTTGGCTCAGTCAGAGCAGTTAAATGTCCCCACCTGCATAATTAACCAAAACACTTACCCCAGTTCTACACATGACATTGAGTAAAAAGACTGAAAATGTCCCAGAGATGCAGTTTTAAAAGTACACTCCACTCCACTTGAGTCTAAAGTTATCCTAAATAATTCCTCCTGGCAGTTTAATGGTAGGGATTTTGCTGTAATGCGTCCTCCCTGACATTTGCAATGACCCAGTTTACTGTTTTTACAAATAATAATTTGTCTTAATTTTCTCTTTGAAGTAGCAAGGAAAAGAATAAATGGGTGAAATCCAAACCTGGTAACCTTGCTGGATGTTGTAGGTCAATAAATTATCTTCGTTCACAGCTTAGTGTTCCAGGTTTCCACTTGAGTGGATGAGGGCTCTTTTAATGCTTGTTAAAATAGCAGAGATAAGTGATTGCAGTCTGAGGGTGGAAAACATTGAATAATGCAAAGATCTGTGGATTTTGTGATTTTGCTTGGCTGGGGGAGAAAAATTCTATTATTCTTTCAGAGCTGGATAATAAAAGCTTTCCTTTCAGTTCAGACTCTCCATGTTTTTGAGCCAAACATGACTTTGACAAGTAATAATGCATTCCTGATGAAATGATCCAGTTGGACTAAGCCAGAGCTGGGCATTTCTGACCTGGTAAAAATCCAACACAGGCCAAAGATTATTCCATTCTGAAGCCAGGAAACCTTGTCAGAAACACCATTCAGAGCTGCTAGTCCAGCTGAAGTTCTGGATGCAGGTTTTCTGGATGATCTGGTAACCAAAGTTGGTGGCCAAAGGTGATTTATTTGATGGAGGCCTGATCTAAGAAGTACTTCAAATCGACATCACTGAAAGCAGGATGAGGCTTCTCAAGGGAAGCCCAGGAGTTTTAATGAGGTAAAAACGTTCATGGAATGAGCCTAACTTCCCTAATTTTATTCTTTTATCCAGACAAATAAAAATCTTCAATGCCACAGGCAACTTTTTCAAAACATCAAAAAAATTTGGCAAGAAACAAAAATTTTAAATGAAAACCAGGGTTGCCTCTCTTTAAATTTCCATTTTTCTCTGCAAACTTTCTGATGAACTGGAAGCCAGGTTCTCCAGGGCCCATTTTAGACTCCCCAAACATCAGTTTCATTTCTCCTTCTGTACAGGAGGAATGAGAATCATTTACCCAATTTCTGGGGCTCAGCTCTCAACAGAGATGGCCCTCTCTGCACTTGCACTGTCTCAGTTGCCTCCTGGAAGCAGTATCTGAAATGAGGTCCATCCATTGGAATCCCAGTGCCCTCAGTCGTGACCATGGACTCACAGCCCTGAAGACTTGCACGATTTTTTTCCTATCTGATAAGCAAGCATCATATTCAACTGTTCTAATATTTTATTGCCTTGTCAACATACAAGAAAATAATAATTACACCCTGCTCTGCAGGACTGGGAATTCTAATCAACACCAAAGCAGGATCTGTACATAATTAGAAGCTTGTTTTAGCTGCTTTTTCAGAATTTATCTCTCAAGCAACTGTCAGTGCCAGCAACATGGTTTAAGTCAGAAAATCCAAAAGTGAGACTTCATCGTTAGCAATGCTCTGCAGATAAAATCACCATTTTTTCCAAAACAATGAAGACTAAAAACTGCTGAAAAAAGTTCCCCAGATCAGTCAGAGGCACTGTGGGGTTGTCTGAAAGGTTTTGGGATTTGAATCCAGAGCCAGGATTTGTCTGTACCTAGTTGCTGTGAGATTTAGGGCTTTACCTGTCACCCCATGTGTCAGGGAAAGGGCATTGTCCCTGTTTGAAGTCTGGAGCAGGAACAGACACTGAAATCACATCCTCAGGAGTTGTTCTGGGAGCCTGAGGCACAAAAGGGGCACTTAGAAATGGAGCTGAAGAGTCCAAAGGACTTTCATTTCACTTGAGCCAGTCTAGGGTAGGCACCCAAGCTCACAAGACCTTTTCAACAGTTACTTGATCCTGGTTGCTACTTATTCTTTGAACTTGCCCGTGGTTCAGGCAGTGATGAGCCCCATCATTTCCCAAAGATCCCCCTCTCTGCTTCAGCTCCTCCCCGGATTCCAGCGGTGCCACACTCAAGTGTCCTATGGACACAGATGGATGTTGGAGCAGGTCCAGAGGAGGCCCCGGAGCTGCTCCAAGGGCTGGGGCCCCTCTGCTTTGGAGCCAGCCTGGGGGAGCTGGGGGTGTTCACCTGGAGAGGAGAAGGCTCCA
The DNA here is from genome assembly GCF_965231275.1 of Zosterops lateralis. Lineage (NCBI taxonomy): Eukaryota > Metazoa > Chordata > Aves > Passeriformes > Zosteropidae > Zosterops > Zosterops lateralis. The sequence goes on from NC_139784.1 coordinate 426,477, forward strand.
GGGCCTAAAGGGACTCCAGGGGAGCTGGGGGCAAACATTTTAGCAGGGCCTGTCACAATAGAGTGATGGTTTTCAACAAAAATAGGGTTGATTATGACTGGATATAAAGAAAAAAAATTAAAATGAGGGTGATGAGGCCCTGGCACAGGGTGCCCAGAACAGCTGTGGCTGCCCCTGGAAGTGTCCAAGGCCACGCTGGCCAGGGCTTGGAGCAGCCTGGTATAGTGGAAGGTGTCCCTGCCCATGGTAGGGGTTGGCAGTGGGTGGGTTTTAAGGTCCCTTTTCCACCCACAGTAGTCTGGAATTCTCTGATCTGGGATATTGGCCATGTCTGATGATGGAACACTCCTGATCTCCTCCAGTCTTCAGGACAGGGACTCTTCCAGGAGCAGAACTGGACAAGCTTACAGTGGGAAGAGGTGGAAAATTGCCTGGGACAAAAAATCCTGAGCAGCTTTATCCCCAGACTGCTCAGAGGGTGCTGACTGCATTGTTCTGTCTGCTCTTTTCTGCCTGGGCATCTCATTTATTCTCTCAGTGACTTTCAGTCTTTAAGCTGTTGTTAATTTAAGAAGCTCCCTTGCTCACCTCTCTTATAGATTCAAGAGCTCTTCTGGCTGAGATGGATTGGGATCCCTGGAAGGGTATTAAAATGCTCTGTATGGCAATGTTTTGCCAAGCTCCTCCAATTCCTTTTTCCTGCATCTTGCTCTGTATTTGGATCCATGGATCCAGGGCCTGCAGTGCTGCTCCTGCAACTGCACTGCCTTCATTAAGTGCACACATGTACAAAATTCTCTTCATTTTTGCCTTTTTTTTCCCCAAGCACCTGAGAAGTCTGAGCAAATGTGGGAAGGCAGGAAAAGATCTTTTAAATGCATTATAAATCCTATTTTAACTCAACTAATTATAGCTACAGTGTAATTAAAATATTGTGAAGGAAAAGAAAATAATTCTGCTGAACTGAAAGTGCATTAACACCTTGCATCTGCAGAGTTCTGAATCACTGCACCTTTGTACCTGACAGCAAAATTCTCAACAGCCTCTTCTGCCAGAAACCCCAAACATGCTGAGAACAGCCTTGATTTCCTCCCCAGGGGCAGCTCTGATCTCTGCTCCCTGTGACTGGACCAGGGAATGACCTGAGGTTGTGTCACAGGGGGATTGGGATGGATCTCAGGGAAAGGTTCTTTCCCCAGAGGGTGCTGGGCACTGCCCAGGCTCCCCAGGGAATGGTCCCAGCCCGAGGCTGCTGAAGGAGCTCCAGGAGCCTTTGGACAGGGTGGGATTGTTGAGGGGGGGTCTGTGCAGGGCCAGAGGTGGGGCTGGGTGATCCTGTGGGGCCCTTCAGCTCAGGATATTCCAGGATTCCATGATCTATGGGCTCACTGGTCCTGGTCAGAGGGAGGACATCTCCTGCTGCTCCTGTAAACTCCATCCTATTCCATTTCCTAAAGGTGAGAATAAACACATTGAAATGTTGGCAGGTACAAATCAAAATGTCACACCAGAAGAAAAATTCTTGTTTCATAAATTTTTTCCTTTTCTATTGATTGGAAAGTTCCAGCAGGAGAAAGGAAAAATGTTGAACTTGATTTCATATGCAGGGATTTTTCTTTCAGTTACAAGCAGGAGAACAAGCCATTGTGCCTGCAAAACAAATGCAACTATTTTCTGACCGGCTCTACCTTAGTGATTTCAAGACTAATAAATCTGCTGGTGGAAAAATATTATTACATTGAATATTTAACAGTCACAGGAAAGCACCAGATATGTCAAAGGCTGTGGGTAATACATCTTAGATAAATATCCTTATACAGGTCAATCAAATCCCTTCAATCCCAAAGTGGGTGAATTACTTTGCTCAGTGCCACGGTATATTCCTACTGCAAAAATGCAGGGAAGAATGGATGTTTTTTCATGGCCTTAAGTGGAGCACGGATTACAAAGCGCAGTACAGAAATTACAGAGGGAATTTCCATGCCCCATATCCCGCTGGAGGTCAGGCAGGATGGGGATGACAGTATTTCCTTCTGGCCTTAAAGAAATGTGTCTGTGAAAATACAACCAGAGCTTATGGGCCATTGGATCCATGTGCTCTGAAATTACTTTTTTAGCACTAAAAATGACATTATCTGCCAGAACAAATAAGCTGCATCTGCTGGCATCAGTGGTCAAGCTTGGAAATGGGAAAAGTATGAGGACAAAATCCCGACCTGCTTAATTGCTTCACAAATCAAAGCTCTGGGCAATAACTTCTGTTTAGGGGAAATTCAGATGAGAACTAATATTACTGCTCTCTGCAGGGGAAAGGCAGCACTTGGACAAAATGTGGGCTGTTTTTTTCTAAGTGATCCCAGTGCCAGGGCCTGACTTGCCAGAGCTCCTTGGGAAGGTCGAAGTTTTCTCCTGTTTCAGCAGTTTTGTGCAGGTCAGGGAGGATTCAAGATGGTGCAGCTTGTCCCATGGGGTGCATTGATGTCCTTCTATGTGCACCAGGCAGAACTCAGGGCACTCTGTGGTCCAGTCCATGGAAATTCAAATATCTATGGGAAAAAGAAAGATATAAATCTAATTTTCTTTCCAGGAAAACAGCTTGAGGTTTTACTAATGGGGCAGCTGGTGAAGTGTTTGTATATAAATAACACCTGGGTGAGTGTAGTGTTGGTGTTCACATGCATTAATCTTCCAGAATGTTCTGTGCAGAGAACTAAATATCTTTTCAGTAGAAGAAAAAGTTTGTTTTCTTTGAACTGAGTCGTGCATAAATCCAGTGCCAAATGACTCTGGCAGGTTCAGCCTGTGCTAGAGTGACATGAGGGCCAAGCTTGTATCTAATGGTTGGGACTTTCTGGAGAGGATCTTGAAGGGAGGGGAGCAATTCCATGTACCAAAACCAGTTGGCGCAAATATGAATATCTGGGTGCAGGGGGGGGGTTGTGTGTCTTTGCACAAACTCTGGGGTTTGGGTTTGTCTGTTTTCTGCCTGTTCCAGAGTCCATTTGTATCCTTGTCTGTCAGATCACTCCATGCTGGATGTCCCAACACTACAACCTTTGTGGTTGTGGTTCTGTGCAGCCTTGGGGCAAGTGCCAGCCCTCAGCTCCCTCTGTTCCAGCTCAGGTCTCTTTTTTTTTCTCCCTATTCTGAGCCCCAGCATGACTTTTTCCTTTTTTCTGGAGAGAGAAAGCTGCTCCATGGGTGGCAGAAGGACTTGCCCAGGAGCAGGGGGTGCTGATGGTTTGGCTGGGCTCAGTCTGAGCCATGGCCATGGCAGTGGTTCCCCCAGCAGCCCCATTCCTTACCCAGGGGATGTGCTCCAGGCCAAGGAGGAGCTGGGTTGATGCAGCTGCTTGCAAGGGAGTGTGGGGGCTCAAGGGGAGGTTGGTGTGAAGAACGGGGTGAAACCCCCTCAGCAGGGAGAGTGTTGCAAAGGTGAAGCCACTTTCCTTTTTTTCTTGGTATTATTAGAGGGTTCAAATGGAATTTAATTGGTGCTTAAGCCTTGAGCTGCCCTCAGCGTGAGAACTGCAGAGCAGCTACTGAGTGCAGGGCCAGGGACTGCTAGCTCTTACATTCCCTGTCCTCTCCAAAGCAAACAAACAACCAAACACTCCAGTAATTAACTGCACACCCGGACTGTGATGAGCAGTTCTGGGAGACATCACCCAGGAGAGGGCAGGACGAAAACGATGAGCATGAAAAAGCTGATCCAAGAAAATAATGAGCTTCTCCTGTGGAGGAGGATGCAAAAGGAATCTGGGCACTAAATTCCTATCTAGAACTGTAGAATCATGAATTTTTATAGATTGGAAAAACCCTGAGATCATCAAGTCCAACTGTTCCCCCAGGTCTGCCAAGGCCACCACTAACCATGTCCCCAAGTGCCACATCCATATGGATTTTAAGTCCCTCCAGGGCTGGGGATGCCACAGTTGACTCAACCATCACTCTCCATCATCTGCTTGGAGCAAGTGGAAAGGTGGAGTTGCAGGTGGGAATCTTGCTCTGATTGTCCATGTGAGGGCTTTCCTGCACTGCGCTGGGCCCTCCCAACACCTGAACTGCTGAGTCACAATGTCTAGGAACAACCCTGGGCATAAGGACTCAAGGACACCCTGAGGGAGATTTAGACCTGGTCTAAAAACCAGCTTTGGTTTGGACCAGCCCCAAAGGTTTTTTTCTTACAGGAATTCCTACTGAAATTCTCAAGAACAATTCCTATCCCACTGTAGAGAGAAAGAGCGAAATTGGAGTGACCTGAGCAGCTCCCCGTGACTGCAAGCAGTGCCCAGGCACAGTCCACAGCTTTGCCAATGTCAGGCAGAGGGCACTGCAGGGTGATGGAGGAATGGCATCGTGCTCCAGGCTGAGCCAAAGCAGGTCTGGGTCACGCTGCCAGATTTGCACAGAAAGTTCCTTCTCCCTGTGCTTCCTTTCAGCTGAGTCATTGCTTTGGGATAGTTCAGCAGCAGCTGCTCTGCAGGGAGACAACGAGCAGTCACCAAATGTGCCATGTGCTGGATCTGGTGCCTCATTTGCTCCATCTGTGGAATGGAGATCAATTCTCTGTTTGTCTGTAACTTCCTGGGAGATGCAGTGATGGAAGTGTTATGTGGGATAGGCTGTTCCAGGTCAGGCACAGATTAGGCTGAGAATCTGTCCCAGCTCCCTGTTCCCAGGGTTCCAACCATCTGAGAGCACAATCAAAAAAGCTCTTCCAGAAGATGTCCACAAATTCCTTTGTTGGCTCTTGTGCACTGTACTGTTGGTCCTGGCAGAGCACTCCAGGTCCTCCCATCAAAAGCACCTTTCACTGTCCCAGGGCACTCCAAGAACAGCCTGGCTTGGACACTTCCAGGGATTCAGAGGCAGCCACAACTTCTCGGGGCACCCTGTGCCAGGGCCTCAGCACCCTGATAAAAAATTCCTGAGCTCATGGAGCATCTCCTGAGTAAAGTCCTGGGTGTGGATTCATGTGTGATGGCTGCTGCAGTCAGAGAAATGAGCAGAACACCTTTTCCAAATGTGTATTCCTTGCAGACAGTCCTTGAACTTCTTCAAGTATTCCCTGTAAAAATGTGTCATCCCCAAAATACTCTGAGTCCAGTCCAGATCCACTCTGTTGATATGAGCTATAAATGTGCCGCAACAAAAAATGTCAAAACAAGAACCATCACAACAGGAGGTAAAACTGTCAAACTTGAAGGTTGGGAGGTTTAGAAGGTTCTGTTTCACATCCCACTGAGTGATTCTGCAGCGGACTCATTCCCAAGACAAACCTGAAAATCACTAATTGTTCCCCTGGGAGCAATGGAGAAACAGAATTGAGCTGGGAGGAGCCAGGAAAGTTTGGCATGGCTGCAACCTGGTCCTGGTCCTGAAGGACAGGTCTGGGGTCTGCACAGGAAAAACTCCAGATTCCCTCTCCTCTGCATGCATCTGTGCTGTGTCCAGAAGTTCATCTTTACGGGACAGACAGAGGCACCAAATTCATCTTCTTGTCCTCCCCAGGGTATGGAAAAGCCTGAGGAGTTCCCGGGATGATATTCAGATGGCCCACATAATGGGGTGATGCCTCCAGCACAGAGAAATATCATCCACGGTTGATCAAGAGAAGTCCATTGTGTTGTGTTTGTAAAGGGTTCTGGATACAGCTCTTTATGCAGTTGTTCCAAGGAAGCAATAAACTGCAAAATGCATTTTATTGGACTCTTATGAGTGCCCCAGGGGCATTGTGGTGCAGGAGCTTAGGGGGAATTGTTTTCATCTGTCTCAAATGGACTCTGTGAGCTGTTGGTGCATTGAGTGTGGAATTATTCTGGAATTATCCACTCCACCCCTGGCCAGGCACCACTGCACAAACCTCCCTGACATTTCCATTGCCATCTCCAACAGCCTTTGCTGGCAGTAGCCCCTCTGATTTCCTCCAAGTAGCCCCTCTGATTTCCTCCCACTACACTTTTAAAAACTTTATTTAAAAAAAAAACAACAACTTTGTGCAAGCTAATTTGATCTTTTGCTGCCCAAGAAAGCATAATCTGGCAGGACCATCACTGAAATAATGGATACAATCAAATCCCAAGGATTTCGGCTGTTCCAGCCATGGAAGGAAGTTGGAACTACATGATCTGTAAATTCCCTTCCAACCCAAACCATTCTGGAGTTACAGGATTATTTGGTTTTCAGCTGGAGCCTCCTGCAGATGGAAAGCAACCTAAGAAGAGATGGAAAGTGAGTTGGAAGAGGTCTTTACCATTTCTGTGTCTCTTCTTCAATGGTTGCTCACCAGAGTTGTAGGAAGGGTCCTAGAACATCCATGGAAGCTGCTGGAACAGAGGGAAATGTGTCTGTTGAGCAACTGCCTCCACACCTTGGTTTGTATCACTGCTAACTGGGACTTTTTGGAAATTCAGCCCTATTTCTCCAATACTGCCTCCAATTTACTGAATTTCCCCTACATATGAAGGAAGAACACAAGGGAAGCTGGATTTGGCTCCTGTCTGATCTCCTGTACAGCACAGGGCATTTCCTGCCTGCTGTGTCTGGCCCCCACATCTCCCTTGCAGTGTAGGCAACTGTGGCCTCTGGGGGCCTGTTTTTCTCCATTAACTGTCAAGAAAATCCAGATAACTCATTCAAATGGAGATGTCAACACAGAGGACATTCACATTTGGACAAAGAGCATCAGCCCAGAGTGTTTGAGCACAGAGATGCATTTCATCATGTTTTAGGTGTCCAGAGAAAGGATGTCAGCGGCTGAGCCAAAGCACCCTATTCCTTCCCCAGCACAGATAATTCAGTCTCAGATACTGGAAAGAAGGATGACAAGCCTCCCCTTTGGCTAGGAAAGGAGTCAGGGTGGCTAGCTGGATGTCAATACAGATTTTGTGGATGACTCCAGGTGGGACTGAGCCCAAGTGTTTCACACAACCGTGAAGCAAAGGCTGAGTTTGTGATCACACATCATCATTTGTCAGAGCTTATCCTGATGGTTTAGAGAAAAATATCCCTAAGCCCAGTCCTCCTGAATGTGCTGACTGAAATTCCCCGGACTCCAGCGATATTAAAGCCAAACCTATGACTTTGCTGTCCTGTCACAGCAGCTTAGGAGCAAACAGACCACTCTCAGTGGGTATATGTAACTGAGATACAGAGCTCACCCAGAGAGGAAAAAACCTCGGTCCCTGCTGGGGAGGGCTGAGGATGCAGAGGTGATGCTGGCTGTTACCTTGGCAACTATCCCCATCAGGGAGGAATCTGAGGCAGGCACTCCGACCACTGGCAAAAAATGTTTGACATTTAATGACTTAAGTAAGGGAATAATTCTCAGCTGTTGGGAAAGGGGGAGGTGTTGTAGCTCTAGCTGAACATCGATTGGAACCATAATGGGGGAACTCACTCTGGGCTGGTTCCACAGGTTTGGACTTTGGCAAAGAAGGTGCCACCAAAGCCCATTCAAGAGACAGTTGGAAAGGAACAGGGCCTTATTTTCCACTTATTTCCATTCTGTTATTCCAAATTCATGGAAAATTTCCTTTAAAAAGGAGACGAGGTGGTTGAAGTTATTTGCAATAACCAAGACATGGGTCAGTGATGACCTTGGCAGTGCTGGGGAATAATTGGACTCCGTAATCTGCGAAGGCTTTTTCAACTTTAATGAATCTCTGATTCTACAGTTCTAAGAAGGAGGAATTTATTGCCCAGGTTCCTTTTGCATCCTCCACAGGAAAAGTTCATTATTTTCCTGTACTGTTTTTTTCAGGCTCCTGCCTGTCTCTCATTTTCCTGCCTGCCCTCTCCTGGGTGATGTCTCCCAGGACTGCTCCTCACAGTTCATTACTGGGGCATTTGTTTGTTTGCTTTGGAGAGGACAGGGAAGGTGGGAGCTGGAGTTCCCTGGCTCTGCACTCAGTGCCTGGGGAATTGCACCTGCACAGGTCTGGCCTTTTAGAATCTGAGAATGGAATCCTGGCATGGTTTTGGTTGGAAGGACCTGAAAGCTCATCCTGTGCCATGCCTGCCACGGGCAGTGACACCTTCCATGTCCCAGGTTGCTCCAAGCCCCATCCAGGCTGGCCTTGGACACTTCCAGGGATCCAGGGGCTTCAGAGCAACTTGAACTGCTCAGTTCTGAATTACTTCTCTTATGCTATTCACTAAATTTTCAGTTATTGACCCCAGAGCAGTAAGAAAATGCCCACCTAAGTCTTATTCTCTCTTGTAATTCAGATTTTGAGCTGCAGTTTAAGGTTATCTCTGAATTGTCTGTTAGTATTTATATAACAGAGAAAAAAAACAGATAAAAATCCAGATATCTGGAAGATCCTGAGACATGAAAAACCTTTGCCAAAAACGTGGACTTACAGTTTTGTTTCTTCGAACATGAACTCAGACTGCATTCAGTACAGTGTTCATATTTATCCAGGGATCATAAAATTGAGATTTCTGTGCAGCAGGCAAACAGAAGAGTGTGTGGGGATGGATACAAAGGCAAATGTGAGCTGAAGAGAGATGAATTAACTAAAAGCCTGGATCCTGTGTGTCTACAGAGAAAGCTCTGTTAATTGAAATTCAAACCTTCCCTGGATCATTTCTCTTCACCTAATCTCTTCTTAGAAACAATTTTTGGTCAAATATTTCTGTGCCTGTACCATTGATGTCACAGCACAGAATCACAGAATTGCTGAGGTTGGAAAAGACCTCTGAGATGATCAAGTGCAACCTCTGACCAAGCACCACATGGGGCTTGAGGCCAGCAGGTGACAACACCATATCCAGAGAACACTCAATATTGCAAGGATTGTGCTTTCTCTCTGCATCCAGAGAAGGACTCAAAGCGGAGTGTCCCATATCCCATGGCGCACTCTGGAGCCCAGGCTGTCCATCATCATCATTCCAGGATGGATTGGTCTTTTCCTGTTCTTAATGAAACTTTTCAAAAGCTTCTGACTATTCTGATCCAAAATGAAAACAAATGTGCAAACCTCAAAGAGTTTCACAATTCATTTTCTCCAGCCATGCCAGATTCCTGGAGTGTGTGATTGATCTTTCCAGTGGAATCACTTGGTTTCTCACTAGGGATCTGCTCCTTGCTCCCTTTGGATCCATGGATCTGTGTGCATCTTTCCCACACTCCCCACAGATAAAGGATAGTGCAGAGCCCGTGCCTCTGACCCAGCCCTGGCTCCTGCTCCTGCTGTTCCAGTCCTGCCCCATTCCTGCTGCCTCAACCTTCATCCAGTGATAATTAAGGATGACAGCTGTGACATCCTTCCCTGAATTTCACCACTCTCCTGTTTTTGCAGCCCTGATCCTTCAGGATATCTGGATGTGGGTTTCTAACTAAGGAAGAGTTTCTATTCTCTGTTGGACACTGTTCTCTACTGGTCCATCCTACCTTGGGAAAGGCTCACATGCTCCAGTGAGCAAAGTGGTCCAGGAGCAGAGAGATCCCTCCATATTTGCTGTTGCTTCAGGAGCAGACAAAACCCCTGGTGGAAATTAAAAGCAGTGTGAGTTGGAGTTCCTGGCAGAGCTGTGCTCTTTTTGTCTAAAGGGAGTAGGAAGATGTGGCCAGAACAGAAATTCAATGCATCTGTCTGGCTCCATGGTTACTAAGAAACAGAGGGATGCTGCTACACTGGAATTATTTCATTCCCATATGAGACAGGAATGCTCAAGCTGAAATATAAATTTATTTCTTTGGAATGAGTCTGTTTCTCTAAGACAGGAGCCAGCACCCCAATTTATTTTGCACTGCCCCAGTGGATGCTCCTGGTTGCTCTGCTCTCTGTCCTTCAGCAGAAGGGGATGGGCACCTTTGTGTGCTTAATTAGTTTTTCTCTCTTTTTTACATTAACCTACATTGCCTTCAGCAGATCAGGTTTTATTCTCAGTAGGTAAAAATAAAGAAAAGGAATTGTTCCAGATGAAGGAAAAGTCTCCACCTGTTTTTCAACTGAGCTTTAGGAAATCAACAGGACAAGGCAGAGACAGCAGCAAAGGTGAGGGTCAGGTTTGGGAATAATGGGGTTATGCTTGAAAGGGGTGAGAATTTTCCCACAGATTTTAAGAATCACTAAGGTTGGAAAAGAGCTCCCAGACCACTGAGTCCAAGCTGTGCCCAATCCCCACCTTGTCCACAGCCCAGAGCTCTGAGTGACACCTCCAGTCCTTTCTTGAACACCTCCAGGGATGGGCACTCCAAACCTCTCTGGGCAGCCCCTGCCAAGCCTGAACACCCTTTCATGGGGAAATTCCTGCTGCTGTCCTCCTGTCAAGGAATTGTGCAGAGCCACAAGGACCCCCCTGAGCCTCCTTTTCTCCAGGCAGAAATTCCAGCTGCTCTGTGCTCAGTCACCTCTCTTTGCAGGGAACTCCAGACTTAAAAGGCAGCCGAGGCAGAGGAGAAATATCAGTGTTCCTGCTGCTGCTGCCTCCTCCTCCTCCTTCACCTCCTCCTCCTCCTCCTCCTCCTCCTCCTGTGCCTTGGTTTCCCTCACCAGCTCCTTGGGGAGCATCTCCAGTCCCTCAAAGCAGTCCAGGGAAGGATAGCACCAGGATAACCAGCCAAAAGCTTCCCTGGGGTAAGGTTTTCCCACCACAAACCCAATCCTATCCCTCCAGGCTCCTCCTGCCTCTGTGACTCATCCCTGTTTACGCTGGTTCTCATCCTGTCCTTCCTCAGAGAACTATTGCTTACCCTGAGCCCTGGCAGGGAATTCCATCCCACTCAGCTAATTTATTCCTCCTCTGGGGAAGTGAAAACTGCTCAAGTTCATTCCAGCAACAATTGAAACACCAAAGGGCTGAATTAGTTCCAACAGTCCAATGCAATGGGTGGGCACCAGTGCTCATTCACTGCTTTCTGGTGCTGCTGTTGAGGTCAGAGGATGGCTTTGGGGGACTTTTAGGTGCCACATTTCAAACTTGGCTTGAAAATCTTAAATAATGACTGCCCTGGAGGAGAGCAGAGGTTTGCAAGGCCTGGCAGGAGTGTAGGGGCTGTCAGTTCTGAAATACATCAGGTATGGAAAATCACAGATCGAGATGGGAGTTCAGATTTCACTGTGCTCCTTACATCCCTTGGGAACACTGACAGCTCCCTGCTGCTTTGTGCTCTGCTTCAGACAGGCACCAGGGAGTATGTGATCATTTCAGCTCACTGGGAATCTTGTCTTTCTAATGGAAAACTGTGGTCTTTTATTTTGCTTTTCCTTTTTAAACCTATCCAATTTATTTCCATTAAAATTATCAATAAATTCACAGCTTGTGGGATGTTCATATTTTTACTACAATGTGAACTCTAACCTTTCATTCTCCTCTTGCTGCTGGTTCCCTATGATGATCTAAAAGGTTTTACTTTTACCTTTTCTAAAGCAACTTCCATTCTGTTAAAACCTATTGCTCTTGGTGCTGGATGCTGCAAAGACACTGTCAGCATTTATGACATAAAGCAACACCACAAGCTGTAAATGCTGCCAGGAAACTTTCCTTATTTAAATGAAGTTTCAAGTGAAACAAAAAGATTTACATAGTTCACACCTGTTCCACAGAAAATGAGAAATACTGACTTCTTGAAGGTTGCTTTCATCCCAAGTTGCAGCATAGATCAATTGCTCCTGAAAATATTAGTGTTTCTGGTCATCCTTGTTATCTTCCCTTAAATCAGGAAGCCTGGAGAAGAGAAGGTTCCAGAGTGACCCAACTGCAGCTTTTCTGTGCCTGAAAGGACTCCACAGGAGAGCTGGAGAGGGATGGAAGGACAGGACACAGGGAATGGCTTCCCACTGCCCAGGGCAGAGATGGATGGGATATTGGGCAGGAATTGTTCCCTATGAGGGTGGGGAGGCCCTGGCACAGGGTGCCCAGAGCAGCTGTGGCTGCCCCTGGATCCCTGGCAGTGTCCAAGGCCAGGCTGGACATTGGGGCTTGGAGCAGCCTGGGATAGTGGAAGGTGTTCCTGCCCATGGCAGGGGTTTAAGTTCCCTTCCAACCCGAACCATTCTGTGACAATAAACTTCCACCTTTTCCCACTCTGCATTCACCTAGTTTCTCATTTGCTCACTTTGTAGGATTACCTGGAACAACCTAAACATGGGCATCTTGCAGGTCTGAGATTTCCAGCAGCACCACTCCCATCTGTCCTGCCCTGCACAGGGTGGGACAGAGGCCTCTGCAGTGGCAGAACAGATCATTGATTGTCTCCTTTGCTCTTTGAACAATGAAACAACTCCACAAGTCCCTGGTTCAGTAATGGATGAGGATTTGGGAGCCAACAAAGGGCTTTGTCTATGTTGAACACTACATAGAAATATTAAAACTGTTGTTTTATTCCCTGTTAATGTAATTACCCCTTCAGGAGAGCTACTCCAGTGCTCACAGGAGCTGCTCTGGAATTAAAACCCTTGCAGGGCTCTGACTTCCCTTACATGGTCTGGGAAATAAAATCCACTTGAAAATTGCACTGTGTTTCAAAGTCAAGAGCAAAAACAGGAGGCAGGACATGTATCATAACAGATTTCAGTAGAATTTGCATTTTGATTCTTTCATGGGCCTGCTCTTTGCTGTTCCTTCCCCTTTCTGAGTTCTGGCCTTTCTAATTGCTCCCAAGTCAGCATTGCTTCATCCAAGGTTGAGAGATGCAACAGATGATGAAGGGAAGTGAGACCAGCACTGATCCTCCCACCACAAAAACACCTCTGGTGACTCAAGCAAGGCCATGGAATCCTGGGATGGTTTGGGTGGGAAGGGACCTTAAACCTCACCCAATGCCACCCCTTGCCATGGGCAGGGACACCTTCCACTAGCCCAGGCTGCTCCAAGCCCTGTCCAACCTGGCCTTGGGCACTTACAGGGGCAGTCACAGCTTTTCTGGAAACTTGTACCAAGGCCTCACTCCCTTCAGAGCCAGGAATTCCTTCCCAATATTCCACTTAACCCTGCCCTCTGGCAGCTTAAGGCCATTCCCCCTTGTCCTGTAACTCCTCATCCTTGTCCAAAGTCCTTCTCCTTCCTACAAGCCCCCTTTGCCTCCTAGAAGGCTGCAATTCCTCTGTGAATTCCCACACTGCCTCCACCCCAGGCCCAACCCCAGAGACAGGAGTCACTCCTTGTACACACCTCTACCTTGGAGTTTTGGCCTGTCTAAACTCATTCCTCAAATCCAAAATTCATTGGAACAGAATGTTAGAGAGAAGAAAAGAAACTATTGAGTCTCTTTGTTCTTACAAATGACTTTTGACATTTTCGTTCTCCTTGAATGCTTGGCAGAAATTCTTTTCAGGCCTTCTAAACATTGTCAGCAGTTCCAGGAAGCAGGACAGGTATTATTGCCTCCCAAAGGGATCTGCTTGCTCTCCTTCCTCTTCATGGGGAATCCAGGGGGAACTGACTCGGGAATGGCTCATTTCCCTCTCGCAGGGGATGGCTGAACATTCCAGTGGGTGCTGTTAAAATGTTCCCACCTTTGCTGGAGTCTTGTCTGCAGCTCCCAGGGCTCAGAACAGCTGCTCACCCTCACTGCTTTAATCTTTTATGTTAATTGGTGATGGCTGCCCTCCATATCTCAGAGATCCTCTAAGAATGCCCAGCTAGACAAGAAAACTCTCATGGAACAGCACAGTCTCAGGAATCTCACCCCCAGAGTCCTGGTTTTCACTTATTAATTAATAATTGATATCCATTTCTTGGTGCCTCAGTTTACCCACATGAACATGGGTGTGTTCCTGACAAGGCAAGGAGATACTTCAGTTATGGAGCCTTGCACAGCTGGAAATGTTGCTGATATTTTCCTTTGGGATTTCGTGTCTGGCTGAGATCCTGCAGAGCTGATGGGATCAATTCTATCAACACTTCTTAATTTTTATCTCATTGCATGAGGTGTTGTGCTTTTAAACTGTATGTTTGGGGTTTTTTCTGAGCACCGAACATCAGGGGCACTGAAATAACCAACAAAATACAGAAAGCAAAACTGCAATGTTACATCAACTCATCCATGGTGGTTAATTGAAGTCCAGTGGCAGTGGAAATTCTGCCAGCCCAATTATCAACCCCAGGCACTCTCAAATGCTGTCCCTGCATTTCCTCCTCCTCCTCTCCCTTCCCATCCAGTGTTTGTCAGCACCCAGCAGGTATGAAGGAACAGACAATACTCATCCCCAGTGGTCATCTCCAGCTGAGTGAATAATCCCAGCGAGCAGAAGGTTCTCCCCTTGTCCTCCTGAATCCTGGGGGGTTCCCAGTGCTGAGCAGGGGGAAGATCAGGCCCTGGTGAGCCCTGGGAGCTGGGTGGGGAGGTTTGAGGAATGAATTAAACCCAGAGATTCTGGCTGCCCAAGGAAAGCCGTGGTCGCCATGGACACCAAAGCGGGGAGGATCCATCAGGAAATACCGGCCGGCTAAAATGTCAGCGACTGAAGGGGAAATGCAGTGGGAACTTTAGGAGCGGGGTAATCATCCCTTAGAGAAGGTCATGATCTCTGATTGACGGGAAGCTTGGGCTCCAGGGAAACCCAGGGTGAATTTGCATCTTTCATTATCACAAACAGCAGTGTCCCAGCGTCCCGGGGTGTTTGGATGCTGCGTGAACAGGAAAGGATCCCAGTGTCAGGTCCCAGAGTTTGCAGTGCCAGCACAGCCAGAGCTGGGGCTCAGGAAAGGCCACCCGGGGGTGTCCTGCTGGGGACCTGCCATGCCAGGGCAGGGATGAAGTTATTGCTGCATTGCAGAGCTCTTGTGTTCCCTGGAGAGTTCAAACACAGAATTGCAGAGCCACAGAAGGTTGGAAAAGCCCTCTAAGATCAAGTCCAGCCATTAAGTGACGACTGGCAGGTGACCATGTCCCCAAGCGGCCCAGCCACATGGCTTTAAATCCCTCCTGGGATGGGGACTCCACCCCTGCCCAAGAGAGACTGAGAGGAGGAAGGGCAGAACCCATCCTTTGCACAGGGAGAGGAGACCTCATTGATAATTAGGAAACAATAAACACCACCCTCCTGCCTTTTTTTTTTTTTTCTTCTATTTCTCCTTTCTCTATAACCAAAAAATTCTATTTTTGTCCTGGGGCCTTCTGAAAAAGGACTTGCTAATTACCTCACAAGTGCTTGTTTGCTTTTCTGCTTTTTTCCTTGTCAAGAAACACTGTGGTGTTCTCAGGATTTTACGTTTCCTGGAGCACCAATCTAAAAACGTTTGCCTTAGAAGATTGTTTTTTCCCTGTCTCTCACACTTGATATGTGGAGAGAGCATCAGGCTGTACCTGCAGCTTTAATCACCTTGATGAAGACACTTGTCAAAATTCCCTCATCTTTCATGACAAGTTAAGCCCCTTTAATCTCTCAGATCCTGGTTCAGCAAAGTCAGGTTCCATGGCACAGGAAAGCCCATTCCGGGACACTTTTCCTGAACATTAAAGAGACAGATCTCAGTGTGACAGAGACAATGTAGGATTTTTAAAACTTGAGACCCTTTAAATGTTCTGAGAGCCACAGAAACAAAATAAAGTCTGTTTGCAGAGTACCTGTTCAGATCTGGCATAAATACGACCAAAAATTGTATTAGTGGTGAATTATTTGCATCCCTTTTCCCTACTCCAGTTCCTCCAAGCACTAAACTTGGCTCTATTGAAGTTGTCCTTTCCATTTGACAGCCCCTTTAATCCCCTGGCTCTGTAATCAGATCCATTCAGAGAGCTCCAGAACATAAAGGAACTGCCATTCCAGCCCAGCCTCTGGATGCAGCCTTGGCAATTATAGAGAAAAGCCCAGCAGTAAATCAGTGGCTGATTAGCTCTGGGATTTGAGGAGGTTCTGATTTGAAAACTGATGAGAAAATTCCCCTCTGGAATGATAAATGGGCTGACTTGTAAGGGTTTTCTTAGTTTTGGAGAGAGTGAACTGTACTAAGCATCTTCCCAAATCCCAGCTATCCACAGTTTAGGGGTTAAGGGCTGGAACACCTTTTCCAGGGAAGGGAACGGAGCTGGGAAGAGTCTGGACCCCCAGGAGCAGCTAAAGGAGCTGGGAAAGGGGCTGAGCCTGGAGAAAAGGAGGCTCAGGGGGGACCTTGTGGCTCTGCACAACTCCCTGCCAGGAGGAGACAGCCAGAGGGGTCGAGCTCTGCTCCCAGGGAACAGGGACAGGAGGAGAGGGAACTGCCTCAGGCTGGGCCAGGGGAGGCTCAGGTTGGACAGCAGCAGGAATTTCCCCACGGGAAGGGTGGTCAGGCCTTGGCAGGGGCTGCCCAGGGAGCTTTGGAGTGCCCATCCCTGGAGGTGTCCAAGGAATTCCTGGAGGTGGCACTCCATGCTCTGGGCTGGGGACAAGGTAGGGCTTGATGGGCTTGATGGTCTTAGAAGTCTTTTCCAGCCTCAATGATCCCACGATTCCATGTGGAATTCTATGTACAGTCCCAGAGTCATGAGGGTTGGAAAAGATCTCTGAGATCACAGAGTCGAACTTTTGAATCCCTCCATGCCAAATAAGTCCCATCTCGAAGTGCTACGTCTGCCCCGGAGGGACCATGGGGACGCAGGCAGCCGGGCAGGCACCCAGGGCAGAACAACCTCAAATTGTGTTATTTTCCTCAGAACACCACTTTAATAATGCACCAGTGCTCATTATTGAGAAGTGTGGCAGCAGAAGGGCCGTCCCCAGCCAGCTCCGTGTGGGATTTCCAGTCCATGTTAATGCTGTTAATGTTCCAATCCTGACATTTTGGTCTTATGTAATCTTATTTTAAAAAGGTTTTTCCCCTATAGTTTAATGGGATTTTCAGATTGGTGTTTCAGTTATTTAATGGATGTATCAAACCAGCCCTGGTCATTCTGCCCCCAGGCAGACTCTGAAGGACTCTTGAACCTCTGGAATGTTTTGTGCTGTTATTGCTGGGTGTTCTGGTGATTATTCTTTTAAAAAGACGAAAGCAGGGAGTAGGAAGTTGGTTTACACTGTATAATTAACACAGAACAAATTTGAGTGTAATCAGATTGTTTTGATTGTGGCCTAGTGGTATTTCTGGGTGTCCTTTTTAGCCATGACATTATACAAATCAGATTTTGGTACTATCAGAAGGGAGGAATTGAGGAGAAACTGAGGATGCTGGAAGTACTCAGGTACAACTCAGCCTAGAGGAGACCAAACCCACTTGGTCCATTCCTGCTCACAGGGAGAGGAGAAAATTCAGGGGACCAAATTTCCAGTCTCCAATCCCCACTTAAAGAATTTACATGCAGAGCTGTGATGAATTTCTCCTGTCAGCATTTCCAGTGCAAAATTCTAGGAGGTTCAGTGTCAGAAAATTTGAGAGATTGTGTAGAATTAGTCAAACCATCCTTTGCAGCCTTAAAACCTCCTCTTGGAAGCTGGAGAGATTGCTTCGGGATATTGCTCATAGTCCTCATTATCAGTTTTAACTGTTGCAAAGGAATGAAAGGTCTGAATTTTCATCAAAACTGTCTTGGAAGTGTCTCAGGTTTGACATTAAAAGGCAGGTTAATTAATCAGTGCAGTGACAAGAAAGATATGGTTGAGTTTTCATGGAAAAAATATAGCTGAGTATAAATCCAGACAGTTTCTTCAGGCCTTGTCTTCAATAATTTATCCTTTCTCATTCTAAAAATGTCCATGGCTTCTTGCTGCTGGAGCCTCCCAAAGGACGTTTTCCCTGAGAGCCACGGAACACTGACTGCTGCTCCTTTAAACAAGAGCTCTTGGCAGCTTTAGTGCAGCAGCCTAGGTGTTTTCCCAATGCATCAAGCAGCAAGATGGGGATGGGGGAGAAATCTGTGGTGGAGGCACAGATTTGTTCCTGAAGGAGAGAACACAACAGTACTGGAACAATTTTCAACGTAAAAGATTTTCTAGCAGCCAAACACAATTGTTCCATCAACACTGGTGGCAGGAGCCCAGCTCCTCAAACCCAGCCAAGTTTGGAGCAGCTGAGCATTTTCCTTGTTTCCTATTCCATTCTTCAACTGAATTCTGGGGGCTGGATGGAAATCGAGTGGACAGAAGCTGAGCAGAACTTTCTGCTGAAGTGTTTGGAGACAAGGACACTGCAGCTTGCCTTGGTGGCAAGAGGAAAATAATGATATCATCCTTAGTGAACCCTGGAATGGATTGGCTTAGAAGGGACCATAAGGATCATCTATTGCCAGCCCTGCCATGGGCAGGGACAACTTCCACCAGCCCAGGCTGCTCCAAGCCCCATCCAACCTGGCCCTGGACACTTCCTCTGTGGTGTTTGGGAGGGAAGTGGCAGCTGGGCCTGGGGGAATGGCACCTTCCTTCTCAGGGTGGGGATTCCTTCTCAAAATGTTGCTGAACTCCCCTAGACCCATTGGCCCTTTGGATCACAGATTTAATTTTATGAGCTGGAAGTGGAGGTGCAGGAGTCTGTCCCTGTGTTTCACTGCTGCTCCAGCAATGCCTGAGTGTGGTGCTGGGCTCCCATGGGGAGGTGCACACGTACTGTGAGCCTCTTGTTAGCATTGATGACACAGCACCCCCAACTTGTTCCCTTCAAGCCAAGTGGGAAGTTGCGAATTCCCGTGGCACCTGAGTCCCCGATATCTGCAGTAAAACCTGCTGGCCCCTGGTAGTCCATCTCTGCTGTCTGAGTAAGGGATAGAAAATCAGGATGTTTCACATCTTGCCTTCTTCATCAGTGCTTCCAATTCCTTGGTGGTTTTTGTTTAGCCTTTGAAAGAGAAGGACTGCTGTGCTGAGAGGGAATTCTTCATTTTTGCTGTGGCATTGGAGCATAAATGAGATATGACAGAACATCTTCAGGTTGCCTTTGGCACAGTTATGTGTTAAATGCTGCTTTAAATTGAAGGGTTTCTGCATGGCAGTGTCAGGACACACCAGGTTTAGTCTCCTTTTCTGTGTAGAGAATTTTTTCTTTTTTCCAGTTTGGGTTGGATTTGTTTCTAGGAGTCTCTTGTCTTATTTTCTGCTGAAGTACAAAGGTAAATAAATATTTTGGTGATTAGAATCCTTCAGTGCCCATTTCAGGCATCTCACAAAGCCATTAAGGATGGAAAAGAGCTGATTTGGGTTCTGGGGAGGTCCTTGTGCTCCAGCCCCTGACGCTTTGATGGCTTTGTTTGGTGTCAGTACTCAGAAGAATTTGCTCATGTTCTTTTGCCCTTGTCTTGGGCCAAGTTTGCTTATTAGGGAAAATTCCTGGTGCCCTATGACTCCAAGAAAAGATGGAATTTGGCCTCCGCCCACCCCCCAACCCCCCATCAGACCCAGCACAGACAACTGTCCATAACGCCATTTTCTTTCATGCTTGAGAACTTTGACATAGGGATTTTTTAGACTGTAGTCACTGAGAGCACTAAAAATGCTACACAAACCTCACACCATTTACAAAAGTTCTTGAAGTACAAAGCCTCTATTGCAAAACAAAGAAAAGCATTGAGGCCAGAGCTAAGAAAGAGATCTTCGACTTTGTGGCAATTACCAAACACAATTATATTCCTATAATGAAGAGACTAAATACCTCACCAAAACTCTGTGATTCTAATTATAATCAGGCAGTCAGAGATACTCATCTCTCACTGGACTCTGGAGTGAATTTAACACTTGCAGTAACATTTCTTGAATGCTTATGAACAAAAATGTGTGAATTTCTGTCCCCAGATAGTGACAGAATTAAATTTCTTTATCTGATTCAGTGAGTTTTTTGTTGTACAACACACCCAGAAGTTCAGGTGGAAATCAGACCCTTTTAAGATTTAAAAAGAGTTTCTGATTCAACCCCTGGCTGGGGAATCTGTTTGCACTTGGGAAGTAGAAGGTGGCATTTGATGATATCTTAAACTCAACTTACAGCAAGACCGATGGGTTTAACCCTGGGGGTGACACGAGTCTTCCTGCGCCCAGCAACTGCTTTGCTCTGAACCTTGAGCTGGCACTCAGCCTCAGAAAACCCCTGCAAGGCAAAAACTCTTTCCTGGTGGATCAGAGAGAGGGAAGAGTCAGAGTCAGGGGTTTATTCTTTCTGTTTGCCTTCACTTTCTGTAATAAAATGTAGCAATACTGTGGCTTTCAGCAGTACTAGAAACAGATGAAAGAGGCCCTTTATTAAACTCACATTTGGGTATTGCTATGGAAAATGAAAAGAAACAGCTCCTGAACTACCTTCTGCAATCTCCCAGCCCTCCAAGCAGTTCAGCTCTTTGTCCCAACAAAAGACCAATTTCCCTCTGCCAAGCTGCTCTGGGCCAGGGCCAAGTGACCCTGGCTGAGGGCAGGAGAAATGAGGAAGGCCTGCAAGGCTGAAATCCTGAACTTCAGAGGAAAACAAAGCCAAGGTGTGCATGAAACAATGCCAGGGTCAAGGTGTTGGATTGACCTTTCCTATTTCTCCTTCATGCTGGCAGATGGAGTAGGCAGCCACTTCACCCAAAGGATCACCAGGAGATTCAGAAATGTGTTAGGCAAGTGTTTTTCAGTTCTCTTTTGTTCTGAGGATGGAAGTGTTTGAGGGCAAACAGGGAAAAAAACAGAGAAAGAATCAAGGAAAAAAATGGTGGATCTCTACCTGACCCTTGAGATCATCCACATGGGCACAGACAGACACCAGGATTTCACAGGAATTTCCATTCATGTGCTCCCAAATAAATCCCCCTGTATCTGGCAGTACAAACCAGTGAAAATATGTTTTCAGTCTAGCACATTCAAACACTCATACCCCACTCCAGTTTTTTGTCGCCACTCTTAGTCCTGTGCTACCAAAGCTCTGGCCTCACCATGATCCTCCCCTCCCTGAAACTTTTGGAAAGCTTTGCCCTGAATTATTCCTCAGCCATAAATTTGCAGCCATGGGAAAGAACAGCTGATAAAGTGCACTTCTTGTAGCATTCAGGCCAGCATTCAGGCTGTCCTGATGGTGCTGAACTTCTGAACTTTCCTCCTGCTTTGTCAACTGTCTCTGGAGTGGAATCTTGCTCTGGTCATGATTTTGTGGTGGTAGTGTGCCAGGAGTGATGCGGACTCTGAGCTGGACAGTCTGTCTGGCTTCCTGCTCTCTCCCTGGAAAGCTTTTCTCCCACTGCCCACTGCCACAGTACCTGGCTCCCAAAGCCAACACTTTGCTCTTTTCCTGCAGCTGTGACCAGGGAATAGCTCACAAGTTGTGGCCTGGGAGGCTCCATAAGGAGAAGGACCCACAAAAAGCTGCTGTCCTTGTCCCTCTGGTAACCCAGACCTTTCCCTGGGTTGTTTTGTTTTTGTTTTTTTTTTTTTTTTTTTTTTTTTTTTTCTATATTTATTAAATTAGGACTCATAGCCACATGGATTTCTGGGCTTATTTTCAGTGTCACCAAAAGTGGTTGGTGCTCAGCAGTTTGACTGCCCAAAGAACAGCAAGAGGTTGAGAATCCAAACTTCCCTGCTCCAGGCCCTTCAGCTTCTGCTTTTCTCATGTGATTTAATTTAATTTAATCTCTGTACAACTCTTCTTGGGAGCACTCAGTACCATCATGACCATGAACCAGCTGTGGGCAGGGATGGCCACCCCAAACCTACAGCTCAGAACTCTGCATCAAGAGGAAACCTGAACTGTAGGGTATTATTTGGGGTGTTATGGATTTTCTCCCCACTCCCACATGCTTGGCAGCAAGACCCCTTCTCCGGTCAAATCACCTTTGTGGCACTTGGGTGAGGGGTGAACGTAATTCCTGGAAACACTGAATTCCATATCCTAACACTGAATTCCATGAGCCAACACTACTGCTCTTCAGGGCCTTTCTCACATCACCCTCAGAAACTCTCATTTGGCACCTCTTAATAAGCCTTAATCTCTTTTGTTGCACTTTTTTACCAGTGCTTTATTAGAAACCATCTCCGGTTGATTTTTCTGATGGAAATGGAGGGTCTATCCCAGATAAAAACCCTGCTGCAATGCAATCAGTTGGGAATTGCACATATAATAGATGTATAATTGAATTTTTATTAACACACTTTGCTTGCACTCTTAATTGCTTTGTACAAAATGTGTGGCTGTATTTTTCTCTCCAAGAACTCAAGGCCTTGTTCCCAGGCAGTTATTGTCATCCTTCCTCTAGGAAAAGTTAAAATGTAAAATTTCACAACTCTCTAATTAACTTTCCTGTGCTCTGTAGTTAAAAGGTGGTTAAACCCGTAAGCATTCATTCAGCTTTAATGAGGATGGGGAAGTAATTGCATATGTATTTCTTTATAATTATGACTTAATCGCATTACCAGTAGATTTATCTCTTGCTTATTTAGCCAAGCTCAGTAAAGAGTGTATAAGGCTGAGTTGATGTTTGTTCAGGCTGTTAAAAAAACAACACAATCAGGAGCAGAGAGCTTTGCACACCAGTTCGTACAGCAGACAGCAGGGACAGATTTTTTCTAGGTTTAGCAAAGACTTCTCCTTAAGACCAGCTTTAAATGCTCCATCAGCTGTGGGGGTGGTAAAGCTTTTCAAAGACCGGCAAGAAGCCAAGATATCTATCTTTCCATTTCCTAGCTGGCTTTGAAGAGCTCAGCTCTTAAAAAGGATCTTGATGCTTAATTATCTCTTCTGACATAATTCAGGCATCAAGAAAATCAGTTTTGTTGGTCCAAAGAAAGACCTTTGTGCTGAATAGCTGTGATGTGTTGGAAACTTCTTCCCTCTCCCTTTTGCTCTCCAGTGTCCCTGCGGGCCCATCCTGCTGTGGAACACAAGGATGTTCCCTAACGTCTGGGAAGACAATTTCCCTGGAATTTAACATGTAAATCTGGAATTCAGGGAAATGGGAAAGGTTGTGATTTGCAAATGAATTACCAAAGCACAATTATTAATAGGTGAAGAGAAGGAGCCATTTCAGAGTGACATTTCAAGGGACAATAAAAGCTACAGTTCAAGAAAATCAGTCTGTGTCTGTCCTGGTAAGTTCCAGGTGCACCTATAAATAGCACTGGTTGTTGTTAACCTCATGTAACAGGCTCTGGAATAAATTTGTTCCCTATTAACTGGAGCTCTCTACCTCTTATGTGTCTTTCTGGTAATGATATTGATATTTCCTAATTCTGTTTATTACAGTTCCAAGCTTTGGCTGCCCGGGAATGTGTCTGAGCCTGTGTTTCAGTGAGGATTTCTCATGCTGTTTGTCTACCTCACTTTTTTTTCTCTTCCAGCAAGATCTGTGTAGGATTTTTGCACCAAGAAATAGAACAGAGGGTTTAGGCAATATTAGCAAATCCTCCGTGATGGGAAACACAAAATGAAATTCCACTGGATCACATTTATCTTGTGAGATACTCAGGCCCCTATGGATTAAAGTCCAGTATAAACCAAGTGCCTTGGATTATTGTTAAAAACAATAAAAATGAAAAATCATACAAAATGAGAAGTTGATCTAAAATATACAGAATGTATGCTAATAAATATATGTGATGTGTATCTTCAATATCCTTTCCAATCCCATTTTTGATACTGGTTTCATTCCAGGCAGAAAGGACATAATCACTTCCCAGAGACTTCCATTCCTCTGGGATTGGCTTTTCCATTCTCCACACAGCTGAAATATTGTAACATTTTCTGGAAAAGGCTCTTCTTACTCAGAACTTTGTTTCTGTTTCTGCCCTCAGAGAAATAATAAGAATGAAAAGGTCAGCTCAATCCATCTTCCCATTGCCACAGTTACAGAAAATTCAGATTTTCATTAAAACCCAAATATTTCTCAATGGTTGTCACCTCAAAAGACCAACTCTGCAAAGCATGGAAATGCTTAATTGTCATTGATTTTTAGCATTACTTAGATAATTTCTCATTTTGGATCTAGGCCTGAGTGTCTGAGCCTTGAGAAAGGGTCACCTCTGAGTTCATGGCAACAGAATCCTGCCTGATGTTCCCTGGGAGAAGCCATAAGTTAAAAAGATAGGACCATGTAGGAAGGTCAGCCATGCTCACAGCACATCCCTGGAAGTGCTGCTGCAGTAGAAGGGGACTGGGAGCCCAGGAGAGCAGGAGGATACATTCATTGTATCTGGCCACATTGTATCATTGGGTCTGGCCACTAGTTCTGATGGTCAGGGATGGAATCAGAGTTATGGACCTTGCTTCTCCACCTGTTGCCCTGGGATATTTGAGCCAGGAACTGGAGGGGACTCAGGTTTTCAGAAGGACAGATATATTTTCTATTTCCTTCTCCACCAAAAACTAAAAATAAAGGAGAAAAATTTGGGGAGAGGGGGAAAGTTGTACAGATTTTCTTTGGAAAAGTTCTTCTATTTTCTCTCCAGTTGTCAGTCCTTCTCAGCACATTTGGGTGATATTTTCCTACTTTCCTTGCAATACAAAGCCACAAATACACTTCCAAGTTCAAACTGAGATTCTCATGCAGTTTCCTAATTTCAGGAGCTGTGGCTGAAAAAAACTCCCAACACTCCAAACAACATAATTCTTATTCGAAAAGTGGCGAGTGCTAAAGACACCAACAGAGCTAAAATGTAAATCTGATCTGCAAAGTATTTATAGAGGGAAAAAGGAATGCGAAAATAAAGCTGAATTCCAAATGTTTTCAAAGAAAGGTGCAGTTAGCACTTGGATTGCTTCCAAGGAAAATAATGAAGAGGTAATTTGTGTTTGAGATTTTAATTTTTTTTTTTAATCTCTGCGATTAATGTTGTAGCTGGGTTCTGAGAGGGCCAACACCAGGCCTGTGCGGGAGAGAATCCTCACACCGGAGGTGGTGGAGATCACACAGCTCTGGAGACACATCCCAGGGAGATGGATTTCAATCTCATGCAGCAGATGACTCCTGGCATCCTTTTCTTGTGAAATTTAACAATTTTCCCCATTATGGTGATCAACCACCTCTTTTTGCTGAAAATGGTCCTGTCAGTGTGGCAGGACCAGCCCAGCTGAACCATTGTGCACTCCCAGCTCTCTCTAAATACAAAATAATCTCCATCACACGGTTAAAAATTCAAGGACAGATGAATAATGAATATCAATGGACAATCCTGCATTAAAATTCAATGGTAGCAACGGAAAATGGAAACAGGACATTTTCCAGGATCCTGCAGGACAATTACAAGCACTGTTACTCCTCCCTAAAACAGACTCACTCCCCTGAGTCATCAGGGATTTCCCTAAGCACTCCTCAAACATGAGGGGAATGCAGCCCTTGAGCAGAGAAAGGTGCAGAGTGCTGGGGCAAAGCCACCTTTTCTTCAGGATCTTCCTGACCAGAATGTGGAAGGAGGCACTTTCAGAGAATTACACATTTATGAGCTAGAAGTGACCATTCAGGAGTAACACAGGGCAGCAAATTCCAGCCCCTGCTCTCTTCTTCTAGGCCACAGAGCCTCGAGAAAATAATTTAATCTTGATTTCAAGACTTCCCACAGGAACACACTGTAAGGCCAGGAGGGATCGCCTGGTACTGGCTCTGAAAATCAGTGCTCTAGTTTAAACAGGAATTAATTAAAGGAATTCCTTTGCCATGAGAAAATGCCCATGGGTCCACCCAGCAGTGTGACTTCTCAGATAACTTGAGAAAATCTTTGCTGTCCTCAATACCCTCCTGAGGCTCTCTCTGGGGTAGTTGGAGGTTCACAGGAGTCTCATGGAAACATGGACATCTCTATATGCAAATATAACAATACAAGCAATAAGAAGCTTTCTAAGCAGATGCAGCACTAAGGGGGTTCTCATCCCCAGGAGTGAAAGAGTCAGATTTGGGGATTAAACATCATAAAATGGTAAACCAAAGTCACAGTGACTCTGGCTTGTTATGCAAAAGCACAAGTCAGGAGTGTGACAGGAGAGAGTTTATTTCCCTTTTCAGTGTGCCTGGCAGAGTGGTGGGGAGCCAGGTATTCCAGCAGCAGAGATTGCTTGGAGAAGCACATTTTCTCATTTACTCCCTCCTCCGATTCCAGCCACTCCAGGCGTTCCTGCATTCCGCTGTGGATCCTGAGGGGTTGGATGTGCTGTGACTCCATTTGCTGTTGAGTAGGGAGTGGATTGAAGGAAAGGCAGCAGCTGACTGAGGCTGATTTAAATGACAATGCCTAAATCTCCTATTTACAACAGATAGCTCCGTTCCTTGTCTTCCCTTTTTTACTGGATGCTGTTGGCTGTAATAACACGGGTGTGTGGAGCCATGACCTGCACGCAGGGGTCAGTGGGACACAGGTGATGATTTGTGTTTGGATACAGTCTGGATTCAGGATATTCCATTTTCTCCTTGGCTTCTCCCTTCCCTGCATCTTCCTGACAATGTGCCAGCAGTGCCTGTGGCTCACAAGTGAGGAATAACATTCCTGTGTATGGAGAAGATAAAATTTCTTCATGGGAATTTATTTTTCCTGAAAATGGTTGCAAAGCATTGGCACAGGCTGCCAGGGCAGGGGTGGGGTCACCATGCTTGGAAGTGTCCAAAAAACCAAGGGTAGATGTGGATGTGGCACTTGGGGATGTGGTTTTGTGGTGAATATGATGGTGGTGCTGGGTGATTGTTGAACTCGATGATCTTAAAGGTGTTTTCTAACCTTAAGGGCTCAGACTCTAAGGTCAGGTCCCAAGAATCTCACCAAATATTTGAAAGGTCCCAGTCTGGGTTTTGATTAATGAATTCAGAAGGATATGATCTTGCTGTCAGTTTATCCTTTGGAGATTTCCACCTCTATTGCAAGGGGAGCTGATCTTGGGAGGTAGACACTGAATCCCATAAGTTCAGCTCAGTGTTAAGGGGTTTTTTTTCAATGGTCTGGGTTAGGCAGCTCAGCTGTGAAGTGGGAGCCAGAATTAATGAATGGATTTAGTCCAGCAGGAGGCGGAATTGGGTTCCTGGGGAGGGGGGTGTTTGCAAAGGTTAAACTGGAGATGGACTCTACAGACTCTTGGGGAGAGCTTGTTCTGCTCAGGAGTCACTGGGTGAAGTCAGTGAGTTTCTCTATTATTTCTCTTTTTTTTCCTTTTGATTTCTCCAGTGTGGCAAAAGCAAAAAGCTTGGTTTGGCTGAAGTCCTTGGGTGATTGTGAGCTCTGGCAGCACTTTCGTTTTGTCTCAACCTATGTCAGCTTCCTGGGCTACCCAGTTCTAAGACTGTTGTGCCCTTGGGGCACCTGGACACAGGGATTCAAAGATGAAGGTCTGGAGAGGCAGGGCAGCCCTTGCAGCATTTAACAAAGGCTGCAGCAGCACAAGACCCCTCTCACATCACAGGAGGGATTCAGAGCTGAGCTGTCGGGAGTGAGGGATGTGAGGGACCAATGGGGCCCTGTGGAGATATAAGGAAAATCAGGATTCTGAGCCCCACTGACTCCTCAGTGACTCCTGCAGCATCCCCTCCACGTCCACAGGCTGATATAGAAACCCAAGGGGCAAAAGCCTTGCTTGAACTCAGCAGGGACTTGTTTTGCCAGCAAAATCTTTTCAAGTGACTGTGGCTGCCAATGAAAAGTTGGACTGGTGGGGAGAAGAAGGGGGAAAATGAAGTGATTCAGCAATTCCCACACATGGAAGCAGGGAGTGACTGGATGTGCTGTAGCCCCATCCAGCTGTCTCTCTGAGCTCCAGCTCCAGCCTGGTTGGGATGCAGGAGGTGTTTCTGCAGCCAGGTTAAATTGGGAGCGGGTGATGACAGCAGACACTGTGGAAATGTCAGAATTAGCATGTGCTGAAAGAGGGCTGGGTGGCCCCAGCTTGGTCCAGAGGCTCAGGAAAACAAGGAAAAGGAAGGCTGAGGAAGGATGAAGGGCTCCCACCTGGCTCTGCAGAGCTGTCAGTGTACCACATGGAGAGTTCCTGCCAGAGCTGATGCTTTTCCAGGGGTTGGAAAATCAGAAAGACCAAATGTCAGCTCATTGAGGAAGTATCCCCCTTCCCCAGGAAGTGGTGGGGAGCAACATCTCCTCAGCCAAGGGTAGGTTGGACCATAAGGAGAGTCCCCCACATTCATCTCCAGAGCTCCTGGGTCCCCCAAGGTGAGGAAGGTTCCTTTGTGCTCAGTCTCATTGTTTCCCACCAGCTGATGACTTCTCATTTTCATTTTCCTCATCCCCTGCTGTGTTTAGAACAAAATGAGCAAAACAACCCCACCTGGAACAGAGAAGATGTTTGTAAACTTCAGAGCTGCTCACTGAATCCTTATAAACCTAAGGGAGGGGTGTTATTGTTTGTACCAAATCCCTTCTGTAGGGACTTTGTGGAATTGTTCCAGCCCAACTCTGTGGCTGAGGAAATGAGGAATGAGCCCAGATGGATGCACAGCCTTTCTAGTGGGATCACAACTTTGGATCTCCTTGGATCTGGTGTCCTCAGCATGGCAGGAATGTTTGGAAGCTGTTCCTTGGTTGACTGAGACAAGGAAGAAGAGAAGTGTAGCCTGCGCTTCCTTTCTTAAGTTCTCCCTCACTCAGAAATGCTTCTGGAAAAGGAATCACACAGTCACAGAATCTCAAAGGTTGAAAAAGACCTCCAAGATACAACCTTTGACTAAACTCTACTAAAGCAGATCACCAAGTCCCACTTCTATTCATTTTCTGAACACTTCCAGGCATGGTAACTCCACCACTCCCCTGGGCAGCCCCTTCCAAAGCCTGACCACTCTTTCAGTGAAGAGTTCTTTCCTGTCACCCAACCTGAACCTTGCCTGGTGCATCCAGAGCTACCTTTGAGCTGTTTCTCTGCTGTCTTGACAAGGGCACCAGCACAAGGTCGTTCAAACCAGCTCAGGGAACTGTGCAGCACCAACATGGAGCCCAACATATTCTGCAGACTCTGGTTCTGCTCTGTGCAAGGGGAAGGTCCTGCTGGTGACCTGGTCACTGCTATGAGATAGTTTTGTAAACACTGGGAATACAAAGGGAGACAAAGCCCTTTTCCTAAAACAGTGACAAGTCTGGCTCACAGGAACTGCAGTGATTATCTACAAATAAAACAGAGGCTGACATGTGCAGATGCATTTATTGCTTTAATTCCATGCTGAATTGGTGTGTTTGTTACCTGGTACTGTGGGCACGCGCCCAGCAGAGGAAACCGGATTATCCCTGTGGGAGAGAGCAGCAGGCTTGGAGCCAGCTCTGGCTCATGTCCCAAACACAACTGCCTTGGTATTTTTGGGTTGTCCCACCTCTCGTTAAGGTGTTGGGCCACAGGAACTGCAGAAGGAACATTTTTTCCATTTATCAAGAGGAGATACTCAGCTCAGCCAATGTGAATCCAAGGCTGAAGCAGAAGAGGGATAAGCAGGAGATGAAGTTAATTTGCCTGATGGAACTAAAGGGATGAAAGGGCCCTTTTTTCCCTCTTCCTTTTCACCCCTCTCCTGGAATCTGGATTAACATCATTAATTTCTTCCCACAGCTCCATTTGTTGCATGCGGCTAAAATAGGAGTGGAGTTCCCCTTATCCGTGGCTCACTAGGGAGGGGCTGGGAAATTAATTCCTGCATGGTGCAAATTTGGAGCCTTGCTGGAGGCAGGGAAGAAAAAAGGAGAGGGAAAGATTGCTCTTCCTGGGAGCTCGGCATTAGGATCTGCTCCTTGATATTATTAGGGAAGTCACCAAGCATTTCTTAATAAGATTTTTTTTAACAAACTAATCAGCAATATTGGATTTTCAAGGATTTCAGAGGGAATTCTTGCTAACTGAGGTGGTTTTTTTCCATTAGCAGTTCCCAGCAGGAGGCTTGCACACAGGTGGAAGAGCACCACGTATCTTGTAAAATCAATAGTGCAGCCAAAAAAAAAAAAAAAAAAAAAAAAAAAAAAAAAAAAAAAGCACAATTGGTGTGGCTGATTCAAATTAGAATTGCAAATTCTGAATGGATCCAGATGTCAGGGCTAGGCAAGGCTGGAGGAGTCTGGTGTGCTTAAATGCAGGGAAAAGATTGGCACAGTCTATGCAGTGATGTGAATCCCCTCTCCCTGACCCCAGCAAAGCAGCTCCATGTTCCCTGGAATTGTCACTCATGCTCCCAGATTCCAGGAGGGTTTAATGACAGGTCAATGTTGATCAAACACTTTTCTAACCCACAGATGAAGGGAACAGTCAAGTGTGGCTTTGTGTCCTTCCTGGAGCCCAATGAAATGATAATTTCCAACTGAAGATCCAGTCCTGTGTGTTTGTACCCCACACTGAGCTCCAGTGGAGCTGTCCTGCCTCCCTTGGGGGTGATAAGATCAGACTCAATTCCTCAGGAGGACAGGGGCTGGGGGCTGGGATTTCTGCAGAGAAAAAGGGTGAGAACAGAGCAGAACTGAGTCTGTTGAGTCTGTGGGAACCCTTTGGCTATAAGTTCTTCCATGCCTGGTCAGGAAATGCAGGTGCATTTGGAGCACAAATTTGGGAAATTCAGAAAATAAATCCAGACATTTTTCACTGTGTAAAGAATCACTGTGCACGGGGAGGAACAGTGAGAAGAGTCTGAGTGTGCAGAGAAGCACAGGAGGTAGGAAGCAGAACATCCTTTGGCTTTGTACAGTCACACAGGGAGCGTGTTCATGCTCCAAGTCTCTTGTTGGCCTGAGAATTCTCCTTGCAGAGAACAGGGAGTCCTGGAGTGGTCTGGCTGGGAAAGGACCTCAAAGTCCATCCACTGCCACCCTCTGCCATGGCAGGGACACCTCCCACTGTCCCAGAGTGCTCCAAGCCCCATCCAACGCTGGACTCTGCCAGGGATCCAGGGGCAGCCACAGCTGCTCTGGGCACCCTGTGCCAAGGCCTCCCCACCCTCACAGGGAGGAATTCCTTCCCAATATCACACCTAACCTGGCCCTGCTTCAGGCTAAGGCCATCCCCCCCTTGTCTTACCACTACATGCTAAAGACATCCTTGTAATCTAATTTTCTGTTTCTCTCATAAATTCCTGTTTACAAAATGTAAACAATTATTTTTGACCAGCCAATCTGAGACATTACCCGAACCAGACAAGAGAATCTTTTCTATTGTGCAGCTGCCTCGGAAAATCTTCAGCACAAAGCTGTATATCAGAAAATTCTCACAATAACCATTGCTAAGAATGTACCAGTGATCCTGGGGCTGCGCCCTCAACCAGCAAAAGAAATTATCCAGAATTACAGCAAAAATCTGCTCCTGCATCTGAACTTGTGCTGTTTGCTCTGGGATTTTCTGATCTCCCCAGAGAGGGGGCTGTGCAGGGCTGGCCCTTTGCTGAGGGGAGGAGAGAGTCAGTCACACTCACAGAGTGACTGCAAGCCACTCTCCCCCGGCTTGGACAGATGTGTTATTGTGCATGACAAAGATTTCATTGCTCTGAATTCTGAGGCTTTGGGACATTCCTTTTTCAAAATCTTCCTTTGCATCACATATTTACAGGAGACTTCTGGCACTTGGGGCTCCAGATTGCTATAGACAGATCAATTCCCTCCATGCCTTGGGCTTTATGCAAATGCTGCAAAAGAAGAAGGACATTTTCCATAAATACAGACCCATACACTGTTTCCTATTCTTTTCACACATGCTGATTTTCAGCTTTTTGCTGCTGGATTTAATTGCATTCCCAAGCAACCTCCTCTCTTCCCTTCTCAGTAAAATAAAACACAACACCTGGGCTCTTGCTCTTGTGTTATCCCTTATTTTCTTTTTTTCTTAGCACAGCACACAGAAAAGAAACTTCAAAAAGTGCATTGTTGAGTCTTTATTTCCAGCTTGCCATGGAATATAAACCAGCTCAGGAACCGGCTCAGGGTACGCGAGTTTTTCTGCCTCTCTTTGTTTAAATAGGAATGGCTGAGGCACTACAAAATGTACTCGAAGAAACTGTTATTGGGTCTTCAAAAGAACTGAAAACATCCTTTTCCTTTTTTTTTTTCCCTACTACAAATTCCTTCATTGCAGCTCTTTCCTTCAAACTTGAGTGGGTGTTAAGGGTGAGGGAACAGCACTTAGGTCTGACCCGGATTTGGTCTTCAGCTCTTCTTCATAACAAGCCTCTATTGTACCATTCCTGAGCAAATTTCGTATATTTTCCTGATTAGGTTGGATCTCAGGGAAAGGTTCTTCCCCCAGAGGGTGCTGGGCACTGCCCAGGCTCCCCAGGGAATGGTCCCAGCCCGAGGCTGCCAGAGCTCCAGGAGTGTTTGGACAGCACTGCCAGGGATCCCCAGGGGGGTATTGTTTGGGTGCCTGTGCAGGGCCAGAGGTTGGATTGGATTATCCCTATGGGTCCCTTCCAGCTCAGCATATTCCAGGAGTCCAGAGCCATGTGTGCAAGGAGGAGAGGATTGGATACCTCACTGCGATTCTGAATTTGGCTGGTGTAACTCCATCAGCTAAGGAAAGTTAAAAAAATTAAAACCTCAACCTGCTGATGCCAGCAGAACTGCCAGCAGGGATGGGGCTCTTCTGCCAACACCCCACTTCTGCCAGCTCAGCTCATGGCACTTGGGGACACTTTATATGGAAGCTGGCAAGTGCCACACACCAAGTCTGGTGGGGCAGTTGTGCCAGAGAGGATCTCTGCCATTCCAGCCTGTTCCCCAGCCATTCCCTGCTTCCCAAGGCTCTTCTGGTCTCTCAGCCTCACAGCTGATCCCCAGGAATGGATTAATCCCCTTGAGCCCAGCGTGCTCCAGGCCATGGAGAATTTGGCCTCTGGTTTCCTCTGCAGCTGCTGGAGCAGCACAAAGTAGAAGAGTTTGGATTTCACTCTACAAATCTACCCCAAAAGTCATGTCGGCCCAAAGCAGCACATTCATGTTGGGAGAAACCTCTGTGTGCCCCAAAACGTGGCTTTTCCAGGTTGTGGAGGGACTCCCTGGAGCTGCACCCACATCAGACTGAATGGAAAGGGCCAAAGCTCTATTGGCAAATACCTGGAGGCAGCATTCCCAGGTGTGTCAGCACTGCTTGCAGCTCTTGGAAAGGACTCCTTTGTGTTCCCTGGGAATTCAGAACTCCTGGCACCAGCTTCAGTCCTTCCCATCCCAGCTGCAGGAGGCAGTGACAAACTCCAGTCTGTTCTCTTTGAGGAGCCCGAGAAGAGACTTTCTCCACACTGCAACTCCCTCTTGTCCTGTCCCTCCATCCCTTGTCCAAAGAAGTCCCTCTTCAGCTCTCTTGGAGAGGCACTGAAAGGGGCTCTAAGGTCTCCCAGTGCTGTCCAAGCTGACCATCCCTGTGTGCTGGTGTTTCTCCTCCTGAGAAGTTTATAACCCTTTGTGAACCCTCTCGCTGCTGAGTGAAAGTGCAGCTCCAGGCTGAGTCTGGTCTTGGAGATGTAAAATGCCTCTCAAAGGCTAAAAATGCTTTTTCAGCCACTATTAAGCTGCTGTGGGCTGAAAGGGACCCTCAGCCTTGCCTGGCTCCTGGGAGGTGTTCCTGTCATCCTCACACGAGGATTTTTCAGCTAATTGGCATCACTGTGTGGATATTTGCTGTTGCTCAGTAGCGCTTCCCTGCCACCAAATAACTTCTCCTGAAAAATGTGATTCTCATTTCCCTCCAGCTTCACAAGAGATAGTTCCCAACACTCACTGCATGGGCTTGGTCTGTTTGAAGGCTGGGCTCCTCCAGGGGGTATCCAAGGGCTCTGAGCAGGAGCCAATCTGCAGCTCTGCGGAGGAGCTGCAGGCTCGAAGCAGGTGGAGGGGCTGTGTGGGAACAAGGTGTCAGTGTTTGAAGCTCACTTTGGCTTTGAGCCTTTCCCTACAGCTCTCCCACAGAGCTAATGAGAATTGTAATGAACTTCAGCCAGGCCTACTTTCTAATATTTTTAATTTATCAGTCTGGTGTAATGGCCAGGACACCGCAGGGCACCTGAGATGTGTTCAGATCAGAGGTATTTGAATATTTCTGTGTGCTGGTTTCTCTGTTTGCAGTGAGCTGGGCAGAACTGCTTGACACTTGGTGTTGCAGAATGTGGGACAGCTTCAAGGTAAAACCTTTCAGAGCTGGGAGCAGGCTGGCTGAAGAAAGCAGGAGCAAGCTCTGGGCAGGAGCTCTGTGCATGTGCAGCTTCCAGACTGAATGTGAACACCTGGAAAACCACAGAAAAAACCATTACACACCATAATCAGTACCAAATTCCAGTAAACAAATGGAAAGGAGCCTGAGTATCCCACTGCAGCCTGCCCTGAAGCTGTGCCCTGGATACTCAGGGCTCTGCAGGAAAACAGGCTCTTTCCACCTGAGCTGTTTGCAGCCTCACAGCTGGAGAAACTCCAAGAAGCTCTGGGGCCACATTCTCCCTCTGTCTCTCCCAGGATTCAGGGTCCTCAGATTCTCTTGCCTTGAGGAACTGTGGCTGTTTAACTGGCAATTTGTCTCATGGACATTTTCCACCCCATTTTCTCAAAAGTGCAGCTCAAAGGCTGAGCTGACCTCCTGCATATTTAAAGTGCTCAGCGGTGATTTAATAGGGCAGCAATTACTCCACACGTCCTTCTGAAGGCTAAATGGCTAAATAGGCTGGGTTTTAAGACTAATCCAGAGTGCATCATTCCATAGGAAGAGGAGTAAAGGCAGTTTTGAAGGCAGCAGCTGCAGGAGGTGCTGCAGGAGGTGCCTCAAGAGCAGTGTCACAGTCATTTGGCCCCTGGCTGTTCCAGGGGCTAGGAGCTGGCAGGGATGGCTGGATTATCAGAGAGTATTCAGTGTGTGGAAGGGGTGGCGAGGGACCAGTCCTGGTGTGGAGCTTTCCTGGGGCAAACTTGTCCCCAGGTATCTTTGCTCCATCAGGGGATTGTGCTTCCCTAATTCCTGCCCACACCTGGGCAATACCACGGGAGAACCACTGTGGGGCCCAGGGAATTGTCATTCCGAGAGGCAATTATGTTAAAGCTTTAGGAGAGGCCTCCAAACTGCACAGCTGCTCTGGCAAATCTGCTCAGACAATGAAAGAACTTTTGAAGTCTGACAACTTCATTTTCCTCTACAAACACAAGTACCAGAGGAAAATACCAGCTGGGCAAGCTGGATAACTGAGGAGTGGGAAGGGTTTTTGAAAGGCGAGCAATGTCTGGAGACTGAAGCACTGATAGTTCTGGTACTTTATTTGTAGTGTGTGTCTGTGCAAAGTCTCTGAGTGAGCTTTGATAAACGATTTGGGATCCCAAGGCCTAAGGCCTCTGGGAAATGAGTTACAAAGTGCTGAAATCCTGATCTCCCTCTTCTCCAGTGGCCAGTGGAGAGATCCAGCTGTTTCCAACATGGGATCCAATCTGTCCATGTTCAGAGAAGGGCTCTAAGCTCTCCTGGGGTGGCAACAGCAATAAATTATGGTCATGAACTCCACATTCCTCTCACTTCTGGTAGACTAAGAACCAGACAGATCTCTCTAAAGTGCATCCAAGGGTGTATTTCTTTACATTTGCAGATAAGGGGAAAATAAACTTAAACTTAGTGGCATGGCTTTAATCAGCTGAGTGAATAATGCACTCAGGCAGGAAATTTTATCTGGGAAGGGAATAACCTGATGCTCAGATGGGAATTTTGAGGAGTTCTATGGAAATGGCACCATCTTATACATGGTTTTGGTGCCCACTTTGGAAATAACTCCATTATAGCCATGATTCTCAATTTTTGGAATTTTTTCTTCCCAAAGTCCTGCTGTGGTTTTAGAGAAATTCCTCTAGGCATAGGCCTTTAGCTCACACTCCACAGAGGAGCACAACGAGCTGACCAAATGACCACCGGTTCCTGCTTTTACCCTCTACCTTCCCAGCAGCTCACATTTCTGAGCTGTTACATTTAACAGGATTTATTTGACCTTTGGATAAAACCCAAAACTTCATGCTGGCATCTCTTCCCTGCTCCTGCACATCACACAGGGTTGGGGGTTCTGGAATCTCCCTGTGGAGTGCTGAGACCCAAGGCAGGTTAATCCCTCTCTCACACCCATTTCAGAAACACCAGGCTCTGAACAGTGAGACTGTGGTGGAACTAATCATTCAAAAGTCTTTCTTCTTGGAAAAGGGGAAAGCTGCAGGGAGCACAGAGTGGAAAAACAGTGTCTTAGACACAACCCTCCTGAGTGAATTTTGCAGAGGGCCTAGAGTGAAAATGGAGGCACAAGCTAACTCTTCACTAATAGGAGCAGAAATGTTTTTAGTGACGCTTAAATCTCTCTCACCTCTCCCAAAATAACACCTGAGGAAGATGGAGATGGCCCAAAGCAGCTTGCACAGCCTCTGCTCTGGTGGTGTTGGGAATATTCTCATCTCGTGCTGTTTTGCACGTGGACCACTCTGCTTCCCGTTCCCATTTTACCTGAACTGTGCTGTAGGATCCTCATGGTTCAGGGTCAGATGGAGCAGAGCTAGCACGTTCTTTCCTCACGCTGCCTGCTCTAATTACTCTGCAAATTACTATTTGCTCATCATCAGCCCTTTGCTCCTGTCTAATTCCTTTGAAGACCTGTCTCCATGTGCCAGGCACATCACCTGGGGAGCAGGAGCAAAAGCTCTGGGGATGGAATTTCTCTTCCTGGGACTGGGAATGCCTGAGTTAGTTCTCAAGGGTATTTTCCAGAGATATTTTGGACATCTTTATTACTATTGAAATATTTTTTTACAAACTGGGCTCCCCTGCCAAAGCCCAGAGTCCAAGAAGTGTTTGGAGAACACCCTCAGGCAAAGAGTGGGATTGCTGAGGGAGTCCTGTGTAGGGCCAGGAGCTAGACTCAGTGATCTTTTTGAGCCCATTCCAGCTCAGGATATTCCATGATTCTGTGTCCATGATTCCAGGGAAATCAGTGCTGTTCTGGGTATAATCAGGATAACAAAAGAAATTCCCCTTCATGGGTCTGCAATAGGTGCTAAACCTGGATCCTGCCTGGTCGTTCCAAGTCAACTCCAGACTCCAAAGGGGCCTCTGGGTATTTAAATGTGATCTATGAGAATTCCAGCTGAAACCCCAATTCCAAATTTTTGGTGACCAGGCCTGGAATCCTCCACTGTGAGGGTGGGGAGGCCCAGACACAAGGTGCCCAGAGCAGCTGTAGCTGCCTCTGGATCTCTGGCAGTGTCCAAGGCCAGGTTGGACGCTGGGGCTTGGGTCACCCTGGGACAGTGGAAGGTGTCCCTGCCATGGCAGGGGTGGGAATGGGTGGGCTTTAAGGTCCCTCCCAACCCACACCATTCCATGATTCCATTTTTCTAAGTTTAGAGATGTCCTTGAACATCCCAGAGCCACAAGGGAGGATAGAGCCCGGCTGATCCGAGGCAGACGATCACCAGGGTTCCAGAAGAGAGAAGAAGCAGAGTTGTTACCCCATTGTGCTCCCTCCAAAGCCATCTGTCTTTGC
The DNA here is from genome assembly GCF_965231275.1 of Zosterops lateralis. Classification (NCBI taxonomy): domain Eukaryota; kingdom Metazoa; phylum Chordata; class Aves; order Passeriformes; family Zosteropidae; genus Zosterops; species Zosterops lateralis. The sequence goes on from NC_139784.1 coordinate 463,723, forward strand.
AGCCCTTCCCGGGACGTGCTCGGGAGGGAACCATCTGTGTTTTTCTTGGGAGACACAGCTTGTGGGGAAATAGATGGGTTGTTAACGAGACAGGCAGATGGCAAATCCAGCCGATGTCGTGATGACTGCACTCCAAAGGGATAATCAATAATCAGGCAGTTAGGCTTGGCTTGGATCAGGAATAGACTAGAGACATTCAGGAAGATGTGTTTTCCAAGCTTCCTTTGGAGATTCAGGGCTGGAGCTTCTGCAGCAGCAGAGCTTTACAGGAACCTCCTGCAGACCATTGAACACAGACCCTTAATCACAGCTGATTGTTCACAGAGCAGCTGATCGACAATATGGGAATATTTTATGGACTATAACTTTATTTTGTTTCAAAGTGAGTATCTCATCTCCCTTCATGATTTCTTGCCTCTTATTTTCTTCCTTTTTTTAATGTGTGGGTTTTTTGGTTTTGTTTTTGTTTTAATTTTCAGAGTTCTTTTGGGGAATTTATTTAAATTTTATTTACTTAAATTAAAATTTCTGACTTCACAAGATAATTTGAAGGTAAGAGTCAAAAGCTTGTATGAAAAGAAAAAAATCTTGTCCTTGACATAAAGCACTTCTCTGGTAGATTTTATATGTGGATTTCAAAGAGTTTAAAATTACTGAAAATATTTTGGTGTGCTGACTTTCATTTTAATGAAGTGAGTTCATTGAAACAAGTATGGGTTCAGTCTAACCAAATAGTTCATTAGTCTAGGAGTCTAATTAACTCCCTGCACAACATAGAGAAAAAGATGCCAAGGAGAGGTTGAAATTGTTAAAATGTGGATTTTTTTACTGGCCAGGCCTGATCGATCCTTTTTGAAGTTAGTACTTGAGTTTAATTAATTTTTTTGCACATGAAATACAGTTGAATATGAAATGCAGCTCTTCTAAACTATTAACATTAAATATTTACACTGAAGCAGACCAGTATGAAAAGGAAAAGTTAGCCTGTGAGTATTGATGGGCACCTTCTCTCCCCACCAAAATCCTCAAACAAATCCCAAAACAAAACACCTCTTGCAAAATGAGTTGTTAAAAGCCTTGGGTATTGGGCCCATCCATGCAAACCAAGGAGGAAGAGAAGCCAGGGATGGAAGACTTGGAGACTCCAAATGTTTCATTTGCTGGAGTCCTCAGCCTGCTGGCAGAGTGAGGAGACCAAGCACGAGGAATTCAAACCAGACAAATTCAGATTGCAAGTAAAACATACATAAATGTTTAACAGAGGTTAACCCAGCTCTGGAACAATTCACAGTAGGCACTGTTGGATTCTCAAGCTTCAGCAATATTTAAGTAAAAAAAATCACTTTTTTCTTTCCCTCAGAAAGATATTTTCCAGTTGAGATACAGAGTAACTCAAACACAACCAATGACTTGGATTATGCAGGAAAGCAGATCTAGTGTTCAATCCTTTTTGCCTTGAAGTCTGACTTGTTTTGACAGACCTTGGACCATGTTTCCCTGCCAGCTGTTACCTATGAGAGCTGGAATTGTTATTTCTCTCCTGCTGAGATTGGCTGCTTCTGCACTAAAGCTGTGTTTTCCATGAGTCATTTCTGGAAATCCCTTTTAGAGCTTATTGTGCACTCAGTGCAACCTGGGACTTCAGGCGAGTGAGGAGAAAATGTTCAATTTGTGAAGTATGGGGCACCTGGTTTTTGAAGAGTTTCCCAGAAGCAATAATTTCAGGAAGAGAAGACAAATCATTGCCGGACTCACCCAGAATGTGACACTTAAATCAGACAAGCCTGAAATGTGCACTTTATGTGGATAAACATGTCCACACAAACACTGTTATTATACCCCAATGCTGGGACTAAACCAAATTGTCAAAGTCTGAGCTTTTGACTGAGCAGATACTTCTTATTTTATATTATCCAGCTCTAAATTAATTCATCTCTCAGCTATATCAGCATTTTTGGACATGGTCTCCTTGCACTTTGCCTCTAGGCTGATGTGTTGACTGATGTCTGTCGGGTATTGATGAATTCATGGAACCATGGAATGGCTTGGGCTGGAAGGGACCTTAAAGCCCACCCAGTGCCACCCCTGCAATGGGCAGGGACACCTTCCACTGTCCCAGGGTGATCAAAGCCCCATCAACCTGGCCTTGGACACTTCCAAGGATCCAACCAAATATTCCCACAAATTCAGCAGAGAAGATCCATAACTCCTCGCCTTGTTCTGGGATCAGGGAGCAGCTCCTCTGATCCCTCGCCACTGATGGGGGTTTTGCTCCATAACCACACATTCCACAAGAAGCAGAATTTGGTTAAACACCCTGGGCCACCTTGGACATGCCCCTGGCCAGAGTTCAGCTCCTACTCACTTTATGAAGAGCCTCCTAAAATCTATCTCCCTCTTGCTCCAATTCCAGACACAGCAGGTGCACCATTGGCAGAGCAAACGATGGAGAATTTGCATCTGATTTGGGGATGCAAATTATGCTCCTGGCTAGTCCACATTCCTCATGAGTAATGAGCTCCTCAGCAGGAGACGCACCGGAACAAACCCATCCCAGCTCCACAGGCAGAGCAGGTGTTGCTCTTCAGCCTCCTCAGCGATTCAAAGAGAGCTTCACTGCAGCCTGGTGGGGTCTGGGAGCTCTGAGCTCAGCAAAGCTGCACCACAAACTGCACAAAGAGGTGGGGAACCCCCGCAGGAAGAGCTGACTCAGGGCCCTCCACACTGCAGGCAAAGATGCTGATTTGGCTCCCAGGGATAAATGACAATCTCTTCTCATCAGTGTAAACTCACTCATTTTATGGGACAGCTTCTGCTTTTTACTAGAAATGTGTTTGGAGGGGAGGAGTAACTGTCTTTGAAAACTGAGATACTGAACAGTAAAATCTTTATTCCAGATGTTTCAGTTTTTAACTTTCATTTTTATTTCAAAACTTCTGAGTTTCATCTTTCCAAGTCCTTAAGGATGTGCTGAAATGGAGGAAAAATGTGCAAGTCTGTAAAAGAACAAGCCATGGAAAATACCTAAACTTTCAGTTAAATCTAGTTTTAAAACTGTATTTATTTTTGGAGTACTGGAAAGTTCTGTTCTAGATTTAGTGATTTTCTTTTGCAAAACAGACCAGTGATTTTTCTCCTCTATTTGCTTCATTAAGCTGGTATCTTTTTGAAGCAGGGAAAGATAAAAGTGCTTTTTTTCTCAGTCAGGATGTGAAGGGCTGTGTTTTGTGGAATCCCAGACTGATTTTGGTTGGAAGGACCTTAAAGCCCATCCAGTGCCACCCCTCCCATGGCAGGGACACCTCCCACTATCCCAGGGTGACCCAAGCCCCAGTGTCCAACCTGGCCTTAGACACTGCCAGGGATCCAGGGGCAGCCACAGCTGCTCTGGGCACCCTGTGCCAGGGCCTGCCCACCCTCTCAGGGAACAATTCCTGCCTGATATCCCATCCAGCCCTGCCCTCCTTCAGCTTAAGGCCATTCACTTTTTTTCCTAGCATGACACATTTTTGTGAAAAGTCCCTCTCCGGATCTATAGGAAATATTTATGTTCCTATAAACTCATTCTGACATTGTTTAACTTTTTAGCTTTTATATTTTGGGGTTTTCCCTGTTTGTATTGGACATCTGGAGGAATTTCTTCAGAGAAAGGGTGGCCAGGCATTGGAACTGCCTAGGGAGTGGAGGAGTCCTCACCCCTGGAGATGTCCAAGGAAGGCTTGGACATGGCACTCAGTTCTCTGGGCTGGGGACAAGGTGGAGATTGGTGACAGTCTGGACTTAGTGACCCAAGAGGGCTTTTCTTTAATGATCCTACAATTCTCTATTATTTTGTACTTCATTGTTTGTCAATAATGGACCTCAACAGATGCTGCTATCAATAAATATGCAACAAAACTCTTTAAAAAGTGTCTAATGCATTAGAGAAGGGCAGCAGTTCCTTAGTACTGATTGAAAATCTGATCTTTTCCATGTCCAAATAGCCTGTTTATACTGGAAAGTGTTTGATTACAGCAAGCTGCAGACATTTTTATCTAGAAAGAAATGAAACATTTCAATCAGTGCTGAACAGCAGAGGAACTTAATGATGTGAAAAAAAAAACCTAAAAGCCAGACTACATTAACTCTTATATGGTAACACATTATCTCTGCTAGAGGGAGCAGAGTGTTCATGAAATAATGAGGAAATAATAAAACTAAGATACGCTGGACCAGAATTCCTTTTCTGAAAGCAGGGAATATTTTTAGAAAGCTAGTATCTCACAGAATTCCCATTTAATGAAGTATTATATAATGGAAATGAATTGTCAGATGTTAATTTCTGCTGAAATAGGAATTCTGAATTTGGGAAGGCTCTTTTCAGGTTCTCCAGCTCAGTTTTCTAAGGAAGCGAGGCTGCTGCACAGGTTTCTGTCTGTGTTTGAACCATGGGTCAAGCACAAGGGAATCTGGGGAGGAATTAGAAGTGTCAGAGGTCAGACAGGTCCTGTGGATTTTGGGAAATTCAGAAGCCATATAAATGCAAGAGATCCCATAAATCAGGAACGGATCAGACACTGTGATGCTCCAGATGTCCACAGGTGTGAAGGTCACTGCAGGAGCACTGGGTCAGCCCATGAACACAGCAAGAATTCCTGAACCCATGGGAATGGCCTGAGTTCCTGACTGCAGACCCTGCAGACTGGAGACATGTGGATTAGACCAACCTCTCAGGGAAGGACCTTGTTGGGGTTAGGTTTGCTCCTTTTTTACTTTAAAGAATTTTTTCCCCATAAATTACCAAGGAGACTAAGTGTTGGATACTTAAAGAGTACTTGACCAAAAACAAAGAGATAGCCAAAAGCTCAGCTGGGGAGGTTTTATCTTATCTGTTGTAACTCCAGAAGGGAGGTGGTAACTGCCTTCCCTGATAACAAGCCAGCTGTTAAAAACCGGGTGGGGTATTGTTTCTTATCTCTGCTCAGTCTTTCACTACCCCCATGGGAATATCTTTTGTTAACGCACCATCAAATCTCACCAATGGCATGACACATTTCATCATCGTATTGTGAGATGCTCTACCAGGGAGCAGAAGGCAAATCATTTCTACCAAGATAAAAAGGAGCCACAAGTATCACCAGGCACTCCGGTGTTCCCACGCGACTCCCAAAGGAAGATCAGACCCACTTTGGCACCCCTGGCTCCACGGGACCATCTCTGCTTCCAACAGGACCACATCTGCCACTCCAGGAGGGCTGACTTTGGACTGTTCCCAACACCCTCACCAATGTCAGGTTGTATTTCTGACTCTGTCAGGGTTTTCTGGGATTCCTTGTTTGTTTGTTTGCTTATTCTTTTGTACTACAACATTTGTATTTTTAATATCCCTAGTAAAGAACTGCTATACCTATTCCCAAAATCTTTGCCTGACAACCTTTTAGTTGCAAATTTATAATAATTTGAAAAGGGGGAGGGGGGGCTTACATTCCAAGAGAGACTCCAATCTTCCTTGGCAAATATCTATCCAAACCAAGACAGACCTGCACCCCTGCAGTGTGTCAGGGGGACAGGAGCCGCAATCCCTGAGCTTGGAACACGGGAGGTGTTGGGACAGACCCACACATGTGAAGCTCCTTGGTGCCTCATCCTTTCCAAAAGTAAGGGAAGTTTTTTGCATTCAGCCACTGGAGAAGCTCCTGGTGCCCCAGCAGGGCTCCGAGGGTCATTTCCTGTGAATATCTCCAGCATCTGTGAGCAGGGCTGACGCTGATTCCGAGTGACAGGAGCGTCTTCTAGCCCAGGGCATCGTCAGCAGGGCCAAGTGCTCAGAGATGACAGCATGGCTCCCTCAACAGACTCTCAGCTGTCACTCCCACTCGACTGAGGCTGGCAGGGCTCTGCTGAACCCTTCCAGGGAGAACACAACAACGGCAGCAGTGCACAGGGAGGGGAGGGTGCCTTGTGGAAACACTCCAAGGTGTGGAGGGGACAAGAGAGGCTTGTCAGCCCAAACCAAGCTGGAGTGCTGGCTCAGGACATGGAGATAACTCACCTGGAGCCAGGGATGATGGTTACAGGATTGGGATATTCCCTGGAAGTCCTGCTGGAGAAATAGTCCTGTCCTACTCCAGCTGGGAGAGGGTTCATTTATTGCTGGCAGCTCCTGCAGTGCTGAGCTTTGGGATCATTGTGGGAACAGTTCTGGCAGCACAGGGGGCTGGGCTGTGGCTGGACTGGGTTCACTCTGAATGAAGGATTTTTCAGTGTCCTTGCTCTGCAAGAGAAGAGCTGCACAAGAATCCAGGAGGGAGCAGGTCTAGGAGAGCTGAGCTGGCTAGAGGGATATTCCAGACTCTAAACATCAGGAAACATCATGCACATAATATAAAATGTACCCAGTTGTATACAAGGAGCCATCTCCTGTCTTTGGGAAAGGAAATAGGGAAGATCCATCCCTGTGATGGGAGGTGTGGACTTTACATCTTGGCTGGAGAAGGGGCCCATGTGCGTTGACCCCAGAATCATTTGGGTTGGAAGGGACCTTAAAGCCCACCCAGTACCACCCCTGCCATGGGCAGGGACACCTCCCACTGTTCCAGGCTGCTCCAAGCCCTAGTGTCAGCCTGGTCCTGGACACTGCCAGAGATCCAGGATCAGCCACAGCTTCTCTGTGCATCTGTGCCAACCACCTCCCCACCCTCACAGGAAAGAATTCCTTCCTAGTCAGGGGTCACTTTCCTTCTGGAGAACATTTCCACAAGAAGAGGACTGGATATGAAACTGAGCTTGTTCCCCTAAGCTCAAGATCATCCTTGGGAAAGCACAGAAGGACGTGAACTTCTCCCAGAGCTGGGATGGTGCCTACAGGGTTACACAAATGTCCAAAGAGTCATGAGCAGGATATGGGGAGGGAGAGACATCTCTCAGATGTGCCCTTTTAATGCACAGGGAGCGGCTATTCCCTGGTTGTGTTCAGAGCCTCTTCTCCCCAACACCTGAAACAGTAGTATTTGTATTGAGATATTGAATAATAAATATCTTTAATTTTCTGTGGTCTAAAGGGGATTTGGGGTGACAATTTGGGGTCAATGCTGTGAGTCAGTGCAGCTCAGGGGAAGACCTGAGCTCTCACAAAGCGAGGGTCTGACACAGGGCCCCACTGCAGACAGCCCTGGCTGATGGATCCCTCCTTATTGGGATTCACATGACAGCAGCACTTGAGGGAAGCACCTTGACCTCTCTTCTTTTGATATTTGGAGTTCCTACACCTAGTGTTACAGGAGGTAAAATAACCTGGGGTAGTGCAAAGCCCCAGGAATAAAACAGGAGAGCGTGTGAAGCTCTAGAGAGGTCCAGGGAAATCTGCTGGGATCAGTTTTCACATTTTTTAGATAGCTGGGAGTTTTTTATTTGGCTTGAGAAAACCACCTCTTGTGTTCCTGTTCAGAGGGAGTGTTTGGCTCCTCAGGAATTGCTCAGTTCCTGGTTTAATGCAGAATTTTAAACCAAGTCTAAAAGAGCTGCCAAGACCTGAGTGAGACAGATGCCCTCCCTCCACTTCCCTGGAGGGAGGTCCAACATCCCACTTTGAACCGAAGAGCAGGAAAGCTCTTGTGAGCCCAACAATGGCCTGAAGTGTCTGGGGAATTCATCTATACTGGGAATATTGACACTTTAACTCCTCAGATTTACCTGTCTCACTGAGAGCTGGGCTGGAACTGATTAATTAGCCCTTGGCTAAACACTTCGAGATTCTCAGATGAAAGGCAGCCTGGAAGTCCAAAGGATGTAGAACATTTATTACCAGCTGAGAGAGACATGAAGAGCTGCAGTGTTGAAAGGAGTCCTGCCAATTAATTTACACTTAAACAGAAGTGTTGGGGTTGTTTCGCTGAAAGCTTTGTTTCTCTGAAAATTGAAAAATAAAACGTCAAACCAAAATCAAAAAGAAAAAGGAAAGGGTCGAGGCTCATTGGATAATGTGATGCCTTTCCATGTTCAGTTTTGCTGATGAAAGCTTTGAACACTTGAAAATTCAGTGATTCTCTGATTCTAAACAATAATGCACAGGAAATATGTAAAGGCTTATTTATTGCTGTGAAAAGCTGTTACCCCAGCCTTTAGAGGGGCAACACGTTGTGACGTGGGAGTGGACTTTCACAGAGGACAGGAGGCAGCAGCTTGGTGAAACATGGAAAGCTCTTTATTATCTGACTCCAATTAGCTTATATACATTTTGTACAGAGGGCCAAGATTGGCCCAAAGAGGTTACAACCTCCTGACTCCATTGGTCAATATGACCATCAGTCAAGTTCTCTCTCAGAGAACAAGAATGCAAAACATACAGATAAATTCTAAGAATATAATATTGTTTACATGAAGCAGCGTGAGAAGCTGCTGCAAAGACTCAAACACTTGAAGGCAAGAAATTCAGGGACGACAAAAAGCAGGTAAAATAAAGCTGCTAAAAAAGAGAGGATGCTCTGGTAAGCCAGTCTGTGCACAAGGAAGGAAAAGTGGTTTGGCTGCTTTCTCCTCCGAGCTGAAATACAAGATTTAACCTGAGCACTTAACTCAGGAAAAAATCATTGGCGTTTCAAAGATGTGTTAATGAGGTGCTAATTAAAGGTAGGGAAGGAGGAGGGAGGGGCAGAGCAAAGGCAAGAAGAAGGATCTGCCATGCAGAGCTGCCCAAACCCTGGGGCACAGTACAGGAGGGACCGTGACCTGGAGCTGGGCCAGAGGAGGCTCCAGGGTGATCCCAGGAATGGAGCAGCTCTGCTGGGAGGAAGGGCTGGGAGAGCTGGGATTGTTCAGCCTGGAGAGGAGACCTCAGTGTGGCCTTGCAGAACCTGAAGGAGGAGCAGGAAAGATGAAGAGAGAGTATTTATAAGGGATGGAGGACACAGGGAATGGCTTCCCACTGCCCAGGGCAGGGCTGGATGGGATACTGGGAAGGAATTCCTCCCTGTGAGGGTGGGGAGGCCCTGGCACAGGGTGCCCAGAGCAGCTGTGGCTGCCCCTGGATCCCTGCAAGTGTCCAAGGCCGGGTTGGACAGGGTTTGGAGCAGCCTGGGATAGTGGAAGGTGTCCCTGCCCATGGCAGGGGTGGCACTGGGTGGGCTTTAAGGTGCCTCCCAATGCAAACCACTGTGGGATTCTATGACTGAAGTTTTGTTTTAAAATCAGTGAAACTCCTGAATGAGAGGTGATTTTATTGCCTCCTTTTCAGTTTTGAAAAAAGTTCAAGTTAAACCCCTTGGCTCCAGAGGGATGCTGCTGGCAGGCCTGGGGAGAGATGTGGCTCTGCTGTGGAAGTTCCACTCCTTATTTTAGGATCATGTTTGTAGTTTTCTGTAACATGACAACTGTGGTACACAACAAAGGGGCTGGAGGGGCTTTTCCCCCCTCTTCCAGGAGCTCCTGGGCACCAGTTCTGGGAGCAGCAGGAGTGCCTTGCCTAGTCCAGAGACTCAGGAGAAATAATCACCATGTGCCTCCAAGTGCAGTGCAGTGAGGGCAGAAGTGGTGGAGTGGACATAGTGGGTAAAAAACAAGAGAGAGACCCTGAGCAGGTGGAGGTCAAGGTATCCCTGAGCACTTGAACTCCATTGTTGAGACTCTGCAACTAAAAATACAGACCAAGCTTGGGGTAATTACCCAGAGCTCTGCTCTCAGTCCTCATCGAGATCCAGAGAGACAAGGAACCGATCCGTACTCAGATCAAAGCCCTCTTTTGGAAATTCAGGAGTTGAGTCATTCTTTGCTCTCCACAGAGATCACAGAGCTCTTGTTTGCCATTCTTGCAGTGCAAAGTCCACAAATCTACAAGTAGAATAAAATTATATGTGTGGGGAGAGGAGGGAAGAAATGTAAATTTGTGTTTTGATGATTTATCTTGGAAAACAAAAAAGTCTCATCTGAAGGATCCGAAGCCTTCAAATAATGAGATTTGTTGATTCCACCCAAATTGTGCCCTTGTTTGGATGCTTTTAAGAAAGTGAATTATATTTGTCAGTAAATATTCATTCCAGCAATATGGGGGAATATGGCTTTTTCATGGAATCCCAGAGTGGTTTGGTTGGGAAGAGGCATTAAAGCTCTTCCAGTTGCCCCCTCCCCGGTCTGCAGGGACACCTTCCACCAGCCCAGGGTGCTCAGACCCCTTTCCCAAGGTTTTGTATCCTCTGATCCCACCACCTTCTAAAGCTGGGTGACTCATGGTTGTTCTCAAATGGCCTTTGGTGTATTTTGGGACAGAAAAACAAGATGGTCCCAGAGCAGTAATTTCTCATGGATTTTTTTTTTTTTCCTGATTGACCCTCTCTCAGTAAATCTTTAATTTCTAAGAAAACCACAGAATAGAAAAGAATGCTTTGTTGTTACTTTATGCATTAACTTGACTTTGGTGGATTTTCAGGTCTGATTTAACCTTTGCATGTTCCTGATACCAACTGGAACATGTTAAGGGCTCAAAGGATGGGCTGGAAGCACAGGGAAGGCTGGAAAATAGGCAGGGATACCTTAAGATAAAGCAGCAAACAGATGGGGGGAACAGTTTTAAAATGAGCAATGTAGAGCCCATCCCATTGCCCAGAATCATCCAAGGGAAGCGTCTTGTGTCCTCTGGGACTCAGAGTGGCAGAAAACCTTGTCTGGAAACTCTCCAAATCCTTTTATGCTGAATTCAGATGTTCAGACTTTCACATCAGTTGATAATCCCAACACGGGGCTCTCATGTGATGATAGAATTCTGCTCTGAGAGATCCCTGCCCTAGCTCCCTTGTGCCCAGGGAAAGGTGTGAGTTACAATTCTGCTCCCAGAAACCTCTCCCTGAACCACCCCTCTCCTCTCTAGGGAAGCTCCTGGAGCTGGAGTACAGCCGATGTGATGGTCAGTGACATTTTCCACCTGGTTTCCCAGGAAAGTCTGCAAAGTATCTACACATCAGCTCTGACCTGAAGTCTAGTCATAATCAGTCCTTGAAAAAATGAAAATAAAATGTCCTTGTTCTGAGGCTTTCTTGTAAACCAGGAAGGTGGGGAAGGAAAAATGCCTCTGTCTCTCCAGGAGCAAAGTGCTGCTCCCAAAAGAGTTTTGAGTGACTTGACAGGATGGATGCAGGGAATGGCTGCTTTGATGGCACTGTAGGAGGGAAGAAATCACTCCCCATGCTAAGGTCTAATTCTGATCTGTATTTTAGACAGTCTCTAATGCTCTTGCTGCAACTCCTGTGTCAGGTGTGGTTTTCAAAGCAGAGGGGCTGCCATCAGAGCAGTATTTTGGTTTTGGACAGCTCAGCACACTTCTGTGGACTGGCCTTAGTCGGATACAAAATCTAAACAAATGATGAGCAATATCTGCTCTCCTTTCCCTCAGCTGTTTGGCAGAGGAGGGTTCAGCTGCAGGTGCATCTCATTTGTCAATAATATCAGAAGCCCCAGTACCCCCTGAAGTGCTTCCATGGACTGGTTCTGTGGATCACCTTCAGCACTTCAACAAACGCTCCTGGTTTGCACTGAGGGAAACAAAGACTTGCTAAATATGGCAGGAATTGTGATGTCCTTCAACAAAATGAGAAGTGTTTAGAATCAATCATGGAATCCCATGGGTTGGGTTGGAAGGGACCTTAAAGATCATCTCATTCCATCCCCCTGCCATGGGCAGGGACCCAGGTTGCTCCAAGCCCCATCCAGCCTGGCCTTGGACACTTCCAGGGGGAAGCCACAACCTCATCCCAACCTTTAATTTCAAATGCCTCTTATATTCCACCATTCTCTTACTTTTTTTTGAGCACTCTCACACATAAAGGATGCAAGGCTGCTCTACCTGTGTCCTTCCCTGAACCTTACCAGTCTATTTTAGACCCAGATTAAGTTGTGGGCCATCTGAGGCAGAAATAAAGCACCTGCCTTGGCTGTAGTAATTGTTAATCATGAGTAACTTTGTAATCTGCCAACCCTTCTGCAGAAATACCAGACTCCTTGTGTGGGATGTGTGTGCACCAGGGTCCCAGAGGCCATCTCAGGTCCTCAGACAGTTTTACGTACTCAGTCAATTTTATACACTCAGCCAACATTATACACTCAGCCAATTTTCCATTGTGCTGAAAATGGAAACCACCTTAGTGCTGGAAAAACCTACTCAGGCAGGTAATGCCTTTCCCTCTCCTGCACACAGGTGTTGGCTCTGTAAGGATTTTCTTCATCCGAACACTCTTTCTACAGGAAATTCTCCTCTGGACTGGGTCTTGCCTCTGTTACCTCAGAGGTACAGAAAAAGCAGCTTTGGAGCTCCTCTAAGCTTTTCCTGCTGACACTGTGAGTGATAGCATACGGTTAAAATGTTTCTAAAATCATGGGAATTGTATACAATAGATTCAGGGGAGGTGGAAAGAAAGGCTGGGCCTGGATAGGCCTGGGAAAGGGAACCAGGGCTAGGTAGGCCCTGGGAACGAAGGTTAGGCTTTGTCCTTAGTAGATCATGTGAAACTGCACCTGCATCATCATCATATGGTAAATTATATCATTGCTAAATGTAATGATTGTCTGGTAATTGAATATGATTATTGTTTAATCATAACAAGAATCATGAGAAACGATATTTGGGGGACCTGATGAAAACTACAAGGATTCATGCTTGGATAAGATCAATGTATACAATAGAACAATATGAGTTTAATAATTAATATATATTATATAATGAAAGGGTATAAAAACACGTCCATCCCGAATCCATGTCGGAGTCAGATTTGGGTCTGTATCCTGTACCCCTGATTCCCAGAGCTTTTGAATAAAAGTGCCTGCATATAATCATTCTGTGATTATGTGTTTCAACGCTAACAAGAGATTTCATCCTCCTCGGCCACTTGAAAATCACCTGTGCTGGAGGAGCAGCTCCTGCCTTTTGCACCTAACGCTCAGATACTTGTGAGTTCAGGTAGGTCCTGTGCTGCTGGACCATCTCCAGACAGCTCCATCCTGACCTTCCTGGGCATTCCTGGACAGCCAGATACGTGAAGTAACACCAGCAGACATTGCAGGACATTGGACTCTGCCTGGAGATTGGGGGTGACTTAATTGTGACCTTCCAGGACCTGAGGAGGCTACAAGAAACATGAAGAGGGATGTTGGACAAGGGTCTGGGATGACAGGACAAGGGGGAATGGCTTCCCACAGCCAGAGGGCACGGTTATATGGGATATTGAGAAGGAATTCCTCCCTGTGAGGATGGGCAAGGCTAGCACAGGGTGCCCAGAGCCCACTGGGCTGCCCCTGGATCCCCAGAAACATCCAAGGCCAGGTTGGCCAGGGCTTGCAGCAACCTGGGAGAGTGGAAGGTGTTCCTGCCCATGGCAGGGGTGGCACTGGGTGGCCTTTAAGGTCCTTCCCAGCCCAACCTATTCTGGGATTCTGTTTATGAAGCAGAAAGACAGCGAGTGTCACACGTGGTATGTGCAGGGCAATGTGGAATGTGTTCTTAACTCTCTTAACCCATTTACCAAACTCCTTACAAATTCTGGTAAAGGAGTCATGGCTGTGGAACAAGTAAAGAAAATCTCTGGAGCAGGTTAATATTTCAAAGGTTGTGCCAAATTTTATAGACAACCTTGTGTGGTCCAACTGCTGCTGCCTCCCATGACCCCGGGGCAGTGCCAGGAGTTTTCTTCATGTGCCTGGAGCTGCTGCACACAGAAAGTGGCACCAAAGAGCTCTGGGAGCTCATGAGCTAAAGCAGGATTTGCCAACATGATTTTGATTGGCTTAAAGGCCTGGAAGGGTGCTTTAGAGAATATTCTTTTTCTTTTTCTTTTTCTTTTTCTTTTTCTTTTTCTTTTTCTTTTTCTTTTTCTTTTTCTTTTTCTTTTTCTTTTTCTTTTTCTTTTTCTTTTCTTTTTATTTTTTTGTGGATCCTGTTTTCTTCTCTCCAACTTCACTTTAAGCAAATCCACAGATTTGTTTCACCAACGCTTTATTTAAAACATTCTTGACCCAAAGGCAGGACTCAAAATCTTTTCTCTGTAGATACTTTTTGTATTTGTGCTTTTTTAATGAAACAATTTTATGATTGACTCTGTTCAGTTGTGAATCTGAGCTGTCTACCTGGGATTTGTGTTAAAGAGAGGTGAGTTGATTATGGGCTGGCAATATCTTCTCAGATACTTCCACTTATTCAAGATTTTCGATTAAAATGGTGACTATCTTAATATCTTCTTTTTCAACTGATGTGGTTGAGGATTCAGGACTTTATGACAGTGATACTCAGCTAGAAAAGCTGGGACTGCTGGAACCATGGAATTATGGAATCATGGAATGATTTGGGTTGGAGGGACATGAAACCCTATTCAGCCTACATCTTCCACTAGCCCAGGCTGCTCCAAGCCCCATCCAGCCTGGCCTTGGACGCTTCCAGGAATGATTTTCAGTCCAGCAACTCCTGTAACCTCCTCACTTTGTATTTTATATTCTGCCTCCTGCCTTTCCCCTGCTTTACCAACATCTCATGCTGATCTATGAGAGAGCTGGGGCAGGTTTAATCCCAGAGTCCAGGCAGGTGCTGCCACAGGCCAAAACAAAGGGGAACAAAGCAGATCCTGCTTTTCTATTCTGTCTGGGCTACAGCATCTGGAATAGCACAGCACCTTTGTGCTCCATCTCATAGTATTCTTCCACCCCTGAGGCAGATAAAAACTATCTATTTAATATAGTTATAATTAATATATCTCTTTAAGCATGGAAAAGACAGGCTTTGGGAGAGCTCATTGTGGCCTTCCAGTACCTAAGGGAGGCTGCTAAAAAAGTGGTAGTGACAGGACAAGGGACAATAGGTTCCAACTGGCAGAGGCAGAGTTTGATGTGATATTGTGAAGAAATTCTCCCCTGTGAGGGTGGGGAGGCCCTGGCACAGGCTGGCCAGAGAAGTTGTGGCTGCTCCATCAGAGCCCTGAGCACCCTCCTGCAAATCTCTGCAAAACCCAACTCTCTCTTTAAATCAAACCTCTCCCTGTGTGTATTCCACGGTCCTCCAGGCCTGTTGAAAACCCCGTGTTGGGCTGCACAATCCCTGAATTTTCAACATCAAACCTCCCTCTGTCCAGTCTGAAATCTCCCCAAGTTGTAAAATTGCAAAGAAAAATTCCGATGCTTTGAAGAGCAATGACATCAGATTGTTTTGCTTCTGTTTTCTGAGGATCCAAAGTCTGTTGTCCAGATGGTGGATCCACCCTCCACATTCAGCAATGAGAGCCTGTTCTTCTTACAGGGAATTTGTGCTAATTAAAAAAATAATAAATAAATAAATAAATAAATAAATAAAAATACTGAAAATAGAATAAAAATATTTTGAAGTTTTGGAGCATTTTGGAAGCAAATAAAATTACTGGAAAGAAGGACAGCAGTTCTGCCTCCCAAAGAAAGCAGGGGGTTTTTTTGCCTACATTTCTTAGGAAAGTTGGGACAAAAGTTTTGGAGGAGATGCATGGGTTTGAGGACCAGCCTAGCAGAAAGGTGGCTATAATTAATTTGAGTGAGACTGCTCCTCAAAGGTGTTTTGTAAATCAAAATGTTTAATAAAGAAAAAATAACAAAATAACAAACATTACAGAAAACAAATAATAAAGCCATGCACAGGCACCTGAGAAACTTCAGACATTCTGCCACAATACTTAGAAAAGCATGGAGTTTCTTCGTTCTCTCTCTTTAGTACTTAATAGCTTAGGTGGGCTTTTTGGCCCTTGGCCCAGTGAGAGTCACAACAGTCTTTGAGTTACATTCTCAGAGTCCAATCCACACATCTGGGCTGGCTCTGAGCCAATTACAATGAGAAATTCACAAAACTTTCCAACTAAACTTCCTAACATGTCTAAAGGTAAATTGAGACTCTTTCCCTATTTGGAAGTACCTGCTGGAGGTGTAGGGTGCATCACTACAGAGATGCAGGATGAGGTTTTCCTTTTCAGGGGCAACAATTTCTAAGCTGCAGAACCTGAGTGCTGTTGAGTGGTGAGAGCGGGAGAAATTGCACTCACAGTGACTGGGGACTGTTCCAGCTCAGGGCAGAGGTGAAGTCCATGTGAGTAAGGAAGGGAGGGAGAAAGGGAAGCTCCTGCCCTCACTTCTCCCATCAAGGTGAGGAGACACTGGCAGAGGTCGTGGCTGCCCCTGGATCCCTGGAAATGTCCAGGGCCAGGTTGGATGGGGCTTGGAGCAACCTGGGCTAGTGGAAGATGTCCCTGCCCATGGCAGGGGTGGCACTGGATGGGCTTTCAGGTTCTTCCAACCCAAACCCTTCTGGGATTCCATAATTCCATGATCTCTTGTTGTTATGCCATAATCTGATCTGGTTCATGGTGCAGGGAATGGTGCCAGCTCTGTGGCAAGACTGGAGCCAGGAAAAAGAGGGAATGGGGAGGAAAAGGGCCTGAGCCCAGTGGAGTCCATGACTCTGTGAAGACTGAAAAGCAACCAAGGCTGTCAGATGTAAATTCCTCTTGCTGATGTTTCTCCAGGTTTTCCCAGTGGAAAACCAGTCAGAAATGGTGGCCTGAAATCAAGTCAGGGACTCACTTGTCACCACTCAGTCCTGTGCTCCAGAGGACGAAAAACTACAAAGAAGGCCAGAAGAATATAGAGGAGAGAAAATTCTTTCCCCATGGATCTGAATTCAGGGAGAACAAGCAGGATTTGTACTTCTGGGAGAGGTTTCCTTTTTTTCAGCATCTGATTGGGATCTTTTATTTTTCTCTCTTTTTTTTCCACTGAATTCCTTCAAACGCTTCCTTAATTTTCACCAGAGTGTCATGTGGAGCCCATACCCAGGATCAGAGGAATCATTAAATTGAGATTTGCAGATAAAATCAGCAAATTGCACAAGTCAACAGCAAAAGGGCCTGACATGGACACGTCCCCTTAATAATGAATCATTGCCAAACAATCAGGTGTTGATGGAGAGGATCTGAATGAACCAGCTCCTAAATCTTTCTATTCACTCTGAAGGAAGAGGCCAGTGCCATTTTTGAATTAATATTCCTGGTCACAGGAAAACAGGCTCTTAACAGGCAACATCCAAAGGAATAAAAGTGAGTAAATGAAAGGATTTAAGTTCAAGGCTAAATTTGCATTCCAAGGAAGAACTGAAATATACATGCATAAATAGAAATAAATACAATCACAAAACCAAATATAAATGTAATTAAAATGGCTTAAGTGCTGAGAAAGTTCAGGGTGTTACCACAACAAAACAGCCAAGTGAAGTCCCTGGAAAGGCTTCTCAGTATGTTGTTGCCCTGGAAAAGCCAGGAGGAATGGCAAGTAGGGAAATGTGAATGTGTTTCCTTGCAAATTTTAGTCCTGTTCACACTCAAAAATTCCCTTGGAGTGCCCAGGCCCTGATGTGTTGGCCCTGGATGGAATCTAAGTGCTCCCAAAGCTGCTCTGTCTGTGCCCTTCCCAGCTTGACAGGGAAGAGGAAATGGGATGAAAGGCTCTGGGTTGGGGAGAGGACAAGGAGAGATCACCCAACAGTTGCTGCCTTGAGCAAAACAGACCCAACTTGGGGAATTCAGTTTAATTTACTGGCCAATAAATCAGAGTAACATCATAAGAAATAAAATAAAATCTTAGAACCCCTTGTGTGGTGCTCCCAGGAGCAAGGTGGACCTCCTGAAGGAAGACCCTCTTTCCCCATGTGGTTGATCCCATTAAAAGACATTTTCTGACAGACAAGGAGTGGTGGTTTGTTCTCAGTGCTTGGCACCTCCCTAATGAACTTCTGCCCTGCAAGTGAATGAAATCAGTATTTTATTCCCTGTCTACAAGATGCTGCTGCATTGGAGGCTGGAGTATAATGAACTTGCTGTTTATTACAATTAACAAATAAATCCCTGCACCTTTAAATTAGATCATAAATCTCTCCGTGCAGTTCAATACTGCAGTAATGATGTTTTCCTTCCCAGAGGAGATTCTCCAGTGATAGGAGCCAGGCAACTTCTCTTCCAAATAATGTGACCCCGAGGACATTCCCTGTGACACATTTGGCCTTTTTGTCAGTGGCTTCCTTCCCTCAGAATCATCTGGGCTGTGGTTTGAACACAGCTCTGCCAGCTGGTGAATGATAAACGACTGGAGGTTTTCCACAGGAGTCTGGATGTGGCCCTTGGGAATGTAGTGGTTTATTGGGATTATGGTGCTGCTGGACTGATGGGGGGACCAGGTGAACTTGAAAGTCTCTTCTAATAGTGAGGATTCTATGATCTAAAGGACTGAACTTGACCTCCACACCCAGAGCTCCTGGGTCCTCCCCCCACCTCTCCTTTCAGACTCAGGTGCTCCTGCTTGGGAGGATTTTCGTGTCCTTCTCCATCACTTGTTTGTCCTTCCTTTCCACAACACCAAACTTATCTCTGTCCCCCTACCCCGGAAGCCACATGATGTTTAGCAAAATATTTGCTCAAGGCTCTGTTTGCTAAGGGTTGGTGCCAATTGAAGCTCACACTAATCAAAACTGCTGCTAATTAGGTGCAGCACAATTAAATCACTGCCTTTCAGTGAATCAAAGACACAATCCCAATTAACAATAACAGTTCAAAACAATTAAGTAGCTACTGCTGGACTTATTTTCATCCAACCTGCAGTAAATGAGCCTTCTCTCCAGCAGGCCTTGAGCTCCCAGGTAAACAAAGTAAATAACAACAACTCTATAAAGGGAAAAATCAATAAAAGATCATTTGCAACTTGTAAAAGGTTTGCAAATCTGAACATGAAGAGTAGATTGCATTTAATAAAGCTTCAATAAATTGTGTGTTTACAAGGTGGAATTGAAACAACCAAGACTGAGGTTTCCAGAGCAGTCTATAGGGATGGAGATTAGGAACAGCTGAATGTTTAAAGCACAGAGCCCTCTCTCTCTCTCTCACTTTCCTTGTAAAATCAGAATTTTTCTGGTGACAAAACAGAGACAGAATTCACCCAGGAGGGTGCAGGCCTTATTTCCACTATCTGGAATTCTGCCCGACCCCCAGAACTTCCAGCTAAGGAATATCCTTTGGTATGTGCCGGGTTTGCTCTGAACCAAAGGCTATTCTTCCACTTTACTCATCCCAGAAGCAGCTGAGCAAGGCTTGGTTTGAGGGGCAGGACCAATCTGCACTTCCTTGTGTTTCTATTTATCCTCGATTTAGATTTGTGATGGGGATGTTGGATCAGCTGAGGGCACCAGCCTTGCCCCTGGGGTTGGGTCATTCTGGCTGAACACGTTTATTAAAGCATCTTTTCTAGAAATTGGCTAAAGATGGTGGGTTTCAGTCATTGCAAACAGTTGCCTTTGTTATTTGCAAGAATAAACACAGAAGAAAAACTGCCCTGGGACCTACTCCAAGGACTAAGGAAGCCTAGAGAATTTCTAGGACCAAGGAGGTACTGGAAGTTTTCCTTTGGCTGGGGAATTTGTTTGGCTGTGAAAGGTCACAGTTGTTAAAGTCCTTGCCCTTCTGTTTTATGCAGAAGCCCTTTAAGACTTAATGGAGGAGTCACTGGAGCGTGGTAGGTGAAGATGTGAGGGCCATGGCAGAGTACTGTGTCCTCCACTGTCCTTCCTGCAAACTGGAAACAGCAGAAATCCCTCTGGCTCCTCAGGGAATGGCACTGAAATGTCTCAGCTGGAAAAGATATTTGTACTTAGCTGGAGATATCACAAAACCTGGAATGCACCACTTCCCTTGGTCCTTACGGACAATCATGGAGTGGTTTGCCTGAGAAGGGACCTTAAAGCCCACTCAGTTCCACCCCTGCCATGGCAGGGACACCTTCCACTGTCCTAGGCTGCTCCATGCCTCATTCAACCTGGCCTTGGACACTTCCAGGGATGTAGAGTCCACAACCTGTCTGGGCAAGAGCTAACTTTCCAGATTTTTATTAATATATTTGATCATTATCTTGGTCTTCTTTCACCCTACAAATTTTCTGGCTTTCATCTCAATTTAGTGGGTCACTTCCAGCCAAGATATTTTATGGCCCCAGCATTGTGTCTCTGTGTGAATGATCCCTTGTAAGTTCTGCTGGATCTCTTTGTCATGGCTAAAACAGCCTGACAGCACGTGGCTGGGGGAATCTTCTGCCCAGCTCCCTGCCTGCTTGGTTTGGTTTCTGGCACCTGTCTGTGACTCCCTTACTGCTGTTGGTGCAGAGCTGTTCCAGGGCTGCTCAGGGGCTTCCAGGTTGTGACCTGGCAGTTGGACAGTCCCATCCCAGCAGGTGGAGCTGTGCCTGGAGTGTGTGTGATCCTTGAGAAACCCTGATATTGTAATGTGGGCTCTGGACCTGGCCTGAGGTTCTGTGATCCTGAGGGGGATCGTTGCAGCCAAGCCTGGAATGTTCCAAGCCCTCAGCATGTCCTAGCACTACTGTGCCCCTGCCTGGGTTATCAGGGTCCATGGCAGTGGTGCTGTGCTCCCACTCCAGGTGAAACTGCACCTGCTCCCCAAGAAGTCCTTGCAGTGAAATTGTTCCATAATGAATATCCTGATTAATCTGAGAGCCTATGCTAATGAGAGCAGTGCAAACTCTTCTGGAATCCCAGAGGCTCTGCCATTCCCCTCCAATATGTACCACTTGATATTAGGGAAAGGAAGATTTTACTAAGAGAGGGAAGCATGAATAATGTATTGCTGGATAATGGTAAAATGTGATTATTATTCCTCCTTTCTCTTGGATGTACCAGCATTGTGTTAAAGACAGGCTTTGTTCAGAGGAAAAGGATAATTGGAAACAGGGAAGTGATGAAGTGTCTGGCAAATTACAGTCATGTGAGTGTGGCAGATGGTGCCACGTGTCTGACAATTGCTGCGACACCAAATTACTTCCTCAAGTCAAAAAGGCCAATTTTTTGCTGGATTTGTCTGTGTTTACAAAGGATAAACAAACCTGTTTGCATGGAAATGTGGGAGGAAGCCTGGAGAGAGCCTCCCCAGCCCACACTGTCTGAACTGTTGAGGGAACTTTTAAGGTACAGAGCTCTGGAGACATCTCTGTTATGCCCAGGCAGCAGCAGAGATCTGTTGCTAATCCACTCAAAAGCTCTGACTCCCAGTGGGACCAACACTGGGCTAAACTGGGGCAGGTTGAGGAGCTGGAGGAGCTGCTGCAGGAGCACAGAAATTCTTGTCCATAGGGCAGAGGCACAGCCATGCTCAAGGCACAGCCAAAATGAATTTATACAAGTCCAGCAATGCCACGGCAAGGTCATTGCTGTGACCACAGCTGGTGGATTAGAGGTGTGTAACAGCTGGTCAGAATAGAGGGTGTTGTTAGTCAGAAGTTCCTGGGGGATTTGTGCATGGTTGTGCACTGCTTTGACTTTCCACTGACTGGAAGTGTCCACAGCTGAGGTAAGATTGGCGCCTACATAAAAAATTTGTCCCCACTTCTAATTAATGCACAGCCAGAAATCTGGTCCTTAAAGTCTCTGTGTTCCAGGGCCCCACCTGCACACAGGGAATTATGTCCTCACTCATTTACTCCTACCTAGACTTAGGATACACTTAATTGGGTCAAGGATTCCTCTCATTACAGCTAAACTCTTTATTATCACAGTGGTGGGAACAGCTGGGCTGCTCAAGGTACATCACATCAGGTTGTTGGTTGGGCTTGATGATACTAAAGGTCTTTTCCAGTCTTAACAATTCCCTGATTCCACGATTCTGTGATCACCCAGATGCAGGTTCCTGAGCAGGGCTGGGAGCTGAGGCTGAAGCAGCATTTGCTGCTCTGCCTGAACTCTTGTATGGTAGCACTGAAACATTGAATTATTCAGCCCCATGAGCCCAGGGTGAATCATCACCAGAATACTGCTGTCACCCTGATAATGTCACACAAAGCCAGTGCTCGGGTGGTGTTTGTGGCGCAGTTCAGTGCCCTGTCACACCACACTCAGCCCCTGCTCCTGGGCCCTTGTTCCTGGGACAGCCAGGATTCCTGGGCCCCTGTCCCTGGGACAGCCAGGATTCCTGGGCCCCTGTCCCTGGGACAGCCAAGATTCCTGGCTGGCTGAGCCCACCTGCACACAGGCTTGGGGAACAAAGCAAGGTGTGACCTGGAATGGTTCCATCACTCTGTCCTGTCCTGCACTTAGTTCAAGCCCAGTCTCAGTGTGGCCCTGCCTGTGGAACAGCTTTGCAGCCACCTGGGCACCCAGGGCTGACCCAGCCCAGTCCTGCCAGGCCACTCCCAGCTCCTCGAGAAGTTTCAGCTCCGTATCCTGCTCCACCTGCCCACAGCCCTGTCCCTGGCCAGAAGCCAGCCCTGCTCCTGCTGTGACAGCTGGAATTGCTCCCTAGCCCAGTTCTATCAAAATGATCTGGATTAGCTTAAAACATTGCTAATAGTAGGGTTTTGTTTGTTGAATTTTTTAAAGCTGTTCTGACAGAACCAGGTTAGACAGGAAGGATCTGATCAGTGGTGCCAGCTGATGGCAGAGCTGGGAAGCTCCTACCCCACCACAGCTGAACCCAGAGCAGCTTCTGTGGTGACAGCCCAGAGTCTTTTATCTGTCTGCAGCTCTGGTGGCAACTGGGACCTGTTTGGAGCCAGTGTGGCATGGAGGTGGCAGCTGTGGATCCCCTGGGGGACATCCTGCAGGATCCTGCTGGGGAGCTGCCTTTGCAGGAGGAGCAGGTTGATGGAAAAAGAGCAATCTGGAGAATTCAGGCCAGATTTTGGCTGGGGCTGGAGCTCTGGCATTGTCACAGCCTGTTTTGCTTTGTTCAGGAGGGATTTGCCTCCTCTGTTTGTCCCCTTGGGCCAGGCAGGATGTCCCTGTCTTGCCCCCACAGACAGAATAAGGGGAGAAGGGAAAGGGAAATGAGGCAACATTGTGAACTGCCAGCCCAGGAGGCCAAACACACTGGGCTGCACCCAGAGGGAGTGGAAGCAGATTGAGGGAGGGGATTGTCCCCCTGTGCCCTCATGAGACCCCAGCAGCAGGGCTTGCTCCAGGTCTGGGACCTTCAGCACATGCAGGACACAGAGCAGATGGAACAAGCCTGGAAGAGGCCATGGAGATGATGATCCCAGGGCTGGAGCCAGGCCGGGAGAGCTGGGGGTGTTCACCTAGAGAGGAGAAGCTCTAGGAAGAGCTCAGAGCCCCTTCCAGGGCCCAAAGGGGCTCCAGGAGATCTGGAGAGGGACTGGGGACAAGGAATGGAGAGACAGGACACAGGGAATGGCTTCCCACTGCCCAGGGCAGGGATGGATGGGATATCAGGCAGGAATTGTTCCCTGTGAGGGTGGGGAGGCCCTGGCACAGGGTGCTCAGAGCAGCTGTGGCTGCCCCTGGATCCCTGGAAGTGTCCAAGGCCGTGCTGGATGGGGTTTGGAGCAGCCTGGGACAGTGGGAGGTGTCTCTGCCCATGGCAGGGGATAGGAATGGATGGGTTTAAGGTCTCTTCCAACCCAAACCAGTCTGAGATTCCATTTTCTGATTCCATACTCGGTGCCATGGAGATGTGCAGGGGCTTTAAGGCAGGAAGGAGCCTTCTGCATTCTCCTGGAAGACGTTCCAAAGGGTGGGCTGAGGTGCCTTTTTCAGCTGTGTTTTTCTGCTCAGGAAATCAGCCTGACAGTAGAGGGGCCCTCACTAGGGAGAGGCTGGGTATTGGACAAAGCACGCCTTGGAAGAGCTGAATTTCTCCTAAAAGGTCATGGAATGACTGATTTACTCTTGAGAGAAGCTGGTGAAATCCTGCTGCAATGGAGTGGGAACAGGAGGAAATCTGGGTATTTGTGGAAAGAAATTCTGGTCCATGAAATACTCAAGGAAACTTCAGAAAAAGAAATTCCCACCTTCCACGATGTCTCTTATTGAACAATTTGATCTTCCAGGCACTCATACTTCAGAGTTATGATCCAAAGCAGACTTCAGTTAGTAAATTCCTACTTTTAGGCATGTTGTAAGTACCTCCAGTTATTGGATTCCCTCCCTCAAGCACTTGGGGGTTGGATTCTCACCAAGAAAGTCTAGAGCTTTGAAGGACTGGGTTCAAGAATTTCAAAGATGAGGACCAAGGGACAAATTTTGTTGCTGAACAACTTTTCCTCCCTGATTTTTTTTTCCTCCTGTCAGTGGATGTAGAGCTCCACACGAGTTTACACTGAGGTTGGAGCTCAGGAATCCTCCAGGATTTCTGTCTCCAGGGCTGAAAAGCTGCACCTTCCACCACTTCAGCTTTGGGGTTTGGACACACCAAGTCATGACTAAGGCCTGGTTTCCCAGTGTCCTGCCTTTTCCTGGTCCACCACACCAGAGGTTTACATAGAAATTTTCCAGCTCCAAGGAATCTCTGAAGTTTATTCTCTTTTTTTTTTTTTTTTTTTTTTTTTTTTTTTTTTTTTTTTTTTGGGAATTTTATCCCCACTGCCCCTTTGCTCTGGGGGGGCATGATAGATTTGGTGTTGTGGGAAACATGGCTGGGATGGTGGGACAATAAATAAATAATGGCACCAAGCTGTTTCCCCTGACCTGGGGAGATCTTTATAATCCTTTATAAGGAAGCTGATCCCAGTCCAAGACCAAGCAGAGAGAAACAAACTCCTCTGGCTTGTTTAATCACATTCATCATCCAACTGCAGCTCCCAAAGCTCTGATGCAGAGTTTCCAGAGCACAAGGAACACAGACAGTATCAAACAGCTCAAAAGGGAGAGAAAAAAAGGGGCATGGTGCAGAATGCAGAGCAACAAAGTCAAATCTCCTCTCTGGAGCTGTTCAGCTGCATTTTGGAGGTTACTTTGAAGCTGGTGAATCTGAAATTCCTCATTAGGAGCCAATGGCAGATACAGGAGCTGCACTTCTAATCTGGGTATGAGGAGATCATTCCAACCCTGACCTCCCTCTCTCCACTTGATACAACATTTGCTTCAATCAAAGAGGTAATTAAACTCCTGAGATGAGAAATCCCCACAGTTCGTGTCCTGAATATGGTGCAGCAAAAGTTCTTCAGTAATGAAACGGCAGAACCTGCAATTATTGCCGGAGCCAGACAATGCCTGAGGCAAAAAGACACGGAATAACTTCTGTAAAGGATGCTCTGCTTGCCCTAAAGTGCCCCAAAGGAGCCCAGGCAGGTACAGCCTCAGCAGTGCAATCAGAGCTCTGTGAAATGGAACTGATTAATGGCAAGGGAATCGTGGACATGGCTGATCCAAGATACTGCAATGGCAGAGAGGGGAAACTGGAGCAGCTCCTTCTCCTCAAAGGAGTTCAAATGCAGATCCAAACCCAGTGATGGCTCTGCTCCAGGTGAGGGCAGAGAAGCCAGGAGGAAAACTGTCAATAGTGGGGCTTTTCTTTAGAAGCTCCATTTTGTTGAAATAAAATCTGTTCAGGAGAACTCATCAATAGAGACATGGTTGAGTAATCCTGTCTTTTGTCTGATCACAAGGAAAGGGTTGGGATGGAGTCAATGTACTGAGCTGGAAATGGAGCTGCAGCACAAGCAGAGAAGTGCCAGCATCACCCAAAGCAAGTGGTGTGATGACTCCATCAGGAGGAAAAAAAAATGCTGGGTTTGAGATCAAAGCAGAGCTTACAGAACTGGCATTTCCTGCCAAATGGAAGCCTGGTTGCTGATGAGATTGAAGAGTGGCTTGAGAGGGGAAAGTCGGCAGATGTCTGAGAACCCCAGGAACTTTAACAAAAGTCAAGACAAACTGAGGCTGTTAAGCACTGCTGGGCCATAAATCTTTCTCTGGGCTTTCTAGAAAGAGTTTTGTCTGTCCCTGACCTGAAAGGAAAGAGGCAGTGAAATATCCACCATAAAGCACCTCTGAATGTCTGTGCCAGTCTGCAGAGAGTGCTGGATTATACAGAAATTCCAGGGGTAAACACAGCTGCTCCAAGCCCCAGTGTCCAACCTGGCCTTGGGCACTGCCAGGGATCCAGGGGCAGCCACAGCTTCTCTGGACACCCCGTGCCAGGACCTGCCCACCCTCAGAAGGAGGAATTCCGAATTCCTTCTTTCTCCCTGGCCTTGCTCCCACCAATAAACCCCAGGATTTTTGTGAGATTCCCAGTACAGCTCTGCCTGGAGTTCTCACCTTATGAACTCCTGCCTTGCTACAGGAAAATCTAATTGTTTTTAAGTGAATCTGTCCAACACATTCCTCATTTGATGGGGTTTTTTTTCTGGAGCATCCAGGTGGAAATGAGCTGCTGGGTCCCCAGCCTGGTGCTGCTCCACATTCCAGAGCAGTTTTCTCTTGCACTCAGGTTTGCAGCATCAGGCAACATCACTGGCTGTGTCTGGGCCTGCTGGGACTGTGAGACTCCTGTCACAGCTCCCATTTCCCTGGCTAATTATGCCATGTGAGCCACCAGGAGCAATGGGAGCTCTTTGCAAACCATCTGTTGATCAGCTTCTGCCTGGAGCAGAGAAATTGGGTGCCCTGGTAATTACACTCCTCACTCCTGTCATTGCACATGCTCTGCCTGAGTGCTGGAAATGCCTCATCCTTTCTGAGACTGCACAGATCTGTTCCTTGTTTCCTTCTCCTTCACCCCTAGGCAAAGAATTTGATGCTCTCTCTGGAGGTTTCCCAGGATTTCCTGGCTGTTTAATCAAGGTCATGGCTCAGATCATGGGGTTGCAGTTTGTGCTGTTTGTGGTTAACAGGACGTTTGTCTTTCCCCAGGCAAACAGGGTCTAAAAGGGATGGGCTGGGAAGGCTCTGAGCTCCTTCAATAAATTCAATTGCTCTGTATCTGAAAATCTGCAGAGTTGCATGTTCCCTATTTCCACTCTTCCTCCTCCCCCAGGCAGTGCCAGGTGGGGGAAAGACATTGAGGTGGTGCCATGTTCTGTGTCTTCACCTGGATCAGGATTTGTACACAAAGCACCCTGTGGTTCCCATCAGTATAGGAGGAGCATAGCATCCCTAAGAATAGTTACAGGACACAGGGAATGGCTTCCCACTGCCCAGGGCAGGGATGGATGGGATATTGGGCAGGAATTGTTCCCTATGAGGAGGGGCAGGGCCTTGGCACAGGGTGCTCAGAGCAGCTGTGGCTGCCCCTGGATCTCTGGCAGTGTCCAGGACCAGGCTGACACTGGGGCTTGGAGCAGCCTGGGACAGTGGGAGGTGTCCCTGTCCATGGCAGGGGTGGCACTGGGTGGGCTTTAAGGTCCCTTCCCACCAAACCATTTAATTTTTCTATGATCTTATGTCTCTATGAACACCTTGCCAAGGCCATGGGCAGGGACACCTTACATTATCCCAGGCTGCTCCAAGCCCCATTCAAGCTGGCCTTGGACACTTCCAGGGATTCAGAGGGAGCCACAGCTTCTCATCTCAGTCTCCCAAGACCAAACTTCCCTGTTTTGGGACAAAGCAAGACAGCCCTGGCCCCTGAGGTGCTGAATTAATTCACCTGCCTGCAGGAGAGCCTTTGCTGTCTTCACTGCCTGTGTACATGGTCAAGTTCCTCAGGCATTTCTGGTGGATTTGGGGCTGCTCCCTATGGGGCTTTTGCAATGGATGGGGACTCCAGGGTTATTTAAAAGAGGCAATCTGCCACAAAGCAGCAAAGTTTTCAAAGCATTTGTACAAAATCCAAGAATTATTCCTAAGACAGAGAAAAACTGACGCCTACAATAGCAATCTCCATGTCTGATGAGCTGGACTCTCCAAGGATGATTTTGGTTATCTTTGATACATGCAGTGCTTGGCTTATGCACAGGACATCATGACAGGAAAGTTCAGGAAAGGATTTTCTTCTGGAAGTGAAATCCTTGGTTTCACTAGTTTTCATGCAGTTCCCTTTCTAATTCCAAACTGAAGCAAGCAGCACTTCTGATCCTCATGAAGAGAACAGGAGGAAGGGCTGTTCTTACAGTGCAGGCCCCACCAAGGTAAGTGGAAAATTAAATAAGATTAATTTAACCAGATTATATCCTTGTAGCAAATACTCCTGGCCCAGAATCAGAATCACATTACCTCTGCCTCAAATTAATTGCCTGTCAGCTGAGCTGGGTGGCTGTGGGCAGCACTCACCTGCAGCAAAGATGAGGTCGTAAATGCAATTTAATCCCTTTTCATTGCAAATGAAGCTAAATTGCTCCATCTTGCCTTCCTGGAGCTGGATGGGAGGCTCAGGACTGCTAAAGGAACAGATTAACATCAGGCTTCCCTGAAGGACTGAAGTGGCCTTAATTTGCTTTATCTTAATTTGCTTTAGATAAACTCACTTACTTCAAGAAGTTCATTGGAAGGAATTGTCAGAAGGGTTTTGGTGAAGACAAGCCCGTGATGGATTCAATTTCCTTTTCTTTTCTCTCTACAAACATTTTTTTCTGCTCTGGACCAACAAAGAGCCACCTCTGCAGAAGGTGGCAGCAGAACCAACACAAGCTCAGTTCAAAGCCTCCCCTAATTTGTTTCCTCAGCTTCACTCTTGACATCAGTCAGACTCCAGGAGCTGTTTACATTTAGCTCCAATAACTTCAGATAATGTACTATTAACTGCTGAACTAATGATCCCAGACTTAGCATTTCCATCAGGACCTCACCCCATTGAGCTGACACTCCTCAGATCATTTTCTCTCTCATTAAACTAATTAAAGACAACATTGTTGGAAAGACCTTCAGGCAACCAGAGACAGAGATGATAATAAGCAAAGCACATCCACAATTGTGGTTCTTTTGATCTGGAGTTTAATTGCTGGCAGTTGGGCACAGATCTGTATTTTCTGTGTGTGAGGGTGCCTGGCTCCAAGGGACAGTGAGGCACACCTGGCAGTGAACATTCCCAGGCACCCCATTTCCCTGGACCTGCACTGGCCAAGAGCTTCTGGGTGGTTTTCCTTCACTGTACGGTTTTGTGAAGAAGAGGAAGAAACATAAGAAAAGATGGAGATTCTTTCATGTATTTGTGCTGCAGAGGAATTCAGTGAACAGATCTCTGGGCATCCAGGGCTGTGCAATGATGAGGGGAAGAGCTTTGGAAAACTTAATCCCAGTCTAAATTTGACCTGGCCCACATGTCCCCATTTGTGAAGAGTATTTCAGAGGAGTTATTCCTTTCCCCACAGAAAATAACACCGTTACTGTCAAACATGCCCTGGAACTGCTTCATTTCTTCTAGGGAGAAATTTCTTCCTGGAAAGGGTGGTCAGGCCTTGAAGGGGTTGCCCAGGGAAGTTTAGAGTGTCCATCCCTGGAGGTGTCCAAGGAATGCCTGGACTGTAGCACTCAGAGCTCTGGACTGGGGACAAGGTGGGGATCAGACACAGGATGGGCTTGATGGCCTTGGAGGGCTTTTCCATCCTCAAAAATTCTTGGATTCTATGATTACGTTTCCCATTCTCCATAAAGATAAAAATAATTTTTGAGGACTACAATTGCAGATGTTGGGCAGTGGCCTCCTGTCTTCCATGGGTGATCTGACCTCTGGTGTCCTTTCAGGCCTTGTCCCACCTGTCCCTGCAGCCCCTGGCCCAGGAGGAGCCATTTCAGGAGCACCTGGGCTGAGATCAGGGCTCATTCCTGTGGAATGGGATGTTCATCCTTCCCTGGCGTCAGTTCTGGGGGTGCCCAGTAAGGGTCCCATGGGTCAGTTCAGCCAGGTCAGGACCGTGGGTAACCTGGTGGGGTGGATCTCCTCAGATTTGGGGCTGGTTTGAGGCAAGGGAGGGAGGAACAGACTGGAGAATGGGAAGCAGAGGCTGCTGTTGGACCAGCTCATCCCATCTGCTGGAGCTGGAGCTATCAGACCCTTTCAGTGCTGCAATGCTCCAATTTCCCCACTGGTCTGAGAAACTGGGCTTCTTCTGCTGCTTGTGGAGCTCTTCTCTCTGCTCTCTCCCATGCTGCCTTCCCTGTGGAATTGTCAGCACAGCCTCACTTTTCATTTCCAAGACCTCAGCCCTGACTCAGGGAAATGATGCAGGATATGCTGGGGAGGTTTTAAATCAGCTGATGTCTCTGGGCAGGTCTGAGCAACTACCATGGGGAAGGATCTGGAAGGATCTGGAGCCCCAGGAGCAGCTAAAGGAGCTGGGAAAGGGGCTGAGCCTGGAGAAAAGGAGGCTCAGGGAGACCTTGTGGCTCTGCACAACTCCCTGACAGGAGGGGACAGCCGGGGAGGTCAGGCTCTGCTCCCAGCGAACAGGGACAGGAGGAGAGGGAACAGCCTCAGGCTGGGCCAGGGGAGGCTCAGGTTGGATACTGGGAAAGTTTCTTCATGGAAAAGGTTGAAAAGCATTAGAATGCCCAGAGCAGTAGTGGAATCCCCATCCCTGGAAGTGTTCAGAAAACCTACTGATGTGGCATTTGGGGATATAGGTCAGTGGTGATGGTTGGACTCTATGACCTTTGAGATCTTTTCCAAACGTAACAAGCCCATGATTCTGTGATTCTGAGTAAGAGCCAGGACAAAGCCACAGGAAGCAGCAGCAAGAAAGATGCTTGGAAATCATATATAAACCTTGCAAGAGTTTTTGTGTGGGTTCTTAACTGGCACAGGCAGGGATTATGAAACTCAGTATTATTTCCTTAGCTCAGACCTTGGGAAGTGTCCAGGCTTTGACAGGAGCAGTGTCCTCTGGTCCATCTTCAGTTGATCACCTTTCTACTGACCAAAGCCCAGGAGAAGCTCAGGCAATTATTTTCAATTGTTTTTTGGGGTGAGCTGATTAAAAGTGACTGAAGCCCTAATGAAAGCTGACTGGCTTTCCAAACTCGAGATGAAAACCCTTTGGCTTCATTCCCCTGGGCTGGAAAGGGAACATTGGAATTAAAGGCAGGAGAAGAGAGAGGAACAATTAACAAAATTCCTCCAGAGGGGCAATTATGAAAATAAAGCAGCTTTGTAGTAGAAATTCAGTTTTGTGGAGCAATTCCCTAAGCAGAGCATGGTGAAGTTCTTTGTCTTGTGCTGTAAATTAGTATCATTTTAGAATTTTGAAGAACAGATCATCTCCTTTTGCTGTTACTCTAAAAGCAGCTACTGCAGCCAAAGCATGGTTCCAAGACTGTTCTCAGTGGATGCTGCCAATTTATCCTGGAAGAATACAAGTGACAGCTCTGCAGCTTCATGACAAAGGTTTAATTCAGCTTTACACAGCCCTGATTTCATTTACACGGAGAAATCCTGCTCCAGTCACTCAGTGTTTCATATCAGGGCAGATTCCACATTGTCTGAATAACTTATTCTGAATCTCCTGCAGCTGCCTCACGTCGTGGCTCAGGGATGAGCTGCTCCCTCTCAAACCACAACCAACTTTGTGACGTTTCTGATAAACATCTCCCCACTTTATGAATGCTCAGCTCATTATCACTCATGTGCACTTGGCATTTTCTGCAGCGATGTGGAAAAGAAACAGCTCTAGATCTTGCATGGAAGGGGAAACTGAGAAAATGGGTTGTGACCCACCTGGCTTCAGAAATTTGAGGAAAAAGAAAAGAAAAACACTTTGAGCATGAATGTTTGATCTGATGGGAATCAGGGAAATGTGGGTTGGCAGGGACCTTAAAGCTCACCCAGTGCCACCCCTGCCATGGGCAGGGACACCTCCCACTGTCCCAGGCTGCTCCAAGCCCCAGTGTCCAACCTGGCCTTGGGCACTGCCAGGGATCCAGGGGCAGCCACAGCTGCTCTGAGCACCCTATACCAGGAACTCCCCTGTGAACCCTTCCTTTGCTGCTAGTGCTGTGTTGGGTTCTTTTACCTGCCCTGAAAGCAGGACTTGGATACCAAGACCTGAGGGCACAGCAGCAACCCCAGGGCAGCTCCTGCTCTCCCATTAGGAAATGCAGCCCATTGGTGGGGAATTTCCGTAACACAGGTGTTTCTTCCCTTTCTTGTTCTGATTGCTCCAGAGAATCCCTTCCCAGCTCCACAGAATCCCCCACAGAATCCCTTCCCAGCCCAAGCTGGACAGATTTGGAGCACCCTGGGACATGGAAGGTTCTTGCCCATGGCAGGGGGTGACACTGGATGGGCTTTGAGGTCACTCCAAACCCAAATTGTTCCATGATTCTGACTCAGAATTGGGATCCCTGGATCCCTGTGCTCCCCCTGTGCCAGAATGGGACAATTGCTGACATGTTCAGTGCTTCAGTTCACACCAGTGGATAGGTGACCCCTGAAGGAGTTCCCTGCTGCAGCAGGAATTGGAGATATTTGAGACACTTTGTGCCACACATTGACACTCGATTTGAACTCATTGGCATTTCAGTTATTAGTCTCTAAGCCATCCTGGCCTGAAATTGTGTTTGTGCTTGTTCCCATCCCAGTTCTTCTGAACAGTTCCTTTCAATTGTGAGAAGGAGACCTGGGGCAAATACATCATTAAATAGCTGGAGAGGAAAGGGTGGCCACAGTGACCTCAGTGCTGGCATTTATCAACTTCTAACTTTCTCCTTTGGAATATTAATGGTTGCTTAATGTACAGTTTAGAGTGGAATTACCTCTGTGTGCTGAATGCTTTGCAGAACACACCATAAATATTCCATAGAACAGACCAGATTCTTAAAGTGCAGTATTTATCTCTGAAGGGGCAAATCTTACCCAAGTATCACTAAGTGGTCACAGACTCCAGAGTTTTTCACAACCTCTTGCTCTTATCCTTTATGTGATGATTTTATTTTGGAAGGAAGGGTATTTTGCACTTTCTGTATGGAGAAAGAAAATGATGAACAGCTCGGCTCCTGTGGGACTGGAGGGAGGATATAAGTGGTGCATTACAGGTTGTAACGGAGCTGTGGGTAAATGCAAACAGTTTTTCACTGAGCAAAGTCAGGCTCTTCTAAAAGAAAGGATAAATCTTGTTCATTGGAACAGAACGTAATTATTCCTTTGAACTGCTGCTGTAGTGTTTTAAACAGCTTGGGGGGAAGGAGAGGTCTCTATTCAGCCACACATTCCCTCCAGGATCTGGCAGGGGAGGTGAAAAACCAGCAGAGAGGGAGATCTGTGAGGGAGGAGAACTGCTGAGCTCCCTGCAGCTTGAGGTACAAACAAGCAAACAAACAAACAAACAAACAAACAAAAAAAAAAAAAAAAAAAAAAAAAAAAAAAAAAAAAAAAAAAAAAACACCAAAAACTTGCAAAAGGTTGCATTTGTTTTGATGAGCAGTCAGGAAAAATAAGGAGAGGCTGTCCCAGCCTTGCCTAAGGAAGATGTGTTGCTTCTTGGAGAAAGCTTGGCCAGCACTGGGTGCAGTGTCTGGGTAAAAGCATGAGGCCAGAGTTATGATGTGCAGAGACTGCAGAGGTGCCTTTTGTCACCTCGGGGGCTCTCTGGGCCAGGGATTTGTCTGTTCAGGGCTTGCTGTATTTCTTTCAGCCCCTCATAAACCAGCCTCTCTCCTGTGATGATGTTACCAGTGCTGAGCTCTCAACATGGATGCTAAGCTCAATTAATTTGTTAAGTGCTTTGCTCTTTGGATGAAAACTGAATTTTAAGTATTGCTCTGTAATTTCTATCTTCTCAGTCCTGCAGTTGAAGGTATCCAGATGAATTTCAGGCTGATGGATTCCCAGCATGTCTCTCTGTTCTGTTCTGTGTGGATTAGTTTTATAGCCTCTTAATTCCAGCACTCCATGTGCTCCTTATGCAGAATAACTGCAAAGCTGTGCAGACTGAGAGGGGATTCCTTGGGTAAATGCTGGCCTTAATTAAAGTGCCAGAGTTTCCTTTGATTTATGCAGGAATTCAAAATCACAGAGGATTAGAGTGGGAGGGGAAGAGGTCAAGGGGCTATGGTGTGAGGGCTGGGCTTGGGTCTTCCCTGTGCCACTGTCTGGTCCCAACAAGTCACTCCCTGAGCCTGAAGTGCTCCTCACACTGAGGGGAATGTCCCAGTGCTTGTTCAGGCGATGAAAAGCTTTGAATAAACACCCTGTGATTTGCTATTAACATGGATTTTGTTCTTTCTGGCATTACTTTACAAATAGGAATAATTCTGCTGGTTTTGTTGAGACTTAGGGGCTGGGATTGCCCCAAGGCTCACAGACAGGGAGCTGCACATGGATCACTCATGCCAGGGCCTCCTGTGTCAGCTCCTGGTATTTCACCTGGTTCTGGTGATCTTATTATGGGATGTCTGAGACTGAAACCTCTTCTAATGCCAATGAAGAGAAACAGAATCATGGAATCATGGAATGATTTGGGTTGGGAGGGACCTTAAAGCCCATCCAGTTCCATCCATGCCATGGCAGGGGCACCTTTCACTGTCCCAGGGTGCTCCAAGACCCATCCTTGGACACTTCCAAGGATCCAGGGGCAGCCACAGCTGCTCTGGGCCCCCTGTACCAGGGCCTCCCCACCCTCACAGGGAGCAATTCCTTCCCAATATCCCATCCAGCCCTGCCCTCCTGCAGCTGCAGCCATCAGGGTGCTCAGCATTTTCACAGTTCTCAAAAAATAAGTCTATTCAGACTCTTTCCTTTTTGTGGGGACCTTCCTCCCTTACTGGCTGGAAGAAACATCCAGCAAAGTCTGCCCAGAGACTGAGCTATTCCAAGGGAGCCCTCGTGGGGAATGCAGAACAATCCATGGTCTCTAATGGGTTCTAAAAGAGTGGGAATGTCTGTCAGCCTGTGGTGACAGCTTCCACACCCCCTGTCCTTGTAGATACCAGCTCTGTCCACAGACACCACATAGTCCACATACAGCTCCCACTGGGATCTGCTCACAGCCCTAGGATGTTGGATTGCCATGGAAAGGAACAGGAATCACTTTGCAGCTCCCTTGAGCTCAGCTGCTCCCTGGGTAGTTTCCCTTCCCTGATTTAGGATCTCTGTGGATGCAGAAAAACAGGACCATCCCTGACCTGGGGGCATCAAGAAACCATCTCCTGACACCTTTCATATCCTCCCCCATTCCCGGCAGCAATTTATAACCACAGCTCTAATTTGTTCACTGCTAAACGTCTGCACTGACACCAGAAACTGTGTGTTAAAAATCTCCTCCTTTGGGACTTTGTTGCTTTGTGCCTTTGAAGAGATCCAAACAATGGAAATCAAGAGTAAGACATGGAGATATCAGAATGACAATGCAGTTATTAAAGACCTGAATCCTGCCAGGGGTCTGTCCTCTGGATAGAAATTAAGATGATCACAGGAACACTGAATTAAATAGAACCATCGTGAATGAAACCTCACAAAAAGCAGACATTTATTCCTGCACCTCCACAGAGAAGGGAAGAATTCTGAGAGTGGATAATCACCCATCCTTATTTCTGTATTGTTTCCTTCACACCATTCCCCTGAATCAGCTGAATCTGCCCAGGGAAAATAGGATAAGTATTGTCTTTGGGACAGCAAATGCTGCTAGAGCAGTGCTGAGGTCTGGCAGGTCCCAGGGACATGAGGTGTGAAGGGTGCAAAGGGAGGCAGCAGTTCTGGGCACAGCGAGGCTGCTCAGACATGGGCTCAGTTGTCTGCAGCAGTGAGAAAACCATCTGGAAACCTCTCCCAGGAAAGTATCTCTCCCATTCCCACTGGAAAGAGGTGTGACAGCTCCAGCAGCTCGGGATCCATGCTCTATGTTACTCATTTCACACCTCCTTTTTCCTAACAAGCTTTGTGTACATGTGGTTCCCTGTATCCACAGGACCTGGATCAGCAGCTTCCTCCTGGATGGACCCACTTATACTGGATTTACTGATTTGTGTGTGCCATGAAAATGTCAAAATGAGCAGAAAATATTTATTTATAAGTGCCAAAAAATTTACTTGGCTTTAGGCTAAATGAAGGCAGTGCCTGAGCAGAACAGTAGGTGATGATGGAAAAGGAGAGAGCAGATCCCAAGAATTCAAACAAGGACCTCAGGGAATGGCTGGAGCTGTGCCAGGGAGGGTTTGGTTGGGTATCAGGGAAAGGTTCTTCCCCCAGAGGGTGCTGGGCACTGCCCGGGCTCCCCAGGGAATGGTCCCAGCCCGAGGCTGCCAGAGCTCCAGGAGTATTTGGACAGCACTGCCAGGGATGCCCAGGGTGGAATTGTTGAGGGTCTTTGCAGGGCCAGGGGTGGGACTGGATGAGCCCTGGGGTCCTTCTCAGGTCAGGATATTCTGTGATTCCATGAGTGGATGAGATGTAGCAATTTGTGGAAATTGTTAAGGTTCATAATTACACTGTAAAGGAACAAGAAAATCTCTATTTTTCATGTGTCTGTGTTCAAGAGCAGAACATGAGTAGGAAACCAGCTCCTTTGGTAATTCTGCTTTCCAGGGGCCCATTAGAAACACAGCCAGATGCTCCTATGCACTCACTTCAATGGATCACAAATCCAGGGAATTCATTTCCCATCCTCTGTGCAGGGAGACAGATGTGAGAAGCAGGTCAATGGAAGCAGGTGGGAATGGGACACAAAGGACATTTTACATTGTGTGTAACTGGGATAAAAACAACTCTGGGAACTGCTCAGGCGCTGAACCCACTGTCAGGTGAGTCTGTTCAAAGGAGTGGAACAGTGGCTGGATCTTTCCTGGAATTGATGCCTTTCTCCAGCAGGGCAATTTGCTGGCATTGAAGGGAAGAGTTGGGATCGCTGCTGTGGATGTTGGGGCCTGCAAAGTATTCCCAGCAAATGAGGGTTCCTGGGAACAGGAGCCTGGGAACAGGAGTCTGGGAAAGGAGCCTGCCTGCAGCAGGGCCATGCAGAGAAGGGGGGAGGCAGTACATCAGCTCCTGGGTGCTGATTGAGCAGCATTTGGGGACTGGCAGAGGCTCCTGCGAGGAAGGATGAGCTTCAGGAGCACAGAAAAGGGGGGAAATGTTCAGGGAAGCTTTTGAAATGTCAGATATGGTGAGGCTGATTTCTAAATGAAATCACAACCAGCTCTGATCTTTAAACTTTGTAACTGTGACCCTGTTTCTTCCTTTTTACCTTAATCATGTCAAACAGGTCTTTTGACAGCATCGTCTCCACATTAACTTTGTTACCTGGTGTTTGCCTTTGTTATCTGATATTTGAAGTGAATATCCCATTATATTATTTTGGAATATTTCTCAGGAGTTCAGACTATTTAAAGCTACAAAGCTTCCATGAAAACTGAATTTTTCAGCTCAAGTCTAAGTCAGTCACTGAGTTCTTATTGCAACTATCCTCTCCTGCAATGTTGTATGGAGTGAGAAATTAAATCCCTTAAATTCATGGCACTGGGAGTTTATTCCTCATCCTAAATTGGCCTTGGTATATTGGGAGGATGGGGGATGTGCAGTTCTGTACGTGAGGTTGTCATCTTAATTATTGCTTTAAAGTACAAAAAAAAAAAAAAAAAAAAAAAAAAGCAGAGATTGCCTGTTTTTTCTTTGGTTCAATGAAGCAAAAGCAACAAATGCTTGATTCTGATTTCTATCACTGGAAATTAATTCTGAAGGTCAGAAGATGAGTAAATAGTGGAGCTGAAAAGATTCTTTTCTAGTTAAAAAAAAAATCTTTGAATTGTAAATAGTAATTGACTGAAGAGAAAACAACAGAGGAGGAGGTTAAAGGATAAGGGGGGAAAAACAGATCCTGAAAACTTCTTCACTGATAAGCTCATGAACATCTGCCATGTTTTAATCCCAGTCTTTTACTTCCTACTCTTTTTTTTTAGATGCTGCCTTTTGCTTCCTACTACTTTTTTTTTTTTCTCTTCCTTTAGTTAGAGGAAATGAAAGATGGGCAGAAAATAAAGTGTAAAAACGTACAAAATGTAAATTCCATATTTTATGGAAATGGTAGGAGGAGAAAAAAGCCAGCCAAACTTTCTATTTATAAACTGGAGGCTGCTTGTCAAAGACGCTTCAAGCTGCTTTCTGGCAGCCAGAATTCCCCCACAAACCCCCACAACGGGAGGGTGAAAAGGGCTGTGAAAGCTCAGGGAGCAGCGCCTTCCTGGCCTTCCCTGGCCGGGCCACAGCCCAGGGAACCAGAGGGGGTTCGGTGCCTGGGCTGTGGATCCTGCCTGGCCCTGCCCCCAGAATGAGCGGCACCACAGGCCCAGGGGATGGCCGGGGCTCCCCCCTGGGACATGGCCGGGGCTCCCCCCTGGGACACGGCCGAGGCTGCCCCTGGGACATGGCAGGGGCTCCCCACGACTTCCCCGGCTTTCTGCTCCAGGGAACAGACTGTCTCTACTCCAGGCCCACTCCATTGCAGAATTAGCAGGAATTGCCGGGGAAAATGTCCCAGAATTGGCCTTTCCCTTCTGCAGTCCTCGCAGGCCCGAGCAGAACACACAGGCCTGCTTCTGGTGCAAAGAATTTCTGCTGGGATTCTGTTCCCTTTTCCTGGCTCCTGGGCTATGTTTTGTCAAGAGGCACAACTTGGAATAAATAAAGGACACAGGTTGCCCAGACAGGCTGTGGAGTCTCCCTCCCTGGGGATATTCCAGGAGCATCTGGACACGATCCTGGGCCATGTGCTCTGGGATGGCCCTCCTGGAGCAGGAGCTGGGGCCAGAGAAGCCACTGTGCTCCTTTCCAGCCTGACCTATCCTGGGATTAAGTGACATCCCCACAATAATACTTCCCGACTGTTTAAAGGGCAAATGCTCCCTCTGCTCTCCCAGGGAAGGATGTTCACAGGAGTTCTGGGGGTATGAACCACCCCCTTGGCACAGGAACTCAGTCCTGACATTCTCTCCTATTAGATGTTGGATATTAGGAAGAAATTCCCCCCATGAGGGTGATGAGGCCGTGGCACAGGGTGCCCAGAGCAGCTGTGGCTGCCCCTGGATCCCTGGCAGTGTCCAAGGCCAGGTTGGATGGTGCTTGGAGCAGCCTGGGATAGTGGAAGGTGTCCCTGCCCATGGCAGGGGTGGCACTGGATGGGCTGTAAGCCCCCGCACCACCCCTTCACCCCCCGCCCAAGTCTGTGTTCCTCTGATTTTTGTTTGATTTCACCTGCAGTTTACTCCTCCTCACTTTGCTGTCTTATTTTATGGCTTCTAGGATCGATCATTCCCTGCACATTCTCCTGGCACCCAGGGAACGGACTCATCCTAACTACTGTGCTCTGCCAGCTGATGAGGGTACAGAGAATCATGGAATCATTGAGGCTGGAAAAGATCTTTAAGGTCATCAAGTCCAACCATGAACCAGCACCACCACCATCGTCACCACTGACCCCTGTCCCCAGGTGCCACATCCATGTAGTTTTGCCACATCCACTGCCCTGGACAGCCTGTTCCAGGGGCTTTGCAACCCTTCCCATGAAAATGTTTCCCTATTATATAATCTATGCCTCTGCTGGTGCAATTTGAGGCCATTAAATATAAAAGGCCATATAGTAAAATAAATACAGCAGAACCATAAAGCAGGGAAATCTTCCTGTGCTTCAGGATCCTGAGAATGCTCTTCCATCCCATGTGCAGATGTATTTTGTGCTGGAACCTGGCTGGGATCCAGAGATAGGAGCAAGGTTCTGGCATGGACAGGAGTTCCATGGCTCAGTGAAACCTCCTGAACAGGTCACTGCCTTGCCAGCCACAGCAGCAGGAGCCACAGGCACCCTCCCAGTGTCACCTGCAGAGGGGACAAGGGATAATTTCCAGTCGCATCCCTCCTTTCCCTCTGTTCCCTGGGTTCTGGCCCGGTGCTTCTCCACTCCCAGCTCTTCATCAGGAAATTTAGTAGAACATGTAATGGTGTAACAAATGAAATGTTTACATGGTTAATTGAAAGCACTTTTCCCTGAAGGCTAATTACAGCCGAGCCATTAAATCACAATTTGTTTGTATATCCAAACGATTGTGAATCTCCTCCTTGGAAAATGGAGAAGTGTAGCACTCCTGGCTGGGCCAGACAGGTACCTGAATTTCAGTTTTTGCAGGAGTGGAGAACCTGAGCCCTTTGCCCACTGGTGACCTGTCCAGCAAACCAAATTCCCCCAGCCTGGCTGACCCGTGAAACCTCTGAGGAATTCAATTTACTCCTTAGTAGATCTTGCACCTTCCTAAATCCTGGGGTAAGGGCATCAGTGGGAACTACAGATTGTGTTGCTTGCTGGAACCAGCTGATGCTTCCAATTCGCAACCTTTAAGGAAACCATTTCCAACACTCCAGAGGATTTTGATGCTCTCAGGGCTCACGGCCTTGTGTTGCTCTTTGTGTGGTTGGGACTGGAGAGGGAATTCTGTCCCTGAGCCCATGGCACCGCAGCTTGAGGGTGTTTTCTTTGTGGAGTTAAACAGTGGCTTGGCATAAAAGTGCACTGAAAAAGAGGAGTTGGGCTTTAAGGTCCCTTCCAACCCAAACCATTCTGTGCCCAAATACCATTTCCCTTCCCACATGTGGGGGATGTGCTGTAAGGAAAAGGCGGGGGGGGACAGATTGCTCACACTGAGCTGGGAATGTGTCCCTGGAGGTTGGGAGGGGAGCCCTGAGAGGACTCATCTATCAGACAATTCCCAGGGATCCAGGAGCCAGACCAAGGTGAGACACACCAAACACCCTGCTGGCCTGGCTGTCACCTTCACAGGAGGGGAGAACTCCTGGAGCTTTCTAGAAAGGACAGCTAAAAACTAGCAAGTTTTGGAAGCTTTATTTCAACTGCAACCTTCCCTTTTATTTGTGCTTGGTGCTGACAACTGTAATTCTCCTTTCTTTTGCTTCTATGAAGGGATAATTTGATGGTTGAGTAGAGAAAGCTACAAGTAACATGTGAGGAGTTAAACAGTCAAGGTGAGGCTGTTGTAAGGAATTCTGCAGCAGCTGATGGTGCTGGGCTTCAGAGCAGGGAAATGGTGTGGGGATGTGCTGTACATGTAGATATTGATATTATTTTCCTAAAGAAAAGCTCTAAGTTTAATAGAGAGCTGGGGCAGCTCAACCTAGGGAATAGGAGGCTCAGGGGGGACCTTGTGGCTCTTCACAAGTCCCTGATAGGAGGGGACAGCCAGGGGGCTCGGGCTCTTGTCCCAGGGAACAGGGACAGGAGGTAAGGGAATGGCCTCAGGCTGGGCCAGGGGAGGCTCAGGTTGGATATTGGGAAAATTTCTCCATCCCCATTCCTGCTGTGGAGGCCAGTCCATGGTGGGGTCAGCAGGAGCTGCTTTGCAGCACAGGCAGGTTCTGGAGAGGTTCCTTAGCCTCCTCTCCCTGATGCTGCAGTTTGGCAGCTCAGGACAAGAACCATTTGTGCTTTTGGGTGACACAGAAAGCAAATCCTGTGTGTGAACTCAGCTGAATTTCCTGCATGTGTTCTCAGTGAGTGTGGAATTGGGTTTTAATTTTCATTTTCCTTGAGTAGCTCACAACTCTGCTCTAGCGCTTTCATTGCTATCAGCCAGGTACAGACCCATCATAGAAAAACAATATCCCAAATCTAGTTTAATATTAATCTGTGTAAAATTTCTAGTGACAGCAAGGAATATTGATGTCATTATCCCCTTGCAGCAGTACAGAACT
This sequence comes from Zosterops lateralis, assembly GCF_965231275.1. Classification (NCBI taxonomy): domain Eukaryota; kingdom Metazoa; phylum Chordata; class Aves; order Passeriformes; family Zosteropidae; genus Zosterops; species Zosterops lateralis. The sequence continues at coordinate 505,089 of NC_139784.1, forward strand.
GGAAAGCAACAGGCAGACATTGTCTTTAGAGGAAAAAAGGTGTAACCTGCTCTATAAAACATCCAGTCTTGCACATCAGGAAGAATTTCTTCCTGGAAAGGCTGGGCAGGCCTTGGAAGGAGCTGCCCTGGGAAGTTTGGAATCCCAGTCCCTGGAGGTGTCCAAGCAGGGCCTGGACGTGGCACTCAGAGCTCTGAGGCTGGGTACGAGGTGGGGATTGGGCACAGCTTGGACTCAGTGGCCTGGGAGGGCTTTTCCAACATTAAAGATTGTGGGACCCTGGGATTCTGTTGCCACTGCTATTTTTATAGATTTTCTCATAACCTGCTGCCTGCTGGCTGTCACATTCCCTTTGTCACATTTTCCTTTCACTGACAGAGGTTCAGATTGGAGAATGAAATTTAGACTAATGAATCAAACTTTGAGGGAGATGCTTTCAATGCTGGGATTTGAAGGAAATAATTCTTACTTCATCTGTGAGTGAAAGGAAGGAGCTGGAATGGAAATTGCTGGAACTGCCCTGTTTCCCCCTCCCAAAGTCTTCTGTCTTAGCTGAGCCCCAACCCCTTTGACCAAGGGCAATTTTGGGGTGTGGGCTCAGCTGAAGGCAGCTCCTCTGCCCATCATCCATCCATCCATCATCCATCCATCCATCCATCCATCCATCCATCCATCCATCCACAATCCATCCATCCATCCATCCATCATCCATCCATCCATCCATCCATCCACAATCCATCCATCCATCCATCCATCCATCCATCCATCCCCCATCCGTCCATCCGTCCATCCATCCATCCATCCATCCATCCATCCATCCATCCCCCATCCATCCCCCATCCATCCATCCATCCGTCCATCCATCTGAGCTGATTCCTACAAAATGAGACTTTGATGTGGGGAAACCCTGACCCAGCCCAGACTGACAAACTAAAGCAGCTTTAATTTTCCTGCCAGTGAACAATCCAGGAAATTGCTTTGTGTGGATTGAGCATCAGTCTGGACCCAAATGATCTCATTCTGCAGGGGAGTTGCTGGGGTTGGATTTTGTGCCTCCTGATAATTTTATTTATTTTTTTTTAAAACCCACACTTTGGATAAAATTCCTCTGCCAAAAGCGATTTCCCACCCTACCCTGTGGCCATGAGGGTCAATGCTGCAGTTTAGGCAGCAGAAAGCCTCATGATGAATTAAACAAATCCAAGTGCTTCTGCTGCTGGGTTTGGCAAGGGAAGAGCAGGAGTCACCAGAGCCAACAGGCACAGCATGACGACAGATTATCATTCCAAGTTTTCAGGACTTTTTGCATTTTGAAGCATTAAAATACCACTGTTCCTCCCACAGGAGGAGGATTTTGCTTGTCAGTTCACAGCTGCATTTATGTCAGTTTGCTCAGACTCTTGTGGTTTCTGGTGGAATGAACATAGCAATGCTGAGATAGTTCTGCAGTTGTGGAAAATTTGGATTGCACTGAGATTTTGGGGAGAGGGAGGTGAGACAAGGACAGTTATCATTGCTATGCACAAGGTTTGACTGCCCCAAGAGAAGGATTAAAGAATCCTGAAATTCTGGAATGTTTTTTGTTGGAAGGGACCGTAAACCCACCCAGCGCCACATCTGCCATGGTCAGGGACACCTTCCACTGTCCAAGGGTGCTCCAGGCCCCATCCAGCCTGGCCTTGGACACTTCCAGGGATCCAGGGGCAGCCACATCTGCTCTTCACAGCCTAATCTTCTACCTTACCTCCCTTTAGCAGGTTCTATCACTGATGTTCATCTTCCTAGAGCCTCTTTACAGACAAAATCCTTTATAAATGTGGGAAGAAGTAGGAGAGAGCAAAGGCACTGAGCCTCTTCACTGAGCACTTATTGTATAGAAAATGTCTGAAAATGTTCACAGAAACAAAAGTGTTCATTTTTCTCCATTTGCGCTGAGAAGTCTGAATGTCAAATTCTCTTCTGTTTTGTGCCGCCTGTGGGATAATGGGATAATGCAGCCCCAAGCAAAGAGCAGTGGGAATCACTCCCAGTGCCACTGTCCAGGATGGTCTTCAGGATTTGATCAGAAAACCAAAGCTGCAGTTCTTTGGGACCTTGATTGACTTTGCCTGGATTGAGAATTCTGCCTCAGTTTGTAAAATCAAACTCAGTAACAGCAGTTCTGATCACCTCAACAAGTACTGGGAATGTTGTTTCTGCCTTTATTTGTTCATAAAGGTCCTTTCTTGGTTCTTTAAAATGATTGAAGTTCAATTATTCTGCAGCCACAATGTTCAGTGTTGCTCTTGTATTGGAATGTCAACCTCATCAATATTCACCACTTCCCAGACTGCTGCATTTGTTGATTAAGCAGCAATTATGGGGGATTTGGAGATGTCTGATGAGAGAACTATTTATTATCATCACAGAATCCCAGAATGGTTTGGTTTGGAAGGGACCTTAAGGACCAGACCCATGGGCAGGGACACCTTCCTCTGGATTGGAGGGGCAGGACCACCTCCATAAAGACTTAAAGGACAATAAAAATAGGTTAAAATAGGTTCCCACTGTATTGTACCTCTATGATTTGGAAGAACCCTTCCCACTCTGGCTGTTGAAAATGAGCTGATGTGCCCAGGATGCCAATGGGAACTTGATTTTCCCACTTTTCCCTACCATTAAATGATTTTGCTAGAAGCAAAGAACTTTTATTCCCCTCTCCATAGGCCTGCTTTAGTCCTTGCTAAAACAGGAGCCTTAGGGTACCCATAAACATTTCTGGCTTCAGGTTCCAAGGTCCCAGGTTCAGTTCCTGCATCTGAAATCTGGTCACAGGCTGTATTTCTGCTATTCCCTGATGGGAAAACTCAGCAATCCACCAAAAATCTCCAATGGTTACAGTTATCACACCCAGTGCAGATCTGGGGGTTTCCTCCACTTCCCAGCCCCACACCTGGGTGTGCTCAGCCCCCACTGGGATCCCTGCCTGATCCTGGGATTTGCCTTTCCATACCAAACCCTCCAAGGCAAAGGATCCATGGAAGGGGTAAATGACCTCAAAAATCAGGTTACTCCCTCCAGAAGGACACAGCTCCTCCATGCCCTGACTCCTGTGCTGCCTTGGAACCAGCATTCCTTGGAAACAGCATTCCTGCTTTGTGTTCCTATTGATCCCATGAATAAATGATTGGCTCTTCGTGATGGGGAAGTGGTAACTGGAGTTTCCTTAAGGGCAGAAGTGCCAAGCTAAATATTTCAAGCTCCCATAAATAATTGAAGCTTCTCTTTGGCGGAAGGAGATTGGGGTTGTAATTCCCTTTCTCGGTGAATGATCTGCAGCCTTCTTGGTGCAGGGAACTCACCTGGGAACCACAAATAATTCAGCAGTTGTGCTACTGGGTTTATTTCTGTACTCAAGGCAGGTTGTGTTACTTCTGCAGGTGCAGCTGCAGAGCAGTTTCACATTTCCCTGATGCAGGGCTGGGCTCCAAGCAGGGACCTCCTTGCTGAGGTTCAGGCAAATCCTTCAGGCTCTGCCGTCTGGGAGTTGTGTTTCTTTGTGGATTTAGTGAAAGATGGGGAAATTTGGGCTTTAACAGTTACATCTTCATGGCAGCAAAAAGTTTCTATAAATATTCATTAATAATCCTTGTCAAAATGAAAGGAATATCAAGAAGGGAAATGATATCACTTTGGGAAGGGCTTGGGGGTCCTGAGAAGACTTGGGAGAAAGTGGAGGCTGGGAAGACACAGGAGAGACTAAACTAATTTTTTTCACAAGCAAAGGCTGATTTTGGCTGTGAGTTAGGGATTAATACAACAGCAGAGTTCAGGAGAAGACAGGAGGTGGAGGAGGATAAGCTGGGCCCCAGGTTTAAAGGTACAGCCCATATAGGCCTGACTTCCATAAGCCAGGAATGGGTGAGGAGCTCAGGAAGGGGGGTTCCCTCTCTCCTCTTGCTCTTATCCCAGTTAGTTCTGGGTGGAGGAGCAGCACTTTTGTGAGGAGACCAACACTGAAGAGTGTCTCCAGCCCAGCTGAATCCAGCACTTTCTCTGAGCCAATGATCCGCTGGTTCCAAATGCCACGCTCTGGACAAGTGCTGTTGTTTTAATTTGCTAATTAGGTGAGTTCATTAAAGCAGCTGGGGTTGTTTCTGGCTCCTCAGCATTTTCTCACTGGACACTGGGTTCTCAGTAGTTCACAGAAAGCTCCAGAAAGTATTTGTGCCAAAAACTGTGGGATTTTCATTGAGGTCTTGTGAAGTTTTCCTTAGGTGATTTGCTAAGGAGCCTTCCATAGGTACAGTCCCAGCAGAGGATAAATACCCTCATTATGCTGCCACTTGGCAGCACTTTGCTAAGGACAGTGAAATATTTTCTGCTGTGCTGTAACAGTGAGAGAAACCTGTGACCCTGCTGAGCTCCTTGCCTTGAAGTTGTACAAATCCTGCATGGGAAAAACGAGAATTGGGCGTTCGGGTAAATTGGAGCAGGAAAGCTGCGGGAGCTGCTGTGACAGAGTCAGAAGGGCTTGGCCCACAAAGCTCTTAACTATGTAAGACACTTCTGCTCGAGGCTGATTTGTTTGGGATACAGGAGAAAGGAGCAGTCTGGGGCCTGGGAGTGCCCTTGGAAGCATTAAGGAAGTCAAATGTGTGTTCCAAGTTCCCATAGTCAATATTTAGTGAGCTCCTCTGGTGTGGGCTTTGGCTAATGCAAAGAAATGCAGCCCTCTGGTCCAGATATTCCAGGTCCAAGTCTGGGATTTTGTGCTGCTGGACCTCTGCCTGGCTCCCCACCACGAGCCCAGCACAGCTCTGAGGTGCAGCTCCTTCAGAGTTTGTCACTCCTGGACTCACTGAACAGTTTTCCGCTTTTCAGCTGAGCTGGGTGAGATTTGTTTCCCAGCTGGATGTTCTCTGTCCCATTCTGGAATCACCAGGTGCTGCTCCCTTGGATCTGATTGCCTGCCATTCTTTCCTTGCTGCTGCAGTGGTTTGAGTCCCTGCAGCCCTGCGGAGCCAAGGTTCTTTCTGGCTCTGATTGCATGATGGGCTGTTTGCTCAGCTTTGATAAGAGGCTCCACTATTCGTTTTTCATGGATCATCTTGAGATGCCTTCCAGCCTTTTTTTTTTGATGAGGACTTCACAGCTCAGGTTTGCCCAGTGTTTGGGATGAACATTCATTAAGCTTTTTCCAATCCTCAGGCAGCTCAGCAGGACACCTCCAGCAGGTGCCTTTGCAGCACATGAGTAATTCCAGTGGTTCCAAGGGAATTTCCTACTCAGATCTTTAAAGATAGACACAACCATGCGTAATGTGCTCAGCTTGGGGCTTTGTTCTTTAAGGGCTGTTCTAAAATAACAAATTGCAGCATTGGCATTGTCTGGGGAGTGGTTTCTCCCTGTGTTGTTGGGGATTGGGCAGGTTGAGGCCCTGAGAAATCACATTTCCCTACCTCTCATGGCACATCCAGGACTATTTTAAAACATAAACTGATGGAATATTTCTTTCTATTTGCTTAAGGCTTGTGTTTGTTCCATCAAAATAACAAATATAAAAATGAAGCATTTAAAGTGAAGGAAGGAAAACTTTATTTGACTTTTTGTCTCTGGCAGCCAAGGTATTAAAAAACTCCCCAAACTGCAATTCTCAATAGAGACAAGGTCCAGGTCCCATCTCCAAAGGGGTTTAGGAATTGTTAGGGAAACAGTGCATTGTCAAAACATCAACTTTCCCCCAAAGCATCCCCATTTCAGTGAAAGATTTTTAATTCAGAGAAGTGTTTAAATCAGGGGGAATGTTTGACTACATATTTTAGATAAAGATATTTAGATAAAGGTATTGCCAAACTTGGGAAGCATTCAGATTGCCGAATCTCAGAATCATGGGTTTAAATGGGAGATTGGGAAGGAATTCCTCCCTGTGAGGGTGGGCAGGCCCTGGCACAGAGTGCTCAGAGCAGCTGTGGCTGCCCCTGGATCCCTGCAAGTGTCCCAGGCCAGGCTGGACAGGGTTTGGAGCAGCCTGGGACAGTGGAGGTGTCCCTGCCCATGGCAGGGGTGGGACTGGATGGGCTTTAAGGTCCCTTCTAACCCAAACTGATTTCTTTTAGTGGTGAAAGACGCTCGCTGACCCCAAAATAGAGGAAGTTTCTCTGAGACGTGGAAAATAAACCCCAAAAATGCAGGAATTGAACAACTGTATTGATGGTGCCTCCCCAGTGATTTCCACTCTCACTGACACAAATCCACTCCAGTCAGTGGCAGGATTTGCCTGGGGCCCTTTCCTGGAGCAGACAATGCCCTGGTCAGGGGCTGTGGGTTGGCTCTGGGTTTGTGCTGAGGGTGATCATTTACCAAATGCTTTAGATGAGAATTAAACCTTCCTGGTTTTGGGGGGGATTGGTGGCTTTTTATTTCTTTTCACTTTTGTAGGTAGAGATTGATTTTTTTACCTTCTTGTGTGATTTCTAAAGGCTCTTGGTTTTATATTTGCTGTAGAGGAAAAAGAAAGGAGAAACAAGTGGATTGCAAACACAAAGTGATTCTCTCATGAAGCTGCAAAAACAAACACAAGGAAAGCTGTGGGTGCTGTCACTGAACTGACACCAACTGGATATCATGGGAAACACCCTGATCAGTGCATTGTTTAATACAAATCCTCTTGTCTTGGCCGTTGTAGGGATGGAGTATTTAGAACAACCACACCAAAACATCAGGAATAAAAAGGTCCCCAAACCACCCCCCTAGCTCCTCGAGAAACAAAGGGTGGGAACTCTCAGCATGGTTGAGATGTTTTCAGTGATTGCATACAAAACCTGGTCTGGGGAAGTGCCCAAACTGTCCCTGGTGCTGATGCCACAATGTCTGTGGGGTCTGGGAGTGTCTGTGGGGTTCTGGCATCTGGGCATTGCCAGGGATCCTCCCAGCACAATTCATCTGTCCCACTCCACCCATTCCCAAATGAAACAAAGCCTCCTGGGAAGGGATCAGAAGGTGGCTCCATAGCAGGAATTGTGTTTGGAGCTAGTGAGACAGTGATTGTGGTTAATTAAACACCAACTGATTGTATTCCCTGCACATTTACTGGAGGCAGTGGCAGCTGCTGAGCTGCAGCCTGGAATCACCAAGTGGAGCCAGGACCAGTCTCACAATTCTGATGATTTGTTTGATTTAATTTTATTGTTAGATTTAAGCTAATAAGAATGTGGAGCTTTCCTTCTGGTGTTGTATTGTTCCTGGGATCATAGGGTCATGGAATATCCAGACTTGGATGGACTTACAAGGATCATCCATTCCAGGCCCTGGCCCTGCACAGACAGCCCAACAATCACAGCCTGAGCTCTGGCAGCCCTGGGCCTGGGACCATTCTCAGCAACACTGAAATGTTGGGATTTAGGAAGGCAGAGATCAGTGGGAATTTCCCAACGGAATCATCTCCAGGCCCACTGGAATTCCTGTAAAATTGAAATTCAGACGTGGGATTATTGAAGAGCTGGGAAGCCGTGGTTGTTTCTGTGGGCTGGGCATGGCTCTGTCCCTGTTCCCTGCTGTTTCCCCTGGAAGATTTTCCTCAGACCCCAGCAAGAAGCAGTCTTGAGGGGATGCTGGGAGCTGATGGAATGAAGCAGTGGGAGGAATGCTGAGCACTTCCAAGGGAGGAGAGGGAATGGGGTACTTGGGTCCTGTATTCCTTGTGCAGAGTGGTTGGTTCTCCAGGGGGTTTAGTACCTCCACTAGGGATTTTTAGTGCTTTTGTCCTTGTTATGCTGCAGGGGTTTCCTTGCTTCTCCATGTCCTCTCCATCCCTGTAACACCTATCAGGGGCTCTCCATTGCTGAGTATTCCTGCATCCCCTCGGGGCAGTCCCGAGATCCAGCCCTGTGTGCCCTGGAACTCTGTGGGGACTGGAACAGGGAGAAGCAGCTTCCAGGGATTGATCAGTGAGGGGCAAGCTGGGAATTGTGCCTGTGGGCTAAAACTGAGGCTCTTTCTCCAGCCTTGCTCTCAGGCCCTGGGATGAAGATGCTTTGAGAAAGGTGACAGGTAATTTTTTACTAAAAAAATCTTTCCTAGAAATTTTCCCTTTTATCAAGCACAGCCCGAGTCTCCCTCAGCAGCTGCAGTCTCAGGATTTTCCCAGTGCCAGCTCTAGGACAGATCCACCTTCATTCCAAAGGTTACATGTGAAATATCCCCTATTGAATGAAGCCTTTGGATTCTCTCGATGCTTTTCTGCCTCATTAAACCCAGATCATCGATTAAGCAATGGTGGCAGATAGGAAAAGGCAAAATTACCTGGAAGTAATTGGCCTCTCTGGAATCTGGGAGGAAGGACCCACAATCCTGCCTGGCAGGGAGACATCCCTGTGTCTGCTTAGGCATGTGTGAGCCAGGGAACACCCAACTGCTCCCAACTCTCAGGGCCTTTTCATTGCAAAAAATATTCCAGAACAGCTTCTTGTCTAATGAAAAATGTTGCTAAGTTACAAAGGGGAAATTCTGGAATAACAAAGTCCCTTTCTGATGGAAAATTGTCACTGTTTCTCCAGGCAGAGCTGATTTTCCCAGGATAATCATGGGAAATGTCCTGTGCAGAGGTGGGATCTCGGCTGTTTGGTCCCCTCTTCTCAGCTCTGCTGGTCCTCATGAGGGAGGAGCTGGGTCTGGACAAAACATTCTCCTGGAAGAGCTGAATTCTTCCTAAAATGTCATAAATGAGGCAGAAAGGGAGGGCCAGATTAGGGCCAGAGAAGCTGGAAAAAGGCCTGGAAGTGTCATGAGAAGGAGGACAAGGGAAAATGTAAAATCTCCGATGTTTCATGAAGAAAAGAAAAATAATTATGGGAATTCAATGGTTCCTACATCTCATCAAACAACCTGGGAATCCCAGCCCCACACGTGGCTGTGCAGAGACCCAGCCTTGAGACTGATTTTAGAGATCCTGGATCATGGAATGGTTTGGATTGAGAGAGGCCTTAAAGCCCATCCAGTGCCACCCCTTTCCACAGTCCCAAGCTGCTCCAAGCCCCATCCAGCCTGGCCTGGGACACTTCCAGGGATCCAGGGGCAGCCACAGCTGCTCTGGAAATCTGTGCCAGGGCCTCCCCACCCTCTGAGATTTGAGAGCTGAGGGGCCACTGGTTGGATCCTGGGCACTGGAATCCATCAGGGAATGTGTTCCTGTGGGAATGGCCCCTCTGGGGGCCCCTGTGAGATCCAGGTCCAAATCCCCTCCCAAACCCCCAGGGTGGGTGGACACCACTGGGATGGGTGAAAAGGGGATCTTGGTCCTCCTGGAGCAGCTGCTGCCGCCAAGAGCAGACAAATGAACAATCCCAAAGCTGAGAACACAAAATGTGATGGATTTTCTGGGTCAGAGAGGTAAGGCAGGTGGGAAGAGGCTGAAGAAACAGACCAGTGATGTGGAGAGAAGTGTAAGGAGTGCCTGAGCTGTGAGCACTGACAGCACAAATAAAAATGCTAGGGAGAGGAGAACGAGCTGCTTCAGAGAGAGATGAAATCAATCCCTGCAGGAGGTGAGGAAGGATACTTGGAACCACTTCCCTGCACTGGCTTCTGGACAGGATTTGGGCTGAGCAGATGCCTTAGAGGAAAAGTGGCTGCATTCCACCAAAAAAAATGAAATAAAATAAAACAACCAAAAAAACCCCAACAACAACTTTTGTTTTTCTATGTGAAAACCAAACATTTCACAGAAGTCTTTTAACACTGCAAATTCTGCCAAGAAAAGTCACAGCTACTTTTCCTGGCAACTGAAGGCAAAACATAGTTTGCTATTTTTTTATTATTTTCTAATTTATTTTCTTTGAGAATTGTGACCAGATCTGAGTCTCAGTGAGCAGGATGAGCAAGTGCATCTCTGCACAGGGATGGCCTTCATTGTGATAATGGACTGGGAAAGGGGGAGAACAGGATATTTGTGGAATTAAAACTTCAGCAATCCCAGAGATCCAGCTCAGCTGCTCCCTGTCAAACTGAGACTCAGGTGTGAGGAGCATTAAGGATTCCTGTGCACTTAGGGGAACTCCTCCTAAATCAGAGCAGGATAAAATAAAGCAAGTCCAAATAAAATCCTGTGAGGGTTTATTGGCATCTCCTGGAATGTGAAACCTGTAGAGTGGCACAGGTGGGAAGGGAAGGTGGCAGGGACCCCAGGAAAACATCTGCTCCCTCCTCCTGATGGCTCAGCCCTGCATTCCCACCAGGCTGCTCAGGGCTGGCTCCAGCTGGATCCTGGGATCCTCCCAGGAGCACAGTTCCAAAGCAAGGGAGGTTGAAATCAATGCAGGGACAGGGCTGCTTCCTTCCAGCCACAAGATCCTGCAAAGGATCAGAGGGTTCTTCATACTGGGAGCTCTTTGTGTGCTGTTTGAGTCTCCTTAGAAAACATCTCCTGGAAATTTTACTGAGGAAAATAATAATAAAAATTCTAGAGATTAAAGCCACATCCTTTAAAAAATAAATTTAAGCATCACATTGCTCGAGTGTGATGCAGACCAAGCTGGACATACAGGGCAAACCAGCAGGAAAACGAGCTATTAAAAAAGGAAAAACTCAGCCTATTGGGTGATCCTCTGGAGCACAATAAAGCTGCAGAAGATTCCCTTTCCCAACAGAGGGAGATTCCTGCCAAGATTCACAAAACTTTGTTCAGCTTTAGCTGCCAAAGACTGAGTTTGTGGCAGGTGAAGGTAAATGAGGACCAGGTCTGTGAGAGCTGCAACCTCCCAGCTCTGCCTGGACACATTCCTGGGGCAGCAGAGAGCTGAACCCAACCTGTGCTCAGAGCCCAGGACCTGTGCCAGTCAGTCACATTATGGATAATTGGGAGCATATCACATGAGAGTTGGGAGCACATAACCCTCTGAGCAGCTCTGCAATTTACACTCAGATCAGTTCCATTTACACAGCAAAACATTTCCCAATCAGCAGCAAGGAAAGCTCTTCCTGAGATCAGAAAAAACACAACAGCAACTCTCAGTCCTTAGACAGCACTTCAGAGCCTGCCCAAGCCTCAGTTAATGAACCCCAGTGTGCTGCTGCTTCTCTTCCTGCCCCATTCCCAGCAGGAAATGCTCCAGGATTAGAAATCTGCTGACACATTGGTGTTCAGGGTGCCTGAAGCACAGCACTGGTGACTTTGGAGCTCTGCTGCTTTTATGGTGCTGACAGGGGTAAAAAAATGGATCCCCATGTCAGCAGAGATAAACTGGCCATGAGCAGGGCTCATCCTTCCCCTTCCCCTTCCCTTCCCTGGGGTGTTACAGCCCCAGCTCCATCTGTAGGAAGCAAAAGTCCTGGATGAAGTTCTGCCTCCAGGCTCTGTTCCCTCAAGGATAAGCAGGGAAAAGCCCTGAGGGATTCAGGCTCAATTGCAACAGAAATTAGCGGGGTTTGGCCATTTTCCCTGTTACCCTGGTGGGTTTCTGTGGGTTTGTGGCAGTTTTCCCATCACTGTGACGGGATACACCACGCGCTGGCAGCAGTTCTGGAGATCCTTCCTGGCTTTTGGGATGCTGTGGGTGTTGTCACATTGCTTCTGAGGCTCTGCCTTGCCTTGAACATCTCTTCCCATCCTCTCCCCCTCCCCTTCCCAGCCTCTCCCAAACAACTACCCAGCTGCAATGCATAATGACAAGCACTAAACATCCTAATTGCTGGATCAATCCCAGGGATGTGTGAGAGCAGGATGCTGCTCTCAGAGCTTCCCCCAAACCAGAGGTTGACATTCCCTCCAAAATCCTGGGACGCAGCACAGGGGAGAGAGCGAACAGGTAGAGCTGATTTGTAAATCCCTCTTCAATCCCATTAACTGGAGTGGTTTGAGGCTGCAGGGACTTGCTGGGTTCACAGCATGATGAAAAGCCTGGATACAGAACAGCTGGGAAAAGGATATGGTCTGGATGCTGCTCAAGGGAGACAATCATTGGATTTTCCCCTTTTCCTTTGCTCCATTTTTCACTCCTCCAGTTGCTGGAACAGAGAAACAGCAATGCCAGGGCAGTGCCCTGCACCTTTCACAGCTCTAGGCTGCCACTGGGATAGATGAAGGGGCAAAAATACCCCAAAGGGGCAAAAACATCTCTAGAAAACCTGCGGTGCTGATTCCAAGCACTTTTCATGAACTGCAGTTCCCTGGACTGTGTTGCAGGATTTACCTGTGTGGGAAGAAGCCTCATCTGGCTGGGCATGTCTCACCTGTCGGGTCCTTCTGCTTGGCTGAAATGCTCCCAGGATATGCTTTACTATTAATGGATAATGTACAGAAAGAGTTCCTGCTTGGGATCATTACTGTAAAGTGTTCCCAGGAATTGGCTGTGGTTGTAGCCACGTGCTCTTGGAATTTTAATTGGTGCAGGAAAAGGGGTGAAGGAAAAGAAGGAATCACATTTTACTGGGGTAGGGAGGCAGTTTTCCAGCTGCTATGGTTGGATGGCTGTGAACAAAAGCTCTGATTCGTGGGGTCAGGGAAGGAAAGTTCCTCTGTCCAGGTGCTCCTTTGGCATTGCAGTTGAGACAGAAGTGACGACACAGCACTCTGTGTTCATGCTGCAATAGCCAAATTTTATTAAGTGCTGTTCTCCTTATGTAGCTTTGAAAGTCAGCACGGTCAGCTCTGATTGGCTAAATCAGTTGCCACCTAGCTAACTGGCCAATGGCTGCCTGTGTCCCCAACGGCCCAGCCTGGTTGAGTTATATAACTGAGGTAGTTATAGAATTAGGTATATTTCAGTTACAAAATTATAAATAGCATTAATTGTAACTGTAAGATCTCCAGGCCAGCTGTGAGCCACTACAGTTCCCCCTTTTTGTTTTTAAATACAAAGGCAATGTGTGTAATCCTCTGCAGGGCCCTTGCACAATGACAAACACAGCACAATCTGTGGAACAATCATAATGACATAGTCCAGGAGCCACCAGGAACAGCTTTGCACGGTGGTATGCTCCAATTTATTCACAACTATAACCCAATTACAAATACCTAATTCATTTACAAAGGGTTAAACCTTAAAAACTATTATGGGTAACACTTTACTGTTTTGTTTCCACTAAAAGGTACAAATCCATGTGCTTAGTCCTGTTCCCAAAGTGCCTGTCTTCTCAAAACTAAGTTACGTTCCAGGTAGGGGTGGACTGTCATTCCACAGTCCCCATATCTTCATACGGTGGTGTGAAATGTCATTCCTGTTACTGCTCCACCTCTGCTGTGGGGCTGCCAGGGAGACATTGTTGGATGTGATCCTGAGCAGAGCCTAGAGCAGGACACACACACCCAGCAGGCACCCATGGGATGCCAACATCCATGGAAATACAGGCACCCCCAAGTAACACAGTCCCAGGGACCTTCCCATTTATTGGGAGGTTCTTTATCAATACCTTAGGTTTGGGTGAGTGAACGTCACTAGGAGATTGTAACAACAGAAAATGATTTAAAATGACAGGATTCTGAGAATTTGCAGGTACTGTTAAGTGGTTTAAAGTGTATAGTGCCTTGGTTACCCCACTTTGTGGAGTTTCACCACACATTCCCTGCTCTTGTTTTTCCAGCATGCACTTTAAGGTGCCATGGGAACGCTCGATGATGGCCTGTCCCATAGGAGAATGAGGAATACCAGTGTGCTAAAGCACACATCAGAGTTGTAAAAAATGCCAAGTACTCTGTGAAATATCTGCTGGACCATTATCAATCTTTATTGTATGGGAATGCCTAGAGTGGCAAAGGCCAAATGCCAACGTGTGACTTCTTTCCCCAGTGTGGACTGAGGCCCATATGGCCGATGAAAAGATGTCCACTGAAACATGCATATTCTTTAGGTGTCCAAATTTAGGTCACAATGGCTTTCCCTATTTTCCTAGATACATCAGTAAAGACAGTGAGACCTTTCAGGAGTGTACGACGGTTCAGTGGTCTCAGTGACAATGCACTGGTCCCACTTAATTGCAGCAGTTTATGACTAAGTAGGTGGTAAGTGATTTGTCTTGTATAATTTTTGTAAAACACTTTGTAGTGCTGTGCTATTCGCAAAGCACCATTTAAAATATCCCTGATGAAAAGATATAATGATTTTTACAGGATCTTTGGCATTTAATTGTAAGCATCTTTGGCGACATTTGATAAATAATTGTGCAATTAATTCAGATATGGAAGGTGCTGTCTTTTTATGTTGGTGAGGTAGCCATTTCAGAATGTGTGGTGGGTTGGACCACTGAGTGTCCTATTGTCCAATGATACCCATGGGCTGTAAATCAGCAATAACAACAAATACTGAACACAAACTTTTGGACATATCCAATACACTTGTCTGTCATGGCCCATTCTACTAGTTCAAGTGCAGTTTTTGCCTCTGGTGTTAACTTCCTTGATGAGATTAGCACCTTTAAAAATGTTAAATAAAGGTGCCAGTTGTGGGGTGGTTAATCCTAAATAAGGTCTTACCCAATTAATGATACCCAAAAGCTTTGGTGCATCATTTAAAGTCTGAATTTTGGCTGAAAACTGAATTGTTTGTAGTTGTATGGTCTGATCTAATATTTTAACTCCCACATATTTCCATGGTGGTTTTTGTTGTACCTTTCCTGGTGTTATTTGCAAACCATATTCTTGCAGTGCTCGCATCAATTCTGGCCAAATGTGTAAAAGGCCTTCTTGGGTTGGTGTTGTTATTAGGATGTCATCCATATAGTGATAATATGCCTCTGGAAACTGTTCTCCAATTATTGAGAGTGCCTGTGCAACATACCACTGGCAAATTATGGGGCTGTTTTTTATTTAGTGTGGGAGCACTTTCCATTGGTATCATTCAACTGGTGCTGCATGATTGATGGAAGACACTGTAAAGGCAAATTTTGGGGTATCATCTGGGTGTAAAGGAATAGAGAAAAAACAATCTTTTACAACAATTAGTATGTTCCAGTTGCACGTATCATAGTAGGTGATGGCATTCCAGGCTGTAAAGAGTCCATACTCTCCGTAACAGCATTAATATTTCTTAAATCATGGAGTAATCTCTACTTACCTGATTTCTTTCTGATTATGAACACAGATGTGTTCCATGGGATTGTTGGAGGCTCGATGTGACCTTGAGCCAGTTGTTCCTGGGCTAGGGATTTAAGGGCATTTAATTTTTTCTTTTCAAGGGGCCGCTGTTGCACCCACACAGGCTGTGAGGGTGAGCCCTTTCAAGGCTAAGGTTCAAGGTTTCAAAGCTGTTTTATGCCCTTTATTACAGTGGCCCCAGTTACAAATCTGTTCCCACCCAGTCTCTCCATGCTGATAAGACATCCCTTCCCCATAAGTTAGGTGGGGCAGCAGTAATATAGGAACATTTAGTAGCTGTTTGACCTTCAGGATTTTTAACCAACACAGGTTTGCAGCTTAGATGACTTTGTGTGGTACCTCCAAGGCCAGCAACAACAGATCCTGTGGCTGTGGTAGGCCACGTCTGAGGCCATGTGTCTGTAGTAGAAATGATAGTAACGTCTTCTCTGGTATCTACAACAGCACTGACCTTTATATGAGATGGACTTGACTGAGACATTGAGAGTGTACAAACCATATTTGGTCTCTGATCAGAGATAACCTGAGTCTAGTACATGCGAGATTCTCCAGTTGATCCGAAACCTTGGTCTCCTTGTGTCCTTGGGTCTGTTCTGGGAACACAATACTTGAAAGGTATAAGCTGGACTATCCCGAGTTTTTTCTGGGATAGTCACAGGAGAGGGTGCTGACGCCATAGGACATATCTGCCCTGTATAATCAACATCTGTGAATCTGTGACACCTGGGTGAACAAAAATGCCTGGTAGTGTTGCACTTGATCTCCCCAGCAACAGAGCACTTAACCCTCTCCCTGTCAGTCCATAGGCCTCGAGAGGAACTTTAGGTACCTATAATTACTGTGGTGGCAGTGGAAGTATCCATGCCTACCGACTCTCTTGTCCTCCTGGTGAGCTGGAGTAGGCTTGCACTGGAGGATGGGAAGGTGCTTGTGTCTTCATGTCCTTCCCTGCTGTGCTTCTGTTCCCGTTTCCCTGCTCACTAAGAGGCTGTCCATTAAGATGGAACTTGGACCTGCACAGCTTGACCGAATGACCGGGGTTCCCATATCAGTTAGTTTCCCATGGCAGCCACCATTCTATGTCTTTGATGTGTCCCTAGTCAGTTGGTCTTGCAGAGACAACCTGCTCTTATGTGCCCTTGTTGCCCAAATCCATAACATCAATGTGACAACCCACAGTAGCTGCAAAAGAATCAGCTAACAAAGCCATGTTATATGAATCAGTTCTAACTTTAGCACACACATCAATTGATTCACTTAAGGATGGATTTTCTTTTGGTAATAAATCAATAGCTCTTTTACAGTCCTCATTTGCATTATCCCATGCCAATTGTAGTATTAATTGATTTCTTGCATCATTATTTATCATTTGCTTATCCATGGCATCTCTCAACCTCTCTATGAATTGTATATATGGTTCCTTAGGATCCTGTTTAATCGTAGAATATCTTTGAGTCAATGTTGCCACATCTGCAATCTTTAACAGGGCTTGTATTCCCAAGTCTTTTGCCTGTGCTAGTATAAGAGGATGCAAGCATGCCTGTAACTGTGGATTGTCAATAGGGGCAGTCGCATAAGTTGAGAAACTCCCACCCCAAAACATGAATCCTGCTGCAGGACCTCTAGATTCTGCAGGCCCTAGTCCTCTGCATATCGTCATTAGGTGGATTCAAACATTGTATACTGGACTGAGGTACAAAGCAGCTTTGCTATCTGCTTAATGTCAAAAGGTGTTGTCTCTTTGGCAGTTAAAAATCATAGCATGCTTGCTACTGCCCGAGCCCCCAGTCCATGCTTGGTGGCTAGCTGGTGTAGTTCAGACAGGACCTGCCACTGAAAAGGAACACATGTGTGGGATTGCAGTCCTGTTGTCCCTCAGTACTGGGAATGCTTTAACCATTTCACCCACAGGCTGCTGGCCACCTGATGATAACGCAGGCATGGGCACAGAAATCCTTTCAGCACTGTTAAGACCTCCTTCCATAATAGCTGCTAATTTTATCTGCTTCCAACAGCTGATTGGATCATACATAGAGATGCTAACAGATACCAAACTGCCAACGGAAGCCTCTTCTTGCGGGTCATTAAGGGCGCAGTAACTTGATTCCCCTCTCTTGGGATACTATGAGTCTGTTAGTGGAAAATGCCCCTCAGGCTCCTGGAGCCCTGGCTGTGACTGTAGCACGGTGTGGTGTCCCCTCAGTGCCGAGGGCCTGCAACATCCTGCCAACACTTCTGGGTTCAGAGGCTTGCGGCTCTGCTCCAGCGCTTTCGATGCTGAGCACCATTTGATTTCTGGGTTCCACTTGCGCACCGTAGCCATTGGTGGGCCTGCCAACTGACAGCTGGGCTACCCAATCAGCTGCAGGCAGGGGCGTGCCACACACACCAACGGCACTACAGGCACGGAGTACAAAGATGGATCCAGCACCTGCGCGCTCAATGCCGATGGCAGCAGCTTGGTGCTCGCAGAATGGGGAAACCCGCACGCAAGTCAGGTGCTGCCGTTGGCAGGGGGGGAGCTCCAGCAGCAACATGGCAGGGTGGCACTGCAGGGACAGGGCCCCGGATAACGGCCATCCCTCTCTCGGCTTCTTACCCATTCTCCCAGCCCACACACCCAAGGGTGCACCCACTCTCTCCACCACTTCCTCGTGGGCAGTGCCTGCAGCAGCTCTGCTGCGGCTCTCAAAGCAGTGTACAGTCCACAGCTTTGAGCCACTCCTCTTTCCTCCATAGAAAATTGCATTCCCATGTCTCTATCTGCTTCTTCTTTTTATAAGAGTCTTTTACTTACAAGGGTCCCCAGTGGCTTCTTCTACTTAGGTCCAGACCTCCGCAGCTCTTGTGGCTGCTGGCAGCTCTCCCCAGCTGCCCTCCCACACTGGGGCTCTGTCTCCGCCATTATCCCCACGGCCAGCTATTGCCTGTCATGTCCGGGTATCACCACTCGGCACAGTTGAGACAGAAGTGACGACACAGCACTCTGTGTTCATGCTGCAATAGCCAAATTTTATTAAGTGCTGTTCTCCTTATGTAGCTTTGAAAGTCAGCATGGTCAGCTCTGATTGGCTAAATCAGTTGCCACCTAGCTAACTGGCCAATGGCTGCCTATGTCCCCAACGGCCCAGACTGGTTGAGTTATATAATTGAGGTAGTTATAAAATTAGGTATATTTCAGTTACAAAATTATAATTAGGATTAATTATAACTGTAAGGTCTCCAGGCCAGCTGTTAGCCACTAAACTTTGGTAGCAGCTCAAAGGAACCAGGTCTGTATTTGTAGAGTCAAGGATTGTATGGAGACCTTCCCAAGGACCTGTCCCTTCACCTGCAGCCTACTGACCACTGGCCCCACTGACCACTCACCCCACTCACACCACTGACCGTTGACCCCACTGAGCCAAATGACCACTGACCTACTGACCCCTAAACACACTCACCACTGACCCCACTTGACAGCTGACCCCACTGGCCACTCATCCCACTGACCCACTGATTCCACTGCCCCACTGACCCCACTGACCATTGACCCCACAGACTACTCACCCCACTGAACCCCTCTGGGCTCAGACCCTGCCCCAAACCAGAGACGTAAAGTTTTAGGTACCTGTTTTAGTGCACGTAAAATGATGCAGCTAAAACTATTAGCGCAGAACACAAACATCAGATTTTTAGGGATCCTTGCAGTGACCCTTGGGGACAGGGGACAGTGACCAAGACATTGACTCCAAATGCCAGATAAAAAATGAGACTGGGCCATTTGAAAACCTGAGAACTGAGATATTCATGAACAGTGGTTTCTCATTATTTCAAGAGCTTTTCCCTCTAAAATTTATTCCATCCTAATTAGGCAGTAATAAGCTTTAAAAAAATAAACAAAAACACATTTTCAAGGGAATTCAGGTTTTGTTAAGACTGAAAAGGATTTCTTTTTGTTTCTAGTTTCCAAAAACAAACCAAAAAAATCCTAAACCACAGAAATACGGAAACACCATAATTGTTTTCACATTGCGCAGAAGAAACACACCAGGTTTTTCCTCTCTCTATGTCTCCATTTTTGATCCAGTTAATGAACTGAAATTCTCACTGTTCATACAGATCCATCCTCTCCACCTGCACGACGTACAGACAGAGAATTTGGATGGAGAGGAGCCTTTGGAAAGCACAGAGAGCACAGGTGGCCGTGGAGACAGGGCTGCAATGGAGGATTGCACCCAGGATCTGTCAGCTGGGGTTCCTCTGCTCCCTGGCCTCACACTGCCCATGGCAGGGACACAGTCCCCAGCCCTGGGGGGGAAATCTTCAAAACCCACAGATTTTTCCCTGAAGGTGTGGTTTAGTGGTGACTGTGGTGCTAGTGCTGGGCTGGTGGTTGGACTTGATTATCTCACCTCAGCCCTGGAAGTGTCCAAGGCCAGGTTGGACAGGGCTTGGAGCAGCCTGGGACAGTGGGAGGTGTCACTGCCCATGGCAGGGGGTGGCAGTGGATGGGCTTCAAAGTCCCTTCCAACCCAAACCATCCTGGGACTGTGTGATTTGAAAGGTCTTTTCCAATCTGAACAGCTCCCTGAATGTCCTAGCTGTCCCTCTCTGGGTGTGTTACAGGCTCTGGGTCTCTCTTTTTCAGCCACTGTGGTTTCCTCTGCCCCGTGCCCCAGACAGAGGCAGCCCTGGGCAGCGCCTGATGTTTTCCACGGTCTGCTGCTCCCTGATGCTCCTGAATCTCCCTGGCAGTGGAAATGTGCTGGCAGAGCTGCCTGGCACAGCTGGTGCCCAGAGCCTTGAGCAGCGAGGTGGAAGCACAGCAGAACTCCTGGGATCCAGAGGCTGCAGCACTGGGAGACTCCAGGCAGGGCACAGAACCTCTGTAACATAGACTGCAAAGTGTGGCTTGTTCCAGAGCTGAGGGAGCAGGGATTTCTCCAAGGGATTGGGGGTCAAATGTAGGATGTCAACAAAGCTCCTGCCCTGTGGGAAGACCTGGCAGAAGCTCATGGTGTCTGGGTGTGGGACTGTGCCACTCCTGGCAGCTGCAAATGCCAGGGGCCTTTGGAGGTGCAGGTGGGTCAGTTCCTCTGGAGCGTGTCTGTTCAGGAACAGCTGAGCTTCGGTTCAGCCCCATCCTAACACAAAAATGAGAATTTTGGTTCGCTGGAGCCCTGCAATTCAGCCCAGGAGGCTGTCTGAGTTTGGATTTTGCCCTTATTGATACCAGCTGGATTTATTTTATACAAAGGCCTTGATCAGGACACACAGTTTGCAGCACTTGCTGTGCCCCGAGTCCTGACTTGCTGTTACAGCTGCACGAGCTGCCAGAGTTCTTATTTCCTTTTCCACTGCATGCATTTGTTTCTCTGTTTTAAACTAAGATTTCTCTGATGCACGCAGCTGTACCTATCAGATGTCTTGGTACTGGGCATTTCTTGGGAAATTTCCTCCCAAGATTTGGGATTTTATACTTAGGGATTAAAATATTCCAACCCAAGAGCTTCCAGACAATTGCAAATGAAGCAATTTGTTACTCCTGCATCCCTCTCAGTATGAGAGAGATTTGGGAAAGAAAACTGAGCAAAAAGTCTCTTCTAGAAAAATTCAGGGTTAAATCCTTCCTTGCTGAGCTGCAGAGGTGACATCAGAATTGTGACATCAAAGGTGTGAATTCTGTGTGGGACCAACCTGTCCCTGCCAGGGCCTGCCCAGGGTTCCTCCCACCCTTCAGGGTGGAATTCCCCCCTTTACCTGTGGAACAGCAACTTTTCCAGTCAGGTTTATTCCTGATGACTCCACTCCCCTGTAGGGCCTTTAAATGCCACAGACAAATATTCCAGCTGCTCCTGTAGAACACCTTCCCTCCCTCCCCCTGCTACAGGACCATTCATTGCATGGCTGCATTGCAAAGCACATAAATTTCATTTAATTTGTCTGGAAATTATTCACATCCATACAAAAAATATCCTTTAGTGTGGGTATTTCCCTCTTTAGATTTATCCTTCTCCTTTGGAAGTAAATTGAAACAGCTTTACGACTCCATTCCATAGCATGGAAATTTTATTGGTTTTATAAGACCTTGTAATTCACCAACTGAAGTGATGGCACAAAAGCTGTGTCCCAGAGTCTTCCAGAGCCTGGGAATATACAAGTGCCTGACTTTGTTTTCATCATTAGTTTTCAGTTTGGAAACTCAAGAATTTCGTTTTAATATTTTGTTTTTCCACCAAAGTCAAAACACTGGATTTTATCATGGAATCAGTGGATATTTGCCTGTTAGGAGAAGTTCTTTCTATGGAACATCTAAACTTGGATTGTTGTTTTTTACTGGAAATTAATTTATTCTAAAGGTCAGTATCTCCCAAGGAATATAAATTAAATAATCCAATGGACTCAGGTATTCTTTTTTCTTCTGAAAGTAAGAGAAAGCTGATGAGGAATGTTTGACCCAAAATACTGAAAATGCTCTCCTGATAACCTGAACAAATTTCAATTCCCAGTTAAAAAGTTAACGATCTTTGCTTTTCTTCAACAACCAGTGCTGACCAAGTGTTCTTGCCTTCTATGCAAACCCTTCGATGTCTTACTTACCCATTAAATCTGAATTTTCCTTCAGAAAAGAGAATAATAAGTACCTGTTCCAGTTCTGGTTTTGAGCTGGTTTTAAGCTCCAGAAGAGAGCTGGGCCTGGGTAAGTCATTATCTACTCCTGATGTGAGAGTTGGAAATGGGAATAAATCCACACCTGGGATGAGACAACCTCATGAGGAGCAAATTCCCCAGTAGCTGAATTAAAAGATGAGGTTACAGATTTCAGAGATGGACTGGAGAGCAGTTTGGGCTAACACTGCCCACATGTGATTCCCCATCCCTGGGAGTGTCCAAGGCCAGGCTGGATGGGACTTGGAGCGCTCTGGGACACTTGGAGATGTCCTGGGGTGGGACTGGACGGGCTTTACGGTCCCTTCCAACCCAAACCATTCCAGGATTCCATGACAATATTTAACCTCATTAACAGGCATTGGATATAAAAATCCAAAGGCAGCTTGGGCACAGCAGGGTGGCCGTGGGACAGGAGGGTCTCCTCCCAAGGCCTCCCTGTTCCCTGTCAGTGTGGGGAGATGGGCTCAGGAGGGAAAAGATGAAGGCTGTACCAGGCATGGATTTGGTCTGGGGGCCAAGGCACCTGTGCAGGGCATGGATTCCTCTGGCAGGTGGGAAACAAACCTCGGGATGCTCCTGCAGCTTCCCCAGCTGAAGGAAGTTCACTGCAGCTGTGCCCTTCACAGGACCCTCCCAGGCCATCCTGGGCACTGTCCCCACCCCTCCCAGCCCCAGCCCCAGCCCCATCTGGCTGGCCCAGCTATGCCTGTCTCCTTCCATCAGTCAGATCCTGCTGCTCTTGTTGCTGCCCAGACTTAGCTTTTCCTCCTCAGAAATATTTACTGGAAGCACAAAAGGGAAGTCCTGAACAGTGAGTGGAAGCAGCATTTATTTTAAATATTTGGGTTAGCTTGAAAAACGAATGTGCAGTGACCTTTCCATGACCCCGAGCTGGACCATGCAGCATTTGTGGAAGTGGCAGCACCTCCAGTCCTCAGTCTGGGAGCAGAAACCCTCAATTAACATTCCTGCCCTTAGGCTCTGGAGTCATTATCTCCCTCATTCCTCCTGATTCCCTCCTGCTCTCCCCTACCCCTGACAGATTGCACAGGAGGATGAGGAGGGTAGAAATAGGATCTTTAGCTGCATAAACAGAAGGAAAAAAGAAGAAATCTGACGAAAGAATGAGTTCCCAGAACTCCGACCCAGCAGGAGGAAGCTGGATTGTCTCCCACAGAACTGGAAGAGAAACAACTCTTTGTTGTGCTCTTCTCAGGCCTCTTTGTTGTGCTTTCAGCATTTGCTCTGATGGGCTCGACTGATTGATTTTTTTAAATGTTCCCAGTGACACAACAGAAACTCCTAATGAGGAATATCTTTGGGAGCCTAAGGTTGGGACATTCCCTAAGCTCAGAGCTTGGCTTTGATGGGGAATTTCCTCCCATCCATGGAGGTGGAGCTGGAGGACTCTGAGGTGAGGATAAGCATGGCTGGGAGAGGAAGAAGAACAGTCACTTCCAATGACCTCAGAAGCAGGAGGTGACACCTCATTAGAAGCAGATCCAGGGAAGAAGAAACTACAGGGAGGGCTTGGCATTGTTGCTTTGATAGCAACTGTGAACTCAAAGCATCCCAATTTCCAGGGAGAATGGAAGGTTCCAGAACAGGCACCTTGACAAAATGAAACCTTCCCAATTTACTGTGTCTGCAGAAAATGGGAAATGGGTTAGAGGGGGAAAGCTGAATTCCAGGAACAGTCAATGTGCAGGGACCTGCTCAGAATAGGCAGTGCTAAATAACACCCAGGAAGGGAGAGAATTCCTGGGAAAATGGGATCAATGAGCACCAGAAGAGGCCATGGAAAACCCTTCCCAAATGAGCCCCAGATGTTGTCTGAGAGGAAGAGTTGGTGTGACTCCCACAGCAGCAGAGTCCAGCCCAAGGAGAAGTCAGAGAGCAGCAAATTGAGTCAAACCAGCTGCTCCCGAGGAAATCCATCCAGGGAGGAGGAGGACGGAATTCATTCCTGCCGGATGGGGACAGCTGGAGAACTCAGTGGGATCCATCCACCCAACACCAGTTTTCCTGCATGGACAAAACCAGTTTAGAGCTCCCACCCTGGCCCAGCAGAACTGGTAGCATCTGGAAGTGACAGCAGGATGGGAACACCTGCAGTGATAGGATGGGAACATCTGGAAGTGAGTGGGAACACCTGGAAATGCCTGGGAACACCTGGAAGTGACAGCAGTTAAGGGAATTACAGGGTTATACTTTAACTCAACCTCAAGTCACAGGGCAGAGTCTTCCAACACCTTGGGACAGAGATTCCCAACACCAGGAGAAGCTGTGGCAGAGGAACAGCACCCCTGGGCAGGGATTAGTGCCCTAGATTGCTGGGTACAGCTACAGAAGTGCCAGATCAGCCAGCAATAGTCCAGCCTCAGGCACTGCTTCCCTGCCTTCCAGCCCCTGGATCCTGGAGTTCATGGGAATCAACCTGGTCTGTGTGGAAAGTTCAGTTTCCAGCACTTCCTTGCAGAAATCCTTCCTGACTCTCCTTAGATTCAGTTCCTGCTGTATATCAGGGCTAATGAATCAAAGGAGATTTTTATGGAATTGTGGAATCCCAGAATGGTTTGGGTGGGAAGGGACCTTAGAGACCATCCTGTCCCACCCCCTACCATGGGCAGGGACACCTTCCACTGTCCCAGGTTGCTCCAAGCTCCATTCAGCCTGGCCCTGGACACTGCCACGGATGGGGCAGCAAGAGCTCCAGTCTTTTTGTGTTCTTCAAAGGAAAAATTCTTTTTTCCTGCCCCTGCTCCTCTGAACAATCTGCAATTGCAGTAGAATTCGCTTTGGACACCAGTAAGACCTTTCCATGCTCTGAGCTGTGGTCCCTCGTATGATCCTGACGAGTTTTCTCTTCATTAGCACAGCAAATTGCTTTGCCCTGGTGCCTTTTGCAGACACAGCAGCTGCTCCGGGTGCAGCTTGGGGCTGTCAGGAGCTGGGAACTCACTTTGCTCTGGAGACACCCAAATCTCTGGAAACTGCTCCTGGGCCTAGTTTCCATCTATTTTTTGCACAAGTTAAGACAGTCTGTTTTTTGCATAGTGGAGCAATTATGTGAATAATACTGCAAAGCTGGGCTTTATTTTCCTATTGATTTTAGTGACTTCGATCTAGCAGGAATTTCAGTGTCTGGATGACTAAAAAAGGCAAAATGTTTATAGGAGAGCATAAACCTCATTTCATGCACTCCATTTTACAAGCAGCTTGAAATGGGTTTTTAATAAGCATTTAAAGTGATGTATTCCCATCAATAGAAGTTGTCATGTCTCATCTGAAGAAAAGTGATTTTAAATGGCTCTTGTAATTAACTATTTATTTGTTATCAGTCAGTTATTTACAGAGGTCTGTTATGGGGAGGTTTGGTGTGTGAGCGCCTGTCCAGTGCTCCTGAGGGGGTTGGAGGGGCTGGGACAGTGCTGGGGCAGGAGCTGCTGGAGAAGGACTCTGCATTCAGCTCATGCTCTTCCCTCCATGGAATCACAGGGTCACTGAGGTTGGAAAAGACCTGCAAGGTCATCAAGTTCAACCTTTGACCAAATCCCTCCATTCCCACTAAACCATATCATGAAGTGCCACATCCACACATTTTTTGAACCTTGAGGGATGGGGACTCCACTACTGCTCTGGGTAGCCCCTGCCAAGGCTTGAGCACCCTTTCCAGGAGGAAATTTTCCCAGTATCCAACCTGAGCCTCCCCTGGCCCAGCCTGAGGCTGTTCTCTCTCCTCCTATCCCTGTTCCCTGGGAGCAGAACCCGACCCCTCCCTCGGCTGTCCCCTCCTGTCAGGGAGTTGTGCAGAGCCACAAGGTCCCCCCTGAGCCTCCTTTTCTCCAGGCTCAGCCCCTTTCCCAGCTCCCTCAGCTCCTCCTGGGGCTCCAGACTCTTACCAGCTCTGTTCCCTTCCCTGGACATGCTCCAGCCCCTCCAGGTCCTTCTTTAGTCCTCCCAACTCTGACCCCAGGATTCAAGGTGGGGCCTTATCTTCTCTTTGACAAAGGCTTTGGTTGGGTTAAATCCATTGATTGCGGCCTGGCTGTGCTGCTATGGGGTTTCCTTATTTCAGAAAGAGCTAAAAGTGACAACACTTCCCAAACCTGCATCAGGTTTTTTCTCTGGTCAGCCCAGAGCAGGTTCACATCTCTAGATTTAATTCAGACTATCAGGTGGCAGCTGCCATCAATTTAAACCCAGTTCTGGAAGGGATCTCCAGAGGTCCTTTAATCTCATCTGGTTTCCTCCCAATTCAGATTTATGGCAGCAATTAAGGATATTAACTGATATTTAGTCTTTTAAAAGATCTTAAAATTGAGACTGAATGGTCCACTGCATTCTCAGGCAGAGGATGGTTTTAGCAGCAGTTCCCTCCTGACCTGTTGAGATCAAATCCCTGAGGAATCCAAACAGGAGGAGCTGGAGCAGGGATTGACTTCCCAGCCCTGTCTCCACTGGGAAGGATTTGTTTTGTTGCCATCTCTCTGTGTTTTGTAGCCACAAAAGAAGCACAATAAACATGAGGGATACACTGGGGAGGATGGAAAGCTCCTTGGACAGGGAGTTTTGACTGCTTCAATGTTCTCACTGTCAGGCCTCTTTGTTGTCCTTCGATGGGCTCTGATGGGCTCGACTGATTGATTTTTTGAAATGTTCCTAGTGGCACAACAGAAACTCCTAATGAGGAACATCTTTGGGAGCCTGAGGTTGGGATATTCCCTAAGCTCAGAGTTTGGCTAGGATGGGGAATTTCATCCGAAGGCGAATCAGAGGAAGGCAGCTGCACATCCCCAGGATCAGGGGCAGATCCTCAGCTGCCAGCCCAGCAGCACGATGACACCAGCAGCTCTCTCTGTTCTGCAATTCCGCATCCCACACTGCCAGCAGGGGCGGGCAGGGAAGGCACACCGGGAATAGCAGAGTTCTTGAACCTGGAGTGCCTTGTCTGAGGTGTTCTCGCCATCAGCTCCTCTCCCACCTCCCTGTCTGGCCAAGAATCCTTGGGATTCCAATTCCGGAGTTCTGCTGAGGCTTTCTGAGCCAATTGCACCCTCTAGGGTTCGAGAGGAGCTGCAGGACGGGATATGTGCTGTTGCTGCAGGGACAGAAGGAAAGTAGATGAAAGGAACCTGTCTGGCAACAAAAATGCTGGAAATGGAACAGCTGGAGTTTAGGGCAGCTCTTTGGAGTTTCAAGGCAAAGGAGCTACGAGTGCTGGAGCAAACTAGGAGTCAGTGCCGGGGTAACTGGGCACACCCTGGTCCCTGCAATAACTGAACTGAGGGAGTGTTTGTGGGCAGCGTTCCCTGTTCCACCGATGCTGCCTCTCCTTGAGGATTTCCACCCCTCAGCATTCCCTTGGAACCACCACCCCAGCCTTGGGTTTCGCAGCATTTGATGCAAACCTGATCCTCTTCTGCTGACAGCAGGGTCCCTTCTGGCCCTGATGCCTCATTCCCTTTCCCTCACGCACTGCAGAGGAGCAGGGAACGGATCTGCAGGTGCTGGGTGGGAGCTCAGTGCTGTTTTTTAGTGAGGGTCGGGGTTAATCAGAGAATTCCCCACCGGAGCAGCTCCTGTTTCACTGGCAGGAGGCTCTGAGCCCCAGGCAAGGTTGATGGGAACTGATCTAAATGGAGCTGGCAGGGACCAACTCCCACTGGGACACATCCCAGCCATCCCCAGCAGCAGCCAGAGGGAAATGGGAGCCAATGGCACCAAATGCACTTACAGGGCTGAACTTCCTAGGAGGGGGGTCACACACAGAGAGACAGATCATGGAATCCTGGAATATTCTCAGTTGGAAAGGAAACACAGGGATCATCCCAACCCCTGGCCCTGCACCCACCAACAATCCCACCCTGGGCATCCCTGGCAGTGCTGTCCAAACACTCCTGCAGCTCTGGCAGCCTCAGGCTGGGACCATTCCCTGGGGAGCCTGGGCAGTGCCCAGCACCCTCTGGGGGAAGAACCTTTCCCTGAGATCCAGCCTGATCCTCCCTGGCACAGCTCCAGCTGTTCCCTCGGGAACTCCTGCCATGGGAATTCCCAGGCAAATCTCTGCAGAGGACACTTGATCAGAAGGTCCCCAGAATAATCCTCAAACGTGGGAAGCAGCTGGGAGAAGGGAACAGAGCCAGAAAAAAGGCCAGGTTTATGCTTGGGTGCACCAGGAGGGTCATTCCTCCAAATCCATGAGATCTCACTCCTGCAGTTCCTTATCAAAATACCACAGAAAAGCAAGGAAGGGGCTGTTCCTTGCACAGCTTTCCACAGCAGCTTTAAAGCATCCCCGTGGATGTTCCCAGCTTAGAGATGTTCCTTCAGAGGATGGATGGATGGATGGATGGATGGATGGATGGATGGATGGATGGATGGATGGATGGATGCATGGATGGATGCATGGATGGATGGATGGATGGATGGATGGATGGATGGAGAAAGGGAGAGGAATGGAAAACACACTCAGTTACCTTTGTTCTGCTCAGCTGCTGAGCACACAGGAGCAATGATCCACTAAAGAACTCTACACTCAGATCCTGGGAAAACTGAGGAGCAGTTTGGGGCTTGATTCTTTCCTTCCAACCTGGGCTAAATTATTCCCTGGACTGAAAGAAGACTGTCCCACCTGAGTTTGTGGGCTCCAGGTTTAATTAGAGCACAAACCTCTCCCTCCTGCTGTGCAGAATTGCAAAGCTGATTAACATCCAGCACTAATCACAGGAGGCTGCAGGGAACTGGCTGGAACTGGAAGTTTTATCCCCTAGAAGTGTTCACAAAACAAGCAGATGTGGGACCTTGTGATGTGTTTTGGTGGGAATGGTGGGATTTGATCAGAAGTTGGAGTTGATGATCCTGGAGGTCTTTTCCAACCTAAATGATGCTGTGATTCCATGGACCCAGGAGCTGGATGGCAGTGCCCAGCTGCCACAACCCTGTGCTGCTCAGCCTGCACTGCCAGGCCTGCATTTTAGGGATATTTATCCTTTTTCCCCACTCTTCCCTGAGCTCTCTCCTCTGTGCCACCTGTGCAGCCAATTGGCCAGTTCCAGGTGCAAATGGCTGCAGGAAGGAGCCTGAGGCTGACTGAATTCCTGCAGCTGCAGGAATCAATGCTGCAGGTGTGGGAAGAGCTCTGTGCTTGTTCCCTGTGCCAGAGTAGAGGCTGAACTCTCCCAGCTCAGCACACTGGGGGAGAAAGCTTCCATCCCAGCTCTGTGTGGCTGATGACAGAACCAGAGGATCAGGCAGCAGTGTAAACCAGGCCTGGCAGTTTTCCAACAGAATATTCCACACTGTAAATCAGATCTTTTCACACAATGAAGAGAGGCTATTCTGTTATAAACTAGGTGTTTTGGGAGGAGAAATGGAAAATATCAGTTCTGTGGACTCGAAGTTCAAAGTCAGCATTGTCCAGAGGGAACATGGAGAAGCAAATGAGCCCTTTCTGATCACCAGGAGGTGTCTCTTGGAGATCCATGGAATGGTGTGGGTTGGAGGGTCCTTAAAAGCCCCTCCAGTGCCACCCCTGCCATGGGCAGGGACAACTTCCACTGTCCCAAGCTGCTCTAAGCCCCGTCCAACCTGGCCTGTTCCACTGCCAGGGATCCAGGGGCAACCACAGCTGCTCTGGGAATCTATGCCAGGAGCCATCCAGAGGTTCCTGTACCCAAATCTTCAGCAGTGTCAGCTGTGCCTGTGCTAAGCCCCATTCACTGCTCTGTCACCTATTTTACACTAAAGCTGGGTAAATATTCTCCCTTTCTCAGCTGTTTTGTGACATGAAATGGAGATGTGATTAAATTTCTGAGTGTCTTTTTGCCATAGAATTTTAAAATGTGTGAACATTTTTCATGTGAACACTGCACAAACTCCAATTTTCCCTGGCTCAGTGCCTGGGTTTGTGTAACTTGTCTGCCCAATGCCCCAGACCCCTGTCCTGCTGGCTCCTACTATCAATAACTGGGGCCAAGGACAATGCCAGCAATGCTGGAGGGAAATGGCCTGAGCAGAAGTGTAGCCTGTGGGTGCTGATTCATCCACTCCCTGTTTCCTGCTGTAGATGAGAAACCCCCTCAGGATCCAAGGAGCGAGAACTGCTTTGCTTTCAATACATTGAATTTTTCTGGTGAAGAAACAAAACAAACAAACAAACCCCCACCTCCTGCCCAAGGTGTGAAGGGCAGCAGTGAGGTGCAGGTGAGGTGAGTCAGGGCTGACTCACCCTGGGCTTACTCATCCCAAAACTCAGCTGCATTTCTAGTGACACACAGAGAAATAGAGATGCTAAGCAGACCTTTGAATATGTCACTGTATCTCCCGTGGAAAGACTTCCATTAACTCTGTCACATCTTGCATCAGTGAACAATAACTCTGATGGATCTGGAGATTGGTGCTCTTGAGCTGCTACCCAAATAAGCAATTACTCACTTAATTAAGATTCAAGTCAGGAAATTAAAAGTAAAACTTAGAAGTGTGTGTGTGTGTGTGTGTGCGCGCACGCGCAGGTTGAAAATTCTGCTCAAAACTGATTTTTGAACACCAGAAAGAAAACAGGATAAAACAGGAGTAAAATCACAGGCGAGGGTCAGGCCCTGCTCCCAGGGAACAAGGAACAGGATAAGAGGAAACAGCCTCAAGCTGTGGATTTAGGGAAAGTTTCAGAAAGAGTTGTCAGGCACTGGAAGAGGCTGTCCAGGGCCTCTGACTGAGAATTCCATTATTTTAGCTTTCATTTCTGGCTGCAAGTTGGATCAGCCCCCAAAATACCAACATTGCAGTGGCACTCAGGAAAGCGTTGATTTGGAAACAGCAACCTGAAAATCCCTGTCTGTTTTGAGCAAAACACAAACATACTTTCAAAACAATGTCAGCTTTTGACAGATTGAAATTTCAAAATGTTGATTCAGAGGCTTCAGTTTGGAGTCTCCTTAAAGGATTGCCCGATTTGACAAGATCTGTGTTTTGTCATGTAAACTTGTCAGCAGATTCCCATGGGATCTCCTGTTTTCCCCGGGGGTGTTCCCAGCTATGCAGTTCTCCATGGACAGCATCACTCAGTACAAGCTCACAACAGGATTTGGAAAGGCTCTGGCTCCCTGTTTGTCCCATCCAGAGCCAGGATTTGGGATGCAGCCATGGAAAATGAGGATTTGATGGGTTTGAAAGCCATTGGAAGAGCAGGAAATCAAAGGGGAAATGGGATTGGGAGGTAAAAGCAGCAGCTGGAAGTTGCATGTTCTGGCCTTAGATGGGTCTCTGTGGGAGCTGATACTTGGTTGGGGGGGGGTTGCTTCTGCCTTAGCTGCCAACTCTGCTCCCAGTCCAGATTATTTTTGTTCTTCTCCATCTGCCTGGGATAGTAGAAAGTTTCCTGCCTCTGGTGGGGGTTGGAACTGAAGGATTTTAAGGCCCCTTCCAACCCAAACCATCCCAGGACTCTGGGACTGGATGATTTTCTGACCTGGTGAAGTTTTCTGGACATCCAGATCCTCCCCCATGGGGCATTTACAGCCTGAGCACCAAAGTTCCAGACTGTTCAGGGAGTGAAGTCAGGCCCAGTTTAGGGCTAAAACTGCTCTGGGATTGAAGTCTTTCACGGGGTTTCCAGATGAAATCAGTCACAGTGTTAAAAATGGGTGGAGGTAATATTTTTCTCCTTAAAATGCCTTTATTAATCAGCTCTTACAATGGTGGCTCTCGAGGGGTTTTGGCTGCCCTGGAGGAGGAGGGTCCTTTCAGCTCTGCAGCAGGAAGTTCAGCAGGGCTGGAGAACTCTTCCCTCGTCGGGAGTATTCCCGGAGTTCTGAATTCCCTTTGTTTGCCTCGGGGTCTCACTCCTGGTTTGGTACTTTTAAGTCACAGTGAGTCACAAAAACTGGAAAAATCAGTTCCACCGATCTTCTAGGGTTTACACGGCCTAGTATTGGTTCTTGTGGGTTTAAATTTTACTTAGGTTTATTTTTATAAGGGGTTTTTGGGGTTAAAAGGGTCCCGAGATGCACTTGGGATTTCTAATTTGCATGTACAGGGTCGCTCCGGGCGCAGGGGCTGCAGGCTCTAAGAACCTCATGGCAGTTTCGCAATCAGATATGGCGTCTTGGAGGTCTCTATGGTGGCGGGGCTGTGAGGTGGGGACGGAGAATGTTCTTTTTGGAGCGGGGCGGCGGTCTGGTGGCTCGGGGACGCGGCACGGGAGCCCGGGGACGCACCGTCCAGCAGCGGCGGCAGGGGCGCCTGGCCCCATGGCTGCTGGGGGACACGCTGTGGTGGGAACGAAGCGCGGCGGGCTACTCTTATCGGCTGTGCCGCGCTGGAGCGGTTTGAGAGCCGGGATCGGCGGTGACCGCGGAAACACACGGCATTGCTCCAGCAGCGGCGGCTGGCTGCCCAGCGGGGACCACGGGGGTGCCGGGAGCCAGACCCCATGGCGGCGGGAGCGGGGGCGGGGGCCGGGCGGCCCCACTCACTTTTCGGTTTTTTTCGGCGACTGCGGTCCCCGCGGTGGGCACGGAGGAGTGGCCAGCTTTCCCTGCCCCGGCCCCGGCGGTGGGAGCGCCTGGTCCTGGCGGCGGGCGTCTCGCTCTGACGTCGGGGGAGGGTGGGGGCCAGGAGCCGCGGTGCCAGGCTTCTTTGAAGGGAGCGGGCGGGAGGTTTGTTTTAAGGTGGTCCGGGGTCTGGGGGGGGGTTGCAGGCTCTCTCTCTCTTTTAAGGCAGCAGGCAGTCCACTCTGGGTCGGAAGGAGGGTGCCTGCGGTTTTTAAAGAGCTTTCTCCTTTTTGCTTAC
The DNA here is from genome assembly GCF_965231275.1 of Zosterops lateralis. Taxonomy (NCBI): domain Eukaryota; kingdom Metazoa; phylum Chordata; class Aves; order Passeriformes; family Zosteropidae; genus Zosterops; species Zosterops lateralis. Next base: position 537,601 of record NC_139784.1, read on the forward strand.
CAAGGTGGCTTCTCGTTGTTACATTACAAAATAAACGTTCAAGATATTAATACACTTATTACATAACAATCAAGGGTTTCAATTTTCCAAATTTCATTTTCTTCAACAGGGTCATGGAATGGTTTGGGTGGAAGGGACACCAAAGCCCACCTAGTGCCACCCCTGCCATGGGCAGGGACACTTTCCATTGTCCCAGGCTGCTCCAGGCCTTGTCCAACCTGGCCTTAGACACTGCCAGGGATCCAGGGGCAGCCACAGCTGCTCTGGGCATCCTGTACCAGGGCCTGCCCACCCTCTCAGGGAACAATTCCTGCCCAATATCCCATCCATCCCTGCCCTCCTTCAGCTTAGGGTCATTCCCCCTTGTCCTGTCTCTCCAGGCCTTTGTCCAAATTCCCTCTCCATCATCCTTGTAGGCAGCCCCTAAATGCACCCAACTCACTTCCAAAACTTTTTTTCACCCTTATATTTTATTTCCAATCTTTATTTCCTTTTATTTTTCACAAGTTTCTTGCTTTTCTCCCTGTGAATCCACAATAAACCCTGGACATTTCCCTTTTCCCCTCAGTTTCCATCCCAGACAGTCAGCCTAAGATCATTTTCTGTTTCCACAACCTGAGGGTATTTTTCTCATGACCTTCCTCAGCTGTGTTTAATGAGAGGCATACAAACGTTGCTCTCAGGTGAGCCAGCACCACCTGGTATTTTCTCAGCAATCAACTCATGCTGATATGTTTTACCCAAATCTCCCACTAGATGGTAGGAGGGGATTGGAAAGGGAATTTACTCCACAATGGAAGGAAAATTCTGCCTACCCCCTCCAAATCAACCCTCAGCCTCTGAAATACTGGAGTAACAGCCAAAGATGGCAGCAATAAGAGGTGGTGCTGGCCAGTGAAGGTCAGGGCAGGGATCGTGGTCCTGTGCTATGTTCACCAAAGGTGTCATAGGGAGGGCACTGGATGCACTCGAGGAATTCCCAGCTCTAGAAGTTGTCTCAGTGTAAACAGGAGGTTTTTCCTCAGTTTCGACTCTCAAATCAAACATCTGCTCTGTAAATTCTCTTACAAAGCTAGGCTGGGAGAGCTGGGGGTGTTCCCCTGGAGAGGAGAAAATCCAGGGAGAGCTCAGAGCCTCTTCCAAGGCCCAAAGGGGTGCCAGGAGAGCTGGAGAGGGACTGAGGACAAGGGATGGAGGGACAGGACAAGGGGTTAATCCCACTGGGGACAGATCCAGAAAAGAAGAAAAGAAAAAAAATAAGTGATCTGAGACAAGAGGAAGAGAAAATTCTCCCTCTGACTCGCTGTGGAAAGCATCAATGAGCCCCAGCTCCTCTCACTCATTCCTTTTCCCCTCAAAAAGGAGGAGAAGGTGGAAACACACGAGGTGGGGACAGGGACAGTTCAAAGGAAAGCAAATGAAGAAAGGAAAAGGAGTGGGATTTAAAAATGAAGTGTTCGATTGTGAAAGACTCAAAGAAAAACCTGAAGTGAGAGAATTCAGTTTATTCCCACTAAACACATTCCCAGCACTTGTGTCCAGGGCAGGGAGAACTCCTTGTGCCACATCCACAGCATGTCCTGTGTCACACCCAGTGTCACACCCACAGCATTTCCAGTGCCACATCCACAGCATGTCCTGTGTCACATCCAGTGTCACACCCAGGGTCACACCCGCGGCATGTCCCAGAGCCGCATTGGTACAAATCGTTTGTGAAGTCAGGAATTTGTCGCATCCCTGCGGGGCCTCGGGGCCATCTGGTGACTGAGCTGCTCCAAGCCTGCGGCTCCTGATAAATGCCTCCCAGGCTGTGGCACTGGTAAGGCCCCGGCTGGGGCTGTGCTGGTCCCTCCCCAGCTGGAGGAAGGCCATGCATCGTCTTCCCCCCTCCCTACTCCCCTGCACAGCCCCGGAGCCGGCAGTGCCGGGCTGGGCCCACATGATGCCAGGAAGGTGCCGTGCTCTCTGGAACAGAGGTGTCATTGGCACAGACAGAGCCTTTCATTCCCTCACACCCTCCCTGTCCTCCCTGAAAGCCTGTTCTGGAGAGGGAAAGCACTTGTTCATGAGAAATTCAGGAAACTGCTTTGGGAAGCTGGACTCTGTCATACAGAGAATGGCTGGAGCTGTGCCAGGGGGGGTTGGTTGGTTGTCAGGGAAAGGTTCATCCCCCAGAGGGTGCTGGGCACTGCCCAGGCTTCCCAGGGAATGGTCCCAGCCCGAGGCTGCCAGAGCTCCAGGAGTGTTTGGACAGCACTGCCAGGGATGCCCAGCGGGAGATTGTTGGTGTGTCTGTGCAGGGCCAGGGGTTGGGATGATCCCTGTGTTTCCTTTCCAGCTCAGGATATTCTGTGATCCTGGACTGATGGGTGGTGTTATTAAAAATCAAATAATAAAAAAATCATAAAAACCTCCTTCACACCAATGCAGTATTAAGAAGCAGAAATCCTTTATTCAGCTGGTGCACAAGGGGATATCTTCTCCAAAATACCCTGACTGATGAGTACAGAGAGAGCTCCTGGTTTATATTATATTTTACATACATATCCATTGATTTTCCAGGAATAAACATCTATATGATAATCATTTTCTGAAAATCATTTCCATATTTTCCCTCTGCTCTGCAGTCCTGTGGTCTCTTTGTGGTCCCTGATGGTTGGTGACCACAAAGTGAACTGGTGAACTGGTTAAACTGGGCACAGCTGGGCTGGGTTTTGCTTTCCAGTTCTTTTCCTACAGAATGGGCATTGTGTGTTCCATGGGCCAGTGATTTGAAGAATGAACACTGTATGAACCCACTGGGGGCAAACAATTCCTCATCTGGCACCAGTGGGGCCATGAGTCCCCTCCCCTGCAGGGTCAGAGCCCTTCACAAGTATAGAATCCAGAACATTTGGGAATTTTCTCCAGGAAAACACCCACTCTGCTGGGCAGTCAACTCCTCTCTCTCTGCCTGAGCCCTCTGTTCCCAGGTAAATACAGTCAGGGGTTGCTTTATCTCTCACAGAGAGATCTCACTCCAACAGAACCCGGTGCAAAGCTCCCGTCGTTGTTGCTGCAGGGGAGGAGAGCTCTGCTCCCTGGGGCTGCAGCAACATCAATCACCAAAGGTGCTTGGGGGGGAAAAACCCAATGAAGAGAATTTGTTCAGCACTTCAGAGCAGACCAGAACTGCACGGTGACAATCCTCCTCTGGTGGCTTTTCTGTGTGTCTGGGGTTGCCTCCCTTTGATCCTTCGTGGGAGTTATTATGGAACGAGAATTTGGGAGATAGAGCTGGTGCTGCTTCCCTCAGAACCTGCCCAAGGAGGTCACAGAGCCAGGATTAGACACATTTCCTGTGGGAGCAGGCAAGGCTTAAATAAAGGTTTTTCACGGCCCTTGACGATCCTGTAGCTTCGAGGCACTGATGTCGTTTTCTCACCAAAGAAAAGGAAAGGAAAAAGAAGGGAATGAAACATCCATCTCCACCAGAGACACCTAGTGCCTGTCTCTATGTGAGAATTAATTCAAATTAAGTTGATTTAAATATTAAATAAAATGCTACAGGACCATATTTCCAGGATTGGATGATTGACATCTAACTCAAGACTATATCTGGACAATTAATAACACATCTGTTGGGAAAGACGGGACAGGAAGGACTTATGAATATGACTGCATGGCAAGAAATACTGTAGATGTAAAACCTGAGTGAAATAGGAATGAAAGCCAGTTTCGAGATGTGCGCATGGCAGGCAGGAAGACGGTGATTAGCTGACAAAAGGACAAGAATGTTGCCTTTCCACCTTGGCAAAGACATCCGGGAACAAGAGCATAAGAAAGAAGTCTATAGAGTGTAAAATGACATGGTAATGCAGTCGTTCTTATAGGCTGCATGCAAAGTTTGTAGGTTTTGTATTTCACGCTGGTTGGTCAATGTGAATGAGAATATTCAACAGAAAAAAGGATATATTGTATTGTAACAAGAGGATCGCTCTCTTCTCCGCTCTTCTCTGCTCTTCTCCCCTCTCTTGTCCTGGCTCTCCTACCTTTTGCCCTTACCTCTCTCCTCTGGCCCTCTCACCTTCTTCCCTTACCTCTTTTGGCCCATCTCCTCTCCTCTCTCTCACCTCCCTTGCTCCTGCTTTCTCCCCACGTTTTTCCCCTGCTCCTGCCCCGCTTTTACCCCTTAGCTTTCTTCTATCTCTCTCTCCCCATTCTCTCTTTAAAGCTTTGCTCCAGCCGAGGCTGGTGGCTGGAAGCAGGCCCGCTTTACCCACGACCCTTGTAATAATAAAGCCACGTGTTTCTAGAACATCTCAGGTGTGCAGAGTTCCTTGTCCCTGCCTTCCATGGAAAAAATTGCAACACACATCCACTTAAATTTGGCTTTTGAGCACTAATTCCCTCTCTTCTATCTTCCTTTTCTCCACAAAATTCATGGAAGATTGTAACAATTTTTGTTATTTTTGTGCATTTTATTGTCACATTTCCTCACTTGTGGCAGCAGGACTCACCTTGAGGCTGCTTGGACTCAGGACAGGTAAAACACCTCACGAGAGTCCCCAAACCTGAAAGGCCCAACTGAAACTGTTGCAGTGTCCTTGATTCCTGGAGGGAAGGAATCAATGGGCACATTTCTCAGATTTATTTTCTCCAGATAAAAGGTATTATTTACACCCTACTTTTATGAGGCTTCCCTGAGTTTAAAATTCATGGGAAAAGTTTCAATCAGTCCTTCGCAGTTACAAGTTACTATTTTAGTATTGTTATCAATCTTTTAACATGGAAGGGCTGCTTGCTTTGTTAGTTTTCCACTCCATATCTTTTAATTCCAGGATTCAGAGGGACTCTTCCCTTCCCTACATTTCCAAATGCCAATGGAGACCATGCGAAATATAAACCCTCCAAAGAGCCAGGAATCAGCCTGGAGCCTAAAACGTGTTTTTAAAAATCCCCTGAGCCCTCAGGGATTTTCCTGATTGCTGGACAGGCCGAATTCTGTGTGTTTATGTTTGGTTCTTAAACCCAACCACAATAACACCCAGACATCATTTAGTCCCTATCTCCAGGCACTTATCTCGTTTTCCTCTGAATTCTCCGAGTGGGTTTTTGCTCCTCAGGGTGGATAATTGCCCTTTAGAGCCCATGAACAGCTTTTCCAGCTCTCCTCTCCTTCAATTTGTGAGTCCCAGCTGGGGAAGGAGCCGAAATCGATGAGATCCATTTGCTGCTCCTGCTGGGAGCTCAGATGGGGCTGGTGCAGGGCAGTGCCAGGGCTGGAGCTGCAGAGGGAATTCCAGTGCCTATCACTGTCAGCACCATCAGGGGCACGCACCAAACACTCGTTAGATGGATAATTCCATGGAGCAGGGAACAGGCAAATAAAGGTGGATCCCAGAGCAGGAGAGCCAACGTTATCCATCATTCTCGACATTAACATCCCTTATCTGCAGGGTGAGAGCCCTGCCAGCAAGCCAGCAGCTCTGGGGCCTGGAACAGCTTCTGAGGATTGATGGGACTGGGGGGAAAAAATCATATCTGAGCAGAGAGTGCTGTGCCAGCCTGGAAAATGGTCTGGGAATGAGAGCAGTGGGATCTCTGTGCAGGGGGTTTGATGGAAGACTCCAGGCCCTCAACTGCCCCAGAGCCTGGAGCTTCTGGGAGGGACTGAATCCACAGGCAAGGATTGACACCCTGCTCCTCCAGAGGTGGATGCGATTCCTCGGGATGCCCCAAGCATTCAAACCCTCCTGGAGCAGCTGAGCCCCTTCCACTGAGCACAGCCAGGGCAGGGACATGGGACAGGGAGGGACAGGGGTGCACACGTGGTCCTAGGAAGGCACAAAGGGCATAGAGGGTTGGGATTTATCCCCACATCGGTGCTGTCTGTCCATGCCAAGGTCTGCAATCTCTGCACAATCTGGAGAGCAAACCAAGAAGCCATGGGAGGCTCAGCCCCAAGCACAGCCGGGTTTGGGGCTGGGAGGGGCTGGTGCTGCCCCAGGGACAGGAGGGGACCAGAGGGTGTTGGAGTCCTGCAGCTGGTGAATTGTCTGAGAATTGCATGGAAATTGTCTGGTGACAGCTGGGAGGGTTTGTGTGAGTGGAAAAGAGAGAATATGCCTCTTCCCTGGGACCCACAGGGGTTTGTGACAGTCCCGAGGGAGGGTGGCACTGGATGCAAGGGAAGGTGATAGAATGGGGGATTCAGCCACCACTGATTGTCTGGATTTGTTTGAAAGCTGAAGGAAACAGGCATGACTTTGTTCTTCTCCTGGGATCAGGACTGAAAAGTGGGAAGCAAATCAGGCTTTGGAGCTGCTTGTCTGTTCCAGACACTGCAGGTAATGAGCTCAGAAGGGAACATTGCCAGTTCTGGACCACCACACTGATGAGTGAAGGATCCCACTTGAACCAGCTCTGAGGACGCTCATTGAACTTGATTTTGTCATGAGTGGTTTGACATTTTTTCCCTAAGTAGATGAATAAGCACATCAAATATATCACACATTTTAGCAGCAATCATAGAGTCAGAGAATCCCACACTGGTCTGTGTTCGAAGGGACCTGAAAGCCCATCCAGTGCCAGCCCTGTCATGGGCAGGGACACCTCCCACTGTCCCAGGTGAGTTCATCTGTTGTTTAAACCTGGCTGTGCACCCATAGGCCTGCATTAAATTAAATGTAAGCAACAGTGAGGGAGGGTCATTTATCAGCATGAAAAATTGAACTGAAACATTTCAGTCCAGCAGGCCAAAGCTGCATTTCACAAATGAAGTCAAACAATTCTTCTGTGAGATGATGGATTTCCCTGGGCTGTAAACAGCAAAGCTTTCAGTTTGGATGGCAAAGAGAACTCTTTTCTCTTCTCCACCTGTTCTGGAACTTGTGGAACATCTGGAGCATGATCCTGGAGAATGCTCCATCAGAGCCTCTTCCAATGCCCAAAGGGGCTCCAGGAGAGCTGGAGAGGGACTGGGGACAAGGGATGGAGGGACAGGACACAGGGAATGGCTTCCCGCTGCCGGAGGACAGGGAGAGATGGGATACTGGGAAGGAATTGCACCCTGTGAGGGTGGGGAGGCCCTGGCACAGGGTGCCAAGAGCAGCTGTGGCTGCCCTGGATCCCTGGCAGTGCCCAAGGCCAGGCTGGATGGGGCTTGAAGCAGCCTGGGACAGTGGAAGGTGTGGGCTGTAAGGTCTATTCCAAGCCAAAACATCCTGGGATTCCATAATTCTGTCTCTGTCACTATTTCACCTCTGTCTCCTGTTCCCATTGTGGATCCAACAAAACCTCAGCCCAAGATCCTGTCACAGTCTGGCATAAATATTCCCTGTCTTCCCATTTCCCCCAGGGCTCTGAGCAGAAGGGCCCCAGGACTTTCTCTCTCAGCCAATTCCAAGGCCTGGCAGGGCCAGCCCTGGAAGGCAGGAGCTGCTAACAGCAGTGAGCACACGGAGGAGGGGGGAACGCTGGGGGCTGTGGCACCTCTCACCATCTCCATGCCAATAAAAATCACAGAGTGTTCAACAGCCTTGTTCTTCCTGTCAGTTCTGCTCTCTCCCTCATCACTCCTGGACCATGGAGAGGCCAAAATATTAATGAGGACATTGATGAATCTGAGCCTGAATTCCTTTAATTCGTTCCTGGCTGAGTTCCCGCTTGCATCCACAACTCGACTCCAGTTAATTCAGAGAATTGATGGCCTCAGCCCTGTCAGGTGCTTTGTAAAATCTCTATTGGTGGCTCATTAATGGGAGATTTTCCCCTTTTGGAATTCTATCAGCTAAGGAGGATTTTTTTAATGGGGAAATATAAATATCTATGAGTAAAGAATAGGAACCCTCAGTGCCTCCCTCCAGCCTCTGTCAGCACAGAAACGTCCTCCAAGCCCAGGGGGACTGAGGCAGTGTGACAGTGTCCTGCCAGCACAGGCACGTGGCTCTGTGTCACTCAGGGTGAGCAGGGGACATTTTCAGAGTCACCTCCACTCCTTCAGAAAGCTTGATCTGAACAAGCCTTGTTCCTTTAATCTCCCTGTGCCCAGGGACCAGGTTGGATTTTGGGAAAATTCTTCCTGGAAAGGGCTGTCAGGGTCTGCCACAGCTGCCCAGGGCAGGGTGGAATCTCTTCTCTGGAAGTGCTCAAAAAACAAGCGGAGGTGGCACTTTGTGCTGTTGTATCTTGAGAATGGGGGAACTCAGACAAAAGTTGGATTTGATGATTCTGGAGTTCTTTTCCAGCCTTAATGATGCTGTGATTCCCCAGGCTGGGCCTGTAGTGTCTCTAGTGTCCCGCCAAGAGTGGCTGTGACCAGGCAGGGCTGGGTGCCTCTGCTCAGACAGCTCCAGCTCCTTTCACACCAGGAGCTCCTTTCCAAAGGAAGCCTCAAAGGAAAAGGAGCTGGGCCTTGGGCCAGCCCTGCTGGGATGAGCAGCTGCCTCCTCTCCAAGGGGGAAGGGGCAGAGACAGGAGAAAGGTCCCCAGGTCCTACAGCTGAGGACAGATAATTGGCCAGAATCTCCACCCAGGGAAAATAAGGAAATCTCACATCCAGGGTTCTTCCTTGTGGCACCACTTTGCCTTGTCACTGGAAATGATCCATTTTACTCTTTAACTTATTTTCTTTTTTATAGGAGACATGTCTGCTGAAGATTGGGGTTTTGAAAGCAAAGGAGAGGAGAAAGAAAACTATAATAAAAATGTATGTGGGAAGAGACTCTGTTTGTGAAGGTTTTCTTAAAACACTTCCAAACAAATATTTCCAGGCACACTGAAAAAGAAGTTGGGAAAAAATAGAACTGCTGGAAAAACAAAAGAATTTCCTGCATTTTTTGAATCAGAAGCAATCGAGAATCTCTGCTCCAACTGAACAGCTCTGGGGAGGCTTATTTTGATGTTCAGGTGCAAACCGCCCAGACTCTGTATTGGTGTTCTCCAGCCTCCTCCATGGAAAACCAAGGAATTGATCCTCTCGATCCAGGCTCTGCTGAGGCACCTCAGTCCTGCGGTTAGTTTTGGGCCCCTTATGCCCAGAAAGACCAGGAGGGGCTGGAAGCGTGTCCAGGGAAGGGAACAGAGCTGGGGAAGAGGCTGGAGCCCCAGGAAGGGCTGAGGGAGCTGGGAAAGGGGCTCAGCCTGGAGGAAAGGAGGCTCAGGGGGAACCTTGTGGCTCTGCACAACTCCCTGACAAGAAGAAACAGCTGGGGGGGTCAGGCTCTGCTCCCAGCAAACAGGGACACGAGAGGGAACAGCCTCAGGCTGGGCCAGGGGATGCTCAGGGTGGATATTGGGAAAATTTCTTCATTGGCCCCGGTTGCCCAGGGCAGGGGTGGAGTCCCCATCCCTGGAAGTGCTCATAAAAGGTGTCGATGTGGCACTTGGGGATGTGGGTTGGTGGTGAACGTGGTGGTTCTGGTTCATGGGTAGACTCGACCTTATAGGTCTTTTCCAACCGGAACAATTCCATGGCTCTGTGATTCTTTGTACAACCTCCCCCCAAATTCTGTGTCCATATTTTCTACCCTCCTCCATGGTAAGATCCCACTTCTCCAAAAGGAACATGTCCTGTCACCCCTGGCTCCTGCCTGAAGCAGAGGGGTCTGGCTGCTGTCACTCACCAGTGACTGGGGACTTCTTACTGGGCTGGCACAAATAGGAATTGGCTCTGGCCTGTCCTGGATATTCCATTTCCCAGAGGGAATCTGCAAGCCCAGCAATTCCTGCATCATCTCTGGAGACTGGAGCTGCAGGAGTGGATCAGCTCCAGGAAATCTGATGGAGACAAAGGAATCAACAGCAAGGAGAGGAAGACAAACCCAAACCAGCTCATCCCAGCCTCCCTTCCCTCTCAGGAACAGGCCCTCTCCAGGAGCAGTGGGGAGGCAGCTGGGCAAGGCCTGGCTCTCAGCAGAAGTGATTTTTCCTTGCTCCTGATGACTGGCTGAGTCACTGAAATGAGAAATTCTGGACTGATTCCTGTCAAAACAAATAGTTGCTCCTCGATTTTACTTTATTTGTTTATTCATTTATTTATGCCCATCCTTCCCTGCTCTTTAGAAATCCAGTGGATCACACAGGGATGGGGAGTTTAATGGACAGAAAAGGGACAAATTTCTTTATTAAGAAGATTGAAATTGAAATCCTTGTGCCTGGGAGAGGGGGGCAAAATTTCACTTCCTTCAAAATGTGGTGTGAGAAAAAAATCTGGCTTTTCCTCACAGCTGATTCTGACTCTGGAAATTGATGGGGAAAACCTCTTTGGGCTCTAATTGTGGTTTTTGTCAGGGGCAGAAATCCCACAGAGCTGGGGCTGTCCCCAAACCTGCTCAGTCCCAGCAGCCCCAGGACATCATGAGATGAGGGTGGATCACACACTGGGACCTGCAAGGAGAGCTTTGATTTCCCTTTATTTAAGCATTTCCAGCTATGCAGAAATTCTGTAATTTCCCCTCCCAATTCCATAAGAGGCCTCCTGAATTCCATGCTGGAAAACTCCAAAGGAAGTAGCAGCTCTGGACCATGATACTACCAGTTTAATGTTCATTAAACAGTGGGAGTTCCTATTTGAAATCCATATCCCCACCGCCAGGCCCTGCTGCTCCATCCTGGCTGAAATCCACCCTGAGGAGAACAAGGCCAAAGCATCATTTCAGCTCCACTAAACCCTTGGAAAAACAACTTCCCCAGTTGTGAGCACATCAATTTTATTTCCATGGAAGATAAAAGCCTAACAAATGGGAACAGGGCTCCTATCAGCATCAATCCCCTCCAATATTAAAGGCTGCTTTGTGCAGCTGTGCTGATGGCCAGCCTGGAAATGGACTGTGAATGGGACAGAATGGGAAGTAAATAAATGCTGAAGGATTAACATAGGGAGAGCACTGAAATCTTGAGTTCATGGAATCACAGAGTGGTTTGGGTTTGGAGAGATCTTAAAGCCCATCCAAATCCAGCCCCTGCCTTGGGCAGGGACACCTTCCCTTGTCCCAGGGTGCTCAGAGGTGACAGACACGGGTATGTAGGTGACAGGAACTCTGGGCTTGTGAGCAACAGAAGCTCTGAGAGGAGATCAGTGACAAACATTGTCCCTGTTTTATTGTAAAGACAGGGAACAGGAAAGCACCATGCCTTCTCCAAAGCCACATGGGAATGCAGTGACTTGGATCCACATCACCCTTCCAGTCCCTGGAGAGACAGGGCACAGGGAATGGCTTCCCACTGCCCAGGGCAGGGATGGATGGGAGATTGGGAAGGAATTGTTCCCTGGGAGGGTGGGGAGGCCCTGGCACAGGGTGCCCAGAGCAGCTGTGGCTGCCCCTGGATTCCTGGCAGTGTCCAAGGCCAGGTTGGACACTGGGGCTTGGAGGAGCCTGGGACAGTGGAAGGTGTCCCTGCCACGGCAGGGGTGGCACTGGATGGAATTTAATTCATCCTGGGATTCCGATTCCAGGATCTCTCCACTGTCCCTGCTGCCAGCGGATTCCCCAGGGATTCAGAAGAGCACTCAGCTCACTGCTCCCTCCTGTTAGAAAAGGGAGGCAGGCTCAGAGCTGTGAATGAACATGTCTGAATTTACCAGAGTAAGCTGGGGCCTGCAGGACACGACAGAGAGCCACAGATGTGGAAATCCCTGCAAACCTTGTGACAAACACAGAGCCCAGTTTGGGGATTTGACAGCTCAGATTTTGTAGCTGAAGCCTTGCTGGTGCTGAGGCCATGTGGAAGCTGCCGCTGCTTTCCCAGTGGAATTCCTTGTCCCTGCCCCCAGCCACGTGGAGAGGGAACCTCCCAGACTGGTCTGAAATGGGACCTTCATTCAGGAGCTGGGAATGTCCATCCAGGAGCATCAGGCGCTCACTAGTGACAGGAGGAATCAGGGAAATGACCCCTGGCATGACTCTGGAGGGTGGGCTGAGCCCTGCCATGGCTCCATCGAGGAGCGGCAGCAGGAGCACAGGAGCAGGAACAGGAACGGGAACAGGAGCAGGAACAGGGACAGGAACTGGAACAGGGACAGGGACAGGAACAGAGATGGGAACAGGAACGGGAATGGGAATGGGAATGGGAACAGGAGTGGGAACAGGAATGCAAATGGGAACAGGAACAGGAGTGGGAACAGGAGCCAGAGCAGGAGCAGCAGGAGCAGCTCTCCAGAACTGGGGGACTGTTTTCCAAGAGGCTTTGTGCCATGCAGGCTTTCCAGACTGACACACCTGGATTTGCCCCACGCTGGAATTTGTGTCTCTGCCCGTAAGCAGAACGAGGAATTGAGGGGTCACGGAGCACCACCTTTCACCTCTTCACTCCTTCCTTATCAGATCATGCTCTGATATTTCTATCAGCAGCAGAAATGCACCCTCTGGTTAGAAAGATCAATCTTTAGTCATAAATTTGAATTAGTCCCTTTCTCAGGCTAATTTTAGAATCCAATTATGATCAAGAGAAGATCGTGAAAGAAAAATAACAGGAAAAATTCACTCCAGATCTCTCACTATGATAGAGCCTGAGCAGCCTGCACTAGCCTTGGCTTAATTGGGAAAAAAAAACCCCAGTTTATCTTGATTTGTTTTACGTGCGAACTGGGGGATAAGGATGAAGAAACTTCAGTTCTTGTTCAAGATCTAACAACTCTGACAAGTACATGGGAAACAGATCAGAGGGAAGATCTTACTGTGCCCAGATGGAACAGGAGAGGAATTAGCAAATGGCACATTACCATATTTCTGATGGCATTCCAGTCTTCCTGAGAAAGGAAAGGTTTGGAAAGATTCATTAATTACTTTTGTGGAGTTTACAAGACACCTCCTTCTTGCTTAGAGCTGGAGACAATGAAGTGCTGCTACTTCTGAACCAGGATCCTGCCAAAAAAAGAATGGAACCCTTCCTATTTCAGGGGAGTCGGAGCCTGAATTTCAGGTTGGTATTGTGTGCTGTGTTCAGAGTGCTGCCTATGGCCTCTGGAGGAAACATCCCAGGAATTGGGTGGAAAGTGGCATTCACAATTGGACCGAGCCCCACGTTTCCCCCACTGAGCAGTTCATGCCCTGTACAAAGTGCACAAAGAGGTCCCTGCTGAGCTGATCTGGGGCTCTCAGAGGGAAATGGGCAAAGAGAACTTGAACCTGCTGCTCTAAATCCTGGGCTGGGGAACAGCCACAGCCCAGGATGCTCCAATTCCAAGAGGCTTTTAGTCAAAGAGCTCCCTGGAGCTGAGGGAGACCCGAGGGTCCTGCCTGGATGCAGAATTAATTGGTCTCACCCCATCCTGGAGAGCTGTTCCCACCCTTCTCTATTAACCCTGAAGGATCAGGAGAATTTTAAGATCAGACAAACACACCCCTGACAAGGCCAGTCTGGTGTGAACAATCTGAACATTTTTATTGCCTATTTGGAATTTTAACCAATAAACCCATAGAGTGCTTCTGAAACATTCTCCCAGAAAAAGGAGTCTGAGAAGGTTTTGTCATGACGGTTTCTCTAAAAAAAAACCCTGTTTTTAAAGTGTATCAGAAATACTTAGAGAGTTCTGAGAGAAAAGGTCCCTCCTGAACCTTCTTTCCTCCAGCTGAGACCCCCCCAGCTCCCTCAGCTGCTCCTCATCCCACTTGTGCTCCAAAATAATCCATACCCCTGCTTCCAGTTCCACAAATATTTATAAGTAGCTGGCTTGGGGCAGTAGAGAAAGATGGACTTGAAGTACAATTGTTGAAACTGAGGTCATTTTTCCAAACTATTTCAGGGATCTGTAATCCTTAATAATCAAAGCAATACAAGCAGCAACCTCATGGAGCAGCACAGACAGAACTTCCCAGCACAGGGAATTCAATTGGGAGTTTGCTCTAAAGGAAATGGAATAATCTCTGAATTAAAGGTTCACATTTCCTCCTCTTGGATTACAGGTGGAGTTTGTCTCTGGGGGATAAACCAAATGAAAACCAAACAAAAGTGCTGCTTCCCAGAAATCCAGGCTACTGGGAAACAGGATGTGCTGGAGGAGGACCCTGGACTGAGACGGCTCAGGACGTGGCTTTTGAAGCCACCCCAGGGCACAGAAGATGCTGATTGCTAAAATCACCTTGTTTTCCACCCAGTTCTGCCCAGACCAGGCTTTGCCCAGCTCCTGCTCCTGCCTGTGCCCAATATTTTTATTTTTGCAGTGGTGAACTTTGAGGTCAGTGGAAGAGAGAAAGGAGTTGTTTCCTGTGCTGGGTTTGACGTGTCAGAGGATGAACCTTGCCCTGCTCAGCTCGGGGTGGAATGTTCTCATTAACCCTATTGGGAGCAAAGTCCTGGCACAATTAAATCCCACAGCCCCAAATCTGGAGCTGATGGAGCTCTCCAGAGCAACCAAGGGAGAGGCACCTGGGTTGCTTTGCAGCCTCTCAGTGAGAGCTGGAAATAAAAGTGCATCACAATTAGTGCCTTTCACAAGAAAAGGTCATTAGTCTCTTTGGTGAGAAAGGAAAGGAAAAAAGTATTAAAAAATTGACAGAGTTCTCCAAACAAAGGGCAGCTTCTCCATTCCAAAGGGCTTTTTGCTCAGATGTGGAGGTTACATGAAGAGACAAAGCTTTTCAGAATGTTAACAGGGACATGAAGCTCTTCAAAATCATTGGTATTAAATATTTCATTTTTGATTGGGTAATATTTGGATATTTGGGAGAGACACTTCTGTTTCCCCAATTAATCTGTGAATTCTTCACTTTTCTTTCAGTTTTGAAAAAGGTTTGTATTTTCCTTTTAATCTTGACACACTTTTTTTCCATGAAATTAAAAAAACCCAAACTTAATTTTGAGTGGCATCTTCCTCATCTTTTGTATGAGTGAAGATTGGAAGAAATGTTTTAATTTCTGGTTTTGTGGCATCAGACTCAGTGCTGGGGTAAGTGGGTGCTCCCAGAACCTGAGTACAGCACAAGCTCCTGCCAGGACCTTAAAATTATAATGCACTAAAAATCCAGCAGTCAGAGCTGGACTGGGGGATCTAGCAGGAGTGAACTGGTGCTGCCAATTTTATATCTTCATTTTATGATTCATTTCTCAATTTCTTTGTGCATTCACCGAATCACCCTAATCCCTGATTGACTGGCTGTGGTGTGTTGAGCCATCAACGTCCCTGTATCACCACAGGCTCCCAGGTGGTGACAGTGCCCAGCTGTAGGAAACAGGCTCCTCCTTGTCCCATCCCTGACTGCCCTGTTGGGACCACCTTCAGTCATTCCCTCCAGGAATGTGGCAGCAGCTCCCAATAAAATTAGAGTTGGTATTTCCCTCCCTCCTTAGTGAGGTTTCCCCGTGTTCAGGGCTCATTCAGTGCAGACCACCTTGGATAATCCTGCTTTGTACAAAGCCTCACTTTGTTAATTCCATGTTTAACTCAAACTTCAGGACTGAACTCTCTGAACACCCCACTCTGACCTTGGCACAGAGGGGTTGGAGGGGTGGAAACCTCTGTGAGGAGAGGCCCTGGCACAAGTTCCCAGAGAGGTTGTGGGATCCCAATCCCTGGAAGTGCCCAAGGCCAGGCTGGACAGGGCTTGGAGCCACTAGGGACAGCAGAAGGTGTCCCTGCCCATGGCAGGAGTGGCACTGGGTGGGCTTTGAGGGCCCTTTGAACCCAAACTGTTTTCTTTTAATGGTGACAGGAATTCTCTGAGCCCAAATCAGGAAATTTCTCTGAGACTTGGAAAGTAAAACCACCCAGAAATGCAGGATTTGAGCAACACTTGGCCCCTGCAGGGGCAGGTTTTGGTCAGTGGTGCCTTTTCTGTCTGAGACAGAGTCCAACCCTTCCTAAACCTGTTTGAGTGATGGAGGGGCGGAGGGGAGAGACACAAAAAGTTACAAAAAGTCCCAAAGGCAGAATGCTGAGCCAGTATCGTTCCAGGAGAGCCAAACTGATCAGGGCATTCCCTCAAGAGACCAAAATTCCAGCCTTAAATCTGCCTTAAGCCTGACAACCTGATAACCATTTCTCCACAGCTGTGACAAGTTCTGGAATGTTCCTGGATAGCTCTTCTTAATCCTCCTTCATGCAGACGATGTGGAGCTCCGGGTTTAAACTGTTTGACTTGATGAGCTGATGTTTAACAAGCTCTTTAATTCTATTGAATTCCATCTGTGCAATCAAACATTGCTTTGGGGCACTGCAATGTGAAGGATTTCATTATTCTTGTAGGATATGGAGGCGTCATCCAAATTATTTCCAACTACAGAGCTGAAATATTTATTAACTTCTGCTTGTTCTGTGTTGCTGGGCTGGTTTTCCATCCTGGAGTCACTGGAACTGATTCAGCCTGAAATTTTTAGGATAAAGTTAATGTGCTCTCAACAGCAAAGCAAATTATTTTGATCTGTGTACTTCCTTCCTGAGGAAGAAAATCAGGTTGGGAAACCCCCAAGATTTCCCCTATGTATATTTTTTTATCATTTTACTGAAACCCCTGAGCTCTAAAGTAATTTGTTTTCTCAGAGGGGGTCTGGAGGGAGACATTTGAGGAGTTCTTATCAGTAAAAAAAGTGATTTTAACCCTCCAGATACTCTTGAGAGTACTTGGAGGGATGTGTGAAGGTCTTGGGGAAGGAAAGAGGAAGGAAGGATGGAAGGAAGGACGGAAGGAAGGACCATGGGTTTTTGCCTAAAAGGAATTTTCTGCTGGAGGGAGGATGTTTAAAGGGAAATATTTAACCCAGCCTTAACCAGAAGTTCCCTCTCCTAAGCAGACATGGCTCCAAGGGCCACTCCTGTGATTTCCTTCTGAAGCCATTCTGCAGATGCCAAGCATGTCATTCCCATCAGAATGATGGGAGAAGAAGAGGAAAGTAGTTCAGCCTTTGGCTGTGGATATGAGAGGGTTTTAGGGGAAAGTGAGGCCCTCAGCTCCTCCAGTGGGACTCACTGCATGTGTGTGTGATCCTGCTGTTCCCTGAGGGCTCTGGATTTTTTTTTGCCTGGGAAACAGGAACTGTTCCCACATTTCACTCCACAATCACCAACTCCTTTGGGATGGCTTTGCCTCCCCCTTTAACAGTTGATTTTCCTACTCACTGCTTCAGCCTGGCCCCTCTCTCCCTCTCCAGAATGGGAAGAGAAAAACAAACATTTGTGTGTTTGGTGCCTGGCTGACACTCCTGGGGGCCGAGAGCTGTCACAGCCACAATGCAAATGAGCAGCGATGGAAGGGAAATTACAGCCTTTGTGCCGTGCTGAGCATGGAGTTTGAAGTGTAAATGTGCAGTTAAATCAAAGTTGTGTTTCTGAGGCAGCAGTACAGGGACAGGTGTCCAAATGCTCGCTGAGGACAGTTCTGGTGGGCAGTGAGCTGGACATGGACCAGCACAGGATCATGGAGTGCTTTGAGTGGGAAGGGACATCAAAGCCCGCCCAGTGCCACCCCTGCCATGGCAGGGACACTTCCCACTGTCCCAGGCTGCTCCAAGCCCCATCCAACCTGGCCTGGGACACTGCCAGGGATCCTGGGGCAGCCACAGCTGCTCTGGGCACCCTGTGCCAGGGCCTCCCCACCCTCCCAGGGAACAATTCCTGCCCAATATCCCATCCATCCCTGCCCTGGGCAGTGGGAAGCCATTCCCTGTGTCCTGCCCCTCCATGCCTTGTCCCCAGTCCCTCTCCAGCTCTCCTGGCACCCCTTTGGGCCCTGGAAGTGGCTCTGAGCTCTCCCTGGATCTTCTCCTTTCCAGGTGAGCACCCCCAGCTCTCCCAGCCTGGCTCCATGGGAAGGTTTGGATGTGACCCTGAAGCTTCATGCTTTTCTCACAGAATGCAGAAATTCCTGGTTTGCTCTGAAAAGCTGCAGTTTTCCCAAGGCCAGGGATGAAATCCATCTCAACCAGGGTAGCAGCATAGAAGGTGAATGTTCAAACAGTCCCATGTGCCTCTGGATCTGTCCTCAAACACCCTCCCACTCCTCTATGAGAGGAGCTCTATGAGGAGCTCTGGCAGCCCTGGGGGGGTCATCCAGCACTGAGGGTATGCTGTGGCTGGAATGTAAAGAGAGGGAGAAGTTGATGAGGAAATGCAGTGTTTGGCTGAAAGGAGATTTATTTCCTCAGCCTGGCACTGAATTTGTATCTCTGCTGGGTGAGGTCCTGCTCCTGGCAGGAATCTTCACCTGGCATGGGGGACACTGAAATCAAACTCTCTCCTCTAAATGCTGCTCCATTATTTAAAAGCCTTTTACTTCAGGTAATTGTTTCAGTCAGATGTTTTTTAAAGCCTTTTTCTAAGAGGAACAAGTCCCGAATTAGAAGCAATCCCCAGCTAATAACAGCGATTGCTGCAAGACCTGCAGTGAAGGAGCTGCTGAGGAGCTCATGGCTCCTGCCCCATTCCCCGTCAGCCCATTCCTCCATGCACTCACCCTTCCTGCTGCCAGCCTGGGGACATGGGGCTCTGTCCCTGTTGTCACCCTCTCCCTGGGCCCCGATGCCTCACAGCCACAGTCTCTTCCCATTCTTTTAATTAGTGTTCAGTGTAATTAATATCCAGAGGAACCACTGGGCAAGGAATGATGCTTGTGAGGAGCACTCAAACATGCCAGGAATGCTCAGGGAGGAACTGGGGATGACTCCACGTTCATTATGGGCTGTTGGAGCTCCAGTGACACCAGGAACTGCACTGGGGTCACACTGGGAGAGCTCCCCCAGGACCTCAGTGCTTTTGGCCTGGGCAGAGTTTGGGAGGCTGGCTTGGAACTGAGCCCAGGATGACTTGGGCAAGGATTATCCCTGTCCTGAGCTCTCCTGGATCTCAGTGCTGGGTCCACGTTGGGGTTGGGTCAGCAGAGCTCGACCACTTTGAGCATAAACCCTGTCACCAGCGAGGTCTAGGTGGAGCTGTGGGGGTTTGCAGCCAAACACAGCAATTTTGTCCTTTCTAAAATGGCTGAAGTGTCTCTGATCGACTGCAGGGGTGGCTTTGGCCCAGGGGAGCATTTGGAAATTTTGTGTTTGAAACATTTAATCCATGGTTCAATAAAAACAGGATGACAAAGTGTCATCAGAGACAGGGAGTGCATGTGGGGCTGTGAGTGCTCTCCTTCCCTCTCTCTTGGTAACTGCTGAGGCTGGAAATCCATCACCCATCCCAGGAGCAGCTGTAGGAGACACCTGATAAGGTAGAACAGCAAAGCCATTAACCTGAAATCACAGATTGCTGTTCTCCTGCTGAAGCTGCTCAGAGCAGGTGACAGGAGGCACAGACGGCTCCCGGCTGCAGCCTCTGATCCTACAGAAGGGAAATGTCACTACACAGCTCCAGGAGGCTGTGTCAGGAGCACCAGGGGTAAAGAACATCTCTGGCACCCTGCAATACGTGTGAGGCTCCATCAGGGTGATCACTTTGCTGCTCCCAGCCCTGAGGAGCCGGGCTGGCAGTGCCACACCAGGGCAGGGATTGAGGAGCCTGAGCCCCTCCAAACTCCTTTTGCCCCGGTGCTGAATGTGCAGATTCCCAGTCTGGGAGCTGCTCCTGCACAGAGCTGGAGTGGAAGAGCTGAGAAGTGTCACCCTGACTGTCACCAAGGAGCTCCATCCTGAGGAGAGCCTCGAGGGCAGGGGATGAGGATGGAGGTTTCACCCTGGCCTGCAAGGCAGTTCTGTCCCTGTGCCCCGGGTGGAACCTGCCCAGGGCAGGATGTGCCCTGCAGGGACAGCACATCCCCTGGCGGCTCCAGGGCTCCCTCCTGCCAGCCCAGTGAGCCTCACCTCCTGCTGGAAAAGAGATTTCAGAAGGTAAAATTGAGCAGCTAAGGAGGAAATGCTCCTTGCCATCCCTCAGGAGCACAAAGCCCTCTGTCCCCACAGAAATTGTGCAGGTTTTTCCTCTCCCTTCTCCTTTCCATCTGGCATTTTCAAACCAAGGGCACAAGCCATCCCTCCTCTGGCCCTGGAAGGGCAGATGATCACCTGGCTCTTTGGGAGCTGTCTCCTTGCATCAGCTGAGACTCTGCCTCGTGGGCAGCACATGAATCCATCCCTGTGTCTGCCTGCACAGAGAATAACAAACATTCCTCTCCCATCAGTGTCAGTGTGACTGCACGGGGTATCCAGGAACCTCATTGCCACTTGAAAGCCCCTCACAGGATTTCTGAGCACTGGATTTTACCCCTGTAGGATATTGCCATAGCTACTAATTATTAATAACAGCCTGTAGTGAAGGCTGACAGTTGTCTCTGGAGGGAGGGAATGTTCTGTAGCTTTGGGATCCGTCCATGCTCTTATTTAGCAACACAACTGAGGTCTCTTGATCAGCCCCTTTCAGCCTGGAGTAAAGCATGGATATCAGAGAATCCCAGGATGGTTTGGGGTGGAAAAGAATTTGAAGCCCATCCAGTTCCACCTCCTGCCATGGGCAGGGACACCTTTCCACTATCCCAGGTGGCTCCAAGCCCTGTCCATCCTGGCCTTGGACACTTGCAGGGATCCAGGGGCAGCCACAGCTTTCTCTGGGCACCCTGTGCCAGATTCTTCTCACCCTCATTGAGAAAGATTTTTTTCCCAATATCCCATTTAAACCTACTCCCCTTCAGGAGGGTTCAGGAGTTTCACCCCTTCTTTGTTCCTCTTCCCCACTGGCTTTCCATGGCAGGGGTTAAGGCAGTGCCCTAAAATGCCTTCAGCGTCAGAGACCTTTTCCTGTGACACTGTGACATGTCCAGTTTGCTCTGTCACTCACCTGGGCACAAAGAATCCTTAAAACATAAATCCATCCATGAAGTCCCTGGTGATGCATGATTGTGGAGGGCTGAGAGGGATCCTGTTCCTCACTGACTGAGGGAGGGAATCTGTTCCTTGGACTCCTGAGGATCAGGGTGAGAGCAGGAGATGCTTTTGGAGGTGCAAGGATCCAACAGGATCTGGAGCTGAATTATTGCAAACAGTTCCCAGGGCTGGAAGGAAACATGTCTGGGGAGGGTGATCGAGGTGCTGCTGATCAAAGGTGCTGGATTTAATTCCACTCCTGACTCCCTGTCCTCTCCCTTTCCCCCTAAACCACATCCAGGCTTGCCTGGCTGCAGGAGCTGAGCCTGTGCTGTCACGGCGAGCCCATGATGTGATGCTGGGGAACAGGAGGTGACAGGGCAGGAACAGCCTGATGGGCTGCAGGCTGAAACAGAGGTGGAGGGAGTTATTTTGGGATGGGATGCCAGGAATTTATGGGGGATGTAAAGCAGAGCTGACAGATGAAAGGGCCAAGCTGCTGCTCCCAGCTTTGGCAGAGGAACCTGGTGACCTTGGAAGCTGCTTTGGCTCGTGCCCAGAGCTGAGCCACACGGCACTGAGAGGGTTCATGTCTCTGGGGACAGATGCTGGTGTAGGGACACGGTGCTGGAGCAGTGGATCCCAGCTGGGGGACTGTGGCCTGGGACAGCCAGGAGCAGCTCTGGGATGAGTGCCCTGAGCCCTAGCTGCTGGGGGATGTCCCAGGCAATCATTGCAGCTCCTCTGCACGAAGAGAGGCAGCCCAGACAGACCCTGAAACACCTGGGGATGAGCAGGGGCTGGGCTCCCACCTGCAGCCTCCACAGTGGGTCTGGGCAGGGCCAGTGACTTGCAGAGAGGAGACCTTGGGCAATTAGGGGTCTGTGTTGGGGGAGGTGACTAGCATCCTTTGTGCCCCTGAAGGTCACTCCAAAAGGGGTGAATAAAGTCTTCTGGTTTCATTTATGGTGAAAAATCTTTAAAACCTTCACCACTGTGGTTGAGCTGGTGAGAGAATGGTCATGGTCAGGCACAGGTAGGACATGGTGATCCTGAGGATGGCTGGGGTGGATTCATTGATTAATAAAATATAAATATTCCCAGTGCAGTGTCCCAACAACAACTCTATCACCTGTTCCAATGGATTATTGGATCACCCTGTCCATCCTGTAGGATCATGTCTGTCAGTGAGACCCCTTTGCTGACTCATCTTTCCTGAGGAGAACTTGGTCCACTCAGTCTCAGACCTGGTCTCAGTCTGGGTCTAAAGGACCATAAATGAGCAGCTTTGGGTAGGTTTGTGGCCTTTGGCCTTGCAGGATCTGCAATTCCAAAGCAACCAAGCACCTGTGGAGCAGCTTTGGGATTTTCTCTCAGTATTAGAGCAGAGCTTGGCACTTCCCACTCACCCGTCCAACAGTGAATCACCTCTGTGCCCACTCACCTCTCCCACAAATGGCATTCCACAGGTCGGGAAGTGCAGCTGTTCATGGGGGGGCTGGGTGTGACCAGGCTGCTCCTCAGGTGAGACCCCAAACTTCCCTCTGCTCTGTAAATGCCCAGCACTGCCCAGGTGTGTTCCATGCACCCAAATCCCAGTGGATTCCCAGGCTTGGAGAAGCCCAGAGTGTGGCTCAGCAGTTCTGCAGGACTGGGAATCCTGCTGGCAGGAGGAACCCGAGAGCAGCAGGAACTGCCAGGAGGTTGAACATTTTAAGATGAACCTTTAGGATGATGCACAGTGATGGGCAGAAAAAGAGGAGGAGTTTCACCAGAGGCTTCCGTGCATGCCCAAATCCCAGAGGATTCCCATGACAGGAAACAAGCAGAGTGTGCCCAGAGTGCTGCAAAGGGCCAGGAAATGGAAAATTGTATTTTAGTGGCAGCTCTGGCTGTGACCTCTGGTGACCAGGGGCAAGGGAGGACTCTGCTCATGGACAGTGGGAGGGAAGTTCTGCTGCTTTGCAATGAGCTGGAATAGAAAGCCCTGGAACAGAAGCCTTGGGAAGGATCCTGCTATCGTTCCCAGGCAACAAATCCCATTTCCAGTTCCTCAGGGATGCAAGACCTGCAGAACTGGTGCTGCATTGTCAGAACAGATTCCTAGCTGAGCCAGGGAAGTGTCACCAACCCTAGTCCCTCCCTTTGCCTCTGAAGGTGACAAGAACCTTTCAGCTGAAGAGTTTTCTCCTTACACCCAATTTCCAATTTCATTTCCATGCAGGAAAGAACCAGTGGGAAGTGACTTTGCAGCTGGAGCAGGGTGTGGGAAAGGTCCCTGCACTGGCAGAATGTGCTGGAAACCTCAGCCCAGAGTGTGGGGCTGGAACAAAGGGAGAATATTCCCCACAGAGCACAAATACTTAAAATATTATTAGAGTACTTACAAATACCTTTTTATCCCAAGTTTTCTTTTTTCTTGCATTACACTCTCTTTGTTTACATTATCCTTGAAAATTAAATTAGTAGGGAAAAAAACCCCACTTTTTTCCCCCACCTAAATTCTCATTTTTTCTCGCTTTATGTTTTCTTTTTTTTTTCCAAAGCTCCACATATATAAGAAGTGGATTTCACTGGTTTCATTTTGCAATGAGAGAGCAAAGCAATTCCACTTGATTTAAAGGAAGCAGCAGTTGGGGTAATGATCACAGAAAGAGGCTGGAATTACTCAATGAATAAAGTGGAACATCTCATCCTGCTTCCACTTCCATTAGATTAGGGGCACTTTGGGGATTACTTTCCAGGGATAACACGAGTTACAGGAGCCTGGAGTGGAGCATCCTCCTCGTGGCTCTGGCAGAGGTGTCCTGTCACAAATCCTGAGTCTGTGAGAAGACTCTCCAGGACTTTATTCCAGCAAAATCATTCTGCTCACAGGCAAAATACTCTGCAATAAAATTAACTCCACTCCCCTCTGCAGTTGGCACAAGCAAACAGAATTGTGTCTAATTCCTTGTTTGCAATTCCAGGGGACAGGTGGAAGGGTTTTGGGAGAGATGAGTGCCCTGAGCTGTGTAGGGAGCCAGGAATTCTGGATTAGGAACAAGGACACTGGGAGCCGGTCTCTGCTCCCACACCTGATGGAAACAATTCCTGTGGGGTGGGGAAGGGGAGCCTGAGGAATGTTCTGTCACACCTGGGTTCAATGGGTTCTTTCACTTTTTGGGGTCTCAGTTTTCCTCAATTCCAAACTCTGGCCAGGGATGGAAGTGGTCCATACCCAGGGGGGATGCTGCTCCAGCTGTGCTGCTTCAGGACAGAAATTCCAGTGGGATTTGGCACAGGCTGAGCTGGGGTTTGTGTTCCCAAGTAATTCGCTCAGATTTAATTTCCTACACAGCTCTATGTCTCTCCTGAGAAGTTTTGGCACCATTTCTGTGACCTCTGAGACAAATTCCTGGAACAATTTGGACATTTTTGTTCAAACACAGCAACACTGACATTGTTCCAGCCCTTCCAGTGGTCAAACAACAGCTCCGAAGAGCTCAGCCAAGGCATTTCCCAGCTCCTGCCAAATGTGCTCCTCACAAATCTGTTCCTCCCTCACTCCTGCACCTGGGATGCTGCTGGGCATGGAAGGAAATCATTTAGCTCCTATGTCTCACTGCAGGTAAATTCACCAGGAATACAGGGATAATTCCACAGTTTGTGAGGGACAAGGGGTCCAATTTAGCGGCTGCTAAAATTCCTGCTGGTCCCATCCCCATGGATACGAGGACTGGGAACACTAGGCACTAGGCCAGGCTCCCACATGTTTGGGGACAGCTTCTTTGTGTTTCTGCAGTCCTACAAAATCAGCAGCACTTAGAGCTGGTCTGAAGAAAGTTTTGTCCCCCCAAAATCCCTGAAAGTTTGCTTCCATCAACAATTTACCCCAAAGTCCTTATTTAGAGCAGACACAATTGCATGGAAAGCTCTAGAAGGAGTCCTGACCAACACTGAGGCTCTGTGAGGAATGTGAGACATTAATCAAGACTTTAATCCTCCTACCTCCTCCAGTCCTGCCCAGTAGAGCTGTGATCCCGCCTTGGGGAGTGCTGGTTCCTAAATCCCAGAGCCCTGGGAATGGTGTGGGAAGTGTGGAAGGGTTTGGCAGCACCCTGTGGAATTTCTCCCCACCAAAGGTGGCTCATGAGGAGGCCCAGCATCCTCCATTGAGGTTGAGAGCCAATGACCAGGAAAACTGCAATTTATCTCCTAGAGAGGTGTGACCCAGGGTTTGTCTGCCCAGGGGAATAAAAGCATTTCAGGTTTGCTGACCCCAGCTGCTTTAAATGTTTTTGTGCTCTGGGGCTGTTTGGTGCAGCCCAGCACGCAGGAGAGAGCCAAAGCTGCCAGGTGTGTGAGCTCAGGTGTGAGAGCTCAGGCATGTGAGCTCAGGTGTGGAAGCTCAGGTGTGGAAGCTCAGGTGTGGGAGCACAGGTGTGGAAGCACAGGTGTGGGAGCACAGGTGTGAGAGCTCAGGTGTGAGCTCAGGTGTGTGAACACAGGTGTGTTTCCAAGCAGGCAGGAGCAGCAGCTCTGTAATTATCCCCACCCCTGCTGTGCCGACATAATCCTTTCCCTGTTTCCATGGGGAGGAGAGCAAAGTCCCAGGACACAGGAGAGAAAACTCCCAGCGCTCCCCCTGGCCCACTTGGGAATGCTGCTCATTCTCTCTGGGAGAAACCCCTGCAACTTCTTTATTTCCTTCATTTTGCCCAGTCCCTTCAGTGCCTTCTTGTGCCTGTGGGAGCCACGCACAGCTGAGAACACCAGAGAGGGCTCAGGATTTGGGTCCGAAGGGAGAACCAGGAGCCAGGTCTCGGTGCTGGCTGGGATGAAGGTGCTCTCCCAGCCTTGTCCCAGTGGTGCCAGTCCCCCAGGCCCTTCTGAGGACACTGTGTTTGATCTTCACTCTCAGGCAGCTGAGAACAAAGCTCAAAACGTTTGGTTTTAGGCCTTCAGGTGCAGGGGTTTGGCCTTGAGTTGATTCATAAGCAATTGCCTCCAGTTCATTAATAACCGATTTGTGAACGTTGATTGGAGTACAATCCTTCCTCAAATCCCATTCCAGGCCAGCCACATCCTAGTCTTTGTAGGGCACAGTGCTCCCATTTGTATCCTGCTCTTAATGTGCAGGGAGTGCCCAGGCTTGCGAGTTAATTGGCAATTAATTAACTGCAGGTTAGGAAATGACTGATCATTAAAAGGACCCTTTGCTAGGCGGTCTGGCCTTTCCCTGAGAGAGTCCTGCAGTTCCTAGGGGCTCTTTTGGGAGCTCACTGTGGGTGATGGACCTTCTGGGCTGTGGAATTCTAGTGATCCTGGTGGATCCAACCACAAAAAAAGGAGCCCTGAGCTGATGAGGCCACCTTTTCCTAGTGACAAACCCAGTGAACTGGCAGAAACTGTAATTTTTAATTTTTTACCTACCCTTGAGTGAATTAAGCCTGGGATGACAAGCAGGAGAGCCCAGGGGATCTGCTCAGGTGAGACCCCATGGGCAGAGCTGCCCCAGCCCTGGGCACAGCACAGGAGGGACCTGGAGCTGCTGGAGAGAGCCCAGAGGAGGCTCCAGGATGATCCCAGGAATGGAGCAGCTCTGCTGGGAGGAAAGGCTGGGAGAGCTGGGATTGTTCAGCCTGGAGAGGAGACCAGGGGTGGCCTAAGGGTGGCCTCGCAGAGCCTGAGGGAGCCAACAGCAAACATGGAGAGAGACAATTTACAAGGACCTGGAGTGACAGGACACAGGGAATGGCTCCCACTGCCAGAGGGCAGGGCTGGATGGGATATTGGTCAGGAATTGTTCTCTGGGAGGGTGGGGAGGCCCTGGCACAGGGTGCCCAGAGCAGCTGTGGCTGCCCCTGGATCCCTGGCAGTGCCCAAGGCCAGGCTGTGTTACATGAGGTTGCTGGCTGGAGACAGACAAATGACATGAACATAAGGAGTATAAGACAAACAGCCTGGTTGATTTTTCAGAACTTCCTTTCATAAGGGGTTTGAATTTCCCAGGCTTAGATAGCTGATCGCTCTGGGTCTAACACTGCTCATCTCCTTGACCAGTGATATGTTAGTGATTAGGATTGAATGGAATTGACTGAGATTTCTGCTTGTGTTTGAATCCAACCTAGCCCCACCTTATCCAGGGATGTTTTTACTTCTAGGCTGGTCGGCTTTGAGGGTCTGATATGGCATATTTATCTGGCAAATGCATGCCAGCTACAACCGTGACAAGGCTGGACAGGGTTTGGAGCAACCCTGGGACAGTGGAAGGTGTCCCGGCCCATAGTAGGGGGTGGGACTGGATGGGCTTTTAGGTTCTTTTCAACCCAAACCATTCTGGAATTTGTGATCCTCTGAGACTCCTGAGAGGAGGCAGGAGCTGATCTCAGCTCTCTGTAGGGGAATCCTGGGCATGTCCCAGCCATGGGGATGCTGGGGCTGATCTTCTGACCTCTGTCAGAAATTAAGGTTTGGGCAAATCCTGTAGGAAAAGACCTGCACCTGATTGTCAGAGATGCTGAGCTCTGATCCCTTTGATCAGGACTTGGCTGAAGTCTCCTCACAGCAGGAGAACTTCCTTGGCTCAGAGGGATTCCTGTGAATGTCACTGCCAGCAGTCAGGGCACAGCTCTGCCTCCCGTGGCCCTGCAGGCCAGGACAGCCTTGAAGAGGAACAGACCCCAGGCTGAGCCCGCCTTCCTTCCTGCCTTCCTCCCTTTCTGCCTGCCTCCCCTCCTGCCTGCCTCCCAGACAGACCTGGCCTCAGCCCAGCGAGAGGCTCAGAGCCAGCTGTGGGAGGTGTCACAGGGCAGGCTCAGAGCTGTCCTGGCTGTCCCCAGGGACATGCCCTGAGTGTGATCTGTCTGCTGAGGGCCTCCAGCCACCTCCAGGAGTCAACTGCTAAATTCAACACCAGGGTTTTGTGCACAGAACTCTTCCTGTTCTCTAAACTCCCATTTCCAAGTCATCACCTGGGTTGATGGACAAAGGTTTATCTTTAACCTGAACTTCTGCTGGCTCTATAATTTGTTTTCTCTTGCTCTCCCTCTGCTCCTGTGAGGGAACAGAAATATGGAAATGGTGGGTGTGAGAAATGACGCTTACTTTTAAAATTTCAAAATACAGCAAAATACAAAATAGCAAAATACAAAATAGCAAAATACAGCAAAAGACTGAATAAGGAGAAACAGTTGAGAGCATGAAACTAAACCACCATGTACTCCACCACAAAATGGCTCCTCCGCCTTTTATACCCCTGGTGTTGCCTCAGGCAGCCCTGGCCCCGCCCAAAGCCTGTCAGTCAACTCTTCTCTGCCGTTCATTGGTGGAGGCCTCTCTCATGCAACTTGACTGGGGGTCAGGTGTCACCATGCCACACCTCCCAGTAACAAACCTGCCCTCCTCCCAAATGCCTCATGTAGGGCAGGGCACAGGTACAGCCCTCCCTCCACATGTCCCGAGTACCACGGCTGTTCCTTGGCAACCATACGGGGGGGAAAGGGGACTGTGGAGAGAACAGAGGACATCCAAACAACAAGTCACAATAACATAACTATATATCGATAAAGCTTTCCTTAATGTACACATAATATTCATCCCTTAATTGTGAGAGCTGACCATCACATTACTCATCTATAACAGTGGGAAAGTCAGCTTTGGGTACCAAATTATTCCTCCCCCTCCAGAGCAGTAAGAAAAGGTGATGGAATCCAGAATTTTTGAAGGGATGACTTTATTGACCTATTTAGTCTGAATTCAGCCCTCTTTTGAATGAGAGGAGGGCTGGAGCTGTGCCAGGGAGGATCAGACTGGATTGTAGGAAAAGGCTCTTCCCCCAGAGGGTGCTCGGCACTGCCCAGGCTCCCCAGGGAATGGTCCCAGCCCGAGGCTGCCAGAGCTCCAGGAGTGTTTGGACAGCGCTGCCAGGGATGGCCAGGGTGGGATTGTTGGTGTGTCTGTGCAGGGCCAGGGGCTGGGATGATCCAGGTGGATTCCTCCCAGCTCAGGATATTCCACAACTTTATGAATTCAGACCAAGATATAAAGAGCCACAGCCCTTCCAGCATCTGCCTTTTCTCTTGAACCTCTCCAGAGTGACTCAAGCAGTTTCCAGTTGGGTGAGAAGATCAACTCCATAAATACATTCATGGGCAGCCCCCAGGGGGGAAGAAAAATTCTCTCCTTACAAGCCAGACTTGGCACAAAAAGCCCCCAATAGCCTGGAAGATGAGGAGAAGGCTGTGGAACAGTGACCCAGCCACAGCAGCAGGGATTAAGGAATAACTCTAATTTTAAAATTAATTTCAGATTCATAAAATGGTGTTAATGGTCCTGAGGGTGCAGTGGGCTGGAATGTCCTTCCCAGTCCTACATAAATCATCTTGTGTGCTCTCCTGTGACAGAGCGCCCTGGAACAGGTGGTTTAGTTATGATCTTTTATTGTACTGGAATTATGGCAGAGTCTGGAGAAGTCCAGGCTCTGAGCCAAGGAGGAGTCACAGAGGGCTGGGCACCTCCCACCCAACTTAAGGCTCCTTCAGTTCCAACTCCTGAGGGAAAAGCCTGGGAAAAGCAGGAAGCAACAAATCCCTGGAGCACCCAGGGACAGAGGGTGGCTCCCTGTGTACAGGCTGAAATCCCTCTGGAAGCACCTCCCTCCCTGTGAAAAAAATGAAATTTAGAAAACTGAAACCTTTAATTGTCATATAATAAGTGTATTAATATCTTAAATGTTTATTTTGTAAAAAGCCACCTCCGTGCCCCCCCCTAGAGAGGGGAGGGGGGGGCAGTGAAGGGGGAGTTGCCTGGTCGCTTGGAAACCGCCCGCAGGCCCCTCCCCCAGACCCCAGAAGTGGGCTGCCTGCCACCCTGAAAGAGGGGGAGTCTGCACCCCCCAGACCCTTGGACCACCTTAAAAACAAACCTCAAAAGCGAAAAGCCGGTTCCCTTCAAAGAAGCTCGGCAGCCGCAGCTCCCCCCCCCAACCCCCGCCGACGCCAGAGCAGCCAGCACTGCCACCGCCGAAGCAGGGAAAGAGAGGACCGGCCGCTCCCCCAAGCCCGGCACGGGGAATCTCGGAACCCGCGGAGCCGCCCCCCCCGGCGTGGCTCCAGCCACCAAGCAGTCGCCCGTCCCGGCCCAAGCCCGGCACAAGAGAATCCCGGAGCCCGCGAAGCTGCATCCCCGGGGCGCCCAGACCGCCGCCCCGCTCCAAGAAAGGGGAACCCACGCCCGCCACGTTCCATCCCCATCTAACAGCCCTGGTGCTGCCCACCCCCGAAACCTCCAAGACACCATATTGAATGCCATGAAAGCCCGCAGCCCCTGCTGCCCAGGCCGACCCCGCATGCAAATCAAAGACCCCGAAGTGCATCTCGGGACTCTTTTAACACCAGAAACCCCTTATAAAAATAAAACTAAGTAAAATTAAAACACACAGGAACCAATGCTAGGCCGTGTAGACCCTAAAGTATCGAGAGAACTGATTTTTCCAGTTTTTGTTACTGGCTGTGACTTAAGGGTGCCAAACCAGAAGTGAGACCCCCGAAGAAAACAAAAGCAACTAAGAACTCTGGAAACACTCCCAGCGAGGGGCGGGTTCTCCAGCTCTGCTCAACTCCCTGCAGCACAGCTGAAAAGACCCTCCTCCTCCACAGTGCACGGGCAGCCAAAAACCCCTCGAGCAACCATCATAAGAGCTGATTAATAAAGGCATTTTAAGGAGATTAATATTATCTCCACCCATTTTATTCATAACACCTGCTGCCCCTGGACGTGAAATCTAAATAGGGCTCCTAATTAAACATTCTGGTTAAGGGTCTGGAGCTCTGTAGGATGCACTGAGATCAAAGTCCCCTTCATCCTCAGCTGGAGCATCCACGTGGTGGTTCCTTTGTGCCTTTCTCCAGCTCTCATGGCCACAGGTTCCCTTCAAAGCACCTTTAATTCACTCCACTCTCATTCTGTGGCTGGGTTTAAAGCTCTTCCCACATGCCCTGTTCCAGCTTCAGAAGTTTTCCAGAAGGTTCATGGGCTCAATCTGTTGCTGCAGCCTCATTTGCATATGTTTTGCATTTTGCCTGGGGTATTTTAAGCCACCAGCTCATTAGCAGGACTAGTTTGGGGGTTGGCTGTGTCAGGTTTTAATGAAGAGATGCCACCCTGGGCCTGGCAAGTTGGAGAATCGCTGCCCAGGGAATGGACATGGTGTAGGTACCATGGACATGGGGGATTGGAGTGGATGGAGACCATTTCGAGGGGTAGCACAAGGTTCGGGAAATTGTTCAAGAGGTTCAGGGGTTTCCAGGGAACCCAGAGAGGTTTTGGAGTTCCTTTTCCCACTCCAGGCAGGGTTCCCTGGGCTCAATCACTGTGCATTTGTCTAGTCTCTGTTTATGGCTCTGATGGAGCCTCAGCACCACCCTGGACCCTCCAGAGCTCCCTGGGGATCTCATTTGAGGTTCTTAACATTTCCCCTGTTCTTGCCAGATGTGACTCCCTGTCCTGGTCATGGAGCACACTCTGTCCTGTCCCTCTGCAGCAGCTCCCTGTGCATTTGCAGATTGTTCTCTCTGTCCTCTCTTCACTCTCTGGCAGTGGGAAGCCTTTTCCCTGTATCCTGTCACTCCATCCCTTGTCCCAAGTTCTCCTCCCATGTTTCCTGGAGCCCCTTCAGGCACTGGAAGTCCACAAATAAATCACAAAGCTTCTCTTGTCCAGGCCCTGCCTCGATTTTCTCCACACTATTTTCCAGAGCTGTCTTGTGCCATCCAGGAAAGGATTGCAAGAATTAGTTCTGGGAATTGTTCTCATCCAGGGGTTTGGAAAACAAAGCTGTGTTGTCCATGAGGACATGATCCCAGGGTCAAGTAATAGAGAAAAATTGTGAAAGCTGGGGAGTTTTCCTCTATTCACTGATGGCCCAGTTTCCTGTGAGTGTGGAATGCTCTGAAGACAATGGGGTAACATCAGCAGAGAAATCCAAATGGAAGTGAGAGATGGAGTTCCATCAGCAATTCCCAAAGTGCTGGGGACATCCCTTTAAAAAGAAATAATGCTCAAATTCCCTTAGGATGCAGAAGTTGAAATGCTGCTGCTGCTTCTTTCCTTCTTTCTTGTGCTCTGCTCCAAATGAGTTAATGTCCCATAAAATAAAGGTGCTGATGGAATTCCAGTAGCTGCTGAGAGCTGAGCAAGACAGTCCTGCCAAAGGCCCTGGCAGTAATTACCTTGTTACTGCTCCAAAGCAGGAGAAAAATCTTGATATATTGTGAGAAACAGCTTAAATCACTGGGCCTCCAATCCCTTCAAGGCAGCATCAGTTCAAACTTTTGATTTGAACACACACAAAGTCTCAAAAGTTAAAAAAAAAAAAAATGAAAAAAGCAGGTTTGTGGCATGGGAAGTGTCACAGGGCTCTGCTGGCATCTTTGCTCCCAGAGCTTCCCCTTCCCTGCCAACTCTGGTTCATAAACCCTTGGCTCTAAATCAGCTGAACAGAACAAATGATTTAAAAATGGCAATATTTGCCATTGCTCACTGTCCCACCATGCCCAGCCACAGCTGCTGCCAGGGAGCCCTCCCAGGGACATGGGAGCTGAGGGTCACTTCAGCTGCACCTCAGACAATCAGGTGACACCAGAGGGATGGGATCTTTTCCCACAGGATCTGCCCAAACCTTCATTTCTGACAGAGGTGAGGGAGCAGGAAACATCTGAATGGACATAAAATAATTGTGTTCATAGAAAGGGACCAGCTGGGCTCAGGATGTCCTGAGGCCTCACAGTCCAAGGGAAGAGCTCTGTGGGGACACGGCTGTGGAAAACCACAGTGATCCCAACTAAAGCAGGGTGTAAAACCAGGTGATCTCAAGTCCCAGTAACCTCCACAGAGATCATCTTTCACTCCCTCAGACACCCCCAACATGCAAAATTTCTCATGAAACGTTTGCTTATAATGTTCCTTAAGTTCAGGTTGATTCTGAATTTTCCTTACAATGTCTGAAGCAGACAAGGTTCTTTATTAATTAGTCAGGCTCGCCCTCACCCCAAGGCCACCATTCCCACAGGGTGCCTCTGTTCCAGAGCATGGATGGAATTCAGCTGGATGTGACCCCAGCTGCTGCAGCTGAGGGGACACTGAGCACTGGCTCCTGCTCACCTCTGGGGCCAGCCAGGGATCCAGGTGAGCCCTCCAAATAAAGCCACACCTGAAGGGTTCCTGCTTCAGCCAGGGCAAGGCAGGCAGAGAGCAGAGGCTCTGTGGGAATGGAGAGCCCCAAATCCAGGGAATATTTTGATTGAGCACTGCTGAACACAAAAACAGAGGCTCTATGGAAAAGCAGAACCCAAATCCAGGGAATATTTTGTTTGAGCACTGCTGAACGCGAGAAGGAAGAACAATGGCAGGAGCCATGACAAGGCTCCCCAGAAGCAGGAGTTAAATATAGCCCCTGGATTTTCTCATTATCAGAACTGGGAGCCGAGCTAAAGACAATCAAATCTAATGCTCTGATGCAAGAGCTGCTGCAGGCAGCTGGAATGGGCCTCTCCCTCTTCTGTGGCCCTGCAATCCATCAGAAGTGTTGGAACACCATTAGTAAAACCATTAGTAACCAGTAACTATTCCTGATAATTAAATTCTGGACACTTGGCTTCAGTTCCTGGACATGACTGATCCTGCCTGGCCACAGGCAGCTCTTTTTCCTTCTGCATTCCTGAATTTCTCCCTCTTAGGAGGCAGAGGAACTTGTGGAAGCAGCATCAGGAGCTGAGGGTTGGCGAGGCCCGGTGCTCATTAATGAGGGATTATGAGGCTTTAGGATTTGCTTCCTGGAAGTCAATCCAGCACTGCAGGCCCTTGGAGCAGTGCAGGGGCCTGGCATTGTGAGGTCCAAATTCATGGAAGAAGGAATTCACCTAGAGCAGCCTCTTCTCCACAGCTCTGCCACAGCCTCTGTGCCTGAAACCAATTCCATCGCACCAAAGTGGCTGGAAATTGAGACAAGGGAGAGAAGCCCAGAGTGAATAAATGGCACTGGTTTTGTGCAGGGCTAATCCTGTTCTCATCCCTCAGGGAAGGCTGACACTGAGGTTTGCCCTCCCCAGCTGCAGTTCCAGCACGTGTGAGCCCTCAGTGACTCTTCTCTCTGTCTGCTCCTCCCAGTCACAAACGGTGCCTGCTGTGATGGCACCATCAGGCCAGAGCCCGGCTGGGGACTGCAATTTGCTCCTCATTAGGGCTGAAACTGCAAATTCCTTCCCGCAGCGTGCCCCGGGAGATGTCAGGTGCCATTACTGCATTTCTAAAGGGAATTAATGCAATCAGCAGAGGCTGGAACGCTCAAGGCAAGGGCATAGGGAGGGGAGAGCCTTCTGCAGCTCCCTCCTTGAAGGTGGCTGCAATAAAGGGATGTTGGTGTTTATCTGATCCTGCTCTGGGAGCACTGGAAGGAGAAGACCTAGATCCAGGAGCTGGATCAGAACATCCCCACACCGGGCTGTGTTTAGGGGCACAGCAGAGACCGCAGGAATGATTATCCTGCACAGCAAACTCCTCTGGATGTCTGCCTGCTCCTGCTCCCCTTGGCACTGCTTGGATGGGCTCCTGGGGAATCCCTGCCCTCGGAGCTGTGCTGGGATTGGGATGTCCCAGTGCTGCCTGCAGGGTGTCATTCAAGGCAGCAGGGATTCACTGGAGTCACTGAGAATCCTTCACGAGGGATCTGAGCACCAGAAGTGCCCAGAATTCCTTAATCCCCGTGCTTTAATGGGAGGTTGGCTGTGGGCTCGCAGTTGCCCTCCTGCAGGCAGGAATGAGCAGGGACGGGCAGGAATGAGTAGGGACAGGCAGGAATGAGCAGGGACGGGCAGGAATGGGCAGGGATGGGCAGGAATGAGTAGGGATGGGCAGGAATGAGCAGGGATGGGCAGGGATGGGCAGGAATGGGCAGGGATGGGCAAGGACGGGCAGGAATGAGCAGGGACAGGCAGGAATGGGTAGGGACAGGCAGGAATGAGCAGGGACAGGCAGGAATGGGTAAGGACAGGCAGGAATGAGCAGGGACAGGCAGGGATGAGCAGGGACGGGCAGGAATGAGCAGGGACAGGCAGGAATGGGTAGGGACAGGCAGGAATGGGTAGGGACAGGCAAGCTTTGGGATCTGCGGCTGGCAGGGAGGCACAAGGGAGAGAATCCAGTTCTGGAGGATCTTTCTCCAGAGGTGGGAGATTCATTACAGAAGAGTCTCTGTGAGCAGTTGGAAGTGGCTGATGGAGCTGGGAGGAAGCTGCTGGCCTGGCAGGGAATGTGTGGGAATAACAGGCTCATGTTTCATGGGCATCCCTCGTGTTCCAGGGGTGATCCAGGAGTGCAGAGGGCTGGAGGAGTCACTGACTGAAGTGAGACAAGACACACAAAGAGGAGAAACTTTGCAGACTGTGACTGCAGGGAAAGTAACTCCCTTGGCAGAGGAATTGCACCGAGTTAGGCTAACAAGGGAAAGGCAGGAGCTGGGCTGCTCCACAAGGGAGCAGGTCTGGAGAAGAAGCTCTGTGATCCCATCCTGCCCAGCTGGGCAAGGACTGTCCCTCCAGCCATTCCCCTGGGAAAGCTCTTCTGGCTGAGCCTGGAGAGATGCAGCCCTGAGCAGAAGTTAATTGATTTACAAATTGCATTATTCCATTGTTGCTTTGCCCAGCCATGGATCCATGGTGGCGACTGTGACAGGGTGGGTGTGCAATGGGTGCTGGCCACACTCAGGGTGAGCAGATTTCAACATCAGCAAAACAGGCAGAGCTCTGGGTTTTGGGAGCTCCTGGCCTGTGGACCTGCTCCCTTTTACCAGACGGATTCTGGATCAGAAGGGGATCAGTGCAATGAGAGCTTCCAGAGCAACCTGAGGGACACAAGAGGGGCACCAGGTTCCAAATCCAGGTTTTCCCAGCCTGGTTGTCCTCTTCCACACCTCCCACACCACCAGCACTGGGGTTTGCCTCTATCACAAGGACATTTCCCCACAGCTGGAAGTCCCAGGGACAATGGGAGAGTTTGAAGTCCTCTCTCCCCTTGCTGAGAGCCTTCCTTTAGGACTTTCCTGACTTCTCTTTTCCCCTGTTGCTGTTTCTATGTTGAGTTCCCCATTTTTAGCTCTGTGCTCCTCTGACTGAGGATGCGCTGAGTCCCAGAGCCCTCTAAATCAGCCCTCTGGTTTCTGAGCCCTGGATCCTCCTAACAGCTTCAGCCTGGAACAAATGCTAGACTTCCAGATGCTGGGCAAGCTCAGAGACCCAAGCAGCTCTCACAGCTTTGTGGCTTCTGCTTTGGGATTGACTGAGGCAAATTCAGCAGAATCCAGATGTCTTTGGTCACTGGGGAGTGGCAGCAGCTCAGAGTAGATCAGCACTGCCTAAACTGCACTGAGCTTCAATCTGAGCAACTCCTTGAGTTCTGAGGGCTCCAGTGAAATCCCTAGAAGCACAAAGCTGTGAACTCCTCAGAGCAGGAAATGCCAGTCCCCCTTCAGTGATCACCCAGGCAAATCCCATTAGCAGGTGGATTTTCACAGGAACAATCTCCCTGAACCCACAAGGACAACCAGAATTCCCTTTAGGAAGGGTTGGATTTTCTCCAGCCCAGCCCAGGCGGTGAGGCAGCAGCATTATCCTTTATTAGATCAAGGGGAGTTGAGAAAAGCACTTGGGAAAGAGGAGCTTTCAGGCACACTTGCTATCATTCAGGAATAGCAGCATCAGATTTGAAAGCTGAATTGAGCTGGGGATGATTGTTCAGAGTTTAATTAGGGATGTATCAGTTGGTTCATCTCGCAAGGAAGGCGGAGGTGGCAGGGATGCAGGGAGATGATGTTGGTTGTAGGGAGAGATGTGATCACACGTTCATCTCCCGGGAGGAGAATGGATCGAGTCAGTTTAGAGCCTGGATAGCACAGGGAGCTCCTGCTGGAGTCACTGTTTCCATGTGATCCGTGCTTAGTCAAATCCCCGCTGCTGGAGGGGGCAAGAGACTGAATTCCCATTCTCTGGGGAAAGGAGAGCCCGGTTCCTGCCCTGGCCACTCCCATCTGTGCCCCGTGGGCTTTGCAGGACAGGATTTCACCGCTGTCTCCAGGCTGCCTGAAATCCCGTTTATCCCTGTGCACTTTCACAGCCGCCCCTGCCTTTCTCAGCTTGCCAGGGAAGACAATACCCTTCCCACTGCCTGTGTGCCAGCACGGATTATTTTGGGAATGTGCACCACGGAACAGAGCAGGAAATGATGGACTGCCTGGAGAAAGAGTGACATTTCCTTAAATCCTCCAAAATGTTTCATTAAAATTCCCAAATGCTCTGTTCAAACCAGCAGAGGCTGATTGTTGTTAATATTCCACAGACAAACCCCACACTTATCTGTGTGTGCCGTTATGAGACTTCTGTAGGAAGCTTTACCATAGGAAGAGAAGGTGACACAGTTCACCAAAAATCCAGTTTCCAATTTAAAAAAATTAAATTCGGTGTGAACTTTGAGCAGGACCAGCAGGGGCAGCAGCAGGGCTGACCTGCCCTGAGATGGTTGGATGATGTTTCCCTGGGCTCTCACCCTGAGACTGCTTTGGGCATATTCCCAATCCCCTTCAAATCACAGCTCAAATCCTCAGATTCCCAGAGTAATAATGAGGAAAGGACCCCAGGGGCACTTGAAGCAAGACTGTTCCTTGTAAAGGAATTTTGGTTGGAGTAAGGCCCCACATTTCCTGGCCATTGGCTGTTTCCCTCAAGTTTGCTTTTCTTCCTTTTTTCCCCACAAAGCTTCAGCATCTGCTGTGAAAAATCAAAGGACTCGGATGCATTTTTTAGCACAATTTCAAATCTTATGCTAAATTAAAAGTGACTCTGGGGTTGCTGCCTTCCCTCCTGCCTGGTACATTAGAACAGTAACCTGGATCTTGTTAATATTTGCTTATTCCTAGTTTTGTCCCTGGTTTTTAGCAGCTGCCTCACCTTTTGTTCCCTGATTTCTTTTCCATCACCTCTCCAGCAGATAATCAACCTCCTTGAGAGCTGCTCATCCTGATGAATCCTTCTCTTCATCACTCCCTGAACCCAAAATCCCAGTCTGGGTTTGTCCCTGGAAGACAAAGCCCAGCTCCAGCAGCTCCTCATCAGGGAGGGTTCTGGGCAAATGTCTCATTTTTAGTTTTGATTTTTTTTCTCATTCTTTCATTACCTTAAGAGCACTTTCCCAGCTTGACACCCTTTAACTTGGCTGCTCAGAATATTCTTGGTATTTAATTTCAGCTCAGAGCAGAGCAGCTTTTTTTTCTCTTCTACGTCTTGTTATTTTTCCTCCCAGACATACCCTGAGCTGGGACTTGCTGTGAAAACTTTGGGGTCAGAACCCACATCTGAGGGACACTTGCCCCAAGTCCGCACTCCAGGAGCTGCGAGGAAATGCCAGGTGCCCATTCCTAGGCAGATTACCAGCTCCTGGCATTCCAGTGCTGTCACAGGGTCCTTCCCCAGCCTCCTGTGGTCCTGTGGAATCCACCCTGGGTTCCCACTCCCTGCTGCCTGCTCGGCTGTGGAAGGAAATGGCAAAGGTTAAGCAGGATCACACAGGGCTGGGGTTCCTGAGGGCTCTTCCAAAGGAGCACTTTGGGAACATCTGACATGTTGTGCTCACATCCAGGTTGGATATTGCAGACATGATCATGGAATCACAGAATCCTAGAACGGTTTGGGCTGGAAGAGCCCTTAAAGCCCAGCCAGTGCCACCCCTGCCCGGGGCAGGGACACCTCTCTCTGGGAGGAAGGACTGGGGGCTTTGGTGAAGCCCCAGGGTTACAGATCAGGGTTGCAGAGGTATCCCAGTGAAAGTCTCGGGATGGGGAGCACAGAGCAGTTCCCTGGCAGCTCAGCAATCCATCAATCAATCAATCCATCCATCCATCAACTCAAACAACTTCATCTAACACATATGGTTAGGATATAAAAATTTCCAAGCCTGTGTGCAGGAGCTGAGATTCCTGAAAAGTTAAGCAGGGATAAATAACAGGCAAAAAAAAGAAAAAAAAAAAAAAAGAAAAAAAGAAAAAAAAATTAAAAACCAAGTAAGTGATGGCCCAGCTTTCTCCATGGTTTAATTCTAGCCTTTTCTCCTGCCCCCAGCCTGGGTCTGAAACATTTATCAGGGCTTGATGATGGTTTGCAGTTTTCATTTGTGCTTTATTTCCCCCAGGAAAGCTCAGCTGTGAGCCCAGTATGGGGCTGTTCCAGGGGCTGGGCTCACAAACAGATGAGAAGGGAAATGTTGTGTTTAAGGTCTCCCAATGAACCAGGACCCTTCATGGGGACAAAGCTCAGTGGGCTTGACTGGGAGATATGATTTCATCCTTCAAGGCAAAGCTTTGCCAGGCTCCAGTTCTCTGTCTGCCTACTGGGAATTGGAGATGGAGGCTGGAGACCGAATGAATGGGATG
Source organism: Zosterops lateralis (assembly GCF_965231275.1). Lineage (NCBI taxonomy): Eukaryota > Metazoa > Chordata > Aves > Passeriformes > Zosteropidae > Zosterops > Zosterops lateralis. Next base: position 576,767 of record NC_139784.1, read on the forward strand.
GATTTGGTCATAAATCTGCTTTGAGTGGAGTCACCCTTTAAAGACTTGGAGAAATGTCCCCAGCAAGGACTGTTCTGCCATTAGAGGCCACACTCCTCTGACAGTGCAGTCAGGAGATTCACCCTCTAAAGGATTCCAGGGAATCCCAGAATCTCCTGAGCTGGGAGGGACCCATAGAGATCATCAACTGCAGCTTGTGGCCCTGCACAGACACCCCAAAATCCTGCCCTGTCCAAACTTGTCCTGCCCCCTGGCAGCCTTGGGGCCATGACCCAGGACAGGAATAAACAGAACAAAGCAGGCACAGGGCTGGTCAATATTTCAAGGAAACCCAGAGAATTCCTGCACTGTGAGGCTGCCCCAAGCTCACTGAGATCAGCCTGAAAATGCTGCTGGTGGGGCCATCATTCCTCTGGTTGGCAGAGGCAGATTTGGGGCTGAAGGAATGATTTAGGAGCAGATTTATTTGATTTTATCACACCTCCAAGCTGCTCAGTGCATCCTGAGGTGAAACTCTTCATGTAGAAATATAAATAATTATGGAATTTAACAGAGCTCAGCCAAAAACAAAGGCAAAGAACAAAGAAAAAAGCATAACTAGAGTGTTTTGTTTTGTAACAATTACAGAATTGAAATGATTTATTGCATTTCCACATTCATGTTCAATTCAATTGATTATTGCTGTGGAAGGAAACTTGAAACTTCCCATTTCAGCCTTTTGTAAACAATATTTTGAGTGGGTGTCCAAGATCCTCCCATTCACACACGAGGAAACAAAAAGCAAAGCAGGAAGCTGCAATTTGAAAGTTAAATGAAATAATTCCTTGCAGACAGTAACAGAACATTTTGCTTGACCTGAAAGAAATGTTGTTGAAGAGTTTATCCAGCCAGGAAGGAAAAAGAGAAAGGAAGAAATAAAAAAGAACCTTTCTTTTCTCCATTTGGGTGATTTTCACTAACCTAAACCAGGAGTTATTTCTGCAGCTCTGACCACAGAATTGCGTCAGTCCTGGGATTCACTCCTGTTCACAGGTGCTGTTCCTTCTTGGCGTGGAAGAGTGATCCCATCACCAGCCCAGTGTTGAGCAGATGTGGGTAAATCCTGCTGCCAAGTGGGAAAAATGGGACCCCTCCCAAAGGCAGCAGTGACTCCTCTCACTGGAAAAAAGATCCTTTGGATTGGATTTGCTGTTTCTGTTGTTGCCCAATTACTGCAATCCCAACTGCTCTTGGAAAGGTCATCCCTGTCCTTTAGTGCAGCTGCAGGAGGGCCTGCAGAGGGTTTTTCCACAGGGAATCAGGTCCCTGTCCTGGGCACTGCTCAGGACACAGCTCCTGTCCCCTCCAGCTAGGCTGTGCCAGGGGAGGCCTCGCTCTGCTCCCTGTGCTTCCCCTGGGATTGAGCAGGGAATAAAGGCTCCCAGAGCACCTGGAATTGGTGATTCTGGCATTGAACAGGGAATAAAGGCTCCCAGAGCACCTGGAATTGGGGCAGCAGAGCCAAATTGCTGCTTTGCTCCTATTCCTTGGCCCAGCAAATCCCCCCGAGTGGCAGCTGGGGGAACTCAGCAGAGTTCTGGGAGATCATTGAGAGGTTTGGGTTTTGGAAAAGGACTTTGGGCCCACGGAGTGCAGGTGTTAAAGTGGGTTGAAGTGCTCTGGTGATCTCAGCAGAGCAGGAGGGGAGGGCGGGGGCTGTCCCGGGCTGATGCTGCTGGGACCTGCTGGGATTTGCAGGCATTGCCCGAGGCTGTCACACCATGGCCATGGAATGTCCTGAGCTGAAGCAGGCTGGGCCTGGGCAGCCTGAGCTCTGTTCCAAGCCCTCTGCTTCCCTGCCTGCACACCCCTGGTGCACATGGGGCCGGGCTGTGTGTCCCAGCTGTGCTGCCGTGGGCGGGGGGGGGGGGGGGGGGGCAAGAGAGGCAGAGCTGGGGTTGCTTTGCAGGCTCTGTGTGATGAACTCCTGGAAAAGGAGCCCCTGGGTAATGGCCCAGCCCTGATTTCTGCCCCCCCATTCCCATCCCTGGAGCTGGGCTTGACAGACCTCACACAGTTCTGGATGTTCTGCCTGCTCTGAAATGATTCAGCTGAAACATTGCAGCATTCACAGGGCTGTGCATTTATCTCCTAAAACACCCAGCAAAAACCTCCATAACTCACAGAACTCATCGGGTTTGGCAACTGAAAGAAAGGCTCTGCAGCAGCGGAAGAAGAGAGAAAATCACTCAAAAATTATTGCAGCAATGTGACTCTTTAGAGGAGTTGACAATAATATGGGTTTGATTATTTCTGAAGGAGCTTAACTGACCTTTACAGCCAGATTCCATTAAAAATGAGTAATTTTCCATTTAAAAACATATTTTCCCCTGCAATGAGTAGGAAATGTAACCAGACAACTTTGTATCCTTTAAAAAAAAGTGTTATCCATAAAATCTTTGGGGGGAATTAAAGAAAGGAACCAATCTCTTGGTAGCAGTGAGATTTCAAAGCCTCATTTTACTGTGATGCTTTAAAATAAAGAGACAATTTCATTCCTTGCTTGGTCCTTGCTCCAGCTCAGGAGCTTCTGAACAGCTCTGGGAAATAATGACCCTGTTCTGTCCTGGCCACATAAATCAGGCTATGCTGTCAGCAGTGTTTGGGATTGCAAACAGAGGAGCTGAGGGAGGATCTCACAGCTCCAGCCCTTGGCACTGGAGCCTCCCTCAGGTGATGCCTTGGCCACGTCCTGCAGCTTCTCCCTCCTCCACTTCGTGTCCTCTGCCTCTGATTGTTGGATACTCCAGGGAGGCAAAGGAAACCCACCCGTACTCTGGGATCCATCAGGGTTACTGTTGGGAATAGCAGGAAGGGAGCTGCAGGGCTGAGTGCCCAGGTGAGCCCAGGCTGAGCTCAGGTGAGCAGAGATCAGCCTCAGCACTCCTCAGCTCCCACGGAAAGGGCTAAGCAGCAGAGAGAGTCACATTAAAACAAAAGATAGAGAGCAGAAAAATCGCCCCTACTCCCATGAAATGTGTATTCTATGCTGCTTTAGGAGTAAGGAATCCAGATTTTGCAGGCTTTGTTTATTTCTATCTGTTAATAAATGAGATATGAGGAAGATTAGGAACTGGGAAGGAATTGCTGGCTGTGAGGGTGTGGAGGCACAGGGTGCCCAGAGAAGCTGTGGCTGCCCCATCCCTGGAACTGTTCAGGGTTGGACAGACTTTGGAGCACTGTGGGATAGTGGAAGGTGCCCTGCCCATGGCAGGGAGTGTGACTGGATGGGTTTTTTGGTCCCTTCCAAGTTAAAACCATTCTGGAATTCTGTGATTTTATTCCAGTTTGACCAGTACCAAATAATAATTTTTTAACCAGGGGTGTATCAGGCAACAGTGCTGTTTTCTTCATAGATTCCAGGGAAACTGATTTTTCCCCATTTTCTCTGACATAAGGGAGGCAAGAACTGATCTGGTGAAATTCCACAGCTGATCCTGACCCACAGGGGCACATCAAGGTCAGAGACAAACATGGGATGAGATCAGTCCAACCTGGCCTTGGACACTGCAGGGATCCAGGGGCAGCCACAGCTGCTCTGAGCACCCTGTGCCGGGGCCTCCCCACCCTCCCAAGGAACAATTCCTGCCCAATATCCCATCCATCCCTGCCCTGGGCAGTGGGAAGCCATTCCCTGTGTCCTGTCCCTCCATGCCTTGTCTCCAGTCCCTCTCCAGCTCTCCTGGAGCCCCTTTGGGCCCTGGCAGGGGCTCTGAGCTCTTCCTGGAGCTTCTCCTCTCCAGGTGAGCACCCCCAGCTCTCCCAGCCTGGTTCCAGAGGGACTCCAGACCTGGAGCAGCTCCACGTCCTCCCTTTGCTTCTCATGCTGGGCACAGTTGCAGGAAATCTGGGAGAAGGTTTTCAATCAGAGTCCTGGGAGCTCTGTAAGAGCAATATGGGGCCAGGTTTAAGAGCAGTGGCCTTGGAATGTCACATCCTAGAGCTCCAGCTGGATTTGGGCTCTGAGGAGCTCCGGCCTGGTGACTCAGAGCAGAGATAATGTGTGTTTTCTCTTTCTGCTGCAATAACTGAGTTTAGTTCTATTCTCCCTAGTTCAGAGCAGCAAATTGCTTTTAGGGCTTTCAAGTCCTAATCCTATGCTCCATTCATGGAGTTATTGGAAAAACCTGGAGGAGAAAGCACTCACATCTTTAGGGCTGCTCTGCCCGGGGTTCCTCCTTCTCACTCGCAGAATTTTGGCCTCACAGCCATTTGTTCTGGGCCTGCTTTACAGAGTCCAGCCAGGCACAAAACCCTGTGAGTCAGAACAGCTCGGCTCCAGTTGGAATTTTACTCACACAAAGAATTTAAGCAGTAATCCCAAGGAGTGAAAAACCTCAGTGAGGGCAGCGCTGAACACGGATCAAGGAGAGGCTGTAAAAAAGCTTTACATGGCAGACTGCAGGAAGAGAAGAGAAAACTTCACTTTTGGACTATTGATAAGTTACGGTGTTCTGAGATCTCTCCCAGCCCGGGAATGGTCTTGCTCCAAGCTGCAGCTCCGGGTGTTGTTTGGGTTTGCTCGCCGCTTTCAGCCTCACAAAGAGCTCATTAGCGAGAGCTGAGTGGTTCCCAGGCTGGGCAGGGACTCGGAGCCACGATCTGGCTCACATTTAGAGCTCCTGGCCCTCGGGGCACGCTTTGTTCATCACTGCCCTTTGAAGGGCTTTTGGTTTGCCAAACAATGGAGGAATGGTTGCACTGGAGCTATTTCCGTGGCTCACCACATCCGAACATGTTTTTATTGGAGTGGAATGGGATCAAAGGCTCCACACCCTCGGCTGCAGGTTTGGCTTCCCCCGTGCTGGGATCAATCTCTGGTTGAACCCAGCACCGGGGAAGCCAAACTGGGGAGCCCTGGGAGGCTGGTTGATCCCTGGGTTCAAACTCCGGGCAGTTTTGTGGCCCCCAGAGGAGGCTGGAGGCTCATCCAGGTGAGTCCTGGACGAGCAGGGAGCGCTCCCGGCGCCCCCTGCCCTCCCTGGCCCTCCGAGAGCACACTGACCATGGCCAGTGCTTGTTATGCCGCGTCTTTTCCTGAAGAAGTTTGGGAAAACTGCTGAGCTGGAAAAGCTCCATCCAAACAATTCCCGGTGTTCTTAGGGGCATCTCTGCCATGATATTTGTTAAAAATGGGCGGGAGATAATATTTTCTCCTTAAAATGCCTTTATTGATCAGCTTTCAAACCCTTGAGGAGGAGGGTTTGTTCGGTTTGCAGCTTCAGTCACTGCAGAGCCGGGAGCCCTGCCCCCGCAGGTGTGCCCGGAGTTCACTTTTGCCGGGCCGATCTGGGGGTATCCTCCCCCTCGGGCACCTTTACGTTACAGCGAGATACGAAAAAAAAAACACCCTGTTAATCAACACTTTAGGGCATAGCCAGTTCAGTACTGTCTTTTGTGGGTCCAGATTTTACGTCGGTTTGTTTTGGTGGGGGACTTATGCTGCTGAATATGTTCCAGTTCACAGCGGGGCTTTATGGGTGCTCTACTAATTTCCATACTAATAGAGGCACACGGCGATGGGGTGCACATGGTGGCTGTGCTTGGGAACTTGGCGGGGGCGCGGGGCAGGGCCGGCTCCGCGGCGGTATCGGTGGTGCGGGGCCGCTGACAGGGGCTCTGGCGGCGGCAGCCGTGGGTCCCGCGACCCCGGCGGCGGGCCGGGGGTCCTCTGCGGCGTTGAGAATGCTGGCTTGTTGTAGGGCGAAGAGGGAAGCGGCTGTGCTCTGGCCCTCGCCGAGGCGGTGGCGAGGGCTGCTGCTTTCGCCCCCGGTGGCTCCGCGGCGGCAGCGGTGGGGGGGGCGGCTTTGGCCTCCGGCGGCTCAGTGTCAGCAGCGGCGCTGGGCCGGCTCCGGCGGCCCGGGGGCTGCTCTGGCCCCGACGGCGGCTGGGGTCTGCCGGTTTCCAAAGAGCAAATTTGTTCCCCGCCTTTGCAGGGAACTCATGGAGGTGGCCCCCACTGCTACACCACAGGGACTTACAATTACAAATTATTTAGAGCCTTAATACACTTATTATACAACAATTAAGAGGATTTTAACACTTTAAACTTTTAACATAGACTCAGGAGGTTGGGGGGTTTTTTTGGGTTTGAGTTTTTTTAAACTTTATTTCTTTCAATATTCCTGTCCTTGTCCCTTTGGCACCTTTGCTTTCCTGCTGCCTTTTCACAGCTGCCTCACCTAAGGCTGCTCCTTCCCAAACAGCTTTTTTAGACTTAAAACTGTCCTGGAGGGTGAAATCCACCCCTGAGGCACGCGGGATCAGCACAGAGCCATCGGGACAGTTCCCATGGAACCGCAGCTCCTTTGTCCTCAAGCCCAGCTCAGCCTTGGCTGCTCCCCAGCTCCGGAGCAGCTGGATACAATCAATGGCACTTGGAATACAATTAATGGCAACCGCGATACAATTAATGGCAATCGGGATACAATTAATGGCAGCTCCAGCACGAGGCTCAGAACAGCCTGACTGGGCTCATATTTAACATTCCAAGTCTCCTCTGCTTCTTTGCAGAGACATGATGGAACTGATTCTTTTCCTTTTGTCTGGAACGGATCAATCCGGATCTTTGGGGCTGATTTATGCCTCGTGTTCCTTTCCAAAAGAGCTTGTCTTCCCAAGGCAATTAGAAAACCTCGGTGAGAGGGAATGGGGAGGGCTGAGGCTGCTTTTACTGAGCTGCTGACTGAGATTCCATTGGGGATTGATTCTTTCCATCCCTGAATTCTTAAGGGATGGGATTCACCTCAGGGACTGAGTGCATCCACAGGAGTGAGTTGTACAGAGTTCCTGGTGGTCCCTGGATTCCAGCACTGGATGACAAACCATGATCCATCCATGGAAAAACAGGTGTGATTTTTAGGAATCCTGTGTGTGCATCTCCTGGGAATTTATTGTGCTGTTCCCCACTCCTAAGCCTGGATGAGGAGAATTGAAACTTCCCCTTTCTGCTTTTTTATTTCCTTTTGGAAACTTGTTGGGAAGATACAGGACCAGCCCCCAAAGAGGACAAGAGGAAGTGTTGGCCAAGGGCCAGGTGGGAGGGCCCTCATCCCTGGAAGTCCCTCAGGGCAGGGGTTTGGAGCACCCTGGGGCAGTGGGAGGTGTCCCTGCCCATGGCAGGGGTGGCACTGGATGGGCTTTAAGATCCCTTCCCACCCAAACCAATCCAGGATTCCATGATCTGGCTGTTAGTCGTGTCTTAAAACCTGGAGGACACACAGAGGGACGTTGGGCATCAGGGGTGACACCGACCATTCCCAAGGGGATGCTCAGGCCCAGCAGTCCAGCCAAGCCTCTCCCTGCCTTGAATCCATTGGCATTTGAGTGTTTCAATCCCCAGCACGACCCAAACACTCCCGGAGTTTTGTGGGTGTTTAGGGCATGATGGCCCCGAGCTCAGTGACAGGGACATGTAGGGGGTGCTGCAGTACCAGTGATAAATTCCAGTTCACCCTTGGAGAACTGGAATTGAGGGTTTGGGTTCCAGCCCAGCCAGGGCAGGGCAATGCCATTGCTCTGGAAATCTCTACCCCTCCCAAGAGAACATGGTGGAAAGTTGAGAATATCCTTTGGATGTGATTGGTCTGCAAGTTTTGGTTAGGTTTTTTCCCCCCGTCTGATCAACTCTGTTCTGATGGACATTTGAAGGTTCTGTTGTTGTTGGGGTTTTTTGAGTTGGTTTTTTTTTTTTTTTTTTTTTTTTTTTTTTTTTTTCCTGTCATGGTTTATTCACTGAATTATTGATTCCTCATCAAAAATTCATCAGCTTTTTTGGCCCTAACCCATCACTTTCCAGCCAAGAAATGGTTTTTCTGCTTCATAAAAAACCCTTTTGCTTGGGTACAACTCACATTTTGTGAACTTGTCTTTTCTCCTGAATAACCCCCCAGCTGCAATACAAACAAAAATTCCTTCTGATAGATAATCTTTGTCCAGTCCCATTGGGAACATCAAGATTGCAGTGTCTGAACTCTTCTGTCAACTTTTTTGGGGCGAGTGGAGGGGGTGGATTTTTGGAACACCATTTCTCCTTCTTCCTGAGTGAGAACGTGGTGAAGGCACAGCTGGAGCAGGCAGAGCCTTTCCTCTGCTTGTCAGACACCAGAATATGAATCTGTCTCTTCAAAGCTTCTAGGGACTCCAGCTCTGGAAAAGCTGTGAATTCCCACCTGGCTTTCCCTACTTGTCCCTCCCAGAGAGAAAAGTGTCTCTATTCCCAATTTATAATTAAAGGAATTGGGAAATGGGGGAATTAAAGTAAAAGCATTGAATTAAAGTGGTGGACATGAAACATCCCCAGACACGGGCCTGGCTTTATCTCACGCTTTCCTTGGGGGATGGATCTCGATGATCTTTAGGTCCCTTCTAGGAATCCTTTCCAGGATTCCCTGGGAATGGGACTTGGGGTTCCTCTGGTCTCCTGCTCTGACCCTGCTGTGCTGTTACACCATGGGGTCAGAGGCGCAGTACTGCCTGCTGTGACCAGACTGTGAGCCCAGGACTAAAGCTGTGCCATAAACAGCCCGGTAAAGAGGGGACAGTTCCAGGAGCTGTATCCACCTAGTACACCTCTGACTGAAGAGACTTTTGGGCTTAATGATATTTTAAGATTTGTTTTGCTTCCAGCTTTACCAGAGCTTTGGTCTGGAGCTGCAAGATTTCAACTACTGGTTTGTTTAATGCTCCTTGAGACATTCCCTGGACTGAGAAATTGAGGTTCAATATTCCTGCATTCCTTAGACAAGAGCGTGAGCCTGCAGAGCTGGGAGCTGGCTGAGACCTGGGCTGGGCTTTCTGCTGCTTTTTGTCTTCCATCACAGGCCTTTGTCCCTCTGCTTCCCTTCACTCCGAGCCTTTCCCGAGGCCTCTCTGTTCCTGAGCTTTGTCTGACCCAAAGATACAAAGCCCCAGAAATGAAACGTTCAGAGCCTCAGACGGAGGTTTTGCTGCCCCCGGCTTTGAATCCAGCCTGGAAGGGGGAGGATGGAGCCAAAGCCAAGCATATTCAGCCCAGCCCAGAAGGGAAGGGTTTGCGCCGCCCTCATTAATGAGAGCCGTCCGCAGGGTCATTAGTGAGTCCCTAATTGTTTGATTACGGCGAGGTGGCTGCGCTACGGAAACAAGGCAGGAGGAAATCGGCCCCGGGGGCTCTGGGATTCAGCCAGGACGCCCCGGGGTGTTATTTGTGCGTTGTGTTCAGTGGGAGGTTTAAAAGCAGCCAGGTGGGAAGGTTGGATGCAGAAGCGGGGCTGGATCGAGCAGTGTGGAATCCATGTGTCCGAAAATGGGATAACACGGGACAGGATAAAGGGGAATAAAGGGGAATAGTGGGGGATGGAAGGAAAAGCTTCTTCCTCTCCTCCTTCGGGGTGTTGTGGATGTCTCCAGGGGGGGCACTGCAGCTCTGGTCGGGAACCCTTAGCTCTTGCTGGGATTGGAATCCCTCCTTTGGAAAACTTGTCCCTCCCTGCCCTCCCAGATCTGCCTCCTCTGAGAATTCCACCTCTGCTCAGCCTGGGTTCCTGGCTGTTCCCTCCATCCCTTCCGTTTTCCAGCTCTGGGATGGGCCAGGACCAGCAGAACTCCAATCCAGCCCCTGCCCAGATGTTTCTGGGTGAGGAGAGTCAGCATCACTGATTCCAGCTGATCGGTATCAGACGTCAGGAATAAAATAAACCCAAGCAAAAATCAGATTTTCAATCAGGCTGGATCACCAAGAACCATGAGCACTCACACTCTGTCACTAGTCTGGAGCAATAAACCTCGGATTCTCCCAAAGCGTGCAGGCCAAGTTAATTTGGATGTGGACAGGACCATTGTGAGGGGTCAGCTGGGCGTTAACAGCAGAATCAGGGTTTTGATTTGCTGCTCTACACGGGCTCCATTATCCCTTCGTACAAGAACTGAGTTTAATCACATCTGGCAGACCTGCTGCCTGTAATGTTTCCCAATATCCCATTACATTTTCAATTTACATGTATTACCTTTCCCTGGATAAGTTCCCTGCACTTCTGTCCGCGGAATTAAATGGCCATTATGAAAACAGAGCAGGACATTTCAGCGATCTGCATGTTTGATCTCACCCTGGGAGGCAATTAGTGCTAATAAGTCCTGTATTCAGTGTCTATCTCTGATTTGACTCAAAAATAGAGCAGCTAAAAGGCCTCAAGTGGGACGGCAATTCCAGAGGGTGATTCCCACAAAAGGGCCGATAAGGGAGAGCAGAGGAGCTGTGTCTGGTCAGGGAGATCAGAGCCAAATCCGCGGCTTTTAGACCAGAACGTGTCTGCAGTGACTCCCCAGGAAGGAAGGAGCAGCATCCCAAATCAGGGCTGGGTTAGGCTGAGCCTAAACACAGACACACCCGGGAGCCAGTGACGGTGCCGAGATAAAGAATTAAAGCAGGAGGTGTTTAAAGCAGGTGTTAAAGGGTCAGCAGAAGGGGAGGGAGCACATTCCAGAGCAGGTTTAGGAGGAGATCAGGGTTTGATGCCATAATCTCCGTTGATCAGGGCATTTCTAACCTGCTCCTCCCTGTCAGAGAAGGGAAAGAGGAGAGAGCCATTGCAGTAAATAATCACAGCCATTAATTACCTGCAGCTGTGCCTGAGGGTCCCTCAATCCCCTCCAGCACTTCCCAGATCCCTCTGCAGGAAGACACACTGCCTGGAGAATGGACATTCCAGGACGTGTTTTACAGGCAGGATCAGCGTCTGGGGTTTCCCAGCTGAGGCATTCCCAGCCTGAAGCTTAGGAAAAGGGCAGTGATCCAACAGGAACATCCAGAGGCAGCTGCAAGGAAACCCCAGGAGAGGGATGAGGCAGGACAAGAGTGCTGAGCAGGGAGAGGGAGGGAAAATGCAGGAGATGGAGCTGGAGCTGGAGCAGGTCCATGGGGCTGAAACCAGGAATGTGCCCAGCATGTCCCATATGGGAGCTGCTGGCTTGGCAATGGACACTGAGGTGCTGAGGCATGGACATGGGAAGGGGGATGCGGAAGGACAGGAGCCATCTCTGTCAGCTGCAAGGCAGCCACAAGAAATTCCAGCTTTTTACAAGGACGTGCAACGACAGGACAAGGGGTGCTCGTTTTAAACTGAGGGAGGGAGGATTTGGATTTGATTTAAGGGAAAAGATTTTCCTGTCAGGGGAGTGAGGCCCTGGCACAGAGCAGCTGTGACTGCCCCATCCCTGGAGGGGTCCCAGGCCAGGTTGGACAGGGTTTGGAGCACCCTGGGATAGTGGAAGGTGTCCCTGATCATTGCAGGGGGTGGGAACTGGAAGGTCTTCAAGTTCCTTTCCCACCCAAAGCATTCCCTGATTCCATGGCCTGTGACCTCAGTGAGGAAGGTTCTGCTCAGGACCCGTGCCTTGGATTTAAGAGATGAAAATATTCCCACATTTTTATGAATAAACACATCTGTCCCAGTGGTTTATTCCTCACCTGCAGCTTTTATAAACTTTGCAGCTCCTGAATGCATTGTGACCGCAGGGCCAGGAGTAATAAAGGCCTTATTTAATGCAAATATGGGCAGCAAGGAGAACAGCAATAACGAGGAAGAAAAATCAAAGGAATGGGTGACTATTCCACAGTGCAACATTGCCTTAAGCTCCCTGCAGGATCTGGTGAGATTTAGTGTTTGGGAGAGCAAGAAATGAGAGACAGAATGTGGCTGTGCCTGGAGTTTTATTTCCAAATGCAGGAATTGGAGCCCAGAGCTGTAAAAGCCCAGAGAAGCTGGTTTAGGGTTTCAGGTCCTCAAGGAGCAGGAGAGGTGGATATGGAGTAAGGACATCTTCCAGGACTGCTTTTGAGGGTGTTCACTGGCTTTTGTAGCAATTCCTCCAGGAAACCCTGAGATCCATTTCTAACCTGCTGTAAAATCCCCAAGCTTTGGCTTTGGGAGCATTTTAAACAGAATTAGAAATCATTTGACCAGAGGGAAGTTCTAAGGTGACAGAAGGAGTTGAGAGGGAACAGAGCTTCATGGAACAGTAACAGCAAATTCAGAACAAGGAAAAGGAGCAGATAAAAGGGGGATACTCAAGGGATACTCTGGGGATATTGGAGGCAGTGAGCTCCCTCTTCACTTCTCCTACAAACACCAGCACTCCCCTCCTCTCAGGACAGGCTCCCGTCTCCTCTCCAGCCTGTCAGTGCCTCACAAACGGCTGCAGGAATGTGGGATTTGTCAATTCTGGGGCTGCAGATAAAAGTTAAAGGCAGCACAGGGAGAATTTTCCTGGGCCAGTGGAAATCACCCCCCCTTCCCTTTCTGTGGAGGGTGAGGGAATTCTTCTGGAAGCAAGAGAAAGCCAAGGGATGATAACAGACCCAGAGCCTTGGGGACAAAGGTGTGCAGCTTCCTCCAGTAACAGACCTGGATCATGGAATCCCAGACTGGGTTGGGATGGAAGAGATCTTAGAGCCACCCCTGCCATGGGCAGGGACACCTCCCACTGTCCCAGGCTGCTCCAAGCCCCAGTGTCCAGCCTGGCCTGGGATACTTGCAGGGACCCAGGGGCAGCCACAGCTGCTCTGGGCACCCTGTGCCAGGGCCTCCCCACCCTCACAGGGAACAATTCCTTCCCAATATCCCATCTATCCCTGCCTTGGGCAGTGGGAAGCCATTCCCTGTGTCCTGGTGCTCCATTCCTTGCAAATATCTCTCTCCGTGTTCCTTGTATGCTCCCTTTGGCCTCAGGTTCCTGTGGAGAACTGTCTCCAACCCCCATGGCCCCAGGGAGGTTTCCAGGAAGGGATCTTTGTGCAGCCTCCCAAAGCTGCTCCTTGCTCACTCCAGGAATTCTGTGCAGGCAAAATCAGAGCTCTCCCAACTCCTCCTTTCTCAAAATCCTTCCCCTGTCCCCAGTGGAATCACTTGTCAGGAATCATTGCCCAGCAGAGCCATCATTGCCTCGGAGCAGTTTCTGTCCAGTGTTGGAGTGAAGTCTCCCATGTTCCCATCCCTCTGTGTTTGGTACCACGCCAGGCACAGCTGGCTCAGAGACCCCGAGCCCTTGATCCCAAAAGTAACGAGCAGCTGGAGTACAACAGCACAGCTCCCAGGCACGAGCTGCTTTTCCAGGAAAACTCTCTGGAAGCCCAGCGGCTGTGAGCACACCCTGTCTGCCCTGAGCTGCTCCAGCCCCGCGCTGCTATCGATCCCAAGCCTTTGCTCCATTGGATTTCTCTCCAGGCACAGGAGGAATGAGATTCTCTATCAAAACGGCAGAGCCCGGCAGCAATCATACGGTATCTGGGCAAAGATCTCTCTCCTTTGTTGTGCAGGCAGCAAACAAAGCTGGGAATCTTTTGTGCTTATTTAAAGACAAAAATGCTGCATTTGTTTGGGAAATTGTGGCCCTGATTTCCATCGTGTCCCTGGATTGTTCCCATTGAGGGGACAAAGCTGCACTCCTGTCACAGAGGTGACAGCGGGGAGGGCAGCTCCTCTTCTGGCCTGGCTCTTTTCCCAAAGCTTCAGCCCCGAGGTTCCCAGCCACTCGCTAGTTTCACACCATGGGTGCACTCCCAGAAATTCCACACACTGAAAAACTGAGGCCCAGGCGAGTGAAGGGTGAGGCCCTTGCCCAGCAGGGGTGTGGAAACTCCAGCTCATCCTGAGCCTCCTCTGGAAGGGTTTGGAACAGGGATGGAGGAGCTGGGGACAGTTCTGCTCCAGAACAGGGAAGGAGGAAATCACCAGTGTGGGACATTGAGGGACATGGGCAGGAAATGTGCAGGTCCAGCCTGGAATAACAGCCTGAAATGTGATCCTGGGGAGAAGGGGAGGCAGGAAGGAAGGAAGGCAGGAAGGAAGGAAGGCAGGAAGGCAGGCAGGCAGGAAGGAAGGCAGGAAGGCAGGAAGGCAGGAAGGCAGGAAGGGAGGAAGGGAGGGAGGGAGGGAGGGAGGGAGGGAGGGAGGAAGGAAGGAAGGAAGGAAGGAAGGAAGGAAGGAAGGAAGGAAGGAAGGAAGGAAGGAAGGAAGGAAGGAAGGAAGGAAGGAAGGAAGGAAGGAAGGAAGGAAGGAAGGAAGGAAGGAAGGAAGGAAGGAAGGAAGGAAGGAAGGAAGGAAGGAAGGAAGGAAGGAAGGAAGGAAGGAAGGAAGGAAGGAAGGAAGGAAGGAAGGAAGGAAGGGAGGGAGGGAGGGAGGGAGGGAGGGAGGGAGGGAGGGAGGGAGGGAGGAAGGAAGGAAGGAAGGAAGGAAGGAAGGAAGGAAGGAAGGAAGGAAGGAAGGAAGGAAGGAAGGAAGGAAGGAAGGAAGGAAGGAAGGAAGGAAGGAAGGGAGGGAGGGAGGGAGGGAGGGAGGGGCTGGGTGTGTCTGCCTGGTTCTCCTAGGCAGAATTTTTTGGAGCAATTTTTTCAGCTCCAACATTCCCTCCAGCAAAAGGAATGGCAGCTCAGGGAATCAGGGAGTGCTTTCATCTCTGGAAAGTGAACTCAAATGATTGCAGCAGCCACAGCCTCCCAGTTGCACTGATGGATACAAGTCTAAAGTCTGGCTTGGAAAGGAGATTTCAGTCGAAATTCCAGTGGAATGAGGAGCAGAGATCCTGGGCTCCCTTTCCATCCTTGAGCTGCCAGGCTCAATCTATGGCTGTGGCTCATCCTCTCAGTTTGTCTTTCCCAAAATGGAGGCTCCTTTTTCCCCCACTAATGAAGACCTTTCAAGAGGAAACATAATTCCCCATGCAACCTTTTCCCGATGAAAGCATTCCCACTGAAATCTGGGACAACAAAGGTTTCCTTTCTCACCCAGTCAGAGGAGGAAATTCCAAACCCCTCAGATTCTGCAATTTGTTTTTTGCTGCACTTTTCCCACTGCCAGATATCAAAAATCCCTTGCTGTCCACTGAAGTGTCAAATCCCCTTTTCCTACACAGAAAAATCACCCAAAATGACATTTTAAGGCCACGGGCTTTGGTGGGAGCCCTGTGAGTTCTCCCTGAGTTCTTTCTCAATGAGTGTGGCTCAAGAGAATTTGGCTTCTTCCCACCAGAGCCTAGGAAAGGCTTTTAATGTCCCAAAAGGGGAGGTGACAACAGGAGGAGTCAGGAAAGCACCATCCTCTGTTCCAGGCAGGTAGAATGAGCTCCATTCACCACCTGGGTATGAGGAGAATCCCCCAACTCCAGGTCACTGAGCTGGGCAGAACCACTGGGGGAGAAGAGGGATGTGAAGAGGATAAATCCTAAAAGCCTGGATTTCTGTCTCCTGACAGTGATCATTGCAAACCTCTGTAGCCAGGGCTTTGCTGTGAGGGTGGAATTGTGCAATGAGGTTCTTTGGGTTTGTTGTTATTATTTAAAGTGTCCCCTATTCCCTGTCTGGCTTTTTGCCATCAGAAGGAGGCTGAGCTCGCCAGGATCAGGTGAATTTCCTCTTCTTTGAGGGAAGGAAAAATTAATTCCCTGTGTGCCAGATTTACAGGAGAGTGGCCTGATTAGAAGGAAAAACAGGAAACAAAAGATGTTATGGAATCCCAGACTGGGCTGGGTTGGGAGAGACCTCAAAACCCACCCAGTGCACCCCTGCCATGGCAGGGACACCTCCCACTGTCCCAGGCTGCTCCAAGCCCCATCCAGCCTGGCCTTGGACACTGCCAGGGATCCAGGGGCAGCCACAGCTGCTCTGGGTACCCTGTGCCAGGGCCTCCCCACCCTCACAGTGAACAATTCCTGCCCAATCTCCCATCCAGCCCTGCCCTGGGCAGTGGGAAGCCATTCCCTGTGTTCTGTCCCTCCATCCCTTGTCTCCAGTCCCTCTCCAGCTCTCCTGGAGCCCCTTTAGGCCCTTGAAGAGGCTCTGGGTCTCTTTTGGATCCTTCTCCTCTCCAGGTGAGCACCCCCAGCTCTCCTGGGCTCTCAGGTTTGATGTCAGGTTTTGGCTTCATGTCCTGTTCCTGTTGCCAGGGGATATTGAGCAGAAACAAGAAAACATCCTAGATATTGCCACGGCAGGTGGATTTTCCCCAGTCCTGCTCAGGATCCCTGGGGATGTATCCAAGGGCTGCACAGAGGGAGCTGCCGTTGTAAATGTCCCAGGCAGGAGAGATTCCCATTCCCCAGCTCGGCTGCTCCTCAGGAAAGGCTTCGTCTCCGTGGCAATGCTCTTTGGAAAATGCAAAGTGCTGTGGAGCAGGGATGTCTCCCAGGCAATGCCCTTTGGAGAGAAAAGCTTGGGAACAAAGAAGTTCAGAGCATGGAGGGGTGGGCAAGGCTCACCCTGAGCCCGGGGCAACATCAGTGTTACCAGAGTTCCCTGGGCCCCTCGGCCCTGCTTGGCTCCTCCAGGGCAGGAAAAACCTGACCTGGAGATCCTGAATGTCCGTGACACCTGTGGGAAACCCAAACCCCCAGGTGGGAGGTGTAAATGCACTGGAAATGGGAGCCAGAGGGAGCAGGGCACAAAGCAGGGATGGGAATTCCCAGGAATTCCCAGTGAAGGTTCCCTGCCCATGGCAGGGGGTGGAAGTGAGATGGTCCTGAAGGTCCCTTCTCATCAAAGCCATTCCATGGATCTGTGACTCCATTCTTTGCTTCTACTGCTCCCCAGCACTACCAAGGCCACCCCTGACTGTGTCCCCACATGTTGCATCCACATCCCTCCAGGGATGGGACTCCACCCCTGCCCTGGGCAGCCCCTGCCAAGGCCTGACCACCCTTTCCAGGAGGAAATTTTCCCAATATCTAACCTGAGCCTCCCCTGGCCCAGCCTGAGGCTGTTCCCTCTCCTGTCCCTGTTCCCTGGGAGCAGAACCTGACCCCCCCCGGCTGTCCCCTCCTGTCAGGGAGTTGTGCAGAGCCACAAGGTCCCCCCTGAGCCTCCTTTTCTCCAGGCTGAGCCCCTTTCCCGGCTCCCTCAGCCTCTCCTGGGGCTCCAGCCCATTCCCAGCTCTGTTCCCTTCCCTGGACACGCTCCATCCCCTCCGTGTTTTGTTTGTCCTGAGAGGCCCAAACTGAACCCAGGATCTGAGGTGGGGCCTCACCATTGAACTTTGCCTCTTTTCATTCTTCAGCATCACTGAAATTCCTAGAAACCTCATCCTGAAGAGGCACAGAGTTGGAAATGAAGGATTTGGTCCTGCTGGTCAGGCAGGTCCCCCAGCAGGAATCCTGGAGCCTTCTGTTCCCCACTGGATTCCCTCAGAATGATCCTGATTCTCTGTTATTGATGTTTTGCTTTGCCCTAACCCAAAATTCAGGTGGAATTTGGGTTTCCTGGGAATGCCCTTTTCACCCTAAAAGAATATTTCAATAATTTTCCTGTTTGGAATTCAAAGAAAGACTCCAAAATCTCAATTTTTTTGTCACTGAGGAAGAAAAACTTGAACAAGTCAAAACATTGGGTGTTCAAGCTGTTTATTTCCATTTGACCTTTAAAACCCATTTGTGGTGTAAACTCAGTGACATCCCTGAGCTCCAAGTTATTCCAAACAAAAAACATTTTGTTGGAAATGACAAAATGAGCTTTCAGCAATTTCTCCACATTTTTCTTTCTCCAGCAGGAGATTCATCAAATTGATCCTTTCCCTGGGGTATTTTTGGCTTCAACAAATTGGCATTGCCTGGAAAAGGGAGATTTTGTTAGTGGGAAAGCTGCACCAGGGTTTTAGGAACAGCCCCGTTGGGCAGTAGAATGGAAAGGGCAGGGCTGGAGGGGTTGGGAGTGTGGCCTCTGCTGTGTCCCCTCCATGGGGCTGGTGATGCCAATTCAATGTTATCTCTTATCAGCAGGTCACTGATGACCCCATCCCTCCCTGGCTG
Organism: Zosterops lateralis; assembly: GCF_965231275.1. Taxonomy (NCBI): domain Eukaryota; kingdom Metazoa; phylum Chordata; class Aves; order Passeriformes; family Zosteropidae; genus Zosterops; species Zosterops lateralis. Next base: position 594,578 of record NC_139784.1, read on the forward strand.
CTGGGGGGTCCCTGGAGTGCCCTTGCCCTGATCCCTGTGCTGGAATAAAGCCCTGCTGCCAAATTCCCTGCTCAGTCCTGGCCCTGCAGCTCTATCATCAATCAGGAAGTTTTTATAAAACATGAGTGGAATCCTAATTCCCACCCTGCAGTGATTCCAATCTCTATGCTGGTTTTCTCCCATTTTTGTCTGGGAGTTCCTGGTTCTGCTTTGGGGCTTTTGGGGCTCTCAGCCTGGGCAGATTTGCTGGAGGAGGTCCCAGAGAACCCACACAGGTTAAGGGGTTACTCACAGAAAAGCAGCATCAGAGCTGCCATTCCCATTCCACTTTTGAGGCTGAATTTTCATGGAATTATTCCAGACTGGGTTGGCTAGGAAGGGACCTTAAGGACCCTCTCATTCCCATCCCTTGTCATGGGCAGGGGCACCTCCCACCAGACCCGGTTCTCATTTTCTAAATCTGGAGATTTCTGTTTTGTCTGAAGCAGCTCTTGCTGACACCACATTTTGGGTCTCTCTGCTCTGTCCTTGTCTCTTCCCAGTTCTGTTTTCCCTGGCTGGTTCCAGACTCCACATGTGTGCCTGGATTTTGGTACTACAGGGAATTTTATATTATTTTCCTGTGTTTAATTCACCACCCCAGTTCCTGGCACACTCCCAAACCATTTGCAGGAGCTGCTGCTCTGGGATTTAAGGCAGAGTGTGGGGGTTTGGGGCAGGGAGAGGGGGAGAGCAGCTCATTCCCTGGGAAAACCGTTGGATCTGACCTGATCTGATCCCTGTGGGGAGGGATCCTGCTCCCAAAGCCAGGGACATCCCTGGGATGCAGCACAGCAAACCGCGATGGGCAGATCAGGGAAGGAGCAGGGAAGGGCCGAGGGCAGGCAGGGATTTATTTGTGGCAGTAATGAGGGAGCTCTGGCTCCAGCCCTGGAAATCCTGAAATCCAGCTTGACAAATGTGCCCAGAGCCCTTCCAGGCCTTTGCTTTATTGCTGCTTTCAGTTATTTGGGAAAAATCATCAACATCTGCCGTTTCCCTCCTGCTTTATTCCAGATACTTGTTGGTTCCCAGCCCATCCACACGGATTTGCACCCCTAAACACATTCAGGTGGAGAAATACACAGGAATAAATGGACTTGGTGCAGGATTTGGAGCAGACTGAGAACCAGTGCAGTCTCACAGCCCTTTATCTCAATTTCCTTTGCAGTGCTCAGTAATCCAGCAGGTCCAGGTTGTGCAGAGGCCGAGGGGCAGGGATTTACTGTGCAATTGTCCCAGTTGGGAGCAGAGGAAAGCCCAGCTCAGAGCAATGCCCTGGCAGGTTTAGGTTGTGCAGCAATGGATAATTTGGAGTGAGGATGCTCAACCTTCATCACACAAACCCTGCCTGTGTCACACCCACCCCCCTGGAGTAGCAGAACATCCCCCATGAGCTGCTGGCCATCCTCCCCCTGCCTCGTCCCAGGGCTCGATGGGTTTTGCTCCTCCCTGGTTCATTCTCTGACTGGGAGCACAATGCTCTGACAACAAACCCAGCCCCCAGACAGGGAGGAGCCCGTTCTGGGATGGAATGGATGTGTCAGGTCTCAGCTGGAAATGTGTGAGGGGGACTTGGGAGCCTCTGGAATACCTGTGATCAGCCTGGGGGGGGGAGGATCCTGATGCTCAGGAGAGGATGCTGTGCTGCCAGGAGCCAGGCTGCCCAAGGTCCCTGTCCCCAGGACTGTCCCACACTGTCCCAGCACCAGCAGGAACTTCCTGGGCAGAGCTGGCCAGAGTCACCCCAGAACAAAGCCCAGCCCCTGACAGCCCCACGGTTCTGGGAGGACTCCATGGCCACAGGGCTGAAGGAAGGAACTGGACCTCATAAAATGCCCCGAGGGGAGCAACACATCCCTGCCAGTGCTGCAGCTCTGCAGGTGTGTGAACCACTGGCAGATGCTGAAACAGCTCCTGTCTCCCTCCCTGCCAGTGCTGGATGCCAACAAAAGGCAGGACCCTGGATTCTGCCTATGAAAGCCTCCGAGAGCTCAGCTCCCTGCTCAGCCAGGCAGGGAAAGTGAAGTACAAAGTCCCACTGCAAGGCTTTGATGACTCCCACACTCCCCCAAAGCAGAGCCCAGCTCTGGGAGAATTCTCAGGGAGTTCATTCCCTGCTCTCCATCTGTCCTTGCCAACAATTATAAGTTTCCCATTCAAGCTGGGAATCAGTGCCAGTGATTTAAGGGAGATGTTGTCATCAGGATCCTTCTGAGGGCTGAAAAATGGCATGGGCAGCGTTTAGAGAGAGGGAGGAGAATCCATCAGGGGAACTTTACCTCCTCTTGCTTTCCCTTGGCTTCCAGGAGCTGGGCTGTGCTTGGCAGGGAGATGTTGTGGAGCCAAGGTGACCAATTTTCCCTGTTTGTCATCCTCTGGCTCTGCCAGCTCCCCGGGAGAGTCAGAGGGTCAGGTTTGCAGCTCAGCACAGCCTCGGCATCCTGGATTCCCACCGTGGTTTCCATCCCAGGCACTGCCCACCTGTGCAAACCAGGGGGAATTCAGTCCATCTGCCCTTTTCCATCACTCACCCCCAGGCACTACTTGAGGGGCATCATTAGCCTTGCAGGGGTTTTGTTGGGGTTTTGCTCCCTGGCATGACTGCAGGGATTCGTCACCCCTTGGACCTGCATGCCTGTCCCACTTCCATCCTTCTATTCCAGCCCCCAAAATTTCCTTTTTCTGTGCTTCTGTCGTGTTTTCCTGCAGTCAGCACAAATCTGCAGCTACTTCCAGTCCATTTGAAATTCCACTGGTATTTTGGGGCACATAAATGATCCGCCTTCGGAATTTCCCTTGGCTCTGGAGTGGAGATGTGCAAACGGAATGCCAGGGAAAATCAAGAATGTCACATCTGATTTATCAGAAAACCTAACACAGCCCCTTCAGCCTGGATTGGGCTGGGAATATCCAGCAGCACCAGGGCCAGCAGCAAGAGCTAAAGGGATCCTTCACTCCCTCACCCCAAAATATTTTAATTCTTCTCTTTAAGCTAGAAGACATCAGTGACTGCCAGGCGGTTTTGTGTTCAGGGGGCCTGGGTTTGGTGCACATGGAGAAGAAAGGGACCAGGAGGGTTCTCCAGGGCACCTGAGATGTGAAGTGCTGCCCAGGCTGGTGCATTTCTGACATTGCAGTGCCACAGGGCAAGATCCAAAGCTGCTGGAAGTGTCCAAAGGAGAAACATAAGGATGGGGAAGGGTCTGGAAGGACCACACGAGGAGCAGCTGAGGCCACTGGGACTGTTCAGCTGGAGCAGAGGAGGCTGAGGGCAGAGCTCAGCAGGGCTGCAGCTCCTCCCCAGGGGCAGCTCCAATCTCTGCTTCCTGTGACAGGGACGGGACCCCAGGAATGGCTGGAGCTGTTCCAGCAGGATTTGGGATGGAACGCAGGGAAACATTCTTCCCCCAGAGGATGCTGGGCACTGCCCAGGCTCCCCAGGGAATGGTCCCAGCCCGAGGCTGCCAGAGCTCCAGGAGTGTTTGAACAGCACTGCCAGGGATGGCCAGGGTGGGATTGTTGGTGTGTCTGTGCAGGGCCACGGGTGGGACTGGGTGATCCTGTGGGGCCCTTCAGCTCAGGATATTCCAGGATTCCATGAGTCCAAGAAACAAATAAGCACCATTAGTGAGGAATTATTTGCTAAAAGCCTCTCTAAAGATCCAGGAGCTGCTCAGCCCCTGCAGGGATTGCTGCCAGCCCTGCCTCAGTTTCCCGGTTAATTTAGTGGGAAAATGGAAGCTGATGCAGATGGGAGCCAGGGGGGTCATTAGTAAAGCTCAGCCAGGAGTGATCTGAACATCAGACCCAGGGCATGAGTTATTTATCCACGTTAACATTTCCAGCACAATGAGGAAAATGACCTGGAAATACCTTGGTCGATCCTGGGCTCTGCCCAGCACCTCCCAGGATCTTTCCTTCCCTTCCACAAGAGCAGTGGATGTTTTGGCTGGCTGAGGGATTTTGCAGGATGTGACCTGTGCTCTGGGAGAGCACCATGACTGAACACTGGGATAAGATTTATTAGAGCTGGAAAGAAAACCAAATTGACAACTTTTTGCAATCCTCTCCAAAATGGCACTGAAATTCTTTTAGTGCAGGGAAGGCTGGATGCAAAATGTAATGAAAAAGTCAGAAAATGTTTGGAGGGATGCTCAGGAATGGTTTAAGCTGCCACACAGTCCCCCAAGCAAGTCCAAGTTTGGTTGGATTTACAGGAAAACTCCAACATTAGAGGATGAAAATAAATTTTCACATCTTCCCCAGCCTTATTTCTGCCCTTACAAGCGTAGCAGTCTCCAGATTTCTGTGTCTGGCCCTTCAGTGGAGTCACATCCATATTTCCAAGGATTTGGGAATCTGGCGAGCCCACACAATGAGAGAGGAAAATAACAGCAGATGAGCACGAACACTGGGAGCTCCCAGTGCCCAGGTCAAGAGTTCCACTTTAATGGAAATATTTGTTCAGCAACACTGGTTTGGATCAACAAATTAAGTGATTTTTATTATCTTTTCTTTTCCCCACGAACGCTTCTTTCCAAGGGAAGAGGTTTAATATGCAGAGCCAGTCGGAATCTGCTTTGCTGGGTTTACTTGTCATAAATTGGAATCAGTGCAAAAATCTGCACTATCAGTTACAGATTGGGGCCTTCTAGAGAGAATGATGAGGAGCAAACTCCCAGCTGGAGCTGGGCTGGGAATGTGCTGGGACTGTGCTGGGAATGTGCTGGGAATTGTTGGGGGCTGGATGCTGCTGCTCAGAGCAAATCTCGGTGTTGGTGGCAGGATGGGCTCAGCAGAGGGGGAGCCGTGCCCAGCCCCTGGGCAGCTTTGGCACCTCTAAACTGCACCCAGGACAGCCCCAGGCTGGTCAGAGGGAAGCCAGAGCAGCCCCAGCTCCTGCAATCCCTCAGCACCTGTGGGAAGGGCCCCGTGCTGCAGGTGGGGCTGGATGTGGGACACAGCTGGGGCTGAGTGAGGGCTTTGGGGGGATGTATTGTGGGATGGAGCAGAACACATTGGGGAGGGGCTGTGGGTTCTCCTCATTACCCTCTGGATGTGCTGCCCCGATTTTGGAAATTTGGCCTAGTGGTTAAAAATTCAAAGCTTGACCTGGAACAGGACCCAGGGAATGGCTGGAGATGGGACAGGGCAGGGTCACGTTGGATACTGGAAAAGCTCCATTCCCCAGAGGGTGCTGGGCACTGACCAGGCTCCCCAGGGAATGGTCCCAGCCCGAGGCTGCCAGAACTCCAGGAGTGTTTGGACAGCACTGCCAGGGATGCCCAGGGTGGGATTTTTGGGGGGTGCAGGGACAGGGGTGGGATGATCCTGGGGGTCCTTTCCTGCTCAGGATATTCCAGGGTTGGCAAAGCCCAGCAGGTCCCAGGAGCATCAGCCCAGGGTGGGCTGTGCTGGGACAGCCGCTGCCCTCCCCTCCTGCTCTGCTGAGATCACCAGAGCACTTCAACCCACTTTAACACCTGCACTCCGTGGGCCCAAAGTCCTTTTCCAACCCAAACCTCTCAATGATCTCCCAGAACTCTCCTGAGTTCCCCCAGCTGCCACTCAGGGGGATTTGCTGGGCCAAGGAATGGGAGCAAAGCAGCAATTTGGCTCTGCTGCCCCAATTCCAGGTGCTCTGGGAGCCTTTATTCCCTGTTCAGTGCCAGAACCACCAATTCCAGGTGCTCTGGGAGCCTTTATTCCCTGTTCAGTGCCAGAATCACCAATTCCAGGTGCTCTGGGAGCCTTTATTCCCTGTTCAGTGCCAGAACCACCAATTCCAGGTGCTCTGGGAGCCTTTATTCCTTGTTCAGTGCCAGAATCACCAATTCCAGGTGCTCTGGGAGCCTTTATTCCCTGTTCAGTGCCAGAATCACCAATTCCAGGTGCTCTGGGAGCCTTTATTCCCTGTTCAGTGCCAGAATCACCAATTCCAGGTGCTCTGGGAGCCTTTATTCCCTGCTCAATCCCAGGGGAAGCACAGGGAGCAGAGCGAGGCCTCCCCTGGCACAGCCCAGCTGGAGGGGACAGGAGCTGTGTCCTGAGCAGTGCCCAGGACAGGGACCTGATTCCCTGTGGAAAAACCCTCTGCAGGCCCTCCTGCAGCTGCACTAAAGGACAGGGATGACCTTTCCAAGAGCAGTTGGGATTGCAGTAATTGGGCAACAACAGAAACAGCAAATCCAATCCAAAGGATCTTTTTTTTTTTTCCTTTTACGATTCTGTTATGGTTTAGTGGAAAAAAAAAAAAAAAAAACATTCAAGAAGACAGGTTTGTTTATCCAGTGAGGGAAGAAGAAAATCTTCATAGAATCCAACCCAGGAGCAGCTTTGGGAACATCAGGTTCCCAAAGAATCCAGCCCATGAGCAGCTCTGGAATCCAAGCAGTCTCCTGCTGTTCCAGGCAGGATTTGCTCTCTAATCCCAGTCCAGATCCACTTTTTAAAGCTGAGTTTCACCCAAGGCTTGAGGAGTTTTGTAGCTTCCCAGAAACCACTGGCACAGCAATAAAAATCACCTGCTTGTATTGAGAGTTGTATTTTTAGCCTATGATTGAAATGTTCTGCTCCAGCAGCCACTCCTGCAGGGAGGGAGGGGTTGTACCCTCACCACTAAAGCTGAAGAATGAAATCCAGGGAAAATCCTTGCTCAGGGTATTTCTCCACTCAAAACTCCTGTGGAAGGACTGGAAGGACAAAAAATATTTTGTGCTTTGTTTTTTAGATAAAAATTGAGGGAAGTGTTTACTTGCCCCCAAAATGGTCTGATTTTCCTCATGGAAGCAAAGCTACAGAATTTCTTTTACACATGAACCTCCCATTTCTCCTTTCTGTTTTTTTTAAGACTTTTATTTCCAAAATTGGATTTCAGCCAAAAAATATTGGTCCTCAATTACTGAAAATCAATTTATTCTCTTTCTGAGCAGTTGGCTTAATCCAGTGCAGAAAAGTCTATTAATGAACTCTCTCCCAGATGAAAACAGAAGCAAGGCTTTGCATTTCATCAGCTCTTAGGAGAAGCCGAGCAAGTTAAGCAGGGCCAGCAATATTTTAATTAAGCCTTGCTAAGATTGTCTCCTGCTACAAGAGCCCCTTTTAATTACATTTGTTAAAATATCCCACAGTGGATTAAATCCCTGCTCAAAGGGGTTTCTCCATGGTGGGAATGCCAGGAAATGCCTGTGTTTCCCTTGGCACTGCAGCCCCAGGTGAGTCCTGACTCCAAACTGGGAGTGCCTGAGGGGCAGTGCCAGGGCTGGGCACAGCCCTTGGGAGCAGCTTGAGTTCATTCCACTAGCTCTGAGGCCTGCCCTGGGCTGTCCAGCAGGGAATTCTGCTGGTGGCCCTGGATAAAATCCACCTGGGAGATTTATGAGAGGGGCAACATCCGTCCTGTCCCAGCTCTCTCCTTCCCAGCGGGACAACCATCATTCCCAGGATCCCTATCCCGGGATGTGCCAGCAATGGGAGCCCTGCAGAGATCACACAAAGTCTGGGAAAGCATCTCCTTCATTTAGGGGATGGCCTCACAGGCTGTGGCACAGGAGCACCTTTGGACCAGGAAAAACATGGGGAATGTGTCCAAAACTTCCCCACACGACCCAAGTTCCTCAAGTTTGAATCCCAAGGTGTTCAGCAGCTGTTGTCAGGCTCTGTCTGGACACACAGCACTGACTCACGATTCCAAGGCACCAGAAGCTGGAACAGTCTGATCTGGGGGTTTTTAAGCCACTGCTGAGGCTGTTTCAGAGTAATTCTGTGGCCTGCATTTGTAGGAGGCGGCTGCACTGCTGAGAGGGGAGATGGGGCTCACACTGAACCTTACAGCAGGGTCTGTGCCTGAAGGGGCTGGAAATCTGACCCTGGGACCCTGTTGTCAGGAGCTTGTGGGCCAGGAATTTCCTCTAAGCAAAGGAAATATTGTGAGGGACATAAGAGTAGGGAAAATGTTGCCTGATTGCTTCCCAAATCAATGGATCAGGGAAGCCCACGGAACAGGCAGCGCTCTCTCATTCAGAAACCAGCACAATTTAATTAACTCTGAATAGCACATGGAATGGGGAATACTGAACCCACTGATGGATGGGCTGAATCCTCCAGGGAGGGTTGGATTGGAAGCTCTGTCTGATTCCCCTCTCCAGCAAAAATTAAGGAAGAGATCCTTTCTAAACCCTGTTCCCCTCAGGGCTGGAGGCTCTCAGGTTCGTTTCCAAACAAGGGTTTCCATTCAGGAGTTAGTTGGTCCCTGGTCTGTTACCTCGGGGGGAGGCAAGTGCGACCTGGTTCAGAGTGAGACCACGGCAAACTTACAAACTGGCCAGACAAATCACACGTGATGCTAATGTGGTGAATGGTGAAATGCGTTTATTTCCTGTAGGCACCCACTTAAGTAACTGCGGTTTGCCTACGTCATAACAGGGTGACGTCATGGAGAGAAAGAGGCCCTGCCTCCTCGTACAGCCCGAGATCTTCCGAGCGGCTTCGGCTAACTACATTTCCCCCCTCTCCATGAATGGCTAAACTTGTAACTTGTAGACACAATGATAAACAACATAAGCAACTTGTTAGTAAAACACGCAAGTGAATCAAAATTGTTAGTAGGCAAATGTTAACTTTGCTGTCTTTTTAGGCTAACTGTTTATGTTGCAAAAGCATAATATCAGTTCGACTTAAACGGGCTTTAATAAACTGGGTTAATCTGTTAAGCAAGCAGGGTCCAAACATAAGGGCAAGTATTATAGTGATGACTGGCCCTATTAGAGTGGAGACTATGGGGGTGATCCAGGGGTGTTGGTTGAAAAGGGAATTAAATCAGTTTTGTTGCTGAAACTCTTGGCTACGGCATCTGAGTTTATCTTTGAGCTCGGCCATAGACTGCCAGATGGGGCCAGAGTGGTTTACATAGGTGCAGCACTCCTCATTTAAGGCAGCACACAGTCCACCTTGCTGCATTAGCAAGAGCTCTAACCCTCGCCTGTTTTGCAGAACCATTTCTGATAAAGAAAACAAGGATTCTTCAAGCCTTAGTATGTTTTTATGGATTTTGAGAAGATCTTCATCTATTGTTCGCTGCAGCTGTAACAAGTTCTGCTTTTGCGTGACTAGCGAGGAAATGCCGGTAGCCGCACCTGTTCCTCCTAAGGTCAGGAGCACTGCTAAGCTAGCAGCGGTCACTAGTTCTCTTTTTGCCAGATGTAGCTCTGTTCCGAAGTGGAGCATTACTTCATCATCAGTGTGGTAAAGGATCCTGGGGATGACAATGCCTTGAACACAGAAATCGTTAGATACATTGAAATGCTTAATGGAAACACAGGGGGTGATACCAGTAGTGTGACAAGCCCATATACTCCCTGGTGCCGGAATGGCCCATTTTTGCTGTTTATTCAGAGAGACAGAGGTGTTGCAGAGCTGTTTATTTTGGGCAGCGAGGGATTGACTGCCTATACAAATACTGTACCCTGAAACCATTCCTAGGGTGATTCCTTTGCGGGGGGTATCCCACTTGCATTGTTTGGGGCTGAGTTCTTTGGAATAATTAAACATTTTATCAAAGCCTATTCCCTCGTAAAAGGGTGGCTTGGAGTCATAACATAGCCAACAGGACCTGGTGAGATTAGAGTGTGAGGCGTTAAGGGACATGAAGGCAGCATATAACATTCGGGTGAACAAATCTTGCGAGGGGGTTTCAGGTCTAGAAATGGCTTGCACAGGGTTAGGCTTAGCAGTTGTGGCAAACGGTCTTTCTTTTTGAGAAGTTATTAACTCGTTGGGCCCTACTGCTATGTATTGTTCGTGTGAAGGAGACAATGATTTGTACAAGGGTGCCATGGTCATAGGAGTCTAGGCCTGTGAAGGGGTCATAGTGCTTTGTCCTGGGTTGACAGTGCTCTCTATCCCATAATCCCATATCGTGGACTCCCTTGTTATGTCTAAGAAGGTGTTCCGTCCCCTTTAGGGGGGGCGGGCACTGGCCTGCGGGCGGGCTCCGCTGCTGCTTTGGCTTTTCTGCTTCTAGGCGCTTGCTGTCTCGCAATTTTCCTGCTAGTTTCTTGCCCTTTCGTTCTTTTGGTTTTTTTCCTTCCTTTCTTTTTGCCGCCTCTGTGCTCTGTTTATTTGGTTTTTTTCCCTTTTCCTCTTCTCCCTTCCCCCCCCCCCCCCCCTTTTAAGATTTAGGACCGGCACCCGGAGCTGATCTGGCTGGAGGAGTCCGAGGAGGATCGCCGGGGCTTGTAAAGGAAGCTGCGCGCCCTCCCCCTCACAGTAACCTGAGCTTTTTCTGTTCTTTTTTTTTTTTTCCCTTGTGTCGGGGGGTGTTTATTCATTTGTTAATAAACCGGTTTTTTCCACTTTGTGTTCAAGAGATTCCTTCCCAAACCCAGGGTTGGGGGGAGGGGTGGTAGAGGTTTTGTTATTAGGGGATTCCTTGAAGGTTTTCCCCTAATTCAACCCAAACCAGAACATATTTTGGTGCATTGGCCGGGAAACCGAGTCAAAGAAAGTGGAAAAAACCTTAATAATAATACTGGTGATTCTAATTGTTTGGTGGGTGTATCAGGATGCTTTTTTCTGGACTCGTAATGGCAGTCGGGGTGAAAGCCTGTCAATATTTCTGGTCCCTAGGGTTTTTTGAGGTTTTATTACCTCTGTGGTGTCTAGGCTTATTTCCTTACCCGGAGATAGCTTTAGCATTTCTTCTTATACGTAACTTATGTTGCCGTGGGGCACTAACCAGAATATTGACCGGGCTCGGACTGTTTGTGATTGTTTACAAGAAGGTTGTAAATATGTTTGATGATTCGTTGTTATGGTTGGGCACTCAGTTTGTTAGGGGAGAAGCAGGGGAAGAGGTTTTTCAGCCTCTGTTTTCCCTCTTCTCCTTTGAATTGTTTATATCTTTATTAGGAAATGTTCAGTTTCCCCTGAGTGTCAAAGAGACCATCTTTCTGACATTTAATTTAATAAGCATTCTCTATATTGTCTGCAGTTTATATAAATTGAAAGCTGAGATTTCCAAAGGGGCTAATGAGACTTCTGAGTTACCAGCAAACCCAAGTAGGAGAAATCTTGAGTGGAGTGGGAAATGGAAAGAGGCCAACTGGCAGCGTAGAGGAAAACCCATTTGGGCTGCTGAAGAGTGGAAAGATATTGCTGCCCGGTTAGAGAAACTACCGGTGAAGATTCGCCATGTAGATGCCCATGTCCCCAGAAGTAAAGCTAATGAGGAGCAGCAAAACAATCAGCGGGTAGATCAAGCTGCAAAAATAGGAGAGTTGAAGATAGACCTAGACTGGGAGCACAAGGGAGAGTTGTTCCTAGCACGATGGGCCCATGATGCCTCAGGTCACCAAGGTAGGGATGCCACCTATAAGTGGGCACGAGACCGAGGGGTGGATCTAACCATGGACAGCATTTCTCAGGTTATCCATGACTGTGAGACGTGCGCTGCCATTAAACAAGCCAAGCGGATGAAGCCCCTCTGGTATGGAGGGCGGTGGTCTAAGTACAAGTATGGGGAGGCCTGGCAGATTGATTATATCACACTGCCTCAAACCCGCCAAGGCAAGCGCCATGTGCTAACCATGGTAGAAGCCACCACGGGATGGTTGGAAACCTACCCTGTGTCTCATGCTACAGCCCGCAATACTATTCTGGGCCTTGAAAAGCAGGTCCTTTGGAGGCACGGTACTCCCGAGAGAATTGAGTCAGACAACGGGACTCATTTTAAAAATAATCTTATTAAAACCTGGGCGAGGGAACATGGCATTGAATGGGTGTACCATATCCCCTACCATGCACCAGCTGCAGGTAAAGTGGAAAGGTACAATGGGTTGTTAAAAACCACCCTGAAAGCATTGGGTGGGGGGTCCTTAAAAAACTGGGAACAGCATTTAGCGAAGGCCACCTGGCTAGTTAACACCCGAGGTTCTACCAACCGAGCGGGTCCTGCTCAGTCCCAGCTCCTTGATATAGTAGATGGAGACAAAGCTCCAGTGGCCCATGTTAGAGGTTTGTTGGGAAAGACAGTATGGATCAACCCTGCCTCGAGTACAGACAAATCCATCCGTGGAATTGTCTCTGCTCAAGGACCAGGTTATACGTGGTGGATAATGCAGAAAGATGGAACAACACGATGTGTACCTCAGGGAGATCTGAATGTGGGGTGAAACAGAAGGAAACGTGTAAGTGTCAAAGGTTTGAGCAAGTAAGATGAATGGAAATGTGTAAGTGTCAAGGGTCTGAGTAAGTGAGATGGAAGTTTTTATTGTGTGTCCACGATATGGGATAAGGGGTGGAATGTCCTGGGTTGACAGTGCTCTCTATCCCATAATCCCATATCGTGGACTCCCTTGTTATGTCTAAGAAGGTGTTCCGTCCCCTTTAGGGGGGGCGGGCACTGGCCTGCGGGCGGGCTCCGCTGCTGCTTTGGCTTTTCTGCTTCTAGGCGCTTGCTGTCTCGCAATTTTCCTGCTAGTTTCTTGCCCTTTCGTTCTTTTGGTTTTTTTCCTTCCTTTCTTTTTGCCGCCTCTGTGCTCTGTTTATTTGGTTTTTTTCCCTTTTCCTCTTCTCCCTTCCCCCCCCCCCCCCCTTTTAAGATTTAGGACCGGCACCCGGAGCTGATCTGGCTGGAGGAGTCCGAGGAGGATCGCCGGGGCTTGTAAAGGAAGCTGCGCGCCCTCCCCCTCACAGTAACCTGAGCTTTTTCTGTTCTTTTTTTTTTTTTCCCTTGTGTCGGGGGGTGTTTATTCATTTGTTAATAAACCGGTTTTTTCCACTTTGTGTTCAAGAGATTCCTTCCCAAACCCAGGGTTGGGGGGAGGGGTGGTAGAGGTTTTGTTATTAGGGGATTCCTTGAAGGTTTTCCCCTAATTCAACCCAAACCAGAACATGCTTATATACTGACCACAATCTGCCTAGGGCCCAAGTCGGGTCTTGGGGTTGCAGGACAGTGACTGTAAGATGGGTACAGTTTCCAGGGGGTTTGCCTTGGTAGGTGCTTCTTGATATACAGCCACTAGGCCAGCCTGTCACTTTCAGAAACTCGTCCTCTTTGGGAGGTTTCCACCAGTTACCGGTTACAATGGTTTCGCAGCCTCAATACCCACAAAACCAGTAGCCTGGATAGGTGCAGTAGCTTTTTCCCGGATTGTTGCTTGGGCACCAATACGTCCCTACCTTGATGGGCCCGGTGTTTTTGCCGGATCAGTCGTTGGTGAAGATATCTGCCAGACGTACGGTCCAGGCGGGAGAGTTGGTTTCGGATTGACCTATGACTGCACCGGTGATAAAGTTCTGAAATGTCTAGACGTAGGGTTGGTAGGGGTGATAACCAACGCTGAGGTGGACTGATGGTAACAGGATACAGAGGCGCAGAAGTAGAGCTGGAAGCTTGACTGACGACTTGTGGTGGAAAACCTGTGAAGAGATACTCGAGGTGTTCATTAGCTTTTGCTGGGTAGTACTGGCTTTATAGATTTTAAAGGGCACCATTTAATAACATCATCTTTTTTAACTGCTGCATATCCTCTGCCAGTCACAACTAGTTCCCAGCCTGTTTCCCACTCTCCCACTTCATTTTTTATACTGACTGGGGGACCTTTTTGGACCGCTTCAGCAGCCCAGTGCTTTTGAGAGGGGGCTTGATTTTGATCTCCTCTGGGGAACTGGTTTAATGCGAGCATGGCGGTTGCGAGTAGGCGTGGTTGCTCTGATGGGGGAATGGCGTTGGTATAGCCTTCAGCTTTTGCTAAGGTTTCTAGTTTGGATTTTAGTGTTTGATTGGCTCTTTCTACTATGGCCTGTCCAGTACTATTATATGGAATGCCCTGCTTTAAAACAATGCCCCATTTGGTGGCAAACTCTTGGGTTGCTTTAGAGACAAAATGGGTTCTGTTATCTGTTTTGATTTGTTTTGGAATGCCGAGCCAGGCCATGGCTGACAGCCAGTGCTGGATGGTAGCTTTGGAGTTGGCCTTAGCATGTTGGGTCCCTACAATCATGCTACTGAATGTATCTACTGTCACAGCAAGCCACGCTCTGGGTTTTAGTAGCTGACACAATGTGAAATCTGTTTGCCAGATTTCTGAGGCTCTCAGACCTCTGGGATTGACACCACTGGACCACAGCGGTGACTTCTGACAATAGAGACAGGTGGCCACGACATGTTTGGCGTCTGACATGGAGATACCACATTGCTTGGCTAATGCTTTGGCTCCTATGTGGAGGAACTCGTGCAGTTGTCTCGCATCATGTAGAGTCCATAAGCCTTTTGCTGCAGCATCGGCTTTGTCGTTACCCAGTTGAAAATACCCTTTGATTGGGTTGTGACTATTGATGTGGATAACTGTTATGGTGCCTTGGCGTGAGTGCAGTGCTTCTTCGATCATTAAAGCGGCTGGTGAGATGGACACGCCTGGATGGGACATTGCTTGGCAAAGCTTTGCAGCGAACATGGAGTCGGTGACAATGTTGAGGTGTTCAGTCTGGAAAAGGTTGCAAGCTAGTACTATTGCAGACGCTTCTAACAACTGGACCGACAGAGATTGGTCTGTCATTTTTACACATTGCCATCGGCCTTGCTCTTGCCACACGACTGCCGCTGTAGAGGTTGTTGATGATGCGTCGGTAAACACAGTTGGGCCGGGCAGAGGTCAGTCTACGACTTTTGGTGGGAGATCGATGTCTACTATGGCGAGTAGCTGGATCCACGGAGGCTTTGCGGCGTAACAGAGTTCTCTTCCAAATCCGAACAAAGCTAATGCGAGATGTTCTGAAAGTGCAACCGAAGCAGAAGGAATTTGTTTTTGGAATGGGAGGTATATTCTTGCGGGCTCGGAGCCTAGGTGGTTCAAGGCGAGCTTTCTGCCTTTCATGATTAAGTTTCCAAGGCATTCAACACCGGGGGAAAAGGCTCGCGAGGATCTTCCAAGGACTACCCACTGTACCAGTTTAGCCGCGTCAGGAGGCCCTTGAGTTAATGCTCCAACTCCCCCCTCTTTTGTAAAATGTACATATAAGTCTAAAGGCAGGTTGGGGTTCCATCTAGATAGTACAGTGGCGGGCAGCTGTCGTTTGATGTAATTGAGCGAATGAGCAGCTTCTTTTGAGATGGTTTTGGGTTCCCAGGGATGTTTACCTTTAAGAAGGTGGGGACATGATCTCTGGGGGAATAAGGAAGGTGTTGCGTAACCACTGTAGTGAGCCTACTAGCTGCTGAATGTCGTGTAGCGTTTTGATGTCGCGCTGGATTTTGATTGTGGGGGATGACACATGGAGGCTGTCAATCTTTACGCCCAGGAATGTAACTGAAGGGCCCTTTTTTATTTTGGCTTCTGCTATTTCAAACCCATTGGCTTTCAGGACACTTGAGACTGCTGTCACGATGGTGTCTACTTGGTCTGATGAGGAGGCGGCTATTAGAATATCATCCATATATTGGATGATTGTAGCTTCAGGGTTTTTTAATCAGACCGGGGCCAAAGCTTTACTCACAACAATTTGGCAAATGGTAGGAGAGTTGATCATACCCTGTGGTAAGACTTTCCACTGAAACTGAAGGTTAGGTTGGTGGCCATTTGGGAATACAATGGAGAAGGCGAACCGCTCTTTGTCTTCCTCGTGCAATGGTATCGAAAAGAAGCAGTCTTTAATGTCAATCACGGCACAAGGTTGATTTGTTGGGATAAAGGAGTTACTGGGTAATCTGGTTTGCCCGGGGCCCATTGGCTGAATTTTTTTGTTGACAGCTCGCAGGTCATGTAATAGGCGAAAGCCTTCGCCACTGCGTTTGGGGATTACGAAAACAGGTGTGTTCCACGGCGACACAGAAGGTTCTATGTGTCCTTTTCCCAGTTCTCACTGGATCAACTGGAGAAGAGCGGACATTCGAGGCTTGGGAATGGGCCACTGTTCGACGTACACCGGATCTGATGACTTCCAAGTTAGTTTAATTGGGAGCGACGGGTATGCCGCAGTGGCCCTAAGGGTAAATTTGTCACTCTTACTCCTAATAAGGCTTGGGCATCTCGTCCTAACAGTGGCGGAGTGTTGGAGAGAACATAAACATGCACGTTGACAGGCTTTTCAATTCTGTCTTGGGAGCAGATGGTTATTGATATTAGGTCTACGCTCTTCTGGGCACGTTGAATTCCTCCCACTCCGACTACGGCTGCAGCATCCTCCAGCTGCCAGCTTGGGGGCCAGTGTGTGTTCGGAATGACTGTGATGTCAGACCCAGTGTCCACAGTGAAGGGGAGAGTGACGAAACAGTCATCTGGCCGGCATGGGGTTTCGGCACCACTTGTTACCTCGGGGGGAGGCAAGTGTGGCCTGGTTCAGAGTGAGACCACGGCAAACTTACAAACTGGCCGGACAAATCACACGTGATGCCAATGTGGTGAACGGTGAAATGCGTTTATTTCCTGTAGGCACCCACTTAAGTAACTGCGGTTACTTAACCTACGTCATAACAGGGTGACGTAATGGAGAGAAAGAGGCCCTGCCTCCTCGTACAGCCCGAGATCTTCCGAGTGGCTTCGACTAACTACACTGGTCCTCCCAGAATCATGAATATTTACTGATATTACAAATTCCTTTTCCCTTCACCAAGGTGTAAATCAAGAGTTCCAGCACTGGAGTCCCCGTGGCCACACAGGAAAAGGGATCAGGGCCTTGGTGCCACACCCCTGGGAGAGACAATTCCCAGGAGCCAGTCCAGGGGTAATGGCTTCAAACTGACAGAGACGGGGTTTAGATGGATACTGGGAAGGAATTCCTGGCTGGGAGAGTGGTGAGGCCCTGGCACAGGGGGCCCAGAGCAGCTGTGGCTGCCCCTGGATCCCTGGATGCGTCCAAGTCCAGGATGGATGGGGCTTGGAGCAGCCTGGGACAGTGGAAGGTATCCCTGCCCATGGCAGGGGTGGAACTCGGTGATTTTTAAGGTCCTTTCCAACCAACCCATTCTGGCATTCCATGATCTTCATGGGAGTCTTTGATTGAAATCCTCAGCTGGATTCCCACCACACCTGTGGAGGCTCCGGGTCCCATCCCACCCCACAAACCCTCCTGGGAACCCCTGACCATGACACAGTGATGCCCAAATTAACAACAACCCATGGCAGGGGTGGTGGAGGCATCCCTGAAGCTCAGATTCTCCTCAGTTACCCCCACCTGGGTCTGGAGTAGTTCCAGGGGGCCAGTTCTACTATAGGGTTACAAAGTTGTGAGCTGTGACCCCACAGCTGTGTCATAGATGTGTCACTGCAGCTGCCAGAGAGCACAGGGCTGTCCCCAGTCCCAGGTGGCTCTGGGTCACTGGGAGCTGCCAAAGCTGCTCAGTCCTCATGTCACCCCCCTGCTGAACCCCTGTGTCACTCTTCTGCTGAACCCCTGTGTCACCCCCCTGCTGAATCCCTGTGTCACCCCCCTGCTGAACCCCAGTGTCACCCACCTGGGTCCTCTTTGTACCAGGGACTTTGTCCCCTCCTGGCATTTCCAAAGCCCTGAGCCCATGGGATCCCAGGTTACCAGACCCCAGCAGAAATCCCAAAGCTCCCAAAGGAGATCTTTGCAAGGATTAGAGCAGGAGAAGCTGTCACCCTTGAAAGGAGCTGTGGCAGCAGAGCCAGGGCCTGGTGCATCCCCTCAGCCCCTGCCCAGGGCTGTTCCCTCCATCCTCTGCTCATCCCGCTGCAGGAATGAGGGGCTGGAGAGTTGGGAAACTGGGCTGGATAAAATCTGGTGCTGGCTCCAGAAGAGAAACGAGTCAGGTGTGAGTGCAGGTGCCCTTGGGCAGTGTCGTGGTCAGTCTGTCTGTCCTGGCTGGACTCACATGCAGCATCTGCGCTGTGCCAAAGAGAAACTCAGGAATCTCTGAGGCTGTAGCCTCCAGCCTGCCTTAATCCATCCACCCTACACAGGAAAGCTGCAGCCTCGGGGAGGGCCCAGCCCAGCTCAGGGCCCAGGGACACCCAGAGTGAGCTGGGCTTCCATTACAGTGTAACGAGAGAGGAAGAGCTTGGTGAAATCACACTGAATAGTTGGGAACTAAAGTCAAATTGAGTATTTGTGAACTCATTTTGAATATTTTTAGTTCACATTGAATATTTGTGAATTCACATCAAATATTTGTTAGCTGTGACTGCAAACACCTTCCCAGGACCCAAAGGAGGCAGTAACTTTCCCCAGCCAGGGAATGATACAGTGGGAAAATTCACCAGGTGTCAGAGGATGTTTATCTGAACTTCCTGGACGTTCCACTCTGAAATATGAGAAGCGTAAAGTTACATCAGGCCTAAGATCCATCTTAGACACACACACACAGAGGCCCCACTTCACCATCCAGTCCAGGTGGGAATGTTCAGTTTTCCATGCAGTTGTTCAGCATTGGCAGCTGCTGGGGAGCTGTCCTTGCCCATGGATGGTTGTTCCAACCCAAACCATTCCATGATTCTCTGCAGTTATTCTGATTTCTGCTCTCTTGTTGACCATTAACCACTGAATTCAGGTTATTTTCAGTGTTTGAGTAAAGCTCAGTCCCTGTCTGGCCTCATACACTTTCCCAAGAGAGAGGATCCAGTGCCCAATCCCTGTTCCATGTTCCCCAGGATGTGGACATGGGGACAGGACACACACCTGGAGTTGTGTGGGATGGTTAATCCACTGATTTTGGGATCCTTTCCTCCTTGCAGGCACTGAAGCCACAGCAACAGTGGCTAAAAATCTTTTCCTGGTCAGGGATAGGAGATCCTCCCTGGCTCATAACTCTGACATCGGATATGAAGGGATGCAGGGAGCGCATCCAACGTTTTAGGGTTGTTGGGAGTTTGGGGCATGTACTTCTGAACAGAACCACAATTTTCCTTCCTGCAAGCTAAGCAAGAGTTCCCTGAACTGAGTGTGGATCTGGAAAGGAGGGAACAACTTGGAAATGAAAAATGCTGGGAATTAAATGTGATCTAAAATCGCTGTCACATTAAAATGCGATTTGCAGGTCCGTATCTCCCGTTCTGCAAGACTTGGACACGGGTTGCAGCACCACTGGAGAGGGAGAGCTCACCCCGATCCCGGGCACATAAAGCACTGGCTCTGCCTGAGAAGGCCTTCCAAGACCCAACAATAAATAAGAATAATGGAGCCTTAAACACATCCCTAAGCAGGGCTGAGAAATGCCTCTATAAACTGCAGGGCAGGGCAGAGTTCCCTGCGGGGAGCAAGGTGGGAGTTCTGTGGTTGGATTGGGAACAAATGAAGTGGCCTGGGGGCTGTCAGGGGTGGGAGGTGTCACTTCCCCAGGTGGACCCCAAATCCGAGTGCAGGGGAAGGGGACAGCGCCAGGCTCGGGCTGTGCATTATTTCTATGGCAACACGGGAAGCATCTGGGATCAGAAAGCTCGGGAAGAGGAGCCAAACTCCTGCTCTGCCTTTGGATTCCATCCCTGCTCGATCCAGTCCCTGTCCCAGGGAAGGTTTAACCACCAAGGGGAGTTGGCTGCCCCTGCTCACTCACTGAGGCTCACCCTGCAGTCCATGAGATTTTTCCGGAGGGAATTTCATGGATCTTTCCTTCCTGCCCAGACTGCTCCATGCTCCACATGAGCACAGGGTTGCTTTGCATTCCAGACAGGCTTGAGCTGCAGGAGCCAACCTCAAAAAATTCATCCAGCACAGTTTTGGAATGCTCTGAGTTAACCTGACTGGGTTAAGCCTGGCTGGGTTAAGTCTGACTTGCCTTTCAGTGACAGGGACAATGGGGAGTGTCACCTCATGCAGGAAGAAAGGGACAACAAGGCCATGTGTGCCTGGAAAAAGGATAATAATTGACACATGGTTGGGGTTTATTCTGCCAGATCCCATTAAAGAATTTTTGAGCTCTTGCTAAGAGGGCATGGAGCATCCCCCTGGATCTGGTGTGTGCTGGTATTGGGCACTGCTGAGAGCTCCCTGAGGAGCTGCTGGAATTTGGGAACCTCAGGCTGTGTAGATACTGTGGATGTGGCACATGAGAGATGCAAGGGGGTAGTGGCAGAGGGAGGACGATGAAGGAGATGGGAAGGGAACAATCCTTGGAGTTTGGAGGGAGGAACCAGGAAAGCTTTATTGACAAATGTTTTCCTGCCCATTGCCCCCAGAAAATGAAGTATCTGCCTATGGCAGCCTGTATTCCACAGCCATCCCAAAATATTCCCTGCAGTTTACCCCACCTCTCCTTCTTTCTCTCCTGTCACTTCTGTGGGGTGAATTTATTGTGACCTTCCAGGGTCTAAAGGGGCTCCAGGAGAGCTGGAGAGGGACTGGGGACAAGGGATGGAGGGACACAGGGAACGGCTTCCCACTGCCCAAGGCAGGGCTGGATGGGAGATTGGGCAGGAATTGTTCCCTGTGAGGGTGGGGAGGCCCTGGCACAGGGTGCCCAGAGCAGCTGTGGCTGGCCCTGGATCCCTGGCCCAAGGCCAGGCTGGACAGGGCTTGGAGGAGCCTGGGACAGTGGAAGGTGTCCCTGCCATGGCACAGGGTGGGCTTTGAGGTCCCTCCAAACCCAAACTGTTCTGGAATTCTGGGATTCTTGATGATCCCTGCTGAGCCTTCAAGCCCCGTCCCTGCAAATCCCCAGTTGTTCCAATCCCCACTGGGTTCCCTCACTCCTGGTTTCCATCCCAGGGTTTTTCCAGACTCCTCACCCTCACAAAACTGTGGTGAGGGGCTCTGACCTTCCCAGGAACCTGCAGGAATAAAGGACTCCAACCCCTAAGTCTTTATTCAGTACAATTTCTCTGTGGGTTGTGCATCTGGAGGCTGTGAGAGGAAGGGATTTGTCTGAGACTGAATCATCGGGGCAGCCCAGAGCCCTGGCTGAGCTGAGCTTAACCCAGGGCAGGGAAATCGCTGGGATGGTGCTACAAGTGCCTCAGGAATTGCTCAGCTGGGAAGCAGCCCCAGAGCCAGGAGGGTTGGAATGCCTGGAATGCTCCATGTGTCTGTGGCAAACAGGCCCCAAATACTTCCCCACTCTCCCTTCACATTTTCTTGGAGTTTTTGCTGAAATCCAGTCTTTTCCCAAAACAGACAAAAGGAATTCATGGAGTCAAAAATGAGTGATTGTGATGATAAGCCAATTTTCCAAAGGAAGGAAATCCCAACTGCACTGGAGAAAGCCCAACACACTTTATCAGAAGGTGTTTGGGGTTTTCTCTAATTTTGTCAGCCCCATTCCCCAAATCCACTGCAAAGCTCTCCCTGTCTCCTGCTAGAATGGGTTTGTTATGGAAGGTGAGCTCTGGGGAGGTGGGCAGGGTGTGCCAGGGGGGTAATGCAGCTGTGGGGGCTCTGATACAAATGTTTGCCTCTGCACTGCTGCCCCACATGTCCCTGTGCCCGTCATTCCCAACACTGAACCCCTTTCCTTGCAATACCTCAACTGGGATGTGCCAAAAAGAGTCAGGGAAAGGCAAATATTCCAGCTGCAGAGGAGGTTGTGTGGGCAGCCAGGCTGCACCAGGAGTCTGAGCAGCAGGAGCGATCCAGAAATTGTTTTTTCTCAGTAGAGTGAAGTGACTCTGAAGCAAAGCACTCCCTGAATCCTTCCTGCCACTTCCCGTGCTCCTGGTGAATGGCTCTCCTTGTCCCTGAGTGCTCCCAAGCTGCTGCAGGTTAAAAGATGCCTGAGGACAAGGGACTCCAGGCTATGGATTTACTCACAATTTCTCTCCCAGTTCTCCCTGTTCATCTCCAGTGTTCCCAGAGTTGATTGATCTCCTTGGTGGATGTGATGTTGTTTTCCTCAGTGGAGGTGATGCTGTCTCTCCCTGGTTCCTGGGTTACACAATCACAGAATTAACAGGCTGGGGAATCAGAGAATCCCAGACTGGTCCGGGTTATAAAGGACATTGAAGCCCACCCAGTGCCACCCCTGCCATGGGCAGGGACACTTCCCACTGTCCCAGGCTGCTCCAAGCCTTGTCCCGGCTCTTTCTGGACAATATCCACCCTGGGAAGATGAAAGGCTGGATACTGAGCAGGGATTTTGATTTGAGCCATGATTTCCTCTATTAAATATTTCCTCCATCAAAGGTCCATGTTTCTTTACAAGTTGCTTTTTATGTTCCTTTTTTTTTAAGCCACCATGCAAGTCCTGGGCCGGCACTAAACCTGAGGGCATTCCCTGCTCAGAGGCTCTGCCCACACGCCAATATTCCACACAGGAAGTGCTGTTCACATCCCTGGGGTCACTAGCTCATGCCTCAGATTCACAAAGGGTACAGAACCTTTCTCTGATTTCCACTCCTCCCTCTCAGCCCTGGGCATGCACAGGCAGAGAAATGGGAGCTTCCAAGTGATGCTCTGCCCCATTCCTGGGTGAGCATGAATGGAGAGTGTTGGGAGCTGAAAGCCATTCCCTGAGGTTTTAGAGGATTCATTTATTTTTAGTAGAACACTGAGCCTTGAAGAACCCCTTGAAGACACCTCAGTCTTCAGGGCTCCCTCAGGGACACAACATCAACCCCAAAGCTGTTACCCCTCCCCACTGTATGTCCAGAGGGGTTGAATCCCTTTTCCAGAGTCTCCCTGACTGCCTGGAGCTGGAGGAAGGCTTTTCCTTGCAGCCAGGCCTTGGATCAGAGCCAGCCCAGCCACTCTGAACTCCTGTAATTAGTCAAAATCTGAGGGTGAATTATTTTCTGACAGAAGATGTGGGCAGACAGGAGTTTTAAAGCTTCATTAGCCCTGGCAGTGGCAGGGTCAGTCCCCTCAGCTTGGTGGCCTGAGCTGTGCTGGAGAGCAGCTCCTCTCCTGGATAATGAACGAGCGCTGACTAATCTGACAGACTGGGGAAACATTGCAATCTGTGCTGCAGCAGCAGAGCCGACGGACACCGCGGGGCTGCCTCCTGCTAGAAGAGCTGTGGGCAGCAGCTGCTGAGCTCTCGGGGCCATCGGGGCCTTGGGCAGTGGCTGTGCCCCGGGGGGGCTGCTGTGCACCCAGGGCTGATAACACCCTGTGCACCCCGGGGCTGATAACACCCTGTACAACCCGGGGCTGATAACACCCTGTACAACCCGGGGCTGATAACACCCTGTGCACCCAGGGCTGATAACACCCTGTACAACCCGGGGCTGATAACACCCTGTGCACCCAGGGCTGATAACACCCTGTACAACCCGGGGCTGATAACACCCTGTGCACCCAGGGCTGATAACACCCTGTACAACCCGGGGCTGATAACACCGGGGCTGATACCCCTGGGAGGGAGCAGCTGCGGCTCCCCGTGAGCCGGGATTTTGCTCGGGCTCACTGCTCCCCTCAGTTTATTCCTTTCCCAAAGGATTCAGTTCCTCCCCCGGAGGTGCCCAGGCTCCCCAGGGAATGGTCCCGGCCCGAGCTCCAGAAGTGTTCGGACAGCACTGCCAGGGATACCCAAGGTGGAATTGTTGGGGGGGTCTGTGCAGGGCCAGGGGGACTGGGTGATCCTGGGGTCCCTTCCCACTCGGCTTTTCCATGATCCTGTGTGTGCAATGGAATCATCGATGCTGTTCCTCCATGGCAAAGTGAGACTCCCAGCCCAAGCTGCAGAGGCTCACCCAAAGGCTCCCAGCCCTGGCAGCAGCTCCCCTGAATTCCGTCTCAGTGGCAATCAGGCTGCGATCCCTTGACCATGAACTGCTCGTTCCGTGCCAACCCAGCCCTACTCCCCGCTCGCCTCCGTGATAAAAGCCTGAACCGACTCCTCTCGCTCCAGCACAAAACTCTTAATGGCCTTTTCCTTGTGCTTAACTCATCGCTCCTGGGAGACCGGCAGGGTTCCCCGGCTGCCGAGGGAGGCGAGCCATTATTCCCGGAGAAATGGGAACTTCAACACCCTCTGGAATAATCTCTGTAATAGCCATCAGCGAGCCACTCATTCCTGAAATGCCCCAGCAGTGCCTTTGTGCTCTTTAGGAGCGTGAATGGTCCCAGTAACGATGGGGACGGCCCCGAAATGATCCCAGCACAGCAGAGAGGCTCCCGGGGAGATCTCTCCCTGCTCATCCCTTCCTGAGGATGACAGAGCGCTGATCTCTGCGTTCACTGCGGGATAAACCCGGCCAGGAGAGCCCGGGGGGCCTGCGGGAATTGAGTAGGAACGATGAGCGACCGGGACACTGCGGTGACCCCCGGGGGGCTCCGAGGAGCAGCGAACTGGGAACTCACACTCACACACGAGTGGCTGGGCCAGCGCTGCTCTGCTGCTCTGGGAACGCTTCAAAGGAAAAAGGGAAAAGCAGAGACTGCAGTGGGAAGGGTTTGAGGTTTCGAGGGCTGCTCTGAGGTACAGAACTCCAGGGGGATTGTCCCCGTTCGAGAATGGACTCACGGTGTCCCCTGGGCTTGTGCTGATCCCTGGCTCACACAGCATGGGTGGAACTGGATCGGGATGGGTCCATGCCAAGAGGGGACAGGAATGCCTGCCTTTGGCTTAGCCAACCAAACTGCATCCCAAATGTCCCCAAATCCATCCTAAATGTCCCCAAATCCTGAAAGTGTGATAGGGAAAGCTCCTGCTGCCTGTGCAGCCCACAGGAGCTGAAAGGCTGCCCCCTCACTTTGGATGCACAAAGTTTATGGAAAAAGAGAAGAGACGATTTTGTTCCCCTTTGCCTCCGGAAATCACAAAATTATTGCGCAATCATAAAATCCCAGACTGGTTTGGTTTGGTTTGGTTTGGTTTGGGTTGCGAGGGGCCTCAAAGCCCATCCAGTGCCTTGGGCAGGGACACCTCCCAGTGTGCCAGAGCCACCTCCAGCCAGGCCTTGGACACTTCCAGGGATGTGGCTTCAACAAACTCCATTTCTTTTCTTGCCTGGGAAGTCACCCAGGAGGGCACTCGGGGCCCAGGGTCACAGTCACAGCTGCTCCCAGGGGCCACAGGGATTTCCAGCACAGGAGTGGCCTCAGTTCCAGCCCCTTGGCTTTAGGAGCCAGCAGGATCTTCCCTCCTCACCCTGGTGATGTTCCACGAGAGCCCTGGCTGATACCACGGACCCATCTCAGTCCAGGTGAATGAGTCCCCATCCCTCGGGTGAGTCAGTGCCTGTCACAGCTCAAGGAACATCCTCAGGGAAGGAGCATCCTGAGGGAAACATTCCTTGCCAGCCCATCCTGCAGGAGACTTTCTGAGCTTTGGAGCTTTTGGGGCTCGTTGGCAGCTTTCCACCAACCCTTTTATTTCAAAAAACAGCAGTGAGAGGTGCTTTGATGAGTGAGACTGTTCTCCTTTTTTAAAAAAAGAGAAATAAATATTTTTCAGTGAAGTTTTGGGGATTTAGATTAACTTGTGGGGAGGTTGCTGTGGATTTACCCTGCAAAGGTCGGGACAGGGCATGAGCAGCACTGGAGGTGTTTGTTAAAGATGTGCTAGGCAGGGCAGGGACCCCAGTCGGGACTTTTGTGAGTCCTGGTGGGAGGATCATACCTGGGGCCTCTCCTCAGGCAGGGAGCAGCTCCTTCCCTGGCAGCTCTTTGATCAGAGGTTGGAAGGGTCCTGTTCTCACCTCGGCAGGGAGTGGAAATGGACCTGTAAAACCTCTCAGCACTTCACAGAAGCAATTCCTGTTTCACAGCCATTCATGCTGCGGTGGGTCAGGGGCTGTTCCCACGGGGAGGAGAAAAAAGGGATTTCTGTGTCTGTGGGCCTGGCTGGGGTTGGGATCTCGTTGGGATCTCAGCAGGGAATGAGGTCCAGCAGCACTGCTCCCTGCTTTGGGAAGAAAGAAGAATATGGGAATAGACACTAGGGATAAATCCTTCCCTGGGAGGGTGGGCAGTTCCTGGCACAGGGTGCCCAGAGCAGCTGTGGCTGCCCCTGGATCCCTGGCAGTGCCCAAGGCCAGGTTGGACACTGGGGCTTGGAGCAGCCTGGGACAGTGGGAGGTGTTCCTGCCATGGCAGGGGTGGCACTGGGTGGGATTTAAGGTCCTTTCCAGCCTAAACCATCTTGGAATTCCTGAAGGTGTGGGGTTGGGAGGGACATCCCTACCAGGGGTTACCGCACCACCCTGAGCAGGGAATAAATGTCTATCCATGAGTTGCTCCTCATGGAAAGAGAGGCTCTGTAAAGACTCTGGCTACAGAACAAAGTTTCTTTGGGAAATAGGGACAATTCAATTGAATTGTAATTATTCACCACTAATTTTCTGACCTTCTTTTGTTAAAGAAATGTTTGGGACACCACATTAAGAAGCAGAAATGGTGCCACAAGAGATTGATGAGAAATTCTAGGGAAAATGAATGATCAGTAAACAACTGAAGAGCACCTCGGTTCTCACATGTCCTGGTTAGCAGGTCTGAGTAATGAGGAAACTTGTAAAAATTAAACTGTGGGTTGTTTGTGCCACAATGATTAAAAAAAGAAGAGTCAAACAGTTGGTGAATTTATATGCAATGAATAAATGAATCAGTTCTATTTTCTCCAGAGGAATCAAAGCAAACAAGAGAAGGGCTCTGTATCTGTGCACATAGCATTGTTTTCAAACCTCAGCTGTTACAAAGCAGAAAATATTTGCAATGGGGAGAACAATTTGAGAAATTAAATCGGTGTGGGAGGGGGACTTTGCAGTTCTGCTGCTCTCCTGATATCAGCAAAGCCCATCAGGATTTTGTCTTGGTGTGGGGAGCAGAAGGAAATGAGAATGTCAGGGGAGGACAGCACCTGGAGGAGGAATTATTGCTTCATTGTCTCCTGCAATGCCTCTAATGGATCCTCTGGGAATGGGAACTACAAAATCCGCCACTAGCACAGGGATGGGGGTTATTACCTCTGTGTCCAATTAAAGTTAACGTTGGGGTGATTTGTTAAGGGACGTGGTCCTGCCTTGGCCAGGGCAGCCCAGTGGGGCTGTGGCTGCTGCTGAAGCCGTGTCCAGGAGCTGGGGGGGACACAGGGACATGCCAGCCTGGAGCAGCTCAGCTCAGGAACAGGGATTTTTGAGGAGATCCAGGTTTGCAAAAGCTTTTGAGGAATGGTGGGAGTGTTCAGATTTGAGACCCTGCCCTGACACTGTCCCCACCACCTGAAATCAGGTGTTCAGCTCCCAGTTAAAACCAGTTCTAGACTGGAGCCCAGCCTGGGCTCCCCACATTGCACCTGAGCTTTTTGGGAATTGCTATTTTATCATCCACAGTGCATCAACCTCTATCCCAGCACAAGGAATATCCTCCAGGCACAAGGTCTGTGATACAGCAGACCCATCCTGTGATGCTCTTGGCCAAACCCTTGAGGCACAGGCTGATCCATATCCTGGAGCTGGCACAAAGCTGCCTGAGGACATGAGAGCATCCCTTGTTCCCTCCCTGAACAGTGTTTGCATGACAAACCCCTCTCCCACCACATATGTCCCCAGTCCTGCTGACAGACTGCTCCCTGCTCCTTCCCAGTGCCCAGTCAGCACAGAGACTGTGGAGATATTCCCAGTTTTTCTCCTCACACTGCCTGGCTGCCTTGTCCAGCTTGGCAAACCCTTCCCTCTCCCTGCTCTGTTTGCTGTGAAGCAGGAACAGATTGTGATGGCAGCAGACAGCAGAGCTGACAGCTCTCAGCTCCCCCAGCTCCCTCAGCTCCCTCAGCTCCCTCATCTCCTTCAGCTCCCTCAACTCTCTCAGCTTTCTCAGCCTTGTTTATTAATTAAAATAATTTTTCTAACCCCCAAAGTACCATCCTAGGAACCCTTTGGAGCTGCTCAGCTCCTTTGCTCTTTTACAGTAACACCAAATCCTTCATGCCCAGACATCAAGCTCCCAATTTCTTTTTCACAGAATCCCAGAATGGTTTGGGTTGGAAGGGACCTTGACAATGATTTTGTTCCACACCCTGCCATGGGCAGGAACACCTTTCACTATCCCAGGTTTCTCCAAGCCCCAATGTCCAACCTGGCCTTGGACACTTCCAGGGATCCAGGAGCAGCCTCAGCTGCTCTAGGAATTTGCTGCATTGCCTGGATCCCCTCCCTGCAGGTGGAATTGTGGCAAACACTGAGAGCTCTGACTCTCCATGGCACAGGAATTCTCCTCTCTTTTTAGGCTGCTTTTCCCATTCCCCACATTCCCATCCCAGCCTCCTTGGCAGGGTCAGGGATAAGGGGCTGGATGGGATGAGAGGATGGGAGAGGCAGGAGGAGTCAGGAATGTTCCAGAGCCCCAGCACAGGAGGAGATGCTCCAGGCATGCAAAAATGAAGCCTAATTAAAATGAATGAGAATTATTTTTATCTCCTTAAACAATTGTACGATCACATTTTAATTAAAATAATGTTAAACCATTTCTCTTTTTTTGGATTTTGCTAATGTAGATGCTCATGGCCTTATCACAAATAGACAAAGAGCCTGGAAGGACTTTTCCTAAGAGGCTTTTAGTGGCAGTAAATTAAGATCTGTGGATATGTGTGAGGAGAATGGGCATGAAGACAGCACCAAGCTAAAGTCTGTGTCTGGCTGAGGTTTTATTTTCTCCTTCCCATCCTTTAACTGGATTTTGAAGTTCTTCCTGCACACGGAGCTCTTTGCAGCTCAGAGAAACCTTGCCTGAGAGAGAATTGATGCTCTGGGGCAGCACTGGGATGCTCCTTGCACCTGTCACAGCTTTTTTAGGGAGATTCTGTGCCCTATAGAGACCAAATCCCTGCTGTTATTCCCTCTATTCCTCAGGAAGGTGCAGGTCCCATAGGGGATTTGGAGCTGGGCTGGAAGGAGAGGTCCAGGTAAGATGAGTGGAGTGGGGAGAAAGGAGAATCTTGGGGAAATAAGTGTGGAGGAGAACAGAATTCATTGGATAAAAAATCCTGTGTGTTAAGGCTGAGGAAAATCATGGAATCATTAAGGCTGGAAAAACCTCCAAGTTCTTCAAGTCCAACTTTGGACTGAATCTCACCATTTCCACTAAACCACATCAGGAAGTGTCACATCTGTTGAGTTTTGGACATTTCCAGAGGTTGGGGACTCCATCACTGCCCTGGGCAGACTGTTCAGGTTTTAACAGTCTCCCAGTGAAGAAATTTTCCCAATATCCAACCTGAATTCTGCTGGCACCACCGCAGGTGATTCCCTTGTCCAGTCACCTGTTACCTGTCCATGGGCTCCAGGGTTGGGAACTTTGCCTGGTCAGGTCCCAGCTGAACAAACCCACTCTGAAATTGCCATCCCAGGGGTTGATGGGGCATTTAAAGGTCCCAAGGAATATTTGGAAATGTCAGCTCACAGAGCTTGGCACAATTCATTTGCTCATTAACATTCAATTAAATTGGTTTGGAACAATGCTGCTTAAAGAGCAGAACCTAGGCTAAGAAGGTTGGGGCAGCTCAGCCTGGAGAAGGAAAAGTTGTGTGGGGTCCTCATGGCAAAATTCCAGTGTCTGGAGGGGTTACAGGGGAACTGGAAATGGAGTCTGCCTTGAGAACTGGAGTGGCAGGACAGGGGCAATGGGTTCAGACTGAGAGAGAGGAAATTTAGGATGGTACTGGGGAGGAATTCCTGGCTGAGGGTGGGGAGGCCCTGGCACAGGGTGCCCAGAGCAGCTGTAGCTGCCCCTGGATCCCTGGAAGTGTCCAAGGCCAGGCTGGACATTATGGTTTGGAGCAGCCTGGGACAGTGGGAGTTGTCCCTGCCAGGGGGTAGAACCAGATGATCTTTAAATTCCCTGCCAACCTAAACCTGCCTGGGATTCTGAGATTCTTTGCACCAAAAACCCTAAGAGGGAGCACAGTGGAGCTGCCTTTACAGTTAGAGGCTTTAGAAATCCAGAATGTGCTGAAAAGGAAACAGAATTTTAATCAAGAAACACCTTAAGTGGTTTGAAGCAGAAAAATCCAACACTCTGGATTTTTGATGGCTGGAATAAAACCTCTCCAATTTTCTGATTTTTTTTTTTTCATTTATTTCTGGAGGGTTTTTGCTAAAAAGTAGAAACATTTCCTTCCCACATATCCCATTCCCAGGAAAGGGAGAGATGTGAGCCCCACCTCAGCAAAGGGCAAAGGCACAGCTTTACCAAGCCTTGTTTATCCATTAACCCCATTTTCCCAACCCCAGAATGCCATCCTAGGAACTCTCTGGGGCTGCTCAGCTCCTTTGCTCATTCACAGCAACACCCAGTTCTTTTTTTCCTGCCCCAGAGGAGACCCTGAGGTTGAAATCAGATCGTTTGTGTCAATAAAGCTGTAGGACCTGAGCCAGCCCCCTCAGTGCCAACACAGATTTCCATCACACCAGGCAGAATTGCAGTGACGTCTCTGCAGGAAGGAAAAAGCACTAAACTTCTCTCCAGCAGCCCATTTCCTCATCTCTGAGCTGCTCCAGGAGGACACAAACCCATTTGTCTGCCCTGGGACACATTTCCTGGTGTGTCCCTGTGGCAGCCCCAGAGCCACATGTGCAATAAAGGGATGGAAGGAGAATCAGCAAAGGGACAAGTGACACAGGAGGACGAATTTCTCTGGGTGGTGGCACTTCCAGACTGAAGGACTCGGGATCAAACAGGCTAGAGCTGATTGGAGGCAAGAAATATCCAAAATGTTTAAGAGTTTTAAGGCTGATTCCAATCCAAGTTGGGAGGGTTGTGTATGAAATAGATCTTTACCAGAACTGGTTTCTCCATTGTGGGAAATGTGTGTTCTTCTTAAAAATATGTACAAAATAGAGAAATGGTGCATCTGAAAATGGAGATGGTTTGGTTTGGCTGATTTATCACCAAAACTGTTGATGCTTTTGGTGTTCTTGCTGAGGATGGGGGCTCCTGCACTCCCTCTGATGGTCAGGAAAGATCTTTCCTGGGAGAGGAGCTTCCCTCCTTGGACATTTCCCCTGGGACCCATCACTGACACAGAGGCCTCTAAAGCTTCACCTTTATCATTCAGTTCTGGAGAAATCTGAATGTGGGCAGGGAAAGGAGAAGTGCAGCAATGTTCAGGCATTTAACAGAGCCATAAAGCCCCTGCTAAAGCTCATCTCCAGCCACATTTCTCTATCACCTCCTAATCCCTGTCCCCTCTTCTCACTGCAGGGGATGATGTTCCCTGTCTCCTCATCCACATTTTGCAGGAAATTCAAACAAAAGGTTTTTAAACCCACCCAGAGCCCTGAGTGCAGCCCAGGGCAGAGTTTGTGCTCCCTGAGATGTGGAGGGCAGAACCACCCCCAACTCTGAAATTCCTCTGAGGGGCAGAAATCTCTCATGAGCTGCTGGTGTCCCACACCAATGCCTGGAAAAGGTGGATTCCTGCTCAGCATTCCTTGGTTCATCACCTAGAGGATTAGAGGAGAAATCATGGAATCTGAAAGCGGTTTGGGTGGGAAGGACCTTAAACCCATCCAGTACCACCCCTGCCATGGGCAGGGACATCTTCCACTGTCCCAGGCTGCTCCAAACCCTGTCCAGCCTGGCCTTGGACACTGCCAGGGATCCTGGGGCAGCCACAGCCGCTCTGGGCACCCTGTGCCAGGGCCTCCCCACCCTCCCAGGGAACAATTCCTGCCCAATCTCCCATCCAGCCCTGCCCTCTGGCAGTGGGAAGCCATTCCCTGTGTCCTGTCCCTCCATGCCTTGTCCCCAGTCCCTCTCCCACTCTCCTGAAGCCCCTTTAGACCCTGGCAGGGGCTCTGAGCTCTCCCTGGAGCCTTCTTCAGCTGAACGCCTCCAGCATTCCCAGCCTGGCAGAGATTTCCCACCCTTGGATCCACTTCCTGGCCATGGCCATGCTCAGCAGCATCACAGCTCCTGTTCCCTGTGTCCATCTCCACTCCTGCATTATCTGGGCCATGGATCCCATCCCTGCCTGGCATTCCTCCAGCTGGAAGATGGATGCCTGGCTCCTCTGAGCAGACAGAGTACGAGGGAACAGCTCCATCATAAAGTAAGAGTGGAATTACTGTGTGTCCATGGCCCTGCTGCTTTCCTGGGAAGAGCTGAAGTCTCCCTGTGTTTCCTGAGCCAGAGCTGTGGCCATCCCTCCTGCCCAGAGAGAGCCTGCTGGATTCCTGAACTGTGCAGAAATGATCGGGCCCTCCCCTCAGTGCATTGATTAGCACCGAGTTCATTAGGAAGGAGTGGGAGAGCAGAGTGAGTGATCTCATCTGGCCCAGGAGCAGCTGAAGGGCTCCAACCACAGCAGCCAATTCCATGGAATCTCTGCCTCTCTGTCAGTGCAGTTCCAGCTCCTCTGCTCCATCATCCCTTCATTTGCTGTGCTGTTGATGTGTGGCTCTGGTGAGCTCTGGGAAGGCCGGGGCTTGTGCTGCTGGAGCAAGGACATATCCTGGCACCACTGAGCTCATCAGAGCAGAAATGAACCATTTCCTTTCCCTGCTTCAGCCCTCGTCCCCGCGGCGTCTGTGCCACCCCAGCGAATTCCCGGGAATTGGCTGAGCCCAGCACCAGGTCTGGTGTTTCCCTCACAAGTCCCACCACCCAGCTGGAGTGTGGCACCTGAGAGCATCAACAGCGGGAGGCAGGGCAGGGGAGGGAGGTGGGAATGCGGGGGGTGCTTGGATGCTGCTCCTCCTGTTGCTCCTGGAGCTGTGGCAGCTGCGGGCTTTAATTACAGAGATTAAAGGGAAAAAAGCCCTCGACTAATGAGACATAAAACAGAGAACTGGCCTCGTGCCTGGGAAACCATCTGAGCTGGGCTGCACCGGGAATGGGCATAGGAATGGGAATGGGCATGGGAATGGGAATGGGAAGGGGAATGGGCATGGGAACAGGAACAGGAACGGGAATGGGAATGGGCATGGGAACATTAACAGGAACGGAAATGGGAATGGGAACGGGCATAGGAATGGGAATGGGCATGGGAGTGGGAATGGGAATGGGCATAGGAATGGGCATGGGAATGCGAATGGGCATGGGAACAGGAATGGGAATGGGAATGAGGATGGGAATGAGAATGGGAATGGGAACGAGAATGGGAACGGGAATGGCAATTGGCATGGTAATGCGAATGGGAACGAGAATGGGAATGGGAATGGGACTGGGAACAGGAATGGGAATGCCACAGGCAGGATCCTCCTGAGGGACACCAGGAGAGCTTCAGCAAAGAAAGGAAGCTAAGACAGGTGACAATTGAGTCCTGAGCAGAGGAGAGGATGAGCCCAGCCCTGGCTGATCCCAGTTCCCCGCTCCTCCTGCTGCCACCAGGCTGAGCTGCAGTGGGGAAATGCTGCAGGAAGATGCTGGGAAAGAGTCGGGGCCATGGGAGTGCATTTGTCTGTCGGGAGTCCTCCCTCTGCTCTTCATCAACAATTACAGCTGCTAATGAAGAGCTCGTTTACTGGGATTTAACAGAGCCCTTTGTCTCCAGCGCTGCTGCTCAGCCCCGCCCCCTGTCCCCTCTGTCCCCTCTGTCCCCTCTCTCCCCTCCCCTGATCTGCCAGGACTGGACAGTGCCAGGGCTGGACACAGCTCCCACCCCAGGCAGGAGCCTTTCTCACATTGTGGAAAGACAGAGAACACAAAAAGGAATCAATTTGTCAGAAAGCTCGTAATGAGCTGGTGCAGAGAGCTCAGCCAGGTGCTGATGACCTCTCGGGTTAATTAACTTGCAGCAGAAGCCCGTGTCTCCTTTTCACTCTCCTTGGCTGGTGTTTGTCTTTCGCAGCCTGGCTGAAGAGCTGCTCCTCGTGTGACACCTCCAGGTGCTCTCCTGCCTCCCCTGCTCTGCCAGCGCTGGGCAGCCGTGCCAGGAGCCAACCTCACTGCCGAGCAAAGCTTCAGCCCTCATTTGTCACTGCTCCGTGATCACAGCTGGCAGGAGCTCTCTGCCTGCAGCCTGCTGCCATCCCAGCTCCAGCGATATCCCTGAGCCCAGAGATACCCCTGATCCCAGTGACATCCCTGATCCCAGAGGTATCCCTGATCCCAGAGGTATCCCTGATCCCAGAGACATCCCAGCTCCAGACGCATCCTTGATCCCAGAGATATCCCTGATCCCAGTGACATACCTGATGCCAGTGACATTCCAGCTCCTGCTCCAGAGACATCCCTGATCCCAGAGACATCCCTGATCCCAGCAACATCCCAGCTTCTGCTCCAGAGACATCCCTGCTCCAGAGATATTCCAGCTCCAGAGACATCCCAGCTCCCAGGAACATCCCAGCCCGCTGCCATCCCAGCTCCAGAGACATCCCGCTCCCAGGGCCATCCCAGCTCCCAGGGACATCCTGAATCTCAGGGACATGCCAGCCCTGACTGCCAGGGAAGGGTCTCAGTGCCAGGCAGGGCACTGTGGGATAGGGGAGAAGGGAGCACACATGGCATGGCCTGGGATGGGAGTTCTGATGCCGTGACAAGGAGAAACGCCAGGAACACCTCGGAGTTCTGGTGGCATTTCAGCTCCCTCTGGAAAGAGGAACAGGGGTTCAAACACTGAACCTGCAGGTGGAGCTTCCCTGTTACAGATAGATTATGGATCTTCCCTGTTATGAGAGTATTTAGGTCCTTTTCACCTCCATGAAAGCAGGAATGGGAGCAGAGGTGAAAGCCCTTGGAGCTGGGGAAGGGGGGAAGGGTCAAACTCGTGAGGTTCCTCTGGGCCCAGGCAGTGAGTCCTGAGCCTCTCCAAAGCATCCTCCAGCTCGGGTGACATTCCCACAGGGACAGGCTGTGGAGCTGAGTGAATGCACCTCTCTGCCAGGGACAGGGGCTCTGCTATTTTTGAGCTGGAAGTGTGAGTGGGAACGGGGAAGGAGCTGCACTGCAAGAGGAGCAGAGTGGCACCAACCACTCTCCGCTGACAATTTCAGTCTCAGCTCCCTCCTCCGCCTCTCTGGCACTGACTGAGAGCCTTCCATGGCCGGGAATTCCTGCTCCTTCCTGCCTGGGGGATGTGCTCCAGCTGATGCTTTGTTTGCATGGATACATTGAGCAGAATCTGCTCCTGGTTTTTCCCCTTTCCCAGTGGGGAAGCAGGGACGAGTTCAGTGATCACAAACAAGGTGGGGGAATTGTTGAGAGCAGGTGCCACATCCTTTTGTCTCCAG
Organism: Zosterops lateralis; assembly: GCF_965231275.1. Taxonomy (NCBI): domain Eukaryota; kingdom Metazoa; phylum Chordata; class Aves; order Passeriformes; family Zosteropidae; genus Zosterops; species Zosterops lateralis. The sequence continues at coordinate 629,617 of NC_139784.1, forward strand.
TGACAATCACAGCCATGGATCTGTCAGGGAAAGGATGTGAACAGGTGATAAAAGGACATGGATAGGCACTAAAAGGACACAGCCATAGGGGGAAAGTAAGTGGCCAGGCAGAAAAATAACATGACCGACTAGTAAAAGGACATGGCCAGGTGGGAAAAGAACATGGCCAGGTGATAAAAGGACATGAACGAGTGGGAAAAGAACATGGCCAGGAGGTAAAATGGGAGCAGCCCAATTCCCAGGGACGAGCCTGTGGACACTTCATTCAGAAAGAGTTCCTGGACTCTGAACACAGCCAAGAGCTGGATTTTGGGACTGTGTTATTGCATCCATGTTGAGGCAGGTTTTGGGAATGTATTATTCCATTGCTGGAGGGCTCCATGGCACAGCAGGGATGGAAGGGGCAGAGCTCAGCCCCTGTTTCTCCCCAGCAGCTGCAGGAGAGCAGTTTTCCAGCACAGGGGCTCGAGGCTGCTCTGGAGCTGCTGGAGAAGCCAGGCCAGGCCATTCCCTTTGGGAAGCAGCTGGGCCAGGCCATTCCCTCTGGATAATGATGGAGAAAGGAGGCCCAGCCGTGCCCTCTCCGTGCCCTCCCCAAGCCCCAGGGTGTTGCTCTCCTCTTCCAGCTGGCACTTCCCAGCTCCCCTCCTTGCTGCCCTTTGATATTAAGAACTCTGGGTTTGTTAAACCGGCCCAGTTCCATCAGACTCCACAGATTGCCGGGGTTTTCCTCCCAGCCAGGACAGTGGGATTTTTGAGCAGACCAGTAGAGTTTTCTCCTGCAGGACGTTCAGCTGCCCCAGTTCCACTCAGAACCTGCCAGGGATGTGTCTGGAGGCAAAGTCAGACCTTGAAAATCCTTGAAAGGTTTGTACAGCTCAGAAAGCCAGGACTCAGTGCTGGAAGTGGGAGCTGGAATTTGCTTTCAGCTTAACACACACACACACACACAGAGGAAAAAAAGAAAGAAAGAAAAAAAAAAAAGCACCTAAAAGAGGCTCTGGGTGACTGTAAAAAATGAACATTCCTGAAATGTTCTTCACATGATAAAAAAAAAAAAATCAGTAGAACTAAGGGGTGTCAATGACAGGAGACATCAATAACCCATTGATTGGGGGATTGCTTGGGATTGCATTTATTTGTCATTAGCAAGCAGATATTAATTATAATACTAATAATATTGTCATTTTGATTGGATAAACAGGTGGCACTAGATGGGCTTTAAAGTCCTTTTTAACCTAAACCAGCCTGGGGTTCTGGGATCCTGTGGTTCCTCCAGGACCCCTCCCATATTGAAGAGCTGGACCTGGCCTCTCAGTTTCCCTGCTAAACATCTCCTGGGAATTTTGGCTCCATTCTCTAACAATGGGAAGAACTGTTGAAACCCCAGGTGTGGGGGAAGGCCTGGCCAATCTGAAGGAATCAGTGATGGAATAAAATCCCTTTTCCAGCAGTATTGTCAAGTCCAAACATACAGAACTCCCCATTCAGCTCTGCCTCCATCACACAACTCCTTCCCAGGATCATCAGCCTTCACCAGCCCTGATTCCTGGAAAATATTTGTTCCTCTGCTGCTGAGGGAAAGAGCCTGAAATCACCTCCCTGAGAGCCACCTGGGAAGTTCCGCATCCCCCAAAACTTCACTTTCTCCAAGATCTGGAGCTTGCCTTTGTAAGCATCTGCCTTTTAAATGGAAAATTTGCCGGATCCTCCTTTGTAACTGATTTGGGGAGTTTGGGAGCTGGAGGGGAGGTGTTATTTTTAAGTTTTATCAGCAGTGCTGAAGTTACTGAGCTGGAAGCTGAATCTCATCACATGCCTTGGAGTCTTGAAACTTTCATAAAAATAGAGCTCAACTCCCAGTGCCACCTGCAGAGGTGAGCTCAGACTGCAGCAATTGGCTCAGGAAGGCTCCTCCTCAATTCTTAAAAGTTCTTTTTCTGCCAGCTTTAAGCATCCCTGAATGCCAGAGATGATCAATTAATATCAAGCTGTCAGTGTTGTTTGTTGGTCATTGAATCCATCCTTTTTCTAAGGAATATAAAGTGCATAATGGATGTAATGTAGCCTTGGAATGCTGTCATTGTCCCCCTCTGGATATGAGGAATATGTGATAAATCCATGTCCTGGGATGTTCCTGTGACCCCTGAAGTGATGAGAGGAGAGGAGGCCTGGCCTGAGCCACATTTGCATGGGATCTGGAGCTCTCCAGGGTTTTCTGGTTTGGAAAATCCTCCCAGTCCAAGGCTGGAACTGGATCTTGTCTGTGTTTTCAGGCTCTCATTGCTGAGCTGAGTCCCTGAGGAGCTGGGAGGAGGCAGAGCAGGGCTGGCTGGAAGAGGGGCAGCCCTGGTGTCACCCCCGGTGTCCCTGAGGACAGCTGGTGGCCTGACGTGGCCCCTGCAGCTCCTGGCTGGCCCCATGTCACCCCTGCCATCCCTGTTCCCTGGCACACAGCACAGCTGGGACTTGAGAGCCTGCTCCCAATTCCTCAGGAACTGGGGAAAGGGGGGCACAGAAACACCAGGAAAAGCAGGAGGGAGAGAAGATGAAAGCTGGCACTTCTCTCTTGAGGCGAGGCAAGAAATAAACCTGAGTCCTCCTCCTTCCCTACTCCCTTTTTTTTACGAATTACCATATTTGTTTTCTTTCTTGGCCTAGGAAATGGGTTTGTGCCCAAAATGGATCATGTGCTCCTTCCTTTCTGGCTGACAGCTCCTGGAGGGAGCACGGAGCTTTTCTCTTCTGCTCCAGCACGTCCATCATTGATGCCTGGCTGGAACTCCAGGCAGGGTTCTTGCACTGTCCCAGGAATTTAATGGAGCTGCTTCAGGCACTTCAGAACACGTCTGGGGAAAAGGCAGTGGTAATTTTAGTGGGGAGAGCTGGATTTAAGAGAACTGGATTTATCCAGGTCCTAAAACACCAGATTGGGGGTTATTTCTGAAAAGGGGATAGTGCTACTTGCTTTTCCTCAAGTGTCTGAGGAAGAGTTGTGGCAAAAATGATATGGAGCTGCTGGAGTGACTCCAGAGGAAGCCATGGAGCTGCTCCCAGGGCTGGAGCCCCTCTGGATCCAGGCTGGGAGAGCTGGGGGTGCTTACCTGGAGAGGCGAAGATCCAGGGAGAGCTCAGAGCCCCTTCCAATGCCCAAAGGGGCTCCAGGAGAGCTGGAGAGGGACTGGGGACAAGGCATGGAGGGACAGGACACAGGGAATGGCTTCCCACTGCCCAAAGCAGGGCTGGATGGGAGATTGGGCAGGAATTGTTCCCTGGTAGGGTGGGGAGGCCCTGGCACAGGGTGCCCAGAGCAGCTGTGGCTGCCCCAGGATCCCTGGCAGTGTCCAAGGCCAGGCTGGACAGGGTTTGGAGCAGCCTGGGACAGTGGAAGATGTCCCTGCCCATGGCAGGGGTGGCACTGGGTGGGTTTAAGATCCCTGCCAACCCAGACCATTCCAGGATTCTGTCAAAGTGTCTGAACCATCTGGGGAAGTTTGGGGCTCAGGAGTGTCCCAGGCCAGCCCTGAGGGTGAAACAGTTTGTTCCTTGTGTTTAAATTCTCTGCCCAAGCTCTACTTCACCTGCAGCAGTGGCTCTTCAGGTCTGATGCTGGAGGACAAGGAGGGCTTCAGGAAATCAGGATAGAATGGGAAAAGCAGCAGGATCTTGGAGAGCAACTCCTCTGAAGGGAGGAGCTGCTGGAGCTCAAGCAGCTCCTGAGGTGCCTCTTTGATGTCCTGACCACAAATTCAGCCACTTAAATTTTAGAGCCTCCATTTCCTTTGTTGACTGGAGATAAATGTGAGCTCTTGCTTTGGTGTGCTGGGGCCAAGGTTCCCAGAGCCAGGAGTGGGGAAGAACCCAGCTCCATGGGTCCCAGACCATGACATGTCTTCCATGGACTGTTCCAAGTGAAAGTGTCCTGAACTCTCCCAAATCCCCATCTGGGCTGGTCCTGCTGGACCTGTCTGAATTCCCCAGCAGCAAACTCAGAACTCTGGGACTAAAAAGAGCAGAGCCTTGGAGCTTCTTCCCAGAGAAGGCAGAGAACAAAACAAACACGAGGATGGAATGAGTGAAGGGCTGAGCATTCCCCAAAGTCTCCATTTCCCATGTTCTGAAATAGAGACGACATTTCTGAGCCTGATCCCAATACTGATGTGTGCAGAGACATTTGTTCAGTGCTCACAAGTTAACACCTTCCAATCGATGCAAGGAAATGCAGCTGAGGTTTTATTGTGCTCAGGGTTTGTATTTGGAGAAGAATTGGAATTTTCTCTTTTATTCCTTGCCTCAGAAAGTTTAAGAGAGTGAGTGACTCTTGAATGGAGCATGGCAGGGGCAGGTGAAGGATGAGGCAAAGGCAGGAACCATCATTTGCAAAGGTTTTATTTCACATCCTGAGGTTTATTTTTTTTCCTGCTCTTCCCACCCTGCCCACCCCCCACCCCCCCACCCCCCCCCGCCTCCTTCTCCCAGATTGTTTCCACAGACCAAGAACCAAGAGAGTTAAACCCATAATAGGGAAAATACAGGTTGGGAATTGAGAATTATTGAGAGAAAGAAAAAGGGGGAAATCCCTGAGCTTGGCTGAAAAAGATCTGCACGAGGTGGTCCCATTCCTCCAAGTTCTGGTTCTGTAGCTATTCCCTGACTCAGCTCAGGGGATGGGCAGGAAACCAACCCAGAAATAAAATAAAACACAACAATGGGAATATAAAAATAAATCCACAGAATCCCAGCCTGGTTTAGGTCAGAAGGGACCTTAAAGATCACCCCGTTGCAACCCTGGAGCCAGGGCTGGGAACAGTCTTGGCTTATCTGGCAGCTCTGGCTTAGCCTTGGAGCTGAGCCTTGGTTTAACAGGGACATGGGCAGCAGTGCTGTCAATTCCTGCTGTAAATCCCTCCAAAGGAACCTCTGGCATTTCTCATCTGGGCCCAGGGGTGTTGCCTGAAAAATTCAATACCTGTCTATAAATTCCCTGTATTTCCACCAGCTCAACCATGAGCTCCTGCCACTGGAGTTCTCCAAAGCCCATCTGCTGAAACTGAGCTGCAGCTGCCCCTGGGCTGGAATTCCTGCCCTGGGGAGTGGTACTGGAGGGAGCCCAAGTGGGAGCTTGGGCAGAGCAGGGGATGTAAAGTTCTGCTTCTCTCATGAAGTGGCAGGAGAACCTCCCCAGGTGCTGTCAAGGCCGACAGGGCCTCATTTTTCAAACTCTCCCTGAAAAAGCCCTGGAAATAAAACTGGACTTTGTTGCTAACTCATCAAAAAGCCGAGCCTGGTTCTGCTGACTTTGGGATCAGCTCTCCGAGAGCTGAGGTTCATGTTCAGACTGCTAAAATCAGTTCTTCAGCTCAGTTTTTAGCTGCAATTCAAGTTGTGCTAAGAGGAGGGGATTGGCTGACTCCAGCCTGAGCTCAGCCTTACCCCAGTCCATTCATCATCCAGGCAGGGAGACTTAAGTGCCAGGGAGTCCTGGAATGGGAATGGGATCCAGGGTATTTCATATGCAGTTCTTGTTTGCCAAAAACTGTTTTTCAATGCCCAGAATATTTGTAGGAAAGATAAGGAAAGGTCATCACAGACTCAGTGTCCCTTCCTTAGCCTGAGCCTGGCTCCCATTGGGGGCAGACAGTGCTGGGAATGGCCGAGGCAGGATCAGGGGGTTTGGGATCCATCCCTGGAGAGCACAGCAAAGCAGCAATGTTTGCACAGCCTATTGTACTTCCTTATTAATGAAAATGTAACAAGTGGGGAAAAAAATACATAGATTTCAGAGCCAGGGCTTTCCAGGCAGGGAGAAGCAGCAATTCCTACCTTTGGATTTATAATGTCAGGATGAATCAGATGCCTGAGCCTGGCTGCTCCCTTTGTCTGGCAGTTTCAATGTCTGCACATTGTCAGCCTTGGACAGGGCCTGACTTTGGGAAACCAGAAGAAAGGGACCGGGAAGGGCCCTTTGATCCCCAAAGTCTCAGAGCAGTGGGAGTTGCTCAGCTCCTCCTGGCAGGGGATCCCAGCTTTGCTTTTGATTTTCCTTTTCCCTTGGTAAAGAGAAGCCTTTTCCATGTCCCCTGTGCTGGGCTAATGTTCAGGGCCAGGCTGGGGGGGCACTGAGCTTGTCCCCAGAGCAGCCCCAGGTCCCTCCCTGCAGCCCAAACCAGGCTCCTGCAGGGCTCCTGTCCTGACCCAGCCTGACCCTGGAGCTGCCAGGGCTGCCTGAAGCCTTTGCTGCTCCTGAGGCCTCCAGGCACCTGGGTCAGACCTGGGTTTGGTTTTGGAGCCAGGAAGGGTCCCAGGGATTATCCCAGGAGCGTTTCTGTTGGGGCAAGCAGAGCTCTCCCTCTCTGCTGTTCACAGCCTCGTAGCCATAGAAACCACGGGAATTTATAGGCACCACACGGTGCCTTGGCTGAGCCTCCAGTGAACAGCAGTGCCAGGGCCCCAAACGTGCCTGTCCCCTGGGCTCTGCTGGGCATCACAAGAGTCAGGCCTGGGCACAGCAGCAGCTCCTGGGGGAATTCAGCAGCCTGGATTTGGAGGTCTTTGGAGGGCAGGATGGGGTCTACTCCCAGCTGGAGCTGAGAGGTCACCGTGGTGACATCCAGAAATCGGCACAATTGTCACAATGCAGCAATCTCTGATGGATTGTCACCTTCAGTGCTGGAACATCTGCTCCTCACCACACAGCTCTGGGACAGACAGGATGGGGTGTGGAGCATCCTGCTCCAGGGGAAAATGTCCCTTCCCATGTCAGGGGGTGCTGCTGTGTGGGCTTTGGGGTCCCTTCCCACCCAAACCATCCTGGGATTCTGTGATTCCATGGAAGTCTAGTCAATTTGGGGCCCTCAGTCCATTTGTGCAGCATCCCAATCCAAAGGTCTGGTTCCAAGTATCTCCACATGCAAATGGGCTCTCTCTGATCCAGTTGGAATCTTCCTTCTAGAAAAGGAACAGGGATTTGGAACCAATGTATAGCATAAGACTCTAAAATTAAACTTGTCTGTGAAGAGTGAGTGGAGTTCAAAGCCAGGACAGACCAAAGAACCCCAAGTGAACCTGAAACTTTGGAAATAGAAAATAAGCTTTGGATTTTCCCATGTTTTTCCAGGAAGGCACTAGCTCCTCCTGTGCTCTTCAGTCTCTGTAAAAAAACCCTGAAGTCAAAACCCAAATAACTCTGAACAAAAAGACAAAACTGCACAGTGAGAGAAGGGTGGGAGGGAACATTTCACCAGCAGCTCTGCTCAAAACAAAGAGGGTTTTCAGCTCCTTGATCACAGGGAGGATGTGAATAAAGGAATTAAAGCTGTGGATATTTTTTGTGATCACACAACTCCAGGAGAGCTGATGAAGTTCTTGGGAGATGCAGAAAGCAGCTGAGAAATGTCAAAGCAATGAGGGCATTTCAGGCGCGGCTGTTCCAAGGAAGTGACAACAAAGGCTTAGTCCAGAAACACCGACCCTGTGCTGAGCTGGATCAGGAGTGACAAGAAAAGGGGAAATTAAAAGATAATAACGAGTCACCTGCTTTTTCCAGTGGCTGGGAATCATTTGGACATCGTTGGGATCACAGTGCAGGAGCCAAACCTGAGCTCACTGCCAGTCAGGAATACTTCAGAGGGACCTCAAAGCCCAGCCAGTGCCCCCTCTGCCATGGCAGGGACACCTCTCACTATCCCAGGGAGCTCCAAACACCATCTAGCCTGGCCTGGGACCCTGCCAGGAATGTGCCATCAGAGTCACAGGGAAAACAGACTTTGAGTGCACACTTTGAGCAGTTCCTGAGCTGTTCCTCACTACGCTGGGGAGAAGATGATCCCTTTTTACTTATTGTTGTTTTATTCCTTTAATTAAAAACTAAAACAGTCATAAAAAGTGTGGTCATGTCTCATCTCCAGCTGATTTTCCTGGGACTTTCTGTCCCTGAGCCACTGTTGTCCCTCAGTCCCCCCACATCATTTCCACCCTCAGGAACAAATTCCCTCACCCTACAGCAGACAATTACCTTGGATAAGGTGACTTTGAGAGGGACTTCTTTTCTGGATAAAGAGTTTCTCACCATCCTCCAATCCCAAACCAGTCCTGACATGGAGCTGGGATGGAGAGGGATCCATGCATTAATTTATCCAAGATCAGAGGCTGCTGTAATCAGTGCAAAGCTGGGGTTAAGTCTTTTCCAAGGGAATTTCTTTTCTCTTTTGGATCCAGCTGTGTCCCACTGCTCCCTCTGGTTCTTGGGATCAGCTCTCTGTGTTCAGTGCTTTGCTTCCTGCACAGGGAGAGGAGGTGGAGATTAAACTTTGTTTGAGGGTAACAAAGCAGGCAGGAGAGCAGGGCTGGGGTTTGCAGAGCAGGGTTGGGGTTTGCAGAGCAGGGCTGGGGTGTGCAGAGTAGGGCTGGGGTTTGCAGAGCAGGGTTGGGGACTGGAGAGCTCAGCTGCCAGAGGCCACTTCACTTGTCCACATTTTGCAGCTCAGGGCTGAAATGTGGATTTTGACTCCTGAATTTCAACCTGGGCCCTGGGGAGGGCAGCAACTTAGACAGGGATGTATTTTCCAGCAGCTCAGTGCTTCCAGGAGAGGCTGGAAACAGCCAGGGCTGTCTGGCACTCACAGCTCCCGTGGATGTCTGGGACACAAGGGTTTATCCCAAAGTATCTGCTCAGAGTGTGGCCAGCTCTGATGCTCCATGGAATGCTGTGGGCAGCAGGCTCAGAGGTGATGCTGCCCCTCTGCCCCCTCTGGATCCCACCTGGGCTTCTGCATCCAGCTCAGACTCCTCAGAACAGGAGGGACATGGAGCTTTGGGGAGAGTCCACAGGAGGCACCAGGATGATCAGAGGATGGAGCAGCTCTGCTGGGGGGAAAGGCTGGGAGAGCTGGGGGTGCTCGCCTGGAGAGGAGAAAGACCCAAAGAAGAGCTCAGAGCCCTTCCAGAACCCAAAGGGGCTCCAGGAGAGCTGGAGAGGCACTGGGGACAAGGCATGGAGGGACAGGACACAGGGAATGGCTTCCCACTGCCCAAGGCAGGGATGAATGGGAGACTGGGCAGGAATTGTTCCCTGGGAGGGTGGGCAGGCCCTGGCACAGGCTGCCCAGAGCAGCTGTGGCTGCCCCTGGCAGTGCCCAGGGCCAGGCTGGATGGGGCTTGGAGCACCTGAGACAGTGGGAGGTGTCCCTGCCCATGGCAAGGGTGGGAATGGGTAGGCTTTGAGGTCCCTTCCACCCAAACCATTCCCTGATTCCATGACAGGATCTCTGCTGTTCTTTCCACACTTCCCTGCTCAGACCCTGCCACAGAAGCTTTTCCAAGCTATTAAAAAAATCAAGGTCAGTCCCTTCCAGGCCATGCTGATGTCAGGATCTGCAGGTTTCCAGTCCTTGGGGATCCCTTTTCCTCACTCACCATTGGGCTGTGGCTGAATCCAGATGTTCAGCAATCTCCAAATTCCTCAGCTCATTAACTGACAACAAATCTGACCTGGGAATTTCTGCTGCAACCTCATTTCTCTGCCCCAAGATCAGGGACAGGCGTTTGAAAACCATCAAGGTTCTTCTTGCAATGCTTGAGTGTGAATTATTATTATCATCATCATCATCATCAGTGCAGTGCTGAGGGATGAATACTCTCCCGAGGCTGTGGAGCTGATTATGGAGCATCCCCGTATGGGAATACAAAGAAGAAGGGGCAGGAAGGATTATTTTAGCAAAAAATAAGAAGATGGGAATTGTGCTGCTTGGTGGGTTTGCCTTTGCCCAAAAACATCCAGGGAGGGGGCAGGGACTGGGACTGAGATTTTTCTCTGGAGATGGAATTTAGGGAAGCAGGACATGGGAATAGACAAGGATCTGCTGAATAAATTGTGAGCACAGAGCAAAAATGTGAAGTTTGTGGTGTTCTGCTCTATAGGGAAAGGCTGGATGTGGCTCTGGTAAGCCTGACTCAGCCAGGCCTGGCCTGGTGTTGGGAAATCAGGGGCAGGGTCAAGGATAAAGGACATCTCTGGATACCTCATCCCCATAAAGGATATCCCTGGATGTCACATCCCAGTAAAGAACATCCCTACTGGTTCATCACAACAGGCATTAAAATAACACAAAATCCTGGTTGGGAGGGGTTTCAGTGGTCTTTGCTTTCCCAGGGAAAGGCTCATCCAGGTTGCTCCTTCCTGAGGGATGCTCATCCCAATCCATCCTGCACAACTCCAGGGATGCTGTTGATGCTGTTGCTACCCCATTCCCAGGCAATTTATTCCAGTATTTCAGTGGCTCCATCACAAAAGAGTTTTCCCCAATGTCCAGCCAAACCCTCCCTTGTTAGGAATGAATCCAACTGCTCCTGGTTTAATCCAAAAGCCCATTTGTAAGGATGGGCCACAGGAAAAGGCAGTTCCCAGGAGCAGGAGCTCTCTGTGCAGAACCTTTTCCTCCAACTGTGAACACACCAGGGATTGAATCCCCAGGCATTCCTGGAACAGCTGTGATGAAGAACTGGGTAACACCTTCCTTTTGTTGCTTTTGCTGGTGGGAATAACTCAGAGCAGGGGAAGGAAAAGGTTTGGCAGCTCCAGGAGGATCCAGGTGCACACTGAGGTGACTTGGAGACAGCCACAATAGGCAGCAGATTTTTGGGCTCAGAAATGAGGAAATGTTTCTTTTTCTATCAAGGAAAATCACAGAAATTGCCCTCAAGCAGCTCCTGCCTTCAGGCGTGAAAAGAGAGGGATTATTTTCCCCTCCTGCACCTTTTTTGGGAATCTGAACAGCTGAAATCCCAAATCCGTGACTGAGTTATTCTCCCTTCCTTCATGTTTCTCATTTGCTTGCCAAGCTTCAGTATACAAAGGGAAATCCAGGAATATAAAGCACTCCAAAATCCCACAAAACGGCCAGAAAATGGATAAACACAAATGAGCTCTCCCTTCCAGCAGGACTGGGATCTCCATTAGCTCCTCAATGCCAGGGGCTATTGCCATTATTCCCATTATTCCCATTCCCAGCAAACAGTACATCCATTCCCTGCTCCATTGTATTTTCTGTGTTGTCTCCCAGGTTCACTAATTCAGTTTGGTGCTTGTGAAAAAGGGGAATCAAAGATTTGCCTGGGGTAAATCAGGATAAAGGAGTGATTTACAAAAAGTGTTCCCGTCTGAAATCCTGAGCTGGGTTTTGTGGAACCCCAAGAGCAATTCCTGCAAACAGATGTGACACTCCAATCATGGAAATAACCTGGAATTCAGATATCCCATCTATTCCAGAGGAATTGTAAAGCATCTCAGAGCAGCGTGAGTTACAGCCCAGCCATCTCCACCACTGCATCCCACATCCAGCTCACTCCTGTTATTTTTTCCACATAAATAGATCCAGAAGAGGAATTAATATGTCCCAGGGAGTGGTGACAGCTCTGGCTCCAGATGAGGAGAGCAGGGAAAGGAATGGGGGAGGGGGGAGCTCTTTGGAAGATGCAGCAAAGCAAAGGAGGTCTGAGGGAGCTGGGAACCTTTGTGATGGGGTTCAGGCATGGAATGGGCTCTGTGGGGACCCTCCCCAATCCCTGGTCACTCAAGGGATGAGGTGGCAGCTCCTGTGAACACCCAGCCCCAAAGCCAGCACTGCTGCTGGTTTTGGGGTGCAGGATTTCCCTTCCTCCAAACCCCAAACTCCCCCAGGCTGCCCTGTGCTGCCCTGCCCTGTCCTTCCCTGTACTGTCCTGCCCTGCCCCGCCCTGCCCTGTGCTGCCCTGCCCCACCCTGCCCTGCCTGGGCTGTCCTGCCCTGCCCCGCCCTGCCCTGCCCCACCCTGTCCTGCCCCGCCCTTCCCTTCCCTTCCCTTCCCTTCCCTTCCCTTCCCTTCCCTTCCCTTCCCTTCCCTTCCCTTCCCTTCCCTTCCCTTCCCTTCCCTTCCCTTCCCTTCCCTTCCCTTCCCTTCCCTTCCCTTCCCTTCCCTTCCCTTCCCTTCCCTTCCTTTCCCTTCCCTTCCTTGCCCTGCCCTGCCCTGCCCTGCCCTGCCCTGCCCTGCCCTGCCCGGCCTCACCCGGCCCCGCTCCCCGGCAGAGGGTGGCAGAGTTCCGTGGCAGCAGCCAGAGGTCCTGATCCCATCCCGATCCCAGCAGCAGCAGGGAAAGTCGGCGCTGTCCCCATTGTCCCTGCACGCCCAGCCCGAGGTGTCGCTGGAGTCCTGGAGCGAGCCTGGCCGGGCAGGGATGGACACCTAGAGCCTCACTGGAAGGTGGGACTGAGAACCCAGAGGCGTCCAGGCTGCTCTTTCCCACAGAAATCATGGAATTCAATGTAAACATCTCCCACAGCTCCAGGTTATTCCCCCAAAGTTCTCCTCCAAGCCTTGCCCACACCTCCCCCAGAGCCTATGGAACAGGGCAGAGGCACAAAAGGAAAGGCAAAACACAATTCTTGTCCTTTGGGAGCTTCAGCCTTTTGGAATTCATTTTTCTTCTCCATCAGAATGAACAGAGAAGCTCAGAAATCCTTCCCCAAGCGGAAATTTAATTTTGGAAATGTCAGAACCTTGCCCAGAAACAGAGATCAGTTCTCCAACACTGAAGCAGGAGGATTTGAAAAAGCAAATGTAATCTATAAATATGAAAATACCCCTAAAACATGGATCCCATTCCATATTATTGAAATCCCTATTACACCTCACTGTGTTCCATTAAAACAACGGCACAAACCCTGAGTTAAATCCAACAAAAGCTGGAATTTAAGTACCCCATTTTGAGCACAGATTATTTCCACTTCTAAGAGTTACTCTTCCCTCATTAGAGTTTCCCATTTTGGACAAAGAAGGACTTCCCCGCCCCCCCCCCCCCACCCCACACAAAATCCAGTTCTATAACAAGTTGTAGCAATAGCTCCAATTCCTCTCAATGCTCCCAGGAAGACCCTCAGGAATGTTCACCCAGGGTGGGAGAGTTGGTGATTTGGATAAGGGGGAATGAAGGAAAGGAGGAGAGGTTTCAGTCTCTTCTGAACTCAGTAATTCCCTTTTAGACTTCCTTGCTGGAGACCCTCCATGGACCCCACACCTTTCTGGATGAGGCCTTCCCCAAATCCAGGAGCCCAGGGATTGTTGTTTAAAGGGGGCACTAAACCACAATAAAGGGACAAATTGAAGGGACAAACTGCCTGGAAAGGCCCCAGGCTGAGGGTTCTGAGCTGCTGGATGAGGAATTTGCTCAGTTTGGAGAGGCCAGGTTGGCCAGGGCTTGGAGCACCCTGCAACAGTGGGAGGTGTCCCTGCCCATGGCACTGGGTGGGCTTTAGGATCCCTTCCAACCCAAACCATTCCATGATTCCATGAAAGGTATTCCTGGGGCTGAGTGCCCAGAGAAACGTTCCAGCTGGGTGGGATAATCCAGCAGGATTCCCTCCAGGAGTTCATCAGAGCCCAGCCAGGCCTGTGAAAGCTCAGCCAGGGATTAAACACCCACTGCCAATCCATGCAGGGAATCTGTGAGGGAAAGTGAGGCTGATTTCCCCGATTCAGCTGGCAGATCCCACAGGATCCGAGTTCCCCTGCTCCTTCCCAGGCTTTGGGGGCAGCCTGGCTGAGGGAAGGGAGCACCACTCACCTGTAAATCCCAAAATGTTTCAGATCCTCGCTCAGCCTCACTGCTGCTCCAGCCCTCAGAGGCATTTACATCTTTTCCAAGCCAGTGTTTGAGCTGTGTTTATGTGGAGATCACAGCAACAATTGAAATGTAAGGGCCTGAGTGTTCCTGAGCTCATTTCTGCTGGCTGGGGCCGATGTCTTTGTGTGCTCAGGCCATTAAATCAGCCCTGGGCTCCCATGTTTGTCTCCCTCCTCCAGCACCGTTCCTTTATGGCAGCTCCAGGCTCTGGATGGGAGATTAACTTTTACGGTGATGCCTCAATATAATTTCATGTTACTGCTGCATGTGCTGCAGAATTCCATCCCCACATGGAAGAACTCCATGTCAGGGAGCGCTGACAGTGCTCAGGAATGTCACAAAGCAGCCCCAGCTCCCCGAGGCTGCACTGCTCCAAGGACCAAAGGTGTCCAGCAGAACCTGGGCTTGGAGCAGGAATTTGGGGAAGGGGGAAACAGGGAAGGGCTCAGAACTCCTTTAATCCACGTTTAGCCTTTCTTTAATCATTTCAGTACCAGGGATTTGGCACCCCCTGACTGGGATGTGGGCTGTAATAAATCATGCACAGGCTGGAAATGAAGGCTGTGGCCACCAGGATTTTTTAAGGGAATTTTCCTTTTGTTGTTTCTGTCAGCACCAAACGGTTCCAGCTTGTGACCCCAATAAGAGGCAGAACTGAAGCTCTGCTTGGCTCAAAATGTGGCAATAAAAATATTGCCATAGGTATTTAAGATTTTAAAATAAGATTCTCTGAATCAGGGGCTCACTGGTCAAAAAATTGAGTTTATTTAGATCAAGAAAAAGAAATGAACAAGCTGAAACCAAAGCCAAGTGCAGCCTTTGGATTGATCCTTGCTCAGATCCCTCCTGGCACCACAGGAGCAGGAATTGTGTTGAGTTTGTTGAATTCACACCAGTTTTGCCCCAGGTCGCTGTGGCAAAGCTGTCCCTGGGACAGAGCTCGGCTTCTCCTTGGGCTCAGCCCCAGCTCTGCCCTTTCCCAGGCCCTGCAGGAAGGATCAGGAGAGGCTCAGGAGCCTCAGGAATGGGGCCAGTTAAACACAGATTATTGTGGCCCCCTGTGACCTGATAAGGTTTTGGGGACATCCCACCCTCCTTGCAGCCAGGGATCACCCCTGATCCCTGTTCCCTGTCTCTCCTCATCCTCAGCTCATCACCCACCCTGCCAACAGCTCCTCACCAGGCAGCTCCTCCAGCATCCCCTGGGAATACAAAAGCACTGAAGGAAATCCATTTATCCCTAATGATGCTCACACACTTTGGGGCTGGATCCACAGGATTTAAATAGCACAGGGATTTTGGGGAGGAGGAGGAGCAGGAGCCTTCCCGGGGCTCCTCCAGAAGGGGCTGGTTCTGGCTCTGGTGACTCCACAATGTACAGGTGACCTGAGGGAAAAGTCCTGCCAAGTCCAAATCAAGTTTGGGAATGACCAGAGAGTATCAGGGAATTATTCAGGACTGGTGGGAGGGGGAAGCCTCAAGGGGAATCTGGAAAAGGCAGAGAGGACCCAGGTTTCCTTTCCAGGTGCTGCAAAATGCCTGCAGCTGCAAGTGCCGCTTAAACCAGGCCAGTGAACGAATCTTTCCCGAAATCTTTAATTGGGAAGCATCAGGAAGAGCTGCTGGAGCAGCAATCCCTTCTCTGCCCCAGCCTGGCACAGGAGGAGGGCACTGCCACACTCCAGGAGTGCTCCAAGAGCAGGAGGTACTGCCTGGGGATTGTCCATCCCCCCAGAGCTGATCATCATTGACCCCCTGCCCCCATTCCTTTTGTCTTCCTGGATGCCCTCAGGATTTGCAGCATCCAGAATCAAGCAGGATCTGGAGCACCCACTGAATCCAGCTCCTTTTCTGTGTTCTCAAGCACTGATCTGCTCTGGTGACCAGGGACAGCACTCGAGGGAATCCTTTCTAATACCCAAAACTGTGTCAGGGAGTTTCTCTCTGGCTGATTTCAGTATCACTTTCCTCCTGAGTTTTTCCTACAGCTCTCACAGGGGTTTTGTCCAACATTTCACAACCATGAGGAAATTCCCTACAATGAGGTGACATCCTTGTCCTTGTGAGTAGGGAGAGGACAAGGGAACACCTGGAGCTGTGCCAGGAGAAATTGGGATGGAGCTCAGGAAAAGGTTCTTCCCCCAGAGGGTGCTGGGCACTGCCCAAGCTCCCCAGGAAATGGTCCCAGCCCTCAGGCTGCCACAGCTCCAAAAGCATTTGGACAGTACTGCCAGACAGCTCTGTGCTCTATTCCTACAGACAGACACTCTGGGCCTTAATCCCAAACCCCAAACCAGGGATGCCCAGGGTGGGATTGTCGGGGGGTCTGTGCAGGGCCAAGGGTGGGACTGGATGATCCAGGGGGTCCCTCCCAGCTCAGGATATTCCCTGATTCCCCAGCAGCCTTTCAGTGCCACTCACAGCCTTTCCCACCCCCATCCTCAGGGAATGGTTTCTCGGGAGCAGCTGCAAAGCCGGGGGAGTTTTTACTCAGGGATAAATTTAAAAAGATGCTGCTGGTTTCAGTCCAATTTGGATGAAAATCAACAAGCAAAAGGGAAAAAAAAAAAAAAAGAGGAATTTCTTACAAATTTGCTTTTTGGCCACCTCCGGCTCCTCAGGGATGGGATGAGTTTGGAGATGTTGCTTTTCAATTTCTGCTGGAGCACAATTCTGAAGGCAAGAGAAATGTGCGTGGAAAGGATCTGAAACCTTCACTCTTCTGTGTGTGGTTTGTCCCTGCCTGGATGGGTTCTCAGTAATCCCTGAGGCTGCTGGGTTTTCCTGGGCAGAGCCAAGGTGTGTCCCTGTCCCTGTCCCTTCCCTGGGGCACAAGGGCCAGGGTGGGAGCTGTGGGAGGACTCTGGCAGAGCCTGGATGGGAAGAGCCCTGAGGCCATGGAGAGCCCAGGTCGGTGCTGTTTGTCCCCAGAGAAACACTGTACTGTCCCCAGCAAAACACTTGGCTGTCCCTAAGGGTCCTGAGGGCAGGAAAGTCAGCCCTAGGACACACCTGGGCTGGTTTGGAAGCTCCAAGGCGTGGGATGAGCTGTTTCCCAGGAGCTAGGAGGGGCAGGGAGCATGGAGAGCCCTGTGCTGGGCACCAGGAGGGGTCTGATCCCTGAGTGTCCATCAGGACATGGAGAGGGAATCTGATGGATGACAGAGCAGTGAATTAATTTCAAGCTCTGTTGAGAACAGGGAGGGAAAGGAAAGAGGGGATCAATTCCTGCCAAAGGAATAAAATCCAGCAGCAGGAACATCTCATTTCCTGGTTGCTCAGGGTGTTCAGGAGGCACCTGAGGTTGATCCAGGGGCTCCAGGAGGCACCTGAGGTTGATTCAGGGGCTCCCTGTGTGAGTTGAATGGCCAGAGGCAGCTGGGAAAAGTGGGAGTTTCTATAGGAAAACGAGGCTGTAAGTAGGGGTGAGCTGAGCATGGGATCAAGCTGTAGGCGGGGAAGGATTCAGCTGGAGCCAGTGGACTCACGCCCCAGGGATATGGAGAGGCTGGGAGTTGTGGGATGCTTTCCTGGGACATGGGAAGATTCAGGGAGCAGGTTCTGCACTTGGAGATGCCTTAAGCCCCAAGTCTCCATCAAAGAAGTTTTTCCCTCAGTATCCGAATGAACAACAGAAAGGAAAATTAATACTTGGTTTAGGGAGTCTTAAACTCCCCAAGAAATTCATCAACATCAATAAAGGCCTCGTGGAGCAGGTGGAAATCTTATTTACACTCCATTTTCCAGCAGAAGAAAAGAATTATGAACATTCCCCGAGAGGTTTGTTCCTTAGGGACAGAGGGGATGCTGAAAACAAGGATTCACCTCCGTGCTTTGCACAGTGCCTATGCAGGTGACAGGCACAGCTGAGGCCACCAAGGTCACTCCCCACATCCCCACAGTGTTTAACTCCCTGCCCAGGCACGGGAGCGACAAATGGAGAGGACACAGGAGCTGAGGGAGGTCATTCCCATGGCCACGCTCTGCAAATCTGCTTTGCCACAGCTTTTGATCCCGACTCTGCAATCTCTCTTTATCTCTTTAGGTTAAAAATGAATTCCTTTCTCCCCATCTCTGAAAACAAAACCTGCCAGATAAAAGTGAACCACTCAGGCCATTATTTCCATCCATTCAGCTCGGAAAGGACATTTATAATGTAGGAAGCCGGGGAGAATTGTCTGCCACTGCTCAACAATATCTCCTCCATTTCAAACATGACTTTATTGTTTCTCTTCTTGTTGTTTCTTTCTTTTTTTTTTCCCCCTAATGCAAGAGAATCCTGCAGGCAGCAGCCTCATCCTGCTCAGGGCAGCTTCATCCTGAGCTGTGAGTCAGAGAGCACGGGGCAAAAATAGCCTTGATGATGTAATTAATGAGTATTTTCAGGAGCAGGGACAAAGGGCTGCAGATGAAGTCACTGGGCCTGATGGCACTTCCTGGCTCCTGCTTTGCCTAATGCAGGGTTTAGGTTTAGTTCAGTGTTTTGTGATGGCGGAGATTCAGAATCTCTGCTGTTCTTCCCTTCCCAAAGTTGGGCTGCTCAGCTGCAGGGAGAGAGCTCTGAGCAGGGACTTCTGAAGAGACCTGAAATATTGAGAAGGCTTTGCAAGAGCAAAGAAATCATCCTGGAAGGGAAAGAAAGGATTGGAGCAGAGCTGAGGGAGCTGGGAAAGGGGCTGAGCCTGGAGAAAAGGAGGCTCAGGGAGGACCTTGTGGCTCTGCACAACTCCATGACAGGAGGGGACAGCCAGGGCGGGTCGGGCTCTGCTCCCAGGGAACAGGGACAGGAGGAGAGGGAACGGCCTCAGGCTGGGCCAGGGGAGGCTCAGGGGGGATATTGGGAAAAATTGTTCATGGAAAGGTGTGTCCAGCCCTGGCACAGCTCAGGGCAGTGCTGGAGTCCCCATCCCTGTAGGGATTTAAAACACTGTGGATGTGGCACTTGAGGACAGGAGCCAGTGGTGGCCCTGACAGTGCTGGGGGATGTTGACTCCATGATCTTAAAGGTCTTTTCCAACCTGAATAATTCCATGACTCCATGGTTTTATCAATGTCATTTTTGGAGCTCTGGTGGCTCAGACAAAGTTCAAGGACCTTGGACTGAAGCTCAGTCCCAGAAGTCACCCTGCCTTTTACCAAACAGCTCCCAGTTAACTGCTGGGGACATTTACCTGAAAATACCCCAGAGAGCCCCTTTTCTGTGCTGGATTTTCTGTGCTCTGTAATAGAAAACTTTTCCCTCCTTCCTGAGCCAGGCTCAGCCAGAGCAGAGAAATGCCAATCAGCTCCAGGCAGCTGTGGGAAGTTTCTCTGGGAACAAACATCCAGCCTGCTCCAAGTGACCCTGGGAAGCTGCTATGGGGGACTTGGCTGAGGGAGGCAAAAATTCCTGTTTAGGGCTGACAGCGGAGCTTTTTCATCCGTTCCAAAGCCTCCTCCAGGGGGAAATCTTCTGGTGCCAATCCCTACAAAGAGTTCTGCAATTGTTCCAGGTGGGACAAAGCACTTTTCATGTCTAAAAGGAGCCAGTTTGATCCTCTCACTGCTTCACTCAGCACTTTGGGGGATTCTCTGGAAGACTTTTCAGCACTGGCTGTAAAATTCCCCCAGGCTGAAGAGGCTCCCATCTCCTGTTCCTCAAACCTTGCACCAGCAGCCAGATCAGCAGCAGAAGTTTGATGGGCACAGGAGAAGCTTGTCCTGCACAGTTCTGGTATTTGCAGCAGCTTTTAGGGAATCTCTTGAGTTTCAGGTGGTTTCTTCCCTCAGGATATCCCAACCCAGCCCCTGTCCTGGCCCCTGGCTTGCTACCTCAGTTCTTCCATCTCTGCAGGTGATGCCTTTCTATCCCAAGTTAACTGAGTTTCCATAATGTCTCAGATTTTTTTCCAAATTAAAATGATCCCATAAGACTTGTTCACCTGGAAGGCCCTGATGTGAAATCTCAGCTCAACTTCCAATTTAAGACAGCATTTTGTGGGAGCAGTGAACTCAGAGCAGCTGAACAGAACCCAGGAAGGCAACAGGGCCTCTCTGAGCTACAGCTGAGCTCAAAGGCACCCAGAGGGGGAAGTTTGCACTGTTTTCAGGGAATCATGGAATGGTTTGGGTTGGAAAGGACCTTAAACCTACCCAGTGCCACCCCTGCCATGGCAGGGACACCTTCCACTGTCCCAAGTGGCTCCAAGACCAATCCTTGGACACTTCCAGGGATCCAGGGGCAGCCACAGCTGCTCTGGGCACCCTGTGCCAGGGCCTCCCCACTCTCCCAGGGAACAATTCCTGCCCAATATCCCACCCAGCCCTGCCCTCTGGCAGTGGGAAACCGTTCTCTGTCTCCTGTCCCTCCATCCATTGTAAACTGCCTCTCTCCATCTTTCCTGCTGCTCTCTCAGGCCCTGCAAGGCCACACTGAGGTCACCCGTGGTCTCTCCAGGCTGAACAATCCCAGCTTTCCCAGCCTTTCCTCCCAGCAGAGCTGCTCCATCCCTCGGATCATCCTGGAGCCTCCTCTGGACCCTCCAGCAGCCCCAGATCCCCTGTGCTGTGCTCTGCAGGTGGGGTCTCACCTGAGTGGGGCAGAGGGGACAATCCCTGTCAGGGCTGTGGCAGAGGCAGCCCAGGGAGTGCAGAGACAATGGAGCAAAGCTCTCCTAGTTTTCTCCTTTGATCCATTGTCCTTCATGGAAAGGCCAGGACAGGGTTTGGACACACCCTGGGTTTGTCCCCCAGCTGCTCCTCAGCCCCAGGGCCACCAGGCAGGGGTCAGCAGCTCCAGGCAACAGTACATCCATCCCTTCTCCAGGATCTGCCTGCCCCAGCTCCTGCTGCTTTCCCAGCTCCTATCCTCCCTCAGCCAGGTGGGAAGAGGGGTGAACTCACCCCACTGTGCTGCCAGGAAAGGTTTCCCACAAAACCAGGGAGCTCCACAGCCCAGCTCAGACAGATCCTCTGCTCTGGCTTTATATCGAAAGGAGATTTCAATTAATTCCCTCAGCTCCTTTCAAGAGATCTGTAACTGCTGCTGTGGCAACAGCACAGGAGAAGCTGCTTTCCACCCCATGCTTCATTAACTTGCCCCTAAATGGCCAAGTAAACAAAACCAAATTAGTCCTGGCTTGGGCTGAATTCCTTCAAGGAATCTGGAGAGGACATGAAGAGGACTCAGTGCTTGAGACAGAGGCTGCAGAATGAGCAGGAAATCCTTCAGGTCAAAAATACTCCTGCACTTACTGAGGATAACCAACAGCTGTTATCCTGGCGTGCCCAAAAAGATTAACAAACAGTGGCTTCATTTGTATGAGGGCATTTTTCTCTCCTTCCTTCTATTAATGATGATTGGGAGTGAATTAAGTGCTGTGACTGCTCATTTTTCATCCTTTGTGCTCTCAGCTGCCTCTGAGAATAGAACAGCACAGGGGGAAGATTCCAAATGTGCACACACAGGAGCTGCTGAAAGCCTCAAAATCCTGGGAAAGGGTGAAGCAACAGCATCACCTTCTACCCAGGGTTAAATTCCACATGGTGGCTTCTGGCCAAGCCCAAAAACTGCTTTTCCAAGTGTTGGTTGGATGATCACTGCTTCAGCCCCTTCCTCCATAGGTGGCCCAAGAGGGAAAAGGGGTAACAAATTCAAGTGCTACAGGCTTTCTACTTAACCTCAGGTTTGTTTCTGTCCCCCACAAGGGTCAGAGCCACCTCAGAGTCCCCCACTGCAAATGTGCCAGGTGATGTCAGCTGCTCCAGGGCCTTTGGAGGTGATGGAATTTGGGGTGGGAGCCACCTGCTTTGGGCTGAGCTGAATCCCAGACACTGATTGCCACCGACACCTCCCAGCAGCCGTGCTCAGGTAGGACCCTGCAAACCCTTCCCAGCCCCATCAGTTCCCTGCTGCTCCTGTCCTTGCCCACTTTTGGAGGACAGAAGGGCTGGGAAATGACCTCTCCCAGCTGAGCAGGGTGAGTGTCTGGGCTGACAGCAGGGGCTCTGGCTGATAACTGTTATCTCTCTGCCCTTGCTGCCTCCCTTATCCCCAGATGCTCCTGGAATGACAAAATCCCACTAATTCCAGCAGGGTTGGGATCCTGCCCCTGCACTCCGTAAAAGCTTCCCTGACAGCTGCTGAGGTTTGTTGGGCAAGGGTTAAAGCTGTGCTCGGCTTTGGGGCCAGGGAATAAAATGTTTACATCTTGGATCATCAGCTCTTCCCTGGCTGAGTACATGGCAGGGAATTCAAGGGCAATATTGAGCAGAGGACAAAAAGGATTGCAGGGGCTGGATTTGTCTCCTTGTTCATTGAAACTCTCCCAAATCCCAGCTCCCGAGTCCCCCGTGAGCCCTTCCCTGCTCAGGGGAATCAGGCACAGAACCTTGCAGGGCTGTTGTGCTCCAGCTTCCCAGCAAACCTACTCTGGCACTTGGGAATTCTCACTTGGAACTGATATTTTTTTCCTTATTATTGTTTCTGAAACTAGCAGTAAAGGCAATAAAGAAAATCTGAGGAAAATGGGGCTGTTCCCAGCATATTCCAGTTCTCCAGCACTGGGATCCTGCTTCTCTTGCTGCTGCTCCATCTCCTCCAGCCTGAGGCTGTCAAAAACTTTCCTGCTCAGTTCCAGAATCTGAGCCAAGAGAGAGGTGGGAAAACATCCTCTGGATTTCAGCAGGACCTGCACTGAGCAGGGCATGATCCTGCACTGGGATCTGCAGGAATTTGTAGCAAAAGGGGCTCTGGAAAAAGGTCTCTGACTTTCCTGCTTGGTTTTCCCGCCAAAAAGGGCTGAAGAGAGCTCAGAATTAGGACTGGGAACACAGGGATGTGATTCCTGAGGATGCCCTGATGAGTCTCTTCCAGCTCAGGATATTCCCTGTTTCTATGGGATACAGCTGGACATGCCCAGGAAACAGCCTGGTCCAGCAGGGATCGACTCCTGGCATTTCCCAGCTGCAATTCTGCATTTATTGGAGAGGCTGAATGTCACTGAGCCCCCCACACCTCCACCCCCGATTCCTGACTCCAAGAGGGCCCAGCCTGGCAGGAGCCACCCTGGGGGCTGGTGTTGGGTCAGGACCATGCTGGGGTGAGAGAGGGCAGCGGGATTTGGGGAAAATGATGTTTTTATGAGCATCATTAAATCCTCCAGAGCCTGGCCAGGAGCGTGGGGGGAGGAGAGAGGCTCCCCTGCCTGGTCACTGCTTTATCTCCACTGTCAACACCAAACTGCAGATCCCCATCAATTATCCACAAATTCCAGGCTGGAATGGTGATTAAACCCCTGAATTCCCCCAGCACTGTCACAGGATCAGGGTTTAGTGGCCCGGAGCCGCTCAGCACTTCTTGTGTGGTTTGTGGGAAAGTGGGATGGGAGAAGGAGGGGTGGGAGAGGGGCAGGGAGTGAGGGAGGCTTTAAATGCCCTCATTGCTCCCAAACTTTCTAGAGAAGAAAATACCCAGAGAAATCAGGCAGGAACAGCTTGGGAAGTGCCCCAGTGAAAGGGCTGCAGATGCCTGTGTTTTTCCAAGTAGGAGGGGGAAAAACATCCAACAAAATATCTGTGAGTTTATTTGGAAAGGCTCTGAAAGCCCCTGGTAAAGCTGAGACTGCTGGGATCTAAAATAAATATTTGATTGCTGTTTCATTCTCCCTCTGCAAGAAAAGGTGAAAAATATTAAGGATGACCTCGTGCACCAGCTGTATTGGAGTATTGACTCAAAGGATTTAGAATAAATAAAACCAGAGTGCTGGGAACAGCTCTTTTTATGGAAAAGAGGCACCTTATTGGGGAAAACACCAAATCCCAGAGTGTAAGAGTGTAAAAACCCACCCCAAACACCCCCTTGGCACAAACAAACAACAGACAGCCCCCAGGTCTTGGAGCTGGAAACCACAAAATAAACAAAAAAGCAAAATAGGAGGAGATTGTGGCCATCAAATACGAGTGCCCAGTACAGGCATTATCCCAAACTCTGAGCTGCAGATGGGAACTACTGCTGGGAGCTGCAGGAGTTCCTGGGAGCTCCCAGGCTGCAGTTCCCATTTGTAGCCCTGTCAGAGCCTCTGGGGAAGGGTTCTCATCTGCTTTGCCTGAAAGCAAGATTAAAGGAATCACAACCAAAATGTGTCTGAGCGACTCCCAGCCAGGAGAGGAGAGGGAATGGGGATGAGCCCTGGATTGGTGCTCCCAGGGCTCTGCTGGCCACAAATTTCTGCTTGAGAGGTTCCCAGGATGGGCTGTGCTGCAGAAAATGTGGGAGATTAGACAGAGATGCAGAAATTCTCTTTTTTAATAGGAAAAAAAGAAAAGCAAAGCCACATTTTCTGTTTCACTATAAGACAGAAAGGCAATCAGCAGGCCTGGAAAAAGCAGAATTACCCTGGAGATTTCCTGGGGTGAGCTCAGGAGAGCCCTGGCTGAAGTCCTGGGCTGGAGGCTCCTCTACCTCGGGTCCCTTGTTATCCCTGTGTCTGACAAGAAGGGAAAATCTGTCAGCCTTGGGCAAATCCATGTTTGGGGGAAACCTGCTAAAACACCTTAACTGCATCCAGACATTCCTGATGTCCCTCCTCATTGGAATTTCTGCTGCCAAATGGAGCCCACAGAGGCTCCAGGCCCTGGATTGTTCTGCTGGGCTCAGACATCTCCAGCTCGCTGGGTATTGATTCGAAGTGGGTTTAAATCCCCTGCAGGGGGTTTTAAATCATGGAATTGGGAATTTATGGAATGGGTTGGAAAAGATCTTAAAGCCCACCCAGTGCCACCCCTGCCATGGGCAGGGACACCTTCCACTGTCCCAGGCTACTCCAAGCCCTGTCCAACCTGGCCTTGGACACTGCCAGAGATCCAGGGGCAGCCACAGCTGCTCTGGGCACCCTGTGCCAGGGCCTCCCCACCCTCCCAGGGAACAATTCCTGCCCAATATCCCATCCATCCCTGCCCTGGGCAGTGGGAAGCCATTCCCTGTGTCCTGTCCCTCCATCCCTTGTCCCCAGTCCCTCTCCAGCTCTCCTGGATCCCCTTTAGGCCCTGGAAGGGGCTCTGAGCTCTCCCTGGATCCTTCTCCTTTCCACGTGAACATCCCCAGCATTCCCAGCCCTTTTCTGGGGCAGATCCTGAGGAAAAAGCTGCCCTGGAATCCCAGCTGGGTTTCCAGCCCAGGATGGATCAGTCGATGTTGCACTTCTCCTGCAGCATTCCTGCCCCAGGGAGCTTTGGCAGCAGCAGGGCAGGAGCAGGTGAAGCCCTTTAGCATCTCAGGATGTAAAACCAGGCCCCGAGGATTCTTTTTGTTCCAGGTGGAGCAGCTCTGGCTCCGGGTGAGAGCACAGAGTGGGATTTGTTCCCCTTCCCTGAGTTCCCTTTGCAGGGGGAGCCGGGGGAGCTCGGCTGCAATGGGATGGAAAATCCCTGGAGCTGGGAAAGGGAGGATCCAGCTGCTGCCCAGGGATTCCTGCCCTTGGCAGCCCCGGCACAAATGCCACAACTCCTCATGCCAGGAGAGAAAGGCTCTGCTGGAAACTCCTCGCAGGAGCAGGAGCTTCACTCCTGGCCATCCATCTGAGGCTGCAGGGAACGAGTTCCAGCTGGATCAGATCCTGCCCCTCATGGCAGAGCCGGGCTGGGGCACCCTGCCAGCCCCAGCAGATCCAGAACCTTCCCCTGCCCTCCCTGCCTCGCCTTCCTCCCCACTTCTGCTCCGAGACACGGCCCTGGCTCTGCTCTGGAGAGTGCAGCAAACACGAGGCGCCTTTTCCCATCCCCTGTTTTTTTCCATCTTTTCCTTTCTTGCCTCCAGCAGCCCCTGACTGGAGGCTTTGGGTGGATTTTCAAAGCCTTGTGGAGCTGGAATAGCTTTGAAAATCAGGGTTGGAAGGTTGGGAAGGGAAATGTTCCCCTCCAAAGGATGCAAAGGCATAAAAGAAGCCCTAGACAGAACCAGGGGGGTGCAAATGTCACTCCTTTCATCTCTGGTGCAGCTGAAGGGGCTGTGCCCCATTGTGCTTGGGTACGGAGGGAAGCACATCTCTTCTCCAGCCTCTGCCTCCTTGCTTTCCATTCCCCCTGTACCCCGGGGCAGAGCCCTGGGGCAGCTGCCTGCTCCTTTCCTGGAAAATGCTCCTAAAAACTGCTGTGGCTCAGGTCCAGAAAATCCCCAAATCCAGGTTCCAAAATCCACCCCTTGCAGAGCCCTGCATTGCAAACCTGATTATCTGAAGTGCAGAGAAATTTATTTTCAGCTGCATTCTGGGATTTCTTTGTGTTTGGAGGCTTGGAGAGAAGAGGCAGAAACATTTCCCCAAAGTTTTGCGCTGATCTGTGGACACAATAACCTGATTTTGCAGCTGCAGGACCCAAACCCCATCTCATTCCCGTTGGGATATGAATTCCTGCCCACTCTGGGTGCCCCAGAGGCACCTTGGTGCTGTCACTGAGGTGTCACATCCCCACCTCCTCCTCCTCCTCCTCTGCCAGCCAGGATCAGCCCCTGGAGCCCCTGCACACCCAGGCTCACCCCCTCCCCATTTCCTGCCCCCCCCCCCCCCCCCAGCATTCCAGAGGGTCCTGCTGCCAAGGCAAGAAGCTCTTTCCCAATATCGTGACTCTTCCTCCAAGCCTGTCCTTTTTTACCCACCTAAATCTCTCCTTTCCCCTTGGATTTGCACCATAACGACTCTGGGTTTGGCTTTGTTGGGAAGAGGAGCAGCTTCCCCTACTCCTGCTTGGAGCTGACTCCAAAGAAATCATTGGAGATGCAGGAATAGCGAAAGGCTGGGCTTCAAACGCTGCCAGTTCCCCGCTAAAAGGCTCCCTGGTACATTTAACGGGGCACCAGGAGGCGATAAAAGCAGCTGGGCTGCAGGGGAGCGGCTCTGACCTTGAGGGGTTCAGTGCCGCTCTCAGCCCCGGCAGCTGCCGGGGTTTGGTCCGGGCTTGGCTGGGCCAGGCCTGGGGAGGATTTATCCTTCACCGAGAGATTTGGCACTAAACCAGACCTTGGGAGTCCGAGCAAGGACTGAATCAGCCCGTGTGTTTCCCAATCCCAGCTGCTTTTCCAGGGAGCCTCTGTGCAGAGAGAGCCCGCGGTGAGGGTCTGGGACGGCCCGGGGTGAGGGTCTGCGAGGGCCCGCGGCCTGCGGCGGGGAGGGGAGAGGGGAGAGAGGCGAGAAGAGAGAGGAGAGGGGAGAGAGGGGGAGAGGAGAGGAGAGGGGAGAGAGGAGGAGAGGGGAGAGGAGGAGAGAGGAGGAGAGGGGAGAGAGGGGGAGAGGAGAGGGGAGAGGGGGAGAGGGGAGAGAAGGGGAGAGGAGAGGGGAGAGGAGAGGAGAGGGGAGAGGGGAGAGAGGGGGAGAGGAGAGGACAGGAGAGAGAGGAGGAGAGGGGAGAGAGGGGGAGAGGAGAGGGGAGAGAGGGGGAGAGGAGAGGGGAGAGAGGGGGAGAGGAGAGGGGAGGAAGGGGAGAGGGGAGAGAGGGGGAGAGGATAGGAGAGGGGAGAGAGGGGGAGAGGAGAGAGGAGAGGGGAGGAAGGGGAGAGGGGGAGAGAGAGGAGAGGGGAGAGAGGAGAGCAGAGAGAGGGGGGAGAGGGGAGAGAGGGGAGCAGAGCTGCCCTGCTCGGCCCCAGGAGAGGACCCAGAGTCAGGGGAGCACCGCGGGATGTCCGGCTCCCTCTGGAGTTCTCTGTGCTGTCCAAACCCCCCGGAATTCCATCCCAGGGTCACCGGCTCCGCACCGACCTGGGACCTGAGGGGTATTTATCATTCCTCCACCTCCAAACCCCCCCAGCTGCACAGCCATCGGTGTTACCCCTTTGCTTGTGCTGTGAGAAGGAGAACGGGGCTCTTTAGGGCAGAGCCAGCAGGAAACAGGGGGGATCTGGGACTTCTGCCAGCCCTGGGGAGCCCCCAGAGCCCCCAAACCCCCGTGTGGGGCTGTGAGCACAGCAGGGCCCCAGAGCCTGCTGGCACCTGCAGCTCCAAGGAAAGGTGGAAATCCCTGATTTATTCCAGGAGACCAGGGAAAGGTGGAAATCCATGATTTATCCCAGGAGACCCCTCTTTGCACAGGGATCTTTCTCTGCTCCCTGCAGCCCTCTGGGTGTCTATTCAGAGCTGGTGCTGATGTCACCTGAAAGATTTTTGCAGAGAATGCTGACCTTTGGTTTTTCTCTCTTGATTTTCCTTTGTCTCTCATCCACTGAGACATTTTTGGTGTCCACGGGCTAAAATGAAACTTTCCTTGAGGGGTTTTGGCCCTGAGTGATCACACAGGAGAGGCTCCAAAACCTGACATGCTGTGAATTCCTGGATGGACTTGGAGGAGATGGGAGTTGGGCAGCCTAGGGGGCAGGAACAGCTCTGGGAGCAGCTGGAGATGGGATGAGGCCAAATCCAAGGACACCCAGTTCCTTCCCTAGCAGAGAAGAAGCCACTGTGACCTGGCAGGAGGGGCTTGTGGACATTTAGGGTTAGAGGAAATGGCCTTAGGTTGCGCCAGGGGAGGTTTAGGTGTCACCTAAAAAATTGTCACCTATTGTGAAAATCCCTTCACGGGGCAGTGGCAGAATGGCCAAAAAGCAGATTTTCAGCACCAGTGTGACAGCAACAGCTCAGCCTTGGTCAGGTCTGAGCTTCAGGGAGGGGCTGAATTCCTGATGGGAATGTGGAGCCGGGGGGGTTGGGCTCTGCTCCCAGGGAACAGGGACAGGAGGAGAGGGAATGGCCTCAGGCTGGGCCAGGGCAGGCTCAGGTTGGACATCAGCAGGAATTTTCCCATGGAAAGGGTGCTCAGGCCTTGGCAGGGGCTGCCCAGGGAGGTTTGGAGTGCCCATCCCTGGAGGTGTCCAAGGAATTCCTGGACATGGTACTCAGAGCTCTGGGCTGGGGACAAGGTGGGGATCAGGTACAGGCTGATGATCCTGGAGGGATTTTCCAACCTCAGGGATCCCTGGATTCTGTGAATGTGTGCAGTGCCCGGGGGGGGGGGGGGGGGTGTGGACAGGGGAGACAGACAGTTTTCCACCATTTTTATAGAATTTTTTATTTTTCCCAGAAAAACCCTGCTCCCATCAGACCCAAAGTTGCAGGTCCAGCTCTCCAAACCCAGGACCAGAATAAAACCCTTCCCCACCTTCCTCCCTGCCAGCTCCAGTGGGTCAGGAGCTCTGCCCTGGCAGATTCCACAATCCTTCTCTCCAAATGCTGAAGGCTTCAAACCCAAATTCCCACTCAGTTTTAATGGACTCCAAGGTAAATTTGCCCAGGCCCAGCCTCCTGGAAAGCAAATTTGCCCAGCCCTGAGCAGGTGTGAGCAGAGCTGCCAGCCCAGCTGCATCCATCACCTCCCAGCAGAATCCTCAAACACAACCCTCACGTGGGGAAAAGGGGGGGAAAGGGAATTTATTTAACATTTATATCTTCTCTTTATTGCAGCAAATGCGTTTTATGTCCCAGAGATGAAATATGGAGCACGAGGCCCATTCCATGCTTGGAGTTAGATCCATGAGGAAGGCAGCCCCAGTTTTGTTTAGTAAATCATTGCCAATGGCTTTGGAGAGGATCCATAAATCTTCCCTGAATTGCTCCTTTCAGATCCTCAGCTTTCGCAGGAACCTTCGTCTGCATATTCAGACCTTTGTTCTCAATAGGGGGAAAAATTCCCAAAATTCCATTCTTTGGGAGGCTGTCCTGGGGACCCAGGGGTGACTCTGGCTTTTCAATAGCCACAAAAGGGTGCCAGCTTTGGACCTCAGTGGAATATTCAGAAAATACTCCCTAACTTTGAGTTAAACCCAGAGTTTTGAGGGAATTCTCTTCACTTGCACAGCAGCAATCAAATGGACTGAGAAAAGCTGGAGATGGAAGGAGCAGCAAAATTCCCTTAAATTGGTTTTGGAGTGGTTTGGAGGGAATTCACAAAGATCTCCTGATCCACTGGGATTTGTTTCTCAAAATGCCACCCTGAGGTGACTCTGGGGACAGTCAAGCTGGATAGGGCCGGGAGCACCCTGGGACTGTGGAAGGTGGCACTGGATGGGCTTTAAGGTCCCTTCAGCCCAAATCATTCCATGATTCCATATTTTACATTAACGTTTCCCATCAGGGACTGTTGGATGTCTCTGGATTAATCCCAGAGTTAGATTCTCCCATTCTTGGAGACATCAGATGGGAAAGAGATCAGGTAGGAACAGGGAGATGGGGTTGGTCTAAATCCAGTGACCACTGACATAGCTTTCCATGGAACTGAGGGGACAAAAAACTTGCCCAGTTTTAATCCAAATGAGATTGGCCTGGATGGAAAAGTTCATTTCCATAAGTTTTGCAAAACAAAAAAGTTCTGTTTGGAAGCTCCTTACTTTGATTTCTTCTCAGGGAAAGTGACACCAGTTATCCCAAAGATTGGAAAAAAGTTTTGGCTTTCAGTTTCTGAGGATTTGTGATCTGGTTTTGGAGCATTTGGAATCTGAGAGCTGGCCCCAGGAAGAAAAAGGTCTGGGAAGGAGAGGCAGGTCAGGGGGCAGTGACTTGAACCACTGCGAGTTGGACCATGGCAGAAATCTCAGTGGGATTCCTGTGACATCTGATCCAAGGGAGAGGGGGGACAGCCCTGATTCCTGAGCTCTGTCCCAGTTCTGATTCCCAGAGCTCTGTCCAAGTTCTGATTCCCAGAGCTCCGTCCCAGCCCTGATTCCCAGGGCTCTGTCCTAGCCCTGAATCCTGAGCTCTGTCCAAGTTCTGATTCCCGAGCTCTGTCCCAGTCTTGATTCCAGGGCTCTGTCCCAGTTCTGATTCCCAGGGCTCTGTGCAAGTTCTGATTCCCAGAGCTCTGTCCTATTCCTGAGCTCTGTCCAAGTTCTGATACCCAGAGCTCTGTCCTATTCCTGAGCTCTGTCTCAGTCCTGATTCCTAGAGCTCTGTCCTATTCCTGAGCTCTCTCCCAGCCCTGAATCCTGAGCTCTGTCCCAGCCCTCAGGTCGTGGAGTTTTGCCCTCGGAAAAAAGCAAAGGCCTCGGGACAGGGCTCAGCCTCCAGGGGTTCCCGCAGTGCCAAAGGGAAGGAGCTCCCAGGGGCGGTCCTGGAACTCCTCCTGCTGCCCCACCCCAGGAAAAGGAAACACCAGGCAGAGGCGTCACTGAAGGGAGATTGTATCCGACAGCAGGGATTGATGGAAGTGGCTCATGGGGTGAGGTCCGGGCATGAGGAAAAGCAGGACAAAGAGCCCAGGGCTGTGTTTCCTCAGCTGGAATTACAACAGGATCCTCTGCCTTGGGAGAAGGGGAACAAGGAGAGGGCAGGAAGAACCAATTTTTTGGTTCACTACCTCTTCTGGATGGGAAAGAAAAATCAAGTCATTTCAGGATGAATGAAGAACTGCATTTACCTGGAATCAAACAATTCCTGTGAGTGGCATGGGGGGATTTTGTGTTCCCAAATAAATAAAACAGGAGGAGATTGTGATATTTCCCTCCCTCCCTCCCTCCCCCCCCCCCCCCCCACACACACATCTTGAAGTTAAAGGGGGATTAGAAGTCAGTGGGAATGACCAGGAGGCCCCTGGGACTGCAGGAATTCCTTCCAGGGGCTTCCTGAGCCCAGATCCCAACTGCGCAAGCCCATGATAGTGAGGG
Organism: Zosterops lateralis; assembly: GCF_965231275.1. Taxonomy (NCBI): domain Eukaryota; kingdom Metazoa; phylum Chordata; class Aves; order Passeriformes; family Zosteropidae; genus Zosterops; species Zosterops lateralis. Next base: position 660,890 of record NC_139784.1, read on the forward strand.
AGCTGCCCTGGGAGCAGGGAATGACAGACTTCAAATCTTCAGATGCTGTAAAAATCAGGATACAACACAAATATTTCCCAGCAGGACAAACCAGAGCCTTACACAAACACCTGGGACAGGTCACAGACCCAGCACTGAGACCTCAAAGACAGAACCACAACTTGAATTCATTCTATGGCATTAAATCTGGGGGGTTTGTTGGGATGGAGTGCATTTGGGGAATATCACTGTAGTTTCCAGCTCTTCCCCTGGCTCAGTTTTCCATTGGTGTTCAGGCTGATCTGAGCTGCTCAGGGCTCACCTGAGGAGTGGGATCTGTGAGCACTTCCAGCATTTCTGCCTCATCCAGGGCCCCAGATCTGCCCTGCACTGGGGGAGAGGAAATGGTTATTGGAAATGGTTATTTTTAAAATTTATTTAAAATGTTGTGCCAAATTTAGGGAGCTTTTAGTGAATCTGTCCCAGTGAAACAGAGCCAGACCTGGGGAGGGGAACACACATTTTATGGTCATTTAATTCTTGCTTAGGAATTTCAACTTTTGAATTTCTGGCAGGCTTGAGGATTGTTGGGATTCAGAGATTCCTGCTTGTCTGTGGTGATTACACGTAATAAATGATTTGGCTTAATGAGGGTGGGAGGAAATGGCAGAATTAGATGTTTCTGTCAGGTTTGGGTTTGCCTTAATGAGAATTTTGTACGAATCCCCTCAGGGTGGGGTCAGGATGTGCTTGGGCACCCTTTGGGAATCTCAGCACCTGGGATGAGGCTGGGATTGTTCACCAAGGCCAATTCTGTGGGAACAGCCTCAATCAGGACATGTTTGGAACACCCTCAGGAAGGACTAAATCCATGGAAAACCAAAGATCCACTGTGAGGAATTCATTTCCCATGGATCAATCCCTCCCTTTGTGCCTCTCCTCCTGCCTGAGGCCTCAGATCCCCTTTTTGCCTGGTCCAGGCAGGCCCAGGGAGAGCCAAGCCCAGGCCAAGGGGGTGGAACATCCTCCCCAGGAGCTGCCATGGCAAAGCTTCAATCCAGCAGCTCTGGAGATCATCCCAGAGACCCTGAGCTCTGCTTGTCAGGGATTTTCACACTTCCAAGGGCACTGGAGTTCAGAAATAGCAGCATTTATTGGGATTCTGGCCCCTGTTGGGGTTTTTCTGGATGGCTGAGCCTTTCCAGGCTCTGAAGAAAGCAACACTTCCACTGCAGGATGTTTTCCCCACTCCCATCAGCCTGGATGGATTGTTTGCCAGAGGGAGGGATTGGTTACCTGCCGAGTTGCCCAGAAAGTAGGGCAGGATTTGTGTTTTCCCCGACTGCTGCAGGTGCAAGGAAAGCAGCCATTGTTTATTTCTGTCCCTGTGACTTCCCTGTGGAGCTTTTCCAGCCTCTTTTCCATGTGCAGATGGACAAGGCCTCCAGTTAATCCCTAACTGAGCCATTGACACCAGGAATGGGGCCATTAAATAAGAATTAAGGATGTGCTCCCTACCTTTGGGGGAGTTTGGGATAGATTCCCTCATTTCTAATCTCCTTCCCTGCAATGTTCTCTCCAAAATCCTTCTCCCTGCATCTCAATTGAGCTTTGGATGACTCATAAAATTAATCCTTCCTGAGCAGCAAATCCCTTCCAAGCTGGCATGTGAGGAGCCGTTCACACATTCCTGCCTCAGTCCTGGGTGTTCCTGGATCAGGAATCTGTGTCCCAGAGGAACCTTAGGAATAGATCCCATTCCCTGGGCACCCTGAGCTGCCAGGCAGGGCTTTGATTCCTTATTTGAGTTTGTTTTCTGTTGGGGGAAGAAGTCAGAAATGGGGTCACTGTCATGAGACACATCACAGCAAGTCTTTGAGGTGATATTTCCCATGGTCCAGAAGGAAGTGGAGCTCTTAGGATGAGTCCAGAGGAGGCCACAGAGATGCTCCAAGGGCTGGAGTCCCTCTGGAGCCAGGCTGAGAGAGCTGGGGGTGCTCACCTGGAGAGGAGAAGATCCAGGGAGAGCTCAGAGCCCCTTCCAGGGCCCAAAGGGGTGCCAGGAGAGCTGGAGAGGGACTGGAGACAAGGGATGGAGGGACAGGACACAGGGAATGGCTTCCCACTGCCCAGGGCAGGGCTGGATGGGAGATTGGGCAGGAATTGTTCCCTGTGAGGGTGGGGAGGCCCTGGCACAGGGTGCCCAGAGCAGCTGTGGCTGCCCCAGGATCCCTGGCAGTGTCCAAGGCCAGGTTAGACACTGGGGTTTGGAGCAGCCTGGGATAGTGGAAGGTGTCCCTGCCCATGGCAGGGGTGGCACTGGGTGAGCTTTAAGATCCCTGCCAACCCAGACCATTCCATGACGCCATGATCATTTTTTCCAGATAGGTTTAAGACAGAGCAGAGGGAAGATGCTCTCTGGCTATGAATTTACATTTGTGGTGGAAAAATCGGTCCTAAAAATGAACTGAAATGGAGAAAAGCAGGAACCTCTTTGTGGACATTTCCCTTTCAAAATAACAGTTCCCTGGGAGAAACAAAAATTCTTCATCGAAAAAAAAAAAACCCTCCCTTGAACAGAGTCTTTAATCTCATCCTGGATGTGAGATTAAAACATGAGAAAGGGAAATTTCTGCAGCTAAAAATCCCCAGTTTTGGAAGTGGGAAAGCTCCTGGGAAGGGTTTGATCCCTCTCTTGGAGCAGAGGAAAGGAAGAGAGGGTGACACTGCAGGATGTGGGATCAGGATTAGACCCAAATGAAGATTAAGAAAAGAAAAGAAAAGTTGATTTAATAATTCCTCTCTGTGCACCTCAGTGACAGCTCCATCTGAAACCTTCAGGAATAAATCCTGGAACGCCATTCTAAGCCCCAGGAATCTCTCTGAAGCCCTTTCCAAGGAAGCTGTTCTGGCATTTTCCCCAGCAGCCACAGCTTCCCTGGGCTGGAGCAGCCTTGACATGAAAGAGTCTCCCTGACCTTGTGCAAAGGAGCAGGAGAGAAGAAATGAATCCTCATTAAAAGAAATCTCCTTTTTGCAGTGCTAATTAGGCACATGCGTGGAACATTCCCAGACATTTGGGATGGGCTGGGAATGATCCTTGTCCTGTGCTGGGCAGGTTCTGTTTGCTGTAAATACTTTCCCCAATTCCAAAGGAGCCTTTGCAAGTGCTGTGGGAACAAAGGCTTTTCCAACATCCCTCATTCTAGGGGACGCTGTGAACAGAGAGAATCTGGGGTTGGATACAGCCACTGATTTCATCAGGATTTCATCAGGATTTCTTTGGCAAAATTCTGGAGACAAGGAACATCCTCGGTTTATTTTTACATTTGTTTCCTTCCTTTATTTCATTGTCTTCCATCCTTCTATAAAACAATTCCTTGGTTTATTTGGAATGTTTGTTCCAGGGAGTCCCTCTGGTACCAGAGTTGTTCCATTTCCTGCCATGGAATTCTCTCTGATCCCAGCCAGGCAGACCAGGATGAGGCTCCTCCTGCTGTGTGAGAGATTCCTGGGAGTTCCAAATGACTCTAGAGAGGAGCAGCTGCCTCTGGAGCAATTCCTGCCAGGAGGATGTATGTCCTGAGCCATGGTCACCAATATCCGAGTTCTTCCCTAACAAACCCAGGTTTTCCAAACCTTCCCATCCTCACCTGCCCCAGCACTGCTCCTTCCTGGACCTGAGAAGGAGTTTTCCAAGGCTTTCCCAATCCCCAGGGGTGTCCCATGGGGCTCATAATGGGGGGTTCACCCCCAGGATTGCTCCAACCACAGGAACCTTTTCTTGCTGGGATCCTGTGGAACAAGAGTCACCCCCAAGGACTGGAAACATTCCTGCCATTAATTCCTGAACTGGCTGGGAAAAACCTTCTAACTAGCACCTCATTCATTAGTGACTGACTTCCTTCAAATGCAATAGAAGTCGAGGCTGGGAGAGCTGGGGGTGTTCAGTTGGAAAAGATCCAGGGAGAGCTCAGAGCCACTTCCAGGACCCAAAGGAGCTCCCGGAGAACTGGAGAGGGACTGGGGACAAGGGATGGAGGGACAGGACACAGGGAATGGCTTCCCACTGCCCAGGGCAGGGATGGATGGGATATTGGGCAGGAATTGTTCCCTGGGAGGGTGGGGAGCCCCTGGCACAGGGTGCCCAGAGCAGCTGTGGCTGCCCCAGGATCCCTGGCAGTGTCCAAGGCCAGGCTGGACAGGGCTTGGAGCAGCCTGGGACAGTGGAAGGTCCCATGGCACAGGAGTGGAAATGGACGGGCTTTAAGATCCTTCTCACTCAAACCATTCCAAGATTCTCTGAACTTATCTCTTTTCACCAGTGGGATTTTATACCTCTGGATTTGCTCTTTCCCCAAAGTCTTTAGGTTTGTTATAAAACACTGTGGCTGAGAGACTTCCCAGGATAAATCTCTGTTGTTCCTATGATTGAATGAAGAAATCTGAGCTGGGGATGCCGAAGGTCCCTCCCAGCTCCTGTTCCTTTAAAATTGTGATGCTGCCCCTTCTCCCACAAAATCAGCTCAACTCCTGTTTCCTGATGCTCCTGGAAAGGGCTGGAGGCCCAGGAGAGGCTGAGGGAGCTGGGAAGGGGGCTCAGCCTGGAGAAAAGGAGGCTCAGGGGGGCCTTGTGGCTCTGCACAACTCCCTGACAGGAGGGGACAGCGGAGGGGTTCAGGCTCTGCTCCCAGGGAACAGGGACAGGAGGAGAGGGAATGGCCTCAGGCTGGGCCAGGGCAGGCTTGGATTGGAAATCAGGGAAAATTTCCTCCTGGAATGGCTGCCCAGGGCAGTGGTGGAATCTCCATCCCTGGGGGGATTTAAAGCCCTGTGGATGTGGCACTTGGGGTCAGTGTGGCCTTGGCAGTGCTGGGCAATGTTGAACTCAGTAATCCTGGAGCTCTTTTCCATCCTGAACAATTCCAAGGTTCTGGAACTCACACTCAGTTCAGGTAACCAGGATGCAGCAGCCAAAGTCTCAAGGCTGCAATTTCTCCTCAACCCAAAATAGTCAAACATATGCAGGGAGAAAGAGTTCCAAATAAACAAACCCACAATCTGCTCCTACAAAAATATCTTGGAATGTGCACAACAGACTGGGATCCCTCAGGGCCTTCCCAGCACTGCTCAGGGTTCCAGTGGTAACAGCTCCGAGCTGGGACAGATTTGCAGCCCTAAAAAACCTGGAGCTGTAGTAATTACAGACTCTGTGCTTTAAGTGGGAATATCTTCGCATGGAATTCTATTTCCCATTATTTCCACATGACAGCAGACACAGTGACAGCTCCAGCTGTTTATTTTGGGAAGACAGGATATTTTAGAGATGGTTGCAGAAGCAGGAATACAGGGATGGGGGAAGGTGACTTCACCTCTGTGTAAAACCAAACCAAACCAAACCAAACCAAGCCAAACCAAACCAAACCAAACCAAACCAAGCCAAACCAAACCAAGCCAAGCCAAGCCAAGCCAAGCCAAGCCAAGCCAAACCAAACTAAACCAAACCAAACCAAACCAAGCCAAACCAAGCCAAACCAAACGAAACCAAACGAAACCAACCAAACCAAACCAAACCAAGCCAAACCAAGCCAAACCAAACCAAACCAAACCAAACCAAACCAAACCAAATCAAACCAAAGCACTCCTTTAACTTCCAATGACATTCAGCCAGGGCAGCGAAATCCTTGGAATTAAGCTCCAGGCTGTTCCCTGGAAATGCTGTTTGCAGGATCAGGGAGACTTCACCTTCCAGCTCTGAAAACCACAGGGAGTGTTTGAGTCAATGAAACAAACCCAGAGAAATGGAGCCTGGGCCTCCAGGGCCACATCCAGGAAGGACAAATTCCAGCAGGGATTTGTCAGTGGGGGTAAAAAGTGTGCGCACTGTGAAGGGGAGCTGGTCCAGGGATCCATCCAGGGATAATGCAATAATCTGGAAGGATTGCTGCCACTGAGCTGTGCTTCCCAAAATTGATTTCTCCCAGGAAAATGCAGCTCCATTGTTTGAGGTGCTGAGGAGCCAATTCCAAGGCCAGGAATGTGGTCCTGGACATTGCTGCCCTGGCCTGTGTGATTCAGACAACTCCTTCTCCATCAGGAAATACTGATTTACCAAATGCGCAATTGACTTTGAGTAAGTTGGGTTTGCTAAATGTCATCCTCAAGTCCTGCACGTGGTTTGGAGAGGAAGTCCCCAAGTACGAATGGGCTCTGGGGGCGGGGTTTGTGCTAGGAATGCCACGGTTCAATCCCCAGGTATGGATCTGGAGTCCCACTCTGGATTCCAGGCTTGGTAACAACAGCACCGACCACAAAATGCTCCTTTTCCCACAATTGCTGCAAGTTCACGCAGCTGGAGAAGTGTCTTCATCTTTTTTTTTTTTTTTTTTTTTTTTTTTTTTTTTTTTTTTCTTTTTTTTTTTTTTTTTTGATGAAGCTCTGCCAACCCTGCCTGTTTAAACCCAGCAGGGACCCCTGAGCTCCATCCCCAGATCCCTCCTGCCTCCCTCAGGATTTGATCTCCAGGTTTTTAGCAGAAGAGAAGAGCTACATTCAAATACTGCATTAAAGGTGTTTCCATACCCATTTTTTATTTTGCAAGCTGAAGCTGCTGTCAGGGTAAAGAGTGAGGGAATATGAAGAAATCACTTTTCTCTGGCAGAAATTTTATTCCTTTTCCTCTCCCCTGGCTGCCCAGAGCAGCGGGAAGAGGCTTTGGGAATTACCAGGCTCAGAACATGCCTGGAGTCTCAGGAGGAGCAAGGTCAGGTGGGGAACATCACTAATCCCTGCTGGAAATTACAACTTTTTCAGGCTGCCTTTTATTCCTGGAAAATTTTGCCAGGTGTCAGGAGCTCTGAGGAGGTGGAAGGGAGTTCAGGGCTGAGTTTCCAACAGTTTTCCTCAGGCTTTGGGGGTCAGGACAGTCCCAGGGCCCTCAGGATCCTGCAGAGCCTTTAGATGAACCTTTTCCAGCCTTCAAAAAAGGACATCAGCAGCAACATAAACCATAAAATTAGGGAATCATGGAATGGCTTGGGTTGGAACGGGCCTAAAAAATCCAGTGCCACCCCTGCCAGGGGTAGGGATACCTCCCACTATCTCAGGGTGCTCCAAGCACTGTCCAACCTGGCCCTGGACACTTCCAGGGGCAGCCACAGCTGCTCTGGCAATTCCATCCCAGCCGCTCACCACTCGAAGGCAGGAATTCCTTCCCAATATCCCACCTAACCCTACTCCCTTTAAATCCTGAACATTGCAGAGTGCTTGGAACAGTTCCTGAGGCTGGGCATGACTGAGCCCCAAATCAACCCTCACATGGGAAAATAAACAAATCCAGCTCCTCCTGCATCCCAACCCCTTCCTGATGTTTTCCAAAGCAGCAAGGAGGAAATCAGAGGTTCAGGGAAGGAATGTCCCCCATCAACCCCTGTCCCAGTGACACAAATTCCAGCAGAGAAGGAGCAGACCTGAAGCCAAGGGAAGGGTCATTTTTCAGGAATCCTGGTTAGGGTGTTGGGAAGTCAGAGCTGGGAAGGAGGACAGAGGGGGTTTGCTGAGAAGCCCAGGGGCAGATGGAGCCAAGGCAGGAGGAGGAGGAAGTGTGGAGGAGGGCAAGCTCCCACTGGGAGTGGGTGAGCAGAGACAAACAAGAACATTGTTTGCAGCCTTTTTAACTGGCCAGAAGCTGCAAAATCCCCCCACTGCAATTCTCAGGATTTTGCTGTTTCTTGGCTCAGTGGGTTTGCTTCCCATTTCCTGGGATGCAGGGACATGCCAGCCTATCCAATCCAGGGAATTGTCAGGAAAACCTACTCCACATTTAGCAGATCCTTTATTTACTGGAGGAAACAATGTTTTCGGTCAGCAATTCCTGTTTTGTAGAAACTGGGCTGAGCTTTTGGATGGCTGGAAATGAAGCTTTTTGGGAAGAACTCTCCAAACTGCCAAAGCTTCCCATTTCCCGCTTCTGGAGGAAAGGATGATTTTGTCAAGTACCAATTCTCCTTTACTAAAGAGTTTTCTGGGAGGGAAATGGGAATGCCAGTATTTCATCATGACAGAGCCAGGCTTCAGGTTGGGCCTGGGCCTGGGTTTAACTGCTCCCAAAACTGGATTCCAAGATAAATGTCGTTTGCTGATTCAGGCTGCCCCAGGGACAGCTGTACCTGGATCCCAGAATCCCAGACTGGTTTGGGTGGAAGGGACCTCAAAGGCCACCCAGTTCTGCCCAGGACAGCTCCACAGTCCCAGGGTGCCCCCAGCCTGGCCAGCCTGCCCTCAGGTTGTGCTGGTCCACCAGAGATCCTGGTTCAGCCATCGATCTATCCCGGGATTTTGCAGCTTGGATTCCCAGCAAGGCCCCTCCTGCAGGGAACAGCTCAGGATGGAGCTGGAGAGAGCCCTGGGCTGTTCTGGGGATCCATCCTGGAGGATCCCGCCAGAGCTGCCCCAGGGGCCAGGATTGCTGAGCTCAGGGAATGCTCAGTCCATGGATTAGAGGGATCACCCTGGGCTGTCACCTCTGATCTGACCACTCCAGAAATCCAATGGAAAGGAAAGAACCCCAAGCCCCCAGAGCCATTTCAGGCACTGTTTGATCCCTGAGCTCAGAGTTACAGTCTGATTGGAGCAGGGATTAATTACAGGATTATCTTCCCTGGCTTTTCCCTGCACTTCCTCATTAACATTTACAGCAGGATCTTGGTCCATGACCAGGCTCCAACTGCTGGAAAAATACCTGTGGTTATTAAAACAGCCTAATTGTGCTGGAGCCACCCATGTGAGTTCACAGCTGCTGCTGAAGCTGAGGAAGGATCCTCCTCCTGCAGCAGCTTTGCTGAGAGCAGGCACAAAATGGGAAATTTTGCCAATTCCAAGTCCACAACAACTTCTTATGAGATTTCAGCCGTGGTTGCAGCTCTGAGCAACCCCAGGTGCTGATCCCGAGCTGCTCTAGGGCCATCAGGCACCTGCAAAGCTGAGACTAAACCAGGTTTAAATCACGGAGTTCCAATTCTTCCCAGGCTCAGGGGGGCAGACCACTGGATACTGAACAAACAAACCACTGGATACAGCTGACAGCTGATTGCAAAATTACCTCAGTTATGATGGTGATGAAAGTGTTTTCCTCCTTGATGTGCTTACTAAAAATGTGTTACCATTGTCCACACACACAGAGATTTTTTCCCTAAAGCTTTGTCCTGAATTCCTTGTCTTCAGTTTTGTAAGAGCCCATTCCCAGAGGGGCTGTGAGTGCTGGGATTGGTCCTGAGCATAAAACCCTGGAATCATGGAATGGTTTGAGTTGGATGGGCCTTAAAGATGAGCCAGTGCCACCCCTGCCATGAGCAGGGACACCTCCCAGTCTCCCAGTTTCCCAGGAACCATCCAAGATTCTGTAATGTAGAAAAGTCTGAATTTTCCCTCAGATTTTGTGCTCATTCCTGGATTCCGTTCCCAAAGGCTGTTATGTGTGTGAGGGGCAGGACCTCAGACATTCCCTGTCTTTCCTGCAGAATTCCATGTTTTATTCTCTCACCTGGAGCTGCTTCCCTTCAACTACAGCAAAGGCTGTGCAGGCTTGAAAGGGAAAACCTGGCACTAAACCCAGGAAAACCCAAGACTTTCCCATGAAAACTGCTGCAAAAAAAGTAATTTCCTGGATTTGGGGTGGAATAGCCAAACCTGGAATGCTGCAAATGGGCAGAATTCATTCCAAAAAGTGCTGAGGTGTGAGCAGTGTGGGATCCCACTGGTGTCCTCCAGTTGCTGCTTTTCCTCTGGAATATCAATCCCTCCCCCCAGGAATCCAGGACTCAGTTTCCCCAAGGTGCTGGGAAAAGCTGGGATGGAGCCAGGCAGTCGCAGGGAGCTGTGAGTGATGGCTCTGGGCTTTGAGGGTCTAAATGCTCTCTGCAGGATGCATTTGTTGTTCTTCAGAGCTATAAAGTCCCTCTTTAATGGAGATGGATTTGATCCGGAGAGTTCTTCCCACAAAGCAAACAAAACACAGAATTTCAGCTGAAATTCAAAGGTGTTGGAGTTTGTCTCGAACTTTATAAAGCCAAAAACACTTCCCCTGAGATGTCAGTGCCAAGCTCTGTCTGGAAAGGATAAAGGAGAGGTTTGATCCTTTGTAATCCGTGCTAGGGAGGAGAAGGAGAAATCCCCTTTTGGAACAGAGGGAGAGGCAGAAGCCACAAAGGGCCCTTGCAGGGCTGGGTTTGGATCCCTGGTGCCGAAATCTTGGCACAGATTTTGCAGTTTGACCCCAGCTGCAGAACAACCTCTCCCTTCCAATCCTGTGGGAAAGAGGCAGGAGGAGTCCCAGCATCCAAATCCAAAGGGAAACATAACCCCTGAGGGGAAAAAAGGGAACTTTTCCAAGTGTTTGGGCAGGAATGGATCCTTGAAGTGTTTGTTCACCTTGGAGTTCCTGAGCAGCTTTTCCCTTTTTCTCATCACTGGTTCTGCTCAGTCAGGGGAGAGGAAACTTCATTAGGCTGGGCTGGAAAATCTAATTAAGTGTTCTCTGAGCACTTAGAACGGGGATCGTTCATCCAAATGTGTCTGTTAAAGGATCAGGGAATGGTTTGGCTTAGGAGGAACCTTAAAGCCCCTCCAGTGCCACCCCTGGGACACCTCCCACTGTCGCAGGGTGCTCCAAGCCCCAGTGCCCAGCCTGGCCTTGGACACTCCAGGGATCCGGGGCAGCCCCGGGATGGGGCAGGATCTCACCCCCGAGATGGGGCAGGGGAGCAGTCCCAGGGATGGGGCAGGGTCTCACCCCCGGGATGGGGCAGGGGAGCAATCCCATGGATCGGAGCCGTGCTCCAGCCCCAGGGAGCCCTGGGCAGCTCGAAGCCTTTTCCCTGTCCCAGCTGAGCCCCGGGGGGATGTGCAGGATCGGAGCCGCTGGAGCAGAACCAAAGGCTCTGGTGGGGAATGGAAAGAGTCACTCGTGAGTGGAGCCCCGTTAATTACCGCATGCAAATGACCCCGCCCGGGCCGCTCAGCGCCCGCCTCGTTTGGAAACAGCTTGGGAAGGAAAAATGAACTCTCAGCTTCTCCTCGTGCAATTAGGGCTGTGTGAGAGACTCATTAATCAGCGCAATTAGCGGGGTTGCTGCCGCCCGGGAATCAAAGGGATTTGGGGGGAGTGGTAACTTCGCTGCTCAAGAGCGTTGGATGAGAGATCTCCAAAGCTTTGCTGGGATCTCCCATCCCAGGGTCCTCTGGAATGCCGCAAGGAGGAGGGTTTGGCTCATTGCCACTCTCTGAATGGCTCTGTCCCCTCTGAACCCGCTGTTGGTCCCTACGGGAAGGGTCCCATCGAGCACTGGGGACCCAGGGCAGGTGTGGGATGTGGGAATGTGACAATGTCACTCCTCGGGAACGAGCGGCCATCAGGGCTCTGGGGTTTGGGATTAAATCCACCAGGGGATCTTTGCAAAGCCTTCAACAGCAGCACCCGGGTTACCTGGGCATCAGAAATTCAGGGAATGAGTGGAAAATCAGCACAAGGTCTTACAAAACACACCCCATGAATGTAGGGAATGAGTGGGAAGATCAAGACAATGTCTACAAAACCCTTTCTCTGCCAAAACCTGAGTTACAGAGGTTACAGAGATCACAAGGATCTGGGTATTATCCACTTTTACAGCGCTGTTGGAGGAAATGTCCCAGCTCCTTCAGGAGTCCTTTGGTGACGCTGAAGCGGCACAAAATCTCAGTATTGCTCTCTCAGGCCTTTCCTGCAGCAAGAGAAGGTTTCCCATGACTTTGTCCTGCTTTATCCACAAATAACTCAGGCCTGGCACCCTGCCTGGGGCAGGGGTATCTCATTGTCTCAATTCTTTTGGTCTCAAAAAAAATTAGAGATTTAACAGCAGCAAATTCTCCCTGCATGAATTCCAGCTTTGCACACACAGACAAAACATCAGGGAAAAAATGTAACAAATAAATCACTCTTTAGGTAGAGAATGCCTCCAGCTGTAGTTACACTGTGATTATAGAAAATACTTGGCATGAAAATGGGATATTTTATAGTAGGACAAATAAAATGGTCCCTTTAACCCAAACTGGGGGGCTTTGCGCTTTCTGATTGAGAAAAAAAAATAAAATTCAAGGATTTGAGTTTCAAGTTGACCTGAAACAATTTCTTCTTTGTTTGTTTGTTTGAAATTGTCAGTGAGGCAAAAAAATGAATTATTTCCAGAGTTCTGCCTGGGTTGTGCCTGCCCAGAGGATGGGATAAACAACCTGCCTGGCTTAACCCTGCCAGGGAATGGGAATGCTGCTCCAGGTGGGAATCTAGGGAGAGATACAAACTGGAGCTGGTCAAGGTGAGCCTCATCTGGAAGTCATCATCCCCTGGTTCAGAGAATCAGGGAATATCCTGAGCTGGAACAGATCCACAGGGATCATCCATCCCAACCCCTGGCCCCGCACAGACCCCCAACAATCCCCCCTGGGAATCCCTGGCAGTGCTGTCCAAACACTCCTGGAGCTCCTTTGTCAGCCTTGGGCTGGGACCATTCCCTGGGGAGCCTGGACAGTGCCCAGCACCCTCTGGGGGAAGAAACTTTCCCGGAGCTCCATCCCATGCCCATTCCATATCCATCCTGTACCCATCCATATCCATCCCATATCCATCCTGTACCCATCCATATCCATCCCATATCCATCCTGTACCCATCCCATATCCGTCCCACATCCATCCTATATCCATCCCACATCCATCCCATATCCATCCCATATCCATCCTGTACCCACCCCACATCCCTCCCCGTCCCTGCTGTGTGCAGGCTCTGTCCAAGGCCCTGCTGTGTTCACATCACTGGTCTGGCAAGTCCTTTCCCCTCATCCCTTGGGGACAGTCCCTGTCCCACTGTCCCATTCCTCGCAGCTGCAGTGGGGCAGCAGGAGCTGCAGTTCCCTGTCCGGGTTTTCCACAGCCCCGCAGAGCTCGAGGATTGAAATCCTTCTGTTCCCTCCCCAAATGCCACAATCTCAGCTCACAGGTGTGGGGCAGCCGTGACCTGCCTGCTCCCGGCTCTCCAGGGAAAGCAGCCGGGAGGGAAAGGTCAGCTCAGGGCTGGAAGTGCTGAGAGCAGCCCACAGGGCCAGAGCTGGGGTGGGGGCAGGCAGAGTTCATCCCTGGGATCCTGGGGCTGATGGAATGGGAGTGGGGTTTAGGATTTATCCCTGGGATCCTGGAGCTCCTGGAATGGGAGCGGGGTTTAGGATTCATCCCTGGAATCCTGGGGCTGCTGGAATGGGAGCGGGGTTTAGGATTCATTCCCAGAGTCCCAAAGCTGCCGGAGCCGGCAGCAGGGAGCGGGATGGGATTCCATAACATGGAGCTGCAGAGGAGGGGTCAGAGTGGGAAGGGCAGGACCACTCTCCTCGGGACACCCCTTCGATACCTCTGGATAGCCTTGGGAAGCCTCTGGCACACCCCTGGGAAACCTCTGGGACACCCCTAGACACCTGTGGGATACCTCTGGGTAGCCCTGGGAAACCCCTAAGATCCCCCCCCCCGCCCCGGGACCCTCAGGCTGTGGGGCCACACGAGCAGGGGCAGGGCTGGGATTGCAGCCTCCCCCTGCCCTGGGGGGGGTCTCCCGGTGCTGCAGGAATTGTGCAGCGAGGGGAGCAGGTCCTGCTGCTGCTGCAGGAATTGCAGGAAAGCTGAATCAGCTTTGGCCATCTCCAGGACCAGGAGCTGCAGAGGAGCAGTAAAGGAGGCAGCCCCAAAAACTTCTGTGGTTCCATGTCTGGAATTCTGTCAGCTCTATCCATCCCTGCCTGCTGGAGCCGTGGTGGGAGAGGACCTCCTGCTCCTCCCTTTTCTTCTGTCCTGAGCTCCTGACCCTCAGCATTGTGCAGAGGTGACCTCAAAGCTTCTTCAAGGCTCAGAAATGGAAAGGAATCAGAGGTTTGCTCATATTTATTCCCACCTAAGGGTGATTCTGTAATGTTTGGCCGCTGCCCAGGGCAGAGGGAGCTGATTTCTGGTGTTCTCAGTGGGATGATCCCAGAATCCCAGATGAGGCTGAGCTGGAAGGGCCCCAGAAGACTCCTGAAGGCCCGTGCTGGGATCTGGTGTTTGGCTCCACCACACCTGGATCATTTGCAGATATCTGGGGGGTGGGGGGATTATCCCTAACTGAGCATTCCTCACCTCCTCATTAAACAATCCTCCTGTTCCCTGCTCCTCCCAAACTCCCTGCTATGGGTGAGCTCCAGTTTTCCCTGGAGATGCTTTGCCCTTTACAAAGAGCAGCTTTGCTCCTGCTCTTCAAAACCAACTTCATTTCTACTTTCCAAGGACCCTTTTCCCTCTATTGCCTCCCTCCCTTTCCCACTGTTCCATGTGGGGACACTCAGCCTGTCTCTGATCCCTGGAAATTGGGGACCAGGGGTTCTGTCCTGCTGAGGCCAACCCAGAATTCCCCACAGTCACCCCTTGGAAGGAGTGACCAGCAAGGAATCCTGTTCTGTGGGAGAGAGGTGTGGGATGGAAACATCTCAGTGTGATTCCACACGGCAGGAGCAGTGGGATCCAGGGATGGATCCCCATGGGATCCAGCAGCATTTTCCAGGCATTTCCCTGTCTGTGGAAAGGTCCCTGGTGTCTGAAGGGCTCCATGTGCTCAGAGCCATGTATTGGACTTGAACTTCCAGGTCTTTTCCCACCTAAAGGATCCAAAGCTTCTCTGTCTCAGGGCAATGTTGGTGTCCAAATACAACCTGAAAATTCCCATTCCTGCCCCTTTGGAAGCTGTTCCATTGTTTCCAGGAGCTCAGCTCTCCCTGAAGGAGCTGCTGGTGCAGCTCCTGCCTGATGCTGGGACAAACAACTTCTCCCACGAGGAACAGCCTCTCCTGATGGGATTCCTCAGCCCCTCCTTCCCAGTGGGAATGGGGTCAGGGCCCTGGAGCCTGGGGAGATTTCAGCTGCCCCTCAGCAGCCTCCAGAAATTCCATTTCCTGCCAAGGCCCTGAGCTACACCCTCCCTGTAAATGCTCTGCATTTATTGATGGATAAATCATGGATTAGGGATGAGGGACCTGAGTGTGCACCTGGAGGATCCCTGGAGAACCAACTGTCCTCTGCTGCATTCCCTTCACTCCCAGGGCTGAGGGAAGGGATAAAGGGAGCCCAGGGAAGATTTGGGCTGCAGTGATAAAGTGGTGCCTTCTCCTTTCAGCCTTCAGGGAGTGAAGGATTATAGACAGAAATTCCCAAAGAAATATTCCTTTTCCCTCTTTTTCTCAATTTGAGCTTAAAAAGTTTGACTTCAGCCATCAGAGGAGCAGGGCAGTACCAGCAGCACATCCTGGGCTTCCAGCAGGAAACTGAGGCTGATACCTTCCCTGCCAGAGTTAGGGCTTGCTCTGCCTGCACCCCAATTACCAGGAGCCAAAACCTCCCTGATTTTTTTCCACCACTGACTTTATTCCCCTCCTTTATTCCAGGGCTGTGTCCAGCTCCTGTCCCTGGAACTTTGTCTGTCCTGGTGGAAATTTCCTCAAACATTCCCACGTTTTTGCAGGGCTTTAATATGGCAGGAAAAAATGTGAGGGACAAAGGACAAGGGGGAATAGCCTTGAGCTGAAGGAGGGAAGGCTTGGTTGGGATATTGGGAAGGAATTTCTCCCTGGGAGGGTGGGGAGGCTCTGGAATAGAATTCCCAGAGCAGCTGTGGCTGCCCCTGGATCCCTGGAAGTGTCCAAGGCCAGGCTGGCCAGGGCTTGGAGCCACCTGGGACAAGGGAGGTGTCTCTGCCCATGGCAGGGGGTTGGGAATGAATGGGCCTTAAGGTCCTTCCAACCCAGCCCATCCTGGGATTCTGGAGAAATTAAAAATCTCAGGCTCAACAAATTGGCTCCTCCTCTGCGCAATTCCACCCCTGATTCCAGTCTGGAAATGATCCAGGATGAGCCATGGAGACCCTGCCTGCTGGTAAAAGGCAGTGGAACAGTTTTTGAGATGTTCCAAACTCCTTTGTCAGAAGAGCTGAAGAATGGAATTCCAAAATGGATCCATGTCCAGGCAAAGCAAATCCATTTGATGTGAGGAATTATTTTTTCAGGAATTTTTTGCCTGTTTCTCCCCATCCTGGTGCGAGAAATACTCTTGCTCTGCCTCCCAGGACACCCAGGAGCACTCAGAGCCCTGGGGTTGATCTTTATTGCAGGAGACGTTTTCTTTGGGGTTGTGGATGCAGGGGAGCAGCAGCTGCAGCCTCCCATGCTACTTTTACAGGGAAAAGCCATTTCTGCAGGATTCTGGCCCCCTGTCCCCGCCTCCCTGTGTCCATGGCCTGTGCATGTGTTCCCTCCACATCAGAGGCACCTCAGAATCTCCATTTATTATTCATTTGTTTGTGTCTCTGGCTCTGATCTTTGCAGGTCCTTTAGTTCTCAGTGTTGGCAGTAAAGGCCATCCAGAGCAATTCCTTCGCTCTCTTCCTCCTCTCCCTTCCTGGGCTTTGTCACCCCCTGCTTGCAGGCTCTGCTCCCAAGGGTGCTTTGGGAATTGCATTTTCCTTATGGATCAGAGAGACATTGGAGGGAAAGCAGGAATTCTTCCTGTGAGCCTGGGGAGATTTCCTTCTCCTGGGTCAATCCTGGGAGGTCTTGGTGCTCCTTGGGCAGTCAGGAGCCCTCACTGGGCTGTGGGATTCCATCCTGGATGCCTAGGGGATATTTCAGACCCAACCTGGCCTCCAGCCCCTGAAGGGGGATTTAGGACAGAAAACACCAAACCGCTGGATTTTAGCAGATAGTCCTGCCCCAGGGGAGCTCCCAGGGGAAGCTCAGAATGCCCAGACTGAGACAATCCCATGGGATTAACTAACAGGTCAATCCAAATGCTTCCCTTGCTCTGGGAGCCATGGCTGAAAGGGCAGTGCCACTGCTGGGACACAGAGATGCCACCAAACAGAGCCCACAGCCTGGCAGGAGCACTGACTGCCCTGAAGGTCCAGCAAAGCAACCTCCAGGGGACAAAATTGTCCCAGGAGGGCTAGAGATGGCCCTTGGCACTGTCCAGACTGTGCCAGAGGATTTGGGTCCCTGGGGAATTGCCAGCTGCTCACAGGGCACATTTTGTAATGTCTGTGTGTCCCAGAGGGTGAGAATAGCCCTGGCAGGGACCCAGGCAGCTCAGATTCCTCAAGGGCAGGAGGGCAGATGGTGGAAAAGGTGATTCCTGTGCCCTGTGTGCTGCAGCTGGAATTTCAGCCTCAGGAAAGGTTGAGTGGAAGTGTTTAACTTGTTTAACTCAGACCACGCTGAGTTCCTGCACCCAAGAGTTACAGTGACTGCCGTGACCATCCAGGTGTCACCACCCATTTGTGGGGAGTCCTTTGTCCCTTCTCTTGGCCTCAGAGCTCATCCCTTCCTCCTGGAGAGCTCCTACAAGGAATATCTCGGAGGCCAACTGGGAATCAAGAGCCCACAAAGGCATTTCCCTGCATTCTCCTGGCAGAGCCTCCAGCCTTTCCCCTGCAAACCAGTCTGGGATCAATCCCCTGAGATTGAATCCCCTTGAAGGACCTGACAGGCAGAACAAGATCAAAGCCATCCTGTTCCCTGCATGACCGACAGGAGGAGGAGGAACCTTCTTCCAGCTTGTTCCTTCTTGGAGACCTGAATGCACTGAAGGGGTTAAATCTTGGATTTACACAAATGTCTGAGCCACCTCTGCATCCTGGATTTATTTCTGAGGGTTATTTTTAGCCCAGGCTTCCAGCCTGGAAGATTCCCATCAGAGCCAGGAACTGTGGAAGGCTCCATTCCAGGGAATGAGGACAGCCAGGCTCTGTCAGCCCTGCTCCCTAACTGGCTCAATGTGGAGAGGGAATTGTTATTTCTGTCTTGGGAATTGTATCCAGAGCCTCTGCCTGAGCCAAAGTCACAGCCAGGGCATAACCCGGGATGGGCACAGACACGGGCGCAGAGCTGCAGGGGCTGCTAAAGCCACTCAGGGAACAGGAGGGATGGGGAGAGAGGGCTGGGACAGGGCTTGGAGTGGGGGGACTGGGATGGTAAAAACCTGAGCTGGTCCTCAGGAAGGAAAGCTCCAAAACCTTCCTTGAGATTGGGAGAATCAACCCCAAGCCAGCTGCAGGGGAAGACTCAGAATCCTGGGATGGGTGGGGCTGGCAGGGACCTGAGAGCTCCAAACCTGTGATCCTGAAATCTCCACGGCCCTGAAATCTCCATGACCCAACCTCAGTGGTTTCCAGTTCGCCTATTTCCGTTTCTCAGAATTAGTGTAGTGGTTTTTTGTGCCCAATAGAATTATTTACTCTTTTTCTTCTGTGAGATAGGATTAGGAGAGAAGGCTCAAAACTTTGAAGGATATAAAGACAGGTTTATTAACAAAACTACGGGAGAGGGAAAAAAGTAAGAATCAGAATAAAACTTTCAAAACATCTCTACTCTCTCCCAACAGCTTCTTTTCTTTCTCACAGGTAACGTATAAAGACAAAACTTGGAACTTTAGGTCAGTTTACTACCTATAGAATAGTCTTTCATCAGTTCCTTTAGAGAGTCTCTTTTGGTCTGCAATGGAACTTCCCACAAGACAAAAACAGTTCTCCTGTGGCTTTTAATTCTCACAAAAGCAGCTGCCCAGGAATCTGCATTTGTGAAGTCCCTCCCATATCACCCAACTGTCCCACAGCTGCAGATGGGCCATGGGCTCGTGGGGTACCATTTTAAACATGGTACCAACAGTGTCCAAAAGCAAGGGTTTTTCATCTCTGGAAACAGAGATATTTTCTCTTTCTGGAGGCAGATCTTCATCTCTCTCTCTCTTTCCTCCTGTCCCCCTGCCCAGCAGTCACTGTGCCCAGCTTGTTCCTTCCACTGTGCCCAGGGCAAAGGGCCCATGTCCAGCCTGCTGTCCATCAGTGTCCCAGCCGCTTTCTGCCTGGCCACTGTCTGGCCACTGTGTCCCCAGCCTGTAGCACTGCAGGGGTTGTTGTGGCCAAAGTGCAGGACCCAGCCCTTGGTCTTGTTAAACCTCCCATTGCTGGATCCAGCCTTGGATTTGGCCCCTGGATCCAGCCTTGGGTTTGGCCCCTGGGTCCAGCCTGGCAGGAGCTGTGCAGAGCCCTCCTGCCTCCAGCACATCCACACCCCCAGCCTGGTGTCACCTGCAAGTTTACTGATGGTGGCCTCACCTCACCCAGCTCATCAGTGCAGAGATGACACAGGACAGGCCTGCAGTGACCCCAGGGACCCCACAGTGACGGACACAGGGGTCCATCCCCACCACCTCCAGCCCTGATCCCCAGCCCGTTCCTGGCCCAGCCCGCGCTGTGCTGGGGCTGTTCTCCAGCCTTTCTGTCACCCTGAATTTTCTTGCCTTTGAGTTTTTGAACCTTTGCAGCACCATTCTCACACTGCTTCATGTAAACTATATGTGTTTTTAGAATTTATCTATTGTGTTTACATATTACTTCCCTAGGAGGAGGAATGTGATTGATGGTCATGTTCACCAATGATGTTCATAAGGTGGTGACCCTTTGGTCAATCTTTAGCCTTCTGTACAAAGTGTATATAAGTAGATGGAGTCAGAAATTAAATTAGAACTTTTGCTGCTTGACCTGCTGCTGCCTGTGTGTCTTTTGTGTGTCTGAAACAGCGACACCTTTCTGATTCCTCCAAAGGCAGAGCAGCGTGGATCCCAGCTGGATCTGCTGAGGAAAACTCAGCATCCCTATTCCTGTGGCATTTCCTGGGAAAAGGCCACTCCTCAGCAGTACAGAAGAGGGGTTAAAAGCTGAGCTTTGTGCCCTGCTTTCTCACATCCCATCCCAGCTTCCAGGGGGATGCTGAGGAATCTTGGCACAGCCAGTGCTCCAAGGGGCACAGGGAGGATTTCAGGGAAAAGGACAAAACTCCTGCAGATGATCCAGGAATGTTGCTCCTGATGGATTTATAACTCTCAGGAAAACACTGAAAGGAACACAATTCCCTCAGGATTTGTTCCTGAGGCATCTCCACAATCAAACCTCTCCCTGGAGCAGGATTGAGAGGGAAGAGCTCAGATTCCCAGTGGGGTCCCAAGGCTCAGATCTTGAGCTCCTCCAGGCACAATCCTGCTGCTCCTGTGGCGCCCAGGCTGTGGGGACAGGGATGTCGGGATGTCCCCTTCCAAACAAAGGGTTTCCTTCCAGCAGACACAAACTTGGCTTTGGGATAAGAGGAATGTTTGGGTCACTACTGAGCTCACCCTGGGCAAGGGCCATGGGAGAGCAGCAAAAACCCAAAGTCAGAGGGAAAAAGACAGCCAAAATTCAGGATGGCCTTAGAAAAATCTCATTTATTCCTTTGCTAAAGCTTCATCTTTCCCTCAATCATTTTGTGTTTCTGCTTAGTCTATAAATAAATCAGTATTATTTAAGCCTTGGGCACTCCATGGTTTCATATTTCATATTTCATATTTTATTTTTTATTGTTTATTTTATATTTATTAGCACCCAGAGCCACCTCACTGTTTCCTTACCTGGCTGTGGGAGCTGTTTTATGTCTGTCTCTGCACATCCAGGACTCAGGACTTTCCCATTCCCAGCCTGGAGCCTCCATCCTGTGAGAAATGTGGGAACCCAGCTCCAGCACTGGCTTTTGTTGGCATTTGGAAGAACCCAGGTACAAAAACCCAGCCCTGAGAGCAGAGAGCAGAATTTGCACTATTTCTCTGGTACAGATGTTCCAAAGGCAGGTGTGGATTCCCCGGAGCAGAAGTTTTGCAGGATGTGGTATATTCCAGCAGCATTTTTCGTGAACTCCTCACCATCCTTCATTCCAAACACACTGAAACACTGGGGCAGGGGCGGGGGGGGGGGGGGGGGGGGGGGGAGGGGGGAACGACAAAAGCAGGGCTGAGCTCTGGAAAAATCCAGTATTTCATCCAATTCACAGACTTTGGCTTTGGAAAAAATCAGGTGAAATTATTTTGAAAGGATTTTGTGGTGGCTGTAAGGTCCTGGTTGGACTCAGGGCAACCAAAGCCCTCCAGGTTTTTGCTTGACATTTGGAAAAGGCCAAAATGTCCTCACAAAAGTGTGGCTATTTCCTTTGGGGCATGGAATAGGGTGTGGGGTGGTCACTGGGCTTCTGGAATTCCCTGGGGCTTGGCCTGGAGCGTGGGGACTCTGGGGGACCAATCCCTCTCCTGGCCAAAGGCCACCAGTGTCCAGCTGGGGACAGGGGCACAGGGAGTCACCTATTCTGGTGACACTCCAGGAAAGGGCCCTGGCTCAGGGAAGGGGCTGAGATTTGGATTTTTTGGGGAAAGCCTGGGATTGACACCGGTTGGGTGAAATCCTCTCCTGAGGGAAGACTCAGCCAAAGATGAGACACAAAATGGGCAACAACCCAGCCTGAAACCTTTGGAGCTCTGGCAAACAGGGATTCCAGAGATCCCTTATCCAGGAATATTGGCAAGAACAGCCACCCAGGAATGGAAAAGCTTCTTATGGAGGCTTGGGGAATATTCCCACCCCCAGGCTGCAGATCCATTAAAGGGTGGGGTTTTCTCCCACTGTCACCTCAGGGCCAGCTGCTCTTCCAACATCATCCCAGAACCGTGGAATGTGCCAGGTTGGAAGGAGCCTTAAGGATCACCCAGTGCCATCCAAGGGCAGGGACACCTCTCACTGTCCCAGGCTGCTCCCGCCTGGCCTTGGACACTGCCAGGGAACCAGGGGCAGCCACAGCTGCTCTGGGAACTCCACCCCAGCCCCTCCCCACCCTCCCAGGCAAGGCTTCCCTCCCAATCTCCCATCCAGTCCTGCCCTCTGGCAGTGGGATCCATTCCCTGTGTCCTGACACTCCAGCCCCTCTCCAGAGACCTCCCATGGCTACTTCTGTGACAGCAGCACCAAGCCACAAAACCTGTGATTAAAAGCAAAACAACCCTGGTGTTAAAGGAGTCTGGACTCCCTGGTAATTAATTTAAGATTAATGGGAACAACTGAGTTAAAATTCGGTGACGATAATTAGCAAGCGAATTACAACAAAGGAGAAGGCAACAACTAAAAGTAATTACAGTGTACAGACATTGGATCCTGCACTGCCTGGAAAATCCCCAGGAAAATCCCCCATGGGCAGGGGGAGAACAGCCCTGCTGAGAGCTGGGGGAGCAGCACAGCCAGCACAGCCTGGAATGCCTCTGGAATCCTGCTGGAATCCTGGGAGCTCCGCTGGCATCCCGCTCCTGTTGTTAAACACAAACCTGGGCAGGGCTCCTGTGCAGAGCTGAAGAAAACCAAGAGAATTTCCTAGAAGCTGCCACATGAATGCTCTGGATACAGGAAATAGGAGGTTGGCTTTGGGTCTCCATCCATCTCTTCCACTCCTCACCTCTCAGGAGCTGTGGTGAAGTTTTGTTGGGATTTCACTCTGATTTCAGGAGTCCTGCCTGTCCCAGTGGGCACAGACACAGCTGAGGGAAAGGATTTGCTGCTTTGGCTCTGCTTTTGTTCAGGGTGTATCTTAGATGGAGAAGACCTCAACAGTTCTTGTTGAGATCAGGAATTCCTGTTGATGTCGTAAGGAGTTTCTGCTTTCTAATACCCAAAACTGTGTCAGGGAGTTTCTCTCTGGCTGATTTCAGTATCACTTTCATCCTGAATTTTTCCTACAGCTCTCACAGGAGTCGTATCCAACATTTCACAACCATGAGGTTGACATGAGGTGACATCCTTGTCCTTGTGAGTAGGGAGAGGACAAGGGAACACCTGGAGCTGTGCCAGGAGAAATTGGGATGGAGCTCAGGAAAAGGTTCTTCCCCCAGAGAGTGCTGGGCACTGCCCAGGCTCCCCAGGGAATGGTCCCAGCCCTGAGGCTGCCAGAGGTCCAGGAGTGTTTGGACAGGGTGGGGTTGTTGGGGTGTCTGTGCAGGGCCAGGGGTGGGACTGGGTGATCCTGTGGGTCCCTTCCAGTTCAGGATATTCCTGGATTCTGTGTAGTGGATAACGGGAGATGAGAAAAACATGGAATTGTGGAGTGGTTTGGGTTAGAAAGGACCTTAAATGCCACCCAGTGCCACCCCTGCCATGGACAGGGACACCTCCCACTGTCCCAGGCTGCTCCAAGCCCCAGTGTCCAACATGGCCTCAGACACTGCCAGGGATCCAGGAACAGCCACAACTTTCCTTGGAAGCTGTTCCAAAAGATGCTCTTGAGTTTGGGAGAAGGATTTGTGATCAATGCCCAAGGATCAGGATGGTGCTGAGTGCCTGGGAAGGGAGGAGCTGCCTGGGAAGTGCCTGACAGGGATGGTTCCAGCAGGTCCTGTGAGATCTGGGGTGTCAGGACCTGATTCCTCCTCCCTGGGGGTGATCCCTGAGCTCCATCTCAGGGGTGCCTGTCCTGCTATGACCTCTCAGGATCAGTTCCAAGGGGTGGGACCAGGAGTGGTGCATGGAGAGCTGGGATGAGCCTCCCACACCCAGTCCCAGCCCGCTGAGCTGTCCCCTGAAATGTCACTGTCACTTTTCAAGCCTGACCTGGACTGTCAGCAAATGCCAGCCCCCAGCCCTGCACTGCTAGAGCAGGATTTGAGATGCTTCTTGCTGGATTTTAGCTTGGCACACCCAGCCCAGGGGCTTTGTGTGGCCAGATTTACCCAATAATGTCAGATTTTGGTCAATCCAGACAGAATTAAACTCACCCCACCCCAAAGCCCCCATCCCACCTTATCCCATCCCTGAGCTCTCCTCCTGGGGCAGGGTGGGATGAGATGGTGGACCCTGGGAAGCCCAGGAGTGTCTGGTCTCACATCCAGGTGTGCCTGCCCTCACCTTCACATCTGCACCCATTTCTGCGCCTCAGCCCAAACCCTGATGGAGGAACCCCCAAACTTCCCCAAGCTCCCCCACCCCAAAGCTCCAGGCCCTGCAGGCCATTGGAAAAACCCTCCTGGAACACAGAATTTCCACAAAGTGAGATTTGGCAATGAAATTCCAACCCCTGCCAACTGAGGATGTTTGGATTCAGCTTTTTCACTAAAAAATGTCATTTTTCCAACTGAAGTGGCTCGCAGGGAACGGCTGGAGCTGACAGCTCCCCCTCCCCAGCAGCTGCTGCAGGGACAGCAGAGGCAGCTCTGGAGCTCACAGGTGCTTCAGTGCCCCATTCCTCATTTCCAGAGCAAAGAGTTCCATCTGAAGGACGGAATTTCATCAGTTTTATTTAATTTAAATGAACTCAGTGTCTGCTCAGGAAGGGGGGAAAAAAAAGGTGAAATTTCAAAATGGAAACTAAACACAGCAAGAGTATCAAAATTGTGTGGTTGGGGTTGGTGGGAGCTGAGCTGAGCTGCCTCCTGAGCTGGGTTTTGGGCCCAGTTTTATCTAAAATAACTCACCTTGGGTGAACTTTAGCAAATATCAACAGTCTGGGGATGACACAGGTCAAAAATCAGGTGAAAGAATTCCTCCCTGGCCCAGAGCTTCAGCTGTGCCTGAGCTCTCCTGGCCCTCCCTGTGCCAGGACACCTTCCCACACCCAGATTTCCAAATCCCTGCTTTGGCACAGGCTCCAGCCCAGGTGATTGATGGTTATTAATAAAATTGATTTATTAAATATTACAGGATTTAATTCTGTTTCAAGGACTGACCGTCAGGAGTTTGCTGCTCTCAGACCCTCCCAGGTGCCCGTGCTGGGTCCCTCCCTGAACTCATCCAGAGAAAAGCCAGGAGGCAGCTGAAGTTTTAAAGGACTTTAAGGTTCCAAAGCCAGCCCTGAGTTATTGTTTCTCTCTCCTCAAAGTTTGCAGAGAATTGCTCAGGAACTCCTCAGGGCAGCCCTGAGTTTGTGGTGGATGTTCCAGGCTGTTCCTCTCACTCCCACTCCCATCCCTGCATGCCCAGGGGCTGCCTCTGGTTATCCCACTCCAGGAGAGCCCAGCCTCCCTCTCTGCCCAGCTTTGGGAGCAGTTC
Source organism: Zosterops lateralis (assembly GCF_965231275.1). Lineage (NCBI taxonomy): Eukaryota > Metazoa > Chordata > Aves > Passeriformes > Zosteropidae > Zosterops > Zosterops lateralis. Next base: position 685,843 of record NC_139784.1, read on the forward strand.
CTGCTCCCTGTAAATAATTCCCTCCCACAGGCTGGGCCTGCCTGTGCAGCCTTGGGGATGAGGAATGGGGAGTAAATCCTGGGTTTAATAAGGCCCAGAAATGCTGAATTCCAGCACTGAGTACTGAATCACACCAATCCCTGTGGTGGCTGGGGCTGCAGAGGCTGTGCTGTCACTGCCTTCCCTCAGTGATGTTTTCACAGTGCCCACACAGCCTGGCTGGAGCCTCTCCACCCTCTGCCCCAGAGTCCTGGGCTAACAGGGGCTGCAAAGAGCCTGAGCTAGCCCAAAAGCCCAGCTCATGCTGACAAAAGATGGCTTTGGAGAAGAATTCCTCTTTGGGAGCCTCCCTGCTGCTCAGTTTTGACCCAAGCTGGTTTTGCTGGGCCGGCTCTGGGCACACCAAGCCCGGGCAGCTCTTTGTGTTCATGGCCACAGCTGCTTCTCCTGCCAGAGCACCTTCCCCAGAGCCAGGAAAACTTCATCCCTGCAGGTACTGCCAGTGCCCCTAACCCAGAGACAGGAACAGCTGGAGCTGTGCCAGGGGAAATTGGGATGGAGCTCAGGAAAAGGTTCTACCCCCAGAGGGTGCTGGGCACTGCCCAGGCTCCCCAGGGAATGGTCCCAGCCCGAGGCTGCCAGAGCTCCAGGAGTGTTTGGACAGCGCTGCCAGGGATGCCCAGGGGGGAATTGTCGGGGGGTCTGTGCAGGACTGGGTGATCCTGGAGGTCTATTCCAGCTCAGGATAGTCCAGGATTCCATAACTCCCAGCTGCTCCATGTGCTGAGCTGAACAAGGATGCTCAGGGATGCTCTTGCCTGCCTCCTGGGCAGGAGAAGCTGATCTCAAACAAAGCTGGGGACAGGGGTGGCACCTGAGGGCCCAGCAAGCCCAGCCTGGGCTCTGCCTGTCCCACAGCCCTGAGACACAGCCCCTGGTGTCACCCCTGCCCAGCTCCTGGTTCCTGGTGACTTCTGGGAGCCCAAACCACTCTGCGGTCCTGGTTCCTCCAGCCAGGGAGAGGCTGCTCAGCTCCCACATTCCCTTCTCTTCCCGAGAGAAAAGGCTGACAGCTGGGATTGTTCAGCTTGGAGAAGAGACCAGGGGTGGCCTAACTGTGGCCTTCCAGGACATGAAGGAAACCTACAGGAAAGATGGAGAGAGACAATTTCCAAGGGATTGAGGGACAGGACACGGGGAATGGATTCCCACTGCCAGAAGGTAGGGTCAGATGGGACATTGGGAAAGTGTGGTGGTGCTGAAATGTTATCATAAGTTTCTTAGTTGTAGGTTTGATGTGATTTGGACTTTAACCCTAGCCTGGTAAAGTTCCTGTCTTGGATTGTGCTTATCAAAGGTTGATAAGAGTTGCCAAGACAACTCTAATCCTCTGCCCTGGGTTTCGATCATCCTATTGTATTTTCCCCCATCCCATTGTATTTCTCCCCCACATGTCCACCATCCCCCAGGCCCCAGAACCTTCAGGAGAGGTGTCTGACAGGGATTGGTGGGTCTCACAGGACCACATCCCAAATTCACCTGATTTGTTAATGTTGTGTATTGCATTTTGACCTTACCCACCTGGCTTTGTGTGATTGGTCTTGTAACTTGTATCCACCCCTGAGATTTTGGGGGAACAAAAACCCCCTGTAACCGAGGCCAGGGGTCACTCCCCAGAGGCACAGGCCTGGAACCAGGGGCTGCCCCCTGAGTTACCCGAATAAAACCTTTTCTCCCTGAGCCTCCGGAGTGTCCCCTCTTTCAAACCACGGCCGAGACAGCTAAGGCAAAGGTGATGCGGAGCCAAAGACCCACGCAAAGGTACTGTTGGGCGTATCACAGCTAGCAGGGTGGCCCAGCTGACGCTGAGCTGACCTGAGAGACAGATACGCGAAGCAACAGGAAAGAATTCCTGGCTGGGAGGCTGGGAAGGGGCTGGGGTGGGATTCCCAGAGCAGCTGTGGCTGCCCCTGGATCCCTGGCAGTGTCCAAGGCCAGGTTGGACAGGGCTTGGAGCAGCCTGGGACAATGGAAGGTGTCCCTGCCCATGGCAGGGGTGGGGTGAGACAAGTTTTAAACATCCCTTCCAACCCAGACCGTTCTGGGATTTTGGGATGAGGAGGAAGGTTAAAAATTCTCATCCCAGGGGCAGGGAAATGCTGCTGCCTCTGGGAGTGACCCGGGAACCCAAACCCTCGGCTGCTCCCGGGCACTGCTGGGGGTGGCTCTTAAGCCCCACCGAGCTCCCAGCTCGGCTCTTAATTAAGTCCTAATTTCCCCCATTTCCGTGGCTCACCCTCTCTTCCAGGGAGCTGCGGGGGCTCCAGGCAGGGAGAGAAGCCCAGGGAGCCTTTCCGAGGGGTCCGGTCCCTGCAGACCCTCTCAGCGATCCCAGAGCCAAAGCAGCTCCAGTTCTGTGTCACTGGTCCCGTGTGCTGCCCCTCTGCAGGTGTTTCATGAACTCCGTGCACTCAAACACCGCTCTCAAATGATGAAATATTCCGATTTTTGATCCTGCCCCTTTATTTCCCCGTGCCAGAACAGCCCCTGTTCCCGCTGTGCGCTGGGAAATCCAAATCCGGCCCCGCTCCCTCAGCCAGGATTCCCCTAGAAGCGGCCGGAATGCAAATGGAGCAGGCTCCGACAGGAGCTGTGTTTGGGGACACTCGGAGCTCTTTGTTTAAGATGTTTAAACTGCAAAGTACGCGGAGTTAATGATTATTTCTGCCCGGGTGTCACACCTGCCTTGAGTGCTGCGGGGCTTTATCCAAACAGGGGCAAACAACAGCGGCTAGAGGCAAAGGGAATCTTGGATTTTGATCCTTCAAAGCAGCAAAGCTGCTCCTGAGACCATCCCAGACACTGATGTGCCGTGTGCAGGGTGGCTCAGGGAGATTCCTCCCAAGGGCTGATCCAATTCAGCCGCTCCTTCCCCAGAGCTGCTGGGTCTCCTCTGGGGATGGGCAAGGCAAGGTGGAATCAGGAATTCCCCTCCTGGGGAATCAAGAAATCAGTGATGGGGAGCCCAGGCCATGCAGGGCCCTCAGCAATCCCTGCAGAGGCAGGGCCAGGCATTCTGAGAATCAGGGAATCATGGAATGGTTTGTGTGGGAAGAGACCTTAAAGCCCAGCCCAGGTGCCACAGCAGGGACAACTCCCACTGTCCCAGGCTGCTCCAAGCCCCAAGGTCCAGCCTGGCCTGGGACATTTCAGGGCTCCAGAGGCAGCCACAGCTGCTCTGGGAATTCCAGCCTCTCCCCAGCCTCCCAGGGAGGAATTCCATCCCAAATCCCAACAGTTAGAGCCTGTGGCACACACACACACACGCAGTGGGATCCCTCCCAGGTGTCCCCAAAACCCCGAGCAACACAGGGGCCCTTCCCCATGTGATACAAACCCATTCCAGGCTGGGAGTGGCTGTAAGGCAGGAGCTGCATTCCCAGCATGGGAAGTGATTCCCATCCTGCCCTGCCAGCTCTCCCCACCCTTGGTGATTCCCGATCTAATGGGGAATTCCTCACTTCTGAATCCCCTTTGGGTTTCTCTACAAGTCCTGGCAAAGCTCCAGCCCCAAGTGCAGCCAAATCAGGGACCATTTGGAATTATTTAGGCACCTGCACTGTGGTTGACTGGGATCATCCCCTCCTGTCTTAGAGCTTTGGTTCCCTGGGAGAGCAGTTCCAGATGGAAAAATCCCCATTTGTGCCCTGCTTGGCTCAGCCCAGCTGGATTCCTCGGGACTTTTGCCTCTGCCAGAGCAGCCAAGGAGCCTCCAACATTCCAGGGATTCTCCCAGCCTTCCAGCCCTGCACAGAGGGAGTTTTCCAGCAATAACCCTTCTCAGTTTTGAAAGGTTCATCCCTGAAAATGCCTAAAGCTGAACATTCACTGCCCACCTTTCCCAGCCTGTGTCTGACACTGAATCCAGCAGCTGTATCCACCCCAGCAATGGAGAAATCCTAATCCAGCCCTCACTGCTTTCCTCACAAACGGGAATCTGCTCAGACTCTCACCCTGGAGGCCACTGGTGTTTGAGAGCACCCAGGAATTCTGATCCCACAATAACCCAGCATGTGAGCACCGACTGGGCCTGTATTTACATCCCAGAGTTATTCTGGTGGCTGATTCAGCCCCGTTTGGGATGCAGGGAGTTGCTCCTCACTGGAGGAGTTCTGGGCTGTGTGTTCAGCTGAGTTCCACCACGGGGCTCCAGCAAGGTCTAGATCCCAGAGAACAGCTGGAGCTGTGCCAGGGGAAATTGGGATGGAGCTCAAGGAAAGGTTCTTCCCCCAGAGGGTGCTGGGCACTGCCCAGGCTCCTCAGGGAATGGTCCCAGCCCTGAGGCTGCCAGAGGTCCAGGAGTGTTTGGACAGGGTGGGGTTGTTGGGGTGTCTGTGCAGGGCCAGGGATGGGACTGGGTGATCCTGTGGGTCCCTTCCAGTTCAGGATATTCCAGGATTCCATGAGCCCAGCTGCTCCATGTGCTGAATGTGAGCCTGTCAGAGGAGCTGGATGGAAGCAGACTGAGCCTCTGCCCTCTCCAATCTTCTCCCTCTGATAAAAACCCATCCCTAGGGAGGAGGGCAAGAATAAGGTCAGGGAATAAATGCTGTTCCTAAAAACTGTGTAATCCCGAGCAGCCTCTGGGCCCTGCCCAAGCCAAAGGTCCCTCTTTGCTTCACCACCCTCAGCAGATTTATCACTTCTGTTTTCCAACACTCCCTGCTCATTCCTTCCCCATTTCTGGGTGCACCTCACCACAACCAGTGCTATACTGGTTTGTACTGGGCAGAGAGGATGGTCCCAGCACTGGGAATACTGGTGTCCAAACCCATATTTTGCTGAGCAAGGAGCAATAACAGAAAATCCCAGGAAAGTTTCCTGGAGAGGCAAAAGGGAGGATTAACTGAGCAGGACTGGCTGCATCTCACTGAGGCCTTTCAGGACTTCAAGGGCTTAAAAAAAATATGGGAAAGTGATTCTTCCATGGGCAGAGAGGTAAAGAACAAGGGGAGGGGGTGGGTTTAGACTGAAAGAGGGGAGATTTAGGTTTGATACTGGGGAGGAATTCCTCCCTGCGAGAGTGGGATGGGATGGAATTCTCAGAGCAGCTGTGGCTGCCCCTCGATCCCTGGCAGTGCCCAAGGCCAGGTCAGACAGGGTTTAGAGCAGCCTGGGACAGTGGGAGGTGTCCCTGCCCATGGCAGGGGTGGGAATGGATCCTTAAAGCCCCTTCCACCCAGTCCCAGGCTGGGATTCCATGATTTGTAACCCTAAGGAGCTGTAAGGTCCCAAGGAATTGGTGACATCCCAGCACTGATTTCCAGCCCCAAAGCTGCACAAGCCCTCATGGAGAACAATTCCAGCTGCCCCAGGAAAAGCTTTCCATGCCACCTTCTCCTCAGCTTGGCTCCAAGATAAATACTTGGAATTCTTCCTTCCATTTCCAAGGTCAGTATCAGGTGTTCCTGTTATCCCCCAGAAGCACCACTTCTGCATCTGGAAAAGCAGAGGGAAATAAATCAGAATTCCTGATAATCTGTCCTGCAGTTATTCCAGGAACAGCTCCCTGGGAGTCAGTGCACAATGTGTCAAAGAGAAAAGGAACTCCATTGTTATGGAAAACATTCACAGGCAGGAAGGGATTGAGGGAATTTTAGTGTCCCTGTGGAAATGTCTCATCCCAGTTCCTTCCCATCCATCTCAGAGCTGTGGCAGACCCATGGTGTCCCCATTCCAAATGGGAGGCAGGAAATGCTGCACGGATATTTGGGAGCAGCCATAAGGAAAATAAATGTTCCTGCTTTTTATGAGAGGATTGAGGGGGAGTTCTGGAGGGTGATCCATGACCTGGCAGATTCCCAGCTCTGATTTCTGCTTATCTGGAGCCTCTGACTCCCATCAGCTCCTGGCACCGGGGAATTGATGGTGGCAAAGGGGAGCGGGAAGATGGGAATGTGTTCATTCCCAGATTTTACAGCTCGTACCTGGGACAGGAGCAAATCCTCCCTTCATTCCCAGATTTTTACAGCTGGGCATAGGAACAATTCCTTTCTTGGTGGATCTTATCTGCAAAATTAAAGACTAAATTAAAAACAAACAACAAAAAACCCCAAAACAAACAAACAAACATGGAGAAGTTGCTAAAGACCTCAAATTCCTGCAGGAGGGAACTGCCCAAAAGCAGAGAGCTCAGAGCAGAAAGGGTTTGATGGGAGCATTTCCAGTCAAGCTTTCCCAATTCTCCAGGGAGCTTTTACACCTCCAGGGAAATTGCTTTAAAATATCAACTCCAGAGAGGAAATAGCCTTGAGAAGGGAAAAGTCTTGGAAAAAATCGTGGAGAATCATCCAGCCCATTACCCACGGCTCAGGGAAGCTCCGTGTGCTCATCCAGCCACATCCAAGGGCTGTAAAAGGAGGAGAAAGGAGGAGAGAGGAATTCTGAATATAAGTGTATCCAATATTTTGGGGAGAAATACAGAGAGGAAACAAGAAAGACCAAGAAATGTTATCCTTGGGCCTTCTATACCTGGAGCAAACCCCTTTTCCTTGGAGGAGGGAACAGAATGGATTCAAACATTCCCGGGAACACTCAAGATATTCCTTCAGGAAATGTCTCTTCAGGAAAACAAATCCTGACAAGATCTTTGTGCCAAGGCAGAGCCAATCCAAACATCCCTCCTGGAAGGAGGAACCTTTTCCTGCTGCAGTTTTGTTCCTCTGGGGCTTTTTCCATCCAGGAGCTCCTTTCCTTTTGCCTTCCCATGGGATTACATTAAAGAAAAAAAGCAGGGATTTTGAAAAATAAAAAAAAAATTATTGTCAGCCATCAGAGGAGCCAAAGGCTGGAGAAAACAAGAAAGCATTAAAGAAAGGGTAAAAAAAGGTGGATTTTGATGGGATATTGGGAAGGAATTCCTCCTGGGAAATAGGGAAGGGTTATTCCATTGATGGCCCTGGATCCCTGCCAGTGTCCAAGGCCAGGCTGGATGGGCTTGTAGCAGCCTGGGACAGTGGAAGGTGTCCCTGCCCATGGCAGGGGTGGCACTGGATGGGCTTTAAGATCCCTTCCCACCCAAACCACTCCATGAGTCCATGAAAAAGTCCTGAAGGCTGGAATGGGAGAGGGAACAGCTCCCAGGAACTGGATCCTGGCAGCAGAGAGGCCAGGACTGACCTGAGCCAGGTCCTGGATGTTGTCCCAGCCTGGGCTTGGAATCCTGCTGCTGTATCCTGGGAAACTGAGGCACTCTGAGGGTCATTTCTCAGATTTTCCCAGTGTCTTTTCCCTGTGTGCTGGGGTCAGATCCAACAGGGACTGAGCAGAGCCCTGTGAGCCCAGGGGGTGATCCCGAGTCCCCCAGGCTGGATGAACTGGGAATGGGAATCTCCTGCTGCTCCTCCAGGTGCCACACCAGGATCACTGAGGCTGGAAAAGGTCACTGGAGGTCACCTTGGACCAAATCCCACCACTCCCACTAAAAACTCATCCCTGGTTTTAACTTTGGCCCACAACTCTGGATGCAGGGGGTGGGAGCCAGGAATCCCCAGAACTCCTCAGGAACTGCAAGGGGGCCTTTGCCAGAGGCACCTGGAGGGGTCACAGGTCCTGGAATCACCCAGGCTGGAAAAGCCCTTAGAGCCCACACCAGGGGCAATCCTGATCCGTGCTGATGCTGATTTACAAGGATTGTACAGGGGATTTTGGCCAGATACACAACCCAACAACTCCCTGGCTGTGCCAGCTCAGCCCCTTGTCTCCTCCCTGCACAGCTCCAGGGGCATCCCAAGGCTACTGGGAGCCAAATTCTGCTTCTCATCCCTGAAAAAACAGCCTGAAACTGTCCTGAAATCTAAGAAAATCCCAAATTTCCTCCACTGGCAGCAGGAGCAGAATCCAGCCCAAGACATTTCAAGTTTCCTGGTGTTGTTTGTGGGTTTTTATAAAAATCAATGTCATTTACAATTATATAACTGCGAAAAAGCAGCTGAAAAACTTTGGGATGGAGCTTCTATTTTATCCAACCTTTTCTCCATTAATCTTCCCACACAACTGCTGTCACCATTAGGCTGCCAAAGGAAAATTCTTCTGATCCTTTCAGTTTGGCAGCTCCACAGGTGGCACTTACCTGACACTGCTTCCAGCCAATCCCACTTCCCTGGATTCCTATGGATGCTCCCTGTGCCTAAAGTAACAGGGATATCAGTGGGACAGGCCTTCACCTGTGGCCTCCAATCCTGGAAATCCACAGCAAGGAGGTAAAAAGTCCCAAATTCTCCTGCAGCAGCTACTGGTGTGTGGAGAGTTTGCAGCCACCTGTGATCTCCATGCTGGGAATTGTCTGAATGAGCCCATGCTGGAATCACTGGAATCACTGGCAGCATTCCCGCAGAATCTGCAAGGAACTGGAGCAGCTTTGGGGCTGTCAGATTTGATCTTCTGAAGGGATTTTTGACAGAAATTGAAGCTTTTTTTGATGGAGAGGGGGAGGTTTTACTGTGTGCAGAAAGGGGCTGCTTCCCTCAGGAAGGAGCACTGAATTCTCCCGCATTTCTGCAAAGTCTGGAAGTCTCCCAGGCCTTCACAGGGAGCAGGGTCAAGTCAGAGCTGTTTGTGCTTCCAGCCTCATCCCTCAGGGGCTCCAGGGATTTTTTCAATAATTGCATTAATTGATTTCCTCCAAGGTGACCCCTGCACTCGGCCAGAGCCCCCGGAGTGGGAGCAGGGATGAGCCAGGATGGGAATGTGACACAGGGACTTTCCCAAACCGTGGGGGCCCCTCCTGTCCCCAAAGCCCCCTGTGACCTTCCTGCTGTCACCTCTGGTATCATCTCCATCCCTGGCAGTGTCCCAGGCCAGGCTGGATGGGCTTGGAGCACCCAGGGATGGTGGGAGGTGTCCCCAGGCCTGGAACAGAATGGGGTTTAAGGTCTCTCCCAGCCCAAACCATTCCAGGATTCCATGATTACCCACATGGGGCCAATTATTCCAAGCCCTGAAGGGGAAATTTTGCAGCAGCAAATTTCCTTGCAATTCCTGTGCCACAAATCCCAGGAAAAAATGCATTTGGGAATGGGAGGTTTCAGTGGCAGCTCCGGGGGCTCACCCTTCCCTTTTATCCTTTGGGATTTGAAACCTCATTTTCCCACTTCCCTCCTGCTGCCATAAAACCCAGGGATGTGGCAGTCTCTTGGATTTGAAACACCTCCAGGTTTGAGGAGAAAGGGCTTCTTCCCTTTTTCCCACCTGGCTGCCAGGAGAGCCTTCAAGTTCCTTGGAATGACAAGGAATAAACCTTAACTTGAGGAATTGCTCCCTCAACTTGGTTTGGAAGCCAAACTCCCTTTGAGAGAGAATTTTCCATCCTCTTCAGCATCCAGTGGAGCAGTTTTCCTCTGGATTTGCCTAGTCCAGTGAATTTAATGGGAGGGGAAAGGGTTCAGGAAGGGGGGAATTAGCAGGGACTTGTCTCTCCAGGCACAGGGCAGGACATAGAATATTCAGCAGGACCTTCCCAGGTGTCCCAGGGTGACCCACGGGCTGCTGTGCTGGGCCCTGTCCCCTGGGAGGCTCCAGCCTCCTCTTTTCCAGGTGCTGTTCCTCTTCGGAATGTGAGGTTTGGGCTCAGAGGAGGTGCAGAGGAGCCTCCAGCCCACTCCAGGTTTATTCTCATGGGCATCCAGAATCTTCCCCCAAGACACGCCAGAAATTCCCTCCCACGTTTCCCACTGTCACATCTCGCTGCATGATCCAGAGGTGATGCCCAGTCCTAAATAAAGGTGTAGGTCCTGTCAGATCCTAAATGAAGGTGCAGGAAATCCCAAAGAAATCTGTAGGGGATGCCTAATCCCAAATAAAACCAGGTGATGCCTAATCCTAAAGGAAGGTGATGCCAAATCCTTCATAAAGGTGTAGGAGGTGGATGGATCAGCTCCTGTCCACATCTCAGGACCAAAGCCCTGAATGAGCCAGGTTTGAACAGCAAAATGAGCTCAGGAAGTTTTTCCTTTCTGAGATTCCTTTTTAATTAAAGCAGAACATGTCCAGTGGTACCACACATGGAGCAGGGAAAGCCTTGGAGTGTGGCTGAAGTCCCAAGCGAAGCAGGAGAGCATTGCCCCTCTCGGCAGCCCCTCAGCAGCCAAACCAGCAAATTCCATCCCTTTGGGAACTGAAGGAAAAAAAGAAAAGGAAAATAAAGGAAAAAGGAAAAGAAACAAGAACAGAGAAGCCCCAAGGCTCTAAAGTTCCAAGGTTCAGGGAAAAAGTTGGAATAACTTGTGTGTCTGGGAGCCAGAAAACAGATAATACTCAATATTCAATACTCAAATCTTCTTTGTCCTCCTGAAGATGGATTCATTTCCCAGCCTCTGGATGTGTCCCATGGATCCCCCCTTCCCTGCACATTCAGGGCTCCTTTTCCCCCTCGGCCTGCCTGCATCCAGGATAATTCCAGCAGGGCCAGGGAAAGGGAGAAGTGCCCCAAAAGCTCAGGAACTGGGCACCAAACACCTCACCTGGCTGCGCCCCTTCACTGTCACACAGGACGGAAAGACAGGACACAGGGAATGGCTTCCCACTGCCAGAGGGCAGAGATGGAATTCCCAGAGCAGCTGTTGCTGCCCCTAAGTCTCTGGCAGTGTCCAAGGCCAGGTTGGACATTGGGGCTTGGAGCACTCTAGGACAGTGGAACGTGTCCCTGCCCATGGCAGGGGATGGCACTGGGCAGGATTTAAGATCCCTGCCAACTCAAACCATTCCATGATTTTTTTTAACCCCTGGACAGAGTTTTGGAGACCCCCAGGGATGGGGGAGGCTCCTGATCATCCCTGGGGCCACCAAAATCCACCATGAGCATTGGAGCAGGAGCCAGGCTGGGCCCAATTCCAGGGACTTGACAGGTCCAGGATGACAGGTCCATTCCTGATGGCAGCAAAAGAATTTGATAGGAAGAGGCCACAAGAACTTTGCTGTTTAATTTGCTCCAAAAAATTCCTGTTGAAATCCATTCTTCCCAAATCCAGAGGTGTTTTCATTTGTTGCATTTCCTCCTCTCATTTCTTCGGCAATGAAATGGAAAACAGGGGGAAAAAAAGCAGATAATTGGGAGGATGCCAGCTGTGAGTTTAAAATAGATCCAAATCCTTCCTCTTCTCTACCTGCAGAAGGAAAAGAAGGAGATATTTAAATATCTATCTCTATAAACACATTTATTTATGGATTAGCCTTTTATTCCTTTAAGGAAGGCCAGGAAAAATGGCTATAATGGCTCTGCCAGGAAATGCCAATTAAAGCAGATCCCGCTAATTAAAGGCCATGCAACAGCCCTGTCATGTGTGGCCTTAAATCCATAGCTGATTCCCAGACTGAACCCCTGGATCAGCCATGTCCCCTCCAAAAACCAGGCCAGAGGAGGGCTGAAGATGTGCAGGGCTGGGGGACCCCCATGGGCAGGGTGTGCAGCCCAGCCAAGATCTGGCTCCTGAAATCTTCCCAATCTTCCTTCTGTGCAACCCTAGAAAACCCCACTTTGTTTGCCTTCCCACACTGTGACTCTGGTGTAATTCCCAAAGGAGCAGCAACATCTCAGCTCACTTGGGCATTTGTTTGATCTCTCACAGTTTTTTTCCTTTAAACACACACAAGGCCCTGGAAATGAGATATACAAAGTTTCTCTGTTTATTTTCTCTTGGAGCACTGTTGTGAAAACCAAACGTTTTTACTCCTTTGGTGCTGCTGGGGTGAAGCAGCAGATCCAGAAATCCTGGCATTATTTATGTGCTCCAAATATTTTGGATGGATGGAGCGTTTCACCTCCCTGCATTCAAAACAAACAGCCCCAAACCACTGCAGCCCCAAAAATTCCCTCAATTCCTTGGGAGAGTTTCCCAGTTGGAAAGCCCAAGCATTTATTTAGTTTATTTGCATGGAAAATAAAACAAACCCAAGGAAAACAAGGACACCCCCCTTTCGATGTTTCTGGGGGTTCCCCAAAGCTCTGCTGCCCTGGGGTCACTTTGGGTGGGGTTGTCACATTCTCTGGGATCTGAGGCAGCAAGGCTGGAATTAGGGTCGAGTGGTGGCTTCCATGGAAACCCCAATTTCCAAGTGTTCTGTGCCTTTCTGGTTGCACTGTGGCTTCAGCAGGAATTGTTTCTGCAGGGCTTGGGCAGAGCAGGGAATTTTTCTGGAAGGTTTGGGGGTTGCAGAGCACTTTAAGGCTCATTTTGCCCTGACATCCTGGGCTGTGGGGCCACACCTGACCCCAGGGGCTGTGGGGTCACACCTGTCCCCAGGGGCTGTGGGGTCACACCCATCCCCAGGGGATTTGGGGTCACACCCATCCCCAGCAGCTCCTTGTGTCCCAAAGGCCAGCTCAGCCCATGCAGGGCTCTGCAGGACAGGCACATCCAGCTGTGCTTAGCTGTGCCCAGCAGTGCCAGGCTCTGCTCCTGCCCCTGAAGATGTTTCTGTGCTGGAAAAGGGATCTCATTCCCAGCCCCAGGCAACCTGAGCCCCCTGCCTGGGAACAAGGGGCCTTTCAGTGTCTGCCCCTTGTTCTCCTTCCCTTGAGCTCCTGAGAGCGAAAAATCCCCCTCTTTGTATTCCGGGAGCTCTGAGAGCACAAAATCCAACGTAGGAAGGTTGATCAGGGAATCCTGGAATGGTTGGGGTTGGGAGGGACATTGAAGCCCATCCAGGTGCAACTCCTGGGACACCTCCCACTATCCCAGGGCGCTCCAAGCTCCATCCAGCCTGGCCTTGGACACTGCCAGGGATCCAGGGGCAGCCACAGCTGCTCTGGGAATTCTATTTCAGAGTCTCCCCACCCAGTTCCACCCCAGGGAGGAATTGTTTCCCAAAATCCAATCCCTGTCCTGCCCCATTTGATCCCATCTCTCTAATTCCTCCCTCTGCTTTTGGTCCCTAAAAGCTCAGCAGAGCAGACAATGTCCCAGAGCTGCTCCATGTCTGGGGCCAATCCCAGTGGATAAAACCAGGGATAGATCTGCTGCCCACTCAGCCAGCAGGAATCGTTTGGGGGAGCAATGGAATAAATCCCATCAATCCCCTGGGACATTCCAATGGACACAGGTGAGGAGTGTGGCCAGGGAGGAAGGTTCCAGTCACCCTGTGAGTCTGGAGAGAGGAGTTTGGAGTTGGATCCTCCCTCCTTTCACTCCCTTCCAGGACAAAGACTAACACTTAATACTAACAGTAACACTATCCAGCAGAACCAAGTTTCACCATTTCCTTTCCAGGGGGTTTCAAGCTTTTCTTTAATCCTTTTTGTCTTCACCTGAGTCGATGTTTGAGGTGAAAAATGAGGTTTCAAAAGAAGCCAAAGCTTTTGGTTGGAACAACTTCTGAATATTGTCTTCTTGTCCCCTTTCAAGGGCACACAGGGGATATTTTGGGGAGGGAATGGTGGAATTCCCCCACAATAGTTCACTGAATCTGTCAAGTATTCCAAACTACAGAATCCCAAATCCATTCCTCTCCAGAAGGAGGAAACTCACCCAGCCCAATTTTCAAGTGACTTGTTGGTTAATTAGCAATATTTATTGATCAGCTCTATTATTTCTGATTGGACTTAATTAGGTTCAATTAGCTTTTAAGCTGCTCTGGCTGCCTGAGGAATTAACAAGGCTCAGATGCAGGGAATGAGCTGCTTCCCCAAGTAACTGAAAACACGGAGAGAATTTCCAAAGGCTGGGGAGATGTCCCATCACGTGATACCTTGGGATTTCATTGTCAGGTTTGGTTTGGCTTTGGAATGTTTTCGTGGGGAACATTTTAGATTCCAGCTCCAGTTGGCCTTGGCCATCCCACCGCGCTTTGCCATCAGTTGTTGCCAGCTCATTAAGAAAAGTTGTTTCCCTCTAATAAATCAAGGAGATTTGAGTGGATCATTTGGAATGGATTTAAGGAAAAAGCCTCTTCCCATGCAAACCTGCTGCTCTTTCCTTTACAAGCCCCTTCTGACAGGCTGCCCCAAAAAAAAAAAAAAAAAAAAAAAAAAAAAAAAAAAAAAAAAAAAAAAAGGGGTGAAAAGCCGTTTGGAGAAGACAAAGAGCTGAAGGTGAGGCCACAGTGCATGCAAGGCTGGGCTGGGCTGGGCTGGGCTTTCCCCGCCAGGAACCCGGCCCGGCTGTGCCGGGGTCGGGATGGGCTTGGAGAGGGAGGGAATTCGGGAAGATGTTCCTGCTTGGGCACCTTTTATTTCCTTGGATTTGTGGCCATAAATTATGGATAAAACAACCCCAGCCCGCCTGGTGGGGAAGCACTTGGGATGTTGATTATCCTGAGAGGGAGCCAAGGGGAAAAACTCCCACTGCTTTCAACAGGCGGCAGGGAAAACGAGCTGGGATCCGCTGGGAAAAGGGCAGGAGAGGCTCCCTGGATCCCGCTGGAATGGGTACGGGAACTGCTGGCCTCTGCCCACTCGGTTGGGAAAGGTCAGGGCCGGTGCTGGGCGGTTGGGAAGGATTTGCTACTTACGAACAGTGCTAAAAATTGGGGAAAGGCTCCTGAGCGTGGACACGAGCTCTGGAAAAACCACCCGAGTTATCTGAGGGCACCGAGCTGAGCCCACGCAATGTTTGTGCTGCTGCCACCGCCCCCGGCCCTGCAGGTCACCAGCCCAGCCTCTCCATCCCATTTCTCGTCGTGTTCCCAGGACAAGCGGTGGGATTTTGGGCCGGCTGCCCCCCGAGCCGGGGCTGCTGCACCTTCGCAGCTTTGCCACAATAAAAAAGCATCTCTCCGGGAGAGGCTGGAGAGAACCAGGCTGTAACGACTCCATCTATTGGGTAAAAATGTACGGCTCCAAATGCATAGGGAAAATTAATTCCGAGGGAAAAAAAAATCAGAGGGGATTCGGAGCAGTTACCGGCACTTACAGCTTAATTGGACACAATTAGAGGAACGTTTCTCGGTGCCGTTTGAAAGCAAAATGAAGGTAACGGCAGCAGCTTCCAGAGATCCGAGCTCAGCAATCCCGAGGAGACGCCAATCCACATCCCGGGCTATTCCCGTCGCACAGGGTGTTAAGGGAAAAGGGCTTTTTCGGTGTCCGATGCAGGGCAGGAGCAGCCTCTGACCCCAAAGGGCTCCGCAGGCTCGGGGTGAGGGGCAGAGGGGAACGAGGGGCGGGGGCGATGCTTCCCTGAACGCGTTTCTCTCTTCCCCGCTCGCTCCATGGGAGCGGAGGCGCGGGGAGCGGCTGGGCCACGGCGAGCAGAGAGCCCCGAGCCCCCTCCCAAGCCGTGCCCCCCTCCCCAGAAAGCAGCGGCCGCACGGAGCTCGCTGCCAGCCTCGCCTGCCTTTCCCCAGGCTTTGCTTGATATTATGTTCTCCCCCGGGGCTGCTGAAAAGCAGAAAAACAAACTCCTGCCGGAGGAGGGAGGAGGCAGCGGGGGGGCCGGGGCCGGCGGCAGCGGGGGGATAACGGGGGGGCGGAGGAGGAGGAGAAGGAGGAGGAGGAGCGGGGGGCTACTCCGGGGAAGCAGCGGCGCGATCGGCGCCGAGCATCGTTCCCTCCCTCCGCCTCCCGAGCGCCGAGCGGCCGGGACTGGCACTTAGGGAAGCTTCGCCCCGCTCTTCCTCCTTCTCCTCCTCCTCCTCCTCCTGCTGCTGCTGCTGCCGCTCGCTGCCCGCGGCCGGGGCGCGCCCGGCGGAGCGCTGGGCGATGGCAGCGCGGGGCGGGCGCGGCGCGGGGCGGGCGGGCGCGGGCCGGGGGTAGCGCGGGGGTCCCGCAGCGCTCTCCCCGCCGGGGTCCCGGGGCCCGCGGGGTCGGAGCCCGGGCGGGTCGCGGCGGGGCTCGGGCGGTGTCGGTGTCGGGCGGGGCGCGGTACCGCGGGATGTGAGCGGCGCGGCCGGGCAGGGACAGGGGCAGCGACAGGGACAGGGGCGGGCGGTGCGAGCGGCGCCGGTGGCCCCGGTGGCCCCGGGCCCGGCATGCCGCGCTGCCGGAACTGCCGCCCGCCGCGCAGCTCGGGGCCGCGGGCCGCCCGCGGGCGCTGCCCCCGCCGCTCGGGGCCGCAGCCGGCGGGGGGCCCGGGGATGGCGCGGCGCTGCTCGCCCTGAGCCCGGCCCGGAGGACGAGCGGCGGCAGCGGGAGGAGGAGGAGGAGGGGAGCGCCCATGGCGCGGGGGCGCCGGGCGCCGGCGCTGCGCACTCGGCTGCACGGGCTGCGCCTCATGTGCTCGGCGCGGGCGGCGCCGGCGCGCCGGGCGCTCTGGGTGCTCGCCTTCTGCACGGCGCTGGGGCTGCTGCTGGCCTGGTCCTCCGACCGCCTGCTGCACTGGCTCGCCTTCCCCTCGCACACCCGCGTGCGCACCGAGTGGAGCCGCCAGCTGCCCTTCCCCGCCGTCACGCTGTGCAACAACAACCCGCTGCGCTTCCCTCGCCTCTCCAAGGGCGACCTGTACTACGCGGGGCACTGGCTGGGGTTGCTGCTGCCCAACCGCACCGCGCGGCCGCTGCTCACCGAGCTCCTGCGCGCCGACGAGGCGCGGCTGCGCTGGTTCGCCAAACTGGCCGATTTCCGCCTCTTTCTGCCGCCCCGCCACTACGAGGGCATCAGCGCCGACTTCATGGACCGCCTGGGCCACCAGCTGGAGGACATGCTGCTGTCCTGCAAGTACCGCGGCGAGCTCTGCGGCCCGCACAACTTCTCCGCGGTGAGTGCGCGCCGGGAGCCCCGGCTGCTCTCGGCTCCTGTGCGGGGTCCCCCGGGTCGTGTCGGGTTTGCTCCGCGTTCCCGGTTCGAGTCGGTCCGAGAGACCCGCGAGTCGGGTCGGGTCCGGTCCGTGTCCGCGGCTCCTCTCGGTCCGAGGGATCCCCGGGTCCTGTTGGTCCCGGTCCCTGTTCCCCCGTTCGTGTCGGTCCGAGGGCACCGCTGGCTGATTGTCGGTTTAAGGGACTCCTGGTTCGTGTCGGTCCCGATCCGTGTCCCGCTCCCCGCTACGGTCCCGGCCCCGCCGCCGCTCGCTGCGCGTTTTCCCACGGTGCCCGGAGCGCTCCGGGGTCGCGGCGGGTCCCAGTGTGTCCGGTGGGTCCCGCACGTCCCCCCGGGTCGCTGCCCACCGAGCGCTTTCCCTCTCGCTGGTTTCTCCGCCGGCCCGGAGTGATGATTTCTGATCTGGGGGTGCCTCTGTGGCGTGTGAGGGGCTGGCTGTTGCCTTGGGTTTTAATCAGAAATAATTAAATTAACGTTGCACCCTCCCGGCCGCTGCCATCCCACGTTCCGTGTTGCTCCCAGCGTGGTCGCGCTCAGATTTTCCCCTGTCCCAGCCGAGGTCTCCCAGGTGCGCCCAGGCTGCCCCGCGGTCCGGCCCAGCCCTGCCCATCCCGCCGGGCTTTGCTCTGTCCGGGCTCCGTCGGCTCCCTGAGCAATCCCGGGAGTCCCCGGAGCTGCTCCTTTGGGGCCGTGCGGGTTGGGCACCCTGGGGTGCTTTGGGCTGCGGAGCTTCGCTGATCGGAGCGGATCCAAAAGGTGTTCGAGCCCTGATGAACCAGAGTGGTTTGGGATCAAGCCTAAAACTCAGGGCAGGGCTTTACAAACCACTGGGAGTGGGATCTCTGCTTGGGAAAATCCCGGTGGGACTGTTGGGAGCTCGGATGTATTGAGAGGAGACTTGGGTGAGAGCTGGAACCTGACCCACGAGAAGGACCCGGCGGCGCTTCCCTGGGAGCAGCGGGATGTTGATGGTGCTGGAATATTCTGCTCCTCTGATCTCTGCAGATAGCGCCAGGGGTGGCCGTGACTGAACATCCCTGCAAAGAGCAGGGCTGGGGTCTGTGGGGACACATCAGACTCTGGGTGAGAGCTGCGTGTGCCGAGAGGAGCTGAATTCCCGGCTCTGCCTGGGATGCAGCCTGGAAATCAGACGGAATTGTCCCTTTGGGCTTGTCACGTCAGGCACTAAACTGTGCAGGGGAGGAGGGAGGGACTCCCTGCGGGATGGAGAAGCTGCCCAGGCTGTGCAGGCAGCAGCTGCTGCTGCAAACGGGAGCAGGAGTGACACACCTGAAGGGAAAATGACAAATAAAAGGCGATATTGAGGCAGGCCCTTTCCAGCAGGACCATCCGGTGCCTTGGCATGAGGAAATTCGGGAAAGACAGCAGGAGCAGGCAGTGGGCGGTGGGGAAAAGCTGCCTCCCCCTCCCAGATGCCAGGGTAGGACCCGATGGTGTTTGGCTGGTGCCAGGAGGGGCTGATTTCAGCTTTTGCCGAGCTCCGGCCTTCCCCGAGGTGCGGCAAACCCAGCAGAGGTTCCCGTTGTCCCGGCAGGAATAAACCCTGGAGCTGCTGTGGCTGCACCCGGCCGAGCCTGCTCTGGGAGTGCTGCACGAGTTACTCCAGTGTGGAATTGGGCATTCCCGGCTCTGCAGCTGCTGCTGGGGCCAGCACGGTGGGCTGAGGAGCAGGATCTCCTCCAGCCATCCTGGAAAGGTCCCGGAAGCTGCTTCCCGGGGCTGGGAGGGAGGGAATCGGGGGCTCTGATCCCTGAGGTTCTCCCTGGGATCACAGCACTGAGGGGATTGCTGAGCTGAGGAAATAGGGAAAATATCCTTCCCATCCCAGAGGGTCTATGGTTGCAGGGTGGAGGGAGAGGAGAATCCTGTGCCGGGAACCAGCTGGAGCTGCTTTCCCTGCCCCGAGCTCTGCCTGTGGCAGATGAGGGGGTCAGTGCCACCTCCCTGTGTCCCTGCACGTCCCTGCTGTCTGAAGGAACAGGGGAGTGACCTCTGTCTTGTCCTTGAGGGGAGGCTGAGGAGCTTCTTCAACCCTGGTGAAGAGAGGAGTTCCCTGGGGAGGTGCTGGGAACAACTTCCTGGGCGTGTAGAGTGTCTCGAGTTGGGGTTTTCTGTGGGGCAGCCCCTGGGGTCTGGGGCCTGGGGCTTCTGCTTCTCCTCCTGAACTGGGAGGGAGAACCCCCAGGAGAGGCAGGAAAATCCTGTGTTTTGAGCTGGGCACAGATCCGAGGCAGGATGTGTGAAAAGATAAATGCAAATGGAATAAATGGAGGTGTAAAGAGAATTGTGCAGGTTTTAGACCTGCTCAGGTGCTCCAAGAACATTTTCTGTGCCAAAAGACCAGGAGGAGGTGAGTCTTTCCTGGGTAAAACCCCCGAAAGCCCAAAGCAGAGGTGATTTGGAACAAACATGTCCTGGCTGAGATGTGGAGCAGAGCAAAGGGGCTGAGGGAGGGAGCTGTTCTCCTGTGAGTCCTTCCAGCTCTGTCCTGGAGCTCCTCCAAGAGATTCCCACTCCTTCTGGCCCATATCCCACAGGAGATTCCCTCTCCTTCCAGCCCCTCCAGACTGTGGGGGCACAGGGGGAATTGGGTTTTGTGGGTTACATGGAAAAGAAGTAGTACACTGGAGAAGGAGCTCAGCAATCTCAACAGTTTGCAAAGTGTTGCTTTTATTCCTTAATAAATGGAAATCACAGAATCACAGAATTGTGGGAAATGGAAATGTGGGATTGCACTGATCTTGGCCTCGGGGCTGCAGGGCTGGGATGACCCCATTGGATTTATTCCACTCAGGAGGGCTCAGGTCTGGATTATTTTCTAGCCTGCTCCAGGAGGGGTTTCTTGTCCCTGTCCATGTTTTCCAAAAGGATGGGAATTTGTTAATGGATCAGACAGAGTCTCCTGTCCTCAGTCAAAAGTGTGGCTTTACTTATTTTAGGCTGGACCTAAAGCTGGGCTGTTGGGATGGTTATCCAAGAATCCTGCAATGATTTGGGTTGGGAGGGACCTTAAAGCCCAGATCCATGGGCAGGGACACCTTCCACTGCCCCAGGGTGTTCCAAGCCCTGTCCAGCCCGGCCTTGGACACTTCCAGGGATGGGGTAAAACTGTCCATAAATGCTTGGAGCTGGATAAATCCAACCTTCCTAAACGCCTACATGCTGTTTCCAAGGGAAGGAGCCATCCAGCAGCTCCTGTCCCTCAAAACTTCTCCCAAATTCCAAATCCAAGTGCTAGACTGGGCATTTCAGTGAGTAAATCTGCTCTCCCTGGAATGGCCCTGTCTGGGAAGAACTGAGACTCAGGATTAAGTGGATGTTGCTCTGCTGTGCATTCCCTGGACTTGGGGTTGATTTATTCCTCTGAGCTCTTTGCCTCTGGAATATTTATCTTGATTGCCCTGTCCTGTGCTCATTGATTTCTTCCTACCTATGATTTTTCATCCTGAGAAATTCATGAGTGGATCCAACCACAGATCCTGGGTCTCTTCCTGGGCTGGGGTTTAGGGTTAGTGATCTCCCAATTTAGTAACTTTCCAAATCAAATTGTCACCTGTGGCTCTGCCTGAGGAACTGAGGGGACACAAGGGTCATGCTGGGAGGGGTGGCAGGGTTTAGTCCCCATCCTTGGTGAAATCCTTAGTTTTTTGGGGTGTTCCAAAGGCTCTGCAGTCAGTACTCACTCGTGGTTTAATTTGCTCAGTTATTTTTTGTTAAACCATTGAATTTCTCCCCAGAGCAGGGACTTTATGGGGTGGCAGCTGCACAGACACCTCAGTGCTGCTTTTTAAAAATATTCCTGAGTATTTGCCTGAACATCTGATGACATATCCCTCAGGTAGGGGCTGTAGTTGTGCTGTTTCCTCAGCAGAGAATCTCCTGTGTCCAGGGTGAAGCTCAGTCTTATCCCAATAAATGGATGGGTTTCAGCCTTGGGTTTGGTGTGAGGGCAGATAGGAATTCTGTCACCAGCTTGGAAAGCCCAAAGCTTGGAACAGCTGCAAGCATCTTAATTACCACAACCACAATTAATTGCGAGGGAATTTCGGGATGTGGGGTTGTTTATTTGGGGATTTTCCTCACTCACCCACAAACTGTTTTACCCAATTCTATTTTCCACCTTTATTCTCTCATGTTTTTATTTTAATTCTTTATTTTCGGCTTAACTTCCACACAAAGCTCTGGCTTGGGGGTGGTGTTGCCTTTGGAAGGGGCGTGGGTGGTGTTTGATGGTGCTGATGTGGAGCTGGAGCCTTGAACGTGCTCCCAAATTGTCCCAGTGCCACTTCAGGGAACTGCCTGGAGCTGGTTGGATTCAGCCTGGGGCCACTGTGGAGCCAAGACTGTGTTCTCCCATCGTGAGAGAACCCTGCTGATTTTGGGTTCCTGCTGGCAGAATCTAAGGAGGAATCAGGGCTGGGCTGTGCCAAGTGCTGCCCCAAGCAATGCTGGCTCTGAGGGTTGGGCTGAAGGGTTTGGGGTGATTTCCTGTGGGTTTGGGGTCAGCTTGGCCCCTGCACTGAGTGTGGAGATTCCCGATATCCTACAGAATTTGGTGTTGAGGGGATTTGGACTTTGCTTGGGCTGGGGAATGAAAACAGGGATGAGTTTGGCACATAACTGGTGGGTCCTGAGAGGGCACAGGAGGGGCCAGGAGCTGTAGGAGAAGAAGGACAAAGGCTAAGGATTGCAGAGCTGCCCTTCCCTGCCGGAGCTGCTTGGCTCCAGAGAGCTGCAGGGATCCCAGAGAAATCCATGGAGCAAGGAAAGGTGGGCAGCAGCAGGGCCTGGGCTTCTGGGTGCTTCTCTCCACCCAGTGCCACCCACTGCCATGGGCAGGGACACCTCTTGCTGTCCTGGGCTGCTCCCAGCCCCATCCAGCCCTGAACATTCCAGGGATCCAGGGGCAGCCACAGCTGCTCTGGGCACGCTGTGCCAGGGCCTCCCCACCCTCCCAGGGAACAATTCCTGCCCAATCTCCCATCCAACCCTGCCCTGGGCAGTGGGAAGCCATTCCCTGTGTCCTGTCCCTCCATCCCTCGTCCCCAGTCCCTCTCCAGATCTCCTGTAGTGCGTTTAGGCACTGGAAGGGGCTCTGAGCTCTCCTTGGATCTTCTCCTCTCCAGGTGAGCACTCCCAGCTCTCCCAGCCTGGCTCCAGCCCTGCAGTGGCTCCATGGCCTCCTCTGGACCTGCTCCAGCAGCTCCATGTCCTGGGAAGACTGAGTGACTTTCTGGGAGGCTCCCTCCAGGTTTGGCCAGGAATGTCCCCACAGCAGGAGGAGACCCTGGCCTGGAGCAGGACAGATGTGCTGGGGATGTGTGGCTGTGCAGGGAGCCAGGATTGCAAATCCCACAGAATTTGGAAAGAACAGGGCTGGGCTGGGCTCCTGTGCATCCCACACTTGGTATCCCAGTGCCTCTGGATCCAGGTGCAGATCTGGGTTGAGGCTGGATCCAGCTGTTGGAATTCTGCACCCCTGGTGGTTTTACCAAGGTCTGGGCAAGATTCTGGGGTGAGTCACAGACTGTCCTGAGATGGAAGGGATCCACAGGGATCCGTGAATCCAACTCCTTGCTTCACCTTGAGTGTAGGAACATTGATTTCTGGCAGGTCAGGAAGAACATCACTTCTGTGGGGAAAGGATTCAGCTGAGTTTGGCCACTTCCTGCAGGAGCTGCTCCCAGTTTTGGCCTGGGTTGGAGCACAGACCAAACCCCTTCCCCTGAGCAGGGATTTTTGTGGAGAGGAGGCATGGGAGTGTTTAGGAATTGAGGGATGGGAGTGTTTGGGAGAGGAGGGCTGAGAATGTTTGGGAATTGAGGGATGGGATTTTTGGGAGAGGAGCATCCAGCTGTAGGAAGAGGAGGGATTTTTAGCAGGACTTTCCTGTGCATTTCTTCTTGCTTGCTGTTTTATCCTTTTCCATTTATTCCATCCATCCAGAAATCCATCCAGAAAGGGGATTCCAGGTGCTAAAGGTGCAATCATCACCACGGGTTTGTTTGAGTGGTGGAATAGATTCCCAATAATTGCTGCCCACCCTGAGCAGAATTAATGTAATTAAAGACACAGTTACTGTCCCCGCCCACTCCGAGATGCTGCCAGGGCTTAATTAATGTTTGCAAATTGCTCCAGCATCTGCCTGGGGCCACCTCCCAAGAGTACACAAAGAATGGGAATTCCTGCAATGGAGATGCCTGGGACACCGGTGTGGGGAGGAGAAGGAAATCGAGGGATGCAGGGTGGGGATCTGTGGGCTCCCAGTGCCCCTGGATTTGTTCCCTTGGGAACCTGAGGCTGCCGAGTTTGCCTTTCCCGCTGCTCCAGCTCAGGGTAGTTCCATTTATCCTGAAATCCCTGGAGCTTGTTCCCCCTGGGAGCATTGACAGTGCTCAAGCAGTCCAGGCTGGCTCCAGAATCAGTCACTTTTCCCACTGGGATGGCTGAAATGGGAGCTTTTTTCCTTCTGGCCGTGTTTTTCCCATTCTGTCATTTATCCTGAATTCCCTGGGCCATTGGAGTCTATTCCCACTGGGAGCCACTGTTCCCGTGGTGCCAGGAGGGCCTTGCAGCATCCCAGGCAGCTGCCTCTGGAATCCGTCACTTTTCTCAGCAAGGTGGATAAAACTGAAACTGGGATGAGCTTTTTTTCTCATGTGTTCACATTTCCCATCCCAGCTGCAGATTTTCCATGAGCTGGGATGGAGGGAAACTGCTGGATTATTGTCTGGAGCTGCAGCTCTCCATCCTGGGGGATGGACAGGGATTCCTCTGGATTATTAATCACTGCAAAGGGCTCGGCCTGCCTGGGGAGCTGCTGCGTGTCCAGACATTCTGCAGCTGGATGGCATCCAAGGGCTCATTTCCCATTCCTTGTCCATGCAGGACCCCAGCTGGAACTGGCCTGGATGCAGGGATGGGGGAATGTCCTCTGGCATGCAGGGATGCCCTTTGGGATGCAGGGATATCCTTTGGGATGCCCTTTGGAATGCAGGGATGCTCTTTGGGATGAAGGGATATCCTTTGAGATGCCCTTTGGGATGGGGCTCCCTTCTGTGCTGTTGTAAGGATTCCTGTGGGGCCAGGAACTGATTGGGAAAGCCCTGCCTAAATCACAGACTTTAAAAATGAAACCTCAGCTCCCAAGGTGGGAATTGTCCCCCAAAACCTGCCCTGCCCAGCCCAGGTGTGGTCAGGGCAAACAGCAGGGCTGGTTGGTGTTGGAATTCCCATTTTTCCTGCATTCCTGCTCACCTTTTCTGGCCCTTTTCAGCAGTTCCACCTTTCTCTGATTCCCTTTTCCCAGCCCCTCTCTCTGAGAAGTCACCCATCCATCCCGATGTGCTTTGGAATGAGGGCTCTGCACTTTTGCCCTGCTGAAACCAGGGAGTCCCGCTACTCCAGCCCTGGGGTCACACAGCTCATTCACTTCCCTCTCCAGAGCTTCTGGGAGTTCTAATTCTTTTTTTTTCCCCTTTTTCCTCTGTAATTTCAAGCAGTGGAAGCAGGAATTTTTAATTTTTCATGGATTGCTCCACTCTTCTCTTCCCAATTCTATCCTTTCTTCCTGGAATAAAAAAATTCTAGGCAAACTTCCTCCCCCAAACCCCTGGAGCTTGAAATTTTTTCAATAATAAAGTTGGAATGTAAATTAGGAACTGGAGCTGTTCCCAATCCTAAGAGCACACTACTGCCATCCCAATTTTCCTCTGCTTTATTAAATCAGGAGGAATGGCCTATTATAATCCAATTAACTGTGATTCCCAGGCAGGAATTCCTGGCTCCAGGGTGGGGGAAAAGTTGGATAAAATGATTGTAAAAGGCTCAGGATTGGATGTTTGGGATTTTTTCCTTTTTCCCTTTAAAAACCCTTCAGCAGCTGGAACCAGAGGAAGCCATGGGGGGAATTTGCTCCTGGTTTTGCAATAAATTTATGGAATGATCCAAAGTGGCTCCTTGTGGGCACAGAGATCCTGCTGGGCTCCCAGCACATGTTCCTGACAGGAATAATCCCATCTTCCTCCTGGAGTTCACAGCTCAGTGCTCCCAGCACTCGGGTGGAAGGGAGGGACAGAAGGACCCGCAACTTGTCAATGGAATTCTGTTTCTGCAGCTCCAAACAAACCTGGCACAGCTTGGAGGGACCTGGGAGGGGTTTGCAGGCAGGTGGAGAAATGGGATCATGGAGTGGTTTGGGTTGGAAAGGACCTTAAAGGACCCTAAAGCTCACCCTGTGCCACGAGCAGGGACACCTTTCACTGTCCCAGGGAGCTCCAACCCCATCCAGCCTGGCCTTGGGTGCTTCAGGGATCCAGGGGCAGTCACAGCTGCTCTGGGCACCCTGTGCCAGGGCCTCCCCATCCTCCCCATCTCTCTCAGACCTTCTTGCTTAGCTACATTTTTTAGCAATTCCCAAATACCTCCAAACATGGAAAATGGGCTGTGCAGCAGGAAAACGTCCTGGCAGATTCCCTGGAGTATACCAACACAACATTCCCACAGTGGATGTGGTTTTATAAGAAATGTTCTGGAATAGCAATGGATTCTCTGAGGGGGGAGGTGATCTTCCCCCTCTGGTTCCTTCATCCCATGCCTGGGATAAGGGATGAGAAGGCAGCATTCCAGTTCAGCTTTCCAGCTCATTCCCTGCTCCAGCAGCATCTCCTGCTCTCCAAACTCAGCTGAATGCTGCAATTTCTTCCTTCAGGGAGAGTTGGTGCAGAAGGCACCGCCCTGCCCGAGTCATTCCCTGGGAAACAATCCTGAAAATCCTGACCGAAGGTGGCAGATCCCAGCACTGTTCCCAGAATCCCGGCTTCCCGCACTATCCTAAACACTGGGGTATCAGAGCCATCGGTGCCTGTGCTCCTGGTGATGCCTTCAGCCACATCTTCCCCCTCTAGAAGCCTCCTCCAGGTCCTGGGTGGTTTGTGGCACCCGGGGCTCCAGCTGGCTCTTGCTCCCGGTGTTTTATCAACACTCACCAGCACATTGCAGTAAGGATCCAGCCAGGGATCCTCCCAAGCTCCCTGTTTTCCCCTGGAAAGTTCACTTTCCTTTTAGGCTCACAAACTTTGTCCCCTCTTCTTTATCTCTGCCTTGAACAAAGCTTTCATTCCACTCAGCTTGGAGTTCTCCCTGGGCGTCGGAGTAATCCGTCATCCCTGCCTGCTCCCTGTGCCCTCTCAGCTGGATTTGGGGACACAGCTGTCTCTGAGGGGGTGGCCCCAGTGCCCAGGGGAGCTGTGGTTGCAGGAGCTGTGTCAGGGTCGTGCTCTCTGCTCCCTGCTCTCTCCTCAGACATTCCAATCCAATTCCCAGGCAGTGAAACGGGACCTTCCTGACACTGCTGTTCTGACTCTGCAGCACAGAGGCTTCCCCTGCCTTGTGCCATGGCAGTGAGGGCAGGGCTGGGCCCATGGGTGCTGCTGCCTGGGATGGCTTTTCCCTGGGCTGGAATTCCCAGCTGCTCCCAGCTCCAGCTGTGCCCCTTGGGATTGCTGTAGGTCTCTTTCACCTGAAATTCCTTTTCCCAGAATCTCCTCTGCCTTGGCTTTTTCCAAGCACTGGACACTTCCCATCCCTTTCCTGCTCATGCCCATTAATTTGGCTTTGCCTTTTCTTGGGCCAAATTCGTTGTGTTAAAATAATTCCAGTGGCCCTAAGGCCCTTGGTAGGGGAGCCATTGCGGGAAGGTGGGAATAAATCAGGGAGATTGCTGAATTCCTCAGTGTCCTGTGGCAGCTGCTTGGACGGGCTCCATCTCAGCTCCTGGCCTTGCCCTGTTCTGGGGGGTTTTGGCTGTGGGATGAGCAGGGGATTTGGAACCCTCGTGTTTCTGTACTCACATCAATATTCCTGCTTTTCCAGGGACCTTTCCCTTATGGAGTCAGTGTTCAGCTTTAGCTTGGCATGGGAGGGAATTTCTGCAGAATTTGATCCCCCACAAATGAAACCATCATTAGCAGTCAGTTGGTGATAGGGGAAAATTCCAGGTCCTTTTTCCTACCCCATCTCCCCTTCCCAAGGCTGGGGAGGTTTTATTTGGAATGACTCCTGGATTTGGGATCTGTCACATCCTGTGAAGGATAATCCAGTGTGGGAAGGACATGCCTCGGCATCAGTCGCAGCTTTTTGGGCTTTCCACAGGCTGGGACTTACTGTGGGATCAGCTCCATGTGGAATTACCTGCACTCCTCAGGAGAGGGGGATGTGACACTGAGGGGTTCAGCAGCGCCAAATTGTGGGAATTGGCTGAATTCTGATAAAACCCCATAATTTTAAGATGGTTGAAATTGTTTCTTAGCTGTTTGTGTTTTGCCTCTGGCCTGGGTACTGCTTCAGATGAAATTTCCAAGCTTTCCTTGATGGTTTTAAGGATTAGGGATTTAGATTAAAAGGAGATTTTTACACATCCTTAGTGCTGGCTTCAAACATCCAGCTCTGGGGGATCCCAGAGCCCAGGCGGGGAATGAAATTCTGGGATAATCTTGTGATGGCCCCACCTCAAATCCTGGTTAATTTTTGGGCTCTTCTAAACAAGAAGGACCTGGAGGGGCTGGAGCGTGTCCAGGGAAGGGAACAGAGCTGGGAATGGGCTGGAGCCCCAGGAGGGGCTGAGGGAGCTGGGAAAGGGGCTGAGCCTGGAGAAAAAGAGGCTCAGGGGGGACCTTGTGGCTCTGCACAACTCCCTGACAGGAGGGGACAGCTGGGGGGGTCGGGCTCTGCTCCCAGGGAACAGGGACAGGAGGAGAGGGAACAGCCTCAGGCTGGGCTAGGCCAGGCTCAGGTTGGACATCAGCAGGAATTTCCCCATGGAAAGGGTGCTCAGGCCTTGGCAGGGGCTGCCCAGGGGAGTTTGGAGTGTCCATCCCTGGAGGTGGCGCTCAGAGCTCTGGGCTGGGGACAAGGTGGTGATCAGGCACAGGATGGACTTGGTGATTCTGGGGGGCTTTTCCAACCTCAGAGATCCTGGGATTCTGTGTTGGGAAATAGAGTTAGTAGGGAAGGGAAGCTGTGTGGGTTTGAAGAGCTTGGACACTGCCAGGGATCCAGGGGCAGCCACAGCTGCTCTGGGCACTCTGTGCCAGGGCCTCCCCACCCTCCCAGGGAACAATTCCTGCCCAATATCCCATCCATCCCTGCCCTGGGCAGTGGGAAACCATTCCCTGTGTCCTGTCCCTCCATCCCTTGTCCCCAGTCCCTCTCCAGCTCTCCTGGCACCCCTTTGGGCCCTGGAAGGGGCTCTGAGCTCTCCCTGGATCTTCTCCTCTCCAGGTGAGCACCCCCAGCTCTCCCAGCCTGGCTCCAGCCCCTCTGATCCTTTGTTATCCCAGGCACAGGAGCCACTTTCCATGGAAAATCCCCGTTTGTTTTGCTTCCTCTCCACTTTTTGAAGTGATTTTGGTCCTTTGGCCTCTGTTCCCTCCCTGCCTTGGGGAAGGGGAGCTCCAGTGGGGATCAAGAGGACACCAACCTGTCAATGCTGACCCTGGGAGCCCTCCCTGTCCACTCAGGTGATTAATGGGACAGGGGATTAAAGAGAATTTTGGGGATTTCAAAGCCTGGTGCTGATTGGGATGGCAGCGCCGTGGTTGGGTCCTCACCTCTCATTTTGCCATCTGAAGGATCAGGGTGTGCTGTCCCCTCCCTGCTGGATGGACTCACCCCGAGAGCTTTGGCTCATCAGGGAACAAGGGCTGAGCCAGAGGGGCTGAGTGCCTCAATCTTTGGTTTCCCAGCAACTAAACAGGAGCAGGGAAAAGCCAGAGGAAGTCCTTGATGTGTGGCAGCCTGTGTGGTTCAGAAGTCCTTGGGAGCCATCAGAGCTCATTAGTGATGGTGACACTTGATTTTCATCCTCCTTTCTCTGGGCAGGTAAAGGCAATTCCCTTCTGATGGAGACAAATCCCACTGGGGTAGGGCTGGGATCCAGCTCTCGTGGGGCAAACGGGTTATGCCCAGGGTTCTTGGTTTACTCCTGTTTCCTTACATGTTAAATCTAAACAGCAGCAGAGGAATGATGGGAGGAGCAAAGCTGCTGCTGCTGCGCCTGGGTGAGGCTGTGCTGCTGCTCTGGGAGAATCAGGGACAAGCTGTGGGGTGGTTTGTGCTCTGCCTCTGGAGTAAATAGTTTGGGATTTTCCATGTGTGTCTTTGCTGTAGGAATTGGTGCAGATTTAGTGCTTTCAGGTGCTTTTTTCAGCGCTGCAGCAGCAGTGTGGGAATCCATAAGGGAGGGCCTTGGGCTGTCCTTGCTCTGCAGAGTTTGAGGTGCTGGGGCTGCAGGACCTGGCTCAGAGCAGAGCAAACCCAGCTCAAACCTCACAGAAACAAATCCTGTCAAGGCCAGCCATGGAGAGAGGATCCAGGAACTTGGAAAACCAAATTGCTCAGAGTGTGATGGAGCAGGAGAAGGGTTTTGTGGACTTCAGTGCTGGCTCAGCCGAGCTTGGGAGTCTCTTGGGGTGGAGCAGGGGAAGGGATCCCACAAAGGCCCCAGCCCTGGCTTGGGGTGATCAGGTGGGGATTTGCTGATGGGGTTTTTGTTATCACTGCCTGGATTTGGTGTTGGACCTTGGGATGGAGGAGCCTGGACTTGGCTCCTCCTGTGTGTGAGCCTGGCTCACAGTCCCACTGCCCGGGAACTGGGTGGTGCTTGGCTGGGGTTTGGGTGGGCTTGGATGGGAGTTGGGTGAGGTTTGGGTGGGATTTGGGTGATGTTTGGGTGGGTTCCTTGGATGGTTTCTGTCTCCTGTCTCTCCCTGGCCCTGGCAGGACTTTGGGACAGGCTGGACCCCCCTGCCTGTGGCAGAGGAAAACAAAGAGCAGGGACTGAGCAAGGGAATTTGCAAACAGAACCAGTAAGGCTGGAAAGATTTCCAAGGTGAAGTCCAACCTTCATCCAGCTCCCAGATTTCTGGGATGGCTTTGCTGGGATAACAGGATAACAGTGAATCCCAGTTCCCCATCAGGGTGACCTTGTCCACATCTGGTTTTCCTCCTCCTGTTCTTCCTTTTCCCTCCATGCCAGGCTCAGCTCCTGAATCTCCATCTCCCTGTGAGCACAACTGGGAAACTGCTAAAAACCCACCAAGTCCTGGTGGATTTGGAGGAGGGAATATCCGATCTGTGAGTGAAAAGGGCTTTTATTTATTGCTGGAGGTATTTTTGCTCCAGTTAAATGGGATTAGTGCTGGAGGTTTGGGGCCAGCTGTTCCCTGTGCAGACAGGCAGGAAAACATTCCAGCATTCCACTCCTGCTGCTTTTATCTTGTAATGAGCTTGTCAACAATTAGCAGCTCTTGGAACGGCCATGGAGCGACAACACCACAAGCTCAGTGCCCAAAACCTGCATTTATTTTAATGGGAATTGGGTGGAAAAAGGGCTGGAATGTGGGTGGTTGCAGGATTGATGGGCTGGAAGAACCAGTGCTCTGCTTGGGGGGCATTTCCTGAGTGTTCTGTGCCTGAGTTTGGGGTTACAATACACCAATATCCTTTGGGGATTAATGGGGGCATCATTTGGGGATTTATAGGGATATCATTTGGGGATTTTTTAAAAATTTTTAATGTTTCTCACCTGGAATTTTCCCTTCTCATAGGCAGGAGGGGAGTTCACTGAAGATCTTGGGTCTGTGAAGTCTTTTTCCAACCCACACCTGAGGAAACATGGATGACACAGCCAGACCTAGGAGAATGGAATGTGTAGGGAGAATGGGATGTGCAGGAGGAACCGGATGTACAGGGAATGTCTGCAGGGCTGGCAGAGCTGAGGGTGTTTTTTGGACAAGGGGGTGTTTTCTTGTCCTGGTTGTTGATTCAGGGCCTGGATTTTTCCTGCTTCTATCCAGGTGGAAATAAATCCGGGATAGGTTTGAAACCCCTGAACAGATGTGGGAAAGGGAAAGGCTGACCTGGAATCTTGGAGTTTGTGCTGATCTTCAGCCCTGGAGAAGACTTGCAGTGCATTTTTGTTGTTATTTTTTCAAGGCATCAGGCAGAGAGGATTCCTGAGCTTTTCCCCGCAGTTTTCCCCAGGAGCCATTCCAGAGCTGTGGCTCTGCCCTGGGTTTTGTAGTTGGATGATTAAAGCTGAGCTGAAGGTCAGGACTTGGACTGGGAGGAGGCTTTGAGGGATTTGTCTCTCCGAGGTTTGGTTTGGAAGTGTTCAAGCAGATCTGGGAGCTGCTCGTGGTCCTCCCAACCCTTCCCATGGGATTTGCTCTCCTGCCTGAGGCTGGGCAGGGTTGGAACAACATTCTGGAATCGTGGAATTGTCAAGGTTGGAAAAGCCCTCTGAGCCCAAGGAATCCAGCCATCCCCAGCCCTGCCAAGGCCTCCCTGACCATGTCCCCAGGTGCCACATCCCCGGGGCTTTAAATCCCTCCAGGCATGGGGACTGCACCCTTGGATGCTTTCAGGGAAGAAATTTTCCCAGATATCCAACCTGAACCCTGGATGTGGCTGTTTGCCCTGGCCCAGCCTGAGGCCGTTCCCTCTCCTCCTGTCCCTGTTCCCTGGGAGCAGAGCTCGACCCCTCTGGCTGTCCCCTCCTGTCAGGGAGTTGTGCAGAGCCACAAGGTCCCCCCTGAGCCTCCTTTTCTCCAGGCTGAGCCCCTTTCCCAGCTCCTTTAGCTCTCCTGGGGCTCCAGACTCTTCCCAGCTCCGTTTCCTTCCCTGGAAGGCCCCAAACCGTCCCATTCCTGGGGACACTTCCAGCCCGTTGGAGCAGCTCTGTGTGTGCCCTGCCAGGTGCTGGGGACAGGGACAAACACCTGGGGTTGGGCTGAGATCATCCAGCTTTCCCTCACCTCCCTCAGCACCCTGAGCACAAATCCTGCTGCAGATTCTTCAAGGTTTGAACCCCCAGCTCAGCCACATCCTGAGGAAATTTGGGATGTGGTTCCAGGCTGAGCTGTTCCCTCCAGCAGGAGCCTTTCTAAAAAGAGCTCCTTCCTTTAAAAAACCAAAGGAAGATGGAGCTGGAGATGGGATCGTGGCTCTTGCCCAGAGTTTCTGTGGCTCCCTGCTCCTGTTGAGTTTCATCTATCTTCCTTTCCCAAACCCATCCAACTGCAATGCCTGGAACACTCCAAGTCAATTAATCTTTGGGAAGGCGAAAAATTAAAAATCAGTTGAAAAATTTGTCCTGTGGGGATGTCCTGAGGGAAGAATAAATCCAGGAGTAAATGAGGCTGAGTTTTGCCAGCTGCTGGAATTTCTCCTCCATGACTGTGGCCCTTGGATGTGGCCACTCAGGGGACCTGGGGCCACCAAGGCTCTGCAGGTGCCACTCTGTGGTGTCCAAGGTCTGTGCCATTATCCCTGGGTTTGGCAAGGAATTGCTGCTCCTTCCCTGCCTCTCTGGAGGTTAATGAGCATTAAATGGGGCTGGGCTCGTGTTGTAATGAGCTCTGCCTGCAGAGGACTCGCTCCAGTCCCCAAAGTTTGCTCATTAGGTTACAGGAACACTGAGCTGTGGGGTTACAGGAACACTGAGCTATGGGGTTGTAGGAATACCCTGATTCCTGAGCAGAGCCATTATTTCCTCCCCCTGACCTCCTCCAGCCCCAGCTCTGCTGTCCAACCCCCGTCTGGGCTCTGGGGGTTTTCTCCTTCTCTGTTTGTGGGATGTGTTTGTGCTGAGCCCCAGATATGATGGGATTTCTTTTCTGTGTATTCCTGGATTGGTGGATGTGGCTGGGAGGTTTTGGGGGTTTGCTGGGGGCTCACCTGGGCAGGAATTGGTGCTGGGTCTTTAATAAATACCAATTTTGTTCTTTAACACTGTCTGCCCTCTGTTCTGGGCAGCCTCTCAAGGCATCAGTGCTTTCCCTGCCCTGCATTCCTGACAGGGCCAGGCTGCTCTCCTGGACTGCCAGGGAGGGAGGAGGAAGCCACAGCTCCAGGCTGTGAGAGGGGACAGGGAAGGGACCAAAAAAGTGTCCCTGTGCTGCCCAGTCTCATTTCCTGCTGCCAGGTGCTGTCAGAGCTCAGTGCAGTTTATTAAAATCGCCCAGGCAGGGCTCCTGTGAGTCACACAGTTCCCACCTGGAGCAGCTGCTCCATCCCAGCTCCGGTGCCAGCTCTGCCCCAGCCCTGCCAGGCTCGGGGAGCATCAGGAGGGAGCTCCGGCCTCAGCCTTCCTGACGGGATCATTGGATCTTTACTCCCTCCCTGTCAGATCCCCCAGGGCTCTGTCCCAGCTGGACGGGATTGTGTGAGTCCTCCCTCCCTGGGGCTCTGCTCTTCCCCCCCGGGGGTGTCCTGCATCTCCAAACTCTTCAGAGATGTGGCAGCCAGGGTTTCTCTGGGAAAGCTGTACTAGCCCTTCCCCACCCTCGGGAATTTTTAATCCAAATTCTTGCTGAACTTCCAAAAAAAACCCAAAAAAACAACTCACTCCTTTCTTCTTGGGTCACCATCTCCTTGTATTTTGTCCAAACCATCAGAAAAAAAAAAAAAAAAAAAAGTGGAATTGGAGAAAAATCTTCTTTGGAGCCTTGGATTTCAAATGAGGGATTGCTGGGGTGCTCCCCAGGCTGTGGCCTTGGCTGTGGAGCTGGAGATGAGGCTCTGTAGGGTGAGGAAGGGTTTCCCTTCTGTTTCCCCTCTGTCTCCCCATTGCTGATACGCATTTCCAGGGATGGCACAGGAACAGAGATGGACTGAGGATCCAACAAACTCAGCTCCAGGGTTGGAGAGGGAGCAGTTTCCCTTTACTGGGATTTTCCTTCTAGGGGATCAGGGATCATCCTGAAGGTCCCTCCCTGTGCCTCTCCTCGAAGGGAGGAGGAAAAACATGGAAAATCCATTGAAAATCCATGGAAAATCCCTGATTTTCAGTGCTGTTTTCAGCTGCAGTGCTGGGGACAGCTCTGGAATGAGGACCTTGGGGGTCTCCCTGTCCTGTAGGATGCAGGGTTTTGTGGAATAAGGAGGAAAACTCCTTTCTTCCAGCCAGAGCTCCTGTGATGTATCCCATGGTTTTCTCTCCAGCTGCCCAGGGTAGCAGCAATTCCCAGGGGAAAATTCCCTCACCCCAGGCATTCTCAGCATCTCCTGCCCCTGGGAGACATCTCCTACTGTGCTTTGGTGGAGCTTTGATTCCCCTCTCCTCTCCCAAATCCGTTTTTCTTGACTTCCTTGTGGAAAAATCTGTCACCTTTCTTTCCTCCCCCGGCTATGTCCGGAGCTTTTCCATCATCCTGGAGATCCCTGACTCCGGCACTGGGAATATTCCCACGGCCCAGGCTGAGCCTGGGGTATGTCAGATCAGGGTGAGCTCCCCCTCTATCCCAAAATACGGAATTAATCCCACCTTTGTGGATTTAGTCCTACCTTTGTCCTCCTTGTGTCTGGGGGATGCTCCCAAGATCCAGCCCTGTGTCTGGAATTAACTCTTTTGGAGCTGGGTTTCACTGGGCTCAGGTGTGGCTGGAATTACCTGTGTCTGTGCCATGATTCTGTATGGAGCACAAATAAAAATCCATGGAAACTTCACTCTCAAAACTCTGCAGTGCCTGGACTGGATTAAACATTATCCCTGGATTTTCAGCCAGCTGCTTTTCCTGCTGGAAAAGGCAGTAAAGGATCCAGGAGTGCTTTCCCTGCCCTTCTCCCAGGTGGAGCAGCTCTTGGACAGGCTGAGAATGCTGACATGGAATGTTCTCCTCCTGCCCTCGTGGGTTCCCAGCTCCTGGTTCAGGGCCTGCATTTTCCAGTGGTTTCCCTGGTGTTAAACTGGGATTAAACACAGGGATGGCTCCACATTAGCCTGGGTGAAGGAGGAGCCCAGGGACTCCCTGGAGCAGCCTCATTCCTTGTGGGAATTTTGAAGGGCCTGCTGACAACAACATAATCATTATTATTGTTGTTGTTATTATTGTTGTTATTATTATTGTTATTCCATTTTCACCTCAGATTCTCTCCCCATCCACAGCCAACTCCGTGCTTTATTATGATCCCAATGTTTTCATTCCTGCTGGGAGTGGGAGACATTGTGGGATTGACAGGAGCTCCTTAGAGCCCATTAAAGGCTTTCTCCTCATTCCATGAAAACTCCTTGTTCCAAGCTGAGTGTGGCCATGGCAGTCCTGCGAGGGAAGGTTCACTCCGAGGTTAATGCACTTTATTCATCACTTGAAATTCCTGGTGCTTTTTCCAGCTGAGGCACCAAGTTCATCCAGGAAGGAGCTTGGGGAAAAACAAGGGAGCAGCACCTGAAAGCTCCCCTGGATAAGGAGATGCATATTTTGGGAAAAAATTGGGCAGAAAAAGTGAGATTTTCCCTGAAAATCCTGGTTGTTCATCCTGGAATGGGATGAAGTTCCCTGGGGGAGTTCAGTGCCTGTGCTGAGCCCATCCTGCAGTGTCCTTAACTCCCCCATTCCAGGGGATGTCATGAGCTCTGTCACTTCTCATTTTCCTGCTATTCCCAGTTCAGTTTTGGCTTTGGAGATGCTGGAGCTTTTCTTTGTTGTTCCTTTGGTATCATCCAGCCCTGTCCTGAGCCATGATCCCATTTCCTTTCCCTCTGTGCAGCAAGACCTTGGAGCAGCCACAAGTCCTGAGTCCTTCCATCCCATCCAACCTTTTCTTTCAGGGAGGCCAGAGGTGGATTTATTTCCTACAAACTTTCCCTGGGTGTGGGGGTGGTCACTCCCTGGATTCCAGTCCAGGGTGGGATGCAGGGAATGAGCAGCATCCCAAAGACTCCTGGTGTTTGGGAACAACTCTGGGCAGTGCTGGGGCAGAGGATGAAGATGGATGGGAATTCTGGGGCTTTTAGGCTCCCATTGGACATTTCAGGGGGATGCAGAAGGGGGTTTGTCTGTGGGATCCAATTCCTCAGAGGAGATTCAGGGAGATTCATCCAGCTCCAGTCTATGCTCCCTGTGAGCGAGGTCAAGAGCTGGGATGGAGATCAGGGAAATGTTCTTCCCCCAGAGGGTGGACTGGAACAATTTCCCAGGGAATAGTTACATTCCCGAGGCTGCCAGAGCTCCAGGAGTGTTTGGACAGGGATGCCCAGGGTGGGATTGCTGGGGGGTCTGTGCAGGGACAGGGCTGGGACTGGATGATCCTTGAGGTCCTTCTCAGCTCAAGATCTTCCAGGATTCTGCTTTCCAGGGACTGAAGTTCTCCTCTTAGCCACTGCCCCAGGAGGGAGCTGCCCACAGAGGTAAAGTAAAAAGAAGCAAAACTGGAGGAGATTTTTTTTGCTGGGCAGGAAAGGCAGGATTGGGGTCTGGCTGTGGAGTACTGGATTGAGTGCCTGGAATTTGGCCAGGGAAACATCCCTGTGGTGAGGGGTTGGACTGGAAATCCCTGCAGAATCCCTGTATGTAGGGGGACAGTGGGGACAGAGGAGGCTCTGTCCCTGGGCTCAGGAGTGTTTTGGAGGTGTTTTATGGAAGCAGAGGGAAAAGTAGGGGAAACTGCTCATCCCAAGCACTGATCCCAGCAGCACCAGAAGGATCCATTTATCTCTTGGCTGAGCAGGGGGAGAGGTTTGTGTGCTCAGCACTGGGACAGCAGCTTGGAATGGGAATTTGGGACTTTGAACTTGGAGTTACTCCCAAGGCCTGCAAGGAAATCAGCTCCAGAGCCCTTTGGGAATCAGAACTGTGGAATTATTTCGGTTGGAAGGGACCTTAAATCCACCCAGTGCCACCCCTGCCATGGCAGGGACACCTCCCACTGTCCCAGGCTGTTCCCAGCCCCAGTGTCCAACCTGGCCTTGGGGGATCCAGGGGCAGTCACAGCTGCTCTGGGAGCCTCATTCCTGCCCCTCCCCAGCCTCACAGGGAAGGATTTTCTCCTGATGCCCAGGACTTGTGGTGATGTGGGACAGGCCATGGAGCAGCCCCAGGAGCTGGGGATGAGCAGCAGCAGCAGAGCTGTTTCTGATCTTGCCTCAGTTCTTTGTCCTGAGCTCCAAGAGCAGTTTGGTATTTAACAGAGCTCTGAGCTGGGCTTTGCTGCCTCCAGGCAGGATTTGCCTGCCTCCCAGGGCACCTCTGCATCCCAGAAATGGCAATTCCTTGCACAGAATTCCCTGGACTCAGGCCAAAACAACCTGGGCAGTTTCTTCATGCTTGGTGTTGCTGCTGAGGTGGTGTTCCTGCCATGGCCAGAGGAAATAGCCATGGATGCACTCGGATCCAGGGGTGGTGGTGGAATTAGCTGAGTTGTTCCCAGTTCCTGGGCAGGGTGTGGTTACACAGCAGGGACTCCTTTCCAGGGCTCCCAAAAACGAGGCAGCAGGAAAAGCTGAAGGAGCTGTTTCTCCATCATTCTCCCAGCCCTGGAAGGGATTCAGGCACAGGGATTGGAGCATCCTGGGCACCAAAGGGAGCCCCAAATTTCAGCTGCTTTCTCAGGAGCTTAATATCCCCCTGCCAGAATTCTCTGGCAGTTTTAAAATAAAATTTGCAAAATGTGCTCAAAGCCAAGTGCTGCTCCTGGGGCATTACAGGGTGGGAATCTCAGAGCCACAGGCTTTCCTTGGAATTAGGGAAGAGTCTTAGACCCCTGGAGTTAGTTTGGGAGTTTTAATTTGGAGTCAATGCAGCTCTTGAGTTGGAGTTAATCCAATTGATCCCAAGGTGCAGGATGAAGGGAATTTTGTGTTCTCTCAGCATCTCTGTGACCTGACCGCATTAATTGAGATTAATTGTTCTGGCTGATTAACCCTCATCACTCCAGGAGATTTATAAAACATCTGGAAACCTTCTCCAGGGGGATTTTCCATGTTTGCCTTCCTTCTAGTCCTTGTTTTGGATAAAAGTTGGTTTTTATGGCCACCAAACCCAAGAAGAGCCACAGAGAACTCCCAGGCCAGGGGGAAGGGAACAGAGCTGGTTCTTGACCATAAAAAAACCAAACTTTTTGATCCCATGGGTGCAGATTCCCTGGATTTATCTGGGGTTTAGGAAGACTCTTCTTAAACCTGCAATCCTTCAATCCCAATTTGGCTTTCCCTGGGATGAGCAGGATCGGGGAGAACAGGATCAGGGAGCTATTAATGCCCAGGAGCTCCTGGGATCTCCAGGGCTTGGAAATGTCCCGGACTGATGGGAACATGAAAGGGACAGAGAGGAGGAGCAAAGGGAGGGGATGGTGGCAGAGGGGTTACAGTGGAACCACCACAGGCTCTGCCTGGCCCTGAAAACTCCAGAAATTAAACTGGAATCTCAAATAAAACTATGGGGACAGAAGGGCTTCAAAGGAAGGAGCTTTCCTTAAATCTCCGAGGCTGGAAGCTCCCAGTCAGGAATTCTTGACAAATATCCCATCTCTCCCTGCCCTCTGGCAGTGGGAAGCCATTCCCTGTTCCTGGCCCTGCATCACTCACCCCAAGGCAGACTGTGCACCCACAGTGTCCTTCCCCCTCCACCCTTTGGCTGCTCCAAGCCATCCCAGGAATGTCCCAGTGCTCTCCAGGGCAGGGAATTCCAGCAGCCAGAGCTGCTCCTGATGCTTTGGGAAGGCTGACCTGGAACAGAGACAGAACAGAGCTAAGAGAATAAAGTAGATATTTACTGGAAGGCCTTAAAGGATCCACCTTGGGCAGGACAAGAGCCTGGCCAGGGCTACACCCAAGGTGGACCCAAAATGGACGAACAGTCACGAGATCTCACATTTTTGTAAGCTTTGGTCCATTTACATGTTGGGGTTTAATTGTCCAATTCCAGCTTTGGGTTGTGAAGTCCCATCCTTGTTGTTTTCCTTTTTCTGTTGTTTATGCCTTTTGGGCCTGAAATGGACTACTGTACTCGTTGTCCTTGGTCTTCAGCAGGAAAAGAATTTGTTTTGTGTCCCTGCTCTGTGCAGAGAGTGGAGTGACACTGACTGTGAGTTCAGAACTGCACCCCTGGGCAGCGCAGAGTCTGAGAAATGTGAAAGCTAAAGCTTAAGGCATCATTCCCACAGAATTCCCACCACTCCACCCTGGGCCATTCCTGGCGTGGAGCATCCCCTCTCCAGGCTCCCTGTGGGTGTGGATGGAGCACAGGACAGGAGCTGGGAGAGATCTGACTCCATGGAATTCTCTAAGGACTCCTGCACTCCCAGGGGAGTGTCTGGAAGTTCTGGAGTGCCAAAGAGAGGAGCAGGAACGTCCCTATCATGTTCACACCTCCCACACAGTGGGAGTTCCTCACAGATGGGAGGGAGCTGAATCCTGCCAGGAATGAGGCCAAGGAACTCCAGAATTCCACACTCCATCTGTGTCACCAATGCCTCCCAGGCCAGGATGGCCTCCGAGGATCAGCTCACAATTCCTGCCCTGGGAACGTCCAGGCTGGACAGGGCTTGGAGCAGCCTGGGGTTATGGGAGGTGACCCTGCCCATGGAAGAGGTGGAATGGGGTGGGTTTTAAAGCCCTTCCAACCCAAACCCTTCCATGATTCCCTGGTTCTTTGCAGCCTCTCCAGAGTTCCCTCTCCCAAATGCTGGAGCCATTACAGGAAAATCAAAAAGAATTCCCTGTGCTTGAGCATGTCCCAGTAAAGTGTCTGGAAGGGCACTTTTATGATGGGAATACCTTTTTCAGTGGACTGCAGAGGGAATGGACGAGCCTGGAAGGTGGATCCCAGAGTTCTGGCCTGGTTATTCCAACAAATCTTTTGGAAAGGGCACGGAACCATCACTGACCATGTGGCTGTGGTCATTTAGAGTGACCCTGGTGGCCAGGCTGGCCCTGGGCTGGCTGGGGACAGGCTGAGCTTTCCCTCATTCCCAAATATGTCCCTCCAGACACGAGCTGTGGCACTCGGGGATGTGAGCAGGGAAAACTCTCTGGGCTTTGGGCTGCACTGGCTGCAGGGAAGGGATGTTTGCGGTGGATGTGGCTGTTTCTGGTGGCTGATTTCAGTGGATGAAATCATCCTGACCTCAGTCCATGCTTCCAGTGGCTCTTTCCAGGGGATTTTTAGTGCTTCTCTTTCTGCCTGAGGACGAGGGAGCTGCTTTTCCTCCGTGGAAGGCAGGAGCTGGAGTTGTCCCAGTGGGAATATTTGGAGCTTTTTGTCCTTCCCATGGGGCTGACACCTCCTCCTGCACCTGTGGAAGGGCTGGGAATTCCAGGGAATGGCCTGAAAACTCCAGCCACGGAAATTATTTTATAGCAGGGAACAAACTGCTGGAGCCTCCCACAGGATCCCAGTGTCCAGAGGCTGTGGAGGGGCTGAAATCTGTGGCTGAGGAGCCAGGGCAGCCCAGCTCCAGAGCGTTTCCCCATCCCTTTGGATTTGGGATGCTGCGGGATGGGTTTAAGACACATGGGAGATGCTCAATCCCTCTTTTCTGGAGCATTCCTGTGGTGCAGGATATCCCTGCACAGATGAAGGGTTTGGGATTGACACAGACATTCCTGCTCCAAGGGTTTTATCTCCCCTTTTATCCTCAGGTTCTGTGGCACTGCAGGACCCTCTCCATGGGGATCCACTGGGGGGATCTAGGGGCTTCTCTGGGACACTCAGGAGGAGTTTGGGAACATTGGAATGTTGGAATGTTGTCAGTCCCAGAGATTGGCACGGAGTTCAGCCGAGGGAACGGACAGGAGTTAATTAAGGGAATCAGTGGGGATGGATTGGGAGCACAGATTGTAATTAGGATCCAAATGAATTTCAGTCCGGGAGCTGTGCCTGGCACCTGTCCCAAGGCTCCAGGGCTGGGATGAGCCTCAGTGGCCTCGGAGCAGGGCTGGAACCTCCTCACCTTCTCTGGCTCCTCTTTCCTCTCCATCTGCTGCTTCCCGAGGGCCTTCTCCAGGTGCTTGTGGCCTCCCGTGACCCAAACTAGCCCCAGGTGGGGACATCAGCCTGAGATGTCCCAGGCCAGAGACCTCAGGCCACCTCTTTGCCCATTCCAAGTGACCTCAACTTTGTGCTGGGGCTTGGATCTTTATGGTTTTTTGTGGATTTTTTAAATTGACTTTATTGGATTTTTATGGAATTTTAATTTATTTAAAATTGATTTTAAATTGATTTTTATGGGTTTTTATAAGATGAGAAACTTCTTGTTAAAAAGATCCCACTCTTCTCCCAAAAATCTTCCCAAATCCCAGAAAACCAGAGGACATGTCCTCAGCAGTGGTCCCTGATGTTGTCACCTGGTCACAGGTTGAACTTAATGACCTAGGAGGGCTTTTCCAACCTCAGCAATTCCATGTTCTGCCAAAAAGAGCCTTGGGAACTGTGGTTCCTGCATTCATTTGTGGTCCCATGGGAGATGGGAATACCTAGGTGTTGTTCCCAACAACCCATAAATTCCAGTGAGCCCCAACTCCTGTTCTGCATCTCTTTGTTGTGTGTGGAGGGAACCAGGGATTGATGGAATCGGGAGGGCAGCACTTCCCTTGGTTTGTGGACCAACATCATTCCCAAATATCTGGAGCTTCTCCATTGGAGTTGATCCATTTGGTACCAGCACTTTGGGGCTGTATTTTCTGTTAAACACTCACTCAACAGAGATGAACTGGAGCTGGAGGGGGATTTTTATGGGTTTATGGCAGCTCTGAGGAGTCCTCCCCATTCCCACAAATCCTGGCACCAATGGGCCGTTCCAGGGAGAGGCTGATGACACAAATGCCAGGAGAATGGGAATATCCCATAGGGAATTAAACACGGAGCCAAACACTCCTCTGCCAGTGCTGCCAGTGTTTAATTGGATTGTTAATGGGAATTGTGAGCCACTGGGAATGTTTGATGCCATCCCATAAAACAAACGGATTGGAGAGAGTTGGGCATGTCCAGTGGGAAAAGCTGAATTGGAAGGGACGGATGGATGTGTTGGATGTATTTGGAATGTTGTGTGTTTGGAGCAGCTGTGGCAGTGCCACGTTATTGGATTTGGGCTCCTCGTTTGGGAAAAACATTCCCGTTAATACTAGGACCAGGACTGATCTGCCTTCAAGGCGTGCCTGGGACCGGGATCAGCTGGGATTGGGAGGCAGCAGCCTGGCAGGGAGGCGGGAAGGCTCAGGCAGACCCGGAGCTGCTGCAGGGAAACCTCTGCTGCCTTCCCTGGCAGCGCTGCCTGACAAATCCCAGCGGGAATCTCAGCCTTGGAAAACCCTCTCCTTGTAAACACGGCCCTGACAAGTTCCCTGGCTGTGCTTCCTGCACTCCCTCCCCATCCCTCTGCTCCGCAGGGAGCCGCCGGCAGGGAGGGAGGAATGAGCTGTTCCTTGTCTGACATCGGCTCCACCACATTCCCAACAGCACAAACAGACAGGCATTGAACCGGGATCCAGGGCTGTGCTTGGACAAGGAGTACATGCCAAAGCTCCTCTTCTCCAGGTTTCTCCTCCTGGATTTTGTTCATTTGTGGAAGAGCTTTGCCTGACAGTCAGGTGGGGGTGACCCAAATCCCCTTTGGAATCCACATGTGGATAATGCATGAAGAGGATGCCCTAAAGGCTGGGATTGCATCCCCCTCTGTTGGGATTGGCATTTGATTCCTTCCCTCAGGCCTTTGTTGGGAAAGGACATTAAATCCTTTCTGCCCCTTCTAGGAGTTCCCTCCTTTCCAAATCCAAGTTCCCTCCTTTTAATCCCCCTGGAAAGGGATTCCTTTGGGGAGCCCTCAGACCACTGTGGGCATCCATTGGGATGTCCTCCCATTGCCTCCTGCCTGGGAGGACAAAGGGGCCATTGGGATGGAGCTTTGGATGCTTCCTGGGATGGAGCTGGGATGGAGCCCAGGATGGAGTTATTCCTCTATCCAAGTGCCATCAGAACAGGGCTCAGTACCACCCTCAGCTCAGTGGGAGAGCTGGGAGGCCTGGGAATGGATCTCTCTGGCAAAAGCCTGGGAATAAAGTCTTTTCTCCTCCTAAACAGGATCTTTTCCCCAAATTCTCGTGGATGTTCTTGCCCAAACACATCCCAGTTTTTCAGCTCCACTTTCCCCTTCTCCTGGACCCATCTTGAAAATCCCTTTGTTTTCCTTTTTCCCCACTCTGCATGAATACCTTGGATGTGACTTGCTCGGAAATGTCTTTCTGAGCCTTTGTGTCCCATAGTTGTGGAGAAATGACTGCACAGGATTCCAATTCCCTCTTTTTTTCCATGGTTTTACCTCCATCTGACAGCTCCTCCTGGCCTCACCAGCACGCCCTCAACTGCAACTCCATCTGCATTTGGAAAAGTCATTTCCAGGCTTCCATTGAGTTCCTTTTCCCATCATTTTTCTCTGGATTTAAGGGATAATTTCTCAGCGGAAAGGTTTTTCTATGCATCCTGGTAGAAACTGGAATGCCTCATTTTCAATTACTCCAGGCAGGCCTCTGGAATGTAAGTCCTGGGCCTGATGGATTCACAGGATTTTTTATCCAGGGGTTTCTTGGAGCATTTGCTGGTGATGGTGTCTGGTTTGTGCCTGGAATGTGTTTGCAATACCCCTGGTCTGAGTTTTAACTTCCCAAAACAAACACTTTCCTTAGGCTTCCCTTGGCTAAGGAGGGGCTCAGGAATTACTCCAAGTCAGTTCATGGGTTGGACTCCATCATCTTAAAGGCTTTTCCCAACTGAAACGATTCCATCAAATCCCATTCCACAGATTTAGAATTATTTCCCTTTATGCTGAAGCAGAGATTTTCCAAGGAGCTGTCAAAGGCCCTGTGCTCCATCAGAGGAAACAAATTGGAATTTTTATGGACTATTCTCAGGGAACGTGTCTGGAGTTTTGTTTCTGGCCCTTATTATTGGGAGTTAAAGCTTTTCCAAGAGCCAGGAGGGTTTTTTTTCCCCTCAGCCACACAAACTGAACTTAAATCATCCTGATCTGCTCGAGTTTGCTGCCTCCAGGGAATCCCAACCCTTCCCAACAGCTCCAGGTTTTATCCTGATGATCTGATAATGTTCTGAGTCCTTGCCTGTTGTCAGGGAGCTTGAAAACAAGAGGAGACTCTGGAGAAACAATGTTGTATTTTCCCAAATAATCACTCCCAGCAAAAGGAAGAGAGGGAGAGGAGCATCCTCAGGAGGGGCTGAGGGAACAGGAGAGGGGCACGACACAGGGAATGGCTTCCAGAGGGCAGGGATAGACGGGATACTGGAAGGAATTCCTCCCTGGGAGGGTGGGGAGAGGCTGGAAGGGAATTCCCAGGGGAGCTGTGGCTGCCCCTGGATCCCTGGCAGTGTCCAAGGCCAGCTTGGAGCACCCTGGGGTGGAGAGTGGAAGGTGTCCCTGCCCATGACACTGGATGATCCTTAAGGTCCATATCCAAACCATTCCATGACTCCATTGATCCTGTAACACCACAGTCCCGTTTAATGGGAGTTGGAATGAATGCACGTGGATTTTCAAATTTGGAAATATCTTTAAATCTCCTTAGGAATACTTTTTTGTATCTTCTTTGGGGATGACGGGAATCCTTGTGGCTGAGAGGTCCCGTGGTTGTCCTTCCCCAGTCCCCATCAGGTCTCTTTTCCTGGGATTGTGATTCCAGCCCTGCTGTCCCTGTCAGGTTCCATCTTTTCCTTGGATAAACACATCCTAACAGGAACTTTTACAGGGAATTTTTATAGCCATATAAAACCCCAAACTGCCTGGATTTGCCTGCAGACTGGAGCACAGCAGCTCCAAAATCCTCAGTCCCTGGGCTGTTATTCCCATTCCAGCCTTGTTGTTTCCCCCTTATTTTCTCCACTACAGCTTTTTCTCCTTGCTGGATTTTAAACTCCCCTCATTAGGAATTTTTGACTTCTGCCCTCAGAGCCTATCCGGTAAAACCCGTCCATGGGGCTACTTCCAGAGGCTCAGCTTCTCTTTCCAGCCTGAGCTGTTTGATCGGTCAGGCAAGT
Source organism: Zosterops lateralis (assembly GCF_965231275.1). Classification (NCBI taxonomy): domain Eukaryota; kingdom Metazoa; phylum Chordata; class Aves; order Passeriformes; family Zosteropidae; genus Zosterops; species Zosterops lateralis. The sequence continues at coordinate 730,432 of NC_139784.1, forward strand.
ATTAAAATGGGATTTTTTTATTTGGATATCAAATCCTTTTTAACGGATGTATTGTTTTTCCCTCCGCAAATGCTTCCTATTTGAATTCAAATATTATTTCCTTTCTCTCCCATCCCACCTGCTTCCCTGGCACTGGGATTAGTCAGGATATGTCAATATTTGAGGGAATAAATCGCTGCTGGCTCCGGCTTCTGTTTGGGTTTCTGACTCATCTTGGGGTCAAATGAGCTCAGCAAATGTGGGAGAGATTCCGGAGGGACTGGAGCTGCTCTGCACTGGCTCCAAGTGCTCATTGCTGGGGTTTACTGGTTGTTACTGGTTTGCAGACTGGGCTTTCTGGGGTCTTTATCACAGGAAGCAGTTCTGGATGTCCCGGGACTGTCAGTGCAGGGCAGAGGAGGGATTGGTTGGGGTTAAATCTGGGATTTCTGGGAGTTTTCCCATTTGAGGGGGAAGGCTGAGCCTGAGCTGAGCCTTGGCCCTGAGCGTCACCACCAGCAAAGATGTGACATCTCTGCTGCCCACCAGGAGTGTTGGGTTCCCACTGGGAAACCTCTGTTACCCCACTGGGAAACCTCTGTTACCCCACTGGGAAATCTGTGTTACCCCACTGGGAAATCTGTGTTACCCCACTGGGAAACCTTTGTTATCCCACTGGGAAATCTGTTATCCCACTGGGAAATCTGTTATCCCACTGGGAAACCTCTGTTATCCCACTGGGAAATCTGTTATCCCACTGGGAAATCTGTGTTATCCCACTGGGAAACCTCTGTTATCCCACTGGGAAATCTGTTATCCCACTGGGAAATCTGTGTTATACCACTGGGAAATCTGTGTTATCCCACTGGGAAACCTCTGTTATCCCACTGGGAAATCTGTTATCCCACTGGGAAATCTGTGTTGCCCCACTGGAAAATCTGTGTTATCCCACTGGGAAACCCGTGTTTACTTGGAGACACATGGGCACCTCACTGGAGACCTGTGTTCCCCTCTTGGAAATCTGTGTTCCTCGCATGTCCATCTCATGTCCCTCCCTCTTGGAAATCCATGTCTACTCCACTTGGAAATGTGTCCGTCCCACCTGGAACCCTGTGTCCATCCCACTGGGAAACCCACGTTCTCCCACTGGAAAACCTGTCCCCTCCCTCTTGGAGCCCCATGTCCACCCCGCTGAGCACTGCCGGCCCCTCTGCTTTGCGGTGTTCCAGGGGGTGCCTGGAAGTTCCACCTGGGTTTTGCCAGGAATTTCTATCAGGAATCCTCCCAAAATAAGACTGAAGAAGAACAAGATGATGGAAGAAATCTTCCTTCATTTCCCTGAGTGTTTTTAACTCTTCATATTTTCCAAGCAGTAGCAGAGGGAGGAATTAAGGAGATAATGGATTTTTCATGCCAGGAGAGCATTCCTGTGGCATGGATGGGCTGAGAGTCCACCCCAAAACAGGGAATTGTGTGAATTTTCAGCAGGAGCTTAAGGGCTGTGTGTGTCTGTCAGAGCTTGGACTGACTGGAATGACTCCAGGAGCTTTCAAGCTTTCCTTCCAAACAGCTTTTCCTTTGTCTCTTCCCTCTTTTATTTTCCATAAGGAGAGCACAATGATTAAACAAATGATTAAACCTGGGTGGATTTCTGTGGATATTTATGAGAATATTTCTGAGGATATTTATGTGGATGTTTAGGTGGATAGTTCCCCTGACCTGCAGCTTGTGACTGTTTCCCATCCCTCTGCTGGCTGGGAATGGGTGTTGATTCTGTGGGAAATATTCCCTAATTCCTCTCTTTTTTCCCCACAGGTGTTTACAAAATACGGGAAATGCTACATGTTTAACTCAGGAGAGGAGGGGCGGCCTCTCCTCACCACGGTGAAGGGGGGGACAGGGAATGGCCTGGAAATCATGCTGGACATCCAGCAGGACGAGTATCTGCCCATCTGGGGAGAAACAGGTAAGAGCTTCCTATTACTCAGGGGATTTCCTTGGAAAAACCATCCCATCCCCTCCCATCCCACCCCACCCCATCCCATCCCCTCCCATCCCATCCCACCCCACCCCACCCCATCCCATCCTGTCCCATCCCATCCCGTCCCACCCCATCCATCCCATCCCATCCCATCCCACCCCATCCCATCCCATCCCATCCCACCCCATCCCATCCCATCCCATCCCATCCCATCCCATCCCATCCCATCCACTCCTTCCCAGACAATGCCTAAACCAGCTCTGGAAGCAGGAGCCTGCTCAGTCCAGGATGTGTCACTTTTCTTCCTGGGGTTTGTGGTGGGACCAGCATTTTGGGGAGTGCGAGGCTTGGGTGTCCCAGCCCCAAAGTTTGGGGTGCTAGGCAGGAATGGCACTGCCTGTCCTGGGAAAGGGTGGCATTTGTGGGTGACAGGAGTGTGGAGATACCTCCAGAGGCTCCAGCACATCCCTCTCTCTGGGGAAGGCATTTTTGGGAGCCTGTGTTCAAGGTGGACTCCAGCTGCTCTCTGGGTTTTTCTTCTCCTTGGAGTTTGGGGATATTTGGTGCTGTGAGAGTTGTGTTTGGGTTGCTGCTGTCTGGGTGCACCAAGGACTGGGTTTCTTGGCTTTGCAGCGTGTGGGATGGATGGGATTTGTCTAGGAGTGAACCCAGCTGGGCTGAGCATCTCCAGAGGAGCTGGAACCCTTTGGTCCTGGAGCAGGAGATGCTGACCAGGAGAGCTGGGCTGTGGGATGTCCCCCAGGTCCCATGGATTGGGATGCAGCTCCTGGAGTGGATGTGGAGTTGGTGGGAACACTGGTGCCACATCCTTTAATGATGGCAGGAGGGTGGGGGACAGAGTGGGAAACAGTGCCACCAGGGCCACCCTGTCACAGCTGCCCTTGGCAGTGCCTAGCAGTGGTAGCTGCAGCTCTCCTATACTCACGGTGATGTTTAACACAAAGTATCCAAAAAAAAATGCTGGAAAACTTGCCAGGAGCTGTGTTTGTGTGGCAGAGCCCTGTGGGGAGACTCATCCAGGATGAGCTGTGGTTATTTTGGGGATCAGGGAAGGGAAAGGAGAAATTCTCACTCCAGGTTGGTGTCACCATGGCCACCTCCTCCAGCACCTCTTGAACTCCTGCTTGGAGCAGAGAACGGATTTGGCTCCATTTGTTCCAAATTCCCTTTTCTTTGTGTGGTGTTTGACTCTTCCAAACACAGCCCTGTGGGCCCATCAGTCATTCCAAGCTGCACAGGCTTTTAGGGGAGCTTTGCTCCCACATTTCAGCTCCTGCTCCAAATGAGCCTGGTCTGGCCCAGATGAGGGGGAGGACACAGAGATTTGGGATAATCATTCCTCACTGGGAGAATTGGTTTAAGGTCTTGTCCTTTTAAAGGTAAAACAGGCTCATGATGGGGGTGAGAACATGAAGAGCGACTTCCACTTCAGGGCTTCATCTCCCACAGGGAGTCAGAGCTACCCTGAGGGATGTGTTGGGACAAGAAACCACCCCAGGGATGGTTTGGGGCCATCCCAGAGCTGGTGAACACCTGGAGTTTTGTGTTCAACCCCTTTGCGGTCTCACATTGTGGAATCCCAGGATGGTTTGGGCTGGAAAGGACATTAAATCCCATCCAGTGCCCCCTCCTGCCATGGGCAGGGGCACCTTCCACTGTCCTAGGGAGGTCCAAGCGCTGTCCAGCCTGGCCTTGGACACATCCAGGGATCCAGGGGCAGCCACAGCTGCTCTGGGCACCCTGTGCCAGGGCCTCCCCACCCTCCCAGGGAACAATTCCTGCCCAATATCCCATCCAGCCCTGCCCTGGTCAGTGGGAAGTCATTCCCTGTGTCCTGTCCCTCCATCCCTTGTCCCCAGTCCCTCTCCGGCTCTCCTGAAGCCCCTTTGGGCCCTGGCAGGGACTCTGAGCTCTTTCTGGAGCTTTTCCAGGTGAACATTCCTGGCTCTCCCAGTCTTTTCTCACAGGACAGGACCCCTGTGAGTTTCTCCAAGGAGACCCAGCCCTGGTCTCCCACTGTTCCCACTTTGCTGTCTTTATGGTGCTGCCCTTTGGAGAGCCTTTAGGAGGAACCATCTGGGGATGTGCTGGGGATGTGTTGGGCTTTTCCATCCCTGTGATTCTGGAAAGGTGGATCAGTCTCAGGGGGGCAAATTAGCCTTGCATTGCATAGGAGGCAAAAAAAAAAAAAAAAAAAAAAAAAGAAAAAGGAATAATAAATAAGTGAGGATAAAAATTGGGAGGGAAGAAGCTGAGGGAGGAGTTTTCCAGTCTAGTCCCTCCACATCCATTGGCATCTGCTCCATCCAGAGGGGAGGTGGGATTGCAGCTGCTGCTCTGCTCCCTCCTTCCAACAGCTCCCAACCCTGAGTGTGCCAAAGGCACTGGAAACCTGTCCTGGCTCTGGGCCTTGGACCTGAGGAAGAAAAGACAACCTTGAGTGTTCATTTTTGTCAAAAATCATGGGGCTTTTGGTATCTTCAGAGTTCAGGGCTGACTTTGTGGGAGGATCCCGTGAAGTTAAGGGTGCCTTGGTGCCGTCCTGCCCCCCACGACCCCACCACTGCTCATCCCACCCAGACTGAGTTGAAACCTAGAGTCAGCTCAAGATCATAGGCTCAAGGAGGAAGTCTCATGTCCCTGGACCTGGATTAGAGTTGGATTCTCGTGCCCCAGGATCGGAGTTGATGTTGGAGTCTCCTGTTCCTGTCCCTTTGTTATGTTGGATTCTCCTGGGATTTCTGGGAATTTTCCCATTCGAGGGGGAAGGCTGAGCCTGAGCTGAGCCCAGGTTCATTTTGGATTCTCCTGTCCCTGGGTTGATTTTGGATTCTCCTGTCCCTGGGTTGATCTTAGATTCTTCTGTCCTTGGATTGATTTTGGATTCTCATGTCTCTGGACCTGGGCTGGCATGCTGGGCATGGATTGCACTGGGAGCTACTGAGGTCTCTTTAAACCTGGAATTTTACAGGATTCAAGGAAAAACTCCTTGAACAGGGCTTTGATTTGGTGAAGTGATGAAGGAGAAGCTCCTGGGCTCGTGTTCTCACAGGCCCAAGTGGACCTGTTTGCCCTCAGAGCTGCAGAACGTGGATCTTGGCCCCCCAACAGGAGCTTTCTCCTCTCCCAGTGCCCCTGGACAGCCTGTCCTGACCCTTGGGGCTCTGGACACCGCCAGGATCCCAGATGGGAGCTCTGGTGGCTGACAGTGGCTGTTCCCACGGCAACGCCTCACTCGGCTGTGGATTATTCCAAATTTTTGCATCATAATTTCAGCGCGCTCGGAATTCAATCCCCATGCACAGCCCAGGCTCTCTAGGGGAAGCTTTGCCGAGGACAAGGAGCCAGCAGGGAATTGCCGGAGGTGTCCCAGAGACAGAGGAGTGTGGGCAGAGGGAGATCCGTGTGATGGAAGGAGTTGGGTTTTTCCTTCCCACTGAGCTCCTGTCTCCACTGGGAGGGTGGTGCAGGTTTCCAGGGAAATGTGGGTCCTCTGGATGCCCAAGGCCGGGCTGGGACAGTGGGACAGTGGGAGGGGTCCCTGCCCAGGGCGAGTGACACTGGAGGATCCTCCTTGTCATTTCCAATCCCTAAAAATCTGGGATTCTCCAGCAGGAGGCAGGAATAGGAGAAGTTTCCCGGCTGTGTTGAGGGGCCTGGCTGCTGGGAAAGAAGGAGATGAAGTTCCTGCAGCAAACAACCATCAGGATTCCCATTTTCTTTATGGGAAAGAATGATTTTTTTATTTCTTTTTTTTTTAAATTCTGGTTGTTCAAATGCCCAAACCAGACCCAGAGGATGCTCCCAGATGTGCTGAGTGCACCAGAATGGGCTGAAGATTCCTTAGAGCAGCTCCCGGCCAGGCCTCAGCTTCCAGCTCATCCTGGAGACCAGAGGGACTGATGGACAAAACATGGGAATGTTTCCCCATGACTTCCCTCACTGCCTGCTGAGGAAACTCCTTGTAGGAAATTCCAGGCTCCTGCTCTCTCCCAGCTCCCAAACCTGCTTCTGATGGCCAAAAAATCCCCTCTTTTTGGCTCAGAAAGCCAAAGTGGCTATAAATGCACGTTTATTAAATCCAAACAATCTTTGGAATTTGAGGCAAATATCCCTCCCAGCAATTCCACTCATCCCACACCACCAATCCCCCAGGGCAATCCAAGCCTGGAGCAGCTTTTATAAATCCTTGGGCACATGGAATGGCAGCTCCTGCTCCATCACAACAGAGCCAAAATTGCTTTTTCAGCCCTTCCTTGGCTCTCCCCAGCTCCAGGAGAATTCCAGAGACCCTGGAGAGCAATTCCCAAAAAACCAGGAGTTTGTGGAGTTTGTTCTCCTGGAACCCCTTTGGGCCCTGGAAGTTTCCCTGGAATTTCTCCTCTCTGGAATTGTCCCAGAATTTTCTTCAACCAAAGGCTGCGAGCACAAATCAAACACAGGAAAACCCTTCCAGGGCTTCAAAAGCCCTGGATGCTTCAAAAGCTTCTTTTAAAAAAGAAAAAAAAAGAAAAAAAGAAAGCCTCAAATTTAAGGGAATGTTCATTGAAGGCAAACCCAAAGGAATACAAACCCTCTGGCTTTGGGAATCTGGGAAAGCCGAGATAAGGCCCTAAAAACCAACGGATGAAGCATTAAAATGAAATCTGCATTTCCAGCTTTCCTTGGAGGCTTTGTTGCTGTCAAATGCCCACAGCTGAAATAGGAGCCCTCAAAATAGCAGGAATATTTGGTAATACATGGGGAAGCATGGGAAAAAACTTGGAATTTGGTGTGGTGCCACCAAAGGGACAAAGTTTGGGGCTGTTCCCTGTCCCAGGAGCTCTAAAGGTGTTTGCAAACACTAGATTTTTATTCCTGCTTTCCCCAAGCACTGGGAGCGAGGTGTCAGAGCCTCAGGTGGGTTTGGGAATGTTCTGGTTTCTCTTGGGAATCATCGAGGTCACTCCCTGATTCCAACCCTTCCTCCTCCTCCTTTTCCTTCCTGGAGGAGCTCAGAGCATTTAAATCAATCCCAGGGAGACCCCAGGAGATTTCAGGGCTGGAAAAAGCTTTGGAGATAAAAGTCTCTTCCAAAGGCTAATTAAATTTAATTGGCTTAATCCCTTTGGCTCAGAGATCAAATCTTTTGCTCCTATTTTGTCCAGTTGGTGCTTGAGACCTCCCAGGTGTTTCCCAAGGGCAATTCCTGAATTCCTGGTGCTGAGGAGGGCTTTCCCTCCTGAGAAGAGTTTTCCACTCCTGAGAATGGGTTTTCCACTCCTGGGAATGGGTTTTCCCTGCTGGAGAGGCTCTTGGAAGAGTTTTAATTGTGCTGAGCAGCAGCAGGACCTGGCAGTGCTCTCTTAAAGCAGCATCATTTGAGGCAGCTCTAGAGGAACAAAATAATCTGATCTGGAATATGAAATGATCTGTTCTAGAGGTGAAAATAATCTGCTCTGAAAGGACAAAGACTCTGCTCTGGGATATTAAATAATCATCTCAGGAGAGCCAAGAATCTGCTTTGGAGGAGCAAAAGAATCTGCTCTGGAGGAATAAATAATCTGTTCTGGAATATTAAACAATCTGCTCTGGAGGGACAAAGAGTCTGTTCTGGAGGAACAAATAATTTGCCCTAGAGGAGCAAAGAATCTGTTCTGGAATATTAAACAATCTGCTCTGGAGGAATAAATAAACAGCTTGGAAAGAGCAAAGAATCTGCTCTGAAGGACAAACAAACTGCTCTGGAGGAATAAAGAATCTGCTCTGATGGACTAAATCATTTTCTCTGATGGACTAAATCATTTTCTCTGATGGACTAAATCATTTTCTCTGATGAACTAAATCATTTTCTCTGGAGCAATAAATAATCTGCTCTGGATTATTAAATAATCTGTACTGGAGGAGCAAAGAATTTTCTCTGGAGGGACAAAAAAAGTCTGGTCTGGAGGAAAAAATAATCTGGTCTGGAATATGAAATAGTCTGATCTGGAAGAGTAAATAATTTGCTTTGAAGGAATGAAAAATCAGCTTTGGAGGAGAAAAAAAAACAGGTCTGAAGGAATAAAGAATCTGCTCTGGAAGAACAAATGACCAGCTCTGGAATATGAAACAATCTGCTCTGAGGGAAGCACTGAGCTGCTCCCAAGGGATCCCTGGAGAGGCAGAGCTGGGAAGGAGTCGATTGGCTGAGAGGGGATGGAGGGGAGAAAATGGATCTGAGGGTGTGGGGGGATCCAGCTGGGGACAAAGAGGGACAATGCAAGGGGGCCAGGAAGAGGAAAATGGATCTGGGGGTGGGAAAGGCACCCAAATCCTGGATTCAGCCTGTTTCCTCCTGTTGTCCCTTCAGAGAGTGGGGGAAACTCATCCTCCCTGTGGTTTAGGGACAGTTGGGGACAGTCCCTCAGAGGAGTTGTGGGGGTGGCCTTGGTGGCCTCTCCAGCACTGTGGGGCACAGTGGGGTCACTGACAGGAGCCACAGGTGACCTGTGCTGCACCTGGGCCCCTTCCCTGTGCCCTGCAGGCCACATTCCCAACCCTTCCTCCTCAGGATGTGGGACAGTCCTGAGCTGGGACAGGCTGGGGACAGTGCTGAGCTGGGGCTGGGGACAGTGCTGAGCAGGGGCTGGGGACTGTCCTGAGCTGGGACGGGCTGGGGACAGTCCTGAACAGGGGCTGGGGACAGTCCTGAGCTGGGACGGGCTGGGGACAGTCCTGAGCAGGGGCTGGGGACAGTCCTGAGCTGGGACGGGCTGGGGACAGTCCTGAGCAGGGGCTGGGGACAGTCCTGAGCTGGGACGGGCTGGGGACAGTCCTGAGCAGGGGCTGGGGACAGTCCTGAGCTGGGACGGGCTGGGGACAGTCCTGAGCAGGGGCTGGGGACAGTCCTGAGCTGGGATGGGCTGGGGACAGTCCTGAGCTGGGACAGGCTGGGGACAGTCCTGAGCTGGGACAGGCTGGGGACAGTCCTGAGCTGGGACAGGCTGAGGACAGTCCTGAGCAGGGGCAGCTGTGTGGCAGCAGCCCCTGAGCTGGGGTGGAGCAGTGTCACCAAGCCCTGGGCAGAAACGGGACTGCCTGGGCTGGGTTTGAAATTCTGCCACCTCCAGGGAAGCCCTTGGAGAAGGGCTGTGCCTATGTGCAGCCATTGGAATATTTATGTTGTGGTTTTGCTTTTCCACGGCTGCTATTCCAGGAGAGGAGGGAAGAGCCGTCTGCGGGGTTTGGCCCAGTGACAGGGGATCCCACACGAGGAGCTGCTCGGAGCTGTTGGAGTGGGAGCAGTGGGAAGGGAAGTGGATGGATGGAAAAGTGAATGGAAAAGTCTCTTTTCTGTCCGTGGAAGCTCAGGGTGAGGGAAGGAGAATGGGGGTGTCTGGAGGGGGGGATGGGAGAGAGGATTTTGATGTCAGCCATCCCAAAATGTGCCAGGCAGCGGAGGCAGAATTCCTGGTCCTCATGAGGAAAAATGGCTTGGAATCCAGGGTTATGGAATTGTTCAGGTTGGAAGAGCCCTCTGAGATGAGTCAAACATCTCCCAACACTGCCAAGGCCACCACTGGCTCCTGTCCCCAAGTGCCACATCCACATGGATTTAAATCTCTGCAGGAGCAGGGAGTCCACCACTGGACAAGCCTTTCCATGGAGGAATCTTCCCAGTATCCAACCTAAGGCTCCCCTGGCACAGCCAGAGGCTGTTTCCTCTTGCATGGAATTCATGGCTGGAGCTGAGCCGGCTCTGCTCCTCCTTGGGATCTGCTCACTTTGGATCAACCCCGGGGACCTTCAGCTCTCTTGGAATTGTCACTTCCAGGGAGAGATGCCATTTCCCCCTGTTCTGCCCACATCCAGCATCTCCCCAAACCCAAAGTCTCGATCCAGTCACACTCTGGTCCCAGTGGGGAGCAGGGGATCCCTCAGTTTGCTCCTCCAGCCCCCAGAGTGTTCCCCTGAGGGCTTCTCTCCATTTTTCCAGCCTTTTCCTCCAAGTCCTGCAGGCCACGGAGATTCCCTGTAATTCCAGGCTGGAGCAGCTCACAAGGCACATCCCGAGGGGCGTCAGAGCTGATTCTGAGGGAAAATGTCAAAGCCCCTCTTTATCTGCACACTGTGCCCTCAGCTGGGGCTGGAGTGTCCCCAGAGGAGGCAGTTCAGGTCGGTATCCCAGGATAACCTGTTCCAGTCTGGGTCCTTTGTTTTCCCCACTGTTTTTCCTGCCAGTGGAAATGTTCTGCTCCCGTCTGGTGTTTGCCTGGGAATATTTATAGAGAGGATCTGGAGCTTTCCCCTCGCCAGACACAACCCAAGCTGTGCTGGATTCCTCTCAAGTCCCGCCTTTCCTGCTCCTCTTCCCATCCCAGCCACTCCTGGGGTGCTTCTTTCCCTGTCCCCATCCATCCCCACCCTGTGACCAGAGCTGGGGGTGGCATTTCCACTGCCAGGGCTCCTGGAGTCCCCTCCTGTGAGGTGTTGGCATCTGGTAAAGCAGATTTGGGAGAGAAATGGGATGAAATCCAGACTGGAGCCAGCCCACCCTCCGTAACTCCTTAAAAAGGGATTTTCTGCATAAATAAGTCAAGGGATGGGGTGGATGAATCATCTCCATGGTGACCATTGGGATTGATGGTCACCTCTGAGGTGGCCAGAAGATGAGGAATTCCCTTGTTTGTCTCTCTTGGAAAATCCATCTGGATTCAGCTCTGCCTCATTCTTATCCCATTGCTGGATTTCACCTTGTGCTGTTTTGTCCCCATTCCTTGAAAACCTTCCATTGCCAGCCCCACCATTCCCTTCCTGAATTCCCATCAGGCTGGCACTGATGGGTATTTTGGTCTATTTTCCCTCTCCCCAGCCCAATTCCAGCACCCAGAGCTGCCTGGAGTTTTCCCAGGTTGGTTGGGAAATCCTCCCCGTCCTGCAGCCCCCCAGAGCTGGGAATTCTCAGTGGGTGGCACCAAAACTCACTGCAAATGTTTTTATATTTCCATTTATTTATCCATAAAATCTTCCATGGTGGGGGTGGCAGGAGGGGATAGGGCTGGGGGGGACACCTGAGGACACTGAGGGACAAGGGAGGGAGCTACTGCAATGCCTTATGATACAGAGAGGGAAAATCCTTTCCTGAAGAAGGGAAGCCCCAGGGAGAGCTCAGAGCCCCTGCCAGGCCCTAAAGGATCTCCAGGAGAGCTGGAGAGGGACTGGGGACAAGGGATGGAGGGACAGGACACAGGGAATGGCTTCCCCCTGCCCAGGGCAGGGCTGGATAGGATATTGGGAAGGAATTCCTGGCTGGGAGGGTGGGGAGGCCCTGGCACAGGGTGCCCAGAGCAGTTGAGCATGGATCCCTGGCAGTGTCCCAGTGGCTGCCCCTGGATCTTTGCAAGTGTCCAAGGCTAGGCTGGAGCAGCCTGGGACAGTGGAAAGTATCCCTGCCCATGGCAAGGGTGGGAACAGATGGGTTTAAGGTCCCTTCCAACCCAAACCATTCCATGATTCTGTGATCTCCCTTTCATCTGTACCAAAAAGTGGCTGGACCCTTGGACATCCCAGTCCCATCCCTTCCTCCATCCATCCATCCATCCATCCATCCATCCCCATCCATCCATCCATCCCAAAGGTGCAGCAGCACTGCCAGGACCCCTCCTCATCCCTGGGAATTCTGCTTCCCTCTGGCTCCTCCACCAGCCAGGATCAGCAGCTTTTCCGTGTTTAATTTTTCAGGATGTTCCAGGGGAAGCAGCGAAGCTCCTGGAGGAGGGGGCATGAGCAGGGTCTGGTTCTGGGCCTTTCAGAGCTGTTTTCCCTTATTTTGATTTATTTGGGATCATCCCAGTCCCTGGGAGCAGCAGCTGAACAAGGCTGGCAGATGGGTAACACCCCCAGCTCTGGAACATCCCTCCCTCCCTCGAGGGAATCTCTGCTCCTTCCCCACTCCCTGTTCCTTCAGCAGCTCCCAGGGATGCCAGAGGTACCGGGACAGACATTCTGACTCTGCTCCCTCCTGCCCCTGCACTGCCACATGTGATTCTCAAGGGATACTGAGGAGGAAAAGGTATTTTTATTCCTTCCCTAGCATGGAGAAATCGTGGAAGCAGCATCCCAGGATCATTCCTGCCTGCCCTGGGATGATCCCACCAGGAGATCAGGATATAGGACTCTTGTTCCTTCATTTTATTGATTAAAAATTTAGTTTTACAGGGAGGAGCAAGGAGCTGAAATATCGAATTCCTGACTCCTGCTCATCCAGCAAAACCTTTCCCAGCCCTGGGCTGGAATCCTGGCACTTTCTCCTGCTCCCGGATTATGTAAGGAGCTTTTTAATAATATCCATGGTGCTCTGGCTCTTCTGGCTCTTGTCCCTCCTGTGGTCACCCTTCACTGCCACACGTGATTCCCAAGAGATGCTGAGGTGGGCAGGAGATTTTTATTCCTTCCCCAGCACAGAGAAATTGTGGAAGCAGCATCCCAGGAGCATCCCTGCCTGCCCTGGGATGACCCCCAGGAGAGCAGCTTCCCAGACATTTGTTCCCTCTTTTTAATGATTAAAAATTCAGCTTAATAGGACATGAGCAAGGAGCTGGAATATTGAATTCCTGGATCCTGCTCATCCAGCAAAACCTTTCCCAGCCCTGGGCTGGAATCCTGGTGCTTTCTCCTGCTCCTGGATTATGTAAGGAGCTTTTTAATAATATCCATGGAGCCATCTGGCCCCAGATTTGGGATGCAAATGCAATATGTTACCTAAAAATAGCACAGCAGCTCTGTGGGGTTGTACAACACCTCCTGCTCCTCAGGAAGGGAGGGAGCTGGGAAGGGAGAGAGCAGGGAAAAACCTCCTCTCCAGGCTGGGGAGGAGCTCTGCAGTCCCAGCTCCTGCCCCTTCCCTCTCCATGACCCAGGGATGGGGTGAAAGGCACCCAAATAAACGAAAAGTGGAAGATAAATTAGGAATTTCTGTAGGGAAGCTTTGTGTTCCAGCTCAAGGTGGGAGCTGGGGTTTGTCCTGGATATTTATCCCAGTTGATGCTGTAGGAATTCCAGAGCCATGGAATGCTTTTGGTTGGGAGGGACTTTAAAGTCCATCCATTGGGCAGGGACACCTCCCCTATCTCAGGTTCTCCAAACCCCATCCAACCTGGCCTGGGACACTTCCAGGCTGGAATTCCAGAGGTGCTAGGGGGAAGCATTGGCTCCATGCCCTCAACCCTTGGTGATCAGACTGCAGAGACCCCTTTGCTTCTTTCCCAGCCTTTGCTCCATCCCAGATTCCCTGTGAGCCTCCCTCTTTTGCTGGCAAAGCCATTTTCCCTTCTCTCTCCCATTCCTGCCATTCCCTTCTCCCTGAAGCAAATGGAAATTACATTTTTCATTTGCGGAGGTGTCATTCTGTCATGACAACTGGGATGACTCCAAAGCTCCCTGGGCAGCCCATTCCAGGGCCTGACCACCCTTTCCATGAGAGAAATTTCCCTAAATCCAACGTGAGCCTCCCCTGACACAGCCTGAGGCCATTTCCTCTCATCCTGTCCCTTTTTCCTAGGAGAAATTCCCGTCTCCCCAGCTGCCTCATCCTGTCTGGGAGTTGTGGAGTCAGAAGGTCTCCCCTGAGCCTCCTTTTCTCCAGGGTAAATTTATTCCCTTGGATCCAGCTGGGCTGGGCTCCCCCAGACCCGGCACAGCCCCCAGGACATCATTCCTGCTGCATCCCAGTGGGAACTGCCCCTTTTCCCAGGTGGATGTGGCAGACATCTCCCTTTTATCCAGGAGGAAATTCCTTGTCCCTAATTGCTTCTAGAGCTCATCCTGCAGCACAGACACCCCAGGACAAATCTGGAGTGAATGGATTTCCCTGGAAAAGCTTTGTGGCCTCATCTGGGATCAGCCCTCAGATTCCAGCTTCACCTCCCCGTTCCCAGGCAGCTTCCAGGGAACTCGAACCCAAATTCCATGGAAATCAGAGCACGCTCAGGGCAGCCAAACTGGTGCAACTGGTGCCTTCACAACTCCACATTTTCCCAGGGTGGGATTGCAGCTCTCGCTTCCTTGGAGCCACGTTTCCATGGCAATTGGGTTTTTTGTTTTAATCTATAAATCTTTGTCTGGAAAAAATGTGAGCATTGGGAGCTTGGTCAAGATTCCTGCCTGGATATGGAGGGGTTAGAGGGGCAGGAGACTCCTGGGAGCCCAGGGAACATCCAGACATCCCCTGCTCAGCAGGGGCTGGGGGTGACCTGAGGACACAAATCCAAGTCCCGAGTGCTTCCGGGAATAATGAGGAATATGGGAGGATCTCGGGAATCTCGGTGTTGGTGGGAACTGGGAGTACACCCAGAGCAGCTTGGGCTGCTCCATCCCAGTGCTGGGAATTCCTGCCGTTCCCAGGGGTCACACAGGAGGTGGGGCAGGTCCTGGGAAGATGGGGGATCCCTGGGAAGTTGTAGGAGCCTTGGGATGAGCAAATCCCTGGAAGGTTGGGGATCCCTGAGAAGGTTGGGGATCCCTGGGAAGGTTGGGGAGCCCTGGGGAGGTAGGGGAGCTCTGGCTCATCATTTCCTTGGTGGTACCAAGCAAAGGATGCTGTAAAACCTCAGGATGAGCTCAGCATCCCAGAGGATTCCTGGGGCTTGTCTGGCCCCTGCTCCAGGCCCTTCCTTCCTAAAAAATACTGGAAATCCTGGTCCCAAAGTGCCCTCCAAGGATGCACATCTGGGCTCCCTGTCGGATGTGGCTCCTGGGGCTGCCCTGGGGCCTTATCCCCCCCTGGGCCCCCTGGTGATGGGAAGAGCCCCTAGAGACAGTTCCAGCCCAAGGAATTCCTTGGGATGTTGTTCCCGTTTTACAGAAGGGAGACTGAGGCCAAGGACAGTGAAAATCCAGGAGAATCCAAACCTTTCCCAGCTCTGTTCTCTCTGCCCAGAGCAGGAGAAGATTTATAGGAATTAACTGATGAGTTCCCAGATGGAGCCATGGGGGACCTGCTTTGGCTTTCTCCAAGCAGCAATATCCCCCCTGAAGCTGCTGGCTGGGGTTAACAATTCCAGAGCTCAGGATAACAGTTCCAGATGATAACAACTCCAGAGCTCAAGATAACAATTCTAGGGCTCAGGATAACAGTTCCAGAGGATAACAATTCCAGAGCTGTGGGATAACAGTTCCAGAAGTGAGGAATAACTGTTTCAGAACTGGGGAGAACAATTCCACCAGGAACACCTCCCTGCTCTGGCTGTATCCTCATCTCCCAATAAATCAGTGAAGCTCTAGCTGTTCATTCCTGGGGGAATAGGATGTGTTTGGACAGGAGCAGGCAAGGTGAGAGGGAAGCTCCCAGCTTTCGGCAGCACATGGGATTTTAATTCCTGAATTTTCAGGGATGAGCTTGGATGAGCTCAGAGCTTGGTCCCAGCCGAGCTCTGCTGGAGCTCCCTGCAGAGTTTTCCAGGGATGGTCTTCCCAAAAAAGTCATGGAAAGGCAACAGCAAGAGTAGGAAGCTGAGCTTCCCTCTGCAGCCAGCAGGGAGCAGGTGCTGAATTAATCCCGGATTTAATTCAAGCTCTTTTAATCCTGCAGGGAAAAGAGCAGCTCGGGAATTGTCGGGAGACACCACCCTGGGTGCAGGAATGGATTTAATGGGTGGGAAAATGCAGTTCTCAAGGAATTTTGGATTATTCCCAGCCTGAAATGCCCTAAAACCTGAATTTCCAGGCTCTGAGAGTGGGGCTGGAGATGAAGGAACGTTTCCCCACATCCCAAAATGAGGTTTAAAACTGGGATGTGCCAAATGCCAAGGAATTGGGATTGATTTTGAATTTATCTGACCCAATCCAAAGATTTCAGGGTTATTTTTCCCCACATTGATGGGTGATTCCAAAAAAATGGGCTCAGGATTCATTGGGAGACTCTGCTGGGTGCGGGAATGGATTCACTGTATGGAAAAATGCAGTTTCCAAGGAATTTTTTATTATTCTCAACTGGAATGGGCTATAAACTTAATTTCCAGGCTCTGAGAGTGGGGCTGGGGACACATGAAGTGTTCCCAACATCCCAAACAAGGTTAAAAACCAGGAGGTGCAACCCAAATCCCAAGAGATTGGGGTCGATTTTAGTTTCTCTGAGTGAATCCAAAGATTTCAGGATTATTTTTCCCCACAGTAATGGATATTTATGAAAAACAGGAAGGGAAAAGCAGTGGCTCAGCCCTAGAGCTCCAGGAGAAATTCCGAGAAAAAGCCATTCCAAGTCATGCTAAAATTGGGAAAAAAATTGTCAAATTGGAAAAAAAAAAATTGTCAAAATGTCAAAAGTTCCTAAAATTGGAAATATGAATAAAATCATGGCTGGGATTTTTCCCTGGGACACTGAGAGCCCTCTCCAGTGCCTGGGGTTGCCGTGGACCTCTTTGGGATTTGCTGTGTCCAGGGAAAATTCTTCCAGAAATGAATGATCCCAAACCCAGATTTTTGGTGCTGCTGGGCCCTCCCTTTTCCCACAATGCCGGGAAATATTTAATTCCCACTAAAGCTCCAGAATCCCAGCATGGATGCAGACTATCTAGGATGCAGTTAATGCGTTCTGATCCAGGCATTTCCATCCAAGCTGGGCTTGTAACTTCCATCCCACAGCAGCAAACAGGAATTTTGGAAGGAATAGATTTTTTTAGGAGAAGGGACAATTTTTCCAAGTCAATTCCATGTTTTTGGTTTCATCCTTGTGCAGGAAAAACAAGAAAAGCTGCCTGGGGTTGGCAGCTCCTCTAAAAAAATCCTGTTTCTTTTGTTTTCCTGGTTACCATCACTGATGAAATTCCACAATTGTGGGGTTTAATCCCAAGGTTTTTTCCATGGTGTGGCCTTTCCCTCCCTTTCCATGGGCACCACTGCCTTCATTCCAGGATTTTCCATTTCAAATTCCAAATCCTGCTGGTTTTAAGATTAGTCTGGATACCTGCAGGCTGGATCTTGGTATGGATGGACAGGGTCCTGGATATGGTCCCTTGGGCATGGGAAATCCATGGAATTAGAGCTGGGGCAGATGCAGAAATGGGCAAAGGAGTTTTGGATGGAAAATATTTTTGGGAAAATTCCTGTTGCCCAACAAATTAAACTAAATAGGAGTTTCTTCATCTGAGGTGTCAGGGAATTACTGAGGGAAGCAGATGGAATCTCCTCCGGAGTGCTGGAAGGGGATCAACACCCAGCAGAGCCGTAGGGGTGGGTGGATTGGCAGGAGCAGGAATAACAGGATGGGAATTGCAGCTGGAGGGGTTGGAGGGAGCTTGGGAAGAGTTTGAGCCTGGCCTGGTCTGGGATTTGGGCAGTTGGGGCAGATCCTGGGATGCTGTGGGGCTGCAGAAATAGGATGGGACTGGGATGGCATTGGGATGTTCTCCATCACCAAAGGCATTTGGGAAGAGCTGGCAGGGGTTTGTTCCCAGAATCTGTTGGAATGTGTGGTTTGGGGCTGGGGTTTTCCCAGGACCCTGGCCTGAGGTCTCAGGAATTTCGGACACCTGGATCAGCTCCTGACCATGGCTTTGCTGAGCTGGGAGGTGATGCCTTGATGGGGCTGGAAGGGAGGGGATCCAAACCCTGGGAGGCTCCCATTGATCCTGGCAAACCCCACCCTAAACCCATCCCCACCTATGGCTTTCACTTGTTTGCCTTGGCAGCTCCTGGGTCAGCAGGGTCTGTTCAGGTGGGATTTTGGAAGGAATTTCTGGCTGTGAGGGTGGGCAGGGCTGGCACAGGGTGCCCAGAGCAGCTGTGGCTGCCCCTGGATCCCTCCAAGTGTCCAAGGCCAGGCTGGACAGGACTTGGAGCTACCTGGGATAGTGGAAGGTGTTCCTGCCATGGCAGGGGTGGCACTGTGTGGGCTTTGAGGCCTCTTCCAACCCAAACCATTCCATGGATCCGTGATCCCGTGAGGAAAATCCGCTTGGGAGAAAGCAGCAGATCCCTTTGTCAGCAGAGTTAGATCCTCAGTTGCTGAGATCCACAGAACATCATCCACTTTCCCTTCATTGTCTCCTTGTCCCCTGCCCATGTCCTCTCAACCCTGTTTGTGCAGCCCCTGGAGAAGCAGCTCCAAGGTTGGGAGTGGTTGGGATTCCCTACTCCCGAGATCCTCCCAGAGCTGTTAGAAGTTGAAATGCACAATGAATTAGTAGGAAAATCCTACAGAATAGTGGGAAGCTGAGGAATGATTCATCCTCCAACAGAAACTCCTTGGATGTGGAGGTGGCACTGCTGGCCACCAGTGTGGATCCAGATCCAGGAATATTCCAGGTTTAGGCCAAATTTGGCCTCATTAACGACTTCCTTTGTCAGTCCTTAGTCGCAGCAGGAATTTAGGGTTTGTTGGCATGTGAGAGCAGCAGGAATCCCCAGGTGTGTGGGGACAGGAGCCCACAGGGCTGATCTTATCACATCAGTTCTGCTTCCAAAGCCACTTTGTGACTTTTGTCCACTTGCTTTAGTGGAAAAGAGGGACTGACCTCGAGTTACTCCACATGGATTTGGGATGTGGAAACCTCCCATTGCCCCAAGGTCTGAGGTGTCCAAGCCTAAAAGGCTTTTCCAGGTTGGAGCAGCTGCCAAACCCAAAATTCCTTGAAATTCAGGACATTTTTTATGTCATTTCATGACCAACATTCCCAAGTGGCCTTGGGCTGTGTCAGGGATGGGACAGCAGAGGAACATCCATGAATCCATGAATCCTCAGCATTGGAGCCCTCCTGGAGAGTGGGAACAGCTCGGGTTGGGGAAGGAGGAGTTGGTTTGTTTTGGTGATGTGGGAATGTCACCAAAGTGTCCTGGAAGCAAATTCCAGCTGGAAAGGGGAGGTCCCCTCCTGGTTTCTCTTCCTTGGAAGTTCAGAGCAGGCTGGAGCCGCTGTTCCAGGGAGGGGGAGCTGGGATCAGGAACTGGGGATGCTCCTGGTGCTGATGGGAGGTGGTTTGGGATGAGCCCGGGAGTGGTCTGTTCCCAGCAAATCCTGCTGCTGGATTTCCTCCCTCAATTGCCAGGGATCCAATCATTCAGGTGGGAACATTCCAGCTGTTCTTGAGCTCATTAACCTTCCCCTTCTCTTCCAGAGGAGACGACGTTTGAGGCTGGAGTCAAAGTGCAGATCCACAGCCAGTCTGAGCCTCCCTTTGTCCAGGAGCTGGGATTTGGAGTGGCCCCTGGATTCCAGACCTTTGTGGCCACCCAGGAGCAAAGGGTAAGTCCCAAATTCCTGCTCCACCCCAGGATCCCTCCAGGGCTTCCTGGGAGAGGTTCCTTCTCCATGATTGATGCCCCTTGAGATGCAGCTCCATCATTAACAGGTTTTGATGCCTTGCTTCAAATTTCTTGGGATGAGGTCAGCTTTTCCAGATTATGTTCCATGAGTTCCCACCATCCTGCATTCCCACAGTTACTTAAAGTCCCACAGTAATTCCATCTCAGGAGGGATTTCATACCTGGTGACTTTCCTGCTTTGCTCTTCCATGGCAGTTCTGAGTGCTGGGTCCTGTCCAACCCACTGGGGTTTTCCCAGAAAAAACATACTCCAAGGATATAAAAAGAGGCAGGTGGGCAGAGTTCCCTGATGGAGAACAGTGGGAATCTTTCAGGTGACACCAAAATATGCACGTGATTTATGACAAACTCTGCTGGGATACCTGGGAGTCAAATCCCAGCAGTGACACATCCACATGGATGGATGGATGATGGATGGATGGATGGATGGATGGATGGATAATGGATGGATGGATGGATGGATGGATGGATGGATGGATTGATGGATGATGGATGGATGGATGGATAATGGATGGATGAATGGATGATGGATGGATGGATGGATGGATGGATGGATGGATGGATGGATTGATGATGGATGGATGGATGGATGGATTGATGGATGATGGATGGATGGATGGATTGATGGATGATGGATGGATGGAGGGATGGATGGATGGATGGATGAGGGATGGATTGGGGATTGACCCCAGATCCTCCTCAAGTACATGAAAAAATCCAGTGGAATAATTCTTCCCCGCAGCTGGACAGGGATGGGCAGGAATGGGAAGGGCTGGAAAGGGATGTGCAGGGATGGACAGGGATGGAAAAAAGTGGAAAAGGATGGATAGGCCTGGACAGGGATGGATGAGTGGATGGCGGATGGATAGATGGACAGACAGGAATGGATGGGCAGGGATGGATGGACAGGGATAGATAGACAGGGATGGGAAGGGCTGGACAGGGCATTGTGTGGTGCCTGATGCCCAAAGATTTTGAGAACAGCTCCTCAAGTCAGACCCACCTGGGAGCTCCAGCAGCGATTGAAAAGATTTGTATTCCTTAAAAATCCCATCCTGGATAAGATTTGGGAGCAGGGCTGGGAGCTGGAGCCTGCAGAGAGGATCTCAAGGACTTTGGGTTAAATTGATGCAAATTCCAGGGCTTTGCTGCAGCTGCTGGAATCCTTCTCCACCTCATTGTCAGCACTGCCTATTCCAATATTTCCGTTGAAAAATGAGAATTCCAACCAGGAGAACGTCATCCAGATGACTGAGAAGGGAGAACATCCCTCCCCAGATCCCCCCTTCCACGTGGGAGATGTAGAGGACAGAAGAACAGATTTAGGGACTCTCAGCTCCAGGGTTCCCTTTTTCCAGGGGTTTTGCCAGAGTTTTGCTGCTGGGAGAGGGAAGGGCTCATTCCTGGGATTTTCTGACTGGCTTAAAATCATCTGAGGGCTCCAAAGCCTTTTCCCAGGAGAGATGGAGGGATCTCCAGTATTCAGCTCCCACCCCAATCCCTCTTCCCAGAAAGTAATTTTTAACCTAATTACAGCTATTAATAACTTCCTCTAATTAATTATCCCTCGGGGACCTTCTGGGCTTCCCCCACCTTCCCAATGTGCAGCTTTTATCCTAATCCCTGATTTAGTCTGGGTTTTTCCAACTAAATCTCTCTGTCTGTGCTGCTCCTTTAATAAACCAGAGCCAAAGATGGAACAGCTCCAGGAAAATCCCCCAGGAACTGAGCCAAGGCAGTTATTGGGGTCCTGAACCCAGAGTTTTGCACTCTGGGCCATAAAAGAAATGATCCTGCAGCCAGAAAAGACAGGAATAAAGATAAAGTGGAGCTGGTTTTCTATCTTCCAGCTCTGAGCAGCCTCAGAGAGTTAAAAGCTCTTTTTCCAGAGATAAAAAGTGCAGAGTGGGGAAGATCTAGAATGGTGGGAGCTGTGGATCCTCTGTGGGACAGAATTTGGGGTGTGGAGGGTTCATTTCTGGTTCTGGTATCGTTCCCTGTGGCCCTGCTCAAATCTCTTCCTTCTTTCCCCATCCCACTCTGGAAATCAGAGTATTCCTGGGCTTTGCTCCCTGATTTTCTGCAGCTGCTGGGCACCTGTGAGGCTTTACATCTTGGGACCAGGGGATAAATCCTGCCTTTCCACCCAGAGCTTCCCAAAATCCCCCTGTCCAGAGCCAGCTCTGCCTCTGTGGTTAAGATCTCATTAAATCTCCCTTCACAGTGAGCTCTCAGGCTGGAAAAATGGGAATTAAATCAGCTTTGCTCCTCCTCCTGCAGTGGCTGAGCCCTGTGGCTCCTGCAAGGAGACACTTCTGGGCTGCATTTCCCACTTTGGGAGTTAATGCAGGAGTGACCTCGGGAGCATCCTGGGAGGGACCTGGCAGTGTCAGGGTTGGAAATGCTGAGTCAGCAACAAGAACTCCAGAGAAAGCAATTCCAGCAGGAGGTTTGTCCATAAAATGTGGTGGGTGGGTTAAAGAGGGCAAGCTGCTTCTGGATGTGTGGCCAAGGGAGATGTTTCCTGGTCAAAAAAAAAGTGGGATTGTTCATCCTGGAGTAGACTGGGGATGACCTCAGTGTGACCTTCCAGGACCTGAAGGGGTTGCAGGAAAAATGGAGAGGGAATATTTCCAAGGGATAGAGGGACAGGACTCAGGGAATGGCTTCCCACTGCCAGATGGCAAGGTTAGATGGGATATTGGGAAGGAATATCCTTCCCAATACGCCTGTGAGGCTGGGGAGGCCCTGGCACAGGGTGCCCAGAGCAGCTGTGGCTGCCCCTGGATCCCTGGCAGTGCCCAAGGACAGGTGGGACACTAGGGCTTGGAGCAGCTTGGGACAGTGGGAGGTGTCCCTGCCATGGCAGGGGTGGTACTGGGTGGGTTCAAGGTCTTTCCAACCCAAACCATTCCAAGACTCCATGAAATCTTAGACTGGAGCAATCCCTGAAGTTTGGTGGAGCCAGGGCTGAGCTCCCTAAGGGAAGCGGGAGTCAGCACACAATGGATGACTGGAATGAAAACAGGAGGGTCAGGGTGGAAAATCCTCCCTGAATCCTCCTCCACACCTGAGTGCAAAGGGAAAGGAGCTGCACTGGTTCCCATGGATGTGGGAGCCTGGAGCTGCTGCTTTGGGCCTTTCACCCCATTTCCCATGGGGTGAACCCCCTGGTCCCACCCCAGCCGTAGTTCCTGTGCCTCCCACAGGGACTCTCTGGGATCTCCAGGAGCATTTCCATGGCAATTCCTGAGTGGATGAAGGAGGTTTGTGTGCTCGTGAATGGGAGCTGCACAGGAGCTGGCACAGGGAAGGGTCCATCACCTCCAGAGGGATCCCAAGGGAGGCAGGACCCCCTGGAATTGGGAATTGCTCCTCACCTCCCAGCACTCTCAGCTTTTAATGGATCCCCTTCATTTTACCCCTTTCCTGGCACTTTCGGGTGAGCCTCGTGTTGGAATCTCCCCCTCCAGGCCTTGGGAAGCTGCACTATCCCTGCAGTAACCCTGCAGTATTCCACTTTTCACTGACCATGCCACCAAGGCTTGGACAGACACACTAAAATCCGTATTTCTAAGGGCTGATCCCATGGAGAAAGAGAAATTCCTCCTTCCTTCACCTTTTCCAGGCTGGTTTTTGCAGCATCCCAGCATCACCCAAACCTCTTCCATCAGGAATGGGATCAGACTTCCCAACAGAGCTGCACAGGACATTCAGGGAAGATGAAAAGCACTTGGAAAAGGGCAATTCCTGCCAATTTGGCCATAAAAATTTCAGAGGCTTCAGTGAAGCCCTAGGTTCCAAGCTGGAACAACATTGTTTGATGGGGCTCTGGAGACTCAGCCCCTCCAAAGGTTTTATGGGATAGAGAGCAGAACTACGGAATTGCAGTTCCAGGGTGGGGTTAGAGAGGCAGGACAATGGGATTCAGGGCTGGCAGTGATGGCTTGGAAACCCTGATTGCCACTTAGGGTGGAAGCACTGGGATTTGGGAATTAGGAGGAATTAAAGAATATTTCCCATGTTTGAGGTGTCATTTTACGAGGGATAGGGTGCCAGAACACAGGGAATGTGTATCCAGGGTATGTGTGTTCCTTCCCAATATCCCACCCATCCTGCCCTGTCCCTGTTCCTCCCACTGCCAGAGGGGCAGGGCTGGATGGGATATTGGGCAGGAATTGTTCCCTGGGAGGGTGAGGAGGGACTGGGATGGAATTCCCAGAGCAGCTGTGTCTGCCTCTGGATCCCTGGCAGTGCCCAAGGCCAGGCTGGACGTTGGAGCTTGGAGCAGCCTGGGATAGTGGGAGGTGTGCCTGGGGTTGGAATTGGGTGAGCTTTAATGTCCCTCTCAACCCAAACATTCCATAATTCCAGGATTTACATTTCCTAACCCTTGCTCTGAGCATTTTCTCTCACCCATGACCTGTCCTGGGAAAAGGTTCACCCCCTGATTTCTTTGTTCCCCTCAATCCCACAAACTCTTCCAGTGGATTCCCTCCAATTTCTCCTTAAATTTTGAATTAATTCAATAAGGAGATCCCATAAGACCAATCCACAGAACCTTCATGGCACAGGAGCAGTTGGAAGCAGGAGAAGAAAGAAAACTTTGAATTTGTAGGGGAGGAGAGGGGCTTTGGTTGGAAAACAGGGTTGGGAATGAATTGGGAATGGATGCAAAGGAAAATGGATTTGGAGAGAAGGGATAGAGATGAGGCAGAGCCTGGAAGAGACAGAGATTGGGAAGGGAGGTAGGGAAGAGCCGTCAGATCCAAGGATGAGGGAATGGTTTGGGTTTCCTGCTCCCCTGTACCCTATGGAAAAGAAGATTTTATAAAACGGTGGAAAAGTGAGGACAGGAAAACTTCAGAGTCCAGTTCCCCCCACCCTCTAAACTGGGCACCTCAGCCAGAGTTTGAGAACTGAGTCCAACAAATCCAGCCAGAATTTTCTGGGAAAATGAGGAGGAATGGTCTGGCTCCCTCTGGATGTGCCAGGAATGAGAAGGAGGAGAGACAGAGTTTCTTGAAGCAGGGCAGTGGGGAATCCCCATCCCTGAGGGATTTCATCCATGTAAATATGACATGTGGGGACATGGGGCACAGGTGGCCTAGAAGGAACAGCTGGACTCTATCTCAGAGGGCTTTTCCAACCTTTATAATTCCATAATTCCATGTTACTGGGAACTTAAGGCTGATTTTGCATCTGAGTCTCAGGCCCAGCTCATCCAAGGGGAGCAGGAGTGGGGGCAAACCTGGGATGAGCCCAGAGGGGCTGCCCTGGGCTTTTTATGGATCTCCAGGAGGTTTCAGTGCTGCTGTTCCTGTTGGATTTGCAAAGAAGGATCCTGGAGCTCCAAAATGCCATTTTCCCCTGGACACTCCATAACATTCCCAAGCTCTGCTCCAGAGGAGCTCCCAAAGGCTGAAGGGTCAAATTCATCCCTTAAAACCAATTCCTCAGGAAGGGAGCAAATGGGAAGGAACAGCCAGGATGGGAAAGGAGCTGGAGATGCAAACAGACAATGCCAGCACCATTAACTGGGAACAATTCCAGGATCATTAACTGGGAGCTGGGATCAGCCAGCTGTGGCTGCTCTGGGTTTTTAGCATTTCAAAAGGGCTGGAGCTGCCTGGGATGGAAATCCATGAAGTTGCTGATGTTGGAGGTCTTGTTAGGAAGGGAGGGTTCCAGTTCTGGTTTCATTGGGAACCCAGCCCAGGTAGGGATGTTCAGGGTGGGGTTGGATCCTTCCTTGAGGTCGATGGAGTTTGGTGCCATCAGCCACATGAGCGGGGCTGGGCAGGAATTGGTGCTGGATCCATCCCAGAGCCAGAGGGAAATGGGGCAGGGAAAGATTCTTCCCCCAGAGGGTGCTGGGCACTGACCAGGCTCCCCAGGGAATGGTCCCAACCCGAGGCTGCCAGAGCTCCAGGAGTGTTTGGACAGCGCTGCCAGGGATGCCCGGGGGGGGTTGTTGGGGAGTCTGTGCAGGGACAGGAGCTGGACTCAGTCCTTGTGGGATCCCTCCCAGCTCAGAATATTCCAGGATTTTATGAAACTGCGCCGACCTCTGCTGGGATCATCTCCACCACATTCCCCTGTTTGAGAAATGAAACAGGCAGGAAAACCAGGGATAGCACTTGCAATTAATTGAAGGAGTGACCTCTGTGGCTGCAGGCAGATGCTGGCAGCTCCCGGGAGGCTCCATGCCAGGAGCAGTGTGAAAAGACAGGAATGTGGCCAGGGAAAGGCTGTGGCAGGAGCTGATCCTCCCCTGCCCCTGGGATCTCTTCCCTCCAGGTTTTCCAAGCTCATTCCCTCTTCTCCTGGCATTTGGGACAAGCAGGATCCATCCAGCTTCCAAAGAGTCAAATCAATTTTTCCCTTCCCCTTTCAGCACCTGCCAGCTGGGAACTGATCCCGGTAATCCTGGGGAAAGCCGGGATCAGGAGGGTTGGAAAAACGTTTAATTCATTAATTAATTATTAACGACTGCAAAAGGGCCAGGCTGGGAGTTTGTCACCCTCAATTAGAGGCTGGAGCTGGATTTCTCTAGGCAGGAGCAGGAGGAGGAGCCCTTGGGAAGCTGCCAGGGAGCAGAATTCCTGCAGGATCCGAGGGCACGGATGTTCCTGCTGCCTTTTCCCTGCCTTTCCTGCTGCTGTATTGTGGTTAGTTCCCACTTTGGAGGCAGAAGGGGAGGATGGAGGGAGCAGCTCCACATCCCGGGGCTGATCCAGCCCCGGATCCCCCCCCCACCAACCCAGAACTGGGATAACCTGGAAGAAAGGAAAGGGATTCCCTCAGGAATCCCTCAGGAGGAGGAGGATCAGGAGGGGCTGCAGGGAGAGGGATCAAACCCAGTTAAGTCTCTCCCATTAATTCTTTCCATGGCTGAGGGCTGGGGTTGCTCTATCCATCCTGCTCCTGTTCCTGGCTCCTTGTGGGCCTTTCCCAGCATTCCAGCAGCTCCAGTGCCACAGAGAGCAGGAATCCAGGTCTGAAATGAGCTCAGCAGTTCCCAGAGACCAAGGCTTTGGATGGAAAGGCTTTTCCTGAGTTTTCAGCCCTGATTTGGCCAGGAAGGGATTCATGGGAGCTCTTAGGGATGGATTACCTCTGGATTTAACCCCAGGGATTCCTGTGCCAGGCTGGGAGCAGCAGCTAGGAGAAAAGTCCACACATTTCCAGGGAATGTGCAGATTTTCCTGCTCGGGGAAAGTTTGGTGGAGCTTTTCCAGTTCATAAAGTGGAGTCTGCCAGCAGGAATTCCAGCTGATCCTTCCACAGCTGCTCTCACTCTTGAGAAGTTCATTGTCACCTGGGAGTGTCACCTCCAGGGTGTTCACTGTCACCTCCAGGGTGTTCACTGTCACCTCCAGGGTGTTCACTGTCACCTGGGAGTGTCACCTCCAGGGTGTTCACTGTCACCTGGAGTGTTGCTCCCATGGCACTGGAAGAACTCCTTAGAGACAGCCTATCCCAGTGAGTTATTCCAGGAATCAGGGAGCTCCTTGGAGGGGGATGCCCTGAGGGGCGGCAGTGGCTGCCTCACAACAGGAGGAGCTCCTATGCCAGGGGACATGTCCTGCCCTGTCCCTGTCCCTCTCTCTGGCCCTGGCTCTGTCTTGCAGCTCATGTCCCTGTCCTCATCCCTGTCCCCTTGTTGATATTCCTGTCCCACAGCTGATGTCCTTATCCCTGTCCCCAGCTGATGTCCCTGTCCCTGTCCCCAGCTGATGTCCCTGTCCCTATCCCCAGCCAATGTCCCTGTCCCCAGCTGATGTCCCTGTCTCTGTCTCCAGCTGACCACCTGTCCCTGTCCCCAGCCAATGTCCCTGTCCCCAGCTGAACCCCTGTCCCTGTCCCCAGCTGACCCCTGTCCTGTCCTGTCCCTGTCCCCAGCTGACCCCCTGTCTGTCCCTGTCCCCAGCTGACCCCCTGTCCTGTCCTGTCCCCAGCTGACATACCTGCCCCCGCCATGGGGCGAGTGCCGCTCCCCGGAGCTGGGCCTGGCCTTTTTCCCGGTGTACAGCGTCACGGCCTGCAGGATTGACTGTGAGACCCGCTACATCGTGGAGAACTGCAACTGCAGGATGGTGCACATGCCAGGTCAGGGGCAGGGACACCTGGGGACACCGGGGGACACCTGGGGACATAGACTGGAGGGACAGGCCACATGCCGGGTCAGGGACACCTGGGGACACTGGGAGATGGGCTGGAGGGACTGGAGGTACCTGAGGGAGGGGTGAAGGTGCCCGTGGCCTTGGGGAAAGGCTGGATCTGAGCCAGTAGGGCCATCCCTGTCCTGGAGGATCAGGGACAGCAGAGGGGGAGGGAGGGAGGGATTGTCCAGCCCTGCTCTGGGCGGGGGCAGCCTAACCCAGATTTCTGGGGTGGTTTTGGGCACCACAAAATAAAAAAGACATCCAAGAATTCAAGAAGGTCCAAAGGGGGACATGAGGATGGGGAAGGGTCTGGAGGGGCACAAGGAGCAGCTGAGGGCACTTGGCCTGTTCACCTGGAGCAGAGGAGGCTGAGGGAAGACCTCAGTGAGATCAATGTCCTCAGGAGGGGCACAGAAGGAGCAGCTTCAATCTCTGCTCCCTGTGACAGGGACAGGGCCCAGGGAATGGCCTGAGATTGTGTCACAGGGGGGTTGGGATGGATCTCAGGGAAAGGTTCATCACCCAGAGGGTGCTGGGCACTGCCCAGGCTCCCCAGGGAATGGTCCCAGCCCGAGGCTGCCAGAGCTCCAGGAGTGTTTGGACAGCACTGCCAGGGATGCCCAGGGGGGGATTGTTGGGGGGTGCAGGGACAGGGGTGGGACTGGGTGATCCTGTGGGGCCCTTCAGCTCAGGATGCTCCTGATTCCCTGTGAAATAGGGACAAGCCATGGAAGAGAGACCTGGGTCTGATAAAGGTTGGAAACGACCTCTGGGATCATCATGTCCCACCTTTTATAGCTCCAGTGCCTCCCTGGGGGCTGTTCCAGCAGCTCCTGCAGGAAAAGGCCCCTGTGGCAGGCAGAGGTGGGGACAGCTGGGCTCACCTGACTGCAGGGAGGTCCCTGGGTCCCCATCAGAGCCCGGTGTCCCCCTGTGATGGCTTTGTCCTGTCCCTGCAGGGGATGCTCCCTTCTGCACCCCGGAGCAGTACAAGGAATGTGCAGAGCCCGCACTCAGTGAGTACCAGGGAATTCCTGGGTCCAGGGGAATTCCAGCAGCCTGGATCCTTCTGGATGGCGGGAACAGGGGGATCTGCAGCCTGGAGAGGGGTTGGGATTAGCCCCAGGTTGCTGGGAATTGCTGGATGCACTCTGGGATGAAGTTTCTCCTGGTTCTCCATGGGGCAAATGGAGGGACCCATTCCAAGTCTGGATTTAAGAGACTCAGCCATGAGTTCTCCAAGCTGTTGTTGATGACAGAGTGTGGCCTCCCGCAAAAAGCCTCTCCAAGGTGGTGACAATTGGGATGAGCTGGGAGAGAAATGTCCAGGAGAGACCCCTTGGACCCTTTCTGGGAGGGAAAATCTCTGCTCCTGCCCTGCTCCATGTCCCTGCTCCCTGGGATCCCACCCTGCTCCATGTCCCTGTTCTATGGGATCCTGTCCTGCTCCATGTCCCTACTCCGTGAGCTCCATGCCTGCCCCCCTGCAGGTCTCCTGGCAGAGAAGGACAGCAATTACTGCATCTGCAGGACCCCCTGTAACCTCACCAGGTACAACAAGGAGCTCTCCATGGTCAAGATCCCCAGCAAGACCTCGGCCAAGTACCTGGAGAAGAAGTTCAACAAGTCGGAAAAATACATCTCGTGAGTGGGGGAGGACCTGAATTCCTTTGATTTTGGGAGGGAAATGTCTGGAAAATGCCCAGTCCTGGCCAATCCATCCCCAGCACAGGGATGTCCTCCAGGGAAGAGCAGACAGAAATCCTGGAAGGGACAAGGTCGATTTCTTCTCAGTAGCTACTAACAACCTGAGTTCTTTCACAGGGATTGTCCTTGTGGGAATCCTCCAGTCCCACCAAAAAAAGTGCAAATTTTCCCAATTTTGCTGATCCTGTTGCAGATTTGTATCTCTGGACTCAGGTTCTCAGGCTGTGGGGCTCTCCCAGCCTGGGGCATGTGATTGCCATTTGTGGGAAGTGAAAGTAGTTCCAGATCCTTTGGATTCTGCTTCATAGAATCATGGAATGGTGGGGTTAGAAGGACCTTAAACCCATCCAGCTCCAACCCTGCCATGGGCAGGGACACCTTCCACTAGCCCAAGTTGCTCCAAGCCCTGGCCAGTGTGGCCTTGGACACTTGCAGGGATCCAGGGGCAGCCACAGCTGTTCTCGGCACCCTGTGCCAGGGCCTCCCCACCATCACAATCAGGAATGACCATCCAAAAAAAGAGTTCCCAGAAAAGGAAGATCCAAGATCCTGAGGAATTCTGGGAAAACCTTTCCCAGCTGCTCCAAAGGCTCCCAGAGCCCTCAGGGTGCCCTGGGCTCCTGCTCTGCACCACCTCCAAGTTCTGTGGGTTCTAAGGACCCTAAAGAGAGAAGCAATCCAGACAAAAAGGAATAAAGCCCCAAAATCCAGTTTTTCCCTTATCCCAAAGGATTGAGCCACCAGTGGCTCCTGAGCCGATGTTTTTCCCATTTCCACAGAGAGAATATTCTCGTGCTGGACATTTTTTTTGAAGCACTCAACTACGAGACCATTGAGCAGAAGAAAGCCTATGAAGTGGCAGCCTTACTTGGTAAGGGGGGACTGGGACCAGTTTGGGGTCTCTACTGGTCTGGGAGGGGCAGAGAGATGCTGGGAGGGGTCCACAGCCCTGAAACCCCCAGCAAGGCCCCATCTCTACTTTCCTCACCCCACCACGGCATCCCAGGAATGTCCCCATGGATGCTCCATGTGTTCATGGAAGGTTCTAGAGCTGCTCCATTCCTGCCTACTCCCTTTTTTTAGAGATTTTGGGGCTGGATTGGTGCCATCTGTGGTGCAGGGTGTTTAGGACATCCCAAAACCATCTTCCCATCACCTCTTCCTGCTCCAAATTCATGTTTTCCAGCCAGGCTTGAGCTGTTGGCCTTCAACTGCTTCATGGAGGAGGAGATCCCATGGCAGGTTCTGCTCTATCCCTGTCTGCTCCCAGCATCCCAGTTTTGGGGAATTCTGCTCCCCATAGTGCTCCCTGGACAGTGGCAGGGGGAGGACATCCCAAAACCATCTCCCATCGCCTCCTCCCTGCTCCAAATCCATTTTCCAGTTTCCAATTTCCAATCGCCTCTTCCAGTTTCCAGCTGGGCCTGAGTTCTGGGCCTTTGGATGCCTCATGGAGGAGCTGGAGGAGACTCATGAAAGGTTCTGCTCCATCCCTGCCTGTTCCCATTTTGGGGAGATTTTGGGGCTGGGTGGCCACTGGGTGCTGTGGTGCCCCCTGGGCAGTATGTGGACAACATCCCAAAATCCCATCTCCATCACCTCTTTCCTGCTCCAAATCCATCCTTTCCAGCAGGAGGTGGAAGAGACCCATGGAAGGTTCTGGAGCTGCTCTATCCCTGCCTGCCTCCAGCTCCCCATTTTTGGAGATTTGGGGTTGGGTGGGTGCTGGGTGCTTTCTGTGGTGCAGGGTCTGCAAAACCATCTTCCCATCTCCTCTTCCCTACTCCAAATCCACCTTTTCCAGACAGGCCTGGGCCCTTGGCCTTTGGATACCTCATGGAAGAGCTGCAGGAGACCCTGAGCTGCTCAGCCCCAAATCAGCTCCAGCTTTGGGGTTCCAGCTGCAGATTTGGGGTTGGCCCCATTTGGTTTGGGGTGGGGGTGAGCTCCCCCCGAGCTCTGCAGCCTCCCTGAGCCACCTCAAATCCCTGGATCCCTCTGGAATACTGGGGGTGCTCAGCACCTTGGGAAGCTGGAGCTGGGTCACCTCTGGGGCATGGAGGTGTCCCCATGTCACCCCACATGGGTGGCCCTGCCAAAGGGTCCCTAGAGAGCTCTTCTCCCAAATTCCTGGGGCTTTTCCAGGAATTCCAGGGAGGAAGAGGAGGGTGCTGGAGCCTCTCTGACCCAAACCCCATTTGCACCTCATAGCACCCCCATTCCCAAGGCTCTGGAGCTTCAGGAAGAGCCTCATCCCAGAACCTGTTTCCCAGGCTCAAAGCCTCTAGATGATTCCCTGTGGTGTAAATCCAGAACACCCCTGGGATCATTCTGGGTTCTCACTTTGTTCCCAAACTTTTACCCTCTTTCCTCTCTCTGTGTCTCATGAACACCCCTGGAAAAGGCCCCTTCCCCCCCTCACCCATGGGTGCCTTTGCTCAGGGCTGTTCTCCAGCAAAATCCATGGGATTTGCCTTCCCTGAGCACCACATCCCAGTTACCTTCCCAGCACATTCCTGGGAATCTCCTCAGGTTCCTCCTCCACCCTGGGACACTCAAAGAGAAGCTGGGAGATGCTTCCCAAAAACCCAGGGCACCTCCCTTCCCACTTTTTGCCAGGTTGGGGTTTTTCCTTTGCTCCAGGGGCGTTCATTCTTCTCATCACCTTCCCCAGACTGGGAATTGGGATTCCTGGAGTGCTCCAGGCTCCATTAGCAGGAAAACCATTTCAGGGCCAGGGCCCATTCCCAGAGTGCTGCCAATGCCTTTGGAGACTCTGCTGCTCCGGGAGGAATTCTTCCCAGATTGGAGGCTGGCAGCTCCTGGGACAGAGCCCAGCAGAGCCCAGGAGCCCTCACGGTGCTGCTGTCCCCTGCAGGTGACATTGGTGGCCAGATGGGGCTCTTCATCGGGGCCAGCATCCTCACCATCCTCGAGCTCTTCGATTACCTGTACGAGGTAAGGCTTTGCCAGCCCTCACCCCAAATTTCCCATCCTGGTCCCCCTCAGCCCTGGATTTTCTGTTCCCTGGGGATCCCAGAGCCCCCACAAAATCCTGTATTTCCAACCTGCCTCATCCAGGTCTGCCACAGCCCCATCTCAGGGTGGGAATAGGGAGTTTCATTCCCATGGGATGTGAGAGTTGTCCGTGGCTGTTGATTTAATGTGTTCCAATCCAGGCTGGGGACATGTCCCATTCCAGGGAAGGGAATCCCACAATCCCAGCTGTGAACTCACTTCAAATCCTCTCATTTTCATTTTTTGGGGGGATGCTGACTTTATATTTTTATATTTTCAGACAATTCCCCTCATCCCAATCTCTCCTGGGCAGCTCCAGCATTGGTGTCATTAACCAGGAATAAAAAAGATGGAAAAATTCCAGGGCTAAAGCTCAGAGAGCAACAAAAGCTGAGCCTGAATTTGGAGCTTGGCCTAGATACCCAAATATTTCATTAAATTTGCCTTTTCCTGTATTTCTGGGGGATTTTTCCTAAGTAGGCCATAAGAAGCATCACAAATTTGGGATTTTCCTCTCTGTTTTCCTCCTTTCTTTGACATTTGCTGATAAAATTTGTCAGATGTGGGGGGTTTTGCAGCTCTTTTTGTTTTTTCTTCTTATTTGAGCTTCAAATACATTTTGTCCTCTCAGAGAAGCTCCCTGGGGATGCCCCAGCAGGGGAATCTTCACATTCCCAGACATTTAACCCCCACCAACCAGGAGAAAAGGAATAAAATACCTTGAAATTTCAAAAAAATCCATGGTTTCCCCCTCTGCTCAGAGTTTCACAAAGTGAGGGGGTCAGCACCTCAAAAATTTGAGTTTCCAGACAAAATACTTCGAGATTCTGGGAACAACAGCAACTAGACACTTTTTTTTTTTTTTTTTTTTTTTTTTTTTTTTTTTTCATGGATTGGTCAAATTTGGGGGAAATATTGACCATAAAGAGGTTTTTTTGTGATCTTCTGCTGAGCTCTGTCCTCATGGTCCCAAATTCCCACCACACTTCCCTGCACCAGCCAGGATCCACATTCCTTAGGAACTGACCCATTTTTTTGCCATTTCAGCTTTTTCCTCCTTGGTTTTATTTCTCTTTTCTCCCAGTGGAAGTTTTCCAGTAAAACAGTTCCCAGGTTTTATGGGATTTCCCTGGAAGCCAAATCCTGCAGCAGCATGAAAATGAAGGGGCTGGGAAGGAAAATGGAGCTCACAGAGCTGGAACTTTTCCGTGAACCCCAAAAGGGTCCCAAAAATCGAAATTTTGTGGGTTTTGTTCCTCGTAAAATAATCCTGGAATGGTTTGGATGGAAGGGACCTTAAGGATCATCCATTCCCACTCCTGCCATGGCAGGGACACCTCCCACTGTCTCAGGCTGCTCCAAACCCCAGTGTCCAACCTGGCCTTGGACACTGCCAGGGATCCTGGGGCAGCCACAGCTGCTCTGGGCACCCTGTGCCAGGGCCTCCCCACCCTCCCAGGGAACAATTCCTGCCCAAAATCCCATACATCCCTATCCTGGGCAGTGGGAAGCCATTCCCTGTGTCCTGTCCCTCCATCCCTTGTCCCCAGTCCCTCTCCAGCTCTCCTGGAGCCCCTTTAGGCCCTGGAAGTGGCTCTGAGCTCTCCCTGGAGCTTCTCCTCTCCAGGTGAGCACCCCCAGCTCTCCCAGCCATGGCACAGCTCATGGAGAATCCTCCTTCTCCCAACCCTTTGGAATACACCCCAAACCCAGCACATCCCAGTGCTCCCTATCCCACTGCAGCCTCTTCCCACCTTAGTCCCGACTCCCTCTTCTTGCAGCTGATCAAGGAAAAATTATTGGACCTTCTTGGAAAAGAGGAAGAGGACGGGAGCCATGACGAGAACGTGGTAAGGAGAGAAGGGAAAACTCCCTGGGGACGCTGGAGCTCTTCCCACATGTGCCAGGATCCTGTTATTAAAATTATAATTAGAGATGCCTCTGCCCCAGTTAAGGTGCAAACGGGACCAGATGCCAGTGACAATAATCTGGAGGGGTTTATTGGATGGTAAATATGAGAGAGAGAGAAACAGCAAGGGAAAGAAATGGAAAATAGGTGGGGGGACCAGAAAGAGAGTGAGAGACAGAAAAAGGAAAATAATCACCATCCATGGATCCCAGCAATGCTCCACTGATCTTCTCCAGATGGTCTTCGTGGTGAAGGCCCCTCAGAAGCACAGAATGGGTTAATGCAGCCCAGGCTAGGCAGGAACCCCCAGGTACATCCCTGCAGGAGTGGAGTTTGTCTCCTACATCCCACTCCAGGTTTGGTGCATCAATGCAGTCCTGCAGGGCTGCAGGAATGGCCCTGGGGAGCACTTTGGGGCTCTTTGGTGCATTATGACACCCCCTGAGCTGCTTCTCACCTGAAGATCCCGTTGATGTGGCCCCCCAGGACTGGGGGCTCCACAGCTGAGCCAGTTTCTGTAAGGGAGGATGGGTGTTCACCACCTCAGACCAGAGGGACACCCAAAACCTCCTCCCCCCCTCATTTTGGGGACTAAACCTGGCTCCTGCAGGCTCTGGTGTCCCCCACCCCAAACCCAGCCAGGGAAGAGTCCCTGCTGTGATTGGCTTCTTGTGGATGCATTCCTCTCCCTCAGCCATTGTTTTTTCCTAGACCTGAGATGATTAAAGAATGGATTTTCCCTTTATCTGATTTGGTGGTTTAACTTACAGTCAGAAGCCCCAGTCAAGCATCTTCAGGGAGGCTTCTTTGGCTTCTTTATCCAGTTTTTGTTATAATGAGCAAAACTTGATATCAGTGTTTCAGGGATGAACTATTTCAGTCTCTGACAACCCCAAACCCAGCCAGGGAAGAGTCTCTGCTGCGTTTCTTGTGGATTCATTCCTCTCCCTCAGCCTTGTTTGTCTGAGGTGATTGAAGGGTGGCTTTCCCTTTATCCAGTCCCAGCAGTTTGATTTCCAGTCCAAAGCTCTCCAAGGAGGTTTCTGTGGTTGTGGCTCCTTTACCCAGTTCTTGTTGCAGTGAGCAAAACTATATCAGGAATAAAATACCTTGAAATTTCAAAACAATCCACAGTTTTTCCCCTCTGCTCAGAGTTTCACAAAAGGAGGGTCAGCACCTCAAAAATTCGAGTTTCCAGCCAAAATTCTTAGAGACTGTGGGAATGACAGCAACAAGATACATTTTTTTTTTTTTTCATGGATTGGTGGAAATACTGACCATAAAGAGGCTTTATGTTTGAGGCATGAAGTATTTCAGTCCCTGGCGATGTGGGAGGGCTGGGGGGCATCCAGCAGCTGTGGGATAACACATTCCCTGGTTTTCCATCGGCAGAGCACCTGTGATCCAGTGCCAAACCACTCGGAGAGCCTGAGCCACACTGTGACCGTGCCCCTGCAGGCCCCGCTGGGGACACTGGAGGAAATCGCCTGCTGACCCCTCCCCACCACAGTGCCCATCCCAAGGAAGGAAAACTGCACAGGGAAAACAGGGACCCAGCTCAGGTTTGCACCCGGGGGGGAAAAAAAAAAGATGGGAAAAAAAGAATACTGGGGGAAAAAAAAAAAACTGGAAAAAAAAAGATGGAAAAAAATTATTTTAAAAAATCTATTAAAAATAAAAAAAAAAGAAGAAAAACTCACTATGCATTAAAAGAATATAAAAATAATATAAAACTATAAATTCTAAATATACTCTGCCCAAAGTGAGAGGCGCCTTGGACCTGACTCTTGTTGTCCTTTCCTCCCTGGGGGGGTTTGGTTCCAATCTGGGAAGCAGCTCCCAGGCTGGGAGAGCTGGGAATGTTCACCTGGAAAAGGGAAGCTCAGAGAAGAGAAACCTCAGAGCCCCTTCCAATGCCTAAAGGGGCTCCAGGAGAGCTGGAGAGGGACTTGGCACACGGGATGGAGGGACAGGACACTTTTTGGGATTGTCCAAGCCTCAGCAGCAGCAGCAGCAAATCCCAAAGGAAGCAAATCCCAAATATCCTGAGCATTGCAGGCTAGGGCTTCTCCTGGCCCCAGCATTCCTCAGCTGCCTCTCTTAGCTCTGTTCCTCTTTGCAGTCCCTGGGTTTCAGTGCCAGAAGGAGCATCCCAGAATTCTCCATTCCCAGCGCCATAGGCTGAGAGTTTTGGGATAAAAGATCCCAAAGGCGCCGCTCTTGGATCCTTCTCCCGGTCGCGTCCTCCGGGGGAGGTTGGGTTGAGTCCCGAGCCCAGCCCAAGGTGAGCATCGCTGGAGAGGAGCCACAGGGGCTCCCCATGGATCATCCCAGTCCTGCTCCTCCGCCTGCAGTGCCTGCAGAGTCCAGGAAAAGTGGGTGGGGTTCATTCAATTCTTTTTTGATTTTTGGGGGGAATTTTTGGAATTTCCTTCTTCTCCCATTCATGGATTCTGTGCTTTCTCCTCATTCTCCTGACTGATATTAAAGCTGGTCTTGTGGAAATGGCCAGGCTGTGTCATTCCTCCTCATCCCCAGTGGGAGGGCAGATCCCAGGAAAAGCCTCCCCAGGGCTCTTCCTCATCCTTATCCCTCCTTCTCCTCTCCCACCACATCCTCACACAGCTCTGGATGGAGTGGGAGTGGTGCCATGGCCGTGCTCAGCTGCATCCCTGTCTTCTCTGGGGTGGGGATCTCCAGGAAGTGCTTGCATCTCTGGGATGTTGTGGAGTCTTTGCTGACAGAGCTGCTGGATACCTCTCCATGAGGTTTGGGGATTGTGCAGCCTGGAGAGGAGAAGCTTTGCAGCGAGCTCAGTGAGCCTTTCCAGTGCCTGAAGGGAGCCTGGAAAAAAACATGGAGAGGGACAGGGGACAAGGGATGGAAGGACAGGACACAGGGAATGGCTTCCCACTGCCCAGGGCAGGGCTGGATGGGAGATTGGGAAGGAATTGTTCCCTGGGAGGGTGGGGAGGCCCTGGCACAGGGTGCCCAGAGCAGCTGTGGCTGCCCCTGGATCCCTGGATGTGTCCAAGGCCAGGCTGGACACTGGAGCAGCCTGGGATAGTGGAAGGTGTTCCTGCCCATGGCAGGAGTGGGAATTCAATGATCTTGAGGCTACTTCCAACCCAAACTGGTCCAGGATCCTGGGATTACAACTTTTCCTTTACTGATCCACTTTAACTGGCTCCAAAGTGTAACAAGAAAATCCATTTCCATCCGAGTGCATCCCAAAATATGTCAGCAGTAGCTTCATCCCTGGATCCAGGCACTGAGGGGCTGCTCTGCCACTTCTCCAGCACTGGGAGAGACCTGGGAATTTTAAGAAACCCCCAGGGACAAATGAGGGTTTGAGGGCCCTGGAAAAAGCCCCTGAGTCCTGATGGAGTGGGATGGGAAGAGAGATCATTTCCAATTCCAAACCTCATCAGGATAAAGGCTTCCTTTTCCAGAAAAAAAAAAAATTAGAGATTATAAAGATCAGGAAAATGTGTGAAAATTATTTGGGGATTCAGGAGAAAAAACAACAGAAGTTCAAATCCCCAGCACAGCCCCAGCTCTGCTGAGTGCCCCAGGATTTTCCAGGGAAAAGGAAAGCTCCATTATTTGCAGTAATTAATCCCTGCTGGCTTGGAGCACATTCCAAGGAAAAGGGAAAGGAGTGGAAAAGGCACTGGCAGGTCCATCCAACCCCTGTTTGGTGTTGGGTGGATCTGCAGAGATGGGAGCAGGGATGGGAGAAGGGATGGGAGAAGGGATGGAGCAGGGATGGGAGAAGGGATGGGAGAAGGGAGCAGGGATGGAGCAGGGATGGGAGCAGGGATGGGAGAAGGGATAGGAGAAGGGATGGGAGAAGGGAGCAGGGATGGAGCAGAGATGGGAGCCAACCATCAGCTCCCAAAAACCCCAAAATTCTGATGGAAAAAAAAAAAAAGAAAAAAGAATCCCTGTGGGAAATGAAAATCTCATGGATAAGGCAAGAAAATCCAGAGTGGGATTGCCTGGGGGGTTTGGCTGAGCTGGAGCTCAGGAAATTCAACCTCAACCACAAATCCATCAAACAAAGCTGGAATTGTCATCCCAAGGGATAATCCCCATTGGAGCCCCACAGGGCATGAAGCACCAGATCATCCCTGCAGGGCCCCAGGGCTGGGACAATGAAGAAAATCCCATTGGAATGCTTCAGGAGGAAAAGCAGGAGCAGAACCTGCTCTGAGAAGGAATTTCTGAAGTGCAGCTGCATTTCTGGGAAATGGAAGAGCTCAGCATGGCATGGAGAGGGCTGGAGCCCAGGCCAAAGCACATTCTCAAGATTTATGGCCCAGCCACCACCTCCCTGAGCAGCTCCCACAGCTCCCACAAGGACCAGGAAAACACCCAGGAAATGCTCTTGGAGTTGCCTCCTCTTACTCAAGGTCACCCAAGCACCTCTCCCTATTCCTCCTTCATTCCCAGCATTCAGGAGGCTCCTCCATCCACGGGATGTTCCAAGGACCGTCATCATTCCCAGGAATCACCAACTGTAAAGAACATTCCATGGTCCATTTTCCCTGCTCCACGCCCCCCCCCCCCCC
Source organism: Zosterops lateralis (assembly GCF_965231275.1). Classification (NCBI taxonomy): domain Eukaryota; kingdom Metazoa; phylum Chordata; class Aves; order Passeriformes; family Zosteropidae; genus Zosterops; species Zosterops lateralis. The sequence continues at coordinate 769,069 of NC_139784.1, forward strand.
CCGAGCCTGTAGCAAGGACAGCAATTAGAGGCAATTAATGGGGATTTTCAGCAGGAAAATTGTCCTTGTTCTGTGTTAGTGTGGGTGGGAAGAGCCCAATCCCAATCCTAATCCCATCCCAATGGGAATTTTTGTGGTGGTTCCTCTCCCCCCCCCTTGGTGGTTTCTGAAGGTTTTGTTGCCTTCTCCTTTCATCCATTAGCTCATGGAATTTCTGGGAGCCGCAGTCGCTGTTTCCTTGGCTGTGTCTGAGCACATCCATATTAACATGCTTTGTGTCTGACTCCAGTTTTAAGCTCTCAGAAGCTTTTTCCCTCCCCTCCTCCCTGTGCTTCTCAGCATCTCCATTGTTATTCCAGGCAGGAATATCCCCCAGCCTCCTTAAAGGAATCATCTCACACTCCGCAGGGTTCCTGCTCTTCCTGAGCTCGAGAGCAGCCCTGGAGCACACCCTGAGCCATGGATCAGGACAATCCAGGGTTTCATCCAGGAAAACTCCCAGGTCACAGATTTGGGGAATTCCTGCTCCCAACTTCGCATTTTTCCCTTCCTCAGCCTCTCCACCCCCTCCAAGAATTCCTCTGTCTGTAAATTTTTGTCCCTCCTCAGCCTGGCTCCTCAAGGAGCTCCCCAAGCTCCCTCTGTGCCTGCAATGGAACCATGCTGCCATTCCCGTCGCTTGAAATAATTCCTTCATTTCCCCCTCGGGGATTCCCGAGACCCCGGCAGATATTCCTGACCAGCTGAGCCGCTGGAATCTGAGATCTCTCCACGGCAGCTCCCGGGGCTACTCCGGGCTCTGAGGGTGGGTCCTGCTCACCCAAACACGGCCCTGCAGGGGGAAAGGGGTCCCACAATCCTGAGCCATCCAGGCTGATTCCCCATTTCTGTGCTGTCCTGGATGCTCCTGTCCCATTCCTGTGCCTTTCAGGATGCTCCCTCATTTCTATTCCATTCAGGCTGCTCCTGTTCTATTCCCACGTTCCGGTGCCATCCAGGCTGCTCCTGTCCCATTCCTCCACCACCCAAGCTGCTCCAGCCAGGATGCTCCCACATTTCCATGCATTTCAGGCTGGTTCTGCATTTCTGTTCCACACAGGCTGTTCCCCCATTTCCCCACTCTGGACACCCCCAGGGCCATTCTGTTGGATTGTGGAGCTGTTCCCAAGGGAAGGGCAGGGCTGGCTCCAGCAGGGATGAGCTGTTGGCTCCACGGCTGGGATGGAAGGGCAGCAGCTTTTTCTCCATGTGCTTCATCCTCCCTTTTCCTCAGCCTGGTTGAAATTCCCACCGGGTCCCCTCCAGGATCTGTGTCCTTCCTTGGAGACTCCCCATGCTGCTGGGAGGAACTTGGCACAAAGCAAGAAAACCTCAGGCAAAGCAGGGAAGTTTGCAGAGCACAAATCCCTTTTTTCCACCAATCTCCTGCAGGAAAACATGACAGGAGAGGAGAAAAGTGGAGCAGGACCAGGTGGGGAGATCCCACCTTTGGCTCTTCCTGGAAATATCCCAGTGATTTTTCCCAAGCCCAGGGCTAGGACTGCTCAGGTGCAGGTTTGTCCTGGTTTCCCACATTCCATGGAGGACATTGGTCATCCAGAGGTTCTCTGAGGGGATTTTGCTCCTCAGGGTAGTTAATGGCTGTAATTCCTGAATTCCCAGATGGGAATTTCACTATCCAACCACAAATCATTGCTCAAGGAGCAGGAGCACAGTGGGCTGTTTCCACGAGCAGGATCTGCAGGAATAACCCTGGCAGGGTTTGGGGCTGGCACAGGAATGTCCAGGAGAAGGGCAGCAGCCACCGGCAAAATTCCAGAAACCTGATCCCAAAATAAATGTGGGATGAAGGACTCTGGAGAGGAGCCCTCCAGGGAACACCTCATGGCATTGCTCTGCTCTTAACTCCCCTCTGGACTCCTGCCTGGATCCCACCTCCCCTAAATCCCTGAATTCCCAGAAACAGCTCCAAGCACTGGGATTTCAGGCACAGTTGGATTTTCCCAGTGAAATCTGTGGCTGAGATTCTGGGAAACTGCTTTAATTTGATAACCCAGAATATTCTAACAGAATATTTCACTGAACCAGACAGAATTCCATTTTCCATCCCCCTCCTTGGCAAGGGGCTTCCCAAGCCCCTAGAGCCTTTTTCCATCAGGATTCTCTACATAAGGCATGGGAGCACTGGAATTTGTCACCTTCCAGCTCATTCATGAATTCCCACCCAAACCCCGACCTCGGGGCCATGAGGAGTGCCCAATTCCCATTCCCATAGCACAGCAGTGGCAGGAATGTGGCAGCACCCTGGGCTGCCTTGGCTGGACAGAGCTGAGCCTGGGCTGCTCTTGGAGCAGGAAAAATCCACGAAAACCAGTCTGAGAGCAGCCTCAGGCCAGGACTGGAGGCAGAAACCAGAAATGGTGGGAACAGGATTTGGGAGAAGGGCAGAGCCTTGGGAACACCTTCAGCTACCTCCATCAGGGATTTCTCCAGCTGCAGCCATGGAAAACCATCCCCAAAGGGGCCCTGTCACCCCCAGCAGCAGCCTGATGAGGAAGGAGCTGCTCCAAGGGCTGTGAGGATCCAGGGGGAAGCATCCCTGTGAATTCCCTGTTTGTTGGCTGAGAACAGGATTCAGCTTTTTAATTATGGATGAGAAAATAAGGGATAATGGATGGATTTACAAGCAGCACTTTGTCATGTAGGGCAGCCATGAAAAATTCAGGAGCTTGGGAAGTGCCTTTTTCCCTGCACAGAATTCCCAGCCCTCCCCTCACAGCCAGACTGCAAAACACTCTGCCAGGACCTGGAAAAACATTCCAAAGAGGCTCCCAGTCTGTAGCTAAACTGAAGATTAAATATTCCAAATTTGTGCCTGGTTCCTTGTGGGAGAGAATTCCCACGTGGGGATGGGAATGGGCCTGGGAGGAGGGAATTATGTGCAGGGATCCAGAGGGGAAGGGGCAGGGATCAAACATCAGGAAAGGGAACAAGGATCAGACAGTGGGAAAAGAGAACAAGGATCAGACACTGCGAAAAGGAACAGGGATCAAACACTTGGAAGGGGGCAGAGATCAGGCTCTGGGAAAAGGGACAAGGATCAGACACTGGGAAAGGGAGCAAGACACTGGGGAAAGGGTCAGGGATCAAACTCTGGGAAGGGGACAAGGATCAGACAGACCTCAAAGGCTGGAGAGGCAGAGAGGCACAAAAGCAGGGACTGGGAAGAGGATAGGGATCCTTTCCCAGTTTTCCAGTCCCCTCCAGTGCCCAACACTCCAAACATGGAGTGGGGCTATGGAAAGAGCATCCCAAGCTCCTCAGCCCTCCCAGCTGGAAGGAGTTTTAAGATCCCTAAACAGGGATCAGCAGTGCTTTGGAGCAGAGGAATCTGGCCTGGATCCCCAAAATGTGAATCAGACCTGTGAAAGGAGGGCATTAACCCCAAGGGAAGAGCCTGGATCCCCAAAATATAGGGAGCTCAGCCCCTGTAGAGTCAGGACAAGGATGGGTGCAATCCCCCCCGGGTGACAGCAACATCCCCAAATCCTGGGCCATCTCCTGATCCCGCACATCCAGGCTGGAAGAAGCCTGGAAGTTGGAGAAGCAAGGCCACGATTCAGGGACACGAGTCCAGGGAAAAGGCCCAAAGGCAGCAGGAGTAGCTGTTGGACACCACCTGGATGTGCCACCCCCCGCCCTGTCCCCAGCCTGCAGTGACAGGAGCAGAGCCGAGCACAGGAATTTGCCGGATCCACGGACAACAAGGCTCCTGATTTGTTTTTAATGGCATTGTTTACTGGCAGGGAAATCTCCCGGAGCCAGAACTTGTCTCTCCTAATAAAAAACAAGGAAATAACAACAGGAGTGAGGAGGGAGAACATTTGGAAGCCATCAGGTTTTGATTTGATTGATCCTGGTAATAAACCAGGAATTGTTAGGCTGGAACAGAGGTTGTAGCTCCCCATCCATAATTTCAGAGGAAATGAGAGCTGTGAATGTGCAAAATCCCCCCAAACTCCAGGGTAAAAAATTCAGGAAGGGTTGTGGAAAAAAACTGGGAAAAGGATTTGAGGTCCCAGTGCTGGATGCTATGGGATCCCAGTCCCAGTCCCAGTTAAGAGCTTGTGGAAATGGGACATGGGAAGAGGAAAGAGAGAGACAAGAGGAGAGGGAAGAGGGACATAGGGTGTGGAGAAAGAGGAACACGGGGAGAGGGAAGCGGGACAGGGGGAGGAGGACACAGGGAATGGGAAGACAGACGAGGGGAGAGGGGAAGAAGGAGATGGGCAGGGAGGAGAGGACTCCAAGCACTCTCCCTGAGCAGCAGCAGCAGCAGGAACAATGTGGGATGAGCTGACTGTGAGCCCCATTCCCATCTCTGTGCGCTGCCAGAGGGATGAGGGAGAGCCCGGGAAGGAGGGAAGGCTGGCAGGGAAGTGTCAAGATTCATTCTTCTGCTCTTTTCCCTGCTTTGATTTTGTAGATAATAAATTCAGATAATATCCCCAAGTTCTGTCTGTTGTGTCCATGATGGCATTGAGGAGGAATCTCTCCCTCCTTTCCTCTCAGCTCATGAATCCTTTTTATTTCCTCTCCCTGTCCTGCAGAGGGAACTGAGGGGCTTTGGTGGCATCACCAACATGTGCAAACCCTCCTGTGCCCCCAGCCCAGTCTGGTCACAGTTCCACCCCTGGGGTGCCATTTCCCCAGCGTGCTCAGGGTGGCACAGGAAGGTCAGGAGCACAGAGAACCCCATCCTCAAAGATCCCAGAACCACAGAATGCCAGGCTGGTTTGGGTTGGAAGGGACATTTAAAGGGCATCTAGTCCAACCTCACCTCAATGAGCAAAAACACAAATGACAGACAACAAAGAGCATCCTTAAAAATCTGTTTTCCACATTGGCTCCCCACATCCCAGGGACACATCCCAAGGACTCATTTCCGAGCCTTGCCTGGCAGGGCCACTGAAGCCTTGAGGGACCACAACCATCCAGTTGCTCTGAAGAGGGGCATTCTCAGGGTGTAAATTCCCCCAAAACCTTTGGGAAGTCCAGGTCCCTGAGCAGGTTGTGGTGGGGAGGCGTTTCCAGGGTTTTCCCACACTTCTTTTATTCCCTTCCCTGTGTTTTCCTCTCGGATTCCAAGGGTTTGGCTGTAATTGTGCCCCTGCCAATTGTTCCCATCACAAACCTGAGGGTTTGATTATATCACATGTCTCTCAAAACAGCTGCTTTTCCCTGGATCACTCACTCTGACCAAAATATCCCCATTTTTCTGTGCTCTGGTTTGGAAATGTTCTTCCCTTCCATTTTTGCCAAAGGATTTCATCTAAAGCAGGAGGAGCTTTGCCCTTATCTCTGTCCCTTTCAACCCAGTTTAGCACCAATTCCCTCTCCAGGCCCAGTTTAGGACCAATGCCCTCTCCAGGCCCAGTTTAGGACCACTTCTCTTTGCAGGCCCATTTAGCACCAATTCCCTGTTCCCTCCTGCTGGAGGATGAAGGATTTTTCTGACACAAACATTTCTCATGTCTCTCTGGACACATAAAATGTTTTCCCTTCATTCAGGACCAAAGGATGGGTTTGGAGTGGAATAAAAGGAGCTGTTTCTTCCCCCCTTCCTTGTCCTTCCAAAGCCATTCCTCAGGGAGTGGCATCAAGGCTGATTTGGGGATGTTTGGTGACAGTTCCCATTTCCCTCTCCAGCCCTTCTCCATCCCCGTTTTTTAACTGCTTCCCTTTGTTTTCCTTGCATCCAACTTTTTTGAGGAATCAAAGGACCCTCCCTGCCTTCAAACTTTGGGGCTGTGCCTTTGTGCACAAAGTTGATTTCTCTGAAGGAAAAGGAGCATTTTCTCACACACAACCTCCAGTTTTCCAAGTTTTCCACCCAAAAACCCCATTCCACAGGATAGAAGCCTGTGGGAATCTGCTGCCAGCCCCACACATCTTGTGGCCTCCAAACCCAGCATTATTTAAGTAAAATATTAACTTTAGACAGATTTCTGATTGCAAATTTGAGCAGGAAGCTCCTGTTTCTCCCTCAGATTGGGATAGCCCTGGAGAGGCTGATCTGGGGACACCTGGAATTGTCCCTTGTGCCCTCACAGATCAATGGGAACAAGCCCCACACACACCTTCGGGGGCCATTTACAGGACTGACACCTCCAGGCTGGGTGGGGTTTTAATTAAAGGCTTTTAAAGGTTTATTGGAAGATCCACCTTCACTCCAGGAAGGATCTGTTGGAATGAAAAATCCAGGGTGGATTTGGTTTGTGTGCTCTGGGTCAGAGTTTGGGAATCTGGGAGCTGTTCCCCCATCCTCAACTGGAGGCCAAAATGTTTCTGCACCATAAATCCTCCCTTTATCCATACAACAAAAACATCCAGGACACGGAATTGCAGCTCCTGGTGATCCTCTCTCATTTTTCCATGACCTCCAGGAGCACAAGCAAAGCAGGAGATCCAGTAGAAAACCAATTCCAGCCTGGCAGAGCTCCCAGCTCTTTGTTTTCTTGGGAATTTAACAAATAAATAACAAAAAACCTCATTAAAGAAAAATCCATTTTTCCCATTACTGCTCACTGAGCAAACCAAAATCAGGGGTGAAATTGGCAGCTTCTGAGGAATCCATGTGGAAATAGGGATGGAAACAGAATATTCCTGTGCTGCCTCCACCTGGAATGACCAAACAGCAGCTGGAACTCACCTGGGGCTGCAGGAGCTGCGGGGTCACTGGGCACCCCTCACTCCTGTCGTGGTTTCATGTTCACTGAATTTAGTGTCTGGTCTTTTTTACCTCTGGGAGACAGGATTTGGGAGAAAAAGGCAAAACAGGCCCCAGCTTAAAAGCAAACAGACAGATTTTATTAACACACACTGAGGAGGAAAAAATAAGAAAAGACAAAAAAACAAATGAAATTTCTAAACCAACCCTTTCTTCCACCACAAACTGTTTATTTTCTACAAAAAATGTAAAGAAGCAAAACTCAGAACTCCAGGTCAGTTCCACTTACAAAACAGTCTTTTGTTCAGTCTTTGAGAGAGAGAAGTCTCTCCTGTTGTTTGATAACTTTCCACAAGAGAAACAGTCTCCTTGTGGCTTCCAACTCACACAAACACAGCCTGCCCAGGAGATTCTGCAGCTGTGGAACCTCCGATATCACACAGCATTTCCACAACTACATATGGGCTGTAGACTCACATATTGGGGTGGCGCTTTTAAAAATGAGTAACTTCAAAGGCAAAGGATTCTTCATCTCAGGGAACAGAGATGTCTTCTCACTTCTTTAGCTGGCACAGGGGGCTTCTTCTCATCTCTTTCTGTTCAAACCTCTCATGGGATCACCAAATCACAATTTCCAATTCAATACTCGCTCAGTAAATCACAGATACCTTCGCTCAAAAAATCCACAAATCATCTTCCCAATTCATACTGTACACGATTTAAAGGATTATTCTAGCAGTATTACAGTCTGTTCCCATAACTCATAGGAGATTTTTCAGCCTAGAATGAAGGCAACTTGTCATCTCTTCCACCTAAGAGGTCACTCTTCCTTTATTGACTTTGAGATCTCCATATTGTCCCTTTACATGTCTCCAATTTGGCTGTCTCTCTCACTAAGGAAAAGGTTATGGCTTTGGAAGTTTCATCTGTGCCAAGAAAGAGTTAAATTTGCCCAGGTGTCCTGGTTTGAAAGCAAAATGAGTGAGAGGCTCCAAGTCAGAAATACAATTTTATAAGAAGAAGGGTAAAAAATGTAAAATAAAATCAAAGCAATAATACAAAAGAGCACTGACAGAGTCAGAACACACCCTGAGCAGGGTGGTGGGAGCAGTCCAGGTGAGGGGCTCTTCCTGAAGCAGTGATCCCACAGAAAGGTCTGGGAGCTCTGCTCCTCTGGGAACCCAGTGGCTCAGGGCTGCTTGTCCTGTCCCAAATCCCAGATTCTCTCCAGGTGGGAATGCTTGGCTCCTCCCCCTGGGCATTGGGAGCATCTCCCAATGGGATGAGGAGTCGTGCAGTGGGTCCTTGATGGCCCATTAAACAGAGAGAGCTCCTGGAGGGAGTTCCCTGTGAGTCCTGGGCAAGGCATTGATGGGCCATGAGCAGAAGAGCCCAAAGGAGGGGCCTGGGAAAACACTGCCCCACCTGGTTCCAACAGCTCATGGGGATGGTGAGAGAATAAATACTTTGTGTACATCCTACACTGCAACCCAGGACACCAGGCCCTCTTCTCTCCAGGCTGTGGCTGACTTCAAGGCCGCAGAGATGGGGGAAGGGGGGAGAAACTCAGCGGAGAGATGGGAGCAGCTTGGGCAGCCAGGATCACAGGGGACCTCCTGCCCACCCCAGTCTCATGGGGGAGAAAAGGAACATCTCCCCCAGCCCCGGCTGGCTTAGGGGTCAGCTCTAAAGCTCACTCGATGTTAAACTGCAGCCTCCACCCCTACCCTGGCAGCCAAAGAGGGCCCTGAGGCACAGCCAGAGCAGGGCCAGGTTCGCCCACAGGGGAGGAGAGCGGGGCCTGGCCAGCCCAAGCCTCCCCTCGGGGCTGTGTCACCTTCTCCTCTGGCCAGGAGTAAAAAAGGGCTTAGCTTGGGCACATTTAGCTTTATATGGGTATTACCAAAAGTTGCCTTCAACTTTCTCAGCGGTCAACCCAGCTACGAATAGAAAGAGCTGCCTCCTGATAGGTCCCTGTCCTTTCCAAAGAATTCTGAGGTCCTGGCAGGGCACGATTCCATATTCCTTTTGAACTAAAAACCAATCTGTGTTAACCTATGACATTGTTCCAGGGGGGAAGATTTCCTGGGATGCTGCGGCTGCTGAAGCAGGATTGGGCTCCAGGAATTGCTGCAGTGCCTCCCTGGGGAGCGAGGAGCAGCTGTGGATGCTCCCAAGGGGAATCACCAGGATAGGGAGAGCCAAGGACCAACGTGGGGCTTTTGTTTTGTTATTGTAGAGGTTCAAATCCTAGAATGGTTTAGGTTAAAGTCCCAGAATGGTTTGGGTTCAAATCCCAGAATGGTTTGGGTGGGAAGGGACCTCAAAACCCACCCATTCCACCCCTACCATGGCAGGGACACCTTCCACTGTCCCAGGGAGGTCCAAGCTCTGTCCAGCCTGGCCTTGGACACTGTCAGGGATCCAGGGGCAGCCACAGCTGCCACAGTTCCATCCCAGCCCCTCCCCACCCTCACAGCCAGGAATTCCTTCCCAAAACCCCACCTAAATCCATCCAGCTGTTTCTCACATGGATGAATCCCAACTTTATCTGCCCTATTTTCCATGACCAAAACTATCCCAGAGCTCTCCCCATATGGAACGTGAATTATTGAAGCCTCTAAAGAGACCAGAAGTTTACAAACTGGGGCAAACCCAAGTGGAGCACAAAGGAGAAAATTCCAAAGAGCTCAAATACTTGATCAAGGGCTGCCTTGTTCATCTCTGGCTCCCAAAAATCATCTCCCACGTGGAAAACCCAAGGAAAGTCTCACCAGGGAATCCAAATCCTAATTCAGACCTCAAGAATCATCATTCCCAGGGAGTGGTCATGGCCCCAAGGCTTGGACACCACTCCCAGGCCAGGGTGGGATTGTTGGGGTGTCTGGGCAGTGCCAGGATTAGGAATGGTTGATCCCTGTGGATCCCTCCCAGTGCAGCTCAGCCCCACTCAATGGAGCTCCTCCCTGAGCTTTGTGGAAAGCACAGACCCACATCTGAGTTTTCCATGGTTTGACGCCAGCCAGACATCCTGAGGGATCCACAAGGATTCCCACGTGTTTTGGGAGGGATCTGCCCTTGGAGAAGGGCTCTCCATGCATCATCCAGGGCACAGGAGGAGGGAAAGGGTTTTATCTCTTATCCATGAGGGCAGGAAAGGGCTGCAAAGGCAAATGAAGGCTGGGAGTGTTGGAAAGGAGACAGAGGCTCCCTGTGGACAACCAGATTCTATCCCTTGGCAGAGGTGACTTCTGGAACCCTCTGGGAACAAGAAACCCCTGAGCTTTCCCAGGATTCCCAGAGCAGAGGCACTGCTGGGGCACAGAGCAAAATCCTGGGCCAGGTTTGGGATCCCAGCCCCGCTCCCGTGGCCAGGGAGGTTCCAAACATCCCACAGCCAAGGCCACCACAGTGTCACTGGTGACAGCTCTGCCAAGCCCAGCACCAGCAGCCTCAACTCCTCCTCCTCTCCCTCAACCCAGAGCAGCTCCGTAGCCTGGGAAGACCCTACAAAGCCCAGTAGGGCATAAATCCCCTCCTTCCCCTCCCAGGGCATCCCAAATCCCCTCTGTTCCACCTGGAACTGGTGATTCCACCCCAGTCCTCTTCCAGATGGGAATTCTCTCCAAACAAGGCCAGCCAGGCCTAAAGAATTCCTGTTAGGACATCACTGAGGGAGGCCTGGTGAGTTGGGAAGTTTAAATGGAGGGGAGTTGTTATCCAGGGCTGTCCAGGATTTGTCCCCTGCCTGTGTCTCCTCCCTCTGCGGGGTCCCCTCAGGTCACAGCAGCTCAGGACCTGCAGGGCTGTGCCTCAGCAGCTACTGTTAATGAATATAATTAGCTTAGCATGTTAATGAGGCTCTGATGGAGGAGTCCTTGCTGGGACTCACTTCCAAGAGCTGATGGGAATCAGGACAATTCCCAAAGGAAGGAGGGGATGCTCTTCCCAAAGTTAAAACCCACTCAAACCCTTCTCCTGGAAATACAAACCCCTGCAGTTCCCATCTCTTCCTGACCCCCAGCACAATTTCCAGGGAAGCAGTAACTGGAATAAGGTGATCCACAGTTTATCCTCTGCTGCTTTTCCCATAAAACACAGCTATTTCTCCTGTGCTCCTGCTGAAATGAGGCCTCATCCTCAGCTCACAGCTCCCTAAAAACCTTTCCCACTTATTTTTTACTGCCTTAAACATTTCCCTCACTTTCCCTTACGTGAGGCCACTAAAAATGCTGGAGAAGCACCCTCAGGGATAATTTCCTCTGATGAAAAATGGGATGATTTCAGCAGGAGCTGCAGGAGCTCTCCTGCCCCTCAGTTCTACTGGAATGTCACCAGGGAATGGTTTGATCTCAAACTCCCTCCAAATGTAATGGACAAGGTCTCCAGCCCTCCAGCCATGGATGGGCTGGGCTGCAGCCAGCAGAGGATGGGAGACAAACTGTCCCAGGAGCCACAATTCCAGCTTTTCCTCCAAGGAAACTTCCAGATTAGAAAGAGTGTTCATATGCTTGGGTTGGAAGGGCTTTAAGAATCATCCCAAAATTTGGGATAATTCCCTTGTGGTTCTTACAGTTCTCAGGAAACCCTGAAAGATTCAATAAAGGAATAACATCTTTCCTTCTGGGGTTGTGCAGAAAAGTCTGGGAGGGGCCCAGCAGAGATGCTGGGATCCACAGGAATGGATGGTCCTGAGTCATGTCCAGTATTCCTCGGACACTTCCAGGGATGGAGCAGCCAGAGCTTCTCTGGGATTTGTACCAGGGCCTGGCCACCCTGCGGGATGGGATGTGAGGGAAACAATCCCAAAGAAGGACGGGACAGCCTGCAGTGGTGGAATTGGCTATAAAAGAGAAGTGGGAGAATCCAAAAGAAGGGTTTTGGGTTCAGTGGGATATTGGAAAGGAATTCTTGGGTGGGAGGGTGGGGAGGGCTGGGATGGAATTCCCAGAGAAGCTCTGGCTGCCTCTGGATCCCTGGAAGTGTCCCAGGGCAGGTTGGAGCAGCCTGGGATAGTGAGAGGTGTCCCACGGCAGGGGTGGCACTGGGTGGATTTAAGGTACCTCCCAACCCAAATAATTCTGGAATCCCCATTCCCAGGCAAATTCTGTGTTTGAGAATATTCCCTCTGTACCCACAACCACCATCTTCAACTCTCCACATGAGGCCGTTCCAACCATCCCTGAAAACACCTTCTAATAAAATAAAAACATAAAACATTTTCATTTCCCTCTAAGAACTCTGAGAAAGCTCATTCCACAAAATTCCCACCCCTTTCTTCTCTTTCTTTTTATTGACGTGGCAGGAATAAAATCCACACTGAGTTGTTTAATTTGTTTATTGTCAAACAAAACCCAGAGTTTTTGCTCTTGGATCACTTTTTCCTTCAGGCAGGTTTGCCCCAAGAGATAAAACCCTGCCAGCAGCTGCCTGGGATGCATTTTTCCAAGACCAAAGGAATATTAAGATGACGGAAGGAGGAATTTCCTTTAAATCAGAGTTGGAGCAGCAAGAGCAGAACCCGGGGTGATGCTCAGAGGCCCCAAACAGAGGAGTTAAAACATAACTGAGCTGATTTTAAAGAGTTGCTTCATTTTCTCTTTTACTTTATAAAGCAGAAAAAAGCCTCTGCTCCCTTCAAAGGTGCTGCAGAGCAGGGAGAGCCACATTCTCACTTTAATTCCATGAATCCCATGTTCAGACTGCCCCAAGACCCAAAGTTCTGCCTCCAGAACCGGCTATAGAGCAACTTATTCCAGGGAATTCTGCTGCTCCCTATTTCCTAGAATTGTTTAGGCTGGAAAATTCCTTTAAAGTGAAGTTCAACCACCTCCAGCACTGCCAAGGCCACCACTGAGCCCTGTCCCCAGGTGCCACATCCACATGGATATTAAATCCCACCAGGAATGGGGACTCCAGCCCTGCCCTGGGCAAGCTTTTCCCATTCTGTGGAGAAATTCTCCCTGGAATCCACCCTAAACCTGGCCTGGGGAGGTTTCCTCTTGTCCTGTCACTTATTCTGGGGAGAAAGAGCCTGATCCACCCTGGATTCACCTCCCAAAGTTTTATAGATTTGCTCCCCAGTGGATGCTCAGCACAAACACAGAGTGGGTTTGGAGCAGAGGAATAAATGGAAGGAGCAGAGGGATAAAAGGCAGGAAAAGAGGAGTGAAAAGCAGGAACAGAGGACAATCTGCCTTCCCAGGATGCAGCTGAACCCTTGGGAATGTTTTCCCTTATCCACCAGCTCAGGCTTCCCTCACATCCTCTATCCAGAGCTGCTGAAATTCCGAGCCCAGACCTTGGGGGAATTTATCCAACATTAAATACTGATGGGAAAAACTGCTCCTCCCAACCTGGAGAAAGGATTTTTTTGGCAGTGGGTGATGGATGAGTCCCAGGAACAGGACAGGGCCAGGATCACTCTGCTCTGCAGGTGCCAACAGAATTCTGGGGGTTGGGCAAGAAAGGTCTGAAGAAACAATAACATTTTCAATTTCCCGAGGCTTATTTCAGTTTTTTGCTTGGGGCGAAGAACAGAAGGGAGGAAGAGGAGTCTGCAAAAGATTTAAAAGCCAGCCAGGAGTGGCAATCCAGATTTTCCAGGACTCTTTGATAAAGAGCAGAAAGCCTGGAAAAAAACCTCACAGAACCTTCCAAGAGTTTCTGGGGGGATGATTGTGGTTCCAAGGGAAGTGAGTGCCAAGGGCTGAAAATCCAGGAATGACAAAGCAGGGAGAGCTGAGGAGCTGAAAAGAGGCAGAGCTGTGGTTCAGAGGTAAATTCAGCACTGGGAACCTGGACAGGAAATCCAGGGCAGAGTTTGGGGTATCCCTGAATACCCCAAAGCACAGCTCAGCATCCTGGGATTCCCCAGCATCGAGATGGGACCCTGTGTCCACCTGGCAGGGTGAGATCTCCTCTGGAGAGCTGGAAGGAGATGGGATCTTCCCTCTGCTGCTGCTCCACTTGGCACAAAGCACCTGAACATCCCTGAGGAATCCTGCCCTGACCCTCCTGGGAGCTTCCTCACCAAGGAGAAAGAATTCCAGGATGGATGGGGGTGGAAGGGACCTCAAACCCATCCATTCCCACCCCTGCCATGGGCAGGGACACCTTCCACTATCCCAGGGAGCTCCAAGTCCTGTCCAGCCTGGCCTTGGACACTTCCAGGGATCCAGGGGCAGCCACAGCTGCTCTGGGCACCCTGTGCCAGGGCCTCCCCACCCTCCCAGGGAACAATTCCTGCCCAATACCCCATCCAGCCCTGCCTTGGGCAGTGGGAAGCCATTCCCTGTGTCCTGTCTCTCCATGCCTTGTCCCCAGTCCCTCTCCAGCTCTCCTGGAGCCCCTTTGGGCCCTGGCAGAGGCTCTGAGCTCTCCCTGGATCTTCTCCTCTCCAGGTGAGCACCCCCAGCTCTCCCACCTGTAAATCAGCACCATAGGGAGCAAAGGGATCTTGGGTGAGCCTCCTCCAGAGTGGGCTGGGATGGCCGAGGTAAGGAAAGGAAGAAGGAGCATGTCCACATGGGATGAGGCAGGAATGTCCCTCGGGATCACCGCACTCCGTTAAACCGCAGCCTCTCAGCAGCACCATCGTCCTCCGCTGTGAGACGCTCCCGGCCATTCCCTCTGACAGACACTCCTGGGAATTCTCCCTTGGGGACACTCCCGACAATTCCCTCTGAGGAATGCTCCCGGGAATTCCCTCTGGGGGATGCTCCCAGGAATTCCCTCTGGGGGATGCTCCCGGCCATTCCCGCTGTCTCCTTATCCCAGGACCGGGAGAGGCTGGCACCGGGATCCAGCTGCCCTGTCCCGCAGGGAGCTGATCCCGGGCGGGGCAGCCGCTCCCCGTGTCCTGAGGAACCCCCGGTTACATCCCGGCCTTCCCGGCAGGGCAGGAGTGACGACGATTGACAGAGAGACACGGACTCCATGGGTTACATGCATGAAGCCGTTTATTGATACGCCTGGCTGAGTTTATATACCTTTTCATTATATAACAAGTAATATTGCCAAGTACATTGCTTAAGTCATACTTTGCACTAACTAACACAGGTATGTCCTGTCTTAGTTCTGTGTGCTAAGCACATATTGTACCAAGCACATCATTGTCTCTTACATTCCTTTCTTAAACTTTTGCTTTTGGTTGCCAAGGCTTGCAGCCTACCAATGCTGACATGTCCATTTCTGTCATGAGCTGAGCAGTGCTCCCAGCTTGGCTCTCTGGCTGTATCCCCGCACCAGAGGGATCACACCGCTGTGATCCTGCTGCTTTCACCTGCGTGAAATCCCATTTAAAGGGTTTGGCTGAGGAAGTGCAGAGGATTGAAGAGATCCTGAGAAAGGTTTTCCCAACTGATGAAAATAAATGTAGGGAAATCAAAGCTCAAACATCCCCTCGTCCTCCAGTGTGCCCAGCTTTCATACTGGATCCATTCTGCATCTGTTTCCTGCTGGTTTCCATAAAAATTCTCCCTTCTGGGGACAACAGTCTCGTATTGTCCACCTTTGGGTGTCTGTAACCCACCAGTCCTCTGTGCAAAACGTGTTCATTTCCTGATTGTTCCCTCGTCCCAGGGTTTATCTTCACATCCTCACATGGGGCACAAATCCCAGAATCCCAGAAACCCAGACTGGGATGGAAGGGACCTTAAAACCCACCCAGTGACACCTTCCCCTGTCCCAGGGTGCTCCAGACTGGCTTTTGGGACACCCCAGCATCAACATCAGCATCAAGAAAGTTCCCACCCCTTTCATCTACGCCGTGATCCCACTCTTCCCATGGCCATCCCTCAATCCCTGCAGTGACATTTCCCAGGGATTTGCACTTAGCCCAGATAAGCGCTTGACTAAAATCAGGATCTATGAACATCTCCAGCCCTTAATTTAGCATTTCCATCAAAAATGTAATTAGGTTTGTCCAGTCTGATTTATTCCTAATAAACCTGAGCTCTGTTCTGCTCCTGGTGCTCAGAGCCATCAATATTTGCCCGGCAAATTTGCTGGGATTTGAACAAAGATTCACAGGAAGTGTTATCCATTATCTAATTAATAAACAATGCTAATCCAGGAGAGGAGTCAGTGAGCAGTGTCCGGGGTTTGCAGGGAATTAATTCTGCCTCCAGTCCCTGCCTCTCCCTCCAGTTCTGTGGGAATGCTGGCAGGGACGCTCTGGCTTGGTCACCGAGCCAAGAAGGGATGGAAAATTATGGAAAAATGGGATATCCTGAGGTGGAAGTGACCCACGCGGATCACCCAGTGCCACTCCTGGCCCTGCACAGACACCGAACAATCACATCAGGAGCCTTGTTCAAATGTTCCTCGGGTTGGGTTGTGACCATTCCCTGGGATCCTCGTGCCAGAGGCACCTCAGACCAATGTCCCCATGTCCCTATGTCCAGATGTCCTTCTGTCCTCGTGTCCCCTTGTGTCTCCATGTCCCCGTGTCCCTCTGTCCCCATGTCCCCATGTCTCCATGGTGCACTGCCTGGGGAAGAGGAGCAGAGGGAGAATGTCCCAAGCTGCCCACTGCAGCTCCGCAGCCATCCCCTGGGTCTGTTGGTTCTTTAGGGACATCCTGAGCCATTCTCACACCTTGTCCTTCCCACATCCTGCTCCCAGATCTCACCTCCTGCTTGGAGCAGGAGCATTCCTGCTCTTCTCCCTGCTGGATTCCAGCCCCATTTAATCCTTGGTAATTAACACATCCATGGAATTATTAAAGATTTGGGGACACCAAAGAGCCCTGAGTGCTTTTTAGGAGAGCACCAGGAAACCAAATTTCCTATGGATCCGTGTCTGTTTTCTCTCCCTTATCCCACACTGGACCTTGATCCCACATCCAGGTTTTCTCCTGCACATCCAGAACACCCAGGTCCCTCCATTTCCTTGGAGGGTCCCTCCATTCTCCTTGGGCCCCTCCTGCTGCAGCAGCAGGTTTCCAGCTCCTTTGGAGATGGTTTTCCTGGGAATTCAGCCCCATGGATGGCTCAAAGGCTTTTGTCCATGCAAACCCTGACTCAATAATAGATTAAATAAATGTCACCCAGGTCACTGCGTGCTGGGAGAGGAGGTGACACGAGCCAGCTGCCCTCATCACCTCTGCATAGCTCTAATCACACCTTGGAGTATCTCCAGGGAAACACAGGCAGGGATGGCTGGAAATAGAAATCAAGGCAAGGGAGGGCTAAACATTAAGGTTTTGATGGGAATTTGGCATTTCAGCAGGAGGAAAACATGCACAGAAACAGTTAAGAATAAGAATAAGAATCCAATAACAAATCCAGGAAAATGTTATGGGTTTTTGGAAGTTATTTTATTTCTTTTTCCAGATTAAATCCTATATTTCCTGGAGAAACCCTCCATCTCCAGCCTGGTGCTGGCTAGAGGCTCCAGACATTCCAGCCTGGGATGGGAATGAGATGCTGAGCCCAGCCTGGGTCAGGGGTGGCTCCAGATGGAGGGAACAAGGGACAGTCCCAAAGTCAGTCTGGAGGGGCAGCTCCAGGAGTGGGATTACCCCACTGAGGGGCCAGGAGGATCTATCCTGGACACTGAGAGGCTGGAGTGTGTCCAGAGAAGGTGCTGGAAATGGGCTGGAGCTTCAGGAGGGGCTGAGGGAGGTGGGAAAGGGGCTGAGCCTGGAGAAAAGGAGGCTCAGGGGGGACCTTGTGGCTCTGCACAACTCCCTGACAGGAGGGGACAGCCTGGGGGATCGGGCTCTGCTCCCAGGGAACAGGGACAGGAGGAGAGGGAATGGCCTCAGGCTGGGCCAGGGGACGCTCAGGTTGGACATCAGCAGGAATTTCCCCATGGAAAGGGTGCTCAGGTCTTGGCAGGGGCTGCCCAGGAAGGTTTGGAGTGCCCATCCCTGGAGGTGTCTGAGGAACACCTGGAGGTGGCACTCAGAGCTCTGGGCTGGGGACAAGGTGGGCATCGGGCACAGCTTGAACTCAGTGACCTTGGAGGGCTTTTCCAACCTCAGAGATCCTGGGATTCTGTGAGCTGCTCCATAAACAGAACAAAATTCACATATTTTGAGGATCTGCCCCGAAACTCCCCCACAACTGCTGCACAGCCCCTTCCTCATCCCCTGGAGCTGGTGCTGGAGGATCTGATCCCTTTTCCCTGTCCCTGCTCCCTTTTTCCTGTTCCCTGTCTGTTTGCCCTGGTCCCTGCTCTCCCCCTCCCATCCCTCCCCACTCCAATGAATTTAAAGGAGCATTTATATCCCAAAGTCCATGTTTACAATTTCTAATGGAGTTCCAATTATGGGCTGGGAAAGCAGCTGGAATTGAGCCTGTCTCCATAATTTATGGGCAGTGCAATCCCAGCCCAACGGATCCCTCTCAGGAAGAACAGGAACATTTGTCTCCGGAGCTGCAGCAGCAATTCCTCATGCTAATAGAGTCTGTGATCCAAGGGAAATAATCCTGCCCAGGGACAGCAGCATCCCAAGGGATCCAGAGAGTTGGATCAGAAGGTAACAGGCTACAAAACTTCTGGGATACACCAGGACTGGAGTGGGAGGACAAGCAGAGACATCCACATCCCACCAGGAGAATGGGGAAAATCACTGTCCTTCCCATGCTGATAGATCCTTCCTCTTCCCATGTATCCATGGAATATCTGAATTTAGGGATTGGTTCATGCCCCTGTGACATCCCAGTTTTCTCCTCGCTGTCTCTCCAAGAGGAACCAGCCCAGCAGGGACTCAGACATGGGGCCTGGTGGCTTTTAGGACACCCAAAATTCAGATCTCCCCTGGCTGCCTTTTCTGGGCTGGATGAACCCAGGTCTCCCAACTCTTCCTGCAGAGTCCCAGGAGAGGAATTCCAAAGCCAGATGATGGGAGCAGAAACCTTGTCCTGATGCATCCCTGCACAAACCAATCCATGGTAATTCCTCTGAGCATTCCTGGGTTGAAGGGACAGTGAATCATCCCAGAATTCTGGAATGGGTTGGAAGGGACCTTAAAGCCCATCCAGTGCCACCCTTGCCATGGACAGGGACACCTTCCACTGTCCCAGGGTGCTCCAAGTTCTGTCCAACCCTGAACAATTCCAGGGATCCAGGGGCAGCCACAGCTGCCCTGGACAACTTGGGCCAGAGCTTTCCCACCTTCCCAGCCAGGAATTCCTTCACAATATCCCATCTAAACCCACACTGTCTCAATTTGAAGGATATCATTTATATTAACAAGGCATTTTTGGCTCAATGGGGCCCATGAGGAGCAAGATTCCCAAATAAACCCTCCCCACTGTCCTCCGATCTCTCCCCCTTGGGCTCTGCCAGGCTGTGGAAGAGCAGCAGTGCTGGGACATCATCTCCATCTCCATCTTGATGACCTTGATTTTGCATGACAAGCTGCATATTAATTAATTAAAGAACAAGCCCAGCGTTCCCTGGAAAGGGCCATTCTTTTAATCCTGACAGGTAATTACAGCAGCAGAAATGATAAATCTTCCCAGGCACTGTTTGTCTTTAGGAGAGGTTCTAATTATGGAGGTTTTAAGGCTGGAGGGAGCTGGGGATGTGTCAGGGGATGAAAGAAGGCTCAGGACCACCTGGAGTGCGACTCCCTGACCCAGCCCCATCCCTGCCTCCCTTCCCAGTCCGTGGGAGGAATGCTCTGCTGAAGGAAGCAGGAGGGAAGGGAACAGGCACATAAAATCCACTGGAGAAATTCCTAACAACAGGACCAACCTCTGGAAGTCATTGCCATCATCTGTCACTTGGCAGGGTCTGAGGAGGGATTTCCCATTTATGTGGATAATGGGAAAATTCATATTTATAGGAAAGAGGGAAAAAGAAAACCGAGATATTCTCTGAGGAGGGGAAATCATAGCCTTGTTTCTCATGCACTGCTGTGCCCTTAAAATATCCCATAGAAATTCCAGCTCTTTCTGGTGTCCTCCAGAGGGAGAGGAAACCTCCAGCTCACTCCAAACTCGCTCAAGCCACCACCAAAGTCTTGGGCAAGGCATGAATTTGGGGCTCTCTTTATCCAGCCAAGGACCTCCACAAAGCTGGAGGACCTCCACCACCCATGGATGGGGACCAGGCCCTGTTGTCCTTACAACCCACATCCCACGGGATCACAAAATCCCAGGTGATTTTTTAAGCTGCCATGGCCAAATTCTTCCTTGCTTATCACAGCCCCCTGCTCAGCTCTGAGAGGGGATTCACTCTGGGAGATGACAAATCCAAGTCACCAAAGCCCCAGGATCAGCCAGGAAAGGGCTTTGGCTCCAAGCTGCCCTGGGCAGAGCAGTTCCAATGGGTCCAGGTGATCTTCTGGAGCCAAAGCAGCCACCAACACACAGAAACCATGGACGTGACCAATTAAAGGCTCATTGGCATTTTCTGAGGAATATTTACCTGTCCCATCCCTGGGAGTGTCCAAGGCCGGGTTGGATGGGGCTTGAAGCAACCTGGGACAGTGGAAGGTGTCTTGGTGGGTGGCACTGGATGGGCTTTAAGTTCCCTTCCAACCCAAACAATTCCATGGCTCAAAAAACTGTTGAACATTTCCCCTTCCTGAAAAATACTAAATCCAGAGAGATCCAATTCCCTCTCATTTTCTCTTCCATATTTGCAATGATCACACAGCAGAAAACAGGATCATTCCCTCCATGTGCTGCTCCAAGGAGCTTCCACGTTCCAAGTCCATAGGAAGAGCCCACCCTGTATCCAGACAGGAGGTGCTGCAGGATGGAGCAGGAGTTGGTGGGATGCAAGAATAGCCCCTGGAAAACATCCAGCCGAGGAGATGATGCTGTCACGATGATGTTCCCATTCCTGGCCTTTCGACTCCAAGCATTCCCCGCCAGGCTGTCGGGATAAGCCAAGGCGAGGAGTCATTAGCAGGGCAATTAGCGCTCGCTGGGCTCGGAGTGGTCATTAAGAGTAATCAATCAATCAGAGCTGAGGGGACGTCAAAGCCAGACCTCTCCCTGCCGGAGGTGACAGCCGGGTCACCCCCCGCCATGGAGCCATTCCTGGTTTTTACAATTTAAAACTGGGATTTGAACACAAGGATTGAGCCTCTGATCAGTCTATGCCAGAGCCTCGAGGGCTCCGGGAAGTGCTGGCACAGGGATCAGGATGCAGCAGCAGCCCAGCTCCATCTGTGCTGTCCAGGAGGGTTTGTCTCATCCTGGAAAAAGCTGGATTTGGCTGTGAGGAAAGCCAGTTTTTCCAGGCTGGCAGTGCATGGAATTGGAGAGTCATGGAATGGCTTGGTTGGAAGGGACC
The DNA here is from genome assembly GCF_965231275.1 of Zosterops lateralis. Classification (NCBI taxonomy): domain Eukaryota; kingdom Metazoa; phylum Chordata; class Aves; order Passeriformes; family Zosteropidae; genus Zosterops; species Zosterops lateralis. The sequence continues at coordinate 790,061 of NC_139784.1, forward strand.
TTAAAGATCACCTAGTTCCATGGGCAGGGACACCTTCCAGGGATCCAGGGAGACTCAGACTGATGAGGCCAGTGGGGTCAGATCCTTTGGAGGCCCTTTCCTGGAGGTGTGGCTCAGCCCTGCTGTGGATTCCTGCAGCTCCATTCCCATGGAGGGCTCTTCCCTGGTTACAAATTCTGGATCCTGATTGCTGCTGGATTCGGGGCTCCATACCCCCCTGGAGGCGCTGCCCTCCATCCCCTCCCTGTGCTCTGTGGCAGTGCAGGATCCCTTCCTTTTGTATCCACAACTTCCAGACACAGCGTTGAGACATCCCAGGAAAACCCCCCGTTCCCTGCAAACCACTGGGAGGGTTTCCACATGGCCAAGATGAGCCTGTCCTGATGTCCTCTGGGAACGTGTCCTGCCCTTGGCTATTGTCCTACCCACGGATGTGCCAAGGGAGGTATCCCTGGATATTTCTCCTGGAGAATATGGATAATCCCCCTGGAGTCACTTCAGTGCTCTTGGAACAGAAACAAAGGATAAATCCAAATTGTGAACCCTGTCAATCCTTCCTGTCCCCAAGCACAGGGAGGAGGAATGAGGTGTCACCATCCACAGTGACATCCCCATGAAACCCAACTGGGGCTGAGCAGGGATGAGCCACCAACCATGGACACCCCTGCCCTGGGCCTTTGTCCCCGGTCTGGGTGACCACACCAAGATTTGAGGCTTTCAGGGGGTTTTGGTGGCCACTTCACTTGGAGGTTCCATCTCAAGGAGGAGAGGACAGCCGTGCTCCTGTGCAGGGACGTTCCAGGGATAAAAGTGCAGGAGTCTGGAGCTGGTGAGACATTGCCATGGAAACAGGAGCTCAGCACCTGAGCAGCCCTGGAGGAGAAGGTGGAAGGAGCAGAGAGGGATAGGAGAACAGGGGAGATGCTCCAACCTCAGCCAGGCAGGAGGAGGAGGGAGGAAGAGCAGGAAGAGAGGAAACAGAGGAGATGGGAGAGAGAGGAGAGCTCTGCTGGGAATAACAGAGGGACACGGGGCCACCTGCAGCTCCTGTGTGACTCCATGGCTGGGAAAGACACCAAGAAGTGGCTGTCGCTTACAGAGGTGATATCCCCATGCTCATCTCCTGCAGAGCAAATCCCGGTAGTGTGTCCAGGGAAGGATGGATTGAGGTCCAGGGAAGGATGGATTAAGATCCAGGGACATCCTGGAAGAAGATCAGGCCTGTCCCTGGTGTGAGGACACCAACACCAGGCAGACACATCCAAGGATTTGCAGTCTCCTGGTCCCCACCTTTCTCCTCATCCCAGGGGTGTTCAATCTCCAGACCTTCCCAGCTCCATTCCCATAAATTCTGTGGGAAAGAAGCAGCTCCCAAACCCTCAGGGCTCCACAGGAAATCCCATCTCTTCCTGGAGATTGAACCTCTCCCTGTAGGAATCACCTCCATTCTCCACCCACTTCCTCCCAGCCACAACTCCCCCATTGCTCCTTATCCCACTGGATGTTCAGCTCTTCCAGGGATGCACCCACTGGAATAAGAACACCTCCCAGTCTTCTTTTTGAGGAGCTGAACAGCTCAAACTCTTTTTTCCCTCATCAGATCCTTTATCCTTTTCCCCCATCCCTAAAAATAGAAAATAAAGGGATTTATTCTCTTTCTTCCCAAACCCTGATCCTTACAAGGTTGTTTTTTTCTCCTCACCTGCACGAAAATTGCTCCCACAGGTGTTTGAGGGCTCGGAAAAGCAACAACTTTATCATTGAAGCAGTGAAGGATTTAAAATCCCTCAATTATCCCCAATTCTGAGTGAATTGAAGAAGCCGAGGAGCAGCAGCTCCGTAATAATCAACACCAAAGCAGCTTCCAAGTGTCTCTTTTATGTGGTTTTGTCCATGATCATGGCAGGGAGATAAATTCCAGAATTTATTCCCTCTAATCCAGGCAGGCAGCAATTGATGGGTTTTTAGGAGGGTGAAAATGGCCATGGGATGTTCCAATGCTTATGGGCCACTAAACTTGATTTATAGGAAATTATCAGTGCTGCCAATGGGAAGGGTCCAGGGAGCTTAATATGATTTGCATTGATGAGATTAATATCAATTAACAGCTGTCAGGTTTGTGGAGCGCAGATGAGGCCTGATTCCCACCGTTTCCAGCCCCTGAGTCCCACCGGCTCCAACCCCTGATTCCCACTGGCTCCAGCCCCTGATCGCCACTGGCTCCAGCCCTGGCAGGTGAAGGGGATTTTGCTCTGCAGATGTTTGACCTCAAACCCCACAAATCCTGAGGGGTTTGACTGTTTTTTTTCTGGTCCTGGCCGGAGAAATCCCAGCTGTGCTCCCCTCATTTTAGGTGATGTAATTCCAGGGATGGACACGGATTCCATGGGGTGAGGCAGGGCAGTCTCGAGATTGTGTCTGCTCTGCTCCGAGCCCGGAGGAAGGGGCAGAAGGGACTTTGTAGCTCGCGATCCTGGTGGTGTTTCAGTGCCCTCTTGTGCCCAAATTTACGGAGGGGCTGAGCCCGGAATGCGTCTCCTCGGTGGAGAAAAGGGGAAACTCCTTGGGAAAAGGGAAGAAACTTTTTCCATTGGGACCAACGCAACCTTTAAACACTCTGGGCCATGAAAGGTCCCCCATGGCTGGGAGGGAAGGGGGGACTTGGGGTGACTCCCAGTGACCATCGGGGTGTGGGAGGAAGCACCAGGGCTGGAATTGGTGCCCAGAGACCCAGCTCCCCTGGGTGCAGCTTCCTGGCACGGGGTGCCTAGGATTTGGGGCTTTAGGTGGTAATTGGAGGTTCTGCTGCTACTTCTTTTTCCTTTAGAACCTCTTGGCTCAGCTGGAAAATCCATCCCAGTTCTGTTCCACGGTACCAAACATCACCCACCCTCCAAGCCCTGCCTTTGTCCCCTGGCCCAGGGGATAGAGGGGACAGGGAGGGGCTGTCCCCATCCTCCAGGCAACAGAACTCGTCCTGAGCCCAGCACACATGGATGGAGTCTGGGAGGTTCCAGAGCCACCCTGGAAGCTTCCAGTGCCCAGGGACAGCCCTGTGGGGAGAAGACAAACTCAAAGGGATTCAGGAGATGAATTCCCAACTTCCCTTTGACTCTCCCTGACAGGAAAACGTGTCCCTGTGTCCTGTCCCTCCATCCAAAGCCCCTCTCCGGGTTTCAGCTCAAGCTGTGGAGGCCTGAAATGTCAATGGGCACCACAAAGCCACTTGTCCCACTGGAAGGAGACACTAACCCTGGAAATGTCACCCCTTCAGAAGGGAAAACCAAGGGTTTGTCCATGGATTCATGGAGAGGTCTTGGGAGCAATGGGGAGATCGATGGCCAAGATCTCAGTGTGCAATGTCCCTCCCACCCAAACTTCTCCACTGGTCAGGACCCAGAGCCATCTCCAGCCCGTTATCCCCCAAAACCTACTTCTGATGCTTTCCTGGGAGCCCCTGGGCCCTGGGAAGGGGCTCAGCTCATGGGGAGACATCCAAGGCTTGCACTCATCCAGTTGCTCCAAGAAATAAGGGCTGACATAGAACCTGCAGAGCCCAGACTGTGTTGGTGGTTCTATAGTGTCCCTCAATCCCCCCTCTGGAGCACAGATTTGTTTGGAACCTCTGCAGCTGCCCTGGCCCAGGGCTCCAGGCCCTTCCTTGGCAGGATCAGGGCATCAGCAAACAATCATGATCCTGCTGCTTTCCTCCTTCACCAGCTGGGACAGTTTTCCGGCCCCAGGAGTGTTTTTGTGGAATGTCCCACTTCCATCCCCAAGGTACAGAGTGACCACAAGAATGGATTTGGAATGACCTGAAAAAGGGAAATTTAAATGAAAAATATGCACAGGATGCTCCTGGTTTTCCATGCAGAGGGGAAGATTCCCTGGTCCCTGCAGACAGCCAGGAACAAGCACCTTCCCAGGGAAGCACCGAGCCGAGCCTATGCTAATTAAAAGGGTCTGGTTAATTGAGTTTCATCCTAATGATAGAGAATAAGGCACAGTAATCACCTTTAACCACCACAGAAATGATCCTTTAATCAGCATCCTCTGGGTTTATCCTGAGCTGGCACCTGCTGGATGCTGGGGAAGTTCCTCATTTCCAGAGGAATCTCAGCAAAGCCATTGCTGGGGTCTCCATGTCTTGGAAAATGTCCTAGGAGGAGGGGACTGAAACCAGCACCTGAGCAAGGGGAGAGGATGGAGCCTGGTGTTCCTGGGAGCTCCAGAGGCTGGAGGGAGGGAAAATGGGAAGGAGGCTTTTTCCAAAGTGCCTGCTGACCCCTGGCAGTGGAGTGGAGCAGGGAGGTGCTGCAGGCAGCACAGCAACTGCAAAGATGCCCCTGCTGAGGCCTGGGAATACTCCCAGAGGTGTTTTCCTACTGGGAAAATGGAGTTGTGGTTCTTTGGGAACTTTGCCCCGGGCAGGGGAATCTCCTGCTGGCAGCAGCGCTTTGGAAAGGACTTTCCATGAGGCCAGATAAGACAACAGGAATGACAACAGAGCTGGAAAAGCAATAAAGCCCTAATCCTCACAGTCCCTGCCTGATTTCCCTGGAATCCCACCCCTTCTGCATCCCAGAAGGATGGCTGGGACCTGCCTGGAGAGAGAGAAATCAGGCTCAGCTCAGGCCTCGTCCTTGCCCACCTGGTTTCCAGTTTATTTTGCTTTGGAAGCTTTACTTACATTTCAGTAGAAGCAAAAAATTGATGAGGAGAGGCTTCTCCAGTTTGTCTTTTTTTTCCCCTACCTACAAGTGGGAAAAGGAGCTCTGGATGCCAGAAACTGGGTTTCCTGTGGGAAAGGGAAGCAGTGCCCAGCACAGCTCTCTCCAAGGGACACAGGAAAATCATCACAGTGACTGAAGAGCAGAGTCCTGCAGGGAGTGAACCCTTGTCCTCATTGCTGTCCCACGGAGCCACCAGGAATGAGACTGGGACAAATCCCATTGAGGGCTTGAGCCCTGTAAGGGAAAAAGGAGCATTTTCCAACCTTTAATACCCAGGAGTTCTGCTCAGGGGAAAGTCTGCAGTGACACCCATGATGTGAGGAGCCTCAGCTGGGATCTTGTGGTGAAGCCACTGCAGGGGAACATCACTGTCGCTTTTCCTGCCCATCCTGAGGCCTTCACTGGACAGACAGGGACAGACTGCCCCCAAAGCCTGGAAACTTCCCCAAAACCATGGGGAAACTTGCTGGGATGAGTGAGAGACAGCAACTACACCTGCAGTGAGGGTGTGATGCCAGCCTGGGGATGGACTCAGCAGGTGAGCAATTCCCGGGCTCGAACTGGGCCTTGAGCATCTCTGAGTGCCCTGTAGCAGCACCCAGAAATTCCAGCCTTTCCCGGGATTTCACTGAGAGCCAGCAGCGGCTCAAATTGCCCCGGGACAGAGTTTCACTGCGTTTGTTGAGGTGTCAGCCCTCCCGAAGGGTTTTAGTGATGGTTCGAGCCCGCTGCGGGAGCATCCAGGTGTGGGTGAAGAGCAGGAGGGTCTGCAACACAGCCCTAAACCCCCATTCCATGCAGGCTCGGGGCGGCCCCGCCAGGACTGAGGAATGTAACGGGAATTTGGGGATTTCGGGGCTTTTGCTCCGTCCCGACCTCGGCGAGCGGCCCTGCAGCGCCCCCTGGCGGCCGCTCTGCGGAACAGCCGCGACCCCCGGTACGGCCGAGAACCCTGAGAACAGCGAGACCCCCGGGACAGCCAGGACCCCTGAGAACAGCGAGACCCCCGGGACAGCCGGGACCACCACCGGCACCCCTGAGAACAGCGAGACCCCTGCAACACCAGAGACCCCCGGTACCTCAGAACCAACGGGACCGTCGAGACCGCTGGACCACCGCGATCATCGGGACCCCCGGGAACTCCGGGATCCCCAAGACTCCCGCAACCGCCGCGCCCCCCGCAGCCGTACCCCTTCTGTCTGTGACTCTGTGACCCGAGTTGTGCCCGTCCCCCCGTGTCCCCCGTGCCCCACACCTGCACACACGTGTGTGCAAACATTTCAGGTGCCAACACACGAGTCCTCACCCCGTTAGGTGTGCAGACACCCCCACACACCTGTGTCACTTACACAGGTCAAACACACCCACGTCATAAACACCCGTGTCACACACACCCGTGTCACTCACACACCCATGTCACACACACCCCTGTATCAATGCACACGCACACACCTCCACACGTGCACACCTGCACACCCTCTAGAGCTCGTGCTGCACACACACACATAGGTACAGGAACATACATATCCACACACGTGCACAAACACGTGCGCACACACACAGGTGTTCATGCATACACGTTTATTTACACACACTGGCACACACACACATGCAGACGTGTGCTCACACGTGTACATCACACACAACACATGAACATCACACAACGTTGACGTCATGCACGCTACGTCACAGGCACGCGCTGGGGGCGGAGCCTCTACGGGGGCGGAGCTCCCGGGTGTGCGCGCGGCGCCGCGGGCGTGCGGGGGCGGGGCCTGAGGTGGGGCGGGGTCATGCCGGGGGCTGCGCTCGGGGGCGGGGAGCTGTCCGGGGGGCGGAGCCTGAGGCGCCGTCGGGGCGGGGCCTGAGGCGGCGGGCTCGGAGCCGTTCCCGTTCCCGTTCCGGCGCCGTCGTTCGGAGCCGCCGCCGGGGCCTCTTCGCCCCTTCCCGTTCGCTGCGGCTCCGCCATGGCCGGGCGCGGCGCCTTCCCGCTCAGCCCGCTGCCCCCCGCCGCCGCCCCGCCAGCCCCGGGGCCCGGCACGGCCCTGCTGCGCGGCCCCAGCCCCGCGCCCGCCGCCGCCCCGGGCTACCGCGCCATGGGCCCGGCCGGCGCGCAGTACCAGGTGAGGCGTCCCGGGGCGGCGGGAAGGGCGCGGGGAGACCCATGGGCCCGGGCCAGCGCCGGGCGGGCCGGCGGGGCCTTTCCGGGGCAGCGCAGCCGGGACTGGCCGGCATCGCCCGGAGCGGGCCCGGCCCGCCCGGGACCCCCGGTGGAGCCGTTCTGCTGCCCTTTCTAGTCGGGACACCTCCCTCTTCCCCTGCTCCCACTTTGCACCCTCAAAACCCGGTAAAAGTTCGGCCGGGCTCTCCACCCCACCCCACAGAGGGTGGGCCGGGCCGGGCCGGGGTCGTTTCCGTGGGGCCGCGAGCCCGATCCTTCTCCGCAGCCACCCCGTCCCTTTCCGTCCCTTCCCGTCCCGTCCCCCAGTACCGACCCGAACGCGTGGGGTGCAGGTGAAGCCTCGGTGTAACCTCGGAGTATCCTCCGAGTTTTCTCGGTGTGTCCTCCGGAAGGACGAGGTGTTGGTTAGTGGTAGAAGAGGAGAGCAGGCGCTCGGTACTGCTGGACAAAGTAAATCAAAACAATGAGCAGTCCTCAAAAAGCACACGAAGTCACTAGTTTTTCAGCCTGGCATCTTTTACTAGTAAATTCAGGAAGTAAGAATTGTGTGTCCAAGGGCCTGGAGGGACAGGACACAGGGAATGGCTTCCCACTGCCAGAGGGCAGGGTCAGATGGGATATTGGGAAGGAATTGTTCCCAAGGCAGGCCCTGGCACAGTGTCCCCAGAGAAGCTGTGGCTGCCCCTGGATCCCTGGAAATGTCCCAGGCCAGGTTGGATAGGGCTTGGAGCAGCCTGGATATTGGAAGGTGTCCCTGCCCATGGCAGGGGTGACACTGGATGGGCTTTAAAGACCCTTCCACCCAAACCATTCCATGTTTCTGTGCTATTCCAGCAGTAAGAAGGATATCCTGACAAACATTCCTGCTCCCCTTTGCACACCTGGCTTCTCAGTTCACTCCCAAGCTCATGTTGATTATTTTGGGAATGAGTTTTCAGGTGTAAAACTCAGTTTTCCAGACAAGCTGGAAATGAAGGAGCCCAGTTGTGCAACACATTCTCCAGGGCTGCTGCTGCCTCCCCCAGAGCTGTGCCTGGTTTGTATGATTTAAAACTCAGGAAATAAATCAAGCTCAGGGAAATTCCGGCTCCTTAACACAGGAGAAGGAAACAACTTCCTCCTGCAGCCTTCAAAACGCCAGAAAATGGTGTTGGAAGCTGAGCTGGCTGAGTGTGAGCCGCTGGTAACTCGAGGCGGGGGCATTGCTTGACCTTCCATGTCCAGGGTGCAAAATCCAGCTGGGAGCAGCCGGGTAAACAGGCTGGCAGATGCTGCTTCCCCCGCGGCTGGGGTGGCAGCAGGTGTCGGGAGCAGGGGGTGATGTCCCCGCAGTGTCTGGCAACGCTGGTACAGCCAGATCCAGCCCCAGGGCTAGTGTTGAGTGGCCTCCCCCCGAGCCTGGGAAAGGAGAGGATCCAGAGGGTCTGCCCTTTGTTTTGCAATTCCCAGGCTGAGGAAAACAGCCCCTCCCATCCCTGTCATCCCCCCAGGGCTTGGTTCTGTCCCAGTTTTAGGGAGAGTTGCGTTGTTTGGGCACCAGGAGACAGAAGAGGCCCTGGCCAGGCCAGCAAGGGCTTAGGGACTCTGATCTCAGGATTATTAAACATATGCTCGTCCTCTGGACATCCTTGTGTGCCTGCTGGGGATTTCCTGGCAGCCCAGGCAGGGGATCCAAGGGGCTCCTTTGGTGGGAGCTGATGTTTCCAGAGCAGCCAGGGGCCGGTGCCATGCCTGGAGCAGGAAGGAGAGACCTTTTTCCAGGAGCAGGAAGATCAGGCATGGTGGGGGCTGTGGGCAGATCCCCCATCCTGATCCTCTCCCTGCCCCTAGAGCAGCCAGGATGCCCAGGCTGAGCCCCAGCAGCCAGGTTCCATGGAAGTTCAGCTGGAAGGAGCCTTCCTGTTTTTTCAGCTGCTGGTTTGAGTTTTAGGAGAGTTTTTCCCAAGTTTTGGGATTAATGCCATGGGCTGGAGCAGCATGAATCCATGTGGTATGAGACCTTGGAATTCAGCGCTCTGGCTTTGCAGTTACCCCCAGCTGATGCTTCCCTGGTGCAGAATTAGATCACCATTAAAAGGACTTTATTGGCACATGTTGGGAAGACAGAGCCTGGGTTTCTGGGCCAGGAGGCTGCTGCAGCCTGGGAACTCCCAAGCCTGGAAGCAGCTCTGGGATCCAGTCCCTGGGCAGATGGCAGTGGGAAGGAAGGTTGTGCTTCATGGAGAAATCCATGGAGGCAGCGGGACAGAGGAGCTGAAGAACTGTGGAATGTTGTGTCAGGTGAATGTTGTGAGGAGGCCTGGACATGCTGGAGAGGGTGTAGAGCAGGAGAAATCCACCTCTTTGGGAGCAGGGAGAGCAGTGTTCCTGCTCATGGAGTGGTTGTGACTGGCTTGGAGGGGGCCAGGGGACAACAGCCAGGGCTGGAGCTATTCCAGCTGCTTGTGCATTAAAGCTGCTTGTGCTGGATAACCCCACCCTTCCCAAGGGAGAGGCTTTCCAAGGCAGGTTTCATCAGAGCCAGAGCCTGGAGCTGCTTCCAGCACTGATCCAAAGCAGATGGACAGTGTCCTTTGGAGCAGGGGGAGGAGGGCAGAGCAGAGCCCAGGCACGCTCTGCTGCTCCTGGGAAACGTGACAGTGAAGGGGGAACAACAACACCTCCAGGACTGCTGCTCCCTCTGCTCCCACAGGGCCTTCTGGGGAGCCCTCCAGGCTGTTCCCAGAATGTTGGGCCCTGCAGGAGCACCATGGGCAGGGTTTGTGCCAGGCACATCTCTGCTCCTCCCCAGAGCCTCCTGCAGCACCCAGGAGGAGCCAACACCTTTGTTCCCTGTTCCTGCCCCTCTGTGGTCTGAATCCCTGTGACCTCTCCTTTCCCTGCCCCAGAACATCCAGGCTCCAGTTGTGAGGCTGTGGGCAGGCAGGTTTGTCCAGCCCAGACAGCTCTGCTGCTGCTGGAGACATTCCAGGATGTGTCCTGGATCTGCTGGAGGCTGTGCCTGTGCTGTGCCCTTCTCTCTTTGATTTCCCACTTCCTCATGTCAGCTTTACAGCTGAGATCTGGTTCCTGGAGCTGCTCCTGTGTCAAACATGGAGGTTTTCCAAGTGTGGGGGAATTTGGGGGCTTGCAGGGAGCTGCAGCAGAGTTTGCAGCAGCATCATCTCCATCCCAGCAGCACCTCCCAGCTCAAGGTCTGTGCCAGCACCTACCCAGGCTCTCCCTGGCACCCTCCCAAGAGGGATTTGCTCACAGATAAGGAGGAACAAAGGGGAAAATCACCCTTCTGTGGTGTGCGAGGGCTCATCCAATCCAATCCACACAAAGCCCTGGGCAGCAGAGCTCTCCTGGAGCCCAACCCCATGTGGAGCTGGAATCCTATTTGAACAGGATTGTTTCTGTATCCCGATGGGAAGTGCTGCTGCCTGGACATGAGGGAAGGAACTTGCAGGAAGAGCTCTTGGTGCTGGGTCAGGCTTTGCTCCAGCGCCCTGTGTGAGGATGGATGTGGGCTCTGGCTCCCTGATTCCCTGTCAGTGTGCAGAGAGCTGGATCCTGGAGCAGGACAGCATGGGTATGGGGAGGAGCCTTACTCCCTGGCTGGGGGGGTGCAGGGAAGAGCCGGGATCTTGGAAAGGACATGAAGAGGCTCTGGAGCTGTTTGCAGAATTCCTGCTTTGCCTCAAGTTCTCCCTCCAGCCCAACTTCTTCCTGCAGATCTATCCTGGGATTTATTGCTTCTCCTTTCTGCTACTAGCCCCCGATTTCTGGACTGCCCTTCCTCAAGAAAGGGCCTTTGGCAGGCTCAGAGGCTCCTGCCATGCCAGCAAACATCCCTCAGGAATGCTTCCAGCCTCCCGTTGGATTCGGCCAGGGCCGATTCCGAGCAGAGCTGCCCCGAGACCCGTGGCCTATGCCGTGACCTGGGCTGAACCCCAAAGGCCGCCCCATCCCTGGCAGGGAGCAGACACGAGCTGTTTGCTGTCCTGCTTCCAGAGGCTCCGCAGGGAGCACTGGATGGGATCCAGGCTGTTCCTCGCGCTGAGCCTGCAGGGTTTGCCCTTTGTCCGCCCCACCGAGGGGACGGGACAGGGCGGGCCCGGAGGTGGCAGAAGGACAGCGGGTGCTGGGCAGGAATGAGCTCCTGCTTGGAGCTGGTTTAATCAAATTTCCTGAGCTTAAGCCCTCTGCGTCCTGGTAATTTCCATGCTTTCCAAAAGGGGCTAGAGATGGGCTTCACCCCGGGGCTGTGCTGCTGCTTCCTGGCTTGGCTGGAGGTTTGGGCTGGGCTTGTGTGAGAAAGCTTTGGGAGCCTTTGGGGCCAAGTCTGCCCCGGGCACTGGTGACTGGTTGAGTCAAGAGGCTTCTCTGTTGCAAATTTGAAAATCCTGAGTGTAAACAGAAGAAAAATCCTTGTGGAGGATTCTGCCTCCCCTTATTGCTCATCCACACGGTCCAGTGTGGGTCCTTGGTGGGCTGGAATTTGCTCCCCCAGCAACTCAGTTGTGGCTGATGGTTCTCAGATGGTTTGGGAGGTGATGGTGTAGTTAAAGTGTAACAGATCTGTGTATGTTTGTGCTGAACCTCTCCCTCCTGATGGAATTGTCTCAATGGAGCCCTGGAAAGAGCAGTTGGACACACAAGAGACCTTGTCCAAAGACGTGGAGCTGTCAGAGACACTCTGAAGCCTCCAAATTGCTCACCTAAGAGAGAGATCTGAAAAGTGCTCCATGGAGTGGCAGAGGGAGGAAGAGATCTCAGGGCTGCCCTGGCCAAAGGACAGGGCATGGACAGGAGCTGAGCATGGCTAGGTCAGCTCCAAGCAGCTCCTGACAGCATTCTCGGTAAGGAATGTCTCCGTAGCTGTTGAACCTCCCTGGCCTTCCAGGCACCAAAAAACACCCGTGGCAGGGTTTCTCTAGGAGCCATTTCCTGCTCCTGGGGGCTCCAGGGAATGCTTCCAGCCTGGGCTCTGCACTGAGCTGCTCTGGGGGCCCAGGAATTTCAAATTAAAAATTTCCCAGCTCCTTCTTTGCATTTCTCTGCTCTCCAGAAGCCCTGTCAGGTGTCAGCACAGGTTTGGGTTCCACAGAGGTTCCACAGCTCTGCTGGAGCTGAACTGCAGAACATTTACAGTGGTTTGTTGTGTTACACAGGGTGTGGGTCTGCCTGGCCCTGCCACAAGGGACTTGTTGATAAACCCCAAAAAACTGTGTCCTGGCCTTGTGGCTTTGGCACAGAAGGGTGCTGCTGGCCCTCGGTGCTGGAGTCACAGGGAGTTGTGCAAATGGGGCTGAGCAGGAGGAGAGGAACATCTGGGAGCTGGGAGGAGGGAAAAGGAGCCTCAGGCCCTGGGGAAGGGCGGGCCAGAGCACGAGTTCTGGGCTTGCTGCTTCAAAGGCTCTGGAGCCCTGTGTGCTTGTTTGTTGTGTAATGGGCTCAGCCTGGGCCTGGGGGAGTTTGAGCCTCCACGTGCAGCTAATCCTGGGGCCCTGCTGCTGCCCTGATCCTGCCTGGAACACACTTCTCCTCTTGGGATCTGCCACTGGCAGATGCACCAGGAGCAGCTCAAACTCTTGGGTTTGTGTTTATCAGCTTTTCACAGAGGTTGGGGTGTTTTTTAGGGTTTTTTAGGCTGCATCTCTGTCAAACCAACCTCTGCTACAGCTCTGAGCTGTGGAGGACAGGCTGGCTGCATCCCATATTCCCACCCTCTTTCATCCAGGGTTTGTTCTCCCTGTGTGCAGGGAATGAGGTGTTTCCTTGGCTCACTGCAGAACTGTGGGGATGTCCTGGCATGTCAGGAGCCTGGGGCAGGCAGAAATGTTGCTCTGCTGGCTCGGTGGCTCTCCCAGTCTCTCACCTTGGCAGGGGGAGCTGAGGATCAAAGAATTGCAGGAAGCTGCTGGATCAGCCCCAAGGTGGAGCAGGGAGGAGCAGGAGGGGTGGCTGCTGGGTCCTGGGGGGCTGGGGCCGATTGTACCTGGGGGGGACAACCTGGTGGCACCTGAGCACCAGTGGGTGCTGCCAAATCAGTGCTCTCAAGGTGCAGAGGAGCTGCCAGGGCTGGGACCCTTCGGGGTTGTGCTGTGACTCCCAAATTCCCTGTGTGTGTCCCTGGAAGGGGAAGGACAGGAGCTGGCTGCTGACAGGGGAGAGCTGCTGCCTCCTCCATCCCTCACTTCCTTCCTGCCAGTGGGAGGAAGTGGGATTGCCCTGCTCCCCCATCCTGTGCTGCTTTCCAGAGAGGAACCCACGAGGTCCCCGGGGTGGGGATGTTGCTGGCAGTGTCCTCGTGCTGCTGCAGCTGTGGGGTTGTGGCACAGGGCCACCAGCTTGACTGTGGCTCCACAGCTGCCAGGCCAGGCTTCCCTGCACTCCAGGGCTTCCCTGCACTCCAGGGCTTCTGTGCCTGTTCCTGCTTTCCCATCACTTCCTGCAGCTGCAGCTGTCATTTCCTGTTCCCTGCCTTGGCCCAGGATGCGCCCTCGGGAAGAGGTGGCACCGGAGGGTGGATGGCACTGGAGGGCAGATGGCACTGAGGTGAGGGTCCTGTTTAACCCCCGTCCCTGTTTTCCAGCAGCGGCCTGGGATGCCCCCCGGGGGCAGGATGCCCATGGCGGGGCTGCAGGTGGGACCCCCGGGAGCCCCCCCGTATGGAGCAGCGACCCCGCTGAGGCCTGGCCTGCCCCAGGCCATGATGGATCCCTTCAGGAAGCGCCTGCTGACCCCCCAGGCACAGCCCCCCATGGCCACCCCGAGGAGAGGGTAAGGGCTGGGATGTCCCATCCAGGAGGGATTCCCGTGGGAGGACGGGGGGTCCTGCTGGGTCCGGCTGCACTTGGTAAAATGACAGAATGGGTGGGTTGGAGAGACCTTAAAGCCCACCCAGTGCCACCACAGGGCACCTTCCACTATCCCAGGACTAGCACACTAATCCATGCTGACAGGAAGCTGCATCCCTGCTTCTCAATGAATCCAGGTTGTGTTTCACTTTGTGTTTTCCATTTGAACTGAGCCAGGAGCTGTTTTGTTCAAACCAGGCACAATAATTCAGTCCTAACAGGATCTTCTGCTGGGGAACTTCTGAAGAGCACAGGAGAACCCTGTTTTGGAAATACTATATAAATATTACTTAATATAAATGGAGATATCAGTGACATGTCACTGCAGATGATGTAAAAAGATGGGTGTAATTTCATTCAGGACATGGGTCCCAGGGCTTTGTTCAGTCAGTGTTTGACCCCCTTTAAGACCCCAAAGCCTCTTCTGGTCCCCACTCAAGTGTTTTACAAGTGTCACATCATCAGAATGCCACAGCTCCTGTCCTGCTGCAGAGAGGGGATCAGCAGGGTTTTCCTCCAGCCTGGCACCTGCCAGAGCTTGGGAATGGGAGGTTTTGGGATGGGGCATAGATCCCTCAGTTTGCAGCTTCCCCTCTGACATGCCAGGAACCAAAGAGCCTCGTGGCATCCCCATCATCAGCTCCTGGGGGTCTTCCTCATCCTTCCAGGGGTCTCTGGTGGCTCTGGCCAGCACAAGTGTGGCTGTAAGTGTGGGATGGGGCTGGCAGATTTTAGGGAAGTGTGGGGTGGGGCTGGCAGATTTGAGGGATGCTTCCTGGAGCTGCAGTCAGGGCAGGACTCTTTCTTTGGGCTCTGCCAGCAGCCCCTCACTTGTTCAATCCCCCCTGCTGATCCCTCTTTCTGGGAGCTTTTGGTTCCTAGAATCTCTGGGCAGGACCCCTTGGTGCTCATGAATGCTCAGGTCCCATTCCCTTCCCTGGCAGCTCCATTGGCTCCCTGATCCCTCCTGGGGCATCCCAGGGCTGCACAGCCAGAGCCAGCTGGGGACTGGGGACAAGGAGCAGCCTGGCACCCACAGGGACATCAGAGCCATCCCAGGCTGGGGACTGGGATCAGCCAGGCTCAGCTGCCTGGGCATTCCCTGCTCCCAGCTGGTGGATCAAGGGATTAGAGGCTGCCAGCTGCTCTGGGATGTCCAGAGCCTGCAGCAGGAGGGGTTGGATGGGGCAGGAATAGCTCCAAAGCAGGACTCTGACATCTTCTTGAGTATTCTCCTGGATAATCCAGTGTCCCCTGGATCCCTCCTGTGTGATCCTGCTGCTCCACGTGCAGCTGGAGAAATGGGAATTCTCTGTGCTGCTGGACTGTGCCCAATCTCCCCTTCAGGAAAACAGGAGGAGAGCATTTCCTGCTGTGCCCAGGCTCAGCAGAAGCTGGCTGGGCACTGGGATGGGCTCGGGATGATGGAGTCTGCAGTGGGCAGGATTGAATCCAGCTGAGCTGTATTTCCCCAGGATTTCAGCCCCACCACAGCAGGGTTTGGTTTGAGCTGGGTTTAAGGGAGTTACTGGCAGTGGCTTTGGTTCGGAGCACTTGGGAAGATTGGATGGCTGCTTTCAGAGCGGAAATTTGGGAATTCTGTCCTGCAGCCCTGTCTTTGCCTTGTTATCACCTCCACTTGCTCCAGGATTTTCTGGATTTCCTTCCCTGGTGTCAGGCTCCAATACCTTCCCCCCAGGAATATCCTGAGTGGGAATGGACCCCCAGTCCCACCCCTGTCCCTGCACAGACCCCCCCAACAATCCCACCCTGGGCACCCCTGGCAGCGCTGTCCAAACACTCCTGGAGCTCTGGCAGCCTCGGGCTGGGACCATTCTCTGGGGAGCCTGGGCAGTGCCCAGCACCCTCTGGGGGATGAACCTTTCCCAAAATCCATCCCTCAGCAGGCAGGCAGTGGGATGTCCTGTGGGAGCTGTAATTTTTCCCTGTTTCCCAGGGTGAAGAGGAGGAAGATGGCTGACAAGGTGCTGCCACAAAGGGTGAGTGTCACCTCAGCTCAGGGGACAGAGCTGAGCTGCTGCAGGGATGGGGGTCCCTGCAATGGGAAGATCTCCCTGAGTTCCCTCCTGCCCACTGGGAATTTCTGTTCAATCCCAAACCACCCTGGAATGTTTCTGTCTCTCCCATTGGCGTGGCAGGAGAGGGTTGGGGTGAGGTTGGACTCGGAGCAAGCGAGGAGCAGGAATGGGGTGGGATGGAGATCTCAGGAGGTCCCTAAGAATCCCTCTTGAGATTCCAGGGTTCCATTCCAAGCTGGGACACCAGGAACACTGCTGGGAACAGCAACAGGCTCCAGACTGGTTTGGGCAGAGCTTTGCAGGGCTCCAGACTGGGTTTAAAATAAGAACTGGGTGCTGGACTCATCACCTGGTGTCTCCCTGGCTGCTGGGGCTGTGGGGGCTCCAGCTCATCCCAGCACACCAGGATTGACCATCCCTGTGTCCAGATCCGGGAGCTGGTCCCAGAATCCCAGGCCTATATGGATCTGCTGGCCTTCGAGCGCAAGCTGGACCAGACCATCGCTCGCAAGAGGATGGAGATCCAGGAGGCCATCAAGAAACCCCTGACGGTGAGTGCAGGACTGGCAATTGTGTATTCATGGAATCATGAGATCCTTAAGGTTGGAAAAATCCTCTAAGGTCATCAAATCCAACCATCAGCCTAAGCCATGTCCCCAGGTGGAATATCCACACATTTCTGGGATGAGGAATTCCGCCTCTGCCCAGAGCAGCCCATTCCAATGGTTTACAACCCTTTCCGTGGATAAATTTTCCCTAATATCCAATCTAAACTTCCTCTGTGGCCATTTCCTCTCATCCTGACACAGAGATGGGTGCTGCAGTCCCCTCTCACTCCGTCCATCCCTCTCTCTGTTCCCATTCCTCAGCAAAAGCGGAAGCTCAGGATTTACATCTCCAACACCTTCACCCCGGCCAAGGAGGAAGGAGAGGGCGGGGAGCGTGTGGCCTCCTGGGAGCTCCGTGTGGAGGGGAAACTGCTGGAGGATGTGAGGATGCAGCAGGGATGCGGGGAGGAACTCTGGTCCATCAGGAGCATCCAGGAGGAATGGAGTGGTGGTGGTGGGAGGAGCTGATCCATAGGGATCATCCAGGAGGGATGAGGTGCTGGTGGGAGGAACTCTGGTGCATCAGGACTGAGGAGGGATAAATGATGGTGGGAGGAGGAGCACTGGTCCCTAACAATCCAAGATGGATGAGGAAATGGTGGAAGCACTGGTCCATAGGGATCCAGGAGGAAAGGAGTGATGGTGGGAGGAGGAGGTGGTCCATCAGGATAATCCAGGAGGGATGAGGTGGTGGGAGGAGGAGCGCTGGTCCATGAGGAGCATCTAGGAGGGATGTGGAGGTGCTGGGAGCTCAGCTGGTGTGGCCCCTGCTCCACTCTGGGGTCTGGGGCTGGATTTGGGATCAGGAATCTCTGCTGCCCTGTCTGCAGCCCAGCAAGCAGAAGAGGAAGTTCTCCTCCTTCTTCAAGAGCCTCGTGATCGAGCTGGACAAGGAGCTCTATGGGCCAGACAATCACCTGGTGGAGGTGAGGTGGGAAGGGATCCCAGTGGGAAATGGGGGCATGGCCCTGCTGCTCCCCCTCTGGATGCTCAGCTCCCAGCCCAGGGCTTGTCCTGCTGGGAGAGGGGCCTGAGCAGATTTTTGGGGCTGGGGGCAATGCCAGGCATTCCATGGGGACCACGCTCTCCTGCTTTTCCAGCTCAAGTTTAGGGATGCATTTTCTTCCCTGGTGGAGCTCAGCTCTGACCCCTCACACCCCAGGTCCTGAGCTGGAGCTGTGCTGTGTGGGGCAGGGACGTGGCTTCAGAGGCAGCTTTCCCCCCAGCCTGGCACAGATGGCTCCCCACATGGGTGCTGATCCCACAGGGGGCTCGTCCCAGTGCTGTGTGGGAAGGAGGATTTGCCCTCCTGCCTGTCCCTGAGCTGGAGGGTCCTTGGGGTGTTTAAGCCATGCCTGGGAGAGGGATCAGACTGTTTTTGGATGCTCCTGCCTGGAGCTTTCCCTGCACCCAGCTCATGCATTTGCCCTGGGAGATTCTGTGGAGAGGTGGAATCCCCTTCCAGGGGGTGTTGGGAGCAGCACTGATGCACATTCCCTGAGGATTGATTCAGAAGCTGTGGGACCCCTGTACCCCAAGCACTCAGAGCTGGAACTGCCCCAGTCCATCCCAGTGCTGGAGCACATCCCGGGATGCAATGGACTGGGAGAGCTCTGAGCTGCCCGCGCTAGGATCAGGAGCTGCCCCAGGCTGTGTGGCTGTGCCAGACCCTGCCCAGAGCCCCAGCCCAGCTCTGCAGACACAGACCCTGCTGGCAGGTAGCTTCCATGGCCTTGGCCTGAGCAGTATCCCTGTTGTGCCTTGCAGTGGCACCGGATGCCCACAACCCAGGAGACCGATGGCTTCCAGGTGAAGCGTCCCGGGGATGTTAATGTGAAGTGCACCCTGCTGCTCATGCTGGACCACCAGGTACGGCCTGGGGCCACCTAGGAGGCAGCCGGGGGTGGGGATGGGCTGGGATAGGGCTTTGGATGAGGCTTTGGGGAAGCAAGGATTGAAAGGAGCACAGGGAGCTCTGGGCATGGACCTGCAGTGACACAAGGGCTGGGAGGGACACTCGGAGGGCCAGACAGACCCTCCCTCTTCTTTGAGGAGCAGGAGGAATTTCTCCATGGAAAGGTAGCTAAAAACTGGGACATTGCCTTGGATGAGGGTTTGGGGGATGCAGGGATCAAAAGGTGCACAGGATGCTCTGGGCGTGGGGCTGCAGTGACACAGGGGCTGTGGAGGACACTCCCAAGTCCCTCTTCTTTGGGGAGCAGGAGGAATTTCTTCATGGAAAAAGAGTTAAAAACTGGGACAGGCTGCCCAGAGAGTGATGGAGTCTCCATCCCTTCAGCTGTCCCAGGAACAGCTGGGCACTCAGTGGCAAGGGCAGGGAGACAGGGATGCGTCAGAGGCTGGGCTTTGCTCCGGGAGGGCTTTTCCATCCTGGTTCATCCCATGGCTGACCCTGGCTGTCCCCACAGCCCCCCCAGTACAAGCTGGACCCACGGCTGGCCCGGCTGCTGGGGGTGCACACCCAGACCAGGGCCAGCATCATGCAAGCCCTGTGGCTCTACATCAAACACAACAAACTGCAGGACAGCCACGAGAAGGAGTTCATCAACTGCAACCGCTACTTCCGACAGGTACCTGCACATTCCCACTTCTTCCAGCTGAAAAGCCTCTCCCCAGCTCCCACAGCCCCTCCAGCCTCTGGTTGTGCCCCTTCCCTGGGCTCTGGCTTGCACCACCAGCTTGGGGATGCCCCACCTGGCTGCCCAGGTGAG
Source organism: Zosterops lateralis (assembly GCF_965231275.1). NCBI lineage: Eukaryota > Metazoa > Chordata > Aves > Passeriformes > Zosteropidae > Zosterops > Zosterops lateralis. Next base: position 809,197 of record NC_139784.1, read on the forward strand.
GGGGACCCTGCCATGGGTGCCAAAGGCTCTGCTTTGCCCCCCAGATCTTCAACTGTGTCCGCATGCGCTTCTCTGAGATCCCCATGAAGCTGGCGGGGCTCCTGCAGCACCCGGACCCCATCATCATCAACCACACCATCAGGTGGGGCGTGGGCTGGCCAGTGTCCCCAGGACTGTGAGGGGCTCTGTATGGTGGGGAGTGGGCATGTCCCTGGGGGGTCCATGGGGTGGGGAATAGTCCAGCGTCCCCATGACTGGGGGTGCTCTCACTGGGGCAGTGGGCTGGGCAGTCTCCAGGACTGAGGGCTCCATGGGGTGGGTACCGGGTCAGGCACTGTCCCCAAGGGCTGGGAGTGCCCCATGGGTGGAGAGTCATGAGCCACGCAGTGTCCCCAGGGCTGGGGGGCTCCATGAGGTGGGAGCACAGGAGGCTTTGAGATCTCCAGCCTGAAGGACCAGCACAAGTCACCTGGGAGGGTTAAAACCACCAAGTTTGAGGCTTCTTGGGGCACTGGTGTTGCTGTCAGGGATCCTTCCGCCCCCAGCCAGGCAGGGGCTCAGCAGGTCCCCCCAACCCCCTTCCCCCAGTGTGGACCCCAATGACCAGAAGAAGACGGCTTGCTACGACATCGACGTGGAGGTGGATGATCCCCTCAAAGCCCAGATGAGCAATTTCCTGGCCTCCACCACCAACCAGCAGGAAATCGCCTCCCTGGATGCCAAGGTGGGAGGGGACACTGCCAGGGGGACAGCCCTGCAGGCAGGGGCATCTGTGTCCTGTGGGGGGACACAGCTCCTCTGACCCCTGTCACCTCCCCAGATCCATGAGACCATCGAGTCCATCAACCAGCTGAAGACACAGAGGGATTTTATGCTGAGCTTCAGCAACAACCCCCAGGATTTCATCCAGGAATGGATCAAATCCCAGAGGAGGGACCTCAAGGTATAGGGGAACAATTGCTGAGGAGATGTAGGTTGGATATTGGGGGAAATTTCTTTGTGGAAGGAGTTGTCCCGCGCTGGCACATCCTTGGAGGGGTTCAGAACCATGGATGTGGCTCTTGGGGACAAGGGGTTAGGGGAACATGGTGGTGGTGTGGGATAAGGGTTGAAGGTCCTTTCCAACCGTAACGATTCCATTATTCTAAAGCCTTGGGGCTGGGCAGAGTGAGGGGCAGAGAGGGGTCTGGGTCTATCTTGGAGCTTAGGGAGGGGTCTGGATGCCCGTGGGGCTCACTCCCAGTGCCTGTCCTGTTTGGGTCAGATCATCACGGATGTGATCGGAAACCCCGAGGAGGAGCGGCGGGCCGAGTTTTACCAACAGCCCTGGGCACAGGAAGCCGTGGGCAGACACATCTTTGCCAAGGTGAGTTCGGGGATGGGGCCGGGCTTGGGATGGCAGGGACAGAGCCCTAAGGCACCGGGCGGTGTGCCCCGTCCCGCCCTGACCCCCACGGTGTCCCCAGGTCCAGCAGCGCCGGCAGGAACTGGAACAAGTGCTCGGGATCCGCCTCACTTAAGGCGGGCGGGGCCCGGGGCCGCTGCCGCCCCGCTGCCCGAGCCGGACGGTACCGACTGGAAGCCACAGCACTTGCACAAACCCGATGTGCCTGGAGGGATGGGAGCCCCTCCCCGCTCCCTGGGCCGAGCACAGCGGGCTCCCCGCTCCCCCCAAGCCCCCGCAGCGCCTCCTCCGCTTCGCATCGCGCCTCTCTCCGTGCAGCCCCCGCGGGTTTCCCGCTCCCCTCCCACTTCCAGAAACCCTCCGGGAGCCGGGAAGCGCTGCCCGTGCCCAGGCGGAGCTGCCAGCCCCACCCCGAGCCCAGCAGGCCCCGCCCTGCCCCTCTTCAACCAAAGTTCGTCATTCCAAACGCCAGCTCCCCCCGGCCCCCGACGTTTTGCACTATTTTTGTGAACAGGTTTTATATAAAAAAAACCACGGGAAAAAAAAAAGGCAGCATTTTGTACAGTGGGTTTGTATTTGATTAATTAATTAATATATTGATTGAGTTCCTCTTCCTGCACTGGGCTCTGCAGGGACTTGGGGAGGCTCCCAGGGCTACTCTGGGGATACGGAACCAAGGGTTGGGGGTCAGTTTGTGACAATCATTTATTCCTTCCCCCTTCCCGCTGTTTTACATAATTCCATAATTAACCACTTGTCTTGACGAGGTTTGGGGCAGAGGGGGTGACTCTGCCCCAGGAGCCTGCAGCCAGTGGGGGCACGGGGGCACCAAGAACTGGAGATAGGGAGGAGGAGGGAGGGGACCACGGGGACAGTGCCACCACTGCCACCCCCACTGAAGTGCCTTTGCCCCCCTGCAGGCTCCTGAGGTGGGGGGGCGTTTACAGATTCCCAGGGTTGGGCTCAGGGGGTGCCTGCTCTGCCTCTTGTGTAACCAGTTTTTGTCTATTTTGGATCTTTTCTAATAAAAGCAGTTAGCAGCAGCTCTGTGGGGTGTGTGCTGTGTCCTGCAGCTCTGGGGGTGTGCAGTGTCCTGCAGCCCCCACCCTGTCCCCAAATCAGTCCCCAACTCAGTGCCCAGGCCTGGCCACAGCAGCTCTTTATTGACAACATGGAGGGAGCAGCTCCGATCACAGGTTACTTCCACAGCTTCTTGATAGACATGTTCTTCTCACTGTCCTTCTGCATCACCTGGGGGGGGAGGAGACAGGGGTGGGTCCAACATTCAGTACCCAAATTGAGTGTTAATTACCTCAAAATTACCCCAAAACCACCCCAAGACCAAGTTTCAGGCCTGCACTGAGAGGGCTCAGCAGCCACTCTGTCCAACCAGGCTGTGTGCCTCAGCAGCCTCCCCTCTGTCACTCACATGGTGACAAGCCCCTTGTTTGTGCTCCTGGCAAACTCCACCCAGGACACTTTGTACCCCTGTCACCCCCCCCCCCCCGCCACCTCTCCCCTGGCACCCACCTTGGCCACGGCCATCTCAAAGTCCTCCTGTGTGACATGCACCCTCCTCTCCCTCAGTGCATACATCCCTGCCTCTGTGCACACACCCTGAGGGAACAGGAGAGAACATCAGCCAGAGCCCCCCGGTGCCAGCCCCCATGTCCCCAGAGTCCCCAGCTCACCTTCACCTCCGCCCCCGAGGCCCCCGGCATCAGCTCCGCGATTTTCCGCAGGTTGATGCCCCGGGTCAGGTTCATCTTCCGGGAGTGGATCTTGAGGATGTCCAGGCGGGCCTGGAGCAGGGACACAGGGAGGGTTGGAACCCAGGAATGGCTCCCAGGGACAGGGTGGGGACAGGGCCAGCTGGAGGTGGCTCTGGTACCTCCTCGTTGGGAGGGGGGAACTCGATTTTCCTGTCAATGCGGCCGGGGCGCAGCAGGGCTGAGTCCAGGATGTCGATCCTGTTGGTGGCCATGATGACCTGCACAGGGGGACAACTGTCACCACCCTGGACACTGTGGGACTGGTAGAACCCCAGGGAGGGCTGGCTCCTCTACCTTGATGTTCTTGGTGGCCTCAAAGCCATCGAGCTGGTTGAGGAGCTCAAGCATCGTGCGCTGCACCTCGCTGTCCCCGCCCGAGCCGCCCTCCAGGCGGGAGGAGCCGATGGAGTCGATCTCGTCCATGAAGATGATGGAGGGCGCGTGTTCCCGGGCCATCACGAAGAGCTCCCGCACCATGCGGGCCCCTGGGGGGCAAAGGGCTCAGCCTGGCCCCGAGCCCACACAGCCCCAAGGTCCCCCAGACCAGCCCTGCCCCATTACCTTCCCCGATGAACTTCTGCACGAGCTCAGAGCCGGACACGCGGATGAAGGTGCAGTCAGTGTGATGGGCCACGGCCCTGGCCAGCAGCGTCTTCCCTGTGCCGGGGGGGCCGTAGAGCAGCACCCCCTGCAATGGCCACACAGCCCCTCAGAGCCTGCCTGGGGACATAGGGACAGCCCAGCGACCCCCTCAGAGCAGCACTTGCCTTGGGCTGGGCAATGCCCAGCGCCTCAAAGAGCTCCGGGTGCTTCACGGGCAGTTCAATGACCTCCTTGATCTCCTTGATCTGCTTGTCCAGACCCCCGATCATCTCGTAGGTGGAGTCCGGGACCTTCTCCACCATCATGAGGGACACAAGCGGGTCCACCTTGTTGGGCAGGATCTTGTGCAGGGTGTAGCTGTCGTTGCGCAGGGCCACGCGGCAGTTGGGGGTCACCTGTGGGGACAGCAGGGGGCTGGGTGTCCCTGCCAGCCCTGGGGACACCCCACAGCCCCGGGGCACTCACGTCATTGATGTCAATGTTCTTGTCCACGTCCACCACAAACTTGCCCTCTGGGTGCACCTGGAAAGGAGCAAATACCCCCAGCAATTGTTTCCCTGGGAATTCCCTGCTGGGCAACACCCCTATGGTCTGGGAGGAGCAGCAGCCAGGAGCTCCAGACCCACCGGACACCCGAGGGCAGCCCCTGGCCCAGCACAGCCATCCCAACGAGCTCCTCTGGACAAGAAGATCCCACCCCATGCCCCTAAGCTATCCCATCCCCTGTGGGGACACAGGACAGTCCTCCAGCAGGGGACTGCAGCCTTGTCACCTCGGGGCAGCTCAGTCTCATACCTTAACCAGCACCTTCTTCTTGTCCATGGCTCTCACCACCTCTCCCACGTAGGATCCCTGCTCCTGCAGCAGCTGCAGCTCCTCCCGCAGGAGCCGCACTGGGACAGGGACAGGGACAGCTCAGCCCCAGCCCCACGGGCTGGAGCCCCCCTAGCCTAGCCCAGTGCCCCAAAGCCCAACCCAGAGCCCTCCAAGCCCAGCCCAGAGCCCCAAAGCCCAGCCCAGAGCCCCCAGCACAAGCTCCAGGTGCCCAGGCCCTACCTTTGGCGTTGAGCTCATTCCTCTGTGCCTGCAGCCGCCGCAGGTTCTGGCTCTTCTCATTCACAATGAGCTGAAGGGGAAAGGCTTTGCTGAGTGGCCTTGGGCTCACCCACACCCCACACCACAGCTTTTAGCATGGAATTATGGAATGCTTCGCATTGGGAAACACTTCAAAGTTCATCTCATTCCAACCCCTGCCATGGGCAGGGACGCCTTCTACTACCACAGGCTGCTCCAAGCCCCATCCAACCTGGCCTGGGACACTGCCAGGGATCCAGGGGCAGCCACAGCTGCTCTGGGCACCCTGTGCCAGGGCCTGCCCACCCTCCCAGGGAACAATTCCATCTCAATATCCCACCTAACTCTGGCACCTGGGACAGGGACCTGGATAGGGACAGCCCCTGAGCCCCCCAGCTCAGAGCACAGCCCACCTCGTGTCCCCAGAGCCCACAGGGACAGGGGTAGGGACACGGCCAAACAGGCCCTGCTGGAAGCACAGTGACAGTGTCCGGGTGTTCCCTGCAGCTGTGCTCACCTGCAGCTCCTCGATCTTGGACAGATAATACTGCCGCAGCCCCGAGCCGCCCTTCCCGTCGTCCATCTCCATCTGGGACAAGAGATCTCAGCGGCCTCCGATACCTCCACACCCCCACCGACCTCGGGGCTGCCCCGCAGGGCCCCAGTTCCCCCATCACCGGGCCGGGTCCTGGGTCCACTTTTCCCTCCTCCCAGCCTCTGTTCCCAGTCCCCAGTTCCCCCATCCGTCCCACTCCCTTTCCCTCCCCTCACTCCCTTGCCGACCCCCGCCCCAAGCCCAGTCCTGGGTCCCGCGTGTCCCGTGCTCCAAGCGGTGCCCACAGCAGCCCCAGATCCCGTTCCCCCGTGAGCCCTGCGGTTCCGATCCCGTCCCGCCTCTCAGGCCCCGCCGCCTTCCCCAGACCCGCCGACTCACGGCGCTGCCAGGCTCCGAGCAGCCCCGGCAGCAGCACAGCCCGGGGGAAGCACGGAGCGCCTTCCATCCCCGAGCCCCACTGGTTCACCCCCAACCCGGTCCTAGCCCGGTCCCGGCCCGTCCGGACCTGCTCGGGCCCGTCCACCGCCATCTTCTCCGCCGGCATCGAGCCCCAACAAAGATGGCGACCGCCGGCTACTCCTGTCCGGCCCCTGCGCACCGGCGTGATGGCGTCATTTCCTCCTCCGGAACGCTCCGCAGGGCGGGCACTGTGCGCATGCGCAATAGTGGTTCACTGGTGTCTTGACTGTGCCGCCATCTTGGAATGGTCAAAGGTGATTTCTCCGGCTTGTAAAGTACCGGAGGAGAAGGACAGAGTTGCGACCACGCCACCGAGTGGGCCCGTTATTGTTTCCCGCACCTCCGAGGGGACCCCTTATCCTTCCTCTTCTTCCGCCTGCAGGCTTCGGAGGAGGGGGCGCGCCACTCCTAAAATGGCGGCCAGAGCAGGAGGAAGCGGAAGCTGGATGGTTCGCGTGGGGCACGCCGGGAAGGCGGTGCGGGCACGCGGCGGAATCGGGACCGGGATCGGGACGGGGATCAGGAGCAGGGTCTGGATCAGGGTCGTGTCCGTGTCCCGGGGGGGCGGCTCGGGCTGGGGAATGGGGCACGGAGGTGTCAGGCCAGGGGGACCTCGGACCCGGGTGGTCCGAGACTTCAGGGGGAAACAGCGGTGCCTCGGGGGCAGCGAAGTGCAGATGGGCCTGAGGGGGCAATGCCGAGAGCAACGAGGTGGGCACTGGGAGGGCGGTGAGGAAAGAAGTGGAGGGGCACTGGGAGGGCTAAGGAGGGGAAGCACTGAGAGAGAGCTGAAGAGACACAGGGGGCACTGGAAGGGACACTGAGAGGACCCTGAGGGAGGCCGGGCCTCCCCTGCAGAACCTCGGGTCCCCAGGCCGCCCCTCACCCCTGTTTTCCCCCCCAGGCCCAAGGCCTTGGCTGACAGGACATCCCAGCCCTCCCGAGGGGCCGCCTCGCCACCACCATGGGCAAGAAAAGCAAACTGGGCAAGAGCCGGCGGGACAAATTCTACCACCTGGCCAAGGAGACGGGTGAGGACTTTGCCTGGCGCTGGGGACAGGGGGGCTTCCGTGTCTGTCACCCCGGTAACCACCCCTCTGCTCCCCGCAGGCTTCCGCTCCCGCTCCTCCTTCAAGCTGCTGCAGCTCAATCGGAAATTCCAGTTCCTGCAGAAGGCCCGGGCACTGCTGGACCTGTGTGCGGCCCCCGGCGGATGGTGAGTGGGGACAGGCCACCCACAGTGCCACCCACAGTGCCACCAGCTGGCCGAGGGGGTGTCCTGTGTGCTCCTGTTGTGCCTCTGTCTTCCATCCCAAAGCCTGGGAGCTGGGAGCTCTCCTGGGATCCTGCTGCAGCTTTGCTCCTCTCTGTTCTTTCCAGGCTTCAAGTGGCTTCCAAATTCATGCCGGTGTCCAGCCTGATCATTGGTGAGTTGTGGCCTTTGTCAGGAGCTGGGGACAGTACCTGGATGTCACAGATGAAGGGGATCCTGGCAGCAGGAGAGGGTGAGTGGGTGGGGAAGCCACTTGGGGTGGAGCCCCTTTTGAGGAGATTTGGTGTCTTTCTTTAACCAGGGGTGGATTTGGTGCCTATCAAGCCCATTCCCAATGTGGTGACCCTGCAGGAGGACATCACCACCGAGAAGTGCCGCCAGGTACTGTCCCAGGTGTCACCTGCTGGCCTGGGGCTCTGCAGGTCCCCTGTGGTGGCAGGAGGGTCACAGGGGATGGAGTGGGGTTCTTGGTGAGGGACAAATGGTGTTCCTGTCCCACAGGCCCTGCGCAAGGAGCTGCAGACATGGAAGGTGGATGTGGTGCTGAACGATGGAGCGCCTAACGTGGGAGCCAGCTGGGTGCACGACGCCTACTCCCAGGGTGGGGCTGCCTGGGGACACGGGGACAGGGACATCTCACTGCTGTGAGACAGTTCCAGGGTGCTTTGGGTTGGGAGGGACCTTAAAGCCCATTCAGTGCCAGCCCCTGCCATTGTGACACCTTCCACTGTCCCAGGGCACTCCAAACCTCATCCAACCTGGCCTTAGGGATGGGGCAGCCACAGCTGCTGTGGGAAACCCAATCCAGCCCCTCTCCATCCTCCTAGTAAAGTGTCATTCTCTCACTTCCTCTTTTTTCCTACTGCAGCTAATCTGACCCTGATGGCCCTGAAGTTGGCCTGTGAGTTCCTGTGCAAGGGTGGCTGGTTCATCACCAAGGTGTTCCGTTCCCGGGATTATCAGCCCCTCCTGTGGATCTTCCAGCAGTTCTTCCAGAAGGTCCAGGCCACCAAGCCCCAGGCCTCCCGCAATGAATCTGCTGAGATCTTTGTGGTGTGCCAGGGTGAGCAGGTGGGATGGGGTTGGGAAAACCTGCTGGTGGCTCTCATCCCTCCATCCCAGCAGGAATGGTTCTGATTCCTCCATCCCAGAGGAATGTCTCTCATGGCTCTGATTCCTCCATCCCAGGTTATCAGGCTCCAGATAAAATCGACAGCAAGTTTTTTGACCCCAAATATGCCTTCAAGGATGTGGAGGTTCCCACCAAGTCTGTCAGTGAGCTGGTCAGCAAAAAGAAGCCCAAGGTATGAGCAAGGCCAGATTCAAATGGGACTGGGCTTGAAAAGGTTGTGATAATTAAAACTGGTCAGAAAAATGGAAGATTGGGATGGGAAGTGTTGGAAGAGCCGTTTTGGGGGAAGTTTGGAGCCCTAACGTCACTGCACTGCTGAAGTGGGGATTGTGGGGCTGGGGCTGAGGCAGTTAAACCTACAGGGGTTGGGCACAGGGTTTGTGTCCTACACGGGTTGGGCACAGGGTTTGTGTCTCACTGAGGTGGCTTTAGGACAGTAAGTCTGTGTCAGGTGGTCACAGCTGAGCACAAAGCTGACACAAACCTGTCATTGTTATCTTTTGTGTCTGAGGCAGGTGAGCAGCTGGGAGCTGGGGCTAGTGACTTGTCCTAGCTCAGGCTGAGATGAGAAACGATTTCTAAAGTTCTCAAGTAAAACCTACAGGCACATTTAGGTGGCCACTGCAGCAAGACACATGTTGGGTGACCCCATCCAGCTTTCAGGGCTGGTGGTATCTGCCTGTCTGTCTCCTGCCCTGGCTACCACAGCCCCTTTTCTCCCCAGGCTGAAGGCTACGCTGAGGGTGACACCACCCTGTACCACCGCTTCACCCTCATGGACTTCCTCAAGGCTCCCAACCCCGTGGACTTCCTCTCCAAGGCCAACGAGGTGTGTGCCTGGAAGGACTCCCTGTCCTGTAGTGGGGAGGCTGGGATTTAAATCCCTTTCCCTTTGCAGATCACACTCGGGGATGGGGAGCTGGAGAATCACAGCTCCACCACAGAGGAACTGCGCCAGTGCTGCAGGGACATCCGGGTGCTGGGCCGCAAGGAGCTCAGGTGCTGGGGGACACTGGGACAGCACACCCCCCAGCTGAGCCTGGGGGACAGCCACACTCCCCAGCTGGGCCTGGGGGACAGCCACACCCCCCAGCTGGGCCTGCTGGCTGTCCCTAACAGCTGCTACCCCACCCAGGGCCCTGCTGAACTGGAGGACAAAGCTGCGGCGGTTCCTGGCCAAGAAGCTGAAGGAGCAGGCAAAAGAGTTGGATATCAAGTAAGAGCAGGGAGCAGGGCTGTCCCCAGGCTGGGATGGGTTGTCCCCACCACAGCTCCACTGAGCTCCTTCCTTTTGGCAGTTTGAGCTCCGGTGAGGAGGAGGAGAGCAGGGAAGAGGAGAAGAAGGAGAAGATGGAGGCAAAAGCTGCAGCTGCTGAGGAGGCAAAGGAGCAAGAAGAGGTGGAGCTGGCCTTGGCAGAGATGAAGGCTGAGGAGCTGGCAGAGCTGAAGAGGTAGAAAGAGGAGGAGAGATGAGGCTGCAGCCATGGAGACAGAGGGTGGCAATGTCAGCCTGTCCCTCTGCTGGGGGGCCAGGAGGGTTTGTGGATTTGGGGTTTTTGGGCTCCTCTGCTCCTCCAAGCAGCTGAAGCACCTGTTCCAGGCTGTCCCAACACTGGGGACCCCTCACAGGGGGTTGGCAGTGCTGTGGCAGGGGCTGAGCCTCTAGGGTGCTTGTGTGGGGAGGGGACAGTGTGGCCTCATTCTTTTGTCTCCTCCAGAAAGAAGAAGAAGATCCTGAAGGAGCAGCGGAAACAGCGGGAGCGTGTGGAGCTGAAGATGGACCTGCCTGGAGTGTCCATCGCTGACGATGGTGACACCAGCATGTTCTCCCTGCGGAGCATCCACAGGACCCCGGTGCGTGGGCAGTTCCCAGGGTGGGTCAGGGCCTGCCTTGTCACTCATGTCACCTGTGTGACTGTAACCTGTGCTGCAGCTGCTGGACGAGCTGTCCCGGGGGGACATGGCTTCAGCCGATGCCCTGCTGGAGATCAGCCCTGGGGACGATGACATTTACGTGTCGGATCACGACGAGGAGGATGACGTGTCCCTGGCCAGCGACCTGGACCCAGAGGAGCTGCTGGAGATCGAGGCCCGGCAGCGGAAGCTGGAGCGGGAGCAGCGTGGGAAGAGGTGACAGGGGAGAGGCCTCCTGCGGCAGTGGCTGCCCTGGGAGCAGCTCCAGGACCAAGGTAGGGCTGGGGACACTGATCCTGCTGCTCCCTGTCACAGGCCGAAGTTTAAGCAGAAGGAAGAGGAGGAGGAGGATGCAGGGCAGGAGGTGGAGAATCCTCTGTTGGTGCCCCTGGAGGAGAAGTCAGTGCTGGAGGAGCGACAGACCAGCCTGTGGTTTGGGAAGGTGAGTCCTACTTGTGGGACAGGAATGATGAAGCAGCCTCGGCCCCAGCAGCTTCCCAGGACTGTCCTGGAGCTGAGGCCTCCCTCCCTGGGGCTAACCCCCCCCCTCCCTGGGGCTAACCCCCCCTCCCTCGGGCTGACCCCACTGTTCCCCATCCCAGGACGCCTTCGCTGGCATCGAGGATGATGCAGATGAAGTGCTGGAGCTGGGGCAGGCCCAGATGTTGGCTGAGAGGCAGCGTGAGGCTCAGAGAGGTGAGGGGACATGGAGGGACAGTCCCACAGCCCAGTGTGGGGCACTGGGTCCAGCCACAGTGGAGATGCTGCCCTGAGCAGCGGCATGGAATGGTTTGGGTTGGAAAGGACCTTAAAGAGCACTCAGTTCCAAGCCTTGCCATGGGTAGGAACACCCACCACTAGACCAAAGGCTGTTCTTGGCCTGTGTCACTAAAGAGCTGTCATTAGTGCAGTGTTAATAAGTAGAATCTCTAGAGGAGTGTCTGTGGTAGGGCCTGCTTTGGCTCTGTTTCACCCAGTGCTTCGCATTTCCAGAAAAAACAACAAAGAAAGAGCAAAAGAAAAAGAAGAAGGTGGCCCAGGAGGAGACTCCAGCTGAGCGCACCCCTGCAGCAGCCACGGCTCCTGATGCCAGTGAAGCTCAGGAGGAGCAGAGCAGTGATGATGACAGCAGCAGTGAAGATGAGAGGTGAGGGCTGAGGGGGATTTGGGTGTCCTCCCCAGCTCCACAGTCCTGGAGAGCTGAGGGACCCAGCCTTGCCCACTCCCCTCCACAGGCCACTGGCACCGGTGCAGAGGAAACAGGGCCATGTCGTGCCCTGTGGCTTTGAGGTGGTGCCCATTGAGAAGCCAGGTGAGTGTGAGGCCATGGGGATCCCTTGGGAGAGACAGGAGGCAGGGGCAGGTCTGGGGGTCCCTTGGGAGGGATGGGAGGCAGGGACGGACCTGGGGGACCTCGGGAGGGACAGGAGATGTGGACAGGGATAGACCATGCTCCCAGGGCTGCTCCCTGGCTCTTGGGCTGCAGCCAGGCCAAGCTTTCCCACGTCCCACAGTGAAAAGAGTCCTGGATGCAGAGGGTCTGGCCCTCGGCTCTGTCATTGCCACCTCCAAAAAGGCTCGGCGGGACCTCATCGATGACTCCTTCAACAGGTACCGGGCTGGGGGCTGCAGGATGTGTTCCCCTGGGGGGACAAGTGAAGTGGGGCCCCCATGTCCTGCTCACAGCTCACCTGGACCCCTCCAGGTACTCCTACAACGAGGAGGAGGGAGAGCTGCCTGAGTGGTTCACGGAGGAGGAGCGGCAGCACCGGCGCCGGCAGCTGCCCGTGGACAAGCAGACGGTCGAGGCCTATCGGCAGCGCTGGAAGGAGATCAACGCCCGCCCCATCAAGAAGGTGGCGGAGGCCAAGGCCCGCAAGAAGCGGAGGGTGAGTGGGGGTGGGCTCCTGGGGGTGCCCTGACTCCTCTCCCAGGGCCTCAGTTCTTCCTCTGATCTCCTGTCCCTCCTCCAATGCCCCTGTCCCACCTCTGACCCCTCTGTCCCTCTCCTGATTCCCCTGTCTCTCCTCTGACCACCGCCTCTGATCCCCCATCTGTTCTCTGACTCCCCTGTCCTACCTCTGTCCCTCCTGTGACCCTGTGTCCCCTCTGGCTGTCCCCCAGATGCTGAAGAAGCTGGAGCAGATGAAGAAGAAGGCCGAGGCTGTGGTGAGCACCGTGGACATCTCGGAGCGGGAGAAGGTGGCCCAGCTGCGCCGGTGAGTGGCCAAGCCAGGATCCAGCTCCTTCCTTTGTGGCTGGGCTGGCTGGTGAGGCTGTGTCCCTGCAGCCACTGGGACAGCTCTGTGTCCCCAGCCAGGCTGACCCAGGGGTGATAGCACAGAGGAGGAGTGGGACCTGATGTTGTCCCATCACTGGGTTTGGTTTTTGTCCCAGCCAAACTCACTCTGACCTTTGTCCTTCTCCTGCAGCATCTACAAGAAGGCCGGGCTGGCCAAGGAGAAGCGCCAGGTCACCTATCTGGTGGCCAAGAAGGGTGTGGGACCTCGGGTGCGGCGTCCCCCTGGTGTCAAGGGCCAGTTCAAGGTGGTCGACAGCCGCCTCAAGAAGGATGTGAGGGCTCAGAAGCGCAAAGAGCAGAACAAAAAGCGCCATAAGTGAGCTGGGAGTGGCTCCATCCCCAGCAAGGGACTCACCTCAGGGCACAGGGCTGGCTCCTGTGCCCCACTGCCACCTCAGGAGCCCTGGGGACAGGGCTGGGGCATAGCCACACCTTGCTTAGTCTGTGCCTTGCTGTGACAGTGCCTTGTGTCCTCACCTGGGGAACAGAGAGGTCATATGGCCCCTGGGCACAACTCCAGGTGTCACCAGGCTGGCTTTGCTGGGTGACTCCCCCTGGGGAGATCACAGGAGCATCCATGCCAGTCCCAGCTGTCCCCAAGGAGGGTGTGGCTCTGAGGGACATCTGTGGGCCAGAGTTGTCACTGAGGTGGCAGAACAGTGGTGCCTCTGCCCAGAGCGGCTGCTCAGAGACAGCAGAGTTCAACCCTAGCCTGACGCTGCCCAGGGCTGTGTCATGCACCTGAGTGAGGTGAAGGACCCGTGCTGGCACTGCCATGTCCCCTTGTGCCAAATGACAGGCAGAGAGGGCACTGCTGGGTGTGTGCTGTACACCTGCTAGTGCCTCAGGAGTCCACTCAGAAAGGGAATGACTCTCCTGACCTTAACCTCTGCCCCAGGCCACAGCAGCCACCCTGTCCCCTATGCCCCCATTCTCTTCTGGGGTGGGACTCTCAAGAAAAAGAAAGACCAAAAGTAAAGTGTTTGACTCTATGGCTTTATTTAGACCCAGGCCAGGTGCTGGTGTCTACCAGGCCCTAGCTTCTCTCCAAGAGGCACCTGACTGGTTTGTGCTGGGATTCTGGAGTGTCCCCAGGTCCCTCATGGTGACACTGGCACTGTGTCAGTGCTGGGGAGGGGTCTGGGTGGCACTGTGGATCCTAGGGAGGCTGAGGGGTGGTGGGAACCTGCCAGGGAAGCTCTGGCAGGAGGGAGGAGCTCTTGGTCCCCTTCAGGTGGTGTGGGGAGAGGAGAGGCCAGAGCTGGTACCCCAGAACCCCTGTGCAGGGGTGGCAGGAGGTGGCCCAGGGGTGTCCTTATGAAGTTCCCACTGTGGTTGTTCAGCCAAGTCCATCGTGTGGCAGCCTAGAGAAGCCGTGTGTGTGTCCTTGGGCCTGCAGGAGCCCCTTGGCTTCAGATCCTGGTGAGGGGAGCTGTGGTTCCATCCAGAGGGGCCCTGCTGGGGGCCAGTGGTGGTGGGAGGGTCTCTGGGCCACCTCCTGCCCCCGTGGAGGGTCAGGACCATGGCCAGGGTGGGAGTGGAGACTCTCAGCCATCCCTGTCCTCGGCGGCCCCAGGAGCTGGGGCAGGGATGGGCTGCCAGGCTCCAGGCTGAGTTAGACGTTTTTCTGCTCCTCTTCAAAATGGAATATGGGGGTGCTGTAAGAGGAGAGTGCCTACAACTCCCCACCACCACCCCTGCTTGTCCCTGACCCTCTGGCTGAGCCCCATCCCTTGGAGCTCAGTGTCCCATCCCCTGTGTGACCCCAAACCCCTGGGTGGGCAGCTCCAGGAGGTCATTGGAGGAGGGCCAGGGCTGATGGGGGCTGAATCCCCTCAGAGAGGCACAGCACCTCCTGTACCCCCAGCCTGGACACCTGGGCCCTCCCTGCCCTCTGCCCCCAAGCTCTGGCCAGCAAATCCCCAGTAATCAGGGCAGGACTCCTTTGTCCCCACTCCCTGCCCTCCTTCCCCCGGGGCTCAGTACAGCCCAGGGTGGGTGAGTCTCCACCATGGTCCCGAGGGTGAGGTCACCCCTGGCCTGGCAGGCTCAGCCCCTACCTGAGCTGGGGGGTGCAGTGTAGGCCACATCCACACGGTCACCTGCAATGGGAGGGGTGGTGATCATGGGCCTGGGAGGAGCTGCTCCCTTAATGAGCCAAAACTCATCAGTGGGAGCTAAGCCAGATCCCATTGAGCCCCTGAGGATGTGGGGCTGGCAGCAGGGCCAGGGGACACAGCCCTGCAGGGCTCACCTGTCTCGTAGTAGTCGTACAGGGACACGGTGGCCGGCTGGAGGTTTTTCACCAGGAAGTCCTGCTGGGCTCGGAAGGAAAAGGTCTCCTCCTCCTTGCTCAGCTGTGGAGACAGCCCAGAGGGGTGGTGCAGCCACCCACCATGGGAAAGCCCCCCATGTCCCAGGGCTCCTGCCCCCATCTCACCTGGTCCAGGTAAATTGTCACCTGGTCGGGCTGCACCTCCACCTTCTTCACCAGGTTCTGCCTCTTCAGCTGCAGGGACACAGCTCAGGAAGGGCCACAGCTGCTCCATGGGTGCCCAGCACCCCGAGCAGGTGTTCCTCCTGTGTCCCACAGCCCCTGAGGGCAGGGACCTGTGGGACGGGATATCCCAGAGGGGGGCAGGGGCCTCCTCACCTCCACCACGGATTTCTTGTCGGGGCTGTAGCCCGATGGCAGCTTGGCCTCGATGACAACCATGTTGGTGGCAGGACGCTCCCCGCTGTACCTGCAAGGGCAGAGCCCCGGCGTGGGTTCAGGGATTCCCTCCCTCCCTGGCTGCTCCTGTCCTCCCCAAACCCGGGGTAGCCCCAATCTCTACCGTGCCCAGAGCCGCAGCAGGAACTGGGGGCTCTGTGTTCCAGGCACTGGCTCCGTCTCCACCCGCAGCGCAAACGCCCCCTTGCTGGGAGGGGGGGGCACGTTATAGCGCAGGGTCACCTGGGGGACAGCACAAGGTGAGGCCAGCGAGGGGACAGGGACAGGGCCAAGGACAGGGAGCCCAGGCTCCACCCACCTGCACCAGGGCACAGCCCTGCCCACGGGCTCGCAGCCCGTAGGTGCCCGGCACCTCGGGCAGGGCTGTGCGCTGCAGCACCAGCCGGTTGCTGCTGTCCAGCACAAAGTCCTGCACTGTCCCCGAGGGTGATGTCACTGTCACCGTGAAGTCCCCATTGCTGCCATAGGTGAGGGTGGCATATTTGGCCAGGGCTTGCAGGGCCACCACTGTATCCTGTGCACAGGGACAGCAGCAGGCTCACCCCTGAGCACAGTTCCCAGGAGGGGCCAGTTTGGAGCAGCCCCTGGAGCCCAGGGCCGGTACCTGTGTGGAGGCAAAGCCCCCGTAGGGGTTCTGCTGCTTGCAGAGCCAGCGGACGATCTGGGCCGCTTTCCCCAAGTCAGCAGAGGACACAGAGGGCTGGGACAAGTAGGCCAGCAGGACATAGGCTGTCATCTCCACCTCGGCCGGCGCAGCCGCAGCCCAGGACAGCTCCGAGGGCTCCTGAGCCTTCCCCTTCCTCTGCCAGTAGAGCTGCCCCTCTAGGGGAGCAGGGACAGCAGCTCAGCCCCTGCTGTGGCCAGGAGTCCCTCCCAGAAGTGGCATTGACTATGGTGCCCCTGCCTGGGCAGTACCTGTGCTGATGCTGTGCTGGGCCAGGCGCTGCAGCTGCACCTGCTGCTGCTCCTGCAGCCCTGCCAGCCCGAAAACGTAGGCAAGCAGAGCTTGTGTGTAGGGATTGTCTGTAGGAGAATCCTCCAGGCACTTCAGGGCTGAGCTCACCACCGGCTCCTGGCATGGCAGCAGAGTCAGGAGCCAGCCCAGGGCATGGGACTTGCTCAGAGACCCCAGTGCGACCGGCTGTCCCCAGTTCGTGCTGCAAGGTGGCCTGGAATGGCCAATCCCCTGTCCCAGCAGCTGTCCCCACCCCAGCAGTCCCTGTGGGGAAGAAGGGTCCATCCTCACCAGTTTGGGCAGCCCCAGCTCCAGCATTGCTGCTGTCACGTATGCCGAGAGTGAGAGCTCGTCTGAGACACCGCCCTGCAAGGAGACAGCGGGACACGGGTCCAGCTGGGCTGTTACACCAACACAAGGACATCCCCACTGCCCAGACCACACTCTGGGTCCCCAGCCCAGCCCTGCCCCACCTGCAGGGCATTGTTGAAGAGTTTGCCCACACTGCGGAAGCAGCCACTCTTGCTCTGGTGCTGCTGCAGCCACCGCAGTGCGTCTGTGATGTGCCGCTCCTCAATGGCCACATAGGCTCGGGCCTGCCCAAAGGACTTGAGGACAAACGCCGTCAGCCTGGAGCCAGGGAGACATCAGAGGGCTAAGGGTCAGCACTGGGGCTCCCTGGGTGCCAGGAGGAGGCCTGGATGCAGCTGCAGAGCCCTCACCAAGTATTGCCCTCACTATCACTGTTCCCAAAGGCACTGTAGGAGCCGTCGTTGTGTTTGTACTGCAGCTCCCGCTGGTACCCTGCAGGAGGACATGGGCACAGGGCATTATTTCTGTGCCCAGGGGAGCCCAGGGGAGCCAGGTGGAGTAGGGAGGGGGCTGTGGGACAGTGGCGTCCCTCCCAGGCAGGGGTCAGGGTCCCACTGACCGCTCTGCAGGAACCCCTGTGCCTTGGCACGGATGTCCGGCAACAGCTGCCCGGTCTTCTCCAGGTACTGCTGGATGTAGATGTTGGGAGCAAAGCGAACCATGTTCTGCTCCCCACAGCCATAGGGCATGGCCAGGAGACTGTCCACGTTCTGCAGGGCATTGCCCAGGATGTCACCTGTCCCAGGGGGACACATCATCAGCTGTGCCCCTGCCACCAGCACCTGTGTCCCCTTCTGTGTCAGCTCTGGGTTGTCCCACATCCTGCTGACGCTGGGGACCTCTGCACCCACTCTGTCACCCATGGTCCCCAGGCCCCCTGGGCTGTCCCTTACCCATCACAGTGATGTGGGCTCTCTGGGAGCTCTCCAGGATGTTTGCAGGAATCTCCAAGGAGACTTCTTCAGCACCTGTGGGGACAGAGGGCAATGACAGTGGGAATGCCCAGCTGTTCCCAGCCTGTCTCGTGGCAGCCTCACACACCCCGTTCCTGCCCAGGCACCCTGGCCTTGGCTCCTCTGGGCAGGTGGCCCTTGTGACCAGTGCCAAGCACCCTGGCCCACATCCCACATACACCCCTGGCCAGTCCTACCTTCCTGGCAGAGCAGGGAGGTGTGAGCCTTCTCCACCAGGATCCCTCCAGGCTGTGAGGAAGCAGCACCAGAGTCAGTCAGGAGGAGGGACCTGCTGTCCCCTGGGTCACCCCTGGCTTTATGTCTGGGTGCTCTCCCACTGGCCACGAAGGGCTGTTTGCACCATGCTCCCAAATCCATCCCATTTTCCTCCTCCACGACCCTCTGACCTGCACCAGCAGGGGCTTTATCACAGTGTCCACGCGGCCCTGGTCTGGCACCAGGGGCAGCTCGTTGCCACAGGGCTCAGTGGAGCTGAGGGCCTCGGTGCTCACGGTGATGTTCACCTCCCCTGCAGGTGCAAACATGGACTTCAGTCCCCAAGGAGACCCCAGACTGGAGCACAGCCCCCTGGGCTTGGGGTGGGGCTGGCTGGACTGGGCTGGCGGTCCCCAGGAAGGGTGGGAGTGGAGCAAGGGAGAAGTCCCCATGGGGTTCCTGCCCTCCCTGCCCACCCTACTCCATTCCCTGAGGGGGTCCCTGGGCAGCAGGGTGGGGTGGTGGCAGCTCTGTACCCAGGCTGGTGGCTCGCACACCCCACTGGAAGGTTTTGGCTTCATCTGCACAGACACAGCCCCTGTAGTTGTCCCCTGTGCCTGGTGACACCTCCAGCTCCGCCGACTCTGCCAGCGTCACCTGAACCTGCGGGACATGGCCGTGGCTCCATCAGATCCCAGAGCCAGGGTCACCTCCCCAGCCTCACCTGAACCTGCCAGAGCATGGCCACAGCTCCAGCAGCCCCTGCCATACCCCAGGGTTCCCTGCCTGTCCCTGCTCACCCTCAGGCACTGGTGCAGGTAGTTGAAGACGGTGGCTCTGAGGGTGAAGGTCTCATGGCGCACCACGGCATAGGGCAGTGCCAGCTCCACGAAGAATGGCTGGAAGGCTGTGACAGTGACAGCAGGGGACAGCCCCAGGCCCTGCGGGGCCATGCAGAACATCCCGGCCTCCCACTCTGTGATGGTGTCGGGCACTGTCACCATCATCTCGGCAGAGCCGCCCTCCCTGCAGCACAGAGAACATCATGAGGCCACCCCACCATGGCTGGTGGCATCACCTGAGTGGCACGGCTGTGACACTGCTGGTGCAATCCCACGGGGAGGAGCCCTGAGGTCCCCAACTCTCTTCCCATAGGAACTGTCCTCTCTCACCCCACAGGGACCAGGTCCCACAGCCACGTCTCTGGGAAATACGTCCGAGGTGCTGGGGGCTCATCCACTTCCTCAGTGTCTGGGATGTCTGGGATGACTGGGCTGGACGCTCTCTCAACTGTGACAGAACTGCTTAGCAAAACGTAATCGCGTTGTCCCCCTGGCCCTGGAAAAGGCAGAGCAGAACTTGGGGGCCTCAGGTCTCAGCTGGACCTCGCCTGCAGCCAGCACAAGGGCGACCAAAATCTTTTTCCATCCTGTTTCTTCCTCTCTGATGCCAAGGGTATTTTCTGGATGGCTCCAAGTCCCCCTGAGGACACGGCAGCCAGGACTGGCCCCCAGACCTTTGCTCCTTTCAGCGTAAGGGCTGTGCTCACCTCCAGGGCCTGGGGCTCCAACTATGGGGATCCTGGGGGGCAGGCAATCCCCCCTGGTCTTGGCATTGGTGAAGAGCTTCAGTGCTGCATCCTATGAAAAAGCAGAGGTTGTCCAACTCCCACAGCCAGCAGGAGGAATATCTCCTTTCCAGCAGTGAGTAGTACCCGGGCTACAGAAAACAAGTGGAGAAGGAGCCTGGGCTTGGCAGGAAAGTCCTTTGCCACAGGTGTGGCTTTCCCAGCACTTGGGAGAAGCTCCTGGATGGGGAGAAACCAGGAGGCTCAGGTTATTCACCTGGAATAACTTGTAGGTTTCCATCTTGGAGTCCCACCAGTAAAAGTCACAAAATGGTTCATCCTGGATGCTCGGGGGGTAGTTGAATTGAGGCAGTGCTTTGTAGACCTGAGAATAAGGACATGCAAAAACCTCATTTTTGGAGCACAGGACTCTCTGCCTGGGAGCCACCACAGCACTGGGTCCATGTGAGGCACACTTGAGCCAATGTCCTCCCACCCCCAGCCCAGGCTGCTCCGGGGGCTGCAGGGGGACCCCAGGCAGGGTCAGCACTCACAGCCTCAGCATTGAGCTCAGCCTCAGGCTTCAGGAGCAGCACACTGCGATCCACGGCTCGAACAGCGCACAGGGAGCCCGGGGCAGCCCCCAGCTGCAGCCTCAGCACTGCCCCAGGCAGGGCCCTGGTCTCTGAAAATGCCATCTTCACCTGCACAGGAACATCAGGAGACAGAGGCACAGGGCAGTCACCCCCTCTGGAGGGGCAGGACTGAGCCCAGGGAGGGAGGGCTCTTCTCAGAGCGTTTAGGGATCTGGGAATAGATTGAGAGGTTGAGAGACTATGACACCGTGATGCACCTGGAGCAGGATGGATCCCAAGGCAGGCAGCCATAGACACCCCAACTCCTCTCACCTGGTTGGGGAAGCACTTGGCCACGTAGAGCTCAGTGGTGTCAGCCACCATCTCACCGTTGGGCAGCACCACATAGACCAGAAGCCTGGCCATGGGCGCCAGTTCCAGCCCGATGGGCAGCTCCAGGGAGAGGGAGACTCTCTTTCCTGGGCCATGGAAAGGGGGGAGATGTTACCCAGAGAAACTGCAGGTGCTTCAGCCCTGGAAGTGTCCAAGGCAAGGTTGGACAGAGCTTGGAGCACCTTGGGAGACTGCAAGGTGTTCCTACCCAGGGCAGGGGGTGGAATGGGATGGGCTTGGAGGCCCCTTTTAACCCAAACCATTCCATGGTTCTGTGAGGAGTAGGCACAAGGAGCAGAACCCTGCACAGCCCCTCCATGCCATGGGACGTACCAGGCTCTGCAGTGACGTCTTTCCTGAAGATGCTGGTAATGGTCCCCTTGGCCATGACCTGCAGAGGAGGGGTTGAGAACAAAACGGATGCTAAGTGTGGAATCCAAGTGCCCTGATGTTGGACAGACCCCTGATGAGAGTTCTGGGATGGTTTTTGATCATGCCCAGTCTCCAGCCCCAACATCTCCCATGGGGATGCAGGCAGCAGCCACCTCCTCTGACAGATCCCTCAGTCTCTCCAGGACAAGTTGCTCATTGTCCTGTCCCTGGGGACACACACCACCATGAATGTGTGTGGAGATGTGATCCTTCCCACATAACTGCCCTGATTCCTGCTGCCTTCCCTGGGCTGGGGCTCACCATGAAAATCAGATCCAGGTTCTTCAGCTCACTGCCTAAAGCCTCTTTGCCAAAGATGGAATCCACATGGATCAGCTGGGAATGGCCGCAGGGCAGCTCCCCCTCCAGGTCGCGGATGTGCAGGAAGCTCCTGCTCTTCGATGAGTAGGGCATGACTGAGAGAAAGGCACTTTGGTAGGTGACTGCTGAGTCTTCCTCCTGGGTCCCAGCTGCCCTGTTGACTTTAGCCTGAGGTGGGAATCAGGGGGTGAATCCACCCAGCAGCCCCCGAGGCTGGTGCAGCTCCAAGGCCCCACTCCACTGGAGGAAGCAGCTCCAGGATCCCTGACGGGGGACACGGGTGGGGCACTTACCTGCAAGGAGACACTGTCTCTCCAGCCAGAGGCCACCAGCTGGAAGGAGGCTCTCCCTGAGCTGTCTGTCAGGAGGATTTGTTCTTTCTCTTTTCCCTGGTTCCTGACCGAGAGCAGGACCTGCCTCTGGGGCAGCCCAGAGCCATCGGCTCCCTTCACCCTGATCTGTGCCAGGAGGGAAGGGGAGATGCTGCCATTTGTGGGAGCTGCAGCCATGGCAGAACAGGGCCGGGGGTGGGCAGGAGAAGGGCTGGGAGCAGCAGGGGGCAGGTGAGCCCTGCAGGGAAGGGGGACCCAACGTTACCGTCCCGGTGTAGGGAAGACCGGGCTTGTAGATGTGATCAGGCTTCTCAAAGCTGACCGTGACTATTTTGGATAAAACCTCACAGCTCTTGGTGCTCTTCATCTCCAGCCCTGTGGAGAGTGAGTGGGGAGCTCAGGGTGTTGCAGGGACACAGGACACAGCTTAGCTCCGACCAGTGTCTCTGTCCCCATGCAGGAAAAGTTCCTGGACATTTGGGCTTTCCTCCTGCAGCTCCCAGCATGGTTTGCATCTCCTAAAAGAGCAGCAGAAGCCCTAAATCCAGGGTGCAGCTGGGGGCAGACACTTCAGAAAAGGCTCTTCACCAAAGCACCACCATGAGGGGCCCCCTGGGGCTGCTGGGCACAGGGACAATCCCTGCTCTCCTTTCTCTCCAGCCAGGCCAGGCTCCCCCAGAGTGACAAGGCGGCGAGTGAGGGACAAGCTCGGAGGCCAAGCCACTCCCCCAGCCTGGGTGAACCCAACCACTCTGCACTGCCAGGACTCAGCTCCCAGCACTGGCAGAGCTGCTGGATCTTGGAAAGGTGTTTTTCCTCTGCTTGGAATTCCAAGTCTTGCCAGGCTGACCTTACTCACACCCCCACCCAAACCCCATCCCTGTATGTGCACCCCTAAATCACAGCAGTGCTTTTCAATGTTCCTGGAGAAGACCAATCCCTTGGGAGCACCTAGGGATGGCCACACTCCATCCCCACCTGTCCCGTCCTCCACCAGCGATGCCTCGACTTCAAGTTCCTTCCTCATCTCTGGGACGGCCTCATTGAAGGCGGCCAATGAAACCTCTGTGGAAAAGCAGCCGTTCTTCTCTGTCTGGAGGAAAGATGAACCCCGTCAGCAGCATTCCCAGGAAGGAGCCATCCCAGTGACCCCCCCCCCCCCCAGTCCCAGCCTGCCCAGCTCACCTCCCCAGTAACCTGGATGCAGGTCTTCCTCTTCTGGCGATACCAGAACGTCTGGCTGAGGCACAAGCCAGCCTGCACCTTCCCCTGGACGGGCTTCCCGTAGGTGTAGCTGTGTAGAGACAGTGGAGAGGCTGTGCCGGGGGAGCCCCATCCTGCTGGACCCCCCATGCCCCCTGTTTCCTGTTCCCAGCTCACCGCCCACAAATCTGCACCGGGAACTTCTCGTCCTTCTCCCACAGCGTGCTGGGGAGCTGAATGGTCACGTCAAACTTGGGCAGCACTGGTGGACAGGCACAAGGACACAGGGTGGTCACTCTCAGGACAGTGACAACATCTCCTGGGTGGCTGGAGAGGGTCACGACCCGTTTCCCATGGTGGGATCCCACTTCCCAGTCCCCGTGTACCGTATTCCTCCACGCTGAAGGAATGGCTTTTCCCCTCCACATTGATGGTGTAGGTGCCCAGGGCCGGCTCCGAGGCCAGCGGGAGGGACAAATCCACAATTCCCTGCCGAGGGGCCACCTCCCGCCACTGTGCAATGCGATTCCCGCTGGGATCCTGCGGAGGGACACGTGGGATCAGCACTTGGGAGCCCAGCAAACAGCCGCTGGCTGTGCCCTGTGCCCCTCTCCCAAGCCCACCCCACTCCCTGGGTGTCCCAAACTGACCTTCAGGAACACCAGGGGCAGCTGGAAGGCAAAAAGAGGATGGTCAGAAGAGCAATTTCATTCTTTGGGGTCTCACCAGGGTGGCCACAGCCGTGGATGGGGCAGAGGGAGGGTTTTCTGTGGGATGCTGTGAACTTCTAGCTCTCAAGATGCTTTGGGATGGATTTTGAGCCTGGCTCTGGCAGAGATGAGCCGAGGGCACTGCCAGCCTGGCACAGAGAAGTGGCATCTCCCAGTGCCTTAGGAAGGGTCCAGAACCCCTTTGATCCAGGACCATCCTGCACTTCCAGAGACCATAGTGATCGCTCAGGGGTGTCAGAGGCTGAGCCTGCCAGTATTCCTGGTGTCTGATGCCTTGATGGATATCAGCACATTCCCCACTTCCCACTCACCAGGGCTGCATCCCTAACTGGGAGCCGGCATGGGCACATTCCCATGTCACACCTGCCCTCTGCTTTCTCCTTCCTGATCCTGCTGCATCCCTGATGGGCACAGGGCATCCCTGCCCCAGGGGCAGCTCCCCGGGCAGAGCTGGCCGGGGCAGCATTCCCAAGGGCAAAGGTGACTCCCACACCTCTCCCACCTCCCACGGCTGGCTGGGACACTGCAGGGAGCCCTTGTCACCTCCCCACGTCCCAGCCCTGCTCTCACCTTCTGGTTGCTGGGGATCAGGTCTTTATCCAAAGAGACAATTCGGAACTTCACTGCGAAAGGAAACGGAGAAGGAGGAGTGGCTTCATCCACAGGGAGGAAAAATTCCCCGTGGGAAGGTGGATGGAAATCCACCCCTCGGGCAGCACAGCCTCCAGCGAGCCCCGATATTGCCCTGTGCCCATGCTCGGCATTCCAGGATAGCCCAGGATAATCCCTCCCATTTCCAGGAGTGCAGGAGCAAGGCTGGGCCTCCTGACCCCTCTCCCCCACCAGGGGCGTCCCACAGGGCAGAGTGGTCCCTCTCTCACCTTCCTGCCCAGGCTTGTAGACAGCCTTGTCCGTCTGGATGAAGATCCCGGGGTTCAGAGCTCTCAGCATCACCTTCTTTGTCTCAGAGACATTCAGAGAATCTCCTTGGATTGAGACATGCAGGGCCATGATCTCCTCCTTCCCTTTGGTGGGGGCTGGAGCCTGCAGGGGGAACAGCAGGCTCTGCGTGAGGACAAGAATGGTGCCCAGGCTCCCTCCGGGTGCCCCAGAGCACTCCTCAGCCCAGGAACACCTTCCCAGAGGCAGGGGCTGGGCAGAAGCGTCCCCCCAGCACCTGCAGCTCTGCAAACGGGGCCATTTCAGGGATAATCAGAGCCAAGTTTTGTCAGAGGGAGGGGTGAGACTCTGCCACAAGATGAGGAAGTCACATCTGTTCCCAGCCCCGCGTGGAGCTGATGGAAACGGCCTGGAGACCAGCCAGAGCTGCCCCTCCTGGCTCCCGACTGCCTTGGGCTGACATTGGGGTGACACTCACAGGGAAGGTGACATTCAGGTGCAGATGAGGCTCCAGGACCTCTCTCTTCAGCAGGGTGGTGGGCAGGGTCCCCTTGTCTGACTGCAGCTGCACATGGATCTGGACGGGCCCCTGGAGGTCACTGAGGTGCACCCAGAGCGTGGCATGGTGAGGGTGGTACAGCACGGCCGGGGACACCACCACGTAACTCCTGGCAGGGACAAGTGACAGAAGAGCCCTGGGGCTGAGGCACATCCAGCACAGCCCCACAGAGACCCATAAAAGCCCTGGGAGCACAGGAACCTCCCCAGCCTCCTCCTCTCTGCTTCTGGGCTGCCCTTGGCTCCTCAGGTCAGCTCTGCAGGTGAGGACACAACTCCTCAGAGCCACCAGAGGCACCAGGGCCATGTCCTCAGTGCTCCTGGGCAGGGAGAACCTCCAGCCTGAGTGTTCCCACTCAAGGCAGCAATCAGGGCACAGGAGGGACTGAGTCCCACCAGGAACTGCAAGGGAGCCAAGGTTAAAGCAGGCACAGATGGACACAGAGGAGACTTACGGTGCTCCAGAGGTCCTGGCTGAGAGGAGCAGGATGGTGAAGAGGACGGGAAGGGCTGGAGACATCATGCCTCCAGCTGGATGTAGATGTTGGGAACAGCCACAGCCTCCTCCTGCAGGTCTTGGATCACTCTGGATCTGTGTCTGAAATGGGATCTTTGTGTCCCATCCAGTGAGGAACTCGGGGCTGGCAGAGGAACACTGAGCACCTGTAGATAAAGCCCAGGCAATGTTTGCCCACAGCTTCTGGGGGTCAAGGATCCCAGGGATTTTTGCAATATTGGGAAAGGTCCCTGAACTTCCAGTCTGGGGCAGGAACCACCTCCACAAAGGTTTGCTGGGAAATGATGTCAGGAGGCAGCAGGAACACATGGAAAATGAAAATAGGGAGCACAACGTCAGGAGTGGCTGGGAGCTGGGGGTGATTTCTCAGAAACGGAAAATTTACAGGTATTTATTTTAACCAAATTTGGGCTGATCACACATCCCAGGTTGGCTTTTTGCCTGGTTTCCTCCAGTTTCATCCAGTCTGAACAGAGGAACAGGACCATATTGGGATGTGGCAACGCTTCATCTGCTCCAATTCCACATGTGGAAACTGGACACCTGCCAGGGCAGGGCTGAGCTGCTTCCCTTTGTCCTGGTGGAGATTTGGGACAGTTGAGGAGCTCCACAACAGCCCCACAGTGTCCTGAGCACATCCCCTGCTCTGGGGCCTGGCAGTTCCCTTCCCTTTGAGGGTGTGGGAGCCATGGAACCATGGAATGCTTTGGGTTGGAAGGGACATTAAAGCACTTCCACCTCCTGCCATGGGCAAGGACACCTTCACTATCCCAGGTTGCTCCAAGCCCCACCCAACCTGGCCTGGGACACTTCCAGGGATCCAGGGGCAGCCACAGCTGCCAGGGCCTTACAGGAAGCCATGGGTGGGGCTGACCCTTCCCATGGGATCTCAAGTGACCACAGCTCTGTCTGTCCCCATACCTGCCCAGCTCAGGTTTTGCTGGACACAGGCTCTGTCCACCTCCCTGCCCTTTGGACCAGCCCCACAGCCCGTGGGTGGCCAGAGGGGGCTGGACCCACCTCCCCCAAGGACACGAGGCAGGAGCACGTCCTGCCAGAAAGAGCGGGGTCAGTGCCCTGCCAGACACCCCAGTGTTGGACAGGACAAGGAGCTCAGGGACCACTCAGCACTGCCAAGGCCACCCCTGACCCCCACCCCCAAGTGCCACATCCACATGGCTGTGAAATCCCTCCAGGGCTGGGCAACCAAAGCAACCAGGCAGGGCAGGCCTTGGAGGATCAGAAAAAGCAAATTGTTCCGTGTTCCAAGAGGAAAAGAGGCCCTGTTCCAAGGTTCTTTCCTTCTCCTCAAGCTTTCACCTCCCACTGACAGAGGAAAATCCAGGGAGGGCTCTGGCTGGGCCCCAGCCCTCCAGACAGAACAAGGTTCTGCTCAGAGCTGCTGTGGCTGCCCCTGGATCCCTGGAAGTGCCCAAGGCCAGGCTGGATGGGGCTTGGGGCACCCTGGGACAGTGGAAGGTGTCCCTGCCAATGGCAGAACTGGATGAGCTTTAAGGTCCTTCCCATCCAAACTATTCCATGATTCTATTGATGCTTAACCCCCCAAACCAGCAGCCAAACCACTCCCAGACCAGCTCAGAGCTGACAGACTATGCCACCTGCTGGGAATCCTGGGAAGCAGGAAAGGATTAAGGAGGTTTTCTGGGACATGGGACCTTCCTGTGCCCTTGGCCATGTCCATGTGACATCTCCTGGTCCCGTGGGTTGTCCCTCATGGGAAGCCTCTTTGCTGTTGGGTGTCAGACGATTCCAACAGATTTGAAGGATTTCCTCCATAATCCAGCTGCTCCTGAGAGCAGGAATGATGCCAAACCAGAGCTCTGTGCCCATGGTTTGCACGTTTTATCCCAGGATGGGAGGGGAAACCTTGCCCACCCTGCTCCCCACAAGGGGACAGCCACACCCTGCCCCATCCCTGTCCTGCTGCCACCCTGAGGTGCTGGCACAGGAGCTGCTCAACTGGGAAGGAGCCAGGAGATCCCAAATTCCTGCCTGGCTGCAGGGAACCATCCAGCTGTCAGATGGGTCATGGTCCAGAGTGCATGGAGAGGCATCTCCAGGTGGGGCTGTGTCCAGGTGGGCACGGTCCAGGTATTGCTGGGAACTGGAGATGATCTTCTTGAGAATTTACTGATGGAGGGAGAGCTCTACCTCGGGGACAGACCCAGAGCAGTGTAACCCTCACCCTGCCATGTGTTCCTCACACCATCCTTGGGAAAGCTGTGGGGATGCTCCATGTGCAGGGATGAAGTCTCCCTGAGGAGATGGATCTCCCTCCCCCTCAGCCCCCTCAGCACAGCCAGGACACGGCACCAGCTCCAAACTCTTTAATGTCCCACCCTTGGCTGACAGCTCAGCTCCAAGGATGCTCTCCCCACCTGGAAACCTCCCTTGGACCACATGTCCCCCACCCCAAGCCACTCACTCTGGACCCCTCTGCACCCAAACAGCATCTCCAGCTTGTAGGAGCCTCTTGAAGGAGAATCCATGGGGGAACCCAACAATCAGAAGTGGAAAATGGGTCTGGGAACCAGGGCTGGAGCATCCCTGCCCTGCCCAGTGAGCAGGCAGGAGCCATCTCAGGGGACGACCACAGCTCCAGGTCTGGCAGAGGGAGATCCAGGGGACGCACAGTCACAACGAGGGGCTTTAGGGGGCACCTTGCTGTGTGTCAGGGGTGCTGCCCTGCTCTGCTCCCCTTAGGGCACCGTCCTGCCGGGGCGGTGGCAGGGCTGTAGGACATCTCCTCTGGGGACAAGGGACACCTCTCTGCTGTCCGCAAGGGACTCACTCCCTCTGCCTATTTGCTGCTCTCAGCTGTGTCCCCCTGGCCCTGGGGGCTGCCCCTGTCCTCCCCCAGCTGCAGCTGCTCCGTGTCCTGGTCCCCATGGTCACTCATGGACATCTCAGCCAGGGCCTTGGCCATGGCCTGCCAGACACTCTCGGTCAGTTTGGGGACATCCTTTGGGCTCAGGCCCCACGTTTCCACCCTGGGGAGGACTTGGATGGTGCAGGTCCCTGGGAGAGGAAGGAAAAGCCAGGGATGTGTTAGAGGATCCCACCGAGAACCAGATATTCCCCCGAGCCATCTCCACCCCAGCTACCTCCCCACCCCTCAGCATCCCATGAACACCCCCAGGTGCCTCATCCCCAGTGCCAGCCCTGTCTTCTGCCATGGGAATTCCTGTCCATCCCTTACCTGAGGTGAATCTCTTCTCCTTGGAGCTGAAGAAGTCACAGTACGGGGAGATCACAATGGGGACAATGGGAACCTGCAGGACATGGAGGGTCAGGGGGGTCCCCCAGATGGAGCCCTTCCCAGGTGGGATTTCTGCTCCTGCCTGTCCTTCCCTAGTGCTGCCCAGCACCATATCCATCCCTGAGGATCAACCCGCCATCCCGGGACCAAACCGCCCCATCCCTGGGGACCAAACCCTCCCATCCCAGGGACCAAACCCCCTCATTCCTGGGGACCAAATCCCTTCATCCCTGGGGACCAAACCCTCCCATCCCTGGGGACCAAATCCCCTCATCCCTGGGGAGTAAACCCCCCCATCCCTCTGCCCCAGGGTCCACACCCACCCCACTCCATCCAGGGTGAGCCAAAGGAGAAGGAATCATTTTGGAAAAGGCCTCCAAGACCATGGAGTCCAATCCTTGACTGACCATAAGGATGCCCGTACCTGTGCCTGCACAGCCAGGTGGAAAGCCCCACGCTTGAAAGGGAGCATGGATCTGCCCGGGTTCCTGGTGCCTTCCGGGAAAACCCACACACAGAGCTGCAGGGGACAGGGACAAAGGTGACCCCGGCCCCCAGCCAGGTCAGTGCAGCCCACACCCCCTGACCCCAGGGGTGTTTCCCCCCCAAGCCCCGCTCTGCTCACGTTCTCTCTCCGCATGGTGCCGGCAGTGCGGGAGATGACCCCGATGGCCGCGTCCCTGCGGTGCCGCTCGATGAAGATGATGCCGCTGAGCCAGCAGGCCCAGCCCACCGTGCCCAGGTAGAGCAGCTCCCGCTTGGCGATGGGCACACAGCGGTCGGGGATGACCTCCACCATTCCTGGGGCATGGATAACATCTCTTAATGTGGACATCAGCTTGACATGGGCACAGGGCCAGCCAGGACACAGCAGGTCTTGACCTCAAGCCCTGGGAGACTTTTGTTCATGTAGGCTGAGCTAGAAGTGTCCTCCCAGGAGCCTTTGCAGTTATTATGTTAATGAACCTAAGTTCTGCTCTGCTATTGGTTGTCACTATTCCATATTTGGTCATGTTTCTGGAACCCTCTACCTTCCCCCAAGCCTATATATGGCCAGTCCTCTTCATTTCTGTATTGGGAGTTCGCCCCCATACAGCTTTTGTCCTGAGAGTTCTGTGTTTGGCTTCTGGGTATTGGCCCTATTTTATTTCTTATTAAAGTGGTCTTACTTTTCAGGCACTTCATCACTCCCACCCCTTTTTCTGCACCACATCTGCCCTGAAATCAGGAAACCCAAAAGATTTGTTATAGTCAACCCACAACTGCGACACATAACCACCTTCTTGACCCCATGGGATTGGCAGCAGAAAAATCGCCTTGGAAAACTGATTAGAAGTTGAACTCCCCCAGCTGGACAAACCAGCTGGATATTAAGAATAAGTTTTGCAGTAGAAAAATCAGCTTGGAAAATTATTTAGTGCTTGGAATTAAACTTCCCAGGTTGGACAAACCAGCTGGCTATCAGGAATAAGTTTTGCAGCTCAATCAGCCCTGAGAGGTGATGACTGCAGAGAAGAACTCTCTGGAGAGCACAAATTATATCAGTGCACAGATTACTTAATCCTTTATACCCTAATATAGGACCAGGTTGGGTTTTTTTGAGTCTTGACTTAAAAGGACTTTAAGCTTTCCCCAACCCCAGGACCACCGTGTGGCATCACCTGCCGCTGTCCCTCCTCTCCCTGCAGCACAGCCCTGTCCCAAAAGCTCTCCTGGTCCGTTCCCAGACCATATCCCTGCCCTGACTCCCCAGAGCAATCCTGGTGCACGCCCGGAGCCCTCGAGATGCCGAGGATGCCCCTGCCCTGCCCTGCCCTGCCCTGCCCTGCCCTGCCCCGCACGCACCGATGAGGTCGAGAGAAGCCTGGTGGTTGCAGACGATCACGAAGGGCCCCGGCAGCTGCAGCCGCTCCGAGTCCCGCACCCGCATCCTGATGCCGTAGAAGCGCTTGAGGGGCAGGAGCGAGGCGCGGAGGAGCCTGCCGAAGGTAAGGGACGAGATAAGGTGGAGGGACACTGTGGGGAGCGGATCTTCAGCGGCCGGGCCGGGCCGGGCGGGCTGGGCCGGGCTGCGGCTGCTCTGCTGGACCCGGGCTCAGGCTCAGGGATGTCTGGATTTCTCAGACGTTCGCAGCCTGTGAAGTTCAGAACTCACCTGGTTCCCACCTGAGCTGGGCCCGGCTCCTGGCTCAGAGCAGAGGGAGCTGCTGGGGAGGGAGAGTGACCAGCACGAGGTGGTGGGAGTGAAAAAAAGTAGGATTTGGATACCCAGGGATGATGGGAAAGCAAAAAGACAAGGGGGGATGGGATCTTCATAGCCCAACAAGGACAAACTGTCTCTGCCCGGGGAAGCCTCCCCAGGTGCTCAGCTGGATCCATATGTGGACAGAAATCCAGATCCCAGACTTCTAAAGCTCCTCCCAGCCGAGAGGAGCTGAGCTGGGGATGGATGAGCACAGGGGTAGCAGAGGGACAGGCAGATCCCTCTGTGGGTGAACCCAGGGACTGCCCCTGCACAGCCTTGTGCTGCAGGGGGAAGGGAAAACCAGCCCGGATACATTCCTTAGGGGAATCCGAAATCACTCCACCGGACCTGCAGTGTTGTGAAGAGATGGATCTGAGAGGAAAAGGTGTCACATCCCGGGAAGGCTGGACAGGAAGGGACTATCAGGATGGCAGCGACGGGTGACGCTCAGTATGAGAATGACGAGAGGAATGGAGGGAGGAGGGAGCACCAGCAGCCATGGAGATAAAGTCCTGGGACACGTCGGTGCTGGAATGGGGCACTGTCCATCCACACAGGGTCTGTGCCAGGGTCCCCACATCTGTCACTGCCGCCAGGGGACAGGGCAGGGAAGGGCTCAGCACCAGGCAGGAGTGAGAAGGGAGAAAGATGGATGTCCGTGGTATCGCCCCCATCCCTCGGGAGTCGCAGGCTGGGATATCCCTGAGGAGCCGAGGAGAAACAGCGTCCCAAAGCCAGACTAATGACAAGGAAGCGCTCCCAGCCGCGGGCTTTGGGATTCAGAGGAGAGGGAGCTGAGCGTGCTGCGCCGGCCACCGAGGTGTTGGTGGGACGAGATAAGGCAGCGCTGATAAGGCAGGTGAGTCACTCTGCCTCCCTCGGGGATTTCCAGCAGGCCGGAAGCGTTGGCTTTGGAGCAGCCCTGGATGTTGTGTGCACCCAGCATTCCAGCCGGGAAGGACCTGGGAGAGGCTGCACCACCACCGGTAACACCGAACCTGCGACTGATAACAGCGATCCTCTGACTGATAACAGTAATCTTCTCACTGATAACACCGAACCTCTGACTGATAACAGCGATCCTCTCACTAGTAACACCGAACCTATGACTGATAACAGAGATCCTCTGACCAATAACAGCGAACCTCCGACCTCGCTCCCACCGCGGACGGGGATCCATCCGCACAAATCCTAAGTAAATTTCTCCAGCTGGGATGTTTTCCCTGTGACATCATAACATCCCTCCTGTTGTGCTCGTCCTGCCCAGGAATCCAACAACGGGATTGCAACACCCTGACCTTCCTCCGGTGTTGCACAGCGGTGTCATCTCACTGATGTTATCTCCCTGCTTCCACCCTCGGGAGCGCCAGTCGGGACACGGCTGTGATCAGGACATGGCTGTGACAGGGACAGGGCTGTGCCCCTGACAGCTGGTGGCACCAAGACATCCCAAAACCATAAAAACATGGAAGGGTTTGATTGGAAGAGACCTTAAACCCAGCCAGTATCACCCTCAGCCATGGGCAGGGACACCTTCCACTATCCCAGGTTGCTCCAAGCCCTGCCCAACATGGCCTGAGACACTTCCAGGGATAGGGCAGCCATGGAATCATCTGTGCCAGGGCCTCTCCACCCTCAATCCCTCTGCCAAAGTGCTGTTCCTGGGTCTCCCATGGGCAAAACCATGTTTTGGTTTTGAGTGTTCATTTGCCCCCTGCCCTGATGGTACTTCCAACCCCCGCTGTCACCCACACAAGTGATGACCCCAACATTGCCATGACCAGGAATGATCCCTTCTATGTTATTTCAGCCCTCAGGGACCACAAATCCCAACTCCAGCATGGCCTGACCCTCCCTGGGCACAGCCAGCACCTCTCATACCACAAGATGCACTTCACTGCCCCATAGATGTGACCACAGCCCTCGCCGTGGCCCCAGGGCTCTGCCACCAGCTGTGACAACACAGCTGTGGGTCCATCCAGGGCAGGACAGAACCTGTGGCCACAAACCACGAGATTTCCTCCACCTGAGCCAAGCCCCAGCCAGCTGTCCCCATGCCCAGCCCACACTCACTTCATGTTCTCCACAGAGCGTCCCCGGAAGGCAGCAAAGGGGGACAGCAGGGTGGCCATGGCCACGATCCAGCAGTTGAAAAAGGCCATCTTGCAGAGGTATTGGAAGGTGGGGCTGCACCTGTAGAGCAGCAGCGCTGCCAGGGGCAGGAGCAGCAGCCCATGCAGCAGCAACAGCAGCAGCAGGTCCATGGTGCCACCCCGAAGCTCAGCCCACGGCCGGGAGGGGAGCGGGCAAGTGGCCGCAGCTGCCGGGAGTGTGCCGGGTGAATCAGGAGCATTCTGCGTGGGTGGCTGGGCTGGCCCAGGGGAAGGCTCGGGATGCATCTCATCCCCGGGGATGGAGTGGCTCAGGTGGAAGCAGGACACCCCTCCAAGGGTGGAGAGTGGCCATGAGTCACACTGGGACCCTGAGTCACCTGAGATGTCACCACTGACAGGGCCCTCCTGGGCTGTTAGAAGCCATTGCATGATTCCAAATTGATAAGATCAGATCTGCTGCTCACAACGGTGTCCCTGTCCCAGGAATCTCTCCTGACCACTGGCCATGGGGATGCCAGCCTTGGGAAAGGGAGTCTCAGCTGGTGGGGACAGCAGGAACTGCTCCTGGTCTGTGGCCATCACCCCAGCCAGGCTGGTCACAGTCATCTGCTGGCACCCAAACCTCACCCTGCAGAGCATCAGATTATTGGAAGACATCTCCCACCTGGAATGACAGCAGGAATGTGGCACCAGTGCTCCCCATCCCTGCTCAATTTGGGCAGCAGGAGGCTCTCTGCCCTTCCCCTCCCAAGGCCCACCATCTGTCCACAAGGTCCCCACAGTGCCTGGGGGGCTGAGCTCTGTCACCTGCTGCTGCCAGCCCAGGCTGCAGGAGGTGTCAGCCCTTGGCCCAGTTGGCAGCCAGGGAATACGTTACATTAGGTGTTTTCATGGCTGCAATTAGCACAGGCTGTAATTAACCTCTCCTGCTCTGGTGCCTTGCACTGGGCACAGAGGATCCAGACCAGCCCCCTGGAAATTCCTGGAACCAAGTCCTTGTCACAACAGGGACACTGGGCCAGTGTCAGCCCCCAGTGGCATCTCCCAGCCCTGCTGGTCCATGGCCCAAATCAGGGAATCACAGAATTCCAGGATGGTTTGGGTGGGAAGGACCTCAAAGCCCATCCAGTGCCACCCGCTACCATGGGCAGGGACAACTTCCACTATCCCAGGTGGCTTCAATCCCAATCCACCCTGGCCCGGGACACTGCCAGGGATCCAGGAGAAAGGAGGGACAGCCCTGTGCTGCTGCCCAGAGCCATCAGGTCACACCTGACCCCAGGTCAGGAGCTGTGAGCCGTGAGATCCCCTCATGCCTCTCCATAACAACTCCAGTAGGGTCTCTGGCATCTCCCAGTCCCCTCAGACCACTCCTGGGAAGGTGTCACATCCACTGGGACCATCCCAGCCCTGCTGCCCCTCAGCTGGCAGGACCTGCCCTTACTCAGCCCAACATCTCTGCACAGCTGCCCCCGTTGTGCCCAGAGCTGCTCTTCCACCCACGCCTTCCCCTGTTCCCTGGAGGTGACAGAGATGTCCCCAGGCTCTGGCCATGCAGGAGGGTGCCCCAGTTTGACCAGTAACCCTGGGGTTACATCCACCAGGGGTGTTGCAATGCCCATTGCTTCACCCTCCCATTCCTCTCATTATTCTCATATTAAAGCAAAGATTGGGTCACATCTTGAGCCCACCCTTCCTGTCCAGCCCACTTCAGGTGACTCCTCACCTCCTTCCCCTTCTGTGTCCAAGTGGGAACCTTTGGGCACCAGCCTGGTCTCCCATAATCCCAGCTTTGCTTCTGGATGCCTCCTTCAGTCCTTCCCAGCTGGAGAAGCTGGACCTTCCTACTAGAATCCAACATGATCCTCTTGCTCCACATTAGGGAGTTTCTCCAGGAGCCAGGCTGGGGAAGATCTGCCCATTCCAGAGCACAGGGAAAATAAATCCTGCCTTCCACTGGGCAGATGAGAGGCAGGGCAGTCCAAGGAGGGGGTTTAAGGTGCCTTTCTGCATCCTCAGAGCTCCAGACCACTGGCCCTGAGGTCTCCTGCCAGGAATTCTGCTCCAGGGAAAAGCCTGGAAGCCCCTAGGGCACAGCAGGGCTGGCACCCCTCTGTGAGGCTGGGGTGGTGGCACAGGCAGGGGACAGCTCCCAGAACCCAAAGGCCTTCACTCCCCACTTCCTTATGCTTCCTGGGGAGCAGAGGGGTCTCTGAATCCTGGGAAACTCCCTGATTTCCCTCTTTCGGGTTGCTCTCCCAACCACATCCCCACTAAGAGCCAGCTCTACCTGTGCTCAGGAGATCCCAGTCTGGAGCTTCCAGAACCAGCCCCAGCACCCCCTCACCCCCACAGGCTCTGACAGAACCCCCAGGACTCCTCTCAGCACTCCCCAAGCACTGACAGACCCCCCCAAGCACCCCTCACACCCCAGGCACCAACAGAGCTGCCCCGACCACCTCCCCCCCCCCCCCCCCAGGCCCCCCTGACCACCCCAGCACCCCCCAGGTTGTGACAGACCCTCTCAGCACCCCCCAAGCACTGACAGATCCCCCCAGCACCCCTCACACACCCAGCACCCTCAGGCACCAACAGAGCCCCCCCGACCACCCCAGCACCCCCCAGTTCTGACAGACCCTCTCAGCACCCCCCAAGCACTGAGAGACCCCCCACACGGGGTGCAGGAGGCCCTGACCCACCCCCCCCAGCCCCGAGGGAGCCCCTGCACTCAGGCACGGAGCCACCAGCCCATGTAATTACAGATGCTCAATTAGCGACAGCAGGGCGCTCTCTTTAACAAAGCAAATTAATTACAGGCAATGCTGCACTGAGAGCTGGAGGGACTGATGAAGGCTGGAACCACCTGGCCTGGGGACATCCCCCTGTCCCCACCCACGGGGACACAGCCCAGCCTTGGCCACCCCGGCCTTGTGGCTTGGCAGGGGCACAGTGCCCAGCTGGGATCAGGGTGTCCCCGGGGCTGGGGACAGCGCTGGGACATCCCTGTCCTGTCACCCCAAAACCATGGGAATCGTGGAGCAGCCGTCCGGGATCTTCGGGATCTTCAGGAGGCAAAGCTCACAGCCCCTGCTCCTCCATGCTGTAGTACTCTGTGGGGACAAGGGGCAGTGACAGGGATTCCTGGGATGGGATGGAATGGGATGGAGACAGGGAGCAGGGAAGTTCAGCCTGGGATGATGAGGCGGTGGGGACAATGTCCCCCAGGGTGTTCTTACCCGCTGCTGGTGGGACACCCGGTCCCACTGTCCCAGTGGCACTGGGGGGCGGCGGGGGGGGCACGGCTCTGCTGGAGAGGGGCCAGGAGGGCTCAGTGATGGATTGAGGGTATCCCTCGAGTCCCGGCTGCAGCCGGAGATGCTGTCACACCGCGGTGACACCGAGCCCGTCCCCGGCACTCACCCCTGGTCCCCGGGTGAGGAGCGCAGGAACCGCACGGGACCGGGGCCAGGAGCGGGCCAGGGGATGTAGTGATGGTGGAAAACCACGGCCTCCTCTTCCTCCTCGCCCTGCGGAGGCCCTGCCAGCCCCTGCGGGGAGGGACAGAGGCAGAGCTGCCCCGGGCTCCGGGGGATCGCCCCCGGCTGCTCCCGCTGTGGGCTCGGCCCCACACAGAGCCCTGCTGGGGCTTTAGAAAGTGGCTGCTGGGGCACAGCGGGGTGGCAGCCCCACAGATGGGAACAAAAGCCCGCGTGAAGAGCCTCTCTGATCTGTCTGAGACCCCTCTGAGCAGGCAGGGTGCAGTCCCGGCCAGCCCTGCACTGGTGGCACTGGTGAGGACCAGGAGGTGCCAGCTGGCAGCGAGCTCAGCAGCTGCCACAGCCCAGCCCTGCCCCAAAAGCAGCACTGTTCCCCGCAGGGAGATGAAATGTTCCACATGGTTTTGGTTGGAGATGGATTTTTTCAATGGCAGCCCCTGGAGAGCCTTCCTGCCTGACTGGGCCGTGCTTCCAGAGGGTCCTGGCACTTCCCAGCTGGGCTAAAGCTCTGCCCGAGGGCTTGGATGGGCTCAGAAGTGTCAGAGCTGGGGTTCAAACCACCACAGAGGGCTCCAAAACCCCAAAGGCTGCTCTGAGCTGGGCTGGGACCACCCAGGTGCTCCACCCAGAGGGTCCCAAAGCAGGATGAGGTGATCCCATTCTCCTGAGAAGCCCTGGGAAGGTCCCTCTGTCCCCTCTTTGGTCCCTTTGCCCACCCAGACCCCCTGAGCCTCACCTGGGTGGGGGCTGGCCCTACACTGAGGGGCATTAGAGCTGCCACAGCCAGGCCATGCATCAGCAGCTGGTGCATTTGGGAGGCTTGGATCAGCATCAACTCCATCAAATCTGCCAGAGAATTGGAGATTGTGCATCAGAGAGGGAGCAGATGGAGGGCATGGGGCAGCCCCAAGGTTCCTCCCTGTTCCCAAGCAGTGGGAGCAAAGCCAGACTTCCCCCATCCTGGTTTGGAAGACCCATGTGGTGTTTAAAAATTATTTTGGTGGGATAAAGCTTGAAAATTGCCATATTTGAGCCTTTTCTTCCTTGCAAACATGACTGAACAGCTGGGCTGGCTCACAAGGGGTGATCACTGGGGCTGGGGGCACCAGACTTTCCACCCATTCTGGGGGGAATTTCTCCAACCTGAAGTGCTCAGGGACTTGGGAGGCACCTGCCCTAGCACAAGGGCAGAGGCAGCGCCCTTGGGTGGCCCAGAGCATGCCAGGGTCAGCTCTGCTCTGTGCACAGGGCTCAGAGCACCCCAAACGGGCAGGAGCTGGGGCTGCACCATAGGGGTGATCCCAGGACCTCAATGCCCACTCCTGGAGCTGGATCCAGGTGAGGAGCAGGGTGGGGGTGCTCAGTGCCTCCTCAGCCCCTGCCTGTCTCCACATGAAGAGCTGGGCGAGGTGTCCCTGTCCCCTTGGCTGGATGACCACACTGAGGGTGGCTGCTGAACCCAATCCATACAGAGGAAGCCCCAAATCTGGCTCTGCATCCCCCCAAAAAAATCCCCATTTTCTGCAGGTGTGAAATTCCCCAGGAAAATTCACATAAACCTGCTGGATTCCTCTGGGATCCTGCTGGCTTCATCCACCAGAGCAGCTGTGGTTGCCCCTGGATCCCTGGCAATGGCCAAGGCCGGGTTGGATGGGGCTTGGAGCACTCTGGGACAATGGAAAGTGTCCCTGCTCATGGCAGGGGTGGCACTGGGTGATCCTTATGGTCCCTTCCAAAGTCCAAGTCATTGTGGGATTCTCTGGTTCCATGACCTGGAGTAAAAAAGGGTTTGGACCACCCCATACTCCATGTGCCAGATCCCCAAAGGCTCCAGAGCTGCCAGGCTGGGCTCCCAGGACACCAGGAGATGGCTGTCCCTCCAGCCAGGACATCCCAGCACATCATGGGACTCTGCTGAGCTGGGTCCAGGAGCTGGGAGCACCCCAGGAGCAAGGAACAGACCCAAGGGTGGGACACAGAGTGCTGGTGGCTCTGAATGGATCCCACCCATCCCAGGGGGCCCAGCTGATTTTCAGCATCCTTTTTCCTCCCCAGATTTTTAAGGACAGCTCCACCTTCCCCCTCCCGACAGCACAAGGTTTGCCCATGGCATGTCCCCAGTGATGACAGCCTCCTGTCCCTGCTGCCCCAGTGACCACAGTCCCTGTCCCTGCTGTCTCCAGTGATCACAGCCCCCTGGCCCTGCTGCCAGCCCCCCCATCCCAGATTTGCTGCAGCCTTGGGGCACGAGGTTGGGTGAAGCCCCTCTGGACAGTGGCACAGCCCAGGCTTCCAATCCCACCTCACAATTCCAAGGAGCCCGTGGCACCCTGGCTTTCCCTGGGAATACCTGCAGGAAATGGGGTTTTGGGGAACAAAACCAGATGAATTTCAAGGGAAAAAAAAAAAAAAAAAAAAAAAAAAAAAAAAAAACAAAAAAAAAAAAAAAAAAAAAAAACCCACCCCACACCACCAGCCCCAAGCTCTGCCCGCACGCACCTCCTCGGACGGGCGGGGGTCCCGCGGGGGCGGCCCCGAGCCCGGGCAGCTGCTGCAGGATCAGCACCGGCGGCTGCGGCACGGGAAGGGTTCCGGGGGGAGATCCCACGGCGCGGAGCTGGAAGCCAGGAGGGGAAGGAAACCCCGGGATTGCACATTCCCGGTTAATTCAGCGTCCAGCGGGGCGGAAGGGACAGAGGGGACACGGCAGGTGGCAGGCGGGAGGTGGGACAGTGGTGGTGGCGGGGAGGAGAGGGGACGGGGCTGGGGCTGGTGGCAAGAGAGAGGGGGCGGGGCTGGTGGCAGGAGGAGCAGGTGGCCCGGAGGAAGCGGGACGGGAGCTCTGGAGAAGGGAATGGTTGCTCTCCCCTGGTCTTCCCAAGAATCCCGCCCTCCCATCCAGGCTGACTTCCAGACCTGGAGAATCCCCACCTCTGGGGACAGGTCCCTGTGCAGGGATGGTCTTTCGGGGTCTGCAGGGCACCCAGTGCACCCAGTGCCCACCCAAACCCAAACCCCTCTCCACCCTTATCCCATAAATCCAGAGACAGAGGCGCTCCGGGGCTCACCCTGCGTGGGATAAGGAAGGTCCCTGTCAGGGGGTCCCCCCAGAGCCCGCGGGGGTCCCCGGCTGCTCCGCCCTCCATGGCTCGGGTGCGAGGGCAGCGGAGCTGCGGCAGGAGCCGGGATCGTCTCCAGGGCTCCCGGGAGAAACAAACCCTGCCCCGAGGGAGGCTCGGCCGCGCCAGGAATGTCCCCGGGCTGGTTTTCCCCGCAGGAAATCCCCAGGAAAGGTCCCGGGGATACCGGGTTGAGGTGTCCGTGTGTCCCCACGGGGCTGGGCCGTGTCCCCGACCCTCGTGTCTCGTGGTGAGGGGAGTGAAAGGAGCAATTAATGGGATCTGAGCCTCACTAGAGAATGGGATGGACATTGGATTAATGATTTCTCCCCAAAACTGGGGATGAGACCCCCAGAACCTCCCCTAAAATTTGAGTGGCAACCCCAGAGACTTCCAAAATTCTCAACTAGAATTGGGGTTGGGAACCACAGAAACCTCCTCAAAGTCTCCCCAAAACTGGGGATGGGACCCCCAGAGACCCCTGTAAAATTGAGGATGGGATCCTTGAACATCTCCCCTAATACTGGAGGATGGGACTCCTAGAAACTACCAAAAGTCTCCTCAAAATTGGGATGGGACCCCTAAAATGCCTCCATGTTTGGGATGGGACCCCCAGAGATCCCCCCAAAATATGGCTTGGGACCCTCCAAAGTCTCCCCAAAACTGGGGATGGTCCCTGGAATATCACTCAGCCCCAGTGCCACCCCCGGGCTGCTCCCCAGGATGTCACAGCCTCGGTGCCACCTGGGGTCCCTGGAATGTCCGTGTCACCCTGCCAGGTCCCATTGGGCTGTCTCCCAGCTCCCTGCACCATGTCCCCAGGGATGCAGTGGCCAACCACTGCATTCCCCAAGGAAACCTGGGAATAGCAGCTGAAACCTCCCCAAAACTTGGGCTGAGACCCTCAGACCCCCCCACCCCCCCCACCCTCCCCCGCCCAAAACTGCCGATGGAAACCACAGAACCACCCCAAAATCTCCCCAAAACTGGGGATGGGAACCAAACGTCTTCCCTTGTTGGGAAAGACGGGACAGGAAGGACTTATGAATATGACTGCATGGCAAGAAATACTGTAGATGTAAAACCTGAGTGAAATAGGAATGAAAGCCAGTTTCGAGATGTGCGCATGGCAGGCAGGAAGACGGTGATTAGCTGACAAAAGGACAAGAATGTTGCCTTTCCACCTTGGCAAAGACATCCGGGAACAAGAGCATAAGAAAGAAGTCTATAGAGTGTAAAATGACATGGTAATGCAGTCGTTCTTACAGGCTGCATGCAAAGTTTGTAGGTTTTGTATCTCACGTAGGTTGGTCAATGTGAATGAGAATATTCAACAGAAAAAAGGATATATTGTATTGTAACAGGAGGATCGCTCTCTTGTCCTCTCTTCCTCGCTCTTGTCCACTCTTCTCCTCTCTTCTCTGCTCTTCTCCCCTTTTCTCCCCTCTCTTGTCTTGTCCTGGCTCTCCTACCTTTTGCCCTTACCTCTCTCCTCTGGCCCTCTCACCTTCTTCCCTTACCTCTTTTGGCCCATCTCCTCTCCTCTCTCTCATCTCCCTTTCTCCTGCTTTCTCCCCACGTTTTTCCCCTGCTCCTGCCCCGCTTTTACCCCTTAGCTCTCTTCTCTTCTATCTCTCTCTCCCCATTCTCTCTTTAAAGCTTTGCTCCAGCCGAGGCTGGTGGCTGGAAGCAGGCCCGCTTTACCCACGACCCTTGTAATAATAAAGCCACATGTTTTTAGAACATCTCAGGTGTGCAGAGTTCCTTGTCCCTGCCATCCACGGAAAAAATTCCTACATTCCCTGAAATTTGGGTAAGAACCCCAGAGACCCCCAAAAGTCTTCCCAAAATTGGGAGTGGGAACCACAGAAGCCCCCCACAAAAATCTCCCCAGTATTTGGGATGGGAGCCCCAGAGACCCCTGGTACGACTCCGTCCCAGGATATTCCCGAGGGGATTTGTGCTCCTGGCAGGGAGCTCAGCGAGTCCCCGGCTCATTCCAGGAAATCCTGGGAATGGGGAATCTGCACAAAACATTGAATTCCAGCAAAATCCACTCTGTCCCCCCAGAGACCCCAACCGACCCCACGCCCCCAGCCTCAGGCCCGTCCCCCCCCTCCCCCGCCCTTCCCAGGTCGCTCCTGTAGGAGATTTCCATGGATATCACATCCCAGACCTGCCGTGCCCCAGTGCACATCTGGGAGCTTTTCCCAGGGCTGCAGCCCACGGCCAGCTCTGCTCGGGAACAGATCTCTCCCAAAACTCTCATTCTGCCCCAGAAGGGCACCGGAGACTCCCCCAAAATCCTCCCCCCGGGCTCAGAGCCCAGCAGCCTCAGCCCCCAGCCCTTGGCTCCAGTCCGGGCTATTTTCTGCTTGATTGGACTTTTCTCTGTGTTCCTGATTTTTCTGACCCCCTCTGGATTGCTTTTCTGCCTTTTGTTATAATCCTAAATTCCCATTATTTGCCCATTTAATTACTGTGCTGCTTCCTGCCCGTTTTGGCAGAGCCCGGCTGGGCTGATCCCGATTTTATCTCCCCTGAGGAGAGATTCAAGCACCGGGATGGGGGTGAGGAGTCTAAGGGAGCCTCGTGCCGGGGGTGGGACATGTCGGGTGACAGGGACCTGCTTGGAATGTCCTCAGCCCCCCCATGGCAGCCTGAGCCCCTCTGGGGGGGTCATTATTGAGAGAGGGGAGGAGAGAAAGAGGAGAAGGAGAAGGAGAAGGAGAAGGAGAAGGAGAAGGAGAAGGAGAAGGAGAAGGAGAAGGAGAAGGAGAAGGAGAAGGAGAAGGAGAAGGAGAAGGAGAAGGAGGGAAGGGAATTTGGCTCAAGTTTTCTTGAGCCAAAGCAAGCACAAGCAAGACTGGTCCCAACTGTGTTGGGCAGCAGGACAGGGCTCAAGCTGGGCTCAGCTCTGGGCTGTGCCTGGCTCCAGCCTGTCCCCTGTCCCTTTTCAATTCCCCCAGAACATCCCAAACTCTAAACCTCTTCAAAGCTCAGGGCCACGGAATTAGGGCTGCAGGTCAGGGTGGGGACAGTCCCAGGGCAGGAGCACTCCAGGCCCTTTGGAGGAGCAGGAGGATGAGCAGGAGGATCCATGCCCAGAGGGACCTGAGTGACAGGACAGGAACTGGCCCGGAAAGCAGAGCCTGGGCACAGGGAAGTGCCAGTGTTGAGGGAGGTGGGATGGGGACAATGCAGCTGTATCTGTGCTGTCCTCAGGACACTGCCCAGGTCACCTTCCCTAGGGAGGAATGATGTCCCAGCTAGAGGTGCCACCTCTGCTGACCCCTCATGTGACTCACCCACACTGGGAGAGGTGATAGCCCTGGACAGGTTTGTGCTCTCACCTTGGACTGTTTGGTGGGGACACATAAAACATCCCCTGGGAAAACCCAGGAGGGATCAGAGAAAACCCAGGAGGGATCAGAGAAAACCCAGGAGGGATCAGAGAAAACCCAGGAGGGATCAGAGAAAACCCAGGAGGGATCAGAGAAAACCCAGGAGGGATCAGAGGGTTCTCCAGCTCTGATGGGGGTGGATCCCGCTGTCCCCTGGAAGAGCCACCCAGTTCCAAGGACACCCTGAGGATGCCCAGCAGAGGATTTGCCCCCTTTGGAAGCTCTGGAGCCTCTCTCTTACAGCAATTCTGGGATTTCTTCTGCAACCCCCCCAAAACTTCCCCCTACACCCAGCCCAGGGAGGG
This sequence comes from Zosterops lateralis, assembly GCF_965231275.1. Taxonomy (NCBI): domain Eukaryota; kingdom Metazoa; phylum Chordata; class Aves; order Passeriformes; family Zosteropidae; genus Zosterops; species Zosterops lateralis. The sequence continues at coordinate 852,410 of NC_139784.1, forward strand.
GATCTCACTCCATGCCTGCTCAGGCACAGGGTGAGTCCCAGGAGCTTTGGACCAGGAATTTTGCTTTTCAGGACCAAGGCCTTGGAATGGGGACAGCAGGGACAGGGACCCTCTGCCACCCCTTGGGCCATGTGGGTGCTGCTCCAGCTCCTGGAATGGAATCAGTGGGATCCAGCTCCTCTCCTGTGGGGCATCAACCAACTCTGGCAAAATAACAGAGCAGAGGCAGGCAGGGCATGGTGACAGGTCAGACCGGGAGCACCAGAACACCAGGAAGGTGAGGAATGGAGCCCTGAGCTGTCCTGGAGGTGACAGCACATCCCTTGTGCCACTTCCCTTCCCAGGAGACCAAGTGCAGAAATTCCCCAGGTGAGGAAAGCCCGGCAGGATCAGCAGCCTTGCCCAAGACTCGGGGAAGATGAAGAAAGCACCGCTGAGGTCACACATCCCCCCAGCCCCTGCTGCCTCCCAGGGGCTCCAAAAACCAGTCCCAAACCAGTCTGTCACTGCACACAGGGACAAAGAACGGCTGTGGGGTGGCAGTGTGAGAGCTGCTGTCCCCTGGGCTGTCACATTCAGGCACTCAGGACACACCTCTGGGGATGCTCTCTGGGTCCAGAACTGTGAATGGGTTTAAGCTCATCATTTGGAACAAAAACTGCAAAAAATCCCCTTTCCCTTTCCAGGAGGTCTCACGCTGCCAATGCTTTGATCTTCATCGTCCCCAAGCTGTCACCCAGCCATCGAGGGCTCTTCTTCCTCCGAATTTCCCTTCCCAGACTTGTTTCCTTCCACGGAGCCCAAAGAGGCAACTGGTGGGGGCGGGAACCTCACCTGGCTACATCCCTGGTGGGACGGAGGCAGCACAATCGGTGATCCCAGCCCTCCCTAAATGAGGATTTGTCACCTGCAGGAGGAGTCCCGTCAGTGACTTCCTTTGCTTTGGAACAGACTGAGTCATCCCTAATTCCCGGCGGGATCAAGGGGAACGCCCATGGCTGCGGGGCAGCCTCTGGGGACATTCCCTGGGGCCTCGGCAGGGACACAAGCGCCGCTCCCCGCCACTGGGGCCGTGCTGCCACACCAGAGCCGTGTGCCGCGACAAATCGTCCTGTCCTGGCCTGCCCTGCCCTGGCCTGGCCTGGCCTGTCTCCCCCGCCTGTCACCACTGTCACTGTCACTTCCACATGAACGCACACCGATGCCCCATATGGCACCCCCTGGTGGGAGCCCAGAGCGGGCAGGGTTTGGGTTCGGGGTTTGCAATACAGAGAGTTTTCCCTTATTTCTTTCTCTCTCGCTCCTGCCAAAGGGAACGGTGTCCCAAGGCCGGCAGGGCAGGGCAGGTCACCCCGCACCGGGAAGGAGGTCAGGCCACCACCGCCTGTCCCAGCTGCTCCTCGCTGGAGGAAGATCAGGAGCAACTCGGGAATGAGTGGGCTGGGAATCACCCGAAGGACCCCCAGGGCTCTCCATCCTCCTGGGAAAGGGTAGAGGGTTCCCATCCCACAGCGATGCTTTCCCGATTTCCTCTGGCTTCTCAACCAGCCCGACCCTCTCCCAACCTGGGGACAAAGCCCGCAGCCTGTTTGCCACGAGACGGCCCCAATTGGGCCTTGTGGGGACACCCGGGACACCCGGAGATGGCCCCAAATGGGCCTTGTGGGGACACCCGGAGACGGCCCCAAATGGGCCTTGTGGGGACACCTGGGGCACAGGGAGGCCAGCGCCCCCCCCTCCCCAAAGCAGCCCCCGTGGGGTGGTGCCGAGGGGCTTCTTCCAGCAGGGTCGGTTTAATTCGGGCCTTAGGCTCCCTCCCAAGTGCTTATGGGCTGCCGGAAAATTAAATGATTCATTTGAGTGTTTCCATTTCAGATGTTAATGAGCCTGGCCCGGCCTCGGCAGCTTTGGTGTCAACAGGACCTCGGGCTCCGCCTTTGCCTCATCATTTCGGCAAACGAGGGCTCGGAGTTATTGCGGACCCGGTTCTTTCATCCACGTTCTTTAGGATGATCTCATTTACAGAGAACTCCTTAATGAGACTCCCCCAAAACTGGGGATGGGACCCCCAGAGACTCCCCCAAAACTGGCCATGCGACCCTAAACATCTCCCCTAATACCGGGGATGGGGCTCTCAGAAACCCCCAGAAGTCTCCCCAAAACTGGGGCTGGGACCCACAGAGACCCCTGCAACATCGGGGATGGGACCCTTAAGGTCTCCCCAGAATTTAAGGTCCCATTATTAAAATAATTAAAATGGTGACGTTTGCGTCAAAATTGCCCTTGCTGAGGGGGCTGGGGCTTTCCAGCAGGGAGAATTCTATAAATACGTTTATTTTTTCATATCCACAATACACATATATATCGATTTTATACATACTTGTATATTTATAGACTTTTTTTTTTTTTTTTTTTTTTTTTTTTTTTTTTTTTTTTCTGTAAGAGGAGCCCAGGTGATGCTTGGCAGTCTGAATCCAAGTGCAGCCCCATGCCTGGGGGGATCCAGGAATGAAGCTCCAGGTGTTGCCTGCTCTGTGTCCATCCCAGGTTGTTCCTGGCGTTCCTCAAAACCTTCCCTGCTCTGCTCTGGCACGGAGGTGACAACACCCGGCACACCACAATCGCGACCCCAAAGCCCAGGGCTGGGCAGAGATGGGGTCAATTTGCAGAGGGGGTGAGACTCACACACCCAGAGCCCATCCCGGAACTTTCTGGGCAAGGCGGAATATCGGGGAGGGGTTCGGGGGTGTCCCCGGGAGGAGAGGCAGGATGGGGCAGGGTCAGGGACAGCACTGTGGTCACCCTGGGACCAGCAGAGCCGCACTGAGGCCGGGCTGGAGCGTCCCTGTCCCCGCGGGGCGCACAGATGTGACCCTGGCACCCCGCACCCCAGCCCGGCTGCGCCCCCACTTTCCCCAGCCTTTCTCTAGCGGTTTTCCATCCCGGAGCCGAGAAGGGCTCGGAGCCCCCGCTGAGCCCCCCCTGGACCCGGCTGGGGGGCCCCGAGTGGCCGGAGGGTGCTGGGGGGGCAATGCCAGCCGGGGGGACCCTCCCGAGCAGCTCCATCCAACCCCAGCGTGGGCAGGGGGAGCGGAGGGAGGAGCCTCCAGGTCCCAGATCCCGGAGCGGTGACATCCAGGCTCGCGGAGAGACGGAGCCCAGCGCCGCCGGGGACAGCCACAGCGCGGGGACACGGCCACGGGGACAGGGACACCCGCGGCACGGAAGGGTCCTGAGGAACTCGGGGCAGGACAGCGCCGGGAAGGGCAGAGGGGAGAGGGCAGGAAGGTGCTGGGGCATCCCCGACCCCCGGCTTGTGAAGGAGGAGCTGGGCTGTCCCCAAACCATCGGGGACAGAACCGGGACCCTCCTGGGTGCTGCCATGGGGGGTCCCTGGCAGCCACCCCAGCCCTGCTCGCTGCTGCTCCTGCTGCTCCTCCCCACGCTGCAGGTGAGTCACCCTGGGGACGATGCGGGGACAGGGTGGGGGCACTGGCAGTCCCCCCATGGCAGCCACCCCAGGGCCCGGGCGCAGGGAACGGTGGCTGCCATCCCATCCCATCCCATCCCATCCCATCCCATCCCATCCCATCCCATCCCATCCCATCCCATCCCATCCCATCCCATCCCGTCCCATCCCCACATGTAATGCTCCTGACCCAGGAGATGACCTGCAAGCCCCCTTGGGTACTTTGCCACAGCCTCTGGGGACAATGTGGTGACAAGGGTGGTGCTGGGACCCCACAGGACTGGGCAGAGCTCAGGGCCCCCCCATGGGGTCAGGTCCCATGGGTTCAGGTCCTGGGGAGGGTCCTTTGGGAACGGATCCTCCATCCCACAACACCCAGCGTCCCACACCCCTTGGAGGAGCCTTGAACTTCCTGGGGAGCATCCACAGGCACGAGGACTGGGATGGCTGGGGGTGCAGGGGACAAGGACAACTGGGATGGTGATCCCCATCCCAGGACAGAGCCGTGGGAATGGCTGGCACCAAATCCCTGCAGGAATGGGGGGCATGTGGGGTGGTTGTGCTGCTGAAGTGAGTGAAACAGCCCTGGACTGGTCGGGCAGCCCTGGGGAAAATGGGAAGGGGGAAGGGGGAAAGGGAAGGGGAAGGGGAAAGGGGAAGGGAAGCTGGGCTGTGGGAGCACTGGAGGCTTGGAGAGTTTTAGAAACTGATGGTATCAGGCCCCTTCCCGGGGGGAAACTGAGGCACAGCAGGAATTCCCCAGCAGGGAGCTCGGAAGGGAGCCCTGCACATTCCCCGTTACTGCTCCAGCATCCTGGCCCTGCTGCCAGAAATAACAAATCAAACCCAGCAGCTCTGCTGCTAAAAAGGGCTGAGAAAAACCCCTGTGTCCCATCCATGTCCTTAATCACTGGCAGGGTGGAGGAGGAGAATTCCTGGTCCTTCCTGGTGCTGTGCCCAGAGCCATCCCCAAAATGCCATTTCCAGGCTGGAAATTCCCTTGAAATCTTCTGTTCAGCAGGAAAAGAAAAAAAAAATCTCCTGAGGGAGGTGAAGGGACCCAGGACAGGGCAGGGCTCACCCAAGGGATGCTCCAATGTCCCACACTTCCCTCTGTTGGGGATTTCACAGATCCACCCTCATCCCTCTGTTTCCCCAGCTTTTACATCTCTGGCCCTTCACCTAAAACAATCAGCAACCCAATCCCAGATCTTGGCCCCAGATCCCTGTCCCAGACAGCCCTGAGTCCAGATGCTGCAGGGATGCTTGGGATTGGGCAGGGATACTGGGAATGGACATGGATGGATTGAATGGGCAATGGGCATGGATTATGGGGAATAGGCACAGATACTTGGGGATGGACACGAATGTTTGGGAGTGGACATGGATACATGGGAATGGGCACAGATTCTTGGGAATGGGCAGGGATACATGGGAATGGACAGGCAAAGTTCCTGGCCTGCTCTCAGTTCAGCCTCAGTCTCCCAGTTCTCCAGCTGAGAGCTGAGGAATCAAATCCCAAAGCAGGGGTTCCCAGACAATCCAATCCTTGCACACTGAGCCACCACATCTCTCACATTTTTGGGATCTGGACATTCTCCCTGGTGTTCCATCACCTCTGCTGGCAAACCCCAGAGCTGGGAATGTGGGGTTTGCTATGCCCACATCTCACTGGGAGAGGAAGGAACGGGATGGGCTTTGGGGTCCCTTCCAACCCAATTCCCTGATTTCCATTTCCACTATTCCATGATCCCAATTCCACAATTCTGTGATTCTCCTGCCTGCCCTTTCCCCCTCTCCCAAGGTGCAAGGGACTCACCCCGACTGCTCTGTCGTCCTCCACTTCCAGGAGCGAGAAGTGGAATGTCTGGAGAGGATCCACAGTGAGAGCCAAACCCTGGCACTCCCTGGACAGGAAGGTGAGGCTGAGCCTGGGATCAGCTCCATTGGGAACAGGGGAGGAATTCCTGAGGGCTCCTTGGAGGGTGGCCCATGTTAGGGGATTGCAGAGTGCACATGGATGTGGAAAAGCAGAGATTTCCAGGGAAATGGAGAGCACCCAGGCAAAGGTCAAGGAGAATCTCTGGAGAGCCCCAAAAATGCTGTTGGGATGGGATAGAGAGTATTGAGGGACACAAACAACAGTGAGAACTCAGTCCTGGTGGATGTAGAGAATCATGGAATGGCTGGGATTGGGAGGGACCTTAAAGCCCACTCAGTGCCCCCCCTGTCATGGGCAGGGACACCTCCCACTATCCCAGGATGCTCCAAACCCCAGTGTCCAACCTGGCCTTGGACACTGCCAGGGATCCAGGGGCAGCCACAGCTGCTCTGGGCACCCTGTGCCAGGGCCTCCCCACCCTCCCAGGGAACAATTCCTGCCCAATATCCCATCCAGCCCTGCCCTGGGCAGTGGGAAGCCATTCCCTGTGTCCTGTCCCTCCATCCCTTGTCCCCAGTCCCTCTCCAGCTCTTCTGGAGCCCCTTTGGGCCCTGGAAGGGGCTCTGAGCTCTCCCTGGAGCTTCTCACCCCCACACGGTGGAACTCATGGAATATGGCAAGGCTGGATTAGTCCAAGCCCCTGGCAGAGCCCCCTTGATCCCCCCGCACCAATCCCAGGGCTGTGGCCACTGGCACTGGGGTCACTCCGTGGTGTCACCATCTCACATCTGCTCCTCTTCCTAATTCAGTAAATTTTACTGCCAAACCTTTTTTAAAGAATTCAATTTTCCCGTATCTGGGATTTTAAACAAATTATTTGGTTGAAAAACCAATTTTCAAGTGCTGCTTTTGGATATCCTTTTTAAAATTGCATCTCAGTTTCCATCCAAAAGTGGAATGGCCCAAATCCTGGGCAAAAAATGCCCTCTGGAGAATAAAGAATGCGTCATTCCAGGGGTTTCATCTCATAGCTCTGGAAAAATTAAGCAATAAATGCATATGAAGGTGCATAATTGCTTAAGTAATTCTGCAGAAATGTCATTTATCCTTCAGCTTAGCAGGGAAAAGCCAAATTGATTGGAAAAGGTCCATTTTGCAACCTGAATTCTGCCAGCCAAGGGGAAGGACTATCACTGCAGGAAAATATCCAAAAAACGGGAATGCATAATTAAAATCTGGATTAATCCCGCGGTTCCTGCTGCCCCCCATCCACCTGAGCTGCATTCATCCCTCTCCCTGCTTGTGCCTGCATGGGGAGTGTGACTCTAGGACAGGCTCATGGACAGAGTGGGAGGACTCTGGGATCTCCTTATTCTTCCCAATATCCCATCTACCCCTGCCCTCTGGCAGTGGGAATCCATTCCCTCTGTCCTGTCCCTCCATCCCCTGGAATGAGATTTCCTGGAGCCCCTTTAGGCCCTGGCAGGGGCTCTGAGCTCTCCCTGGAGCTTCTCTTCTCCAGGTGAGCACCCCCAGCTCTCTCAGCCTTTCCTCATGGCAGAGCTTTTCCATTCCTTGCACCTTTACCGTGGCATCCTCTGGACTATGAGGGCTCCAAATTTCAGAGGAGGCCCTGGAGATGCTCCAAAGGCTTCCTTGGAGCCAGGCTGGGAGAGCTGGTGGTGTTCACCTGGAGAGGAGAAGCTCCAGGGAGAGCTCAGAGCCCCTGCCAGGGCCCAAAGGGGCTCCAGGAGAGCTGGAGAGGGACTGGAGACAAGGGATGGAGGGACAGGACACAGGGAATGGCTTCCCACTGCCCAGGGCAGGGCTGGATGGGATATTGGGCAGGAATTGTTCCCTGGGAGGGTGGGGAGGCCCTGGCACAGGGTGCCCAGAGCAGCTGTGGCTGCCCCTGGATCCCTGGCAGTGTCCAAGGCCAGGCTGGACAGCGCTTGGAGCATCCTGGGATAATGGAAGGTGTCCCGGCCCATGGCGTAGGGGAGGTGCTGGAGGGGGTTTAAGGTCCCTTCCATCCCAAACCATTCCAGGATTTCATACTTCCAGGACCCCAAGAAATGAAGTGACTGTTCTCAGTGATGATCCCAATTCTGTGCTCACTTCCCTGATTTTCCAGAGCAAAAGTCAAGCCTTGTTTTGGCATTGTGGATGCAAATCCCTCCCTGGCTGGGCTGACACCCCTAGGCTGAAATCAGAGGAAACTCATCAGACTTGTCCAATTCCACATTCCCTGGCTGGGAATGGACGTGGCTCCAGGTGAATAATGTGGGTCTGCAAGGTTAATGATGGAGCTGTGCTGGGTCAGGAGCTGGCCTGGAATGGGATGTCCTTGTCCCATCCTGGGCTGCTGCATCACAAATTCCTCCAGGCGCTGAGTCTGCCTGGCTGTGCTCATTCCCAAGAAAACCGAAGAGTGATTTAAACAGGAATTCAGTGCTGGATAGGGAAGCAAAAGTTGTTTAAGCTGATCACTCGCATCAAGCCTTGCATGGCTTCCTCCTGTCCTTGGGACACATCCCGAGCTGAGCCTCCACGTGCAAAAATCCAGCAGAAATCTGGATTATTTTAGGGGCCATGGGCAGATCCCACCCACACCAAGGGTATTCCCACAGAAGGAAGGTCTGATGCAGCCCCAGAACTCCCAGGTCTTAAAAGGGGATCGCGGCGCCGGGAGAGGATGTTCCCAGGACCAGAGCCAGGGTACTCCCGGTTCCTGCGGAGGACGGCCCAGCCCTGGATCGGGGGACAGCGGTGGCTGTGGATCCGTGTCACCTGGAGGGGGCTGTGGTGTCACCCCCTCCTGGTGTCACCACCGTGCCCTCCCTCCCCAGGCTGCCCGACGGAGTGGGACGGGGTGAGCTGCTGGCCCGCCCTGCCCCTTGGCCAGTCCCGAGCTGTCGCCTGTCCCGACATCCTGAACGTCTTCAAGAAGTCCAAAGGTCTGAATCCAGCGGGTATCGCTCATCCCATGGGACCCACCCACGCTGCCAGGGACCCCTGTGCCACCCCAGCCCTGACCCCACAGCTCCTGCCACTCCAAAACAAATGTCGTCAGTGTAAATTGCAGCCCAGGCAGGGGGCAGGGAAAGCGGAGATTCAGCAGCTGCCACAGCAGGATCCAAATCCTTTCATCCCTCTGTGGGTGGAGCACTTGGGGACCTCATCCTCCATCCTGGGGACACCAGAACAATGCCCTTGCTGCTCGGTCTCCTCCTTTCCCACACACCATTCCCATGCTCCCGAGCTGTCTCCATCCCCGTTGGAGGGCTGGGAAGAAGAGTTCCCACCCAGAGCATTCCAGCACTTCCACAGTCTCTGAGCACTTCCTCAGACAGGAGTGATTTGGAAAATGTTGGGAAATGTTTGTTTTGGGGCAGGAACAGCTCAGGAGAGGCTCAATGGGGCCCTCACAAGATGAATGAGGACTTGTATAGCCTTAATTCCCATTTCACTTCCACGGGAGGGATCTGTGCTTGTTTTCACACCCTGCCCACAGTTCTCCTGGCAGCTCCAGGCACAGGGCCCGAGGGGGAGATGGGATCCAGAGAGAGTGATGGGATCCAGAAGGTATGGGGTAGCAATGGAATCTGGGAGGGAAGGGGCAGTGAGGGGATCCAGAAGGACCAGTGAGATCTGGGAGGAATAGGACAGCCAGGACACTCAGGTCTGTTCCAGGCCAGGCATTTTGGGGGTGCCATCAGAAGTGACACCCATGGCTCCCCTGATGTCCCTCCTTGTCCTACAGGGCTGATCCAGAGGAACTGCACCAAGTGGGGCTGGAGCCTCCCCAGCCCCCCCTACCACAGCGCCTGCCAGCTGGACACCCTCAGCAGCAGCAATGACACTGAGGCCAAGGCACGTGGGACCCCCAGGGCTGTGGGGAACTGTCCCCATGTCCTCGTTCCCCACGCTGCCCACCGGGAAAGAACCATGGGGTTGCTCCCGGGGTTATCCCCTCCTTGGCGTGAGGCTGTCCCTGCTGGTCCCACACCAGCACTCCCAGTCCACGTCCCCTCACTCTGCGGGTGCTGTCCCTTCCAGAGAGGCCATTTTGTCACCATGAAGGTGCTCTACACCTGTGGCTACTCCACGTCGATGGCAGCGCTGCTTGTGGCCATCGGCATCTTCTCCTGCTTCAGGTAGGCCTGGAAGATGCTCCAGGTAGGGCTGGGAGCTGCTCCAGCTCCCTGGGCTGGAGGGACATGGGATAAATCCCAGCAGGGATGGCTGCCCTCAGCCTGTGCCCTCCTGGAGCAGCCAGGACCCATCCCTGCCAACAGGAAAACTGGGAAGACAGGAGAGGAATGGGAGTGTTGTCCTTCCATGGTGACTCTCTCAAGTTCTGGCTTTGCAGACCTCCTTGTGCTGCAGATTTGGGCTCTCCAGAGGTTTCTGGGATGTGCCCTTGTCCCTGAGCAGCCCCAAGCACAGCACAACCCTGCCCTTCCTGATTTTAGAGCAGGCAAGCTTCTCCATGACTTTGTGACCATCACCAGCAGTGATCCCTGGGCTGGGCTCCAGACAGGAAAGGGGACACCAAAGCACCTTCTCTGCCCTGTTCGGGCCCAGCCCATCTCTCCCTCCTGCAGGAAGCTGCACTGCACCAGGAATTCCATCCACATCCACTTCTTCACGTCCTTCATCCTGCGGGGCACCGCCGTGTTCATCAAGGACAGTGTCCTCTTCTCGGACGAGTCCATCGACCACTGCACAATGTCCACGGTAAATGCCAAATCACAGCCTGGGAACAGGGCAGGGACGGCAACAGGCTCATTGGGAAGGGGTTGGTAGGACCTGGGGTTGATTTGTCACTACAAAGAGGAGAGAGAGATGCTGTGAGATGGAGGAAATTCTGTCATGGGTGGTCCTGAGGAGGTTCAGCACTTCTGCATTTCCCTCTGTGCAAGGAACAAATTCTGTCCTCAAAGCTACCGCTAGCCTCAGGCTGAGTGTCCCCAGTGGTGTCCCCAGTGGGGCTGGAGCTCAGCACAGCCCCACCAGCACCAGGTACTGCTTGGATTTGAGGTTTTCAATCAAAACAGGAACCCCTGAGTGAAGATACAACACTGAGAACACCATGGACACAACCATAGGGTTTTTAAAGGTCCTACAAAACCAGCCCATGGTCACCTGCCCATGGGCCACAGGCAGAGCAGAACCTGGTGCAGGTGACATGAAGGACTGGGGCCTAGTCCCTGGGTCATCACTGAGAGGTGATCACTGAAAGATCATCACAGGTGTCCTCAAGAGGGTGGACGGGGAGGGAGAGGACAGGGTGTGGTGCACTCTGAGCCGTCCCCCTCCTCCCCTGGCAGGTGACCTGCAAAGCAGCCATCACCTTCTTCCAGTACTCAGTGCTGGCCAACTTCTACTGGCTGCTGGTGGAGGGGCTGTACCTGCAGACGCTGCTGCTGCTCACCTTCACCTGCGACAGGAGCTACACCTGGGGCTACATCCTCATCGGCTGGGGTGAGCCTGGGGACATCCCGGACATCCCTGCACATCTGTGGGCAGGAACCACCTGGGAATGGCCTGATCTGAGACCCACCTGGCCAGAGGTCCTGGCCAGAGGTTCCCAGGGCTGCTCCCAGCATGTCCCCCCACCCCAGCATCTCCTGCATGGCCTTGATGGGCACCCATCTGCTCCTGCCAGATCCAGAGCTGCTGGGGAAGCATGGCCTGTTTTTGTTTGCACAGGTCCTCCCTTCTTCCCACACCCACCTGGGGCTGGGAACACTCATCCCAGGTGCCTGGGTGTGATGTCAGAGCACAGGGGCAGGAGAGTGGCCAGGAGGTGACACAGACACAGCAACATCAGTGGGCACCATTCCCTTCTCCTGGAGAAGGTGGGAAGGTTGTCACCTTCCTGCCATATCCAGAGCTGAGCTTAGACGTGTTTCTGGGGACAAGGGACAAAGGGGTGGCACAGGAGCTTCTGGAGGGACCATCCATGGCTGTGTCCTGTCCTGGCAGGTGTCCCCATGGTCACAGTCGGGGTGTGGGTGCTCACCAGGCTCCAGTACGACAACCATGGGTAAGAGCAGCTGCCCCTTGGCCTTCTCCAGGTACCTCAGCCACGTGTCCCAGTCCAAGTCCTGGGAAATGAAACTTTGACATGGGATGCTCAGGAGGGGAGGACTGGGCAAGCACTTTATTTAAATGCTATTTCTGTGTTCTGATGGGTCCTGTGGCAAGAGGGGTGCTAAGAGGTCACGGGGTTGGCCAAAGAAACGGCAGGGGGACAGTGGGGACACACAGGTCCCAGTGGGTGCCAGAGCCTGCCAGTGTGCCTCTCCTGTCCCACAGGTGCTGGGATGACTACTCCAGCCTGTACTGGTGGGTGATCAAGGCTCCCATCCTTCTGGCCATATTTGTGAGTGTGTTCCCTGTGAGTCCCACCCCAGAGCCAGGGGTCCCACATAGCCTGGGGACCCAGCCAGGGGCTGTACAGAGCCTGAGAAGTGGCTTCCTGGGACAGGTGAACTTCCTCATCTTCCTCAACGTCACCAGGATGTTGGCACAGAAGATCCGGTGCCCAGACCTCAGCAAGACCCACAAGCAGCAGTACATGTAAGGGACAGGGCTGAGCCCACCCTGGCGTCTGGGGCCCCAGGGCAGAGGGATCCTCCTTGGAGGAGCACAGAGGACAATCTTGGAACCTCCGAGACCTGCCTTCCACAAAGAACCTACTTGGGGTTAAGACCAAGATTTTGGGGAGGTCTCGTGGGCAGCAGGAGCACCCAGACCCCTCTCACTCTCCACAGGAGGTTGACCAAGTCCACACTGCTCCTCATCCCTCTCTTTGGGGTGCACTACGTGGTGTTTGCACTCTTCCCCAAGCACGTGGGCGTGGACGCCCGGCTCTACTTCGAGCTGGTGCTCGGCTCCTACCAGGTGAGATGGGCAGGGAAAGTCTCCATGGGCCCACCCCAAACCCTGCCAGGAGCCCCTAGGATGTGGGGCTTTAGCCTCTTTTGGAAGAGAGTGCCCCAAACACCTGGGGCAAGGCACCAGGGTTGGGCCTGGAGAACCTGGCGCAGATTTCCTCTGCCCTGTGGCTGGTCAGAGGTGTGGGAGGAGGGAAAGCCAGGGAGAAGATGAGCACAGAGGGGTCAGCCCCTTCCTTTGGGTGAAAATTGCTCTTCCTGTCCTCCCCAGGGCTTCCTGGTGGCTCTGCTCTACTGTTTCCTCAACGGGGAGGTGAGTGTGTGTCCACATCCCAACCCCAGGCACCATGGTGGGCACAGGGCCACCCTGAGGGTGCTCCAAAGCCTCATGTGGGCACAGGGACAATTTCCCCACCCCCTGCCCCCCCAGTCCCCTCCATGGGGTGCTGCCTGGTGCCCCTGGGTGCCAGCACTGCCCGTGGTGTTGGTGCAGGTCCAGGCTGAGATCAGGAGGAACTGGGGCAAGTGGCAAAGGTCCATGGAGAGTAATGTCTTCAACCTGGTCACCCAGGACTTCACAGCATGACCAGGACAGCATTCCAGGGCAGTGGTGCTGCTGGAGGAGGAGCTCCATGGCTGAGGTCCCAGAAAGACCCAAACCCACCCTGATTTTGGAGGTTCTGGTCTAACACCATCAGAGGGTGGTGAGAACAACCATGAGAGAGGCTCTGCCAGCTCAGTGCTGATGGATCTTGTACCCTGTGCTGGCACCTCACCCCCCACAGCTCTCACTGCTTCAGGGCAGAGTTTCAGGCAAAGGGAAGGGAAATTCTCCCCGTTCTATGCCTGAAACTGGGAAGGAAACACAAAAATCCTTTGCCAAAGGACAGCTGGTGGTTTTTGTTTGCACTGAAGGAAAATGAGTGGCCTCGATATGAAGGGATTCACTGGTGGGTATTTTCCCCCATCCTTGGTTTACAAAACCATTTCCCTTCTGGGAAGATTCATGAGCACAGCCAGGAGCCACCATGGGAATAGGGGAAGGATAGAGAGAGCGGCAAAACCCCACACCTCTACCAGAGACCCCCATGGCCTCAGGACCCAGTTCCTCTCCAGTTCCCAAAATGCTTCCCTTTCTCCCATGTCAGTTGATTGAACTGGAGATGTTCCCTTGCCAGGAGAGCTCTCCCAGTCCTTTGCACTGAGGAATGGGACTCACCTGACTTCCCTGGTGTTCACTTTCCAGGGATAGGAAGGGTTTTGCCAATAAAATCTCATTCTCAAATCCAGTCTCGCCTTTCAGAGGGTTGGTTTGGTCCACAAACCTGGGGGTGCTGCAGGATGAAAATCCTGCCCATGATGGAATGCCTGGAAGTAGCTCCCAGACAATCTCTGCTTCTCCCCTGCCTGGTGAAGCTCACAGAGAGGAGATGGAGGAGGAAGGTGAGGAAGAGCTCAAGATGGGGGCAGCATGAGCTGTCCCAGAGGTCCTGGGATGCTCTGTCCCCTTTGGGTCACAGCTGCCCCCGACACCCCACAGCCTGTTCCACCACCATGAACATCCTTCATGCTCCCAGACTGAGCTCCTGGCCTGGCACATGGTGCCTCCAGGAGCAAGAGAGGCCCCAAATGCCCTTTTGCCAAACTTCTTGGCCTCTCCCATGCTCCTGAGACCGGAGCCACCCGATCCCGGCCTCACTGCTCCCTCTGCCGGGCTTGTCATTTCCCCGTGATGCCACATGTCCTTCCCTAAATAAACCCCACTTCTGGCCCCTGTCCAGACTGCAGGATCTCCAGAGATCCCATCTGGGAGGGCACTGAGAGGGAAATGGAGCCCTTGAGCTGATTTGAGGTGAGATGGGAGATATTCTATTAAAAAACCCTCCAGAGCCAGCACATCTGGAACCACCAGAAACCCTCCAGAGGAGCTCGGGACCTGTCAAATAAATCCCTGTCTGCAGCCAGGAAGGGACCAGAGGTGAATAGAATCTCTCTCCATCATTAGTGGGGATGGGATGATTGGCAGGGATGAGGCAGCAATGCATTGAGCCAGGTCTGGGGATGCTCAGTGAGAACATCTGTTTCCATAAAACTTTAAAAAACTCTGGATTTGCACCTATTTCCAGCTGCAGATGGGTTTTGGGGTGACAACTGACCCCAAATGACCCTCTAGGGTGTGCTGGGTTTTGAATGCCATCGGACAGGAACCCCGTGGGACTTTGAAGCCAGGACAGGAGCCCAGTGTGGATCCAGGAGGGGGCTGGGAATCACCCTCAGCCTGCAGGAAAGGTTTTCCAAAGGCTCCCAGCATGGACCACGCCCTGCACCCGCAAAAGATCATGGAAATGGATCTTAAAGTCTTGAAAGAGACCTTAAAACTCATGGGCGGGGACACCTTCCACTATCCCGGGGTTCTCCAAGCCCCAGTGTCCAACCTGGCCTTGGACATTTTCAGGGATCCAGAGGCAGCCGTAGCTTCTCTGGGCAACCTGTGCCAGGGCCTGCCCACCCTCACAGGAAGGAATTTCTTCCAAAGATCCTCATGATCTTAGAGGTTTTATCCAACCTAACGGATCCCGAACCTGTGTTCGGGAAGGCTGAGCCGAGGCCGAGCAGGGCCAGGTTTCCACATCCCTTCTCCAGCATGGCCGGAGCGCCACAGCCCGGCACGGTCCTCACCCACCGTGTCCCCGATGTCCCGAGTGTCCCCGCAGGGCCAGAACAGTGTCCGGGGACGGGGGTGTTTTGCCTGGAGCCGGAGGGTGGCACTGCGGCCCCTCCACAGCGGCGACAGCGGCCCGGGGTGGCAGGGCTGAGCGCGGTGTCCCCGCGGGGCACGACACAAGCGGGGGCACCCTGGGGTGACAGCGGCCACTGACCGAGAGCCCCGGCGGGTGAGGTAGGAGTCACACTGCTCTGAACGCTCGGGAAGGGCTGGGACAGCCCGGCAGCGCCGGCCAGGCGCGGGTTAATCCGCGATGGGAAGGGAACGGGCCGAGGGCTGGGAGCGCGGTGCCTGATGCTGCTCTCCGTGCCTGCATTCCCCCTCCTCCGGAACTGCCGGGACTCCCTGCCTGGGCGCAGAGGGTGCCCTGTGCTTCCATCTGCTCCTTCATCCTGCTCCGGGATGGTCCCGGCTCTACAGCTCGGGGAATTCGCCCTCCTCGCGTCCCAGCACACCGGGAGTTCCCACCTTTCCCTGTGCGGGCAGCTCCGGCTCTGCCCAGTCCCTGCCTGC
Organism: Zosterops lateralis; assembly: GCF_965231275.1. Lineage (NCBI taxonomy): Eukaryota > Metazoa > Chordata > Aves > Passeriformes > Zosteropidae > Zosterops > Zosterops lateralis. The sequence goes on from NC_139784.1 coordinate 867,904, forward strand.
CCAGGGGACATTGCCAGTCCCACGGCAGGGACAGTGCTGGCAGTGCAGGAGAGCCAGAGAGGGTCTGGGGACAAGGGATGGAGGGACAGGACACAGGGAATGGCTTCCCACTGCCCAGGGCAGGGCTGGATGGGATATTGGGCAGGAATTGTTCCCTGGGAGGGTGGGGAGGCCCTGGCACAGGGTGCCCAGAGCAGCTGTGGCTGCCCCTGGATCCCTGGCAGTGTCCAAGGCCAGGCTGGATAGGGTTTGGGTCACCCTGGGATAGTGGAAGGTGTCCCTGCCCATGGCAGGGAATGGGACTGGGTGGGCTTTAAGATTGCTTCCAACCCAAATCATTCCATGATTCTGTGATCCTGTGGTGGATCCAGCACCACAAGCCAAGGCACCTCAAACACCCCAGGATCTGTCAGGCTGGACCAAGCATTTCCCTAATTCCACTCGGGAAACCCAAGGACACATTTTCCCACCCTGATCAGTGTTGTCAGTACCTCTGGATGCCCCAAGCTCCCATTCCCATTGGGATTTAGTTGGTTTTGCAGACAGAACTGTGCCCCTATGCCCAGCTGGGGACCCTCAGTGACCCCACATCCTACAGGGCAGGAGATACATCCTAGGGTTTCCAGCCTCACTCCAGGCCTGCCCTTGGTCTGGGAAAAGCAAAAATGGATCTGTGCAGCCCGAAAACTCTTCCTGTGGTGACAAGGCTGGGCTTGGGGCAGCTGCTGGGAGCCACCAAACATCCCCCGAATTCCCTGCTATGACCAACAGAGCAAATGGAAAGTCCCTGCAACCACAGCAGGAGGATGTCCCTGTCCCTGCTGTCCCCACCAGCCAAACCCAATGACCCTGGGATGCACAGGCAACACACTGTGCCCCTGGATCGTGGCTGTTGTTCTGCTGCTGAGCTCCCAGTGGGCTCCCAGTGCCAGCCCTGCCCTGTAGCCATCCCTAGGAGCTGATCTGGGCTGTTCTCTCCCTCCTTGCCTTGGCTTTATCCCCTCTGAGCCTGCTCAGGGCTCCAAGCCAGCCAGAAGAGCCCCAATTCTTAATTTAAGAGATCCAAGTGATGCCTTCCAAAGCACACCTTTGGCACCCCCTGCATGGAGCTCATCCTGCACCAGTTTTCCCTGGAGAGCTGAAATGGCTCCTGCTCTGCCTTACTCCCACAGCCTCACACAGGAAAGGAAACTCACGGAGAGAGAAGCAGAATCAATCCAAGGAACTTCACTTCCCAGCTCCCTGGGTGTCAGGGCTTCAGGCCTGGTCATGGGTGTGTTGATTGTGGAGGATGCTGGAGAGGACAGGGGTGAGGGGCTGCGCAGGGAAGGGGATTCCCATAGGATTCCAGGCTGGGAAAGGCAGGGGCTACAGCTCCACTGAAGCCACACCAACACTGGGAAGTTACTCCAGGGTGTTTTGGGACTGGAAAAGCAGAAATGATTCACAGAGACAGTGGTTTTGGGGAGGTGATGAAGCCCTCTGACCAGGCTGAGTGCTGGGGTGGCTGCTCCACCCCCAACACAGCCCTGAGCGCCCCAAAAGGGGTGACCCTCCAAGCTGGGTGCCCCTCCACCCTCCTCCCCACCCTGGGTGCACCCCGAGCACCCCACAAGCCCCAGAAGTGCCTGGGCTTGGCAGGAGCACCCAAAGGCCTCATCAGGAAGCACAAAAGGGGCGATGACCCCACAGCAAACCCCCCTTTCTGTGTCACCCCGGCTATGGCTCACGAGGTCCCCGAGGGCAGCACATGAGAGGCACAGGGGCCATCGGAGGCTGCCGGGATGTTCTGGTGCAAGAGGGTGGCCGGGGAGGGGGGGGACAAAAAAGTGACAGACACCCCTCGTTTGCCCGCAAGGGAAGGAGCGTGACTGCTCCAGGGTGCTGAACAATGGGAATGACGCTCCCAAAGAGCCACGGGCTCGGGGACAGCGTTGGCAGCGGCGTTGGCACCGAGTGCCCCCCCGCCCTTCGCAGTTGTCCCGCTGCGCTTTCCAGTCGCCTGTCACTGCCGGGGAGGCGCTGGCCAGGGTGGCTCCCACCTCCCCTCCACCTCCCCGCGTCCCGTCGGGTGCCAGAGCCAGCCCGGAGCCACCTCCACACCTGGGACACTGCGCTGTGCCCGGGGCAGGGGCGTCCCGGGACAGGAGCCGGGGCCGGGGGCGATGGGGCCGCGGGGGCCCCGGGCCCGCCAGCGCCGTGATTGGCGCGGCGGGGGACGAATGCCACAGCTGAGACGGGCCAGGCTACCTGAAGGACCCCGCATGTCCTCAGGTTTCACTCATGACCATCTGACAGCAGCAGCAGCTGCTCTGCCAACTCGCCGAGCCAAAGCCTCCAGGAGTCGAAGGAGAGGGAAATTCTGGCCCTAAAAGGTCTCTCCTTGGGATTTCGCACTCTCCACCCAACAGTAAGTACTGGGGTCAGCCCTGGGCTGCTGCCAGGCCCCCGGGGAGGGGCTGCAGGCTCTTGGATGTCCCCAGGTTGGTCGTTGTCGCCGTGCCTGGAGTGGTATTGGCAATGTCCTGGGATTTGCGGTCCAGGCACTGGTGGTGGATGGGATTCTGTTTTCTCTGGGGGGGGGTGTTTTAGGGCTGGAGGCACCTGCTGGACACCCCTGCATGAAAAACTGTCCAGGACAGGGGAGAAAGTCCCCACAAAGATGCAGGTAGGGCACAGGGACAAGGGTGGCAGCAGCCACTGGGCCCTCAGTGGCCACAGAGCTGTGTCAGGATGAGAGGGGACAGTCGGAGACGTGGCGGGCAGTGGGTTCCCGAGCCACCCTCCCCGCGGCAGTAAGGGGATTCAGCAGGGCTCACAAGTTGCAAGGCTCCTTTCTCCTGGCTTCTCCTCCTGGAGGTCTAAATATAAACCCCGGCCTGGGCAAGCCAAGGTTGCAGGAAAGGTCTGCGGGTGTTCTCAGTGTCTCCTTTCGGGAAGGGCCCTGTCTCTGCAGAGCCCCTGTCCCCCGTGGGGCAGCAGGGATGGACCCCGAGGGCAGAGGGCAAGTGGTGGGACCCCTGTTCCACACAGGAATGTCAGGGATGGGGTGGGAATAGGAAGCTGTTCTCACACTGGGGCTGTGGGTGCACAGGCACAGCCAAAAGGGTTCCAGGGTGAGCCCAGGGTGGGGTTCAGAGCTGGATCCCCCACAGGAATCAGGCAGTGCCAGGGTAGGGTTCAGCTCGGGGTTTTTGGGTACTGTATCCCCCTGTGCCAGCTCCCTTCAGCCACGGCACGGGCAGGGCCCACTGTGCACCCCCAGAGCCATTTTGGGGTTTATCCAGGGGCAGTCAGTCCCCATTCCCCCCATTCCCTCCATTCCCCCATCCCTCATTCCCGGGGCCTGTGTGGAGGGAAGTTTGCCGAGCATTTCCTCCCCTGCCCTCACGGGCACTGATGGAGCTGTCAGGGACCAGCCTGCGGCAGGCAAGGGATGGAACTGCGGCTGCCAGCAAGAGACAACAATTCCATACAGCCCTGGGGACAGCAGGATATCCCAGTCAGTCCCATTATCCCGGGGAGATCCTGGATGGGTTGATGCAGCACTGGAGCTGCCCAGTCTGGTCCTTTCCAGGAAAAATGTCGGATTTATAATGGCTTGAGGGGGGAAAAGCATATTTACAGGAACTGATTAACGAGCACAAAATCCTGCCTTGACTCTGCTGTGCTAATATTTAAATAGCATTTTCTGTTTTCTGATGTGTGCAGAAGGGTCCAGTTCAGGCAAAAGGGCTCTGCGGAGTCCCTTGGGCAGCTCCACGCAGGGAAAATTGCTGGATTTGGGGTAGGACCATGAGTGGCAGAGCCATGAGGAGACACCCAGCACTGTTCCTGTTTGCAGCAGATTGGACTAACGAGGTTCTGCTTGCAGCAGGTTGGATTAATGAGGTGGTTTCTGTGCAGGTGAGAAGGTGGTGGATGCTTTGGGAAGTTGTGACAGAAAAGATCCCAGTTTAGCTCAGGGAAGATCAGGGAGGATGCTCAGCCTCTGTTCCTGTTCTGCTGCCTCCCTCCTGGGATTCATAAATCCCTGGAACATCTTGTCTTTGGGTCCCCCTTCTCCATTTCCAGGTGGATGTGAATGAAATCCCTTGGGCTGTGAGGGTCAGAATCTGTGACAGCTCCAGGTGCCCCGTGTTGGTCCAGGGAATTGGGATCCAGAGGCTGCAAAGGGAAAAGGGGCTTCCTCCGGCCCTGGGAAGTTGCAGGGCTCCCAGTATTGCAAATCTCATGGGAGCAGCAGGTCTGGGACCTGCCCCTGGTGCTACGCTGGGCATCCCTGTGGGAGCTGCTGTCTCTCCCGGCAACCCCGGAGCTGGGGACATCCCTGCCCCCCTGCCCCCGAGCTGGGGGACTCCGGGGGGGCAGCAGATCACTCCAGCCCCACACCACCCTCCCTTCCCCCTCGCTGTCCCCTCGCTGTCCCCTCGCTGCCCTCCCAGCACGGCTCAGATCTTTTCCAAGCCTGACACGGGAGCTGCTGGCAGGGAGGAGCCGCAGCTCCGGATGACACCCGAGTGCAGGGTGGGCAGTGGGCAAGTGCAGGGTCCCCACTTTAACCCTTCCCTGGCTGCTCAAGCTCCCAGCACTGCCAACCCTCCAAAAATAACCCCAAGTCGCCACCCAGCCCGGTGTCCCCTTTCCAGAAATGCCCTGTCCCCCAGCAGGGACAGCAGGAGCGAGGATGGGGTGGCATCCTCGGCTCCAGGCAGGAACGGGTCAGTGCGTGGCTGCAGGATGGTGCAACCTCCTATTTCCATCTGTGGCCGGGGAGAGTATCCCAGGATTTCACAGCTCCCAGGCTGTGTGTGCCACCCCGCCCTGAGCACAGCAGGTACAGCCTCAGGGCACCGAGCCCCGGGAGCTCCGGGGCAGCAGCGATCCGATCCGAGAGCCGTGGGGAATTCATTCCCTCGTGGGTTTGATGCTGGTGCAGGAGCGGAGGCAGCTCTGCAGGGCTGGATGTTTTGGGTTGATGTGCGTGGAGGAGCTGTGCCCCCGTTGGAGGTTCAGCACAGAGGGTTTGGCTCTCCAAAGGAAGGCAGTGCCGGGATGGGCTCGGCTGAGTCTTTGCAAGGAGCTGGAGGAGGGAGCAGCACCATTTTTTGGCAGGTGCAGAGCACCCAAAGCGGTGGAGGGCCCATGGAAGGTGCTGTGGAATGGGACACAACTCCCATGGAACTGTGCATCCATCCTGTTCTGTGGAAATCCCCCAGGGCCAGCACAGCTGCTGGGTGTCCTTGTCCCAGTGCAGCACAAGGCTGGAGAGGGTTGGCTGCTGCCAGGAAGAGGCTGGAGAGTGTTGGGAGGGCTCCTCTTTGCTCGAGACAGGCAAAAGGCAGCAGAGCTGCATCGTTCCCATAGCAGGGAATTAATTTTCCATGTGCTTAAAATCATGGAATCATTGAAGGGTTTGGGTTGGAAAGACCTTAAAGCTCAGCTCATTCATGGGCAGGGACACCTCCCACTGTCCCAGGCAGCTCCAAGCCCTGTCCAGCCTGCCTTGGAAACTGCTGGGGATCCAGGGGCAGCCACAGCTGCTCTGGGAAATCCATCCCAGTCCCTCCTCACCCTCATAGGGAGGAATCCCTTCCCAATATGCCATCTTTCCCTGCCCTCTGGCAGTGGGAAGCCATTCCCAGTCCTGTTCCTCCATCCCTTGTCCCAAGTCTGTCCTCTGCCCTGGGTGACCTGTGGGTGACACACAGTGGCCCTGCCTGAGGGACTGTGGTGGCACCTGAGGAGCAGGAACTGCTGCAGCATCTCAGTGTCCCTGTTCTAGCTGGGAAAAGGCATCCAGCAGCGCTGAGCTGGCTCTGGAATAATTTCCCAAGGGCTTTCAGCAGACCTTCCCTTTGGCTGGGTTCAGGGTGGATTCCAGGCAGTCCCAGGGTGACGGATGTGCTTGGAAACATCCCACATTCCTGCTGGCACACTTGGCCTGGGCCGTACTGCAGGCACAGCAACAAACCCCACCCAGAGCAGGGTAAAGAGCCGCGGTGGTGACAGGAACCAGCCCTGAGACGTGCCACTCATGGGAGCCACCAGGGCAAGAGGTGTCTGAGCTACACAGCCCCACTGAGCACTTAAAAACATCAGACATTCAAAGGATAATGCTGGAAAATAAAAAATAATTTTTTTTTCTCACTCTAAGTCTTCTGAGCCCACCACCATTTTAAAATAGAGTGGGAAAAGGCTTGAGGTAACTTAATTTCCTTAATTGTGGTGTTTTCTTGTGAAAATCACCTTTAAAATCTGCCTTTAAAGCAGCCTAAAAACCCAGCGAGTTTCCAGCACCACCATGGTGGTGGAATTTCAGCATCCCACAGCAGTGTCCTAAGAGCCATTTTTGTGCAAAAGGAAATTGTGGAGAATTCCTGGATCTTTCCCTATGGTTTTTGTAATGGACTTACAGCATAGAATTAAGGGACTAGCATTTATCCAGGGATGGAAGCATCAAACTCTTCAATGACACAGAAAGGGATGTAAATTTGTTTATAAAATGGTTGATTTTGCCTGGCACAACTGAGGATACTTATCCAAGTTCCTGAGAGAAATTCCCATAATCCTGAGAATCCCAATGCCCTGCTCAGCCCCTCGGAAATCTGCAGGACCTGAGGTCAATCTCCCTCACCTGCAGGATTGAAGTTCTCCACCCTTCTGCCACTTGTGGATTAAAAAATCCATTTCATGTCAACTTTTTTCAATCTTCTTCCTTTTTTTCCTAAAGTTTTTGGGAAATACAGTAGGAATGAAACAAATAAACACCGCATGAGACTTTTTCAGCCCATGGCATCCCTAGGACCATGACAGGAGGGTTACCTGCAGCCATCAGACTTTCCAACACAGCTCCTGTCACCCTGCAGGCTTCTGGTGCCCTGGTTGGGCTTGCAGCAAATTTGTGTTTTCCTGGCAGCCTAATCCATGGAATTTGGGGGGTTTTAAAACCTGTTCAATGCATGCAGGGGTGGGGAGGGGTTTTCATGGACACACAGTAGGGTTGGGAGAGCAGGGTTGGGAATGGCTCAGGGATCACAGAATCATGGAATGATTTGGGTTGAAAGGGACCTTAAAAACCATTTAATTCCACCCCTGCCATAGCAGGGACACCTTCCACTGTCCCGGGCTGCTCCAAGCCCTGTCCAGCCTGGCCTTAGACACTGCCAGGGATCCAGGGGCAGCCTGGATCTGGAGCTGTTCTGGAGCTGCTCTGGAGCTGCTCTGGGCACCCTGTGCCAGGGTCTCCCCACCCTCCCAGGGAACAATTCCTGCCCAATATCCCATCCAGCCCTGCCCTGGGCAGTGGGAAGCCATTCCCTGTGTCCTGTCCCTCCATCCCTTGTCCCCAGTCCCTCTCCAGCTCTCCTGGAGCCCCTTTGGGCCCTGGAAGGGGCTCTGCGCTCTCCCTGGATCCTTCTCCTCTTCAGGTGAGCACCCTCAGCTCTCCCAGCCTGGCTCCAGGGCAGCTCCGTGGCCTCCTCTGAACTCATCCCATACCCCTCTGATGTGGGGGATGGATGCAGAATCCCCACCCTTCCTTTCCCTGCTGCCCAGGCAATGCAGCCCAGCACAGAGAGGCAAAGCTGCTCCTGGAGGGGGGGATGGTGTCCACGGCAGCGCTGGGGACATCCCCGAGCTCCCCGGGCTGAGCTGTGACTCATCCCCAAACCCTGCGGGACCAGCTGGGCCCTGCTGCCCCACCGTGCCCACCTGCCGGGGATGCTCGGAATGCAGAGGGATCGGGGATTTCCTGTGGGCATCAGCCCCGGGCGCTGTTGGGGTGGAAGTGGTGCCTCCAGGAGGTTCTGGGAGGCACGGAGGGGATGCTGCAGGACTGTGCTGGGTTTGGGCGGGGTGTGACAGGCTCTGGTTTCCGGAGCGCTGGGTGCTAACAGCTCCAGAGCGCGGCCAGCCCCGCGCCCGCTTGGCACCGTCTGTCCCCTTGCTGCCCTGGTCACACGAGTCCCTTGTCCCACACTAATCCCTGCTGCAGGGCCCCAGGCTGGCTCTGCTGTTCCTGCTGAGTGAAGCTGATTTACACCTGCTCGGGGCCGCTCCGGGTGTTTTCTCTCTTGGACTCGTGTCCCGCTTGGTCTCTGCGGGGTTTTTTCCAGAGTGTCCCAAGAGGATGAAGCTTGCAGGGCAGGTTCACAGGTGAACTCCTCCCAGAGCAGTCAGGGCAGCTCCCTGAGCTTTGTTTGGATGGTCAGGGCATCCCACTGCTGTTCCCGATGTCGGTAGGGCTGGGATCTCCCAGGAGCAGCCTCCACCCCTGGCACACCCCCAGCGGTGCCTGCCCTCACTAACCCGGCCCCGAGTGTGGTGAGGGGGAATCTGCACCGCTCTGGGCTGACTCCATGAGAAACTCCAGGGCTGCAGATGCTCCCCCAGAGCATAGGAGACTCCAGGGGATCCCCCAGAAAAATGCCTTAGGGAGGGAGAAGCTGGAGCCTGCGTCAGGCAGGTGCAAGAAGATTCTCTTGTGTCCCCCAGAGCCAAGAATGTCCTCCCCTCCTCTTCCTCAGCCCATGGGAGGTCATTCTCTGGGCAGAATGAAGTGTCTGGATGGGGTGACTTTTCCAGCAGCCTCAGACAGGACCTGCCACCCTCTGTCCTGTTACACAGAACCCCTCACACAGCAGCCCTGGGAGCTCCCAAACCAAGCCTGTTATTTTGGAGCCTGAATCTTGTGTGCCCTCAGAGCAGCAAAAATATCAGGGAGAACTGAATTTCTCTTCAAGTGCAGCCTGGGCATTCCTGAGCTGGGAGCTTCCCTGCTGGCAATTCCTGATGCAGGATCTGGGGGTTCAGATGCCATGGGCAGTGTCCCAAAGCTGCAACTCACCTCTATCACAGCAAAAAGAAGTCATTCAGCTTAGCTGGGTGGCCAAAATTTAAGAAGCAAATTAAAGAGTGCACTGTAGAGACATTTTAAGTGATTGATTTCCCATGATGATGGGGCAGGGATCTTCCTTAATCAGGAACTCTTGGCGGACTCAGATCCTGGAGAGCTGGGCCAGAGCCCTGAGGAACCTCGTGGGTGATTTGTGCCCAGGGCGGCACCTGTCACTGGGCCTGAACTGCCTTTACCTATGGAGGCACAAAGAGTTTGATCTGGGTTATTTATAGGAGCTGCTAAAAATGTGCCAGGATATGCCAGGCCAGGGCAGGGCTGCTCCTCCTGTCCCCATGGCCAGGGGCTGGTTCCAGGGTGGGACCCTTCACCTGGGCTGGTGGGACCCAACCATTTACCCCACCCTGTGCCCACCCACACCGGTGTGGGACTGGGGACACTGGGGACACAGGGGTGCTGGGCTGAGCCCTCAAAGAGCCTGGGCTTGGCTTTGCTTCCGAATTTGGGTTCCCGACTGTGGTGTGTGGGATGTGGACACGGGATTAGTCCTGCCCCTGCTGCCTGGAGCCATCCCATCCTCTCTGCGTGGCCTCAAAGGGCTCAGAGCAGGACCAAGAGCTGCAAAAAAAAACCCCAAAAAGCCACAAAGAATTCCCATGCCAGGGGCAACACCCCCTTTGAGCCTCCCGGTGTGAGCCCAGGCAGTGCTGCCCTGCCCCAGCATCTCCCTCGGTGGCTGCCAGCCCGCTCCTGGTGCGGCGCGGCGGCTCCAGCCCAGCGACACCGAGAGGGACACGGGCAGGAGCGGGGCTGGGGCCGCTCGCTGCGGCTGCGGCCGGCACAGGAATGAGCAGAGTCATGGGGCTGCGGAAACCCGAGCCCGGCGCTGATCGCTGGTGGCAGCTGGAGGCAGAGCCACCTCCGGCAGCGGGGACAGCGCTGGGGAACCGCAGCGGCAGCGCCCGGGGAAACACGGCCCGGGCAGCACCCCCTCCACGGAGGGTGGGACAGCAGCGCCCTGGGACAGCCCATGGGCTGGTCCTGACAGCTCTGCAAATCCTGGCTGCCAGGGAAATTGAGGCTGCCCAAAGCAATAAGCTCCTCTGAGTGCTCAGAGCTGCCAGAGATTCGGTTCCCGTGGGGTCCAGGGGTCCTGCGGGAGCGCGGCTGCTGCTCCCGATGATCACGATGGATCCATTCCCAGCCGGAGGTGTTCTGTCATCCCCGGCACCAGCGCACTCCCAATGGGATTTGGGGTGATAAAGCTAGACACAGCCCGGTGCTTTTTGGCTTTTTTGAGCTCCCTGTTATCGAGGGGAAGGTCCCAGAGCTGCTCAAGTTCTGCTCAAGCAGGAGCTGAGTGTAAGCCCTGAGTAATTCCATGAGAAGCAGCACTGGTGGCACCTCTGTCCCTGCCCAGGCATTGTCTCCTCCCAGAGACACCTGAGGGCCAAAATTCCCTTTTTGTTTGCTTTGATGAGGTCCCACCTCTGGGGTCCATGCCCCTCATGGGGGACCTGCTCTGGGCTCTGTTTTGCAGCAGTTGGGGCCACAAGTTGGGCTGGGGCCAGACTCCACTTTGCAGTGATGTGTCTCAGTTTGTGCCATTAAATAACCCCCTTCAACAAGGACAAAACTCTCCTAAAACAAATGGAGTCAGAGAATCCTTCAGGTTGGAAGAGCCCTCAGGGATCACATAAAGCCCAACTCTGCCAAGGCCACCACTGGCTCCTGTCCCCAAGTCTCACATTCACACAGCTTTTAAACCCCTCCATGGATGGGGACCCCACCACTGCCCTGGGCAGCCTGTTCCAAAGTCTGGCCAACGTTTCCATGAAGAAATTTTCCCACCACCCAATTTAAACCTCCCCTGGCCCAGCCTGAGGCCGTTCCCTCTCCTCCTGTCCCTGTTCCCTGGAAGCAGAGCCTGAACCCCCCAGCTGTCCCCTCCTGTCAGGGAGTTGTGCAGAGACAGAAGGACCATCCTGAGCCTCCTTTTCTCCAGGCTGAGCCCCCTCAGCTCCATTTCCAGTCTCTTTTCCCATCAGGGCTGTAAATGTCCAGTTCTCCCTAATCCTGAAGGGCTGAGGGTTTCCAACTCTCAACATGGCAGGACTGGGGCTGTGAGGAGTATTGATCCTGAAGGTTTTTGGGGGGCAGGTGCTTGGCAGCTTCACAGAAAGTTTTGGTTTGCCAGTGGGATGCTTGGTTTGAGAGGGTGAGGCACAGAGGTGCAGCTGTCCCAGTATCCATGAGAAACAGGGTTGTGTTTTACAGAATGCTGGGCTCATGTCCCACACAATCTGGTGGTCATGGGGCATTGTCAGGGCACAAGGGCTCAAAGCAAGAACCTCTGTGGTGTTGGGGGAGCCTCTGCCAGCGTCTCCACCTCTCCCAGGGCATGTCAACCTCTTCCCTCAGGTGCAGCCACTCCTCTCTTCCACACTTCCCTCTCTCCAACCCTTTTTGTGCAGCAGAACATCCTCACCTTTCCTAATCCACCCACCCTATTCCTTCTGGGAAGTCATCCTGATCCCTGTAACATTCAAAAGTGCCATTACTGCTTTACTTTTTGGCTCAGGATAAGATTTTAATGCTTCCTGGGAGCAGAGCCACCCAACCAGTGCAGGCTCCTCATGCTTCCCATGGCTGGGAGCTGTGCCAGGGCCACAGCCCTGCAGGACCCAGCTCCTCTGGCTGAGGAACCTCTCGTTTAGGGCACCAGAGGCCCCTTGCAGGAGCTGCAGGAGCAAAGTTGTTGATGCCCTGCCAAGAGGAGGCAGCTGGAGAGAGGCCACTGCACCCCAAGGTGTTTGGTTGTGTTGAAATACCGTGTTTGGGTTGTGAAATTGTGTGTCTGACAGAGCCAGGTGGTGACAGGGACATCGGGTGTCCCAGCCTCATGGTGCCTCCTGATCGGAGGTAGAATCACAGAATTAATGAGGTTGGAAAAGACCTTTGAGATCTTCAAGTCCAATCCATGACCCAACAGCCCCTTGTCACCCAGAGCATGGCACTCAGTGCCACATCCAGGCTTTCCTTAAACGCCTCCAGGGATGGTGACTCCACCACCATGGAGCAGCCCCTTCCAATGTCCTGTCTTTCTGGGGAAAAAATTCTCCTGATGTCCAGCCTGAACTTCCCCTGGTGCAGCTTAAGGTTGTGTCCGCTTATCCTGTCACTGTTCCTGGGAGCAGAGTCCCACACCCACCCCTGGCTGCCCCTCCTGTCAGGGAGTTGTGGAGAGCCAGAAGATACCCCTGAGCCTCCTCCAGACTGAGGCTTCCCAGCTCCAAAAGGGAATGGGGGTCTGTGAGGAGCAGGAACACACAGGTTGCTCCATGATCCACGTACGACAACCTTCCCTGTGAGCTCCACGTTTCTGCCATAAACCCATTTGCTAAAACCCCACTGAGACCTTGCCACTGAGTGCCCCTGAGATGTCCCTGGGTGGCATTTCAGCCCGCTGTCCCCGCAGGCAGGGCGCAGGTGGCCCAGAAGCAGAATGAGAGGATGGCTGGCCTGCCGCACATCCCGGGCCCCGAGAACCTGCGCCCCTTCACCCCGGCCTCGCTGGCCGCCATCGAGCAGCGCATGGCCGAGGCCGAGGCGCTCCGGATAAAGCGGCAGCACGTGGAGATGCCCGAGGAGGAGGAGGTCAAGCCCAGCAGTGACCTGGAAGCCGGCAAGAACCTGCCCCTCATCTATGGTGACCCACCCCTGGAGCTCATTGGGACCCCCCTGGAGGACCTGGACCCTTTCTACAAGGACAAGAAGGTGAGAGCCAGAGCTTTGTCCATGATAGGTTTGGCCTTAAGTGTAAGTCCCAAGCAAAAGGCTCAAGCAGAAACCTCCTGTGCTTTCCACCATGCTTACCTGAGCCCATCTGGGTGATCCACCACCCCAAAATGCTCTGGTTGCTTCTCTTCCAAAGCAGAGAGCATCTCTGAGCCTTTGGAGCTCCAAACATGCAGAGAGATGTCCCCTCTGAAGGCAGCCCTTGGTCTATGGTGTTTTGGGGGGTGCAGAAGGATTAATCCCCCCCCTCTCTTTTCTCCACAGACGTTCATAGTCCTCAACAAGGGCAAGTCCATCTTCCGCTTCTCGGCCACCCCTGCCCTCTACATGCTGGGGCCCTTCCACCCTGTCCGCAGAGGAGCCATCAAAATCCTCATCCATTCATATCCTTGATCTCTGTGATGCCACTCCATGGACAGGTCAAGCTCTGCTGTTCAGAGTCCAAACAGCCCCAGGAGAGAGAGGGACAAGGGAAGGGGTTCATGAGGGGGTGGTAAGGAAACCTCCTGGGCCCCAGCACAGCCAGGACCTGTTGTGCAGTGCTTTAGTCCGAGAAGTAGGTGCTTGATGGGCACCTTGGTGGCACCAAGAGTTCACTCCAGGTTGGAGCAGGGAGGAACCAGTTTGGGAAGGGAAGAAGCCCAAGTGGTGAAGCTTCCTAGAGAGAGGTTGAGGGGTTTTGAGGTCTGGGGAGACTTGGAAAGGAAGGGAAATGGTCATGGGTCAGGGAATCTGGTCCCACTGGGAAGTGCGTGAGCAGGGAAGCTCCAAGGAGGCTTTGGGAGAGGGAAGCAGAGGAACCAGGACAGAGAGGGAAAGGCAGGAAAGGAGCCCAAGAGCATGAGGGGCATTGCAGGGAAGATAGAAGTGATACCAGCAGGGCTCTGGAGGAAGTGGGGGTTCATGGCCACGAGGGAGGAGGAAAAGAGGGAGGTTTGGCGGTAGAGGGGTCTAAGCATAAGAGTTAGAACTTTCTAGAAAGAGGTTGAAGGTTTTTGAGGTCTGGAGAGACTATGAAAGGAAGGGAAAGCTGTATCCCAAGGTGATGAATACGAAGGAGCACAGGAGGCAGAAAGGAAGGCAGAGCCAGCACCATAGAGCTGGGAAGGGGAGCAGAAAAGAAGGGAAGAAGCTGGGACCATGCACGGGAGCAGAGAGGAAGAGAGGGAAGTGTGAGCACAGGACTGAAGAAGGAGAGGAGCAGGGCAGGGTGAGGGACCAAGGAGGCAGCCAGGACAAGAAGAACAGGGACACTTGGCTTCCTGACCATGGGAAGGGGGGATCCAGGCACCACCCAGAGCATTTGTCCTTGACTAGATTTTAAATTATTCAGCATGTTCATCATGATCACCATTTTAACCAACTGCGTGTTTATGACGCTAAGCAACCCCCCAGCGTGGTCCAAGAATGTGGAGTGAGTCCTGAGACCTCCCCCACCCATGGGGACAGCCCAGCTTGACAATGTCCCTCAGGAGGGACACAACAAGGCTGAGAGAGTGGGGGTGGGGATCCAGGCACCCTTCAGAGCAGGAGAAGTGTCACTGGCCCTCGGAAGGGATGTCCACACTCTCCATATGGCATTGAAGAGTGAGAATGTTTCAGAGCTGCCCAAAATCTGGTGGGGTCCCCATGTCTGGAGAGCCTGGAGGAGCAGGTTGGGCTGGGGTCGGTCAGCACTGTCAGCCTGGAGAAGCCAAGCTGATCCACCTGTCCAGGAACCATGGACAACCCAGGGGAGAGGGGAAATCCAGAATTTTCTGCTGTGGTTATGCACAGTCATGTCTCAGCTGGGCTTTACAAAGAGCGTGGGGGTGATGGGACATCAGCAGGGACAGAAGTGTTGCAGAATGGTCATCAGAGAGATTGGTACCTCAAGATGTCCCAACCCACCTTACAGGGTGAGGTGAAAACCTGTCCCAGTGCTGAAACACCCCAAAAAACCAACAGCCCCCAAACTCAGCTCCTCAAGATATTCTCCTTGGGTGGGGTGGACAAAACCTTGGATATGGGCAACTGTCTCCTGAGTGACCAGTCCCATTTCAGATATGCCTTCACTGGGATCTACACCTTTGAGTCTCTCATCAAGATCCTGTCGAGAGGCTTCTGCATCGATGACTTCACATTCCTGCGTGACCCGTGGAACTGGCTGGACTTCATGGTCATCTCCATGGCGTGAGTCCGGTGGGATGGGGAGGATAGGAGGGAAATTTGGAGGAACAAGGAGTGTTCCAGGCAGAGCCCCTGGAGCTCTTCCCTCTCCTGTCCCACAGCTACATTACCGAGTTTGTGGACCTGGGGAACATCTCTGCTCTCAGGACCTTCCGTGTCCTCCGTGCCTTGAAAACCATCACAGTGATACCAGGTGGGACTTAGAGGAGGGGCCTCCCCTCCATGCCTTCCCCTGAGCCCAGTTATTCCCACCGTCATCAGCAATTCCTGGTTCTTTTGGCCGCTCCATGAGAAAACAGAGAAAATGAGGCATTTGATAAATTTTCCACGTAATTTGGCTTTTGGGTCAGGTCCTGCTGATTTTACATCTTGAAATCAGCTGCACTTGTCAGGTTGTTTGGCAGCCCCTGAAAGGACAGATGTGATGTTTTTAAGGCTCTCTTTGGAGGTGAATTAAGGGAATTGGTGCTCCCAGTGGGTTTATGGGGTTGATAAACCAAATCTCTCCATTTTTGAAGCTATGGGCTCAGTTTTGTGACCATTGTTGGCTGCTCTGGTGCTGCAGCTGAGATATTTAACAGGTATTGGTTTAACATCACCTGAAACATCCAGACTCATGTGAGGAGCACCTTATCAAATCCCTCTGATTGCTGATTTCCAAATTTGATACCATTTCAACACTGTGCTTTCAACACCTGGTGAAAGCACACGGAAATCTGAAGAGTGCGATTGAATTGAAAATGCAAATTCCTTGTCGTGAATAAATCCTTGTGGTGTCCCTGCAGGGTCCAGATAGTGAGGGTTCACATTTGAATGTTTTTTTCTCTTCATCAAACAGGCTAAAAATTGCATTGAGCAAAATGTAAACTGCTGCTTCTTTCTGGAATGACATCCCCAAGGGCTCTGCAGAAATAGCAGTGGCAAAAATAAGCTGGTTTAGAACATCTGACCTTGAAGAACAGGATTTTACCTAAATAGTTTGGGGAACGAGGAGCTGGCAGGAGGACAGGGCTAAAAATCATTTCCCTGGAGAATTTCTCCATGTGAGAAAGCTCTGGGCTCAGAGAAGCTCTAACAATGAACATTGGGATGTCCCAGCATTGCCCATCATCCATGTAGACCTTGGCGGATAGGAACTCCACCCTCCATGGAAAAATCCCACTGAGGATCTGTGGATGAGCCTCCTCTGGGGAGGGAATGGTGATGTTGCGGGGAGAGATGAGTTAACCCACATGTCACTTTGTCACCTTTACTTGGGCACACTAGGGATTTTCCAGCTTGAAGGGATAAGGATGAAGGGTCTGGCTGAGCTCCCAAGCACCCAGGGACAAGAGTTAGACCACAGAGGCTTTTCTGGAGCTGGGAGAGGTGCTCAGCATCATCCAGTTGGGCCAGCAAAGAGCTTCTCCATGTCCCACTCTAAAGTGCTTCACTCCAGTGGTTTGGAGTGCCAGATTGTGGCATTTAGGGAAAAAAGAAAATCTAAATGAATTGGTGGCTGCCAGGCTGGGATGGGCTTTAGTTTGGATATCCCAAGGCTGGGATGGGGAAGTCACCAGCACCAACCCAAAGGTGACAGTTCTGGGGGACCCAGCCATGTGTGGGGACAGAGCTGGGATGTGATGTGAGCACAGAGCTGGGGGCTGAGCTCAGTGATGACACACGTCCCCACCAAAGCCAGCACCGTTTGAGGACACCTCAGCCTGCTCCCCACAATTAACAAATGAGCAATCAGCTCAGCAGTGACACCTCCCCCCAGGGCTGAAGACCATTGTGGGGGCTCTGATCCAGTCAGTGAAGAAGCTCTCGGACGTGATGATCCTCACGGTTTTCTGCCTCAGCGTCTTCGCCCTCATCGGCCTCCAGCTCTTCATGGGCAACCTCCGGCAGAAGTGTGTGCGGTGGCCTCCCCCCAACAGCACCTTCCTGGAGGATTTGGGGCTGGACAACGACACCGTGGTCAACTCAACCTTCTATGACTTCATGGATGACTTCACCGGGAATTTCACTGGCAACTTCACTGGCAACTTCACCAGCAACAGCACCTTTGACTTCGATGCCTACATCAATGATGAAGGTAAAGCTCCTGCAGCCCCTTCTCCTCTCACCCCTCACCCTGGTTTGCTCCTCAGTTTCCTGCTCATCCTGGCTGCTCCAAGGTTTGCCCACATGGACCTTCCTGCCAAGGCTGGTGAGTGGAACAGGCTGTGCACCCTCACAGAAGGGACGGATGAGATCAAATCCCCCTGGACAGGAAAAATGAGCTCCACCTGGGCAAGCCAAGCTCTTCCAGGAAGGTTTCACAACAGGAAGTGTCTCCATCTCTCTCACTTGCTGGTCAGGGCCAATGTCCCATCGGGGTGGTTACAGCAGAGAGACCAAACTCTTGAGGAGCAGGTGAAACTTTGGGTGGAAAACCAAAGGAAAATATGCAGGAATGACATTTTTAACCCACTTTTCACTATCTGGAACCTTCCCCAGGCACCACAGTGCCAAATCAACCTTTTATGCAACACCACAAAAGCCACAGGAAGGGAGGGAGGGAGGGAGAGGTGGGACCAGCACAGGTTTTCGGAAAGGTCTAAGGTGCTCCTTTCCTACCCCTTCTTTGAAAATTTTACCCAAAGCGTGGTGGGTTTTTTGTTTGTTCTCCAGTTTTGAGTTTTCAAACTCCTTGAAAATGTAAACATCTCAGCAATGCTGCCTGGTAGAGCTACAGGGCAGCAGGGTGCCCCTCAAGGATGCTCCATAGCTCATTCAGGACCCTCAACAGAGCTCAGATGGCCAGGCTGGGTCTCAGCTAAGCTGGTTGGCCCAACAATCAGGTCCAGGGTTAATTACAGGAAGGTTTTGGTAGGGGACAAATTCAATCCATAGGATCTGATGAGCTCTGTGCAAAGAGCAGCTGCCCAAGGCCACTGCCCAAGGGTGCAGCAGAGCAGCTGCTGGGGCCAGGCTGAAACCTGGAATTGCACAAACAAGATATTTCCTCCCTGAGCCCACATGGGATAAAGAGAAGCCTCGTGGCAAGAAGGCAGGCAGAGCCAGGGAGGATTCAGGAAGCTCCAGAAGTCCTGGGCGGGCTGTGCTGGGCGATGTTCAGGATTAGATCCAGCTGCCCTCTGCCATATCCAGGTGTGGGTGTCTGCAGGTACTCCTCTGTGTCCCTGTGGCATGTGACCTGTGGTGGCACTGCTTGGCAGCTCCTGTGGCTCTGGATCTGTGCTGGAGCTGTAAGGAAGAGCTTTAAGGACCTCTGGTCTGTGAGCAGGATGGGTGTGTCCCCACTAGCAATGGGAGCAGCAGGAGAAGGTGTAGCCATGGAGCAGGAGCAGTTTCCCCAGGTCTTTCTGGGACTCCTGCAGTGCCCCATGCTTGATGTTTCCTGCAAATGCCCTGATTTCCCAGGAAAATGGGCCAGCCCTGATCCTTTGGCCCCATGTTAACCCATTTGCCAGGTGGCCTGGCCCTGCCAGATCCAGAGAGCTTTCCAGGCTTGGAAGGAACCTGGTTGGATTGATGAAACAATCCCAGGAGCTCCCTGAGACAGAGCCAAGACAAACAACGAAGTCAACAGAGAGTAGATACCCACATGCTTGACACTGGGAGTCAGCAAATTCCCCTGGGATTCAAAGGATTTTCCTGACAGCAAGTTGCACCCACGAGTTTGAAAAACAATGTTTGTGCTTATTTATTTATTTATATTTCTTGCTCTTTTTCCACATGCAAAGCCAACTACTACTTCCTGGAGGGAGCCCTCGACGCCCTGCTCTGCGGGAATAGCAGTGATGCTGGGTGAGTGAGATCCCCTCCCTCTGGATCCCTGGGAGGGGACAGGGAGCTGGCACAGCTCGTGGGATCCCTGATGCTTGGGATGGGACAGGGTTGGGGCTGGGAATGTGGCTCTGCCAGGGAACAGTCCAGGAATCCCAATGGATCAGCCTGGGGACCATCCTGAGGTTATCAACTGGATCATCCCAATAGTATCAACATGAGCAGGTATTGATCCAGGCATCCCAACTGTATCAGCTTTGGGGCTATCAATCAGCTGCCGCATCATGAGGGTATCAGCTTGAGGGGGTATCAGTCAGAGCATCCCAATGGTATCAGCTTGAGGGTATCAGTCTGGGCATCACAACTTTATGAACTTCAGGTGGAATCAGTTCAGGTATCCCAAATGCATCATCTTGAGGGGTCTCAGTCTGAGCATCCTGCCTGGATCAGTTTTGGAGGTATCAGGTATCAGACAGGGGCAGATGCTGCCAGTCCAGGCATCCCACCTGTCTCACCCTTGAGGGGAGTGTCCCCCCCACTGCACCCCCTCTCCACAGGGATGGGTTTGGCTGTGGGGCCGTGCCAGGGTCTCATCCCTGCTGCCCCCTTGGCAGGAAGTGCCCTGAGGGCTACGAGTGCATGAAGGCCGGGAGGAACCCCAACTATGGCTACACCAGCTACGACACCTTCAGCTGGGCCTTCCTGGCCCTCTTCCGCCTCATGACCCAGGACTACTGGGAGAACCTCTTCCAGCTGGTAGGCACTGCCCCTCCATCCCTGTGCAAGTGTTCCTCTTGTTTCCATGCTGCCTCTGAGGTGAAAAGTCACTGACTGGAAGCTTGTGGGTCCTTTTCCTGTGGATCCAGGCGAGATCAGTGGAGATGGGGATGGTCCCATTTACTGTTTCCCTAACATGGGAGTGCAGTGTATTTCCCAGGGTGCTGTCATCTCTGTTATGGAAATCAGGGATTTATCAGATTGTCCAGAGCATCTCTAGCTCAAGCTGAGGGACAGGATAAATAGGAGAAACCATGTCACTTGTCTCCTCATTGAGCTGTCCTCTTGGGAGGCACCAGAAAACCCCAGCTGACCCCAGCTCCAGAGGCCAACCAGGTAAAAGGGATCCTACACCTACGGCTACCCCGTCCTCTGGAAAGGTTTGCCCAGATCATGAGTCAGAAAAGGACCGTGTTGCCCTGAAGGTGAGGCCTGAGAAGGTGAGGGCTGAGCAAAGCAAACCAGTGATGGAATATTGATCCCACCTCCACTGCTCCCAGCCCTTGGGAACCTTGGGAATCAAGGCTTCTCTCTGCCTCCCACCAGTCCCAACCCAGTTCCAGGGCCTGCAGGAAGGTCCACTGGGCAATGACCAACCCTTGGAGAAGACAGGAACAAAATATTTCCCTCCTACCACAACCAGGAGGGTGTCCCAGGGCAGCACCTTCTCTTGGGAACATCAGCAAAGTGACATTGTGACGTCCCTTCCACCTCTTCCTACAGACACTGAGAGCAGCAGGGAAAACCTACATGATCTTCTTCGTGGTGATCATCTTCCTGGGCTCCTTCTACCTCATCAACCTCATCCTGGCTGTGGTGGCCATGGCTTATGCTGAGCAGAATGACGCCACTATGCTGGAGGAGCAGCAGAAGGAGGAGGAATTCCAGCAGCTCATGGAGCAGCTGAAGAAGCAGCAAGAGGAGCAGGAAAGGCTGGTGAGTGGGAAGAGTGGAGGCCAAAATGAGAGGTCTTGGGAATACGGAGAGGAAATGGAGGCAGCAACAAGCACAGTGTAAAATCCAAAGTAAAACTCCATTTGGTCCATAGGAAGTAAAGAAAAAATGGAGTAACTATTTTGGGCATCACATCTGAATCGAAAAACTGATGTACTATCATGGGTGGAGACAAAAAAGGCTGAAAATATCAGATTTCCACATCCATATGCCAGCCCAGGGTGCATTGGCAGGCAGCAGAGAGGAGCAGCACAGGGGTGAGGTGTTGTTTGGGAGGAGGAGGTGAGGGACATAAAAAGCCTCAGTGGATCTCCTGCAGCACATCAGGAACCTGGCAGGACCCCAGCTCGGTGTCACCAGGACGCAAAGAAGTCATTCCTGGAAGACTCCTGGAGGAGCTGCAGCACAGCTCAATGTGTCAGCAAACCCTTGGCTTTGGAGACACAACAAAGGGCTCGAGACACTCTGCACCACACCAGAGAGGTCCTGGTGTCCTCCGGGAGCCAAGGAAACCTGGAATGTTTCCTTGTGTCCATGCTCATTGCAGGAGGGTTGGAACTTCAAATGTAATAGCACTGTTAGAAAGAAAAAGACAAAAGCAAAAAACCAAACCAAAATAACAACAAAAAAGGAAAAAATTGTTCATGCAATGGAAATGTGATAATATAACATTTTGGGGGGAAAAAATTAAATTTTGATCCACATATTCTCAAATTCAGTGCAAATGCAAAAATCCTGGAGGTCACATTTCAGTAAGAGCCTTGAGGATTTTCCTTCTTTGCCATTTTGGATGAGAACTCATTGCAAAGGGTAAAGTTTCCTGCTTGAAGAATGAAGATTTGCTCAGTTTTGTCCTCAGGAATTATTCTCCCTGACCAAATCTGAACAGATCTAATTCAGCTGTGGAGAGCTGAGTACAGGGGCTGCAAGGGAAAGGGAAAGGGAAAGGGAAAGGCTTGGAAATCCCAGGATGTCTTGGGTTGGAAAGGACCTGAAAGCTTATCCCGTCTCACCCCTGCCATGGGACACCTCCCACTGCCCTAAGTTCCTCCAAGCCTCATCCATCCACCACTTCCAGGGACAGGAGTTTTCCCAGCCCCTTGAGCCTTCAGGCACCGTGGGATGTCCCATGGCTGTGGACACAGGGGTGACGGGGGGTTGTGCAGTTGCAGGAACGCGCGTCCAGCAGCGATTCCCTGCCCAGCAGCGTGGCCGGCAAGGGGCACGACTCGGACCTCAACAGTGACCAGGACAAGGCCAAGGACTGCAACGGGCAGGTGGTGCCCAAGATCACCCTGCAGAGATCCAACACTGTGGTTGATGTAGGTGCCATCCCTGCCCCTGCCATCCCTGGGTGCCCACACTGACCAAACTCCTGAGGGGACAGCCTTGTGCCCACCTCGCTTTGGGTTGGGTCCTACAAGCCTTTTTGGGGTCCCCACATTGCACCCAGAGGTCCCTCCAGACCATTCTCTGTTTTCTGTCCTGCTCTGTCTTTCAGAGCATGGAATAACTCTGCATCCCTCCCTCCTCTCCTCCCAGTTCAATCCCACCTATGAGTCGGAGAAGCCGGACCTCAACCACCTCACTGTGGGCAACCAAGATGGGCCAGGGCTGGAGAAGAGGGTGGGAAGTGCTATCAGTGTCATCTCCAATGCTGTGGAAGGTATGTCCTGTTGGGTGAGGGTCCTGGTCAGTGCTGGAGGGCCTCGGTGACAGTGGCTGTCCCAAATTCCCAGCCCCACATAAGGGATGACTCCAGCCCTGGGATCTCTGTACGGGGTCAGTGATGCTCAAGCCAGACTTTTCATCCCAGCCCACTGGGATGATGCCTGGAGGCAATAATCGAATATCTCACACACATTAATGGGATTGCAGGTGATTAGAGGAGTCTCTAGAGCCAGCTGGGAACTGCCGAGCAGCTTCCCAGGAGCTGCTGTGTCAGCTTCAGCAAAAAGCACCACGAACTCAGTAGTTCATGCCCCTGTCCCCCCAAGAACAGGAACAAAACCCTCTGGTCAACACAGAGCAGTCTCCTTGGATGTCCTGGCAATCTCAGGGTGGCAAGGACACCTCAAATCCTGCCCAGGGGCTGGGAGCAGGATTGGATCTACAATTCCCCGGCTTATCTGCCTTTCCATCTCTCTCCAGTTTGAAGAGTCAGGTTCTGCATCATCTCTGTGCCTGGGCATGGGAAGGCTCCTCCTTTTAGCTCCCATATTTTTTGGGTGCCACAATATAAAAAATATCTAAAGCTTTTAGAAAGTGTCCAAAGGAGGGCTAAGAAGATGAAGAAGCATCTGGAGGAGCCATATGAGGAGTGGCTGAGGTCATTTTGTTCAGCTGGAGAAGAGGACCCTATGGTCATATCTCCCATATCTCCCAAGGGGCAGCTCCAATCTCTGCTCCTTGTGACCAAGGACAGGACAAGGGAACAGCTGGAGCTGTGCCAGTGGGTGGGGATGGAGGTCAGGGGAAGGTTCTTCCCCCAGAGGGTGCTGGGCAATGCCCAGACTCCCCAGGGAATGGTCCCAGCCTGAGGCTGCCAGAACTCCAGGAGTGTTTGGACAGCGCTGCCAGGGATGCCCAGGGTGGGATTGTTGGGGTGTCTGTCCAGGAGCTGGATCAATGATCCCTGTGGATGTCTTCCAGCTCAGGGTATTCCACGATACTTAAAATCATAGACCATCCAGAGCTGGCCCAGGATCTCAGGAGAACTTCTCCTGAGAGTCAGCACTTGCCCACCCAGGTGAGGACAAGATAATCCCACACTTTTCCTTTCCCACCCTCAGAGCTGGAAGAAGCTCACCAGAAATGCCCACCCTGGTGGTACAAATTCGCCCACACATTCCTGGTCTGGAATTGCTGCCTTCCATGGGTGAAGCTGAAGGAGTTTGTCAAGCTGGTGGTGATGGACCCCTTCGTGGACCTGGGCATCACCATCTGCATCGTGCTCAACACTCTCTTCATGGCCATGGAGCACTACCCCATGACGGATGAGTTCGAGAACGTGCTGAGCGTGGGGAACCTGGTAGGGAGCTCCATCCAGCCCCAGCCCCATCCTGGAGGGCAGATCTCCCTCTGCTGCTGTGTGAAACATCCCAGCTGCTGACAGAGCACTGCAGGGCTCTGCCTACAGCACCCCTGCACAGGGCTGGGCTGTGGCATGGCCCAGACCAATGTGGAATTGGGATCCAGCATTCCCTGCTCCTCTCCTGCTGCAGTCCCTGCCTGGCTTGGTGCATCCTGAGCCACCCTCTACACCACAACCCTGCTGCCAGCCCTGGGTGACACCACAATGTCCTTGAAACTTTAGGTGGCCATGGGGCAGAGCAGAAGGTATTCCAGATTGTGGGAACAAACAGGTCCCCACTGAGCAGGAAGCAACAATGCAGCATTAAAATTAATAATAATCAGGAATTTGCCCAGTGGAATCATTGCAAATCTCAGCTGTCCTGATTTTATAGGTGCATTTAGTGGCTGCTCCTGATTGGAGCAGGTGACAAATGGCTCTGAGCTGGGTGGATCTGCTGGTGGGACAAGCCCGGGAGGCCCCTGGCAGCGGTGGGAAATGCGCTAAAGAATGGGAGAGTTCCCATCCCCTCTGCTGCGCTTTGCCCTGCTCCAGCACCTGCCGGGGCCTCTGGAAGCGCAACCCTGGAGTGACAGATGCCCCGGGCGGACGGGACTGGCTCTGGTTTCATTCAGGAAATACAAGGGTATTAATGGGCCGGTGCTCAAGGCACGGCCGGGCTGAGGTGGCTCCAGCCCTTCCTTCGAGCCAGGAGCGGAGTCTGGCTGCGGGTGCACCCCCGGGGGAATGATCTGCTGGGGAAGGGCCAGGTGGGGACGGGAGCAGGTCGGAGGGATCCCACTGGGGTAGGGCTCCCCCAAATCCCCTGCCTGTGCCCGCGGCGGGAGCTGCAGCTCTGCTGCCTGTCCCGCCGCAGGGAGTAAAGGACAAGGGCAGGGATCAGCCGGGAGGAGCAGGACAGGAGATGTTTGTGGGCTGCCATGCAAGGGACACGTGGGGATCATCTCCTGGATAGGGGAGCAGGAAGAGGACAGGGGACATTTGTGGGCTGGCATGCTGGGGACATGTGGGGACAATCTCCTGGGATACTGGAGCAGGACAAGGGATGTTTGTGGCCTGCCATGCAAAGGACACGTGGGGACAGTCCCATGGGATGCAGCTGCAGGAGCAGGACAGGAACATTTGTGGGCTGGCAAGCAAGGGACATGTGGGGACGACCTTGGGGATGCAGAAGTAGCAGTCTCCCTGCTGTTCCTCCCTGCTCAGTGAGAGACAGACCTGTCCCAACACCATCCCCAGCCAGGGCAAATCTGTCACCAGGCCCTCTGCATGTGCTGTGCCATGGAATTGCAGTAGAGATGTCAATTGCCACCTGGCTGAGCCCTCTCTGCAGTGACACAATACTGCAGGTGCTGTTGTGGTCCCAGGAAAGGAGCATTGTGTAAAATCCAGCTCAGCTGTCACAGGGCTCAGAGAGGGACAAGGGTGTTCCAGTAGCAGCCCATTTCCAGTGCTGGACATCTGTGATTTCCCAGTCATTCCAAAGGAGTCTCTTTGCCAAGGAAATTTTATTTTTAATTTCCAGCTGCCAACGCTCACCTTTGTGTCCCTCCAGAGGAATCAGTCACCAGTATTCCCAGTCTGGCTTTACCAGCCACACTGGGCAGCATCTGGGGAGCTCATTCCCAACTGGGACTGGCCCTAACAGGGTGAAATGCTTTGGGGATACACCTAAAAAGAGGGATGCTGCCCACCCCACTCTACAGCTCAGCACTAGTTTATGAACAAGTGATCAAGGGTGCTGCTTCCCACAGGTCTTCACAGGGATCTTCACAGCAGAGATGGTCCTGAAGCTCATTGCTCTGGATCCCTACGAGTATTTCCAGCAGGGCTGGAACATCTTCGACAGCTTCATTGTCACTCTGAGCCTGGTGGAGCTGGGCTTGGCCAACGTGCAGGGGCTCTCCGTGCTCCGCTCCTTCCGCCTGGTACGTGCCAGGGGACACCTGGACATCCTGGGAGTGACTTGCTCAGCCTCCTTCATGGTGGAGGCTCAGCCTGGGAGGGACCAACTTGGACCCTATTAAAGAAAAGACTGAGTCAAATTAAATATTCAGGGAAGTCGGAGTCAGAGCAGTTGGGGGTTTAACCCATCCTGCCGTGATCAAACGGCCCTGGCAGGGTCAAATGGCAGTGCCACAGCCTTGCTGGCACCTTGTGGCAATGACACCTCCACCCTTCTCTTCTTGCCCCCCACAGCTCAGGGTTTTCAAGCTGGCCAAGTCCTGGCCCACCCTCAACATGCTCATCAAGATCATCGGCAACTCCGTGGGCGCCCTGGGCAACCTGACGCTGGTTCTGGCCATCATCGTCTTCATCTTCGCCGTGGTGGGGATGCAGCTCTTTGGCAAGAGCTACATCGAGTGCGTGTGCAAGATCTCTGTGGACTGCACCCTGCCCCGCTGGCACATGAACGACTTCTTTCACTCCTTCCTCATCGTCTTCCGCATCCTCTGCGGGGAGTGGATCGAGACCATGTGGGACTGCATGGAGGTGGCCGGCCAGACCATGTGCCTCATCGTCTTCATGATGGTCATGGTCATTGGGAACCTCGTGGTGAGGCTGGGGGCTGGGGGGACCCTGGCTAGGGGCAGAGACAGAGGGGGTCGTGGGGTGGGGACACCTCTGTCCAGCTCAGCCCTTCCATGGGGCTGTGCCATGGGCAGGGTCTGGTTGGAGCTGCAGGGAGCACAGGGATTCTCCTCCCTCCCAGGCCCTTGGGATGGGCTGTGTCAGCTCTGTGTGAAACAGAGAGAACTGATTCCTGAGGGACTTCCAGCTGAAACCATATCAGGAACTGGGGGGAAACTGAGGCATGGAAAACACAAATGGGCTTCATAAAGCACAGGGTTCAAACACAGCTCAGCTTCAAGCTGCCCTGTATCCTCCACTTGGCTTTTCCAGCTTTCCTGCCCTATTTCCCACTCTCCTGATGAGGCAGAGCTCCATCCATCCATCCATCCATCCATCCATCCATCCATCCATCCATCCATCCATCCATTTATCCATCCCACCCTTTGCTCCAGGTGCTTTAGGCAGCAGCCCCCCCCTCCCCACCCCCCCGCACCCCGCAAGGCTCCTGCAGATCCCCAACCTCCCCTGTCCTCACTGTGCTCCAGGTGGCATCTGGTGATGGCCAACTTCCTTCCCTGTGTCTGTGGGACCCCCTGCTCCCCTCACCCCATCCTGCCCCTCCCCTCCCCACTCCCCCGGCTGCCTGTGCTGCCTGAGCTACAGGTTTGAGAGTTCCAGGCGAGGGTGAAATCCTTTCTAAACTTGGTAACCCCAGCACTGGCAGCTCTGGAGCTTGTTTTGCAGCCTGCGTGGGCCCTGCTCTCCCTTCTTGAGAAGCAGGGTAGGGGAGGGAAGCATCGACTCGCTCCTATTACTTGCCGGGATGGTGTAATCCCTTTGGAATTTGCTTTGAAAAACTATCTGCCCCCGGGAGCTGCTGACCCCTGTCCCCAGGGAGGCTCTGAAAGGAGCCCGGGGAGAAACCCAGAGCAGCCCCTGGCTCGGGTCAGCTTGGAGTGCTCCACTTTGAGGGCAGAAATTTGAGATTTGGGTTTCTCTTGTCTTCCCTGGCTCATGCCAGGAATTTGGGGCTCTGAAGGGAGAGCCCCTGGCTGCAGACCTTGCCCCAGGCCTGTGCTGGGCAAACTAGGGGAGCAGCCTCGTGTCCCCCCGGACTGCCCATCCCCCACCAGTCAGCCTAAGTTTGTGATGTCACCTTTCCAGGGGACCGTAAGGCTGGGTCAGGCTGAAAATCACCCACAAGGGCACCTGTAAGGAGCAGGAGCCTCTCCAGAACCATCCGCAGGGAGTGCAGGAGTTTGGACTCACAGAATTACAGATGGGAATCACAGCTGGGGCTCCCTGCAGAGCCCTCCCAAAAGAGGGCCCTAAAAGAGGCTCTGGAAAGTTTCCCTCTACTGGAGCTCACTTTTGGAGTAGCACAGTCTACCCTCCTCTCCAGGAGACTGCTCTGGAGAAGACACGGGAGCAGCACAATTTCACGTGCTGTGGTCAGTGACAGCCCTCCCAGAGGTGGGAGTGTCCCCATCCCAGAGGCGGGGGTCTTCCCATCCCAGAGGTGGGGGTGTCCCCTCCCTGAGCTGCACCCCAGCCCTTGGGGCAGCTCTGCAACTTCTGCACGGGCTCCATTTCCAGCCCAGCAGAGAAACACGGAGCACAAACACGGCCAGAGCCCTCTGTGCCCTCCTCCTCTGCCAGGCTCTCGTGGCCGTGCCTCAGGTATTTCCGAATCCTGGAGCCCGTCCCAGAGGCTCCCAAGTATCCCGGTGCAAGGAGGTGTGTGTTTCTCCGCGCTTCCCCTGCGCAGGAAGAAGGTGACCCGTCCTTTGCTCCTAATGACACTTTGAGCATTTCCTTTGGGGTTATTCAGGGAAAAGGGAGGAAGTCGGTCAGGTGACAAGGTAACGGAGTCCTGTCCAACAAAGACAGAGCCAGCGGCACCCATTAACTGTAACTGGTACTTAACGGGGGCATTCACTGCTGGGCCCGTGGGGATTTATTTAAAGACGTGGTTTAAGGCACATGGCATGAGCCATGTGAAAACAGCAGTGTCCTTGGATAGCAGCTAATTCCCGTCTCAGATGCGCTGCTGGCACCGCACGGCACGGCACAAACACCGACAGCTGTGGGCTGGGTCTGTCCCTGCTCCGCTCCACGGGGGTGCCTGTCCCACTCCTCTGTTCCCAAGCCGCTCCAGGTTTCTGGCAGGCAGCAACCCCAGCTGTGCCAGGAGAGGCCGTGGTGGGGTCCAGTCAACGTTTTGGGATGGTGAAGTAGAAGGGGAAGCACACGAGCCCATGCTTGGAGTTACAGAGAGCATTTATTGGCTCGTGCTGAGGTGAAACTTTGCTTTGATGGGGCAGAGGAGTGTCTGGGACACAGGGATGGGGTCACAGCTGGGGTTCCTCCATGGCTCCAGGGTGTAGGAGACCCTCGGGAGGTTGCTGGGCCAAGAGAGCCAGGAGAGGAAGAGCTGCAGCTGAGAGGACAAGCAGGAGGTTTCACTCTGGGGAGAGAAGACACATAATCACAGATCATGGAATCCCAGAGTGGTTTGGGTTGGAAGGGACATTAAAGAGCACTCAGCCCCATCCCCTGCTGTGGTCAGGGACACCTTCCACTATCCCAGATTGCTCCAAGCCCTGCCCAACCTGGCCCTGGACACTTCAAGTGATGGGGCAGCCTCAAGAACTGAGTTGCATCCCTGAGGGTGGTGGGGAGAAGCACCAGAGGCTTGGGGAGTCCCCCATGGGATTCCTGGAGCTCCAAGAGACCAAGGGAAGGGGCACTCATGGATCCACAGCGGAGCTTGAGAGGAGTTGAAACCATGACTGGCATTCCTTGCAGAGAGATCTCCAGGACTGTGGGAGCCCAGGGTGAGGTTGAAGGCATCAGAGCCCAGGGGGTTTGAGGAGGAGCATGTCCATGTCCTCCAGGAACTGGGACTGGTCTCTCTGCAGTCCCCAGAGCTGGTGAGGGCAGGGCAGAGCCCATGAGATGCTCCATGAAGGGGTTTCTCTACAGCCATGAGGGATCCCTGCAGCTCCAGAGGGAAATCCTGAGGCTCAGGACCTGCTGGACCTCAGGGCTGGTGTTTGCTTTGTCCCTCCAGGTGCTAAACCTGTTCCTGGCTCTACTGCTGAGCTCCTTCAGCGCTGACAGCCTGGCGGCGTCAGACGACGATGGGGAGATGAACAACCTGCAGATCGCCATTGGCCGCATCACCCGCGGCATCGCCTTCGCCAAGGCCGCGCTCCTCGGGCTGCTGCGCCGCCTCTGGAAGGGCAAGAAGGTGGCACCAGAGGAAGAGCAAGACCCTAGTAAAAGGGACAACTCTGTGCTCAACCACGTGGACTTGGCCCTGGAGCCCAAGTCAGGGTACCTGGATGGCATCACAGGCAAGGAGCACATTTTCATGGATGAGCTGGACCACATGAATTTCATCAACAACCCCAATCTGACAGTGCAGGTCCCCATTGCCTCTGAGGAGTCTGACCTCTACGAGGAGACCAGCACCCAGTCTGACACTGAGGACACCACCAAGGTCAGCAAGGCGGGTGGAAGGGAAGGTTTCACCCCAAAACTGGGACTGGCCCATGCTTGCTGTGCTGCCCAAAGAATGATGTTGGTTTGGGTCACTTTAGGCTTTCTCACAGGGCATGGCATGAGCCAAACTTGGCATTTTCCAAGCTGGCATTTCCCAGCATAAGCTGGAGTGGTAGGGGAGGGTCCAAGGAGGGCTTTGGCTGATTTGGGTCAGACCGTAGGGTTATTGCTGATGCAATTGCTGATGCAAGGGCCCCACAGCACCACAGGGGCAGTGCAAGGGTCAGAGCGCTCAGTTTGGGGTTAAAGCTGTTCCAGAGGAATCCGATGCCAGGAAATCTGCTGATGGCACTATCATTGGATCCACTGCTAATGCCTCGGAAAGCATCGTCCTGGGGGGGCCTGAACCAGATGGAGGAGCTTAGCAGGGGTGAACATGAAGCCAGGGATGTGGGATCCAAAGCTGAGACAGCTGAGTCCAGTCTCCAGGGGACTGCTGGGGTCCACTGGAGGGGTGGCAGGGGGACAAAAAACTTGGGAAGACCCAAGTAGACACAAAAGGATGATGGTGTGGTGGGAAATTACTGCTCCCTCCAAGGTCCTGGGGACACAGGGGGCAGCTGGAGGTGCTGAGAGGGACAGGAGCAGGTGCATCAGCCTGGGAAGGGGGTTTGTTTGGACAATAGGACAGCTCTGAGCAGGGATTTCTCATGACTGGATGGCAAATGTGTGCCCAGGAGCTGAGGGAACTTGGAAAGCTCCATCCCAATCAGCTCTGCCAGGTCCAGGAGGCATCTGGTGCTGCTGAACACCTGGCTGAGGACTGCACAGGGAGCCCCGGGAAAGGCTGAAAAAAGAAGCAGGGCTCCCAAAACTGCAGAGCTCCCTCCTATCTGCAGGCTCCTGACAGCTCAGCATGGTGACAGGGACCCAGCTTGGCAGAACGTGGGGCAAGGAGAGAGGACAATCCTGATTATTTAGTGTTATCTGGGACAATAGCGGGGCTTCATTCAGCATTTGGGGTGCAGGAGGAGGACAGGAGGAAAGGTGGTCACTGCCAAGCCCTACAGAGGAGACAAACTTGCGTCAAGCACTTCGGTCAAGGGAATGGGTCAGGGGGTGGCTGCTCTCAGTTCCCTCAGTGTTGACACCAGGAAGGCTGAGAGTTGGTATTTCCCCCAAAATTTTTCCTACCACAACCCCAGTCCCACAGCCGCAGTGCCCAGAACACTGGGTGCACTGCAGAGGTGATGCCAATGCCAGCCTGGCCACGGTGGGAGAGGACACATGGGGTGCTCATGGACCTAAGCTCCCTGTCACCACAAAGTGCATCCCAGCAAATGGGAAATCCTTGGTGTGCAGTTGTCAGACCCATCCTGGCACAGCTCTGGGCTTTAGGGTGTGTTCAGCTGATGGCACCCACTCCAAACACTGCATGGGAAAACTCTGAGCCATCCCTGGCTGCTTGTGCAGTGGGCAAAGGGCATCTCTCAACCAGTAAATAAGAGCTCAGCCCATCAGGGCTGCTGGGTTCAGTGCCTAAATTCAGTCAAAGCTGACCTAGGTGGGAGGCAAGGGGGTGCATTAAAAACAAGCCCTGCCCAGGCAGGGGGAATGATGGGCTGCAATTTATCATGGAATCACAAATTATTTGGGTTGGTAAGAGCCTCAAAGACCATCCTCTGCCATGGCAGGGACACCTTCCACTATCCCAGGCTGCTCCAAGCCCTGTCCAGCCTGGCCTTGGACACTCCCAGGGATCCAGGGGCAGCCACAGCTGCTCTGGGCACCCTGTGCCAGGGCCTCCCCACCCTCCCAGGGAACAATTCCTTCCCAATATCCTATCCAGCCCTGCCCTGTGCAGTGGGAAGCCATTCCCTGTGTCCTGTTCCTCCATCCCTTGTCCCCAGTCTCTCTCCAGCTCTCCTGGACCCCCTTTGGGGCCTGGAAGAGGCTCTAAGCTCTCCCAGACCCTTCTTTTCTCCAGGCTGAGCACCTTCTGCTCTCCCAGCCTGTATATACAAGGTGAAATAACAATTAGCAATCAGGTGCTAATTGGTGGGAGCCCTGCGCTGTTCCCGGGGGTTGGTGCCAGCCGAGAGTGTTCACAGCCAGGGATGAGCTCCAGATGGAGCCAGAGCCCCGTACAGCACCCGCTCCGGGGACACTCCTCCCACCGCGACCATCCCAAACCGCGGGGGCTTCTCCACACGGGTAGCTCAGACAACGCTGATAAATCCTTTCCACTTCCAGAGCAGCCTGTTTCCAAGGAAAAGCTCTTTTTTGGGGAAATGACAGCGGCAGGATCATCGCAGCTGCGATGTTGCGTTTTGTGGCTGATCTCTTTTTGCAGGTCAAAGCAGTGAGGAGGTGCCAGCCTGTTCTGTGGCTCTGCAGAATCAGTGCAGGGGCTCAGGGCTCTTCCAGGGGCTTTTTCCATGGAGATCCTATCCTGCTGGGCAGGGTGATGTGTCCTGAGGTGCTCCAGGCTGTGGTGCAGCACAGGGGGGCTGTCAATGGAGCTGAGGGAGCTGGGAAAGGGGCTGAGCCTGGAGAAAAGGAGGCTCAGGGGGGACCTTGTGGCTCTGCACAACTCCCTGACAGGAGGGGACAGCCGGGGGGGGGTCGAGCTCTGCTCCCAGGGAACAGGGACAGGAGGAGAGGAAACGGCCTCAGGCTGGGCCAGGGGCGGTTTGAATTGGAGATTAAAGAAAATTTCTTCACTAAAAGGGTTGCCCATCCCTGGCACAGCTGCCCAGGGCAGGTGGTGGAGGTGTTTAAAAGGCCTGTGGATGTGGCACTTGAGGACAGGGGTCAGTGGTGGCCTTGGCCCTGCTGGACTCAGTGGTCTTGGCAGACTTTTCCAGCCTGAACAATTCTGTGATTCTCAGTCTGTGGATTGTGGGGTCATGGGCTGAGTCAGGGTGTGCAGCACCAAGGATGGGAAAGCCCCAGCCAGGCTGGAGATGCTGTGCCAGGTCTGTGACGGAAATTCCCCTCCCAACCTGTTGGTTCCAGGTGTGGGAGGGCTCAGGAGCCCCCAGGAATGGGTTTTATCCTTGTCCCCACCCAGGAGAACCTGCCCTGATCTCCACTCACAGAACTCCCTGGGTTCCGTGAGCCATTCAAGGGCCTTTTGGACCTTCCCCCACATCTCCAGGGCAGTTGCACTGGTTTGTCCACACCTTCACCCTTTGTAAGGTTGTCCTGGAGGCAGATGGCTCCTGTGTGTCCTTCCCTGGGGTCACAGCTTGCCTGGCTCCATGCTGAGACTCTCTAATCCCCCTGCCCCTCTTGTCCCTCCCCCAAGCCTCAACTGAGAGTGGTCCCAGTGGTCCTTGAAAGCCACTACCTGAGAGCTGGTGCCACCTCTGCTGCTGTGTCCCCTCCTGCATGTTCCCAAAGGTCTCCCACAGCAACATCTCACAGAGATGTGGCTGTGGCCCCTGAAGCTGTGGGCAGTGACAGTGCCTCAGTTTACCCCAGAGGCTTTTCCCTGATCTTTGGAGGATGGAGCAGCTCCTTTATGGATTACCAAAAGCAGAAACAGCCTGAGGGGAGGATTATCTCTTTCCCATGTAAGCCAACACCTTTCTGTGCTGGAAATACCCATCCTGTATCCTCTGGTTCCTGCTGAGACAGGCAGGGCTGGTGATCTGCTTATTCCTCAAGTGTTGCACGAGGGTTTCTCAGGAAAAAAAAAATGAAAAAAATAAAATAAAATAAAATAAAATAAAATAAAATAAAATAAAATAAAATAAAGGGAGGAAAAAAGAGTCCCAGGGACTTGCCAAGGTTTTTTCTTGCAATCAGCTCCTCTGGCCTTGCTGAGTGGTGTCTGGGAAGGCAGCCAAGCTGAGCTGTGGAGCAGGATGGAGCTGGAGAGAGGTATTTGGGATGAAGGTTTTGAACTTGGGTGGACCTCAGGCTGAGGGCCCTTCAGCATGAGCTGACCCAGAGGGAGGAGAGAGGAGAGGCTGCTTGGGTTTCTGCACCAAAGGGGGGGTTGGCAGAGCAATTTTTTGATGGGGACATATGGAAGAGGCAAGAAAATCAGCCTGAGGTGGTGGCACAGGCGATGGGAGATGGAGCTGCTGTGCTGGGAGGAAGGCTGGCATCAGGGGACTTTTTGTTTCTCTGAACATGGATGAAAAGCAAAGCTCAGGTACCAACAATCCTCCAAGGTTTGAAGCTCTGGATGAATCAACAGATTCTGGGCTGTGTGTCCATAGGAGGAGGGAGGGACTCAGAGCATCCTCCAAACAACAGGGTCCCACCACCCATCTGGTCCTGCCTGGGCTCTGTGGGGCAGGAGAAGCATGGCTGGAGGCAGCCAAAGTCTCAAGCCTGGCCTGAATTCCTGTCCCTCTGCAGAACCCCCTGTCCAGTGACAACGCCTCATCCGTGTGCAGCACAGTGGATTACAAACCCCCCGCACCCGAGGAGGAGGAGGTGGCAGAAGTGGCTGAGGAGAGCAATGAGCCCGAGGAGTGTTTCACTGAAGGTGAGGGACAGAGCAGGGCTGGAAACCCTGTGGACAGGGGGAGATGGGTATGGAGAGGGGAAAATGGGAGTGGAAGGACCCCTGCCAAGCAGTTCTTGCAGCAAAGGGACCTCCAGGCTCCCTGAGCTCAGCCCCAACTCCAAATCCTCCTGTACCACCACAGAGATGATCTCCATGGAGCGCCCCTCGTGCACCCCACCTAAGCCCAGCAGGATCCTGGTCCACCTTCCACCAGGGAGGGTTTAAAATGCCAATAAAACTGAGAATAGTGGGAACAGCCTGGCCAGGAATGACCCCCAGCCCTGTGTCCCCAGGCTGTGTGAAGAGATTCCCCTGCCTCTATGTGGACATCACCAGTGAGAAGGGGAGGATTTGGTGGAACCTCAGGAAAACCTGCTTCCGCATCGTGGAGCACGATTGGTTTGAGACCTTCATCGTCTTCATGATCCTCCTCAGCAGTGGGGCACTGGTAGGTCCCACCTCTCCCATCCCAAGGGCTCTGCAGCAGCTTCCCAGCCTGGGAGAGCCCAGAGAGGTGACAGAGCCCAAGCTCTGGGCATCTTCTGTGCCAAATAATCCAGCTGTGGGTAGATATTTTATTTCAAACCCCATTTGGCTCAGGTCTAACATCCTCCGGGAGTCCTGGTACCCCCTGGTCAGCCTTCCCAACAGCCCTGGACCATCATCCACGGGCTGTGGTCCATAGGCTCGAGGGGATGTCACTGCCTACAACTCCCACTCCTGCTCTTAATGCCAACTGTGAACCATCTGAACCATTTATTGAGCTTTGTGTGGTTCCTCATTTCACCACCACCATCACCAGCTGTCAGGAGGTGCTTGACAAAGAATTCATGGGTTTTATTTCGCTGTTCAGCACCTCCCTCAGTACCTCGTGCCCCTTCTCAGAACCTGGATGTTCCATTAAATTAATTAATTATCTCTGTTGGCCCGGTGCACTTCTCTGAGTGTTTGGGCTGGATTTAACCCAGGAAATACCAACTTTTCTGCAGGTTTGGAGGTGAAGAGAGGGAAGGAGAACAGAGGGACTGAGAGAGTTTTCAGACACACTTTACATGTCTGCAGCTTGCTCTGAGGTGGTTTGGGGATGTCTGAGGCTGTAGCTGGTGCAGGAATTGAAAGCTGTGCTACGCCAGCTGTGCAACACCTGATGACCACAGCCCTACCTCTGAGCGCTTACTCAACATGTGGGTGTAGCACACACCCCAACTCCTCAGGGTATTTTCAAAACTCCCAAAGTATCCCAAGGTGTGGGCTGGTGTCCTGGGGTTTGAGCTGAGACACCTGGGGACAGGATGCAGCTAGACTTTGGCTTCAGTGAAGCTCTGCTTTAGGTCCAATCCCGCAAAGCCAACAGGAACTTGCAAATAGGAGCTGGACCCCATGTTGATCAGGTCCTCGTGAACCAGCCATCCTTAGGCTCCCAGCATCCTGAGCCCTGGGAACGCAGGGAGATGCCAACATCTGGGTGTACTCTGGGATGCCACAGGTGCCACGGAAGATGACTGTCACATAGCTCTGGGGGGTTCTATGGAAGGATGATGTCACATAGCTCTGTAGGGTTCTCCATGGAAGGATGATGTCAGGTAGCTCTGTAAGGTTCTCCATGGAAGGATGATGCCACATAGCTCCGTGCCCCTTGCAGGCTTTCGAGGACATCTACATCGAGCAGCGCAAGGTGATCCGCACCATCCTGGAATACGCAGACAAGGTCTTCTCCTACATCTTCGTCATCGAGATGCTGCTCAAGTGGGTGGCCTATGGCTTCAAGGTGTACTTCACCAATGCTTGGTGCTGGCTGGATTTCCTCATTGTGGATGTACGTGGTTAGCAGGACCAAGCCAAGCGGTTTGGGTGTGTTAGGGGCTGTTGTAAATGGGCCTAGATTGTATTTTAGAGGTTAAAGGGGTGGCTGTGGAATGAGGGCTTACACCATTACTTAAAGTGATGGTCCCCCACAGGAAGGAACACTTCATTCCTGGTTGCAGAAACCTTTCAAACCCTTCTGTTTTACACCCAAGCCAAGAACAGCCCCTGCAGTTCCACCAGGCCCAGTAGAGCTGTGAAGGGACATGGGGTCTCCCAAATGGTCCGTGACAGAGCAATCTGTCCTTTCTGTGCCCCACAGCCATTCCACCCTCACACTCAAGAGGTGTCATCCTGCCCCTGGATCCCTGGAAGTGTCCAAGACCAGGTTGGACGGGGCTTGGAGCAGCCTGGGACAGTGGGAGGTGTCCCTGCCCATGGCAGGAGGTGGGACTGGATGGGCTTTAAGGTCCCTTCCAACACAAACCATTCTGGGATTCTGTGACACTTGAGGTGTCTGGTCCCCCAAGGACTCAATGTCTGTGTCCCAGGAATGACCGGAAGCCCGAGGGACTGGGGAGAGAGGGAAGGGCAGGAGCTGTGGTTGTGTTTCCACCCGAGGTGCTGCTGGTCACTTGGGCTGCTCCTTCCAGGTGTCTCTGGTCAGCCTGACAGCAAACTGGCTGGGATACTCAGAGCTGGGAGCCATCAAATCCCTGCGGACACTGAGGGCTCTGCGACCTCTGCGTGCTCTATCCCGGTTTGAGGGCATGAGGGTAAGTGTGTCCCCATGTGCTGCTGACCCTGACAGGGACATGAGAGCCTTCAGCAGCCCCCTACATCACAGACATCCCAGTTGGTTTTCAGGGACCTCCAGATCAGTGGGATCAATGCTAAGGTACCTTTGGTCCAGTCTGACCTCACTTAGTGCTGCTGGGGAGGGCAAGGTTGGGGCATGAGGACATGAAGGTTCTATCCATGTCCCCCAAGGTCTTTTCTCTCCTTGCAGGTGGTGGTGAATGCCCTTCTGGGTGCCATCCCCTCCATCATGAACGTCCTGCTGGTCTGCCTCATCTTCTGGCTGATCTTCAGCATCATGGGGGTGAACCTGTTTGCAGGGAAGTACTACAGGTGTGTCAACACCACCACGGGCGAGCTCTTCGACATCGACGTGGTCAACAACAAGAGCGACTGCATGGCCCTGCTCTACACCAACGAGGTCAGATGGGTCAACGTCAAGGTCAACTTCGACAACGTGGGCTTGGGATACCTGTCCTTGCTGCAGGTGGTACGTCATGACATCGGGTGTCACCATCCAAGATGCATGGAGCAGGCCAGTGGGATGAGCATCAGGCTGGATGGGGTTTTTTAGCTGCTTCTTAGCTCCAAAGCTGGTTTTTAACACCAAAAAAAGCCTTAGGAAGGGGTTTCCTCCTAGCCAAGGAGGAAAAGGGGCAGGGTAGAACATGGGAGGGGAAACTGTCACCAGGGATCTGCTACAGATAGCACCAAAGCTGGCGCTGCAAAGCAGCCCCTGCACAGCACAGGGTGCAGGAGTCAGGAGGGGAGGCCCTGTTTTACCCCTGCACCCCTTTGGAAAGTTCAGTCTGCTCCAGCCATAGGTTGTGGGACTTTGCGTGGGGCAGGTGACAACTGGAAAAGTGGTGCACGTGTCTCCTGTGGGCAATGGGCGAACGCAGCCGGGTTCCACCGAACACCCCACAGCTGGGCCAGGCAGCAAAGGGGAACTGCTTACCACAGCTTGAATAAAAATATAGGTGTGGGCTCCATTTTGGGGCAGGCTGGGGCTACTCCCATCAAATCCAGGGGAACTGGTGGCTGCAGAATCGGAAAACAAACCCAGCTGATAACCCTGCTTCTAAATTCAGCTTCCTCTTCAGCCTTGTTGTTCCATCAGATTCAGGAAACAAGATCTGCAGAGCTTTTGTTTAACAAATCAGCAGAAAAAGGCTTCAAGAGATGCAGTGGAGACCCTGTAAAAGATTTGGTGTAATCCCCCACCCCGCTGGGATGGGAATTCAGCAGAACCAGAGGGAGGATATGGATGCCAGAGCTATGGAGGTGACACAGTTTGGGACTGGAAAGGAGGCAGCTGGCCCTGGCACAGCTCTGCCTTTGGGAAAATGACTTCAAAGTCAAGAGGAGAAAGGACAAAAGAGTCAATTGCTTCTTTGCCCTTCTATATTTGCAGTGGTGTTTTGGGAAGTCACTGGTAACCTCAGCCCCAGAATGGTTCATGCATATTCACATGGGAATTTCCATATTTCTGGGATATTTTTGTTGTGAATTCAACCCACGTTCTTCTCTTGCCATTCCTAGAGAGAAGCCAGAGTGCCCAGAGCTAAACCCCAGACATGCACCCATCACCTTCCCTTTCTTCCCAGCCCCAAACAACTCTCAGAAAATATTCTTCTCCACTGCCACAGAATCACAAAATCCTTTATGTTGGAAAAGCCTCCAAGTCTGACCATTCCTGTTCCCACAGGCAACCTTCAAAGGCTGGATGGACATCATGTATGCGGCTGTGGACTCACGCGAGGTGAGGGGACACGCAGGGACACATCACTGATTCCAGAGGGGGATTACCCTTGGCAGACTGGGAACAGGATCCCAGAACCGATGCTGGGATGAATCCTCGGCTACAGCATCACCTCTGGCTCTGCCTTCTAGTGCCAGGAGCTGCCTGCATCCCACCCATGACTTCAGTCAGGACATGGGCTACAGGGTGGAGAAACCCGAGAATATATCAGCACAGTTTGTGTTGGAAGTGACCCTAAAAACAATCCAGTGCCTCCCCCTCCCATGGGCAGTGACGCCTTCCTCTATCTCAGGTTGCTCTAAGCTCTGTCCAATCCAGCCTTGGACACCTGGACAGCCACAACATCCTGCTGAGGTGCACAGCCTCAAAAAGGGCAGCCATGTCTTCCTGTACCACCCATGTCATTGTCACCTGCAGCCTGGCCCCACGCTGGGCTCCCACCCCACCCCACAGCTGGGGCTGAATCTGCTCACTCAGCTTCAGTCCCAGGGACCAAAATCCCTGTTCTGCCCCCACTGCTCCAACCTGGAGGGCTTGTCCTTCTGCCTGCTGTGACATGATGTCCTCCATGACCCCTCTAGCTGGGAAAGCTCATCCCATCCTGGAGAAAGTGCCTGGCTTGCCTTGAGCAGTCAATGTGTTATGAGAAGAGAGCAGCCAGCATTTAACCATTGGGTTCAATGAGTTATTAAAAAACCCCAAGTGTTTGAAGAGTGTTGTGCAAAGGCTATTCCTACTATCCATCCCCAAAAGTGTCCCGACAGCAGAAGGGGTTTCCTACTCTTCTCCAATTACTCTGGGGGTCACCCCACACACCCACAGGCCTGAAGGGGTAGTTTTCATTGCTTTTTTTAGCACCCTTCCATCACCCTCTGAAAATCCCTCAGGACTTTGCCTCACCTGGAGCAAAGTGGGTTTGGGAGAAAATCCTCTCTGTTCTGCAAGAGTGTTCCTCAAAACAGGGGAAGCCATTGGGGTCACCTTGGGGTGTCTCTGGTCAAACACAGAGCAAGATTAAGGGATGCTCCTTGGGATGAGGATCATTGTAGAGGGTTGTTGGGCTGTGTCACCCAACTGTGCTGGTGTGGCAAATTAATCCACTTTTCCTTTCCCCTCTCAGATATTTCAGCCCTTGGAATGCTGATTATTGGGAAGAAACTCATTTGCTCATTAATATCACTGCAAAGGGGATCCTTTCCTATTCCCCAGCCCATGCTGTGGGATCAGGGGTCAGGATGTCCTTGTGCCTTAGTCAGTGTCACATGGATGTCCCTTCCCATGGCTTCGTCCATTGGGAGCACACGGCCAAAAGTTTTGGAGCAGCCACCCCCTGGCTCTGTCCAAACACCACAAACCCTTGTCTGGGGGCCTGGGGACACCTTTTTGGGACAGAGTCAGTCTCACATTTCCCGTCTCTCCTACCCAGATTGAAGATCAGCCACAGTATGAGATCAACCTCTACATGTACATCTACTTTGTCATCTTCATCATCTTCGGTGCCTTCTTCACCCTGAACCTCTTCATCGGTGTCATCATTGACAACTTCAATCAGCAGAAGAAAAAGATGAGTATTTCCTGGCTCCTGAGGTGCTGCTCTAGGCTGGAGGGGGCCAGCACAGCAGTGGGGTGATGAGACCAGGGCCACTATGCCCAGGATGGATCCCAGAATTCTTATCCATTAGTGCCTTCCTGCACTGGACAAGCAGCACATGGAGCTTTGTGTCCTGGTCATAGCAGATACAGAGAACTTAATTTATGGGTGCAGAGGGAGGAAGCAAAGGGAGGCTGTGTTTTCTCTTGCCTGGGCCATCACTTTTATTTTCTTTTCCCATCCTGGGATCATTTTCCCATGCATGAGGTTGAGACTCAACTTCTGCTTCCAAGCCAGTAGCTCAGGACTGACAGCCCAGAGCAGGGGCTTAGCAGAGGGTGGGCAGGGCCAAGCACACTGGTAGTGCTGAGCCAGGTCTGCAGGACACAGAGAGGACACCTTGCTCCCAGCAGGATCTCTGAGGGGCTGGAGATACCTGGTGGGAAGGGAATTCCTGAGACTAACAGCAGTGATTCCCTTTATACTTTGGAGGCAAAGACATCTTCATGACAGAGGAGCAGAAGAAATACTACAATGCCATGAAGAAGTTGGGCTCCAAGAAACCCCAGAAGCCCATCCCCAGGCCAGCGGTATGTTGGGCTCATCCTCCTGGAGTGGAGCACACAGGGAACACTTCAAGGCACCAGCTGTCCCAAAGGGAACAAGAAGGGTCCAGGGAAGACCATTTGCCCCACTGTTACTCTTCAGACAAGACCTGGCCAAGAGCTGGGGCTTCAAAAAGAGGTTGACATCAGGCCACCTCCTTTGGGTCTGCCTGTTAGCCCTTGGTCTGCTGGCAAGAGCAATGATGGGGTTTCTTTTGCAGGAATTTGGGGTTTTTCCTAGTTCGGCTCCCAGCTCCTCTCTGGAAGGAAGTGGGCTCAGGGAAAGCTCAGCTTTCAACCCACCAGAAGGGACCCTGGTCAAGCCAAAACATTCTCAGTTGTGATTTGGGTTTTCCTAGCCCTGCACAAGGGAGGTTCTTCCCATGTGTTAATTTGTGCCCTATTAGCTGTGGGTGTAACTAGCAAGTGGCTGTGCCCTGTGCCCATTCCTCCTGGCCGTGGCGTTCCCAGGTGTGCTCCATCCTGAGAGGTGCTGAGATTCCTCCCCCTATAACTTTTGGGGCTGTGAGAGCCATGCTGGCCACAACCCTGAGGTTTCCCACACTTGTAAATATGGTTCCTTCTTCTCTTTCTGTTATGTTTTTGTTTTGTTGTGTCTGTCCCATGTTCCCACCTCTTCTCTGGTGCTCCTTCATCGCCCTCGTGTCCCTCGTTGCAGAACAAAGTCCAAGGGAAGGTGTTTGACTTCGTTACGAAGCAAGTGTTTGACATCACCATCATGATCCTGATTTGCCTGAACATGGTGACCATGATGGTGGAAACAGACGACCAGAGCGAGCTCAAAACCTCTGTCCTCTACAAGATAAATCTGGTCTTCATCGTCATCTTCACTGGGGAGTGCTTGCTCAAGATGTTCGCCCTGCGCCACTATTTCTTCACTGTGGGCTGGAACATCTTCGACTTCGTGGTGGTCATCCTCTCCATCCTAGGTGAGTCCTGCTGCTCCCACCTGTCCCTCAGAGATCCCACTGGGCAATGAAGACTGGAAATGGTCTCACTAATCCACACCCACTGAGCTGTCACTGGACCCCACTTGCACCCATCCTTTAAGCAGGGCCAAGCCAGCAGGACTCTGAGACATGACAGATGTGAGGCCACTGCAGGCCACCAGGCTGGGCGAGGGGCTGGGGACATCTCTGCTCCTCCTTGGTGTTATTTCCCTTGGTGCTCTCTTTCTCTGAAACAAAGCAGCCAGAGTTTAACCTTGGGCCTGTGTTCAAAGGTTATTTTTTAATGTTTTCCCTGTCACTGGAGGAGCCATCGGGGGTGGCCTCACCTCACTGTGTTTGCCCAGATGGAGTGGAGCAGCTCCCCTTCACCCTCTGTTAGTGGCACAACAAACTCATCTGTCCTTCATCCTCCACAGGTATTGTCCTCTCGGACATCATCGAGAAGTACTTTGTGTCCCCAACCCTCTTCAGGGTCATCCGGCTGGCAAGGATCGGCCGTGTGCTCCGGCTGATCCGAGGAGCCAAAGGCATCCGGACGCTCCTCTTTGCCCTGATGATGTCCCTGCCTGCCCTGTTCAACATCGGCCTCCTGCTCTTCCTCGTCATGTTCATCTACTCCATCTTTGGGATGTCTAACTTTGCCTACGTCAAGAAGGAGTCAGGAATTGATGACATCTTCAACTTCGAAACCTTTGGGAACAGCATCATCTGCCTCTTCCAGATCACCACATCAGCGGGGTGGGATGGGCTCCTCAACCCCATCCTCAACAGCGGCCCCCCAGACTGTGACCCCGAGCTAGAGAACCCCGGGAGTTCGGTGAAAGGAGACTGTGGGAATCCCTCCATTGGGATCTTCTTCTTCTGCAGCTACATCATCATCTCCTT
The DNA here is from genome assembly GCF_965231275.1 of Zosterops lateralis. Classification (NCBI taxonomy): domain Eukaryota; kingdom Metazoa; phylum Chordata; class Aves; order Passeriformes; family Zosteropidae; genus Zosterops; species Zosterops lateralis. The sequence goes on from NC_139784.1 coordinate 910,348, forward strand.
TCTCATTGTCGTGAACATGTACATCGCCATCATCCTGGAGAACTTCAGTGTGGCCACAGAGGAGAGCAGCGAGCCCCTCTGTGAAGATGATTTTGAAATGTTTTATGAAACCTGGGAGAAGTTTGATCCAGACGCCACCCAGTTCATCGCCTACAGCACCCTGTCTGACTTTGTGGACACCTTGCAGGAGCCACTCAGAGTTCCCAAGCCCAACAAGATCAAACTCATCACCATGGATCTACCAATGGTTGCTGGGGACAAAATCCACTGCCTAGACATCCTCTTTGCCCTGACTAAGGAAGTGCTGGGAGACTCGGGAGAGATGGATGCCCTGAAGGCCACCATGGAAGAGAAGTTCATGGCTGCCAACCCCTCAAAGGTTTCCTATGAACCCATCACCACCACCCTGAAGAGGAAACAAGAGGAGGTCTGTGCTACCAAGATCCAGAGGGCTTTCCGGAGGTACCTCCTGCGGCGCTCAGTGAAGCAGGCGTCCTACATGTACAGGCATAGCCAAGACACCCTGGGCCAGGACGCGCCCGAGAAGGAAGGACTGATTGCCACCAGAATGCAGGAGATGTATGGGAACACTGGGACAGATGTGGAGACAGCCCCTGCCCTGGGCCTTGAGCCCATGCCCAGCTCAGAGACACCCCAGTATGCTCCTGAGGAGGCACAGGCTTGGGATAAGGAACGCGTGGTCAAAGAGTCACTGGTGTAACACAAGGAGATTCCACCTCTAGCCCAGCCTGAAGAGACTTCATTTGTATCTCCTGTTCAAAGCTCTTCCAGGCACAGATCTCTAGATCTTAGATATTGAGCTATTTTCAGATATTTTAAGCAACCACCTTGAATTTCAAAGCAGGATCTCCTCCTGATCCTGGGTTTCACAGCCCACTGCACTTGCAAAGAGCTTAATTCTTTATTCTTTTTCTTATGAGAACTCAAATGTGAAATCTGTTGTCAGTGAAAGAGAAACAAGTTACTTTTGAAATGATCTCATCACTGTAACGATGGTTTTCAGGCATGAACAGAAGAGTATGGTTGTTCTTTCACTTAAAGTAATTATTTATTAATGTTATTTCACAATTAAGATCTTTTCCTGTATTTTATTCTTCCAGAGTGCAGCCAAGCAATCGGTGAAAGATGAGCCAAGTGAAATAATATTAAGAATAATTACAGAAAACAGAAAGTTTTGTGAACAAAAATCTCCAAAGTCTTAAAGTAGCACCTTTCTTTTGAACCTCTGAATAAGCTTGATTATTTTCTTGTTACATACAAGAGAAAGTGCAATTATGTCTTAAAAATTGGTTTGCAAAGCCAAAGCAAAGCAAAGAATCTGCAAATTTGTTCTCAGGGTTAAATATCAGGTTTTCAAGGTCTCTGAATATGCATTGAAACCAGAAATCATTCAGGTCTCTGTAGGATGAATGTAAACACTATTTATAATCAGGTTCTACTCAGTTTTCCCATTTCCATCCAGTTTTTGTGGCAGGAAAGCAATGGGCAAGGTAGGGTTTGGGCCAGGCAGGTCCTCACCAGGAAACCTCCAGGCAGAGGAGCATTTTCCCAGGGGGAAAAGGTATTTACTGTTCTTCACACAGGTGAGCAAAAGGAAAGTAAATCAAGGAAAATGGCCCTGGCACAGCTGTGGCTGCCCCATCCCTGGAAGTGTGCAAGGCCAGGTTGGACAAGGCTTGGAGCACCCTGGGACAGTGGAAGGTGCCTCTGCCCATGGCAGGGGGTGGCACTGGATGAGCTTTGAGGTCCTTCCAACCCAAACCATCCTGTGATTCTGTAAAAAGTAGGCGAAAGTCCCCAAGTTCACCTCTGACCATCTTCCGCCTTCAAAAGGGAAAAAAAACCCTCTTGAGATCAAAGTAAACATGAACCAAAACCTCTTCCAGTTCAAACAAGGGCTGTTCCTGAAGCCAAAGGCTCTGTCTTTTTGTACTCTGATGATTCTCTTCCTGGGCTGCTTTGGGCACCACCCTCACGGACGCCCCACAGCCAGGCTGGCCAGGAGTGGTGCTGAGCTTGGCTTGCACCCATCAGCTGCCAGTCAGGTGGCAGAGCTAGGGACACTCGGTTTGTCCAGTGGCCTTGTGCTCTCATTTCCATGTCAATGCTCCCTGCAGCAGGAGCCTGAGCTGCTGTCGCTGGTGTTTCCATGGGAAGAACACCTGGTGTGGCAGTCCCTGCCCGGATCGTGGTTCACAATCGATGCTGCTTCTACGTTTGTGTCGTCAGGGATGGGGAAATGCCCCAGAGCAGGGTTTGTGTGAGCTAAAGCCGTTTTTCTTTGTACATTTCTTACAATAAACTGTAAATTATCTGTTATTACGATACCAAGAGTGTTGGGGTGTCTTGGGGTAGGAATGTTTTCCCTGCCCTGGGAGGGGTGAACACTCCTTCCCTTGGCTCCCTCTGCTTGGTCTTGGACCTGCCAGCCCCAGCAGGACCTGGGGGTCTTACCCTACACAGGAGGCCTCAGGGCTGTCCCCTGGGACCTCCAGCCCAGCTCCCAGAGCTTCTGCTCTGCTCGTGGTCCCATCCCCTGGAGCCCTTGGTACTCGCTGACACTGGGAGCCACAGGAGACGCTACTGTGGGCTCCACCAAGGACAGAGGAGGGTTTGGAGGAGGTTCGAACCCCTGAGTTGGGCCACACAGGCTCCAAGCCCACCCCAGCAACCACGTGGGAGCAGGTGAGCATCGCTGGGAGAGGACGGGGTGGGTGAAGGAGGTTCTGCGTCAGCGAGGAGGAGCCGCCCCCGGGCCCCGCTGACGTCCCCGGGGACGCTGGAACAGCTCGTCCCGGGGCTGGCGTAAGCCGGGCACAGCCGGCTGTGCACGCGGGCGGGGGCTGCAGGGGCCGGGGCACAGCCCACCCGCCCCGGCGCTGTGAAACCCAAACCCCAGCCAACAGGGAAGGACTGGGGAACGTGGGGAAGGTGCAGCTGCCGGCAGTGGCTCTGCTCTGCTCTGGCAGCTGTGGAGCCAGAGTGGCCCAGGGGAAGAGGCGTGGGGACATGGGACCCTCCCCATGGGGCCACCAGGTTCCCCTTTACCCCATGATGTGGTTGCTGTAAGGGGAGACTGAGCCCCTCTGTGCCTTTCAAGGGTTCCAAGGAGCCCTCAGGCAGCACAGGGGATGATTTGGCCACTGTCAGTGCAAACCCTCCTCAGTTTGTGCCCCACTCCTGGTTTTACTTCAGAGGACTTTCTCAGGAACCTCCAGCATCCCAGCTCCCATCTGCAGCCCCAGAGTGCCATAAAAACCGCTCCAGTGCCTGCCAAGCACGTGGGCATCCCTCTCCCTTTGCCCTACTGGGATATTAGGGCCAGGCTCTGCTCTTCCAGTCGTACCCAGGGGTGATGGCAGCAAGAACTTGGTAGTGCTGCCCCTATGTACAGACCAGGAGAAGGTGCTTCTCCCATCATCATTCCCTCATGGAGACAGTTTTTCTCTAGAAAACTTTATTTCTCTTGCTTCCTGTCCCTTTGTATGCAAAATCAGGCTGGGGCTGGTTCCCAACACCCATCAGATGCTCAGAACTGGCAAAACACCCACCCAGCCTGCAGAAGAAGAAGGTCTGGGGAGGCCCCGGGCAGTGGCATTGGGCTCTGGGGACCAACACGACTGGCAGAAGTACCCAAAGGTGTTTTTCACTGGAGTTACAGTTCAGTGCTCACCCACAGTCGATAACGAGCAACAACAGAGGGGCAGAGCCTGGGGGAAACTGTTTCTGCATCAGAGCTCACCTTGGGGGGCCTCACTGTGCTTCCCTGAGGCCTGACTGTCTCAAAGGTTCCTTGGAGAATGCTCTTGGAAGTGGCAAATGGGGTATGGAGAAGGGGTGGGTACAGCTGGCATCCAAGTGACTCCTTATTTTAGCCATTTCCTCCTCTCATCTTCTCCCTGGAAGTGCTCAAAAAACACGTGGATGTGGCACTAGAGGTCATGGGCTAGTGGTGATCATGGTGGTGCCGCTGAGCTGATGATCCTAAAAGTCTATTCAAGCCATAATGATTTTGTGATTGATGGATGTTTCTATGATTTTAAATTTCTGGTCTCCCTGGGATGCAGGGATGGGAGCTGGGGGACCCATCCCACTGCATCCCACAACAAGCAACTCCACAAACATCCCCTATTCTTACCCCATTCCTGCTGCAACTCTTGGCTACTGGGCCACCATCAATCCCTGCGATCCCCTTCAGGGCCAAACACCCTGAGGGGATCTGTAGACCTGGGAGGAAACCCTGAGGGTCACCCCCATCCTGTCCCCCCAGGGATATGGCCAGGCAGCACCAATCCCATTCCTGGACACATCTCATGCTCAGCCCAGGTTTGGCACATCCTGCTTTGCAGATGGGCCCATCTCAGCTCTGCTGCAGGTCCACACCAGTCCTGGCCACCTGCAGGGAATACTGGCACCATGGGGAGCCAGCATGGGACACGAGGGTAGACAGTGCCCAGGGATATGAGGGTGGACAATGCCCAGGGATATGAGGGTGGACAATGCCCAGGGACAGGAGGATGGATGAAGCCCAGGGCCCTGGGGCTGGATGGTACCCAGCCCACAGGCATGGCCGCCCCAGCGTCTGCACCGCATTCAAAACCAGCCCCGAGGGAAAGTCCCCAGCGGGGAGGATTTACATGAGCAGGAAAGGGGCCGAGCTCAGAGCAGCAGCTTTGCCATTTTTAGGTACTGAGGCCAGGGTGGTGGGAGCAGCCGCTGTTTCTGCAGAAGCACAGGTTGGATGTTTGCCTGCCCTGGGCACTGAAATATGGCTGATCTGGGCACGAGGCTCTGGCTGCTCCCGGTGACCCTCTGGCTGCTGGCCCTGCTCACAGGTAGGCACCAAACGGGCTTTGCACTTCAGAGCATGGAGCCAGGACAATGGCCTGGGGTGTATCCCCTGCTCAGGGGCTTCCCCCAGCTCTGCCTCTCAGGGCAATAATTTTTAGCTTTGTGCTGGTCTCTCTCAGTCCTGGTCTGTGCTGGGAGAGCATACAGGGCTCGGAGCCCAGCGCCTGCCTTGGCTTTGGGTTGTGCTTCCCTCGAGGGTGTGCAGCCAGGACATATTCTGGGGCAGGCAGGTGGCTTTGGCCGAGCGGGTGCAAAGCCAGCCTGGCTGGGGCTGCAGGTGGCAGGAAAGAAGGCTTGTTGAGGGTTTTTTAACCATTTATTACTCTCAGAGGCCTGGGAATGGAGCTGGCACATCCCCGAGGCCATGGCCAAGCCACATCTCTGCTCTGTGGGGTTCAGTGCCCAGGAGCAGAGGAGAAATGAGAGGAAAAAGGTTTTGGGGGTGATCTCTAGGGTCTGTGTGAACATCCCTGCATTGTTCCCCTTGGAGAAGCAGCAGCAAAACCCAGGACATGGCTCCTGTCCCCTTCCAGCTCCTCTTGCCTGGTGCAGGGATAGCTATGAGAACCCGCAGCAAATCCCACTCTCAGAGGGAAACGTGTGCCCACAGGAAAAAGGGCCTTTAAGGGTTCCTGTGGTGGCCACACAAGTCCAGCATGGATTCAAGGCTGCAGGATTTGAACTTGGCTCTCATGGTGGCTTTGCGGGAGGACAGGGGAAGTTCAGCTCACCTGTGGCTGCAATGGAACTCCTGACTTGGAGGGGTGTGAGGGCTTTCAGGTGAGGGACCAGCCTGGTCTTCCTTTAGAAACATCAACAGAACCTGGAGAGCAAAGCCTTGGCCAGTGGCACTGCAGGTGACAGGGACACACAGCCACTGCACAGCCAGGACAAAGGGCATCTCCCATCCTGGAAAAAAAATGGAATGGGGCTGGAAGGGAGGATTTGCCTGCAGAGTGCTGTATATGAAAGTCAGCAGGGACCTGGAAGGGGCTCTGGGGCAATTAGAGGAGCCCCTGTCCAAGCCAGGAGGTCCCAGCAGGCTGTGAGTCTGCAGGAGAGTGGCACAAAGCTCAGGCTGGGGAATTGAACTCTTCTTTTTCTGTTCCTTCTTCTCCTTCTGGGGATAGGGAGGATTGCAGCTGCCCTGCAGGGAGGTGCTGCAGCCTCATTTCTGTGCCAGCTCCTCCACGGAGTGTGGTGAACCTCCATCATGAGGAGGGAGCTGGGCACTCAAGCGGGGCAGTAAACAAGGCTGGGGCTTCCTGCCCAGCTGCAGCAAGAGGAACCAGGCCCAGCAGCACTGGAGCTGCGGGCAGGGCACCCGTGGGTGCTGGGGGGGTCCCCACCTCACCCTGCTTCCTGCACTGCAGGTCCCACAGCACCAACCCACAGCCCTTGTCCCAGGGGGCTGTGTGGCCACAGGATCTGGGAATGCCCCTGGCCATCGCAGGGCTCTGAGCCCAGGAAATACCAGCAGGAAAGGGTTTCTGGTTGGTTCAGAGAGTGGAAATGCAGAGCTGGGAGTATCTGGAACCTTCCCAAGAGACACCAGCCTTGGGGACATTATAGGGAGCTGGTTTCACTGGGGTATCAACCAGAAACAACTGGGAAAACTTTCAGGAGACAGGATGGAAATTGAAGGGTTTGTACCCAAATCTGCGCTGCCCCAGGTGCTCTGAGAGGCCTCTGCTGTTGCTCCTCAGAGCTCCATCCCATATGGAGTGGGCAGGAAGGGCCCAGGGCACGTTCATCCCACTGGGGACATTCTGGTGGGCTCCTAGCCACGATCTCAGACCCTTCTCCTTTCTTGCAGGTGGGATCTCAGCAGACAAGTGCAACACCAGGAACAGCACAGGTACCCTCAGACATGCTGGGCTCTTCCCCTGCATGTGTCTCCCAGGGTCCCTCCTGTCCCTACAGAGCTGCTGTCCCACCACCCACAGGCCTTTCCCCCCACAAAAGCCATTCCCAGGCTGTGACATCCCCCATGGCTCATCCCCAGTCCTGCACCTTCCTCTCCCTCTGCAAAGTTGGATCTGTTTTGTCTTTCCTGAGCACCCACAATTTTTCCCTCTGCATTTGCTGCATGACCAAGTCTAGGACCAGCACTGGGCTTGTGCCACACCACTTGTTCCACAGTCCTTGTGCCATTCCCTCCCATGGGGCTCTAGGGTGACCTCTGCAACCCAAACAGGCTCTCAAAGTCACCACTCTGGGACTAAAACATGGCCAGAAAATATTAAATAAACGAAAAGGCACAAAAATGTGGAAGCAAAAGAGAAACCAACTGGGATTCCACAGGCTGTAATACTGGAGCTGGGATTAACTAAATGTGCACAGAGAGGGGTGGGAGCAGGACTGAAGTATTGAAACAAAGGTATTCCCTCAGAAAATTGGAGTTTCCATTAAAAGCAGACTTCCACCAAAAGCCTCAGATCTCATAGAATCACAGAATATCCTGATTGGAAGAGATCCACAGGGATCATCCAGTCCCACTCCTGGCTCTGCCCAGGACACCCCAACAATCCCACCCTGGGGATCCCTGGCAGCACTGTCCAAAGGCTCCTGGAGCTCTGGCAGGCTTGGGCTGGGACCATTCCATGGGGAGCCTGGGATGAGGATAATTCACCCAAACCAAGCTGGATGCTCAAAGGCAGCATGAAAATGGGTAGCTCTTTGTTTGGGAAGTGCTGAGGGGATCTCATGGGAGTGACGGTAGTGACAGCTTTGTCCTCTGCAGGTAGCAAGTGTCCCCCGGTGTACCAGAACCTGCGGTATGTGGCCATCAAGAAAAACATGCCTATCTACCTCATGTGCTACTCTGAGGATGCCCAGAGCATGCAGTGGTACAAGACAGCAAAGTCCAGGGATGACCTCGGTGTGCTGGATCAGAACACGTCCAGCTACAGCATCGAGAGGACGAGCGCCTTCATCAATCTCACCCTCTTCAGGGCCACCTCCCAGGACAGCGGGATCTATGTGTGTGACAGGAAGGGCCTGGTGCAGAAGGAGAAGCTGCACTCGTGTGGGACAGAGCTCCGGGTCATGGGTGAGTGGCAGCTCCCCATCCTCCTGCACACCAGAAGATGTTTTTTCTCCTCCTGTCCCATTTCCCCCTCCATATGAACCCCACATAGTGCTCCCACAACTCCTCCTCTCCCTATGCTGGTGGGACCCTCCCTGACCCAGCTGTGGGTGCCCTGTGGCACCACAGAGGTTCTGTTCCTCACTGCCAGCCCTAAGGAGCAGGACAATCTCCCTGAGTCTGCCCTGGCACGTCCATCCTGCAAAAACCAGGGACATGTTCCTCTGATAAACCAGATTTGTCCTGTTCCTGGTGACTGCTGGGTACTGCCCAAGGTGTCTCATCCCAGAGCTGGTCCCTGGTGCCAATCCTGGGGGCAGCTGCAGTCCTCTGGTCTCTCCCAGTGCAGAGGACAGGTCACCCTGGTCCCCACATACCCCCTTGGTGACACATTCTGGCCATGGCGAGCTCATCCCCCTCCCTGCAGCCCAGCACAAAGGTGAGACCTGGGCTCTCCCTGTGCTGTTGCTCCCAGGTACCAGCAGCATCCAGCAGGTCCAGAACAGGAACACGCTGAAAGATGCCATCATCATCATTCAGTCCATCCTTCTTGTCATCTTCATCAGCATCCCCATCCTCCTCTTCCTAGATAAGGCAAGTGACAGTGCCTCCAGCAGAGGGGATGTCCCCAGCTGGGCTCACAGCAGTATTCTCCAGTGCATCCCAGGCAGTCCTGGGCATGGGATGGGTTTGGGGTTGTGGGTGGGAACACGGATATCTGAAGTGGCAACATAACCCTCTCAAATGCTGTGTGGGGACTCCATGGATGTGCCTGTGGAAGTGGTAGGGCCTGGCCTGGGGTACCAAGGCTGGGGACAGGGGACCTGGTGGGTGCTGACACCAACCTGTGGTTCTCCATAGGGTGAAGACAAGAAAAGCCCAGAGGAAGACCACACCTATGAGGTAATTAATGATAGCAGGACCTCCCTAACATCACCCTGGGCCTTGACACAGGGGTTCTGCCCCTGCTGGGTGTCTGCTGGGGGTCACCTTGCAGCCCCTTCCTTGGGAGGAGGGTCAGGGCACCTTCATCCCAAATTACATATCAGCTGTGCTGAGCTGCCTCAAGAAGCAGCAAGCTCCCATCCAATATCCAACATCCAGCCATCTCCACCCTCTCTCCCTGTCAGAAGCTGCTCCAGTCTCAGGGGCTCTGGTAGGGTCCCCAGCTGGGTGTCCCAAGGGATGTGCTGTGGCTGGAACCTCCTCTCATGTCCCACCCTCCTTGTCATTGCTGCAGGGGCTGGAGGTGGAGCAGATGGCCACCTACGAGGACATCACTCCTTTCCGGGACGTGAAGGCCAAGTGGGCAGTGGGGGAGCACCCAGGTGAAGAGTGAGGAGTCCTGCACCCTCTGGCAGGCCCTGCCAGCACCCTGCCAGCCCCCGTGGGGACAGATCCCCTGGAAGCACAGCTCTGCCTGGATCCCGGGCTGCAAACACTTGCACAGCCCCGCTCAGGGCTGGGATCCTGCTGCCCTGGGGTGCTCACATGTCCAGGCTGTGTCTCCGAGGCTGCCCCGCCCTGGCTGTCACTGTCCCCACCCCGCTGACCAACCCCTAAAGCCTCTGTAGAAATTAGGAGCCACCTGTGATCCCCCCAGTAGCAAACTGGTTCCACAGCCTGGCCAGCCCCACACCCAGCACTGAGCTCCAGCCTGGTCGGTGCCATGGAAGGACTAGGAATGAGGGATCTGCTCCAACCCCACCACCCTGGGAAGGACAGGACCAGGCACTACAAGGATACTGCCAACAGCACCGTGTGGGTGTTGTGAGAAGTGGATTCGAGGCCACTCTTCAGCTGTCAAAGCCATGGCTGTGTCCACAGGCCCAGGTGGTCTGAGGTGGAGGATTCCCCAAAAGCATCTCTTTTTTCTCCAAAGACTATGGAAAAGATGGGGAGAAAGGTCTCACCCAAAGGCTTGCTGCTCCCCAGGCAAGAGCTGGCCCCTGTCACAAGGTCAACCCCATGGTGAGGGACAGGTGTGACCTCAGAACATCTGGGAAAGTTGTAAACTGTGGGACACAAACCTCCAACTGCTTTTGAAGTCCTAATAAAGGTAATGGGTAAATCCTCATCTTGCTCCATCCTGCTGTGCCCATTCCAGAGATGTCCCATAACCCTGCTGCTGATTTCCTGGGAATAACAAGCAGCTTTCTGGGTCCCACTTAGCTGGAAACCAAACTTCACCTCTTCAAACTTCACCCCGAGGCCAGGCAGGGATGGAAAACCAAGAGCAGATGGGAGGCTCCCTCTAGGGACCTCAGCAGTCCCAAAATATCGGCTTGGGAAGGGACAAAGAGAATCACCAGGATCCAAAGCAGGAGAACAGGGCCCAAGATCAGCAGCTCCACTCTCAGATAGATCTGAAGGAGAAGCTAAAAAACATCTGGAGATTGGGTTTGTAATTAAATTATCTTGGCATGGCAGCAGCAGCTGAGAGTGGTGGGCTCAGGGTCAGCTGGGCACCCAAACTGGGGCTAGGGGCTTGTCTGGACAAGGGTGACAAGGACATTGTGGCTCAAACTATCCCCTCTCAGAGCCCAAGGCCTCTGTGTCTTGATGGTTCACAACATTTTGGGCTCTAAGTAGCTCCTGCAACTGCTCTGCACCCCAAAAACAGCAAGAGAAAGGTAGAATTCTAAGCAAAAAGGGCTTTTTAGAAGTAACAGGATAGTTCTTTACCAGTAAAGCACCTCTGTGGAAAACTAGAATTCATTTTAAACAGCACAAAACCCAGCACTTTAAAATTGATTTTTACTAGTTAAATAAAACTACCCCAAATTAGTTCTGCCACATATATAAAAAAGTTATTTAAGCATATTTTACTTATAAAATGGGTTAATTAAAAATGGAGCATTCACAGGGAGAGAAAAGAACTGGCTTTTCCTGGTTTCCACGTTTGCCAAGATATTAGGACTAGCAGAGCTCATCCCTCCGTTCCTTGTTGTTGTGGTTTGAAAACAAAACGAGTGAGAGGCTCCAAGTCAGAGATATAATTTAATGAGAAGAAAGGTAAAAAGGTAAAAATAAAATAAAATAAATGCAATAACACAAAGAATCACTGACAGGGTCAGAATACAACCTGAGCAGGATGGTGGAAGCAGTCCAGGTGAAGTGCTCTTCCTGAAGCAGTGATCCTGTAGAGAGGTCTGGGAGCTCTGGTCCTCTGAGAATCCAGTGGGTAAGTGCCCACTGCACTGTCCCAAATCCCAGCTTATATCCAGGTGAGAATGCTTGGCTCCTCCCCCTGGGCAGAGCACCTCACAATAGCATGAGAAGTGTGAAATGTGTCCTTGATGGCCCATTAACAGAGATAACCCCTGGAGGGAGTTACCTGTGACTCATGGGCCATTAGCAGGAGACACCCCAGAAGTCATTAGCAGAAAAACACCCCAAAGGCATTAATGGGCCATTAGCAGAAAAGGCAGGGGGCTTGGGAAAACACTAGCCCACCTGGTTTCAACAGTTCATGAGGATGGTGATAGAATAAATACTTTGTGTACATCCTACACTGCAACCCAGGACACTTGTTTTAAGTTTTGAAAAGGAAGATGGAAGTTTTTTCTGGCCTTCCCAGCTCCAGATTCCTCAGATCTGTGTAAACAACTCACTCAAATGACTGAATAGAATAATAGAAAAAATAAAGAAAATTTGCTGTTTGCACCTGGTGAGGAGCCACTGATGTCAAAAGCAGTTTTTGTGACTCCAGTCCTGCTCTGCTGCTCCCTCGGACCAGGGCTTTGGCCCCCTTTAAAATGGCATAAGTAAATAAATATTTCTGTAGTGCTGTTGGTTTATTTGAAATGCTTGGAGTAGTTTCTAAGGAGCCTGGAGATGGGGGTTGGTTTCATTCTATGTTGAGGGTGGCCTGTGTTTAAAACACATTTAATGTAAATAAATATATCAGTATATACAGTCCAGGCTCTGTATTTTGTCCTAATTTCTGTCATCAACTCATGGAATCACTCAGGTTGGAAAAGCCCTGTAAGATCATTGTGACCGCCAGCACTGCCAAGGCCACTACTGGCCCATGTCCTCAAGTGCCACATCCACACAACTTTTAAATCCTTCCAGGGATGAGGACTCCACCACTGCCCTGGGCAGCTATGCAGGGATGGACACAAGGAAGGAATTTTCCCTATCCAACCTATCCCCTGGCACAGCTTAAGGCTGTTTCTTCTTGTCCTTGGGAGAAGATACCAATCCCCACCTGGCTACAACCTCCTTGCAGGTAATTGTAGGGAGGGAAAATCCCTGTTTTCCATCGGGATGCTCAGGCAGACAGGAGGGGTTGCAGGTCCTGGAGAAACTGACCCTGAGAGTTCAGCCTCATCTTTCCACAGGAGTTCAGTGAAACCCAGCAGTTCCAGCTCTGGTAAATAATCCCCATGAATCTGAAATGGAATTTCACTTGGAGCAGTGAGTTAGGAGAGATCATCCCCCACACCCTAAACCCTCGGCAGAACTGGGCTGTGGCTCAATAGCAGCTCCTCGGTCAGGATTCCCCCGAGCTGGGGATCACCCGGGGTCTTGGAGCACACGGTGCATCCAGGAAAAGATGTTTCATTTGTTTAAAAGCTCAGAGAAAGGTGGGTGAACACGGAACCATCCTGAAGAGAATGGAGGTTTTTTTCCTCTTCCAAGGAATGTGGAAATCACGGAGTGTGACGCTGCTTTAGATAGGATGCTGTGGGTTGGAAATGCAGGAGTTAGAGAGGCGGAAAATGGCCCGGCTGAGGTTTGGGAGCCGCTTATGCAACCGCGGCTCTGCCCGCGGCTCTGCCCGGCCCGGCGCTCGTCATGCGCCGCTTCTGCCTCATTTACTGCCCAGACAGCGCCAGGGACAAAGCCAGCCTCGGGGAGCCGTCGGCCCGGATCACCCCAGCCCCTCCGTGCCGGCTGCGGCACAAATGATGTGAATTCTCCCCGCTCTCTCCGCCCGCGCCGCGCAGGACACGCGGGAGCTGCAGTGACACGGCAGCGTCATTCAGGGCTGGGCTGGGGAGCTGCGGCTCGGCTCATCCCTGACCAGCGCTGACAGATTTAAACACGACCCGGAGTAGAAAACACAAAAACACGCCCAGATGTTGCCGCAACGGGGTGACGGGACACCTGATAGCGGCAGGACCTGCTGTTCCCTCTGCTACCGGGACTGACATTTCCCTGTGACCACCGCGTCTCCAGCAGCAACATCCAGGGGCTTCTCAGAACAGCTCTGTTCTCCCTCATGTTTATCGAGCAGCTCTTCTCTCTCTACTCCAGCAGCTCCAGCGGCTCCGGGGGTGATGCTGCTGCTTGGAAACCGAAGGCACACAGAGCAAAAACCGGGGCCTGGGGGAGCCAAATCACCTCCCAACACAGGACATCCCCTGAACACCAGACAAAGGCCAAACCAGTCTGGCTTGGGGAAATGGGGGGTTTATGCAAAGTAAAAGTCCTTTAAATGCTCATCCTCGGTTCTATCTTGTTTTTCTCAAATGCAGGGATGGGTAAAGCTGTGTCCTGTCTGCTCCAAGGCCAGGTTGGTTGGGGCTTGGAGCACCCTGGGACAGTGGAAGGCATCCCTGCCCATGGTGGGGAGTGGCACTGGATGGGCTTTAAAGTTCCTTCCAACCCAAACCACTCCAAGATTCTCTGATTCCCTTCCCCATCTTCTCTTCCCCATCCCTCCTATCTCCTTTCCACACCATTCCTCTTCTTAATCCCATGGTATTTCACATTTGCATCTCAAGCAGGAGCAGGAAGATGTACATGACCAGGTTCTCCCACAGCCTTGTCCAGCTGAGGATCAGGAAAAGCTCCCATAGCTCTGGATTTGCACTGGGCAGGTTGGAATCCAAACCAGCACCAGGGCAGGACAACTCCTTGTCACACCTGTGACAAACCAGCTCAGCAAAAATGTTTGCTGATTTGACATTTTGGGGGAAATTGGAAGCAATTCCTTGGCAGAAATAGGATTCATCTGACAACATGCAGCCAGCTCTATCCCCACAAACAATAGAGAGGAAAATATTACACAATTATGGAATCTTTTAGGTTGGAAAAGGTTTTTAAGATCATCAGTCCAACCATTCCCCCAGCACTGTCATGGCCACCACTGACCCCTGTCCCCAAGTGCCACATCCACAGAGCTTTAAATCTCTCCAGGGATGGGGACTCCACCACTGCCCTGGGCAGCTGTGCCAGGGCTGGACACTCCTTTCAGGAAAAACTTTTCTTTAATATCCAACCTAAACCTCTCCCGGTGCCACTTGCCACTTGCTTTAAGCCAGGAATGTCCCAAGCGGGCTGGTCAGCCCTATGAACTGTGGGCCAAGACTGCAGAGCCAGGCAGGAACATCAGGAGGATGCAACCAATTCCTCCACAATCTGATTTGGGATGGGTCTTGCTGTGATGAGGAAACTTTTAATTGCCATAAACAGGAGAATATGGCGAAATCATGGAGCACTGGTCTCATCTCGAGGCAAACAAACCTCCCCAAGCTGCACATCTGTGAAAATGCCTGTGATGAGGTAGCACCACCGTGAACAATTGTGCATTTATGCAGGGGGAAGGTGCTGAGCTGTTGTTGTGATCATGGACACACAGATCCATTTTAAACAGACCCCTTGCTATATAAGGGGGGGCTCCACAGTTTCCTTCATCAGGTGAAAGGAGGAAACATTCCCAACTAAGCCACACCTGAGCAGCTCACCAGCAGAAATGGCTCCAGGTACATTTTATTTCCGTTTTAAAGGATTTCCAGTGCTGGGTGTGTAGGGTGACAGGAGATGATGATGATGGGATGGTTCTGTGGTGGGCTACACACACTCCTTGGCATCTCTAAATTAAAATATGGCAACTTCTAAATCCACGAAAAAGAAAACCTTTCCCTGCAGTGTGACTCTAATCCATGAATTAATCTTTAACCTGAAATGGGCAGGGAGAGTGTTGTGAGCTTGAGGAACAAGATCAAGCCACAGTTATAATAGTTACTATTACTATAAATGTTGGCAGAGATAGTAAAACTCATATTCCAAACTTCAGACAGGGATGAGGATGATGTCTAATAATGTCCAAGTCCTACAGGCTCCAGGGCATTCCTCATCCCCAGGGTCTTTGTTTGAGATGGGCTTTGTGGTCTGTGTGACCACAAGTGGATACTTGTGTTGGATATCATGGGTTGAAAACTTCTAGGCTTGACCAAGATCACCAAATCCTAAAGGTATGATCCAGGAAGCAAAAGCAGCCGGTCACAGCACAGGTGATGCCATCAGCTCTTGTCCCAGTGAGGGCAGTGACAAGGCCAAGGGGAAAACATGACTGTGTCAGGGAAAACCACTCCTTAGTTTTCATGGAGCAACCACAATTCCAGCCAGGAAGATGCTGCTGGTCACACTGGGAGCAGCCCCAGCCTTGAGGGCAGGTCCAGTGAAAGGGTTGCCCTCAATTTTGGGGAGGGCTGAGCCCACCCATTGTCCAACAGGGCACCACTGAAGGTGAGCATGGATCCAGCACAGGCAGAACAGGCTGGGAATTAATTTCCAGGTGCCACCTCCTCCTCAGCACAGTCCCCAAGGACTCCCAACACCTTCCTCTCACTTTGCAGGGTCCTGGCTCTCTCCTCTGGCCATTGCTGTGATCACCCTGGGACTGCAGTGGCCACAGCCAGCTGCCACCTTCCCAGCCATGCCCCTGTCCAGCCTGTTTGCCAACGCTGTGCTGAGGGCTCAGCATCTTCACCTCTTGGCTGCCGAGACCTACAAAGAGTTTGTGAGTGCTGTGGCCTGAGGGCACCTCCTCTGTGTTTCCTTGATGGCTCCAGTACTGTAGAATTTCACAGAGAATTCCCAGCTGTTGCTGTCTTTGCCAGCTCTCAGGAAGAAGAAAGAACCTTAAGAGGATAGGGCAGATTGTGTCCCACCAGCCCGGACACTGTCACCCCTCTGTCCCCTCTCTGATGCCTCCATGGGGCCATTTCCACCTGTGTCCAGACCCACTTCACAGGGGCAGCTGGGAGATGTCACAGATATTTTGCAGGACTTCCCTGTGTTTGTCACCTTTGTCCCTGGGAGGGTCTGAGTGCTTTAACCCAGCAAGTGTCTGCTGCTGCCCAGGAGTTGGCATGGGCTGTCCCTTTGGCATAGGCTGTCCCTGGGGATCATCTCCTCCTTGGGAGAACCTGTCCCAGGTGTATTCTGTTCCTCCTGCTCCTGCAGTTTGCCTGGAGCAGTGTCTGCCCACCCTTGTGACACCCTGTGGTGACACTTGAGTCACCTGTACATGGGTACAACTGGCCCTTACTGAAGGGCAGCACCTTGCCCTAGGGAGAGGGAGACCTTCAGGGCAGCTGTTGTGTCAACAGACAAACTCCTGTTTCCCAGCTCTCCACCCTGCCCAGAGGCACCTCCTGTCTCCCATTTATTCCTTGCAAAGAGGAACCATGCAGAACAGTTTGGGAATTCTCTGTGCTCTTCTCCAGTCCATGGGCAGCAGACCTGAGTGAATCTGGGATGTCTCCACAGGAACGCAGCTACATCCCAGAAGACCAAAGGCACACCAACAAAAACTCCCAGGTAGCCTACTGCTACTCAGAAACCATCCCTGCTCCCACAGGAAAGGAGGATGCCCAGCAGAAATCGGTGAGTTCTGACCTGGGGCAGGGACAGACCTGTTTGTAGAGTCCCTGCTGCAGGATCAGAGGGTTTCTACCTGTGAGACCTTTGGTGTTTTCACCCTCCTCTCTCTTCTTTGCTATTTAAACCCTGCAGACTGTTCTGGGTTAAATCATATTCCTGCCTCCAGGATGAGAAACACTGCTGTCCGCACGGGACATGGGGCTGGGTGGTGCCCTCAGCCTGCAAACTGAAGCTGCAAGAGCAGTGTCCCTCCCTGGGTCACTCCAGGCTGTTCCAGAGGGAGCAGGACACTCCACCAAGAACCACACCTACTCAGCTTTGACCCTTTCCTGCCTCAATTTCAGGACATGGAGCTTCTCCGGTTTTCCCTGGTTCTCATCCAGTCCTGGCTGACTCCAGTGCAGTACCTGAGCAAGGTGTTCACAAACAACTTGGTTTTTGGCACCTCAGACAGGGTGTATGAAAAGCTAAAGGACCTGGAAGAAGGGATCCAAGCTCTGATGAGGGTAAGTCCCAGCATGACTGTGGAATAACAGAGATCTCCCAGGCATGGGGCACTCTTGAGGATCCACACACCGTGAGAAATCTCCCTGCCTTCCACAGGGCATCCTTTGGACTTTGCTTCCCTTTAGATAACAAGATCCTGATCCCCCAGTGCACAGGTCCCATCACTGAGGAGGGTAAGAACACAGGACAGGTGTTACCAGCACTGCCACAACCCCTCAGGGAGCAGAATCCACCAGGAATCACAACATTACATATCCAAAATCTTTCCAAACACAGCACCAAAGAATTCCCAGTTGCTGAAATACATCGGACAAACAGCAGCACAATGTTTGTTACGTCTCCAGGGAAAGTACTTTGAAATGGGGCAAACTTTGCAAGATTTGTAACCTCACAACATTTTAAAAACACATTTTTGTGCAGGGAAGGACTTGCTCTGATATTTCCCTCTTCCATTAATACAACACTCCAAGCTGAGAGCTGGAGGGTGATCTCTCCAACAAAGATCTTGTCAGAGAATCCCAGAATGGCTTGGGTAGGAAGGACTTTAAAGCCCAACCAGTGCCATCCCCTGCCATAGGCAGGGACACCTTCCACTGTCCCAGGGTGCTCCAAGCCCTGTCCAACCTGCCTTGGGCACTGCCAGGGATCCAGGGGCAGCCACAGCTGCTCTGGGCACCCTGTGCCAGGGCCGCCCCACCCTCACAGGGAGGAATTTCTTCCTGAAACTTAACCTGAATGTTCCCTCCTTTAGTTTAAAACCATTCCTCCTTGTCACTCTTCCTCTCTTTTATAAGCCCCTTTAAGGTCTTCTTAATTTGGGGTTTGTTGTTTTAAATTAAATTGCCCATTATCTGCCAGGACACCTTTTAGTTATGCTTATTCTACAAGTTTATCTGCCAGCATCACCCTGAAGCAGTAGCTGTGAGAAATGAGTCTGGGCCATTATTTACATCTTCTAGCAGTTAAATAACTCTGCAAGTCAGGCCGTGTGAGCAAACACAGACCTTCTGTGCTGGAGTAAGCAGGCAAAGGAATCAGGACCACTGCAGACTTTGCTCTGCATTCCATATGTGTTTGGGCATTGAGAAGCCACACACAGAAATGACACAAATACTTCTTTTTCACCAATTGATTTCCCTTTTCACCTTTTATGACATTTTTAACTTCACCAAAACCATTCTGTTGCTGAGCACAGCACGGGGAATGGCTGCCTACAGATCTCCAGATGGGGATGTGGGATCGGATCACAGCTTTGGGAAAGTGGGCAAATAGAGAATTATTTGCGCAGTTCCCCATCTCCTTGGCTGGAGGGGGTGCAGAGAGACCCTGTGATTTTGCATTTATTTTAAGCCCCCCCAGGACACTCCTCCCTCTCTGCAGCCCCGTGTGTGTCACTGAGACACTCAGTGTGGCATCATCCCGCGGCACCACCTCACCTGTGCGTTCTGCCACACACACGCCCAAAACCACGTCTGAAATCCCATTTAAGCGGGGGGGGCGGGGGAAGCCCCCTGACCTCTCCCAGAGCTCGGCAGGAGGTTTTTCCCTGGGAGATGCCCCGGCCCCGCCTCTCCCGGGATGTCCCCGTTGTCCCGCAGGAGCTGGAGGAGCGGAGCCCGCGGGGCCCTCAGGTGCTCAAACCCACCTACGAGAAATTCGAGCTCCACCTGCGTGGCGAGGACGCGCTGTTCAAGAACTACGGGCTGCTGTCGTGCTTTAAAAAGGACCTGCACAAGGTGGAGACCTACCTGAAGGTGATGAGATGCCGGCGCTACGGAGAGGGGAACTGCGCCCTCTGAGCCCGCCCCGCTCCTGGGAGAGGAAACTGGAGAATAAAACCCGCTACTGCCGACACGAGTCTGGCTTTTGGGGGGGTACAGCATGTTCGGGGGAGTGGGGGGGGGCGAGATGCCGCAGGGGCGATTTGGGGCTGGGGGGTGAGGGTTTGGGGCTGGGAGGTGTATTTGACGTTGGAGGATGAGGATTTGGGGCTGGGAGGGGGGATTTAGATCTGAAAATTTGATTGAATTTGGAGCTGGGGGGAAATTGGGGTGGATTTAGGGCTGTGAGGTTGGATTTGGGGATAGACTTGGGACTGTGGGGTGGATTTGGGGTGGAGGGGCACAATTCGGGCTGATTGGGGAGTGGATTTGAGGCTTTGGGGAAGATTTGGGGGTAGATTTGGGACTGAGTGGTGGATTTGGAGCTGGAGGATAAGGACTTGGGGCTCTGAGGGTGAATTTGGACCTAGAAGGGTGGATTTGGGGCTGGGGGGGGTTGAGAGTGTATTTGAGGCTGAACAGTGATTTGGGGCTGGGGGTGGATTTGGGGTGGGAAGGATGAATTAGGGCTTGGATTTAGGGCTGGAGGCTGAGCTGGGACTGAGGGGAATGAATTTGTAGCTTGGGAGGGATTTGGGGATAAATTTGGGACTGAGCAGCAAATTGAGGGCTGGGAAAGTGGATTTGAGGTCTGAGGAGGGTGGAGCTGGGGGGTGAATTTGGAAGGAGCTGAGTCCAAGGTGGTCTTAGTTGGTGGTGCTCATGAGGTAGGTGCTGGGGCCAGCCTTGATACAAGCCAGCCTTGAGCAGAGGATTTTCCTGTCACTGAGTTTGGGAATACCACAGCTTCCCTGGGGAGGCTGTTTTGTGGCCAGAGCCCACTCACTTGAGTAGGTACAGGCACTTCTCAACACAAACCTCATGGCAAAGGGGGAAAAGCTGACAGCAAGCGAAGCCCTGGCCTTGCAGGGTCATGTTTTGTTATTAAAGCAGATGAAAGGAGGGCACAGAAATGTGTCCCCAAAACCCCTCAGTTGTTGTAGCTCATTTCCAGTGCTCAGCTCTATCACTGCTTGCTCTTGTGGTGTCATTTCCTGAGACCCTGATGTGCTTCCATTCATCCCACAAAAAGGAGGGTTTGAATTTTCTTGTCTGCTTGGAAGGAGCCAAGTCCAGGATGGCCTTGGCTTCCCTGGAGCTGCTCCTGCCGTGAGCCAGCCTTAGGCACTGCCCGGGCTCCCCAGGGAATGGTCCAAGCCCCGAGGCTGCCAGAGCTCCAGGAGCATTTGGACAGCACTGCCAGGGATGCCCAGGGTGGGATTGTTGGAGTGTCTGTGCAGAGCTAGGGGTGGGGCTGGAATGATCTTCCCAACTCAGGATATTCCATGGTTCTGACTCCTCCTGGAGTTTGCCTGGAGCAGTGTCTGCCCACCCTTGTAACACCCTGTTCCCTGTGATGACAATGAGTCATCTGCTGCCCATGGGCACAACTGGTCCTTACTGAAGAGCAGCATCAAAATGAGCGTTTTGGGGTGTGACACAAGCAATACCCATCGGGTTTTTTGTTTATCAGTTGAGAAGATGGAATTTCTGCTGGTTTGCTGTCTCTCCACACTCCCCCTTGCAGCCCCTGCTCTCCAGCCCCTTCCAAAGCCACAGAGGGCTGACCTGACTAGTACTGCCCACAGGGGAAGTGAGCAGGAGAGTCAGAAACCTCTGTTCCTGCAGAAGTCATCCCTCAGTTCCCTGCCTACTCACTTCCCTTGTGACAGAGTGTGGGAGGGAATTCGGCGCTCGCTGTCTGTAAGGCATCGTCCAGCCCGATGGAAAGGAGAACAAACAGGGATTTGGAAGGACTTGCTCAGGATGAGAGTGGCTCGGTGTCCTTCTGGCTCATTGCCTTGTGGTGTCAGTCAGTCCTTCCAAAGCAGAAACATTTCCAAGTGGTAAATTCTGGGGAAGTTGTCCCTTATATATGACAAAAATATGTGCATAGGGCTGAAAATGAAACATGTTGTAGAGAGTAATCTGCCCTTGATTTCTCTCCCAGGGCAATAAATTTTCATTGGAACAGTTTGATCTCAAAGAAGTTTTTTTAGATCTCAGTTTTAATGATGCCACTGAATTGGAGCAATTATCTTCATCATTTCCAAAAGTTTTGCAGTGTTTTATTAGAGATGAAAGTTTAATGTTGTAAGACACCACCAGCATCACATCCAACGTCTGCTTCTCCTCCAAATATATAACAGCAACAGAAATGGGCAATAAAACTAAATGCTACTAAAATTAGGCCCCAAAATAAATGCTGGTTTTGGAAAGGAGGTGTTTTCCTGTCAACTTATTGAGGTCAGCTATATCTGGAACCAGCAGAGCTGCAGGATTATTTAGACAGTATCAGATGTGTGCGGCACTTCGAGAACAACAAAAGGAATGTGCTCTCCCTGCAGCAGCCCACGTAAAGCCCAGAGTTGCTCTGAGAAAACTGGAGGTGGAAGGTGTTTTACCAGTAGGAGTAGCTGTGGGACTCGTTTGCACAGGCACGGGAAAAGTATTTCTCTTAGAAGAAAAGAAATAAGTCTTGTAATAAATGTGTTGAGCCACAAGAGCCTTGTGAACCACAGGTGTTGAACCACAGGTGTTGAACCCCAAGTAGCTGGGGCATTAACATTATGTAAAATAAAGCTTCTTTCTACTTTCAAACATATTTTCCATTAAATGAAATAAGGTTTTGTAACCTGGTAATAAATGAACATCTGAGGGGTAGCTCAAGCAACGGGACGGGGTACCATGCTCACCAAATCATGAAGAGAGTGAGGGGGTGTCTTCTTTCATAACGATCTCCTGCCCAGGTATTCTGAACTCTCTTTGTGGAAAAGAGAGGGAAAAACAAAACAAAACAAAACAAAAAAAAAAAAAAAAAAAAAAAAAAAAAAAAAAAAAAAAACAAACTGGGAGAGCTCAGAGATGAGCCACAGGAATGATGTGAGATCCTTCTTGAAATGAGGGAAATGTAGCCTGTTTAACAAAAGAAAAACAGGAAAGGGGTGATTTGCTACAGGAGAAATGGAGAAATCACCTGGTCCTGGCTGAGCTGGAACCGCAAAGGCAAAGGTAAAGCAAAATCCAATGTCTGGACACAGAACTTGGAGAACTCCAAGTGGGAAGATGTAGTGATTCACAAGGGGAGAGAGCAACCAGGGAACCTGGCCTCTGTGAATGTAAATCCCTGCTGGGGCAATTTCTCAGGTGGAAATGCAATCTCTATATTCTACTGTCTTATAAATGCATCAAAATGTGAAATTTTCACCATCCCCAGCAGTGTGACCAGATGGTGAGGGGGGAATTCTGCCCCTGTGCCCTGCTCAGGTGAGACCCCACCTGCAGAGTTGCCTCCAGCCCTGAGGTCCCCAGCACAGGAAAGACGTGGAGCTGCTGGAGCCAGTCCAGAGGAGGTGACAGAGATGCTCCAAGGGCTGGAACCCCTCTGCTCTGGAGCCAGGCTGGGAGAGCTGGAGGTGTTCATCTCAAGAGGAGAAGGCTCCAGGGAGAGCTCAGAGCCACTTCAAGGGGCTCCAGGAGAGCTGGAGAGGGACTTGGGACAAGGGAGAGAGGAGAGGAGAGGAGAGGAGAGGAGAGGAGAGGAGAGGAGAGGAGAGGAGAGGAGAGGAGAGGAGAGGAGAGGAGAGGAGAGGAGAGGAGAGGAGAGGAGAGGAGAGGAGAGGAGAGGAGAGGAGAGGAGAGGAGAGGAGAGGAGAGGAGAGGAGAGGAGAGGAGAGGAGAGGAGAGGAGAGGAGAGGAGAGGAGAGGAGAGGAGAGGAGAGGAGAGGAGAGGAGAGGAGAGGAGAGGAGAGGAGTGACAGTGCTTTTACAAATACATCAACAGAAATGGGAGGAAAGGAGAACTTTCATTCAGTGGAGTTTCATCGCCAGTGGGATTTAATCCACCAGCTCCATCCCAAGGATTTAATTCTTGCCAGCTGAAATGTGAGTCCCGCTTTTGGCACCGGACACACAAGCACATACACACAAAAACACATGCACAGATGTTTCTCCCTGCTCACAGGACACTCTGGCTGCACAAAACCAGCATTTGTTAGGAAGTAAGATCCAAGGAAAGAACTGTGAAGGAAGTAACATTCAATGAGAGTCAAAGAAGTATCAGTAAGGAAATAGCTAAAACAATAGCCTCCAAGGCAAGAACTGGGATCCAAGGAAATAGATAAGGGAATAACAGTCAAGGATTAGAATCAAAGGAAAGTTTCAGCAATTCTGATATAGGTGCAGGAGCTGGAGAAGCAGTGTTGGCATCTGTCTTCTTCCTTTCACCCAAGTTTTTCACATTGTTTCTCTTCCTGAGAGACATCTGTCTTCTCTTTCTGCATTTGCTTCTGCAATTCTTCCTCCTCTTTATCAAGGACATCCATGATGTATTGGACCAACAGCAATTCAGCTTCGCTGAGCTCAGGTAAGTCCTGGAAATTGCCATTGAAGGGAAGGATTTAGAGGGGTGAGGAAGAGCAGGGGGTGCAGGTAGAGGAGCAGCACTGGCATCTGCTCCCTGCCCTTAACCTGCTCTGCCTCCTCTGCCTCCCTGTACTTGTTGTTCCTCCATGCCTTTGGCAGTTTTACAGACAACCTGCAAACTGTCAGGAAAATCCACAAACGACAGAGGTTTATGTCCAAAAAGGAGACAGAGGAGTCCTTCAACTTCATTCAAATAAATGGAGAGTCCACACTCACAGCCTCTCTCAGGGTTTCAGCCTCCCTTTTATCCCGAGCTCCCCACCACATGTTGCCCTCTTCCTTTCCCCACTGCAGAGGTACTAGGAACATACAACCTTCCCAAACTGCCTACTGCATATACCCCCTTGAACCTACTGTTTTACCCCAAAGTTCAGAAGTTCAGACTTCTGCAGACCCTTGTCTCCCTCAGGAGCCAGGATGTCTGGCCTCTGCAACAAACCTGCTGCTTGGAGATAGTTGAGACATGTTTCCAAAGACGTTAATACTCAAACCTTTGCTGTGAAACCATCTATAAAGACATTAGCATACATCTTCCATCTCAATACCAAGGAAAATGAACAAGGAGGTTTGGCCCGGGAGCGCTACAGCAGGTGCAGCACCTCTCTCTGATCCGGGGGCATTTCAGCTGAGACCAAGGAACATAGGGGCCCCAAAACGAGCATCTCTGCCTGGCCCAGCATTATAACCCGGGACCCCATTCCCGGGGCTCCTTCAAAAGCAAAGTATTTGAAACACACAACCCCACATGGCGCTGGGAGAGCGAGGGGAGCTTCCCGAAAGGCGGACAAAGCTCGGAATGTCCCCCGGGGGAGGCTGAGGGAGCCGCAGCGTCAGTGGCGGGAAGCGCCGAGAGCCTGAGGGGCGGCGGCTCCGCCTCAGCGCGCCGGGAACAGCAGCGGCGGCGGCGGCCGGGCCGAGGCCTCTGGAAGCGCCGCTGCAGCCGAGCCCCTGAGGGCTCCCTGAAGCGCTCCGGCACGGGGGCTCTGGAGGCGGCAGCGCCGGGAGACGGACGGCAGAGCTCCCGACGCGGCCGGAGCGCCGCATTAGCGCCGGCAGGGAGCGAGGGGCAGCTCGGCCTCAGCGCGGCGGCACCGGCAGCGGCCTCTCCGTGCCGAGGAAGCGGCGGGCAGCTTTGGGAAGCCCGGCACAGCCCCGCAAGCAGCGGCCAGAGAGGCGACCCGGGCCCGGCAGCGGCCCCGCCGGCCTGAGGAGAAACGCGCGGGCGAACAGCTCGGGCCGGGGCGGCTCGGGCAGCGCTTGGGGCAGGGCGAGCTCCAGTCTGGACACCGAGTCACGGAGGCTCAGAGTCAGTGCCGATGGAAAAGACCTGCGGGTTCAGCGAGTCCATCCTGTGCCCGATCCCCACCCTGGCAGCCGGGCCAGAGCCCTCAGTGCCACCTCCAGCCGTTCGTTGGACACCTCCAGGCATGGGGAGCCCAGCACCTCCTTGGGCAGCCTCTTCCAAGGCCTCGCCAGCCGTTCCATGAAGAAATTCCTCCCTCATGTCTGTGTTGCCCATCTCACACACCCTGACGCTATTTTAAGGCAATTCTGAGCCATATTAGACAAAGGTGCATTTCGTGCATGCACATTAAACCTCCTGGAGAAGATGATTCTTCTTGATGCCAGCAGCCCTTCTGCAGGAGGTACAACAGGGCAGCCACCAGCCTGAGAGCCAGGCGGGTGTGAGGGAGGGCAAAAGGGAAGGAGATGGACAGGGAAACTTCAGGAGTGAAGAGGGGACAATGCTGCTTGTGCAGCTCCATGTCTGCACCACGGGGACAGCGGTGCCATGGCCTCTGCAAGAGGACACCAGCCATTCCACTTCTCACCCACCACCCCGAGCTCTTGTGCTCGCAGGAGACATTGGTAACACAAAAGCGTTGACCCTGGAAAGGTACAGGGGCCTTGGGACATTCGAGAAGCACTGCTGCAAAGCCCTTTATTTTGCTATCCACAGAGATATCCAGGAAGGGCTCGTTGGAATGAGAAACCACGTTGCAGCTGAAGCAGGGGCCTGGAAGGGAAACCCAAGTGCTGAGCAGCAGGGAGGTGACTGACGGCGCTGGGTGATGCTCGTTGTACCTGCAGCACCAGTGCAGGGCCAGCTGCTGGGTGCAGGCAGACAGAAGGGCACAGACAATGCCAAGGGGAGCAGCAGTGGTGGGAATGCACCTCTGGATCTGGGAAAGACCCAAAAGAATGGATGCGTGAGGGAAGCGGATTGGGAAGAGAGGTCCAAGCTGGAAACAAGCAGGAAGGCAGTTTCCTCCTCCAAGACTTTGGCTTTGTCCTCATTGGCCTTGCAGATGAGAATCCAGCTGTGGTTTCCGCTGTTCTCTGAGCCATAGACAGAATATGGCACGTGGTGGCCCAGAGGGAGCCCGTGCAGTTCCTGGGCTGCTGGCAGAGCCAGAGGCAGGCAGTGGCAGCGAGGCTGGCAGAGGTAACGGGGAAAACAGAGAGAGGTTCCTGCTCGGGGCAGCAAGGGAATCCCCTCCTGACCCATCTTACCTTCCCAGCTCCCTCTACACAACACGGTGGAGGCTCTGGGCCTCTGGGGCCAGGACAATCACGGTGTGGAAAAAGGTCTGTGCAGGGTGGAGGGGCTGCCCAGGGTGAGTCAGTCCAGCCATGCTGGTTGAGAGGCTCCCTGGGGACGCTGCCCTGAGGGGCAGAGGAGTCCAGGGCTGCTGGACATTGTGCATGGAGAAATCCTTGAAGGCGCAGGCAAGGACAGGCCATGCCCCCTGTGTGGCCAGAGACAAGGTGGTGAGGAAGCAGAGCGGCTGAGCAGGAAGCTTTGGCTGGGGCTCAGGGAAAACGCCAAATTTACAAAATTCAAAGAAGGGCAGTGCTCCCAGAGGATGGTGAAGATGTCGTTGGGGCATGCAGAGAGAAAGGTAGAAAAGCAAAGGCCCAGCTGGAACTGAATTTGGCCAATGCCATAAGAGAGAAAGAAACACTTTTACAAATACATCAGCAACAGCAGGAGGAACAATCTTTGTTTTTATTGAATGCAGGGGGAATCATTGCCACAAAGGCTGAGGAAAACACTGAGGTACTGATGCTTTCTCTGGGCATCTCAATCACCCTGCAGCCTTCCCTCAGTGTGACAGAAAGAAAATAACATTCAAGGAAAAGGCATCCAAGGAAATAACAACAGTTTATTTAAATCTTAACCAGTTATACTAACTAAAAACAAATGCTTCATTGGAAGCCAATGAAACGGCTTCCAACTAGAGCCTCAGCAGTTCCTTTACTAAAATGAGAAGTGAAAAACTGTTGAAATCTTATTAATGTCTTCTTCAAAGTCTTCCACCTGTGTTCTTCATACTATGTCTCTTCCTGGGATGCTTATCTCTGAGATTCATAGGCATCCCTGATGCGGTGAAGCCACGGCAACTCAGACCTACTGAACAGGGAACAGCACTGGGAAACACCATGGATGATGGGGGAACAGAGGCCCCACCGGGAGGAGCTCCCTTCACTTTTCTGCTCTACATTCCGTGTCTCCTTGGTATCCTTCTTCCCTCTCTCTGGCAGTTTTCCAAAAAACCTTAAAAAAAAAAAAAACAGGAAGGGAAAATAGGGAGAAAAAGAGAAGGCAGCTGGTGATGGAGGCTGTGGGTAGCAGGGCTGCCTGTGCTCTGCCCTGTCTGGGAAGCAGCCGCTGGAGGAGTCGGGAAGTGGCATTTCCAGCGCTGCAAACCAATGCAGTGTGCAGGGCAAATGGGGAGAAAAAGGCTTCTGGGCATCACATCCTTCGAGGTCCCTGCTCCTGCTCCAAAAGCAGTGAGGTTTGGCCAGGGAGAGCTGCAGCAGGTGCCAGCACCTCTCCCTGCTCAGGGCCCTGTGTTGTCAGTAGAGCCTAGGGAAGATGGGGAGCCCCAGCAGGGGTGGCAGTGGCTCGAGTAGCTGGGAATGAGCCCTGGATGCAAAAGGCAACTGGAGGGGATGGGAGGGAGTTCTTCACCAGCTGCTCTGGGAGGAAGCGGGGCAAAATAGGGCAGAGCCATCAGCAGAGGAGACTGTTCTGGGAACAGAGAGGTATTGCTCAAGCTCACAGAAATTTGGGATTGCACTGGAGCCCAGGACATCCATCCCAGCGCAGGTGTGGGAAGGGCTGCTTGGGCTGGGAGCTCCTGGCCATGCCCAGCGCTGTCGCTCAGGACCCCCTTTCCCAGGGCTCCCCCAAACGCCATGTGTTTGAAACACAGCCAGGGGAGTCTTGGGCAGCGGCACCTGCACGGCTGTGGGGCTTGGGGAGGAGTTTCTCTTCACAGAAAAGACTCTTGTTGGCACAGCAGTGGCATGGGCAGGGAGGAGTTACCTTCTCAGGCAAGATTTCCTGGTGTGGCCAGGTTGGGAATCAGCTTGGTGAGACAGGTCATGCTTCTGCAAATGGAAAACAGGAGATTTTTAACTTCACTTTTCCTGTGAGATACTGCCAAACAGGAGAGGGCGAAAGCTCTCATTACGGTGTGGCTGAAGGCAGGAGAGCAAAGCAAAGCTGGGAGAACTGGGACAGGAGGCAGGACAAGCTTCCCCCAGGCAGCCTGAACCCTGCTGAGCTGCGTGCTGTGGAAGCTGCCACAAGCTCCAGGCTTGGGAAAGCATCTTCTGGGGTAGTTGGCACATGCAAGGGCATCTGCAGTGACCCGTGGGGCTGTGTATCGAATGAGATATTGGCTTACGTGGTAGACACACTTCAGTATCAGAAAAACGATGATGAAGAAGAACAGCAACCCCACAAAGGTGACGACGTAGACCAGAGCCTCTAGTTTCTGTTGTGAGGAAAGGAAGATCATAGGGGTGAGAGAATTGATCCTTCCATTCTCCTTTGCCTAGAAGGACACATGCAGCAGTGCCCAGCAGCTCTCCTACCTTCCGTCTGAGTTTCTTGCCCTCCCCCAAGGCCATGTGAATGATCATGTTCTCTTGCAGACGACACTGCTCCATGGGATCAGAGGCTCCCTGGTTCTCTTCCCTCTCCCTGAGCACCTTTAGAAGCAGCCTGGTCTTCAAGACCATCTTGGCACAGGCCTGCTTGAGCTGGGGCAGGCTGCAGTCCATCCTCAGGGCTTGCTCCACATGGGCCATGAACACCTGCAGGCCCTTGTCTGGCTCCTGCGAGGGCCGGTGATGATCAGCCGTGGTTTCCAAGGGTTCCTTTGGAACGGGCGCAAGGTCTGGACTTTGGGGGATCCCAGGTTCTTTGAGGCGCATGGAGTGCGCCTCCTCTGTTTTGTCAGGCATGATACGAATGTGTCTGCCTAGAGAGGAATGCTGTTCTTCCTTCATGGCCCTTCCCCTGCTGCTCATAGCAGAGAGGCTCTGAACCAGTGGATCAGACAGAAAATCCAGGTTCCTGTTTAGACCCTGATCGGCTCTTGGCTTTCGATCCACATTCTCAGGTCTCCAAACCTGGTAGAAAAGCTGATTATGTCCAAGCCAATACTGATTGTCCTCCTCCTTGCGCCGTTTGTGTGTCCTGATGGAGTTCTTCCTGGGAGCTGGAACCTCCTCATCTCTGTGGCGTCCAGTGATAGAGCCATCATCATAAGGGCTTAATACACCAGCTCTGTGCGAGGGCTGTAATCCTTGCCAATTCAAACGGGACTCCATCTCCCCTTGATGCCAACTGGAGGGTGTCTTTTCCTCCACATCCTTCAGCCTGGCAGGCTGGAGCTGGTGTGGGACAATGCTTTTTGCAGTCTTGATGCTTTTAGACTTGTGCAGCTTCTTCTTGAGCTTGGCCCTCAGGCCACCATGACTTGTTCTGCCTTTGTGCCCCAAGAGGTGCTGAGGGGGATATGAATTTGTTCTGGAATTGTCCAGGCTGCTGATATCTCCCTCAGTGCTCAGGGTCAGGGAAACCGCAAGCGTTACAGTGCCACGATCTCCCAGTGAAGGCTCCTTGGGCTTGAGGCTCAACAGTGGGCTGCTGTTCAGCTCTCTGCCTTGTTCCATGTCCATTATCTCTCCGCGTGTCTGTACCAGAGCTGTGTGATCTGGAGAACAGCAAGAGAGCAGGTCAGCGAATGGGCACAAACACAGGCTCAGAGATGACGAGCAGGAGCTCGTCTCAAGGCCAGGGAGCGTGAGAGCAGAGGGCAGGCGTGTTGTGGAGAGGAGAAGAGCCCCTTCAATCCATCTCATTTTCTCCTTGAGTATGGACAGAGAGCTGCTTCTTTCCTGGTGTGTCCTCAGGCTCTGTTTAGATGGGAGGGAAACATCCATGGGGAATGGCTTTGCTGTCAGAGAGTTTCCCACAGCTCCAGATGAGCCAGGATTGGGTTGCTCTGCAGGAGCCAGTGAAGAGCCAGACTCCCCCCAGGAAAGATCAGGCCTGCAACAAGGGAACATACTGGCCACAGAGAAAGGCCCAGGGACTCCTTTGCTCCAGGGCTATTGTCAACAGCAGCAGCTCAAGCTGTTACAGCATGAAAAACTTCCTCAAGGGCACCAGAGCACTGGGACCTTTCTCTGGGAAACCCTGGGACTGAGGCAGTGGGAGAACCGAGCTCCCTGGGGACCTTGGAAAGCTGGCTGTATCTGTTTGCAGCAGTCCAGCCTGGCCCTGCTGTGGACAGGATGTTCTCTGCCCTGTGCCCAGCTGGAGCAGGATGATGCTTTGCTCCCCAAGCACAGGCCAATGAGGGCATAATGGTGCTACTGCTCCCCCAGAAGAGCACATCAGGAGGCCCTGCCTTTTCTTCTGCATGTGGGCACAGGGGTGAGGTGTCACAGAAACCGGGGAGTTGGCAGAATTTGGGGGGTTATGAGCAGATGTTGCCTTCCAGCACCAGGGAAGGGCACTTGGCATTCCTGCTTTCCCAGGCTGGAGGCACAGTGTGGACTGGAGGCTCGTAGGTTTGGTGAGCCCAGTGAGCTGTTCTGTCTCCAGACAGTATTGGGCACACAAGACCTGTACAATCCTCAGGAACTTTTCACCCCCAGGTGTTTTGTCCAAGTCCTGTACTCCAATGGGAGATCAGAATCCCCCAGCAGGGATCAGGGCTGCAGCATCTCCCCAGGCTCAAGAGAAGTGGCATATTTGAGCTCCCCCCCAGCCCCTCCGGACACCAACCACACTGTGGGGCGCTGGTGCTGCACAGCTTCTCGCAGAAGAGCTGGATGGTCCTGCACGGGGTCTCGGTGCGGGGATGCTCCTGGCACAGGCAGCAGGCCACCTCCTTGGGCACTTGGCTGGAGACAAGAGGCCGTTACTGGAGGAGCACCCGGCCACCCCATCCACGGCTCTGAGCCCAACTCACGGAATACATGGACACCCCGCATGGGGGTTGTGCATCACTGTGTGCCACAGCTCTGGGAAATTCCCCTCACTCCCAATGCAAAGCATTCAAAAGGGGGATTTTATTGCAGAAAGTGGAACTGCTCCCAGAATAGCACCTGACACAGAAATGCACCCGCCTGGAGTTCAAACTCCCCTTGGAGAAACCTGCAGCAAGTCACCCAAAAGGTGAAATTCTGCCTCCGAGCTGGAGATTCTGGCAGGTTCCCAGAAGGAGACGGCAGCCCTTGAGCATACTAGGATTGCTCTGTTTTGTGGCACACAGAGTTGTTTGCCAAGCAGAGCCCTTGTCCCAACACTCACGACCTGCTGGTGGCTGGGGCACAGTCCCACACACTCACAGGGTTTCCAGGTTCTGCGTGGTCTGCAGGAGCAGCAGCAGCGTCTGCGGAGTCACTTGGGTGGCACTCAGGTCTCTGCAAGTATTGGAAAGACCTCACTAAGTTCTCTGGTGACATTGCCAGAACTGTGCTCTGAGAGCAAGCCCAGGGCAGCCCTGATGATGGTGGTGCTGTTGGCAGGGGCCTCCACGTCTGCCTGATCAAAGAGAAGCCATTCCAGAGCCCAGCTTCTCTCTGCCTTGTCGTGCTCTAGATAAGGCCGTTGGAATCTGGATGACAATCCTGCAGCTCTCGTGGCAGACAGCTGCCAGCAGAAAGGATTGTCCCTCTCCTAACCCACCTGCTGCTCTCCCCTAAGGGCAGCTCCAGTGCCTGAAGGAGGCAGGAGTCTCGAGCTGCTGGCACGAGTGCGCCAGCAGGAGCGCAGTTTATTCCCAGAGCCACTCTTGCAGGCCCCAGACCTGGATGGGCTGTCAACCTGCGAGTTTGTGTCCCAGTCCCGGCTTGCTTTGCATCTGGGGACACACCAGTGCTGCTTGGCCTTTGCCTTGCTCTGCTGGAGCTGCGGGTAGTTGTGTCTCCAGCAGACTCAGGCTGGGCAAGAGGGGGATTTGTTCTTGCAGCTCTGCTGCTTTCCTGAGAACAGGGCACTCGAGGGAGACACAGCTCTCTGTTGATCTGCTCCTAAGGAGGCAGTACTTACAGAGATCTCATTGCGGGCAGCTTGAAGAAGGCAGCGTCAGCAATGACAGCCAGCGGGTTATTGCTGAGGATCCTGAGAAACAAGAGAGCTAGGTCAGGGCTGATGGCAAGGATGTGAGCTGGGTGTGCTGGGCACATGGGCATGGCCTGGCCAGTTTGTAGGAAGCCTTGCAGGAGACAAGCAGGGCAGGGGAAAGGGCCTTTGCAGCTGCACACTCCTGGTGCTCCCTGGCTGACATCCACAGGCCAAATCAGGACTTGCCAGAGGGTAAATCTGCTCTTGCCACTGACCCTGCAGAGACCCTGCAGAGACTGGCCGTGCCCTGACTTTAGCCCTGGTGCCACTTACAGCTCCTGGAGAAACTGCAGGCCATGCCAGGCCTGGAAAGCGCCGCTGGGGATCTGCACGAGGCCATTCCCGGAGAGGTTTCTGAGGAAAGAGGAGGAGGTGACACGGAGGAATCGGGCCTGTCCTACAGGAAGAGGTGGCAAAGCGGGATCCCTTTGTAGGAAAGGTGCAAATCCAAGGTGAAAGAGGGAGGCAAGTGCCGCTTTCTCCATGTTTGTAAACTGCCCAGGAGAGGAAGTGAAGGGCACAAGTGCTGAGTGTACTTCTGTTCCAGGATGCAGCCAAGGCTGCAAGAACAGGCTGCTCTGATGTCTGCGTGTGGACAACCCTGCTGGGGTCTGTCCCCCTGGCGTGTCCATTGGCCTGGACCTCTGCAGCCCAGCCGGGCTCTGAGCAGGGCAGATTTAGGGACTGTTGGGAAAAGAACAGGAGCATTTCCCGACACAGGTAGGGTGCCCAATGCAAAGCCTGTGCTAAAAACACCAGAAAGAAACTTTCTGACTCACAGAAGCTTCAGGAAAGGCAGCGGCTCAAAAGCCCGTTCCTCAATGGACAGGATCTCATTGCCGGACAAATCCCTGTTGCAGTTAGAACACCAAAGGTCACTTCCATTTGCCCTGTTGCTTTGACTTGCCTCTGCAGCCTGGATCCCAGGAGGGACAAAGGCCACATGGCCTCGGCTTGGCTGAGCAGCTGCGCCCCAGGGAGGGGCAGGCAGGAGCCGCAGGTGTGGGCAGGGCACGGTGCTTACAGGTGCTTCAGCAGGAACAGCCCCTCCAGGGAATGGCTCTTCACTGTCCGCAGCACATTGTCCCTGAGCGCTCTGCAGGGGGACACAGGGCCATTGTGACAGCAGCCGCTGGCCAGCAGCAAATGGCATTGGCATGGGAAAATCTCCTGCAGCAGCTTGACTGTTGCATCTCTTTGGCTCATTGCAGGCATCGTCCCCACTCCTGGCCAGGGCAGGCACTTGCTCCTGGCTGCCTGAAGCTGGCCACAGCTTGATCCCTGGGCAAACAGACCCAGGGCCGGTGCCCTGGGCTGGAGGAGACGCGGCTCACGGCATTTCTTGCCGTGCTGGGAAGCCGTGGTGATTCCCACCCCTCCTTGCAGGGCAGCCCAACTTTGAATTCCAGTGGAAACGGGTGGTGTGGGGGCTGCTGCTCCAACCGCAGACCAAAGGATGGAACACACCCAAACTCCTGACTTTTGAACTGCTGCAGGGCACTTACAAGGTCTCGGTCCATGGGTAGTCCTTCCAGGCTTGTTTTCCAACAGCAGCAATGGAGTTGCCAGTGAAATCTCTGCAAAGAAACAAAAGACCCCGTCTGGTCTCAGGAAAACCTGTTTCCCTGCCATTTGGCTGCTGAGCTGGAAACGAGCTTTGCCTGGAGAAGGCCCGACGTGCCCAGCCTGGCTTCAGCCTCCTGCTGAGCTCTGGCCCCTAAGCCCCCGCTGTCTCTGGCTAGGGCGTCCCCCAGGTGTTCCACGGGGGGTTTGCAGCCACAGGGAGCTGAGGAGGGGGAGCTGCAGGGCTGTGTGGGGTAGAGGGACTCACAGGATGGCGAGGGCCCGACGGTGGCTGGCCGGAGGCACGGTGGCCAGGCCGGCGTGACGGCAATCCAGCCGCCTACGCCCTGGGCAGCGACAGGGCTGCGGGCAGAGCTCTTTGGCCCCTCCTGGGGAGGGGGCCACTGCCAGCAGCAGGGTCAGCAAGAGTAGAGCACGTGTGAGATGTGTCACCAGGTCCATGGCGAAGCAGGACTGGCTGCAGTCACCTGGGATGCAGACCTGAGGTGTAGCTGGGGCAGTTGCTGTGTCACAGTGGTGCTGCTGCCAATGTCATAGTACTCCTTCTCACGTCACTGTAGCAATGCTCGTGTCACCGTGGTGGTGGCTGGCATCGGAGCTTGCAGCAAACGCGAGTTCAGGCAATGCTGCCAACAAATGACTCTGTCTCAGAGCCATCAATCTGCGGAATTACGCAGTGGATTGGCTTGGAAGGGGCCTTAAGGATGAGCCAGTTCCAGCCCCCTGCCATGGGCAGGGACACCTTCCACTATCCCAGGTTGCTCCAAGCCCTGGCCAGCATGGCCTTGGACACTTGCAGGGATCCAGGCGCAGCCCCAGCTGCTCTGGGCACCCTGTGCCAAGGCCTCCTCCCTGTTACAGGGAAGAATTTCTCCCAAACACACAATCTAACCCTGCTCTCTGTCACTGCGAGGCCATTGCCATTGGTATTAGGTTTATGTATCCAGGTTTTGATCGTGGAAGTTGGTGGGATGAACATGGGTCAGCTTTTCTAATAAGGTGCCAGAACCTTCCCCCATGTCTGGCATAGGTAATTCTAGCAGTCTTCAGGGTAGACATACCTCTGTCCAAGTCTAAGCCCATCTGAAATTTGGAAACCCACTTTGCTTAACATATCTAAGGAGGGAAGAATAATAACTTTTGTGGAATGACAGCCAGAGATAGGAGTGGGAAGATGTGAGAGGAACAGCTCTGCAGCCACACACCAGGGTCAGAGGAGAAGGAGGGGCAGGATCTGCTCGAAGCACCAGAGCTGAGATTCTCCTGCAGCCTAGGGTGTAGGCCATAATGAGGGAGCTGTGCCTCTGGAGCCTGTGGAAATTCACAGGTATGCAGAGATCCACCTGAAGCCTCTGGAGGACCCATTTTGGAGCAGGTGGATGCATGAAAGAGGCTGTGATCCCGTGGGAAGCCTGTGCTCGAACAGGCTTGCCTTACCTAAGACAAGCTGAAATTGCTGTTAGTTCAATACTTCCTGGGCACCTTGAAAGGAAGAAGAGAAACACAGAGGCAATGGATGTGGTCTCCCACAATGTGATACAATGTGAAGAACTTGGGTGAGGGTGAGAAGACTTTCAAGAAAATTGTCCTTGATCTACTGTTCCAATGTAGAAACTGCTGAAACTTTTATGTTATTCCTATGACTGCTGTTCTCATTTCCTTGGATTTTTCTTTCCCTGTTATTTCTTTGATGTTATTTGAGTGGGAAGTACCCCAGAGAAGCAGCAACAGTGAGGGAATGCCATCACCCCAGGATGAGGTGCCTGTGCCCAGTCACTGTTATGCACCCCAAGAGCTGGCACATTTATCCCACTCTGCAGAAAAGGGTGCTTCAGGCGGCCATGAGCCCGGGACACCCAGAGAAGGCATCAGTACCTCAGTGTTCTCCTCAGCCCTTGTGGCAACGATTCCCCCTGCATTCAATAAAAACAAAGATTGTCCTTGTTTCTCCTATTTTTGATGTATTTGTAGAAACAGTTTCTGTTCTCTCTTATGGCATTGACCAAATTCAGTTTGAGAATGTTGTGGGTTGACCCTGGCCACATGCCAGGCACTCACGAAGCTGCTCACTCATTCCTCTCTGCAGCTGGACAGAGGGCAGAAAATTTAATGAAGGTTCGTAAGTTGAGATATGGACCAGGAGAAAACACTCATCGAATACCATCAAGGGTAAAACAGGCTTGACTTAATGATATAAAATGAATTTATTACTAACACAATCAGAGCAGGATAATGAGAAGTAAAATAAGCTTTAAAAACACATTCCCCCCCCCACGCCTCCCTCCTTCCCAGCTCTTCTGCCCTACCTCACTGGCACAAGGAGACAGGGAATGGGGGTTATGGCCAGCTCATCACCTGAGGCTTCTCCCGCTTTCAGGGAGAGAAACTGTTACCCTGCTGCACCCTGCACCCTGTAGTGTTCTTTCCATGGGAGACAGTTCTCCAAGAATTTCGCCAGTGTGGCTCCATCTTAAGGATTTGCAGTTCAATGCAAACTCCATCCCACAAGCAACGCTGCTCCCAAAACTTCTGTGGCATGGGTTCCACAGAAGGTGTCTAGCCAAAATTAAAAGTGTCTCACAACTTGATTTTTCTTCTTAAATCTGTTACCACAGAGGTGTAACCGCCCTTTCTAATTGGCTCAGCCTTGGTCAGTAGCAAACCCATCTGTAGAGTCACCAGGGAATCATTCTACCGGACAGGGTGGAATATGGAAGCTTCCAGAAGCTTCTTACATCTTTGTAACTGTACCCACGACTGCAGCCCGCCTTCCCCGCATTTCTCCTCAGGCCGGAGAGGCCGCTGCCGGTGCCGCCACGCTGAGGCCGAGCTGCCCCTCGCTCCCTGCCGGCGCTAATGCGGCGCTCCGGCCGCGTCGGGAGCTCTGCCGTCCGTCTCCCGGCGCTGCCGCCTCCAGAGCCCCCGTGCCGGAGCGCTTCAGGGAGCCCTCAGGGGCTCGGCTGCAGCGGCGCTTCCAGAGGCCTCGGCCCGGCCGCCGCCGCCGCTGCTGTTCCCGGCGCGCTGAGGCGGAGCCGCCGCCCCTCAGGCTCTCGGCGCTTCCCGCCACTGACGCTGCGGCTCCCTCAGCCTCCCCCGGGGGACATTCCGAGCTTTGTCCGCCTTTCGGGAAGCTCCCCTCGCTCTCCCAGCGCCAGGCGGGGGTGCGGCCCTGCCCGGATGCCGAGTGCCCGCCAACGGCGCTCTCACCGCCCTGCGCAAGTGGACAGGCGAGGAGAGAAAAGGCAGCGAAAGGCTCACGAGTTTACAGAAAGAGAGGGAGAGATCCCTCACCCGTCACCGTCACGGACACAACAGACAGAACTTGGCAATATTAGCTACCTTTATTACCAACGAAAGCAGAGCAGGATAACGAGACGCAAAAGACCTTTCAACAGCACCTGCTGAAATTGCAACAGCCGCAAGCACATACCAAAACCTGGCCACACAAATACATTACAAATGGCAATGGCTTCACAGTGACAGAGAACTTACGAACCTTCATTAAATTTTCTGCCCTCTGTCCAGCTGCAGAGAGGAATGAGTGAGCAGCTTCGTGAGTGCCTGGCATGTGGCCAGGGTCAACCCACAACATTCTCAAACTGAATTTGGTCAATGCCATAAGAGAGAACAGAAACTGTTTCTACAAATACATCAAAAATAGGAGAAACAAGGACAATCTTTGTTTTTATTGAATGCAGGGGGAATCGTTGCCACAAGGGCTGAGGAGAACACTGAGGTACTGATGCCTTCTCTGGGTGTCCCGGGCTCATGGCCGCCTGAAGCACCCTTTTCTGCAGAGTGGGATAAATGTGCCAGCTCTTGGGGTGCATAACAGTGACTGGGCACAGGCACCTCATCCTGGGGTGATGGCATTCCCTCACTGTTGCTGCTTCTCTGGGGTACTTCCCACTCAAATAACATCAAAGAAATAACAGGGAAAGAAAAATCCAAGGAAATGAGAACAGCAGTCATAGGAATAACATAAAAGTTTCAGCAGTTTCTACATTGGAACAGTAGATCAAGGACAATTTTCTTGAAAGTCTTCTCACCCTCACCCAAGTTCTTCACATTGTATCACATTGTGGGAGACCACATCCATTGCCTCTGTGTTTCTCTTCTT
Organism: Zosterops lateralis; assembly: GCF_965231275.1. Taxonomy (NCBI): domain Eukaryota; kingdom Metazoa; phylum Chordata; class Aves; order Passeriformes; family Zosteropidae; genus Zosterops; species Zosterops lateralis. The sequence continues at coordinate 947,883 of NC_139784.1, forward strand.
CCTTTCAAGGTGCCCAGGAAGTATTGAACTAACAGCAATTTCAGCTTGTCTTAGGTAAGGCAAGCCTGTTCGAGCACAGGCTTCCCACGGGATCACAGCCTCTTTCATGCATCCACCTGCTCCAAAATGGGTCCTCCAGAGGCTTCAGGTGGATCTCTGCATACCTGTGAATTTCCACAGGCTCCAGAGGCACAGCTCCCTCATTATGGCCTACACCCTAGGCTGCAGGAGAATCTCAGCTCTGGTGCTTCGAGCAGATCCTGCCCCTCCTTCTCCTCTGACCCTGGTGTGTGGCTGCAGAGCTGTTCCTCTCACATCTTCCCACTCCTATCTCTGGCTGTCATTCCACAAAAGTTATTATTCTTCCCTCCTTAGATATGTTAAGCAAAGTGGGTTTCCAAATTTCAGATGGGCTTAGACTTGGACAGAGGTATGTCTACCCTGAAGACTGCTAGAATTACCTATGCCAGACATGGGGGAAGGTTCTGGCACCTTATTAGAAAAGCTGACCCATGTTCATCCCACCAACTTCCACGATCAAAACCTGGATACATAAACCTAATACCAATGGCAATGGCCTCGCAGTGACAGAGAGCAGGGTTAGATTGTGTGTTTGGGAGAAATTCTTCCCTGTAACAGGGAGGAGGCCTTGGCACAGGGTGCCCAGAGCAGCTGGGGCTGCGCCTGGATCCCTGCAAGTGTCCAAGGCCATGCTGGCCAGGGCTTGGAGCAACCTGGGATAGTGGAAGGTGTCCCTGCCCATGGCAGGGGGCTGGAACTGGCTCATCCTTAAGGCCCCTTCCAAGCCAATCCACTGCGTAATTCCGCAGATTGATGGCTCTGAGACAGAGTCATTTGTTGGCAGCATTGCCTGAACTCGCGTTTGCTGCAAGCTCCGATGCCAGCCACCACCACGGTGACACGAGCATTGCTACAGTGACGTGAGAAGGAGTACTATGACATTGGCAGCAGCACCACTGTGACACAGCAACTGCCCCAGCTACACCTCAGGTCTGCATCCCAGGTGACTGCAGCCAGTCCTGCTTCGCCATGGACCTGGTGACACATCTCACACGTGCTCTACTCTTGCTGACCCTGCTGCTGGCAGTGGCCCCCTCCCCAGGAGGGGCCAAAGAGCTCTGCCCGCAGCCCTGTCGCTGCCCAGGGCGTAGGCGGCTGGATTGCCGTCACGCCGGCCTGGCCACCGTGCCTCCGGCCAGCCACCGTCGGGCCCTCGCCATCCTGTGAGTCCCTCTACCCCACACAGCCCTGCAGCTCCCCCTCCTCAGCTCCCTGTGGCTGCAAACCCCCCGTGGAACACCTGGGGGACGCCCTAGCCAGAGACAGCGGGGGCTTAGGGGCCAGAGCTCAGCAGGAGGCTGAAGCCAGGCTGGGCACGTCGGGCCTTCTCCAGGCAAAGCTCGTTTCCAGCTCAGCAGCCAAATGGCAGGGAAACAGGTTTTCCTGAGACCAGACGGGGTCTTTTGTTTCTTTGCAGAGATTTCACTGGCAACTCCATTGCTGCTGTTGGAAAACAAGCCTGGAAGGACTACCCATGGACCGAGACCTTGTAAGTGCCCTGCAGCAGTTCAAAAGTCAGGAGTTTGGGTGTGTTCCATCCTTTGGTCTGCGGTTGGAGCAGCAGCCCCCACACCACCCGTTTCCACTGGAATTCAAAGTTGGGCTGCCCTGCAAGGAGGGGTGGGAATCACCACGGCTTCCCAGCACGGCAAGAAATGCCGTGAGCCGCGTCTCCTCCAGCCCAGGGCACCGGCCCTGGGTCTGTTTGCCCAGGGATCAAGCTGTGGCCAGCTTCAGGCAGCCAGGAGCAAGTGCCTGCCCTGGCCAGGAGTGGGGACGATGCCTGCAATGAGCCAAAGAGATGCAACAGTCAAGCTGCTGCAGGAGATTTTCCCATGCCAATGCCATTTGCTGCTGGCCAGCGGCTGCTGTCACAATGGCCCTGTGTCCCCCTGCAGAGCGCTCAGGGACAATGTGCTGCGGACAGTGAAGAGCCATTCCCTGGAGGGGCTGTTCCTGCTGAAGCACCTGTAAGCACCGTGCCCTGCCCACACCTGCGGCTCCTGCCTGCCCCTCCCTGGGGCGCAGCTGCTCAGCCAAGCCGAGGCCATGTGGCCTTTGTCCCTCCTGGGATCCAGGCTGCAGAGGCAAGTCAAAGCAACAGGGCAAATGGAAGTGACCTTTGGTGTTCTAACTGCAACAGGGATTTGTCCGGCAATGAGATCCTGTCCATTGAGGAACGGGCTTTTGAGCCGCTGCCTTTCCTGAAGCTTCTGTGAGTCAGAAAGTTTCTTTCTGGTGTTTTTAGCACAGGCTTTGCATTGGGCACCCTACCTGTGTCGGGAAATGCTCCTGTTCTTTTCCCAACAGTCCCTAAATCTGCCCTGCTCAGAGCCCGGCTGGGCTGCAGAGGTCCAGGCCAATGGACACGCCAGGGGGACAGACCCCAGCAGGGTTGTCCACACGCAGACATCAGAGCAGCCTGTTCTTGCAGCCTTGGCTGCATCCTGGAACAGAAGTACACTCAGCACTTGTGCCCTTCACTTCCTCTCCTGGGCAGTTTACAAACATGGAGAAAGCGGCACTTGCCTCCCTCTTTCACCTTGGATTTGCACCTTTCCTACAAAGGGATCCCGCTTTGCCACCTCTTCCTGTAGGACAGGCCCGATTCCTCCGTGTCACCTCCTCCTCTTTCCTCAGAAACCTCTCCGGGAATGGCCTCGTGCAGATCCCCAGCGGCGCTTTCCAGGCCTGGCATGGCCTGCAGTTTCTCCAGGAGCTGTAAGTGGCACCAGGGCTAAAGTCAGGGCACGGCCAGTCTCTGCAGGGTCTCTGCAGGGTCAGTGGCAAGAGCAGATTTACCCTCTGGCAAGTCCTGATTTGGCCTGTGGATGTCAGCCAGGGAGCACCAGGAGTGTGCAGCTGCAAAGGCCCTTTCCCCTGCCCTGCTTGTCTCCTGCAAGGCTTCCTACAAACTGGCCAGGCCATGCCCATGTGCCCAGCACACCCAGCTCACATCCTTGCCATCAGCCCTGACCTAGCTCTCTTGTTTCTCAGGATCCTCAGCAATAACCCGCTGGCTGTCATTGCTGACGCTGCCTTCTTCAAGCTGCCCGCAATGAGATCTCTGTAAGTACTGCCTCCTTAGGAGCAGATCAACAGAGAGCTGTGTCTCCCTCGAGTGCCCTGTTCTCAGGAAAGCAGCAGAGCTGCAAGAACAAATCCCCCTCTTGCCCAGCCTGAGTCTGCTGGAGACACAACTACCCGCAGCTCCAGCAGAGCAAGGCAAAGGCCAAGCAGCACTGGTGTGTCCCCAGATGCAAAGCAAGCCGGGACTGGGACACAAACTCGCAGGTTGACAGCCCATCCAGGTCTGGGGCCTGCAAGAGTGGCTCTGGGAATAAACTGCGCTCCTGCTGGCGCACTCGTGCCAGCAGCTCGAGACTCCTGCCTCCTTCAGGCACTGGAGCTGCCCTTAGGGGAGAGCAGCAGGTGGGTTAGGAGAGGGACAATCCTTTCTGCTGGCAGCTGTCTGCCACGAGAGCTGCAGGATTGTCATCCAGATTCCAACGGCCTTATCTAGAGCACGACAAGGCAGAGAGAAGCTGGGCTCTGGAATGGCTTCTCTTTGATCAGGCAGACGTGGAGGCCCCTGCCAACAGCACCACCATCATCAGGGCTGCCCTGGGCTTGCTCTCAGAGCACAGTTCTGGCAATGTCACCAGAGAACTTAGTGAGGTCTTTCCAATACTTGCAGAGACCTGAGTGCCACCCAAGTGACTCCGCAGACGCTGCTGCTGCTCCTGCAGACCACGCAGAACCTGGAAACCCTGTGAGTGTGTGGGACTGTGCCCCAGCCACCAGCAGGTCGTGAGTGTTGGGACAAGGGCTCTGCTTGGCAAACAACTCTGTGTGCCACAAAACAGAGCAATCCTAGTATGCTCAAGGGCTGCCGTCTCCTTCTGGGAACCTGCCAGAATCTCCAGCTCGGAGGCAGAATTTCACCTTTTGGGTGACTTGCTGCAGGTTTCTCCAAGGGGAGTTTGAACTCCAGGCGGGTGCATTTCTGTGTCAGGTGCTATTCTGGGAGCAGTTCCACTTTCTGCAATAAAATCCCCCTTTTGAATGCTTTGCATTGGGAGTGAGGGGAATTTCCCAGAGCTGTGGCACACAGTGATGCACAACCCCCATGCGGGGTGTCCATGTATTCCGTGAGTTGGGCTCAGAGCCGTGGATGGGGTGGCCGGGTGCTCCTCCAGTAACGGCCTCTTGTCTCCAGCCAAGTGCCCAAGGAGGTGGCCTGCTGCCTGTGCCAGGAGCATCCCCGCACCGAGACCCCGTGCAGGACCATCCAGCTCTTCTGCGAGAAGCTGTGCAGCACCAGCGCCCCACAGTGTGGTTGGTGTCCGGAGGGGCTGGGGGGGAGCTCAAATATGCCACTTCTCTTGAGCCTGGGGAGATGCTGCAGCCCTGATCCCTGCTGGGGGATTCTGATCTCCCATTGGAGTACAGGACTTGGACAAAACACCTGGGGGTGAAAAGTTCCTGAGGATTGTACAGGTCTTGTGTGCCCAATACTGTCTGGAGACAGAACAGCTCACTGGGCTCACCAAACCTACGAGCCTCCAGTCCACACTGTGCCTCCAGCCTGGGAAAGCAGGAATGCCAAGTGCCCTTCCCTGGTGCTGGAAGGCAACATCTGCTCATAACCCCCCAAATTCTGCCAACTCCCCGGTTTCTGTGACACCTCACCCCTGTGCCCACATGCAGAAGAAAAGGCAGGGCCTCCTGATGTGCTCTTCTGGGGGAGCAGTAGCACCATTATGCCCTCATTGGCCTGTGCTTGGGGAGCAAAGCATCATCCTGCTCCAGCTGGGCACAGGGCAGAGAACATCCTGTCCACAGCAGGGCCAGGCTGGACTGCTGCAAACAGATACAGCCAGCTTTCCAAGGTCCCCAGGGAGCTCGGTTCTCCCACTGCCTCAGTCCCAGGGTTTCCCAGAGAAAGGTCCCAGTGCTCTGGTGCCCTTGAGGAAGTTTTTCATGCTGTAACAGCTTGAGCTGCTGCTGTTGACAATAGCCCTGGAGCAAAGGAGTCCCTGGGCCTTTCTCTGTGGCCAGTATGTTCCCTTGTTGCAGGCCTGATCTTTCCTGGGGGGAGTCTGGCTCTTCACTGGCTCCTGCAGAGCAACCCAATCCTGGCTCATCTGGAGCTGTGGGAAACTCTCTGACAGCAAAGCCATTCCCCATGGATGTTTCCCTCCCATCTAAACAGAGCCTGAGGACACACCAGGAAAGAAGCAGCTCTCTGTCCATACTCAAGGAGAAAATGAGATGGATTGAAGGGGCTCTTCTCCTCTCCACAACACGCCTGCCCTCTGCTCTCACGCTCCCTGGCCTTGAGACGAGCTCCTGCTCGTCATCTCTGAGCCTGTGTTTGTGCCCATTCGCTGACCTGCTCTCTTGCTGTTCTCCAGATCACACAGCTCTGGTACAGACACGCGGAGAGATAATGGACATGGAACAAGGCAGAGAGCTGAACAGCAGCCCACTGTTGAGCCTCAAGCCCAAGGAGCCTTCACTGGGAGATCGTGGCACTGTAACGCTTGCGGTTTCCCTGACCCTGAGCACTGAGGGAGATATCAGCAGCCTGGACAATTCCAGAACAAATTCATATCCCCCTCAGCACCTCTTGGGGCACAAAGGCAGAACAAGTCATGGTGGCCTGAGGGCCAAGCTCAAGAAGAAGCTGCACAAGTCTAAAAGCATCAAGACTGCAAAAAGCATTGTCCCACACCAGCTCCAGCCTGCCAGGCTGAAGGATGTGGAGGAAAAGACACCCTCCAGTTGGCATCAAGGGGAGATGGAGTCCCGTTTGAATTGGCAAGGATTACAGCCCTCGCACAGAGCTGGTGTATTAAGCCCTTATGATGATGGCTCTATCACTGGACGCCACAGAGATGAGGAGGTTCCAGCTCCCAGGAAGAACTCCATCAGGACACACAAACGGCGCAAGGAGGAGGACAATCAGTATTGGCTTGGACATAATCAGCTTTTCTACCAGGTTTGGAGACCTGAGAATGTGGATCGAAAGCCAAGAGCCGATCAGGGTCTAAACAGGAACCTGGATTTTCTGTCTGATCCACTGGTTCAGAGCCTCTCTGCTATGAGCAGCAGGGGAAGGGCCATGAAGGAAGAACAGCATTCCTCTCTAGGCAGACACATTCGTATCATGCCTGACAAAACAGAGGAGGCGCACTCCATGCGCCTCAAAGAACCTGGGATCCCCCAAAGTCCAGACCTTGCGCCCGTTCCAAAGGAACCCTTGGAAACCACGGCTGATCATCACCGGCCCTCGCAGGAGCCAGACAAGGGCCTGCAGGTGTTCATGGCCCATGTGGAGCAAGCCCTGAGGATGGACTGCAGCCTGCCCCAGCTCAAGCAGGCCTGTGCCAAGATGGTCTTGAAGACCAGGCTGCTTCTAAAGGTGCTCAGGGAGAGGGAAGAGAACCAGGGAGCCTCTGATCCCATGGAGCAGTGTCGTCTGCAAGAGAACATGATCATTCACATGGCCTTGGGGGAGGGCAAGAAACTCAGACGGAAGGTAGGAGAGCTGCTGGGCACTGCTGCATGTGTCCTTCTAGGCAAAGGAGAATGGAAGGATCAATTCTCTCACCCCTATGATCTTCCTTTCCTCACAACAGAAACTAGAGGCTCTGGTCTACGTCGTCACCTTTGTGGGGTTGCTGTTCTTCTTCATCATCGTTTTTCTGATACTGAAGTGTGTCTACCACGTAAGCCAATATCTCATTCGATACACAGCCCCACGGGTCACTGCAGATGCCCTTGCATGTGCCAACTACCCCAGAAGATGCTTTCCCAAGCCTGGAGCTTGTGGCAGCTTCCACAGCACGCAGCTCAGCAGGGTTCAGGCTGCCTGGGGGAAGCTTGTCCTGCCTCCTGTCCCAGTTCTCCCAGCTTTGCTTTGCTCTCCTGCCTTCAGCCACACCGTAATGAGAGCTTTCGCCCTCTCCTGTTTGGCAGTATCTCACAGGAAAAGTGAAGTTAAAAATCTCCTGTTTTCCATTTGCAGAAGCATGACCTGTCTCACCAAGCTGATTCCCAACCTGGCCACACCAGGAAATCTTGCCTGAGAAGGTAACTCCTCCCTGCCCATGCCACTGCTGTGCCAACAAGAGTCTTTTCTGTGAAGAGAAACTCCTCCCCAAGCCCCACAGCCGTGCAGGTGCCGCTGCCCAAGACTCCCCTGGCTGTGTTTCAAACACATGGCGTTTGGGGGAGCCCTGGGAAAGGGGGTCCTGAGCGACAGCGCTGGGCATGGCCAGGAGCTCCCAGCCCAAGCAGCCCTTCCCACACCTGCGCTGGGATGGATGTCCTGGGCTCCAGTGCAATCCCAAATTTCTGTGAGCTTGAGCAATACCTCTCTGTTCCCAGAACAGTCTCCTCTGCTGATGGCTCTGCCCTATTTTGCCCCGCTTCCTCCCAGAGCAGCTGGTGAAGAACTCCCTCCCATCCCCTCCAGTTGCCTTTTGCATCCAGGGCTCATTCCCAGCTACTCGAGCCACTGCCACCCCTGCTGGGGCTCCCCATCTTCCCTAGGCTCTACTGACAACACAGGGCCCTGAGCAGGGAGAGGTGCTGGCACCTGCTGCAGCTCTCCCTGGCCAAACCTCACTGCTTTTGGAGCAGGAGCAGGGACCTCGAAGGATGTGATGCCCAGAAGCCTTTTTCTCCCCATTTGCCCTGCACACTGCATTGGTTTGCAGCGCTGGAAATGCCACTTCCCGACTCCTCCAGCGGCTGCTTCCCAGACAGGGCAGAGCACAGGCAGCCCTGCTACCCACAGCCTCCATCACCAGCTGCCTTCTCTTTTTCTCCCTATTTTCCCTTCCTGTTTTTTTTTTTTTTAAGGTTTTTTGGAAAACTGCCAGAGAGAGGGAAGAAGGATACCAAGGAGACACGGAATGTAGAGCAGAAAAGTGAAGGGAGCTCCTCCCGGTGGGGCCTCTGTTCCCCCATCATCCATGGTGTTTCCCAGTGCTGTTCCCTGTTCAGTAGGTCTGAGTTGCCGTGGCTTCACCGCATCAGGGATGCCTATGAATCTCAGAGATAAGCATCCCAGGAAGAGACATAGTATGAAGAACACAGGTGGAAGACTTTGAAGAAGACATTAATAAGATTTCAACAGTTTTTCACTTCTCATTTTAGTAAAGGAACTGCTGAGGCTCTAGTTGGAAGCCGTTTCATTGGCTTCCAATGAAGCATTTGTTTTTAGTTAGTATAACTGGTTAAGATTTAAATAAACTGTTGTTATTTCCTTGGATGCCTTTTCCTTGAATGTTATTTTCTTTCTGTCACACTGAGGGAAGGCTGCAGGGTGATTGAGATGCCCAGAGAAAGCATCAGTACCTCAGTGTTTTCCTCAGCCTTTGTGGCAATGATTCCCCCTGCATTCAATAAAAACAAAGATTGTTCCTCCTGCTGTTGCTGATGTATTTGTAAAAGTGTTTCTTTCTCTCTTATGGCATTGGCCAAATTCAGTTCCAGCTGGGCCTTTGCTTTTCTACCTTTCTCTCTGCATGCCCCAACGACATCTTCACCATCCTCTGGGAGCACTGCCCTTCTTTGAATTTTGTAAATTTGGCGTTTTCCCTGAGCCCCAGCCAAAGCTTCCTGCTCAGCCGCTCTGCTTCCTCACCACCTTGTCTCTGGCCACACAGGGGGCATGGCCTGTCCTTGCCTGCGCCTTCAAGGATTTCTCCATGCACAATGTCCAGCAGCCCTGGACTCCTCTGCCCCTCAGGGCAGCGTCCCCAGGGAGCCTCTCAACCAGCATGGCTGGACTGACTCACCCTGGGCAGCCCCTCCACCCTGCACAGACCTTTTTCCACACCGTGATTGTCCTGGCCCCAGAGGCCCAGAGCCTCCACCGTGTTGTGTAGAGGGAGCTGGGAAGGTAAGATGGGTCAGGAGGGGATTCCCTTGCTGCCCCGAGCAGGAACCTCTCTCTGTTTTCCCCGTTACCTCTGCCAGCCTCGCTGCCACTGCCTGCCTCTGGCTCTGCCAGCAGCCCAGGAACTGCACGGGCTCCCTCTGGGCCACCACGTGCCATATTCTGTCTATGGCTCAGAGAACAGCGGAAACCACAGCTGGATTCTCATCTGCAAGGCCAATGAGGACAAAGCCAAAGTCTTGGAGGAGGAAACTGCCTTCCTGCTTGTTTCCAGCTTGGACCTCTCTTCCCAATCCGCTTCCCTCACGCATCCATTCTTTTGGGTCTTTCCCAGATCCAGAGGTGCATTCCCACCACTGCTGCTCCCCTTGGCATTGTCTGTGCCCTTCTGTCTGCCTGCACCCAGCAGCTGGCCCTGCACTGGTGCTGCAGGTACAACGAGCATCACCCAGCGCCGTCAGTCACCTCCCTGCTGCTCAGCACTTGGGTTTCCCTTCCAGGCCCCTGCTTCAGCTGCAACGTGGTTTCTCATTCCAACGAGCCCTTCCTGGATATCTCTGTGGATAGCAAAATAAAGGGCTTTGCAGCAGTGCTTCTCGAATGTCCCAAGGCCCCTGTACCTTTCCAGGGTCAACGCTTTTGTGTTACCAATGTCTCCTGCGAGCACAAGAGCTCGGGGTGGTGGGTGAGAAGTGGAATGGCTGGTGTCCTCTTGCAGAGGCCATGGCACCGCTGTCCCCGTGGTGCAGACATGGAGCTGCACAAGCAGCATTGTCCCCTCTTCACTCCTGAAGTTTCCCTGTCCATCTCCTTCCCTTTTGCCCTCCCTCACACCCGCCTGGCTCTCAGGCTGGTGGCTGCCCTGTTGTACCTCCTGCAGAAGGGCTGCTGGCATCAAGAAGAATCATCTTCTCCAGGAGGTTTAATGTGCATGCACGAAATGCACCTTTGTCTAATATGGCTCAGAATTGCCTTAAAATAGCGTCAGGGTGTGTGAGATGGGCAACACAGACATGAGGGAGGAATTTCTTCATGGAACGGCTGGCGAGGCCTTGGAAGAGGCTGCCCAAGGAGGTGCTGGGCTCCCCATGCCTGGAGGTGTCCAACGAACGGCTGGAGGTGGCACTGAGGGCTCTGGCCCGGCTGCCAGGGTGGGGATCGGGCACAGGATGGACTCGCTGAACCCGCAGGTCTTTTCCATCGGCACTGACTCTGAGCCTCCGTGACTCGGTGTCCAGACTGGAGCTCGCCCTGCCCCAAGCGCTGCCCGAGCCGCCCCGGCCCGAGCTGTTCGCCCGCGCGTTTCTCCTCAGGCCGGCGGGGCCGCTGCCGGGCCCGGGTCGCCTCTCTGGCCGCTGCTTGCGGGGCTGTGCCGGGCTTCCCAAAGCTGCCCGCCGCTTCCTCGGCACGGAGAGGCCGCTGCCGGTGCCGCCGCGCTGAGGCCGAGCTGCCCCTCGCTCCCTGCCGGCGCTAATGCGGCGCTCCGGCCGCGTCGGGAGCTCTGCCGTCCGTCTCCCGGCGCTGCCGCCTCCAGAGCCCCCGTGCCGGAGCGCTTCAGGGAGCCCTCAGGGGCTCGGCTGCAGCGGCGCTTCCAGAGGCCTCGGCCCGGCCGCCGCCGCCGCTGCTGTTCCCGGCGCGCTGAGGCGGAGCCGCCGCCCCTCAGGCTCTCGGCGCTTCCCGCCACTGACGCTGCGGCTCCCTCAGCCTCCCCCGGGGGACATTCCGAGCTTTGTCCGCCTTTCGGGAAGCTCCCCTCGCTCTCCCAGCGCCAGGCGGGGGTGCGGCCCTGCCCGGATGCCGAGTGCCCGCCAACGGCGCTCTCACCGCCCTGCGCAAGTGGACAGGCGAGGAGAGAAAAGGCAGCGAAAGGCTCACGAGTTTACAGAAAGAGAGGGAGAGATCCCTCACCCGTCACCGTCACGGACACAACAGACAGAACTTGGCAATATTAGCTACCTTTATTACCAACGAAAGCAGAGCAGGATAACGAGACGCAAAAGACCTTTCAACAGCACCTGCTGAAATTGCAACAGCCGCAAGCACATACCAAAACCTGGCCACACAAATACATTACAAATGGCAATGGCTTCACAGTGACAGAGAGCAGGGTTAGATTGCGTGTTTGGGAGAAATTCTTCCCTGTGAAGGCAGGAAGGCCCTGGCACAGGGTGCCCAGAGCAGCTGGGGCTGCCCCTGGATCCCTGGGAGTGTCCAAGGCCATGCTGGCCAGGGCTTGGAGCAATCTGGGATAGCGGAAGGTGTCCCTGCCCATGGCAGGGGGCTGGAACTGGCTCATCCTTAAGGCCCCTTCCAAGCCAATCCACTGCATAATTCCGCAGATTGATGGCTCTGAGACAGAGTCATTTGGTGGCAGCATTGCCTGAACTGGAGTTTCTGTGAGCTCCGATGCCAGCCACCACCACGGTGACACGAGCATTGCTACAGTGACGTGAGAAGGAGTACTATGACATTGGCAGCAGCACCACTGTGACACAGCAACTGCCCCAGCTACACCTCAGGTCTGCATCCCAGGTGACTGCAGCCAGTCCTGCTTCGCCATGGACCTGGTGACACATCTCACACGTGCTCTGCTCTTGCTGACCCTGCTGCTGGCAGTGGCCCCCTCCCCAGGAGGGGCCAAAGAGCTCTGCCCGCAGCCCTGTCGCTGCCCAGGATGTTGTCATCTGGATTGCCGCCACACCGGCCTGGCCACCGTGCCTCCGGCCAGCCGCCATCGGGCCCTTGCCATCCTGTGAGTCCCTCTACCCCACACAGCCCTGCAGCTCCCCCTCCTCAGCTCCCTGTTGCCGCCAATCCCCCGTGGAACACCTGGGGGACTCCCTAGCCAGAGACAGCGGGGGCTTAGGGGCCAGAGCTCAGCAGGAGGCTGAAGCCAGGCTGGGCATGTCGGGCCTTCTCCAGGCAAAGCTCGCTTCCAGCTCAGCAACACAATGGCAGGGAAACAGGTTTTCCTGAGACCAGACGGGGTCTTTTGTTTCTTTGCAGAGATTTCACTGGCAACTCCATTGCTGCTGTTGGAAAACAAGCCTGGAAGGACTACCCATGGACTGAGACCTTGTAAGTGCCCTGCAGCAGTTCAAAACTCAGGAGTTTAGGTGTGTTCCATCTTTTGGTTTGCGGTTGGAGCAGCAGCCCCCACACCACTCGTTTCCACTGGAATTCAAAGTTGGGCTGCCCTGCAAGGAGGGGTGGGAATCACCACGGCTTCCCAGCACAGCAAGAAATGCCGTGAGCCGCATCTCCTCCAGCCCAGGGCACCGGCCCTGGGTCTGTTTGCCCAGGGATCAAGCTGTGGCCAGCTTCAGGCAGCCAGGAGCAAGTGCCTGCCCTGGCCAGGAGTGGGGACGATGCCTGCAGTGAGCCAAAGAGATGCAACAGTCAAGCTGCTGCAGGAGATTTTCCCATGCCAATGCCATTTGCTGCTGGCCAGCGGCTGCTGTCACAATGGCCCTGTGTCCCCCTGCAGAGCGCTCAGGGACAATGTGCTGCGGACAGTGAAGAGCCATTCCCTGGAGGGGCTGTTCCTGCTGAAGCACCTGTAAGCACCGTGCCCTGCCCACACCTGCGGCTCCTGCCTGCCCCTCCCTGGGGCGCAGCTGCTCAGCCAAGCCGAGGCCATGTAGCCTTTGTCCCTCCTGGGATCCAGGCTGCAGAGGCAAGTCAAAGCAACAGGGCAAATGGAAGTGACCTTTGGTGTTCTAACTGCAACAGGGATTTGTCCGGCAATGAGATCCTGTCCATTGAGGAACGGGCTTTTGAGCCGCTGCCTTTCCTGAAGCTTCTGTGAGTCAGAAAGTTTATTTCTGGTGTTTTTAGCACAGGCTTTCCATTGGGCACCCTACCTGTGTCGGGAAATGCTCCTGTTCTTTTCCCAACAGTCCCTAAATCTGCCCTGCTCAGAGCCCGGCTGGGCTGCAGAGGTCCAGGCCAATGGACACGCCAGGGGGACAGACCCCAGCAGGGTTGTCCACACGCAGACATCAGAGCAGCCTGTTCTTGCAGCCTTGGCTGCATCCTGGAACAGAAGTACACTCAGCATTTGTGCCCTTCACTTCCTCTCCTGGGCAGTTTACAAACATGGAGAAAGCGGCACTTGCCTCCCTCTTTCACCTTGGATTTGCACCTTTCCTACAAAGGGATCCCGCTTTGCCCCCACTTCCTGTAGGACAGGCCCGATTCCTCCGTGTCACCTCCTCCTCTTTCCTCAGAAACCTCTCCGGGAATGGCCTTGTGCAGATCCCCAGCGGCACTTTCCAGGCCTGGCATGGCCTGCAGTTTCTCCAGGAGCTGTAAGTGGCACCAGGGCTAAAGTCAGGGCACGGCCAGTCTCTGCAGGGTCTCTGCAGGGTCAGTGGCAAGAGCAGATTTGCCTTCTGGCAAGTCCTGATTTGGCCTGTGGATGTCAGCCAGGGAGCACCAGGAGTGTGCAGCTGCAAAGGCCCTTTCCCCTGCCCTGCTTGTCTCCTGCAAGGCTTCCTACAAACTGGCCAGGCCATGCCCATGTGCCCAGCACACCCAGCTCACATCCTTGCCATCAGCCCTGACCTAGCTCTCTTGTTTCTCAGGATCCTCAGCAATAACCCGCTGGCTGTCATTGCTGACACTGCCTTCTTCAAGCTGCCTGCAATGAGATCACTGTAAGTACTGCCTCCTTAGGAGCAGATCAACAGAGAGCTGTGTCTCCCTTGAGTGCCCTGTTCTCAGGAAAGCAGCAGAGCTGCAAGAACAAATCCCCCTCTTGCCCAGCCTGAGTCTGCTGGAGACACAACTACCCGCAGCTCCAGCAGAGCAAGGCAAAGGCCAAGCAGCACTGGTGTGTCCTCAGATGCAAAGCAAGCCAGGGACTAGGACACAAACTCACAGGGTCGACAGCCCATCCAGGTCTGGGGCCTGCAAGAGTGGCTCTGGGAATAAACTGCGCTCCTGCTGGCGCACTCGTGCCAGCAGCTGGAAGCTCCTGCCTCCTTCAAGGACTGGAGCTGCCCTTAGGGGAGAGCAGCAGGCGGGTCGGAGAGAGGGGCGATCCTTTCTGCTGGCAGCTGTCTGCCACAAGAGCTGCAGGATTTTCGTCCAGATTCCAACGGCCTAGTCTAGAGCAGGACAAGGCAGAGAGAAGCTGGGCTCTGGAATGGCTTCTCTTTGATCAGGCAGACGTGGAGGCCCCTGCCAACAGCACCACCATCATCAGGGCTGCCCTGGGCTTGCTCTCAGAGCACAATTCTGGCAATGTCACCAGAGAACTTAGTGAGGTCTTTCCAATACTTGCAGAGACCTGAGTGCCACCCAAGTGACTCCGCAGACGCTGCTGCTGCTCCTGCAGACCACGCAGAACCTGGAAACCCTGTGAGTGTGTGGGACTGTGCCCCAGCCACCAGCAGGCCGTGAGTGCTGGGACAAGGGCTCTGCTTGGCAAACAACTCTGTGTGCCACAAAACAGAGCAATCCTAGTATGCTCAAGGGCTGCCGTCTCCTTCTGGGAACCTGCCAGAATCTCCAGCTCGGAGGCAGAATTTCACCTTTTGGGTGACTTGCTGCAGGTTTCTCCAAGGGGAGTTTGAACTCCAGGCGGGTGCATTTCTGTGTCAGGTGCTATTTTGGGAGCAGTTCCACTTTCCGCAATAAAATCCCCCTTTTGAATGCTTTGCATTGGGAGTGAGGGGAATTTCCCAGAGCTGTGGCACACAGTGATGCACAACCCCCATGCGGGGTGTCCATGTATTCCGTGAGTTGGGCTCAGAGCCGTGGATGGGGTGGCCGGGTGCTCCTCCAGTAACGGCCTCTTGTCTCCAGCCAAGTGCCCAAGGAGGTGGCCTGCTGCCTGTGCCAGGAGCATCCCCGCACCGAGACCCCGTGCAGGACCATCGAGTTCCTCTGCGAGAAGCTGTGCAGCACCAGCGCCCCACAGTGTGGTTGGTGTCCGGAGGGGCTGGGGGGGAGCTCAAATATGCCACTTCTCTTGAGCCTGGGGAGATGCTGCAGCCCTGATCCCTGCTGGGGGATTCTGATCTCCCATTGGAGTACAGGACTTGGACAAAACACCTGGGGGTGAAAAGTTCCTGAGGATTGTACAGGTCTTGTGTGCCCAATACTGTCTGGAGACAGAACAGCTCACTGGGCTCACCAAACCTACGAGCCTCCAGTCCACACTGTGCCTCCAGCCTGGGAAAGCAGGAATGCCAAGTGCCCTTCCCTGGTGCTGGAAGGCAACATCTGCTCATAACCCCCCAAATTCTGCCAACTCCCCGGTTTCTGTGACACCTCACCCCTGTGCCCACATGCAGAAGAAAAGGCAGGGCCTCCTGATGTGCTCTTCTGGGGGAGCAGTAGCACCATTATGCCCTCATTGGCCTGTGCTTGGGGAGCAAAGCATCATCCTGCTCCAGCTGGGCACAGGGCAGAGAACATCCTGTCCACAGCAGGGCCAGGCTGGACTGCTGCAAACAGATACAGCCAGCTTTCCAAGGTCCCCAGGGAGCTCGGTTCTCCCACTGCCTCAGTCCCAGGGTTTCCCAGAGAAAGGTCCCAGTGCTCTGGTGCCCTTGAGGAAGTTTTTCATGCTGTAACAGCTTGAGCTGCTGCTGTTGACAATAGCCCTGGAGCAAAGGATTTCCTGGGCTTTTCTCTGTGGCCAGTATGTTCCCTTGTTGCAGGCCTGATCTTTCCTGGGGGGAGTCTGGCTCTTCACTGGCTCCTGCAGAGCAACCCAGTCCTGGCTCATCTGGAGCTGTGGGAAGCTCTCTGACAGCAAAGCCATTCCCCATGGATGTTTCCCTCCCATCTAAACAGAGCCTGAGGACACACCAGGAAAGAAGCAGCTCTCTGCCTGCAGTCGAGGGGATAAAGATGGATTGAAGGGCTCTTCTCCTCTCCACAACACATCATGCCCTCTGCTCTCACACTCCCTGGCCTTGAGACGAGCTCCTGCTGCTTGGGGTCATTTCTGAGCCTGTGTTTGTGCCCATTCGCTTACCTGCTCTCTTGCTGTTCTCCAGATCACACAGCTCTGGTACAGACACGCGGAGAGATAATGGACATGGAACAAGGCAGAGAGCTGAACAGCAGCCCACTGTTGAGCCTCAAGCCCAAGGAGCCTTCACTGGGAGATCGTGGCACTGTAACGCTTGCAGTTGCCCTGACCATGAGTACTGAGGGGTTTATCAGCAGCCTGGACAATTCCAGAACAAATTCATATCCCCCTCAGCACCTCTTGGAGCACAGAGGCAGAACAAGTCGTGGTGACCTGAGGGCCAAGCTCAAGAAGAAGCTGCACAAGTCTAAAAGTATCAAGACTGCAAAAAGCATTGTCCCACACCAGCTCCAGCCTGCCAGGCTGAAGGGTATGGAGGAAAAGACACCCTCCAGTGTGCATCAAGGGGAGATGGAGTCCCGTTTGAATTGGCAAGTACTGAACCCCTGGGATGTAGCTGGTGGGTTAAACCCCACTCACAGTAAGTCTGTCAATAGACACCTCAAAGATGAAGTGGAAGGGCCAGCTCCAAGGCAGAACTATGTCAGTACTCACAAACTGCCCAAGGAGGACAACCAGTATTGGCTTGCACATAATCGGCTTTTCTACCAGTTTTTGAGCCCAGTGAAAGCAGAGGGAGAGCCCAGAGCCAGCACCACCAAAGATGAGCAGCTTTTAAACAGGAACCTGGATTTTCTCTCTGACCCATTGGTTCAGAGCCTCTCTGCTGCAAGCAGCAGGGGAGAGGCCATGGCTGAGGTGGAGCATCCCTCTCGGCGAATCCTGGTCATCCCTGACATCACACACACACACTGGAAGCAAAAGCAAGAAGGCTCCAGGTTCTTCAATAAACCTTGGAACCCCCAAGACCCAGACCTTGCATCAGTTCCAGGAGAACTCTTGGAAACCATGGTTGATCATCACCAGCCCTTGCTGGAGCCAGACAAAGCCCTGCAGGTGTTCATGGCCCACGTGGAGCAAGCCCTGAGGATGGACTGCAGCCTGCTCCAGCTCCAGCTGGCCTGTGCCAAGATGGTCTCAAAGATCAGGCTGCTTCTAAAGGTGCTCAGTGAGAGGCAAGAGACCCAGGGAGCCTCTGATCGCATGGGCCAGTGTCCTCTACAAGAGAACATCTCCAGACGCACAGCTTTGGAGGAGGATCAGGAGCCCACAGGGAAGGTAGGAGAACTCACTGGCCCTGACGTATATGTTCTTCTTGGCAAGGGAGAATGGAGGGAGCAGTCTTCTCACCCCTGTGATCTTCCTTCCTTTTCTCCCAGCCAAAGGCAGAGACCATGGATGACACAATCACATTCGTTGTATTGCTGTCTCTCATCACAATCATTTTGCTGATAGTGAAGGGTGTCTGCCACGTAAGCAAATATCTCATTCGATACACAGCCCCACGGGCCACTGCAGATGCCCCTGCATGTGCCAGCTACCCCAGAAGATGCTTTCCCAAGCCTGGAGCTTGTGGCAGCTTCCACAGCACGCAGCTCAGCAGGGTTCAGGCTGCCTGGGGGAAGCTTGCCCTGGCTCCTGTCCCAGTTCCCCCAGCTTTGCTTTGCTCTCCTGCCTTCACTCACTCAATAATGAGATTGGGAGCTCTGTGAGTTCAGAACAGCTCTAGGAGTTCCTGCAGAGAGAAACAGGAAATTGGGAAGGAAGGACATGTTCTTTTTAAAATCATTGTTGCTGGCACAGACTTGCACCTGTGTAGAACAGACTGGGTTGGGTGAAGGAGCTTTTGGTCTCCCATGTTCTCTAGAGTATGACAAAAAAACTCTGGTGTTACAAATCTCTCTCCTTTCCAAGGTGTGTTTCCAATGTCCTACTGCTGTTTGCCGACACCTACTCAGCAGGAAATCTTGGCTGAGAAGGTAACTCCTCCCTGCCCAAGCCACTGCTGTGCTACCACGAGTGTTTCCTGTGAAGAGAAACTCCTCCCCAAACCTCAAAGCCATGCAGGTGCTGCTGCCCAGGACTCCTCTGGCTGTGTTTTGGTCTTTGGGGAAGCTCCAGGAAAGGGGGTCCTGAGCGACAGCGCTGGGCACAGCCAGGAGCTCCAAGCCCAAGTAGCCCTTCATGCACCAGTGGTGCTCCCCCGGATTGGGGTGCCTATGTTGGGCCAGCCAGGGATGTCCTTTCTGAGGCCCCCATCTTCCTTGGGCTCAGCTGAAACGCCCTCAAGCAGGGAGAGGTGCTGCACCTCCTGCAGCCCGCCCTGGCCAAACTTCCCTGTTTATTTTCTTTGGTTTTCAGGTTGTCTGTAAAACTCCAACAGGCATGGAGGAAAAACAAGTACAGGGAGGCAGAGGAGGCGGAGCAGGTAAGGGCAGGGAGCAGATGCCAGTGCTGCTCCTCTACCTGCACCCCCTGCTCTTCCTCACCTCTCTAATTCCTTCTCTTCCATGGCAATTTCCAGGACTTGCCTGAGCTCAGCGAAGCTGAATTGCTGTTGGTTCAATACATCATGGATGTCCTTGATAAAGAGGAGGAAGAATTGCTGAGGTAAACGCAGAAAGGGAACACAGATGTCTTGCAGGAAGACACACATGAAGAACTCGAATGAAGATGATTTTCAAGATGTGGAAAACAAAGAAAGTAGGATGCCAGCACTTGTTCTCCAGCTCTTATTCTGATACAAGAAATGCTAAAACTTTCCTTGGATGCTATTTTCTTATCTATTTCCTGGGATCCTAGTTCTTGCCTTAGAGGTTATTCCTTGGCTATTTTCTTACTGCTATTTCTTTGACTCTTTTCTTGCCCTTATTTTCTCAGATGATGTTTCCCTGCTGTTATTCCAGTTGGAAGAAGCCTAAGGAAATGCTGTTACCCAGAGACAAGATGTTCCCGCCTGGGCCCTGTCCTGCATCCAGCACCCCAAGATCTGGACCCCTGACTCCATGAGCCCTCTCTGCAGAGGAGGATGATGCTGGTGGGTGCCATGCTTAGGACACCCCAAAGTCCCCTGGGAACTGGGACAGGAGGGATCCAGGAAGCTGTGGGTGTCCCAAGCAGTCACCGCAGCCCGGCCTCTGGGAGCTGCAGCCTTCCCGGGGCTGTGACATCCTGGGGGGCACCCTGTGCATGTGATGGGGCCCTCTTAAACGGCCCCCTGTGTGCAGCTGTTGTATCTGTTCCCAGGTGGGAATGCTTTCCCAATAAATGCTCGTTTTGTACAGCTAGTGCGTCCTGGAAGTGTCCACGTATTTGCTGAGCTGTTCCCATTTCTGTGGGGCTGCACATATGTGTACAGTATCGTGCTTGTATACCTAGTGCCAGAAGCAGGACTCACATTTGAAGTGGCAAACATTGAACTCCTGGGATGTAGCTGCTGGGTTAAAACCTACTCATGACAAGTCTGTTGATAGACACCCCAGAGATGAGGAGGAAGCTCCAAGGCAGAACTCTGTCACAAACAGCCAAAGGAGGACAGCCAGTATTGGGCTGGATATAATGTTTTTCTACCAGTTTTTGAGCCCAGTGAAAGCAGAGAGAGAGCCCAGAGCCACTGCCACCAAAGATGAGCAGCACCTAAACAGGAACCTGGATTTTCTCCCTGATCCATTGGTTCAGAGCCACTCTGCTGCAAGCAGCAGGGGAGAGGAGCATTTCTCTCTAGGCGGACACCTCCTGACACCACAAACACACACTGGAAGCAACAGCAGGAAGACTCCAGGTTTCTCGATAAACCTTAGAGCCCCCAAGACCCAGACCATGCTCTGGTTCCCAGAGAGAGAAAACCGTGGTTAATCGTCACCTGTGCTTGCTGGAGCCAGACAAAGGCCTGCAGGCTTTCATGGCCCACGTGGAGCAAGCTCTGAGGATGGACTGCAGCCTGCTCCAGCTCCAGCTGGCCTGTGCCAAGATGGTCTCAAAGATCAGGCTGCTTCTAAAGGTGCTCAGTGAGAGGCAAGAGATCCAGGGAGCCTCTGATCCCATAGACCAGTGTCTTCTGCAAGAGGACATCTCCAGATGCATGGCCTTGGAGTAGGGCAAGGAACTCGGAGGGAAAGTAGGAGAGCTGCTGGGCACTGCTGCATGTGTCCTCCTCAGGATGTGTCCTCCTGCCCCTCAATACATGATAGATGCCCTTAATAAAGAATAAGAATTGCAGGAAGACACACAATGCAAAGAACTTTGGTGAGAGAGAAAAGAATTTAAGATGACACAGTAACTGGTACACCAACCAGTCTCCACTACCTCCTATTCCAACAAAGGAACAGCTGAGGCTTTCCCTGGGAACTTTTACCCTTTATTTCCTTGAAGTTACTTAAGTGGGAAGTGCCCCAGAGAGGACCAACAGAAAGGAAATGCCAACACCCCAGGATGAGGTGGCCATGCCCAGTCACTGCAGTGCACCTGAAGAGTGGGCACATTTATCCCACTCTGCAGAGAAAGTTGCTGCAAGCGGCCACGAGCCCAGGACACCCAGAGAAG
Organism: Zosterops lateralis; assembly: GCF_965231275.1. NCBI lineage: Eukaryota > Metazoa > Chordata > Aves > Passeriformes > Zosteropidae > Zosterops > Zosterops lateralis. The sequence goes on from NC_139784.1 coordinate 968,309, forward strand.
GCATCACCCAGCGCCGTCAGTCACCTCCCTGCTGCTCAGCACTTGGGTTTCCCTTCCAGGCCCCTGCTTCAGCTGCAACGTGGTTTCTCATTCCAATGAGCCCTTCCTGGATATCTCTGTGGATAGCAAAGTAAAGGGCTTTGCAGCAGTGCTTCTCAAATGTCCCAAGGCCCCTGTACCTTTCCAGGGTCAACGCTTTTGTGTTACCAATGTCTCCTGCGAGCACAAGAGCTCGGGGTGGTGGGTGAGAAGTGGAATGGCTGGTGTCCTCTTGCAGAGGCCATGGCACCGCTGTCCCCGTGGTGCAGACATGGAGCTGCACAAGCAGCATTGTCCCCTCTTCACTCCTGAAGTTTCCCTGTCCATCTCCTTCCCTTTTGCCCTCCCTCACACCCGCCTGGCTCTCAGGCTGGTGGCTGCCCTGTTGTACCTCCTGCAGAAGGGCTGCTGGCATCAAGAAGAATCATCTTCTCCAGGAGGTTTAATGTGCATGCACGAAATGCACCTTTGTCTAATATGGCTCAGAATTGCCTTAAAATAGCGTCAGGGTGTGTGAGATGGGCAACACAGACATGAGGGAGGAATTTCTTCATGGAACGGCTGGCGAGGCCTTGGAAGAGGCTGCCCAAGGAGGTGCTGGGCTCCCCATGCCTGGAGGTGTCCAACGAACGGCTGGAGGTGGCACTGAGGGCTCTGGCCCGGCTGCCAGGGTGGGGATCGGGCACAGGATGGACTCGCTGAACCCGCAGGTCTTTTCCATCGGCACTGACTCTGAGCCTCCGTGACTCGGTGTCCAGACTGGAGCTCGCCCTGCCCCAAGCGCTGCCCGAGCCGCCCCGGCCCGAGCTGTTCGCCCGCGCGTTTCTCCTCAGGCCGGCGGGGCCGCTGCCGGGCCCGGGTCGCCTCTCTGGCCGCTGCTTGCGGGGCTGTGCCGGGCTTCCCAAAGCTGCCCGCCGCTTCCTCGGCACGGAGAGGCCGCTGCCGGTGCTGCCGCGCTGAGGCCGAGCTGCCCCTCGCTCCCTGCCGGCGCTAATGCGGCGCTCCGGCCGCGTCGGGAGCTCTGCCGTCCGTCTCCCGGCGCTGCCGCCTCCAGAGCCCCCGTGCCGGAGCGCTTCAGGGAGCCCTCAGGGGCTCGGCTGCAGCGGCGCTTCCAGAGGCCTCGGCCCGGCCGCCGCCGCCGCTGCTGTTCCCGGCGCGCTGAGGCGGAGCCGCCGCCCCTCAGGCTCTCGGCGCTTCCCGCCACTGACGCTGCGGCTCCCTCAGCCTCCCCCGGGGGACATTCCGAGCTTTGTCCGCCTTTCGGGAAGCTCCCCTCGCTCTCCCAGCGCCAGGCGGGGGTGCGGCCCTGCCCGGATGCCGAGTGCCCGCCAACGGCGCTCTCACCGCCCTGCGCAAGTGGACAGGCGAGGAGAGAAAAGGCAGCGAAAGGCTCACGAGTTTACAGAAAGAGAGGGAGAGATCCCTCACCCGTCACCGTCACGGACACAACAGACAGAACTTGGCAATATTAGCTACCTTTATTACCAACGAAAGCAGAGCAGGATAACGAGACGCAAAAGACCTTTCAACAGCACCTGCTGAAATTGCAACAGCCGCAAGCACATACCAAAACCTGGCCACACAAATACATTACAAATGGCAATGGCTTCACAGTGACAGAGAGCAGGGTTAGATTGCGTGTTTGGGAGAAATTCTTCCCTGTGAAGGCAGGAAGGCCCTGGCACAGGGTGCCCAGAGCAGCTGGGGCTGCCCCTGGATCCCTGGGAGTGTCCAAGGCCATGCTGGCCAGGGCTTGGAGCAATCTGGGATAGCGGAAGGTGTCCCTGCCCATGGCAGGGGGCTGGAACTGGCTCATCCTTAAGGCCCCTTCCAAGCCAATCCACTGCATAATTCCGCAGATTGATGGCTCTGAGACAGAGTCATTTGGTGGCAGCATTGCCTGAACTGGAGTTTCTGTGAGCTCCGATGCCAGCCACCACCACGGTGACACGAGCATTGCTACAGTGACGTGAGAAGGAGTACTATGACATTGGCAGCAGCACCACTGTGACACAGCAACTGCCCCAGCTACACCTCAGGTCTGCATCCCAGGTGACTGCAGCCAGTCCTGCTTCGCCATGGACCTGGTGACACATCTCACACGTGCTCTACTCTTGCTGACCCTGCTGCTGGCAGTGGCCCCCTCCCCAGGAGGGGCCAAAGAGCTCTGCCCGCAGCCCTGTCGCTGCCCAGGGCGTAGGCGGCTGGATTGCCGTCACGCCGGCCTGGCCACCGTGCCTCCGGCCAGCCGCCATCGGGCCCTCGCCATCCTGTGAGTCCCTCTACCCCACACAGCCCTGCAGCTCCGCCTCCTCAGCTCCCTGTGGCTGCAAACCCCCCGTGGAACACCTGGGGGACGCCCTAGCCAGAGACAGCGGGGGCTTAGGGGCCAGAGCTCAGCAGGAGGCTGAAGCCAGGCTGGGCACGTCGGGCCTTCTCCAGGCAAAGCTCGCTTCCAGCTCAGCAACACAATGGCAGGTAAACAGCTTTTCCTGAGACCAGACGGGGTCTTTTGTTTCTTTGCAGAGATTTCACTGGCAACTCCATTGCTGCTGTTGGAAAACAAGCCTGGAAGGACTACCCATGGACTGAGACCTTGTAAGTGCCCTGCAGCAGTTCAAAACTCAGGAGTTTAGGTGTGTTCCATCTTTTGGTCTGTGGTTGGAGCAGCAGCCCCCACACCACTTGTTTCCACTGGAATTCAAAGTTGGGCTGCCCTGCAAGGAGGGGTGGGAATCACCACGGCTTCCCAGCACAGCAAGAAATGCCGTGAGCTGCGTCTCCTCCAGCCCAGGGCACCGGCCCTGGGTCTGTTTGCCCAGGGATCAAGCTGTGGCCAGCTTCAGGTGGCCAGGAGTAAGTGCCTGCCCTGGCCAGGAGTGGGGACGATGCCTGCAATGAGCCAAAGAGATGCAACAGTCAAGCTGCTGCAGGAGATTTTCCCATGCCAATGCCATTTGCTGCTGGCCAGCGGCTGCTGTCACAATGGCCCTGTGTCCCCCTGCAGAGCGCTCAGGGACAATGTGCTGCGGACAGTGAAGAGCCATTCCCTGGAGGGGCTGTTCCTGCTGAAGCACCTGTAAGCACCGTGCCCTGCCCACACCTGCGGCTCCTGCCTGCCCCTCCCTGGGGCGCAGCTGCTCAGCCAAGCCGAGGCCATGTAGCCTTTGTCCCTCCTGGGATCCAGGCTGCAGAGGCAAGTCAAAGCAACAGGGCAAATGGAAGTGACCTTTGGTGTTCTAACTGCAACAGGGATTTGTCTGGCAATGAGATCCTGTCCATTGAGGAACGGGCTTTTGAGCCGCTGCCTTTCCTGAAGCTTCTGTGAGTCAGAAAGTTTCCTTCTGGTGTTTTTAGCACAGGCTTTGCATTGGGCACCCTACCTGTGTCGGGAAATGCTCCTGTTCTTTTCCCAACAGTCCCTAAATCTGCCCTGCTCAGAGCCCGGCTGGGCTGCAGAGGTCCAGGCCAATGGACACGCCAGGGGGACAGACCCCAGCAGGGTTGTACACACGCAGACATCAGAGCAGCCCGTTCTTGCAGCCTTGGCTGCATCCTGGAACAGAAGTACACTCAGCACTTGAGCCCTTCACTTCCCCTCCTGAGCAGTTTACAAACATGGAGAAAGCAACACTTGCTTCCCTCTTCCACCTTGGATTTGCACCTTTCCTACAAAGGGATCCTGCTTTGCCACCTCTTCCTGTAGGACAGGCCCGATTCCTCCGTGTCACCTCCTCCTCTTTCCTCAGAAACCTCTCCGGGAATGGCCTCGTGCAGATCCCCAGCGGCGCTTTCCAGGCCTGGCATGGCCTGCAGTTTCTCCAGGAGCTGTAAGTGGCACCAGGGCTAAAGTCAGGGCACGGCCAGTCTCTGCAGGGTCTCTGCAGGGTCAGTGGCAAGAGCAGATTTACCCTCTGGCAAGTCCTGATTTGGCCTGTGGATGTCAGCCAGGGAGCACCAGGAGTGTGCAGCTGCAAAGGCCCTTTCCCCTGCCCTGCTTGTCTCCTGCAAGGCTTCCTACAAACTGGCCAGGCCATGCCCATGTGCCCAGCACACCCAGCTCACATCCTTGCCATCAGCCCTGACCCAGCTCTCTTGTTTCTCAGGATCCTCAGCAATAACCCGCTGGCTGTCATTGCTGACGCTGCCTTCTTCAAGCTGCCCGCAATGAGATCTCTGTAAGTACTGCCTCCTTAGGAGCAGATCAACAGAGAGCTGTGTCTCCCTTGAGTGCCCTGTTCTCAGGAAAGCAGCAGAGCTGCAAGAACAAATCCCCCTCTTGCCCAGCCTGAGTCTGCTGGAGACACAACTACCCGCAGCTCCAGCAGAGCAAGGCAAAGGCCAAGAAGTGCTGGTGTGTCCCCAGATGCAAAGCAAGCCAGGGACTGGGACACAAACCCACAGGTTGACAGCCCATCCAGGTCTGGGGCCTGCAAGAGTGGCTCTGGGAATAAACTGCGCTCCTGCAGGCCAGTATTTAGCACCTGGCCCTCGGATCCCGGAGCAGACCTGTGTTCTGCCACCGCCCCTTGTACCTCCTTTAAATCCAGGGTAGACCCGTTGTCCTTGTCCTGCCCGCGTACCTCCTAAAGCCTGGGTAGTCTTGCTCTCCGTGGCCGGACTGGGGACGCAACTTTGACTTTCAGGGTAGACCGGCAGACCGGCTGTCCACGGTCAGCCTTGGTACCTGGTGGGCAGATCCAGGGTAGACCTGTTCCCCTACACCAACTTTGGGATCCTGGGTATATCCATTGTCCGCGGCTGGCCCTGGGACCGAGCTTAGAGAAATCCCGCAGTAGACTGGATGTCCTCGTCCCGCCCCCGTACCTCCGAAACCCTGTGTAGACCGGCTGTCCACAGCTGGCCTTGGGACCTGGCTACTGAATCCCTGGGGAGACCAGTTCCCCATGGCTGGATTTAGTACTCAGCTTGGCTATTCCTGGTAGACCGGTTATCCTCGTCCCGCCGCTGTTCCTAGTAAACCTCCTTCAAGGACTGGAGCTAGCCTTAGGGGAGAGCAGCAGGCGGGTCGGAGAGAGGGGCAATCCTTTCTGCTGGCAGCTGTCTGCCACAAGAGCTGCAGGATTGTCATCCAGATTCCAATGGCCTGGTCTAAAGCAGGACAAGGCAGAGAGAAGCTGGGCTCTGGAATGGCTTCTCTTTGATCAGGCAGACGTGGAGGCCCCTGCCAACAGCACCACCATCATCAGGGCTGCCCTGGGCTTGCTCTCAGAGCACAATTCTGGCAATGTCACCAGAGAGAACTTAGTGAGGTCTTTCCAATACTTGCAGAGACTTGAGTGCCACCCAAGTGACTCCGCAGACGCTGCTGCTGCTCCTGCAGACCACGCAGAACCTGGAAACCCTGTGAGTGTGTGGGACTGTGCCCCAGCCACCAGCAGGCCGTGAGTGCTGGGACAAGGGCTCTGCTTGGCAAACAACTCTGTGTGCCACAAAACAGAGCAATCCTAGTATGCTCAAGGGCTGCCGTCTCCTTCTGGGAACCTGCCAGAATCTCCAGCTCGGAGGCAGAATTTCACCTTTTGGGTGACTTGCTGCAGGTTTCTCCAAGGGGAGTTTGAACTCCAGGCGGGTGCATTTCTGTGTCAGGTGCTATTTTGGGAGCAGTTCCACTTTCCGCAATAAAATCCCCCTTTTGAATGCTTTGCATTGGGAGTGAGGGGAATTTCCCAGAGCTGTGGCACACAGTGATGCACAACCCCCATGCGGGGTGTCCATGTATTCCGTGAGTTGGGCTCAGAGCCGTGGATGGGGTGGCCGGGTGCTCCTCCAGTAACGGCCTCTTGTCTCCAGCCAAGTGCCCAAGGAGGTGGCCTGCTGCCTGTGCCAGGAGCATCCCCGCACCGAGACCCCGTGCAGGACCATCCAGCTCTTCTGCGAGAAGCTGTGCAGCACCAGCGCCCCACAGTGTGGTTGGTGTCCGGAGGGGCTGGGGGGGAGCTCAAATATGCCACTTCTCTTGAGCCTGGGGAGATGCTGCAGCCCTGCCCCATTTTTGGGGGTCCTGATCCCCCCTTGGAGTACAGGACTTGGACAAAACACCTGACAGCAAAGTCATTCCCCATGGATGTTTCCCTCCCATCTAAACAGAGCCTGAGGACACATCAGGAAAGAAGCAGCTCTCTGCCCGCAGTCGAGGGGATAAAGATGGATTGAAGGGCTCTTCTCCTCTCCACAACACATCATGCCCTCTGCTCTCACGCTCCCTGGCCTTGAGACAAGCTCCTGCTGCTTGGGGTCATCTCTGAGCCTGTGTTTGTGCCCATTCGCTTACCTGCTCTCTTGCTGTTCTCCAGATCACACAGCTCTGGTACAGACACGCGGAGAGATAATGGACATGGAACAAGGCAGAGAGCTGAACAGCAGCCCACTGTTGAGCCTCAAGCCCAAGGAGCCTTCACTGGGAGATCGTGGCACTGTAACGCTTGCGGTTTCCCTGACCCTGAGCACTGAGGGAGATATCAGCAGCCTGGACAATTCCAGAACAAATTCATATCCCCCTCAGCACCTCTTGGGGCAAAGAGGCAGAACAAGTCGTGGTGACCTGAGGGCCAAGCTCATGAAGAAGCTGCACAAGTCTAAAAGTATCAAGACTGCAAAAAGCATTGTCCCACACCAGCTCCAGCCTGCCAGGCTGAAGGGTATGGAGGAAAAGACACCCTCCAGTGTGCATCAAGGGGAGATGGAGTCCCGTTTGAACTGGCAAGTACTGAACCCCTGGGATGTAGCTGGTGAGTTAAACCCCACTCACGGTAAGTTTGTCAATAGACACCTCAAAGATGAGGTGGAAGGGCCAGCTCCAAGGCAGAACTATGTCAGTACTCACAAACTGCCCAAGGAGGACAACCAGTATTGGCTTGCACATAATCGGCTTTTCTACCAGTTTTTGAGCCCAGTGAAAGCAGAGGGAGAGCCCAGAGCCAGCACCACCAAAGATGAGCAGCTTTTAAACAGGAACCTGGATTTTCTCTCTGACCCATTGGTTCAGAGCCTCTCTGCTGCAAGCAGCAGGGGAGAGGCCATGGCTGAGGAGGAGCATCCCTCTCTAACTCGGCAAATCCTGGTCATCCCTGACACCACACACACACACTGGAAGCAAAAGCAGGAAGGCTCCAGGTTCTTCAATAAACCTTGGAACCCCCAAGACCCAGACCTTGCACCGGTTCCAGGAGAACTCTTGGAAACCACGGTTGATCGTCACCTGCGATTGCTGGTGCCAGACAAAGCCCTGCGGACTTTCATGGCTCACATGGAGCAAGCCCTGAGGATGGACTGCAGCCTGCCCCAGGTCCAGCTGGCCTGTGCCAAGATGGTCTCCAAAACTGGGCTGCTTCTAAAGGTGCTCAGTGACAGGCAAGAGACCCAGGGAGCCTCTGGTCGCATGGGCCAGTGTCCTCTACAAGAGAACATCTCCAGATGCATGGCCTTCGGGGAGAACAAGGAATTCAGAGGGAAGGTAGGAGAGCTGCTGGGCATTGCTGCATGTGTCTGTCTGGGCAAGGGAGAATGGAGGGAGCAGTCCTCTCACTCCTATGATCTTCTTTCCTTTTCTCTGAACAGAAACCAAAGCAAAAAGATGAAGTGGTCATGTTTGTAGTTTTGTTATCCATCTTCATTTTAATCTGTGTGATGCTGAAAGTCTTCTTCCACGTAAGCCAATATCTTGTTTGACACACACCTGTCTGCCTGGTAGCTGGAGTGCCCAGGTGACCCACCCCATGTGCCACTGCAGATGCCCTTGCATGTGCCGGCACCCCAGATGCTTTCCCAAGCTTGGAGCTTGTGGCAGCTTCCACAGCACGCAGCTCAGCAGGGTTCAGGCTGCCTGGGGGAAGCTTGTCCTGCCTCCTGTCCCAGTTCTCCCAGCTTTGCTTTGCTCTCCTGCCTTTAGCCACACAGTAATGAGAGCTTTCGCCCTCTCCTATTTGGCAGTATCTCACAGGAAAAGTGAAGTTAAAAATCTCCCATTTTCCATCCCCAGCTGCGCTACCTATCTCATGAAGCTGATTCCCAACCCGGCCACACCAGGAAATCTTGCCTGAGAAGGTAACTCCTCCCTGCCCATGCCACTGCTGTGCCAACAAGAGTCTTTTCTGTGAAGAGAAACTCCTCCCCAAGCCCCACAGCCGTGCAGGTGCCGCTGCCCAAGACTCCCCTGGCTGTGTTTCAAACACATGGCATTTGGGGGAGCCCTGGGAAAGGGGGTCCTGAGCGACAGCACTGGGCATGGCCAGGAGCTCCCAGCCCAAGCAGCCCTTCCCACACCGGTGCTGGGATGGATGTCCTGGGCTCCAGTGCAATCTCAAATTTCTGTGAGCATGAGCAATACCTCTCTGTTCCCAGAACAGTCTTCTCTGCTGATGGCTCTGCCCTATTTTGCCCCGCTTCCTCCCAGAGCAGCTGGTGAAGAACTCCCTCCCATCCCCTCCAGTTGCCTTTTGCATCCAGGGCTCATTCCCAGCTACTCGAGCCACTGCCACCCCTGCTGGGGCTCCCCATCTTCCCTAGGCTCTACTGACAACACAGGGCCCTGAGCAGGGAGAGGTGCTGGCACCTGCTGCAGCTCTCCCTGGCCAAACCTCACTGCTTTTGGAGCAGGAGCAGGGACCTCGAAGGATGTGATGCCCAGAAGCCTTTTTCTCCCCATTTGCCCTGCACACTGCATTGGTTTGCAGCGCTGGAAATGCCACTTCCCGACTCCTCCAGCGGCTGCTTCCCAGACAGGGCAGAGCACAGGCAGCCCTGCTACCCACAGCCTCCATCACCAGCTGCCTTCTCTTTTTCTCCCTATTTTCCCTTTCTGTTTTTTTTTTTTTTTTTCAGGTTCTTTGGAAAAATGCATAGAGAGGGAGGAAGAATACCAAGGAGACACGGAATGTAGAGCAGAAAGGGGCAGGGAAGTCCTCCCAGCGCCACCCCTCTTCCTGGACTGCCTGTGCATACTTACCTTTCAAAGTCCTTCCCTTCCTCCGTGATTTCCGGAGCTTTTCTCTATTCAAGAAATCTGAAATGCCTTTGGTTCAGCGCATCACGGATTCCTATGAAACTGACAGAAAAGCATTCCAGGAAGAGACAATGTGAAGAACTCGAGTGACTGGAAGATTTTCAAGAGGCTGAAGAAGCTAATGGGTTGCCAACAACTGTTCACCTCAGGATGCTGAGAGCCCGCTGAGGCTCTCCTTGAATGCTGTTTCATTGGCTGTTGTTATTTCCTTGGATGTTTTTTCCTTTACTGTTATTTTCTTTCTGTCACACTGAGGGAAGACCGCAGGGTTCTGCGGGCGGCCACAAGCCCAGAACATCCAGAGAAGGCATCAGTACCTCAGTGTTTTTCTCAGCCCTTGTGGCAATGATTCCCCCTGCATTCAATAAAAACAAAGATTGTCCTCATTCCTCCTGCTGTTGCTGATGTATTTGTAAAAGCCGTTTCTGCTCTCCCTTATGGCATTGGCCAAATTCAGTTCCAGCTGGGCCTTTGCTTTTCTACCTTTCTCCCTGCATGCCCCAACAACATCTTCACCATCCTCTGGCAGTGCTGCCCTTCTTTGAATTTTGTAAATTTGGCGTTTTCCCTGAGCCCCAGCCAAAGCTTCCTGATCAGCTGCTCTGCTTCCTCACCACCTTGTCTCTGGCCACACAGGGGGCATGGCCTGTCCTTGCCTGCGCCTTCAAGGATTTCTCCATGCACAATGTCCAGCAGCCCTGGACTCCTCTGCCCCTCAGGGCAGCGTCCCCAGGGAGCCTCTCAACCAGCATGGCTGGACTGACTCACCCTGGGCAGCCCCTCCACCCTGCACAGACCTTTTTCCACACCATGATTGTCCTGGCCCCAGAGGCCCAGAGCCTCCACCGTGTTGTGTAGAGGGAGCTGGGAAGGTAAGATGGGTCAGGAGGGGATTCCCTTGCTGCCCCGAGCAGGGACCAGTTTCCATTCTCCCTGTCTTTTGGGTCCCCTCCTGCCTGCTGGCAATAGCCTTGGGGATACTCAGCTTTCTGAGATGTGTCTGTCTGAGACATTTGTCCAATGACTGCTTCAGAATGGCTCCACCAGTCCCTCTCCCTCTTACATGCTTGACATTCCATACCTTTTCATTTCCCCCTTCAACTCTGCCACTGGACTGAGCAGAGTATCCATCTGGTCCTCCACCTCCCACAGGTGTTATTTCTGCCAGCCCCAGTTTCAGTTCCTGGCTCCAGCACTCCCTGTAGTGTTTTCTCATTCCAACGAGCCCCTCCTGGATATCTCTTTGAATAGCAAAGTACAAGGCTTTGCAGCAGTGCTTCTCAAATGTCCCAAGGCCCCTGTACCTTTCCAGGGTCAACGCTTTTGTGTTACCAATGTCTCCTGCGAGCACAAGAGCTCGGGGTGGTGGGTGAGAAGTGGAATGGCCGGTGTCCTCTTGCAGAGGCCATGGCACCGCTGTCCCCGTGGTGCAGACATGGAGCTGCACAAGCAGCATTGTCCCCTCTGCACTCCTGAAGTTTCCCTGTCCACCTCCTTCCCTTTTGCCCTCCCTCACACCCGCCTGGCTCCGAGGTTGATGGCTGCATTGTTTTCATTCCTGATGCTGTCCTTGGGAGCTGAACTGAGTGGTGGCCAGAGAGGGAGTTCTTGGTGGCCCTTGGAACCCCTGGGACATGAGCTAAGTGTTCTGTCATTCTTTGAAAATCTGTGATGGAGAGGAAGAAGTACAAAGCAGTGGATGTAGAGTAAGTGAGGTCAGGTACCATGTGCTTCCTGCTCTTCCTCACCTCTCCAAATCCTTCCCTTCCACTGTGCTTTCCAGGCTCTTCCCATTTTCGGCCACTTAATTCAGGTCCAGTGTTCCCAGCAAGTTGAAGGCTATAGGAAAATCTCTTCCTCCACATCCCAGTACCCTACATTGCACAGCCAGGGCTTACTTTTCCTGGAAATTGAGGGCCTGACAGGTACTTTTAGTACAGGCAATGCCTGCACTTTTTCATCATCTGTTTTTTCTCATATAGGAATTGCTGCGGCTTTCCTTGGATTCTGCTTCTTTGGTGGCTATATCCCAGGATATTTCCTTGAATCCCAGTTCTTTAATTGTTGTTTCCTCGTCATTTACTTGCTCTTATTTCCTTGGATAATACTTCCTTGGAAGCAATATGCTTACTACTCTTTCCTTGACTATTTCCTTTAATTTCCTTCATGGTTATTTCCTTGCCCTTATTTCCTCAGATGATGTTTCCCTGCTGTTATTCCAGTTGGAAGAAGCCTAAGGAAATGCTGTTACCCAGAGACAATATGTTCCTGCCAGGGCCCTGTCCCGCATCCAGCACCCCAAGATCTGGGACCACTGACTCCATGAGCCCTCTCTGCAGAGGAAGATGATGCTGGTGGGTGCCATGCTTAGGACACCCCAAAGTCCCCTGGGAACTGGGACAGGAGGGATCCAGGAAGCCCTGGGTGTCCCAAGGAGTCGCCGCAGTCCAACCTTTGGAGCCGCAGCTTTCCCGGGGCTGTGACATCCTGGAGGCACCCTGCGCATGTGACGGGTTCCATGTGTGTCGTCCAGCTGTGTCCAGCTGTGTCCCTACACGTTGCGGTCACCGTACGCGGCCCCGCTCGGCGCCCGCGGGGCGTGGCCTGGCGCTCTGGGGTCCGCCCCTCCGCGTGATGACGTCATGAGGGGCGGGGTATGCGCGCTCCCGGCACTTCCGGGTTTCCCGGCCGGAGACGCGGAGCCGGTGAGCGGGGGGCCGGCGGCACCGGGGGTGATTGGGCCTGGCAGGAGGTGCGGGCTGAGGGGTCCCGTGGGGTGCAGGGGGTGCGCGGTGATGAGGGCCATGGGATGCTATGGGATGCAGAGTGACGGGGGTCTAGCGAGGAGTGCGGGGTGCTGGGGTCAGCCGGGATGCGGGCGAGGGGGCCTGGCAGCGGGTGCAGAGCGCTGCAAGCGAGCGCTGCTCCCCCAGCTCCCCACGGCCGGGCAGGCCCGGATCCCTTCCCAGCCACCCGGAGGCCCCCAGATGCCACCCCCGCAGCCCCCGGCCCGCCCGTGCCAGGCCCTGCACGCTGCGCTGCCCAGCCAGCCACCTTGACCTCTCATTCCTGCTCTCCGTGTACTCCATGGTGGGGAAAGCGGGTCAGATGTGCCTTTGCATGGGGTCCCACGGGGGGTTGGTGTCTGGTCCTCAATTCACTTCCACCAGCGCCGATACTCCAAATCTCTCGGCCTATTCCTCCCACCAGCCAGAGATCCCAGCACCTGTGGGATCCTTACAGCTTTCCCTGATTTATCATGTGTTACATTCTCAATAAATCACGTTTTCTCACATAAAATGAGCAGTTGCAAACAAGCCCTGGGTAATTCTTGTGTAAAATGCAGAGATTAAAAAGCCCTTTCCTCACTGCCTTCCTCACAGCAAATGCCATCCCTCTGCCAAGGGATGCAAGCCACCCACCCAGCCGGATGGCACCAGGAACATCCACGGAGAAACTCCAGCACTGGGAATCCAAAGCAACACAAAAACTGGCAATAGAAACCTGGGAACATCTTGCCTCAACACGCTGGGGCTTTCACAACCTGCTTGGCCTGTGCGTGGTGGCTCCAGAGGCTGCAGCATCACAGAAAACTTCAGCTCTCCCTGCGGCTCTGGCAAATTGTAGCCTGGTGCAGGAGTAGGTAATAGGCTGAAGGAAATTCCCAGTTTGGAGTGTTTGGGAAGCACAGTCTCACCACCCAGGCTGGGAGCTCAGTGGGTGCTCTTCCTCCCCCCACTGCTCCTGTTCCCCCACAGGGCAGAAGCTGGACGGGCTCATCGGAGGTGACACTTCTGCAGCCACCACCAGGTTTGTCAGCTGTGACAAATAGGGACGAGGGTGGTGTGATGGTCCCATTCCTCACTCCATGCCTGTGTTCCTGCCATGGGAATCCCAGCATCCTCAGGCTGGGCACAGGGAAGTAGCCAGAATCAGACCATGAGCGTCCTGCTGGGGCTTTATCCTGTCCTAACCCTCGTCAGGGTGTTCGCAGGGGTTTTGTCCTCCAACCAGCCAATCCCCATGTCGTGCCACTGGCTTTCCTGCTCCTGGGCTGTCTCTGGGCCCAGCTTGCACTTGGCTCTGGGTGGAAAGCAGGAGCTGTGTAGAAGTGGGCTGTCCCCACAGCTGCCCTTGGACCCACCATGCCACCAGAGCTCCCATGTCCCCAGGGTGGAGGGTGACTGGCACAGCACTCGTGCTTGGAAAATGACTTGCTCTGTGTCCAGGCCTTGAGTCACCACTCACGCTGCCGTTGTTGTTTTCCATCCCAGAGCACAGGCAGTGACCTGCTGTTTATTTATAACTCACAGAGCGTCGCTTCTTGGGAGACCAAGGAGCCAAGCACTGGGACAGGGGCTCTGCTCTGCTGGCATGAGCCTTGATTCCAGCTGTTTCCAAAGAATCTGGCTGGTTTGCTGCAGTTTAGGAAATCAGCAGCTCTGCCCTTGCACCATGACTCTTCTCCTGGGTAGGTCAGACTCCCTGCCTGGGGTTGTTCCTCACCTGTTTGCTTTTCCTTGTATCACCCAGGGAGCTGTCGGGGTGGCGACTACTGGGAAATCTGGTGGGTTTTCTCTGTTGTAGCTGTGCTTGTGTCTGTGTTTGCACATTCATCCCATCTCTTTATCTTCCAAGATGACAATGAACAGCCATAGCTTTCCAGGATCCACCTGGAAGTGCTCCAGAGCCCTCTAGATCCTTTAGAGCCTTCTAAATCCAGTGCCAGGGCTACTGTTCTGATTTCCCTGTGTTTCACCTAAGATTTTGTTTGGTGAAATCCTCCTCAGAGCTGCTTCCTTGCACTCATTATTCAGGAAAATGCTGTCCCATAGAAGTGGTGCTGTGTGGATTCGTGGTGCTGGAACAAACTGGTTGGACTGGTCGTGGTGGCAGTGGAGAGTCCCATGATGAAGGTGGCAGGTTGTGCTCCTCAGTTCTTGCCTCCTGCAGGCACTGGGAGAGGTGATGCTGGCAAAGGAGAGTGTTTTGGGGGAATAACTCTCACTTTGTAAAATTTAGACCAGGTGTTTGAAAAACTAAGATGAACTCTTTTCTTCTCGCTGTCACTTCTGCTGTCACCCCTTTCCCTGTGACCAGCTCAGAACTCCAGGGTGATCTTGGAGCTGGAACACCTGCACTGCCTCCCTGGGCATGAGAAATGCCACCCTGTGCCTCTCCTTGAGTCTCCCACCCTAGGTTTCACCCTCAGATCTCCCTCGGGACTCTCATCCTTGAGTCTTCTCCCACACCTGGGTCTTCTCCCACACCTGGGTCTCCTCTCACTCTTGGATTTCCCATCCTTAGGTCTTCCACCTTCATTGTCTCGGGGCGGGGGCGGGGGGCGGGGGGGGGGGGGGGGGGGTGTGCCTCTTGTCCTCAGGATGTAGCAGGGTGGGGAAAGGCACAGAGGCTGCCCAGCCCTGAGGAGCTGGAACGTCCCATGTGGAAGGCAGAGATGGGGGTGGCTCCCTGTAGTCCTTGTCAACTACTGCTGCCACTTCAGGAGCCCCTCACTCCCCCAACCCCCCCAGCAGCCCCTGAGCCAGAGGTTAACTTTCCTGTGCTCCCCCATTTCTGTGTTGCAACACAGGGAGAGGAAATCTTGTGACAAGCCACAGCAAAAACAGTTTCATTTTCTCTGATAATGGTCTGTGAGCCCTGGAGACACTGAGGATCTGTCCTGGGTTTGGCCCCAAGGAGTTCTTGTCCTACTGCTCTCAGCAGGGCCAGCTGCTGTGGTACCTGCACAGGATGCTCTGTGTCTGGGATGTTTTCAGGTCTGGGATGTCTGTCTTGGAGCTGCTCCAGACTTGAGCTACTCTGTGTTTGGACCACTGCAGATTTGGGCCACTCTGGGTTTAAACTGATCCTGATTTGGAGCTGCCTTCAGGACTGGCTATGGTCATGTAGGAGCTGCTCAGCAAACCATGTTTCTGCCCAGACTTGGCAGGAGAGGGGCAAGTTGATGCTGTCAGATCTACTTAGAGGAAGCGATGGGGATTTTGTGTTAGCTTGGAAATAAAATCTGAGACATTAGTGCCATTCCAAGCCTGTTGTCTGCTGGAGGCAGATCCAACCCTGTGGCTAACAGCTGGGCTCTCTTTCTCCATTTGGATGGCAAGTAATTCCAGCTTAAGGGAATAGTTTGATAGGACAAGGTGGAATGGTTTCACACTGACAGAAGAGAGGATTAGATTGGATATTAAAAAGAAACTCTTCCCTGTGAGGGTGGTGAGACCCTGGCACTGGGTGCCCAGAGCAGCTGTGGCCACCCCTGGATCCCTGCAAGTATCCAAGGCTAGGGTTGACCAGGGTTGGATGGGGCTTGGAGCAATCTGAAATAGTGGAAGGTGTCCCTGCCCATGAGAGGGGGTGGGACTGGCTCATCCTTAAGGGCCCTTCCAGCTCAAGCCATTCTAGGATTCTATAAATAAATTCCTTCCCCAGCCTTTCATATCCTTAGGAAGCTGTGAGCAGTAGCAGATGCTGGAGCAGCTCTCAGACCCCTTTTTATGCCAGGCCCTGCTGTGTGGGGTCAGGGATCCAGCTGTGTGGGGTGAGGCATCCAGCTGTGTTTGGAGAGGGATCCAGGTGTGCCATGTGTGTCCTTCTGACACCATGTCTTCTGTTCAGAGGCTCTAGGCACAGCTGGGTTTCGCAGATGGCTCCGAGGGAGGAGCAGGGCAGGAAGTCTTGAAGTCCAGAGTCAGAAGTCAAAGGTCCCTTGTTGTCCCTGCAGTGGCAAGTGACCTGGCCAGGCTGCTCAGACTGCTTGGATCAGGTTTTTGCAGGGTTTTCCATAAAAGTTTTTTTTCTCTGTCTCCCACCAGCAGCAGAGCGGCCCTGGCAACCCCCAGCATGGGGAGATGCTGGGTTTCATCTGCCTCATGGAGAACCAGAGGCCTT
Organism: Zosterops lateralis; assembly: GCF_965231275.1. Taxonomy (NCBI): domain Eukaryota; kingdom Metazoa; phylum Chordata; class Aves; order Passeriformes; family Zosteropidae; genus Zosterops; species Zosterops lateralis. The sequence continues at coordinate 984,282 of NC_139784.1, forward strand.
CCAGTACTTAGAGGAGCTTTTTAAAAATATTGAGAGGGACTTTACATCAGCAGACAGTGATACGACAAAGGAGAATGGATTTAAACTAGAAATGGAGATTCAGATTGAATATTGGCCAGAAAATCCTCCTGTGATGGTGGGGAGGCCCTGGCACAGGGTGCCCAGAGCAGCTGTGACTGCCCCTGGATCCCTGCAAGTGTCCAAGGCCAAGCTGGACAGGGCTTGGAACCACCTAGGATAGTGGAAGGTGTTCCTGCCTATGGCAGGGGTTGAACCTGGGTGGGCTTCAAGGTCCTTTCCAATCCAAACCATCCCAACATTCCACAATTCTTTCCCATCTCCCCAGACAGCTCTGTGCTGATAGGGTCTGTCCCAGCTGGGTTTGGAGCAACATCACTCCTCTGGTATGTAACAGAGAGCTGAACTATTGTCACCTCTCCCCAGGTTCTGCTTTGGGGTGACACCCTTTGTCCAGGCCACCTAATGCCACTCCCATTTGGTTTTGGGGTGCCTTTTCCAGGCTTAGGCATTCTAGGTGACACAGGAACAAGGGGAGCAGTCCCTGGCCATGCCTGTGGCACTGCTGGCCAGACCTGCCTGGGGGCTGCCTGAGGGCCCCTCACAGGGGTTCATTACTCCCTCCAGGTCTCTTGGCCATGCTCTATTTTGCCTGAAACTCTCCTAGTCCCTGGGAAGTGTCCCTGGGCATTGTCCCTGGGAGTCACAGTACCTTTCCATGTCACTCACTCCTAGCTCAGATCCCACAGCGTCCTGGCCGTGAGCACCTGCAGAATGCCTCAGGGCAGGATCCATCTCTTTTGGGTGACACCAGGAGCCCTTCCCCTGGCAGGTGAGTGGGGTGGAACCCCTGGGTTCTCAACCATGCCCTCCTTGTCCCACAGGTGACATGTGAAGGCAGCGTGGGGAGTGGCAGCAGCAGAGATGCATTCCAGCCACCCTGAGGACCCCAAGGAAGCCATCCAGGTGAGACAGACCCCCCAGTGCTCCCCACCCCAGACAGCTCCCAGTGCAACTCTAGGCACTGCTGGGAACAGGTGGGTCTCGTGGGTGCTGCCAGCTGGGATTAGGATGGTTTATATTGGGATTGGAAAGGGATCCTTGATGGTTTGTCTGCATTGGGGGATTAAAGGAAGTAAGGGGTTAAATCACACCTTGGCCTTTGCAAGACCTCATGTGGGGCAGAGAAGGTGCTCAGCTGTGATACCTGGATGAAGGAGTGTTGTCCCCATCAATTTGGAGTCTCTTCACCCAACTTTGGGAGTCTAAATGTACTCAACAAGCAAAGTTCAACATGAACAGTTAAACCAAAGTGTTTTATTCATCCCATGGATGAATCCATGTGTGACTGATAAGATCATCTGCACTCTTTAATCTTCTCAGCCCTCAGTGCTCCTTCCATGGAGCAGCAGACCTGGGGAGCAGCTGAAAAAGCTGGAAAACAACACCCCAAATAAGGAACACACACTCCCCTGGCTGTTGTCCTTGAGCTACAGCTGCTGGGAATCTTATTTAGATGCTGAAAAAAATATCCCAGGCTGGAAATTTAATATGGGTTTGTGCAGCCAACCCAGGCTGGAGTCAAAATGTGCAGAGCTCTGCTCAGGGAACATTCAGCCTTTGCTGGGAATGCTGCTTGGTACTGAAACATAGATTGTTTGGTTAGAATTGGAGGAGGAATTTGTTGTGTGTTCCAAGTGCCTGCTGAGAAACACAACCTTGATTGAGATATTCAGGCTCAGCTGCTTTAGGAAAAATCTCCACCGGCATGAAATTGTTAAATTCACCAAACTTGCTGTTTTCAACTGGTGGAAGAGGAAGTAAAGCTGCTGGAAGGCAAAATTCCTACATCCCAGCTTCAGAACCCATTGAGTCTGTCTGAGGGCAGCAGCTGAACCCCAGTGTCTTTCCCGCTGTTTTGGGGCCCATCCCCTGAGTGTTTACCCAGCACTGCGAGTGAGGTCAATGACTTTGATTTCTGCTGGCCGGCCCTGTGTCACATGTCACATGCTGCTTGGACTGACAAGCTCAGGGGATCCATTCCCTCCTCTGAGTTTCTCCTTTCTCACCCACACTTAATCCTCATGTTTACCCTGAGAGAGCGCCTGGAAAGAACCAATTCCTTTTTCCTCATCCCCTTAAGTAATTTCCTTTCTGCAGAGGAAGCACCCACGCTCTAAAGGCAACCCCAATTCTGAAACACCAGCTAAAATTGCATAAATTATTATTTTTATAACAAAATAAGCCAGATGCCAGGAGATGTGAGTCCCCAGCATGACTGGTTCAGCCACTCCAAAGGGTGAGGATGAGGCAGGAGTCGCATGGTGCTTCACTGTGGATAGGCCTTACTGTTTTTTGAACTCTTTTACATTAAATCCTTCTTAATATTTTCACTTTTATAATCCAAACCTGCACCTCCTGTCTTGCAGCTGATCAAGAAGCAACTGGTGAATGCCATCAAGGCTCTGCAGAAGCAGTACGTGAGCTCGGATGCCGTGGTCACCAGTGATGATGGCAATGCCAACATGCTCTGCAGTGCCCTGGAAGCTGTGTTTGTGCACGGGCTGAAGGCAAAGCACATCAAGGCAGAGAGTGGGGGGAAGGCAAAAAAATCGGGGGGTCGGGGCCCCCTTCCCCAACCAGTCTTTTGGGGCCTGCTGAAGAGCATCACACATCGGTGAGTGGTTCTTGCTGCAGACAGGGATTATACACACCCTCAGGTTTATCCCTTCTTTTGGTGCTGTCAGATTCAGGGAATGAGGAGGATGGCTCAATGGACAGGTGTGTCTCTACCTCATCTGTGTGCTCAGTCACCTCAGCAGAAGAGGAGTATACTCTCACAGGGATTTGGGGGGCTGCCCTGAACCCTAGGAGATGGAGGTAACAGAGGGAAGCCCCTGCAGTGTCAAGAGGGGCTGATCCCCCACATCCCTGCTCAGTGTGTGCTGGGGGTGAGCTGATGTCCCCAAAAAGTTGAGGATTGAAACTGAAGGCACACCCCTTTCTTATTTATTTCTGGATCCCAGGCTGGCTTTCTGGGCCCAGTAGAACCCCAGTGGGCACACTAGTCTCCAGCAGTGGATGCTTATGCACAACAGGATCTGAGTTCTCTCCTGGCCTGGATCTGCTGGGACTGGTTGGCTCTGTTTCTTTATGTCCAGCCAGCCTTTGAGGAGGTCTCTCGTGAGTGATCACTGTTTAGTGGGGTTTTCTAAGCCACTCCCTAAGTCAAGTTCACACACAGTAAATAACAGCCCACACACAAATTGAAAGCCTCATCCAGCTCCATCACTAACTCCTGAATTATGAAAGAGGGGATGAAAATAACTCTTTCACATGCTATGGGGGATATTTTTGTGCCCTTTGAAGGTTTTTTCTTCTGTCTTGAGAGACAGATTAGAAAAGAAGCCTTACAAAATCTTTGCTCTGGTTTTTGAGGTGTGTGCAGTGAGCTGGGAGCAGGGAGGATCAGGGAGCATGGTGGCACTGTTGGATTTTAGGGAAGAACAGCTGAATTCAGGAGTTTGGGGTTACTTGAACTCAACCCCAGCCAGGTTGCTCTTTTTGGGGCTGCCACAACAGTTTTCACTGTGTTTTGACTGCTTTTAAATTTGAAGTGAGAATTTAGACACGTGGTTGTCACTAAGGAGGATTCAGCCAGCACAAACCCTGCAAATACACAACGACAGCAGGAATTCTTCCCTCTGCATCCTCACCCAGTGCAAGCAATGGGTGGGAGATGTCTCCAGTCAGAGAGAGGAGGGTCATCCAGAGGCACCACAGAACTGCCTGGGGTGCTTACCAACATATTTAGTTTGGGCCATTCAGGAGCTATCTTCCTCCATGGAAAACGACATTTTCCGTGAAGGAGAGAGATTTTCCACAGCTGGTTTTATCCAAACTCCTGAACTCCCTGCAGCAGAGCAGGTTGGACAGTGTCTGATGAAGAAGGCTCTGGCCCTCCTGCACTCCGCAATGTACCAAAACAGAGCTGCTCACTCCTGTTCTGTTCTTTTTCCTCCTTTCCCAGAAATACTGTGTCAGAGCTGGAACAACTGATGTTTATCAACACGGACGTGGGGCGCTGCCGGGCCTGGCTGCGGCTGGCACTGAACGACGGCCTCATGGAGTGTTACCTGAAGCTGCTGCTGCGGGACCGGACCCGGCTGCACGAGTACTACCAAGCCCCAGCCCTGCTCCTGGACACTGAAGAGTGCGAGTTTCTCCTCTGCTACTTGCAGGGTTTATCGTCCTTAACCTTTGAGCTCTCCTACAAGTCAGCAGTTCTGAATGAGTGGACCATCACCCCGCTGTCCCTGTCGGGTCTGTGTCCCGTGTCCGAGCTGCTGGAGCCCCTCACATCCTCGGCCTCCGAACCCCACAGGAAAGCATCGCTGGGCTCCATCTCTCAGTCCTCGGGGTCGGATGAGATTGAGATCCAAGCCCCTGTCCTGCCCATCAGCAAAGCCAGCAACAAGATCAAGCTCACGTCATCCTCGCTGAGCTTGAACACCACAAGCTCATCTCAGCTCTCATCCAGCCTGGGCTCTGACAGCCTCCCCCCAGTGCCCTGCGCCCGCAGCCCCGAGCGCGCTGAGGAGCCGCTGTCCTGCGACTCCGACCTGGGCACGGCCACCGCCGAGGACCTGGACAGGTCCCTGCAGGAGTGAGTCTCTCCCCACATCTCTCCAAAGGGATTTTTTACCCTCTCTGGGCTCTTGTTATTTTCTCTCTGTAGGCAGGAAGTTTTTCTCCCTGTTTGCCTTTAACAAGCTCTTTTCCCCTTCTGGAAGGAGCTTTTGTTCTTTTCACGAACCACTCAGCATGGCTTGTTGAGACCCTGCTGCCACTGCAAATGAGCTCGTGGCCACTGAAGTGTGTGTGTGTCCTCTTTACCAGGGCAGAAACGTCAGAAAAATGCTACTCCCTGGTTTCAGGAATGTCACATCTTCCTGGTGTACACTGGGGGATGCTCCAGGGCTTTCCACAGGGGGAAAGAAATGAGTTTGGTCACAGGGAAGGGTTGTAATTTGCAGCTTTGGCAGATCATTCAGAGAGGGAGGTTGTTGGTTTGTCATCCTAGTGATTTATTCCTGCCAAGCATCCAGAACAAAGATTTCCAGGGTTATATAAACTCTGAGTAATCTGTAAATATTTTGCCTGTCACCTTTAGAGTATGACTCTGAGGGAACCGAGCCTTGGGGTGATGCCTCTTCCCAGTCTTCAGGAAGAGGTGGAGCTGCAGACTGTGCTTCCCCATCTATAATAGCATTATTCCCTACTTCCAGGATTTTGCATCTTCTAATGATCCTGGAAGAACCTGCCTTGATTGGATTAAACTCGTGATGGAGACGTTCCTTTGAGTTTTAATCTTGGGCCAGTTTAATTCTGGGGCTGGCAGTGGAGTGAGACCTTGGGAACAGCTGATCCTCTGGCCAGGGTCCACTGTTAATTGCTCATTAATGAAAACACTTGGAATTTGGTATATGGTCCAAGACTATAGATTCTTGTCCAGGAGCTGTACATGGGGCTGGAGCTGTGGGGAGCATCCAGTGCTCTCCCTCCACCCACCAAATTAAACCCCATTAATGGGTGTAATTGGGGAATGTGTGCTTCACAGTCAGGGTCCTGCTCTGTGCCATGAAGGGGGGATGCTCTGTGGGGCACAAATCCCACATTTTTCTGTTGGCCTCACTGGGATTTTCCAGCCACACTGTGCTGCCCAGAAATGACACTGAACCCTTTTTACATGGTTACAATTTGCAATAATGAGGAGGGGGGTTTATAGGTTTTGGTTATTGAGCTGCCTTCATACCGATCACTTTTCCATTTCAAGGGTGTTGTCAGAGTTCAGCAAGGCCAGGCCAAGCCCGGACGCCCCGGAGGGACAGCTGCTCCCCAGCGTGCTGGGCTGCTCCCCCCAGCCTCCCCCGGCCCCCCCGGTGTTACCCGCCTGCCCGGCACCGACTCACAGAACACACCAGGAGCCTCCCCCCAGCAGTGACATCTCTACTCAGATGGGAGACCCTGCGCCCCCTGGCCACGGGGATGGAGATGTCAGCAGCACGTCTGGAATTCCAGCCCCTCGGGATGGTCTGGGCAGAGCAGAGAGCGGTGGCAGCGAGGGCAGCCAAACCGTCCCCAGCCCCACGGCCCAGCATCTGCTCTCTCCCCTGCTGGGGTGTCCGGTAGGTGCTACAGCTCCCTCCCTTCCCATCTCCTTGGGTTTGTACCCAGTGGTGAAAGAGGTACCCAGAAGAGAAATAAAACCGGGGACAGCTCCAATAGGCACTGCTTTTCTAGAATCAGGGAATCCTAGAATGGTTTGGGTTGGAAGGGACCTTAAAGTTCATCCAGTTCCACCCCCTGCCATCAGCAAGGACACTGCTAGACCAGGTTGTTCCAAGTCCTGTTCAACCTGGCCTTGGACATTTCCATGGATAAATTTCTCCAAACTCCCATCTTCCATGCTGCTCCCACTTGGTTTTCAGTGATGATTCCCACCCCATGGAGCTGTGGCCATGCAGCTGCTTTGGGAGAAACTGGATCAAAGTCTGTATTGCCTGGTGAAAGAGGCACCAAAGCTTTTGAAGCCCTGCCTGGCCTGTCAGTCATCCCTCTCCAGGAGCAGCTGCAGCAGGAAGTTTTGGGTTTGTTAGGGGTATCTGGAGAGGGGTGAGCTCTTGCACAAATCTGGCCGTGGGCTGTGTGCAAGTGATAAAACAGCCCCAGAGTCAAGGTTCCCATGGGGACTTTTCTTCATTTATGGTCCACATAAGAGGAGGGAAAAGGATTGACTGGACAGGAAACAAACTGGTTTCCCAGTGGAAAAATCCTCCTGCAGAACATCTGTTCCCAGAGTAGGATGGCATTCCTGGGTGTGGGTCTTGAGCAGCACCGGATTTCCCCTGCTGCCACCAGAAGCAGATCCGCATCCACTGGCTTCTGCATTTAGGAAGTTCTTTGAACAGCCCTGTCCTCTGTCTAATTTGTTACTGACTGTTTGGTCCTGGTTCCCATTGTTTCCATGCTAGTTCCCATCCTTTCCACACTGGTGAGGGTAGGATATACCTCACACCCCCCAGGCCATTTCTCCTTTTGCTCTCTGCTCCTCTCCGTTCCCTCCCGCTTATCCCATTTCCGCTGCTTCCTCCTGGCCCAGAGCCAGTTTGACCTAATCTATGTGTAACATACTGTGTCAACAGGAAATTCCCCCTGCTCTCCATGACTCATGGAGCAACCTGCATTCCTGCCCCGGGAGTAATCCAGGAGCCGACACCCGTGATCCTCCCCACAGGGTGGTGACAGCTCTTCTGCTGTCACTTAGGTTGTTATTCAAAATAAAAGGCACTTGGAAGGCCACGAAGAGGAGTTGAAAGGACGTTCCTGTTGGGATGCAGCCCTAGAAGGGTCTAGGAATGCTGCTTTCCTGTGTCAGGGCACTGAGCTGAGTTGTTTGCTCTGGGACCTTGTCCCAGAACCTTGCTTCTTTCAGAAGAATTTCTTCAATGAAAGGGTGGTCAGGCATTGGAAGGGGGTGCCCAGGGAGGTGGTGGAGTCCAAGGAATACCTGGGCATGGCACCCAGTGCCCTGGTCTGGCTACCAAGGTGGGGATTGGGCACAGGTGGCATTTGAATGGCTCTTCTCCCTTAATGATTCTGGGATTCTTATAGCCAAAAAGCTCCCGGAAAAGCTACAGCCAAATTTTTTTCAGCTCATGGATCTCATCCCCTCCTGGCACATGCAGACAGAGGCTTCTTCTGCTTTCCCTGCCTTATTTTTCCCACACACAGTCCAAGCCCCTGTAGCATCCTCTTGTGAGGCATAGGTCTCTATTTCACCCTGGACACCTCTGTGCCTCTCCCCATCTCTGTTCTTCCTGGTGCTGCTGCTCCAGCTCATGCCCTTCCATGGCAGGGCTGGAATTTCACCCCCATCAGTAAAACTCCATGGACCTGTTGTCATTGCCAGGGAGTGTGCTCTCCTTCAACAGTGTTTTGAGGAGGAGAGAATAGGTTGATTTTTATTTTATTTTATTTTATTTTCCCATCAGAATACAATCCCAGTATTTTCCAGCTGTTGACACAGTTCCATGGATCATTCTCTGATTGGATGGAGCAGTGGAGCCATCCATCTGGGAATGGCCAGCAGAAAATCAGACAGTCATGGAGGAAGGGACCTTAAGACTCATCTCATTCCCAACCTCCTGCTGTGAGCAGGGACACCTTCCATTAAATCCACACGTCAGTGCCTGGGATTTGGGCTGCATAGTAGCAGCCCCCAAGGAGGGCTTGCTGTGGATGTGTGTGTTTGAGGGGCACAGGGTATTTGATGAGCTTAATAATTCATAATATTTCATTTTTTAAAAGAAGAACTGGATCTCAGAAGATGATTTCTACAGACCTTCCCCAGGAGAGAGCATCAGGAGCACAGCCGACACCAATGGCTTTGGGCCAGAGGGGGACAGTGAGGGGCCAGCCCCAGGCCTCATCAGTGCTCTGGACTTGGGGAGGCTCTCAGTGCCATCCTCAGACACTGGGAAGCCCAAAATGTCCCCAGAGCGGGAGCAGAAGGGCTTCAGTGTGGTGCACCGCAGACAAATGGGTACGTGCCACCTCCTGCTGCACTCGTGCTTGGGGGCTGCCCCAGTGGGGATGGGCTGTCTGGGGAGAGCCATTGGCTGTTGTGAGCTGATGGCAGCACTGGGAGCTACAGAAGGCAGTGGAGCAGCTTCCCAAAGCATTGCTGAGCCCAGGGAAGCTCTGGTGGGAAGCATTTTAGTGGGAGAAGGTCTGACCACCCTGTGGGATGCCTTTCCTTCAACCCACTTGTTCCCAACCTCAAAACCCAAATGCAGAGGGACAGAAACCCAAACGCAAGTGGATAGTGATGGAGACCAAGGTCCCATCAGCTCCTGCTCCAGCCCACCATGTACCAGCACTGGCTCTCACCCTTGACGTGCCTCTGGGTGCTTGCTTTGAGCCCCTCTCAGCTTTTCTTTCCCCACTAGCTTCCCCTCTCTCACTTAAACTGAGCCATCTCTTGCCCCAGGTCTTTCCAACCCTTTCCGTGGGCTGCTGAAGCTGGGCAGCCTGGAACGGCGAGGAGCCATGGGGATTTGGAAGGAGTTTTCCTGCGAGCTGTCCCCGCTGGAGCTGCGGCTCTTCCTGGACCACGAGGAGCGGATCTGTGTGGAGACCTACTCCCTGCTGCGCTGCGAGTCCCTGGCACTGACCCACTCTGACGGCCGCTTCGAGCTGGTTTTCCTGGGGAAAAAGCTCTTCCTCCGAGCTCCTTCCCAGGATGAGGCTGAGGACTGGCTGGACAGGATCCGTGAGGCGCTGCGCAAGTGCCGGCCGCAGCTGGAGGAGGAGGACTGGGAGACTCTGGAGTGTTCCGAGGATGGAGGCGAAGCCCAGCCCAAGGGCGATTCCAGTGTTCTCCAGTACAGTGACATGCCTGGGAACAGCTGGGACTGGACTCCAGCTCCAGAGGCAGAGCTGGATGCGATCAAAGAGGCTGTTCTGTACATGGATGTGGACAAAACCTGGGTCCCATTTATTTTTTCCCTGTCTCTGGAAACTCTAAAGTGCTTTAAAATCAGAAACAATGACAAAATTTTAAGCAACAGTTACGGCATAGAGACCATCCAGGACATCCTTCCAGACACAAGCCTGGGGGGACCCTCCTTCTTCAAGGTGATCACCTCCAAGGCTGTGCTGAAGCTGCAGGCTGAGAACGCGGAGGAGGCAGCCTCGTGGCGGGAGCTGGTCCGAGAGGTGCTCATGTCCTACCTGGAAAGTGCCGAGGAGGCTCTGACCCTGGGGGGCAGCTTGGACGGGCACTCCCAGATTGTCCTGAAGAACATCGTGAAGGAAAACAGCTTCTTGTTGCAGTACCTGGTGGCCATCCCCATGGAGAAGGGCCTGGACTCACAGAGCTTCATCTGTGCAGGTACAGAACCAGGGAATGGTTTGGGTTGGAAGGACCCTAAAGCCCATCCGGTCCCACTCCCTGCCATGGACAGGGACACCTTCCACTATCCCAGGGTGCTCCAAGTTCTGTCCAAGCTGGTCTTGGACACCCCCAGGCATGAGGCAGCCGCAGCTTCTCTGTTTTCCCAGGGATCCCAGCAACATAAGATCCTCTTGGTGGGGCTTCATGTCCCCAGTCAGGGCACCTTTGGTGTCCTATGGGCACAGGGTGAGGCCCCCATGCTGAGTCCCCATCCTGCCCAAGCCCAGTCCAGCTGGGATGTTACTGGGCTCCCATTTAAGATGCTTTTGGTACAGACAGTGGGAAACTGGGGTTAAAGTAACCTTAGGTGGATCAGAAAGCTCAGGACTCTCTTCCTGGGCATTTTGAGGCCCCAGCCTGTGGGGAAAGTACAATCTGGAGCAGTTTTTCCAGTAAGGCAGCACGGGAGCAGGGATTGCCATGGGTGTGACGGGCTGATTTTGCAAAACAATCATTTATCCTTCCCCTGACGCCTCTTGGCACGCAGGGAGATTCTGGTGGCACCTTCACTGACCTCCACAGGAGCCTTAATTTGCTCTTTACCTTGCTAAATTAATTAAATTTCAGATTTCTCTCCTGCTTCAATTATATTTCTTGTACCCTCCAGCAGGTTGGGTTTTTTCTTTTAATCTCTCTCCTTTTATTATTTTTTTTTCTGGTCTGTTTGGTCTCTGCCTTCCCTTCCAGGCTCTGTCCTGCATCTTCCACCTCCTCACAGCTGGAAGCCACAAGCCAAAAAGACAAATTCTCAGTTTTTCTGTCTAGATTTTCTTTAGGGATGTGCCTGCCCTGCTTTCACCCCCCTCCCCACCTGACACCCAATGTGTTCCCTTCCATCTCAGAGTAGTGAGCAGTAAAGGCTGGTTTTTCTTATTAATTCAGAAAGCAATACATGATCTCCATGAATATTTTGGGGAGATGAGCTACAGCTATTCTGGAGTGCAATGGATGGGGTAGTGGGTTCCCCACTGCTATTATAAAGGTGTTTTGGGCTTAATCCATCCTGTGGATTAAGGATGGTACCCTGTGGCAGCAACAGAAAAGGGCTGAGGGAAGGCAAAATAGTGCAAAGTTACTGATGGAAGTGATGGGACAGCAAGTGAGATTTAGGTTCTTCCCAAAACCCTTGGGATGTTGCCAGAATTCATTTCTCCTAAAAAAAAAAAAAAAAAATTGAACCACTTGATGGATAAAAATGGGTTCACAGATGGTTCAGCCTCCTTTTTATGGAGAAAGAGAGAAAGAGTGAAGCAGCAACTGTTGAACCATCATAGGCTTAAATCCATGAGGTGGGGGCTGGAGGCCTCACACTGAATGTCCTGCAGGTGCTTTAAGTGGTCTCTCCCCCTCCCAAAACTTCACTGTTCAATTCCATGCCACCAAAAGTTTCTCCCCCATCCCGGCAGTGGTGGGCAGAGGCTGTGGGCAGCACAGTCCCCTCTCACCCCCTGCTCCCACAGGCTGCTCCCGCCAGATCGGCTTCTCCTTCGCCAGGCCCAAGCTCTGCGCCTTCTCCGGGCTCTACTACTGTGACAGCTGCCACCGGGACGAGGAGACCGTGATCCCCTCCCGCCTCATCCACAACTGGGATCTGACCAAACGAGGGGTGAGTCTTGTGCTGGGTCCATGCAGGGAGCAGGGAAACGCTCCAGCATCTGCTTCCTGAAGGTCCATCTGGGCATTCCTGGGCTGGAAATGCCCACTCCCAACCTCCCTCTGAGCTCTAGGGCTGCTCCATGGTCTGTGTCCACCTGTCCCCTCTGTCTGTGCCCCAGGTGTGCAAGCAGGCCCTGAAGTTCCTCACACAGATCCAAAACCAGCCGCTGATTGACCTGAGGCTGGTCAACGAGAGCCTCTACGAGCACGTGGAGAGGATGGGGCGGATCCTGCACAGCCGGGAGCAGCTGAAGCTGCTGGGGGATTATCTCATCATGTGCCGCAGCGGTGCCCTGAAGGAGCTCAGTAAACGGTGAGGTCCTTCTCGGGGTGACATTCCCCTTTCTTGGCACTCTGGTGGTCTCCTGGTCCCCCTCCTCACTCAGCATGGGAGCAGGGAGCAGTGCTGCCAAGGCTCAGGCTAGTTTTTCCCTCCATATCATCTACTCTAAGGAGTTACCCATCTGTTGGCTGGATCAGCACAATGAGCTGTGACTCAGGAAGCACCTTCCTGGCTGAGGAGCTTCTGGCTGGACAGGAAACACCTGGCAAAATAGATGAGATATTTATTTTCTTTTTTCCTCCCCTTTGAAATGCTCTCACATGATTTACAGTGGCAGGATTTGGGATGTGAAGATGGGCTCTGCAGTGATTCAATTCAAGAGGCTGCTTCATCCAGGCTCCTCCTTGCTCCAAAGCTGTTGGAGGTGTGATGGAGATCATCTACCTCCTTCCTCTCTGTGCTTCTTTGCAGGCTTGATCAGAGGCATTACCTTCTGGAGTGTCCCCACAAATACAGCGTGGCTGATCTGAGACAGGTGAGAGCTGTGCACGGTCATAGAATCACAGAATGGTTTGAGTTGGAAGGGACCTTAAAGACCACCCAGTCGCACCCCCTGCCATCCAATTCCACCTCTCACTAGACCAGGTTGCTCCAAGCCCCCTGGCCCAGTTGTTGGGGTTTTCCAGGTGAAAACACCCCGGTGTCTGTGGGGATGCCACATGATGGTGCTTCAGCAGGAGGTTCCCAACAGTTGGGTTTTTCAGTGATTCCCAAGCTGGGAGCCCCATCCTGGCAGGTTGTGGGTGCTGCTCTCAGCAATCCGGGGTCCCATTGCACCTCAGGTGTGTGGGGTGGGGGTTGTTTTGGAGGACAGCCCTACCTGCAGGTGGAGCCCAAAGAATGGGTGTGACATAGCAAACCCCGCCAGGTCCGGGCTCCAAGAGCACTGACCCCTGTGTCCCCCAGATCGCCGATGGCATCTTCGAGACCTTCCTGCAGTCACTGCTGCAGTTCGCTTCCCACCATGTCTACAGCTGCGACCTGTGCACCCAGCGGGGCTTCATCTGCCAGATCTGCAACAGCAGTGACATCATCTTCCCCTTCGAGTTTGACACTACCACCAGGTGAGTGAGCCACCTCTGCCCCATCCCACTGCAGCCAGGACACCCAGGGGCACAGCCTGGCCTACGCCAGGAGCCCCAACCAACCCCTAAGTTCTGCTTGGGGTCTATGACCAGACCCCACATCCAAGGCAGGTGGGGAATTGGAAATGGCTGAGGTGTTTGTGCATCCTCGTGATGCCCAGAGCCTTGTGGCTCCCATATCCTCAACCATGGGAACCATACTGTGGTGCCCATGCCCTCGTGGGAGCCACATCCTAATTGTGCCCGTGTCCTCGTGGGAGCCACGTCCTTGTTGTTCCCCTATCATTGTGGGACTCATCCTCACAGTTCCCACATCCTTATGCCCATGTCCTCATGGAACCTATCAGATCCAGGATGCTCCAAACCTAATCTGGGCTGTCTGGGGCAGAAGCAGACTGTCCTCACAGAGGCAGAATGTCACCAAGAGAGGTGGCTTTGCAGACTGATGATGCAGAGCCACCAGCACCTTGCTGTCAGTCTGCAAAGGCCTTGCTGGGTGCTGGGTGCCAGGGCTGCCAAGGGGATAGAGGGAGGAGGAGGAGGAAGGTTCTGTATGTCCCTGTTTTGCTTACTTGGCCAGTGCCTCTCCCACTCAGGGTCAGTCTGACCCCTTGCAGAGGCTGCAAGAGGGAAGGGGAAGCAGTAGTGGGACTGTCCTACTACAGCCTCTACAGCCTCTGTCCTACTACAGTCCTATCCCTCTACAGCCACGGAAGGAAGGACATGGACACAGATTTCATAGAATGCTAAAATGGTTTGGGTTGGAAGAACCTTAAAGCCCATCCAATGCCACCCCCTGCCATGAGCAGAGACACTTTACAAGTCTTGTCCAAACTGGCCTTGGACACTTCCCAGGATGGGGCAGCCACAGCTTCTGAGTCAGCAGAGATGGATGGGGTACAGCACTGTGGGATGTGCTGGGAGAGGCTGAGGATGTTCCCAGCAGGAGAGGGGTGATACTGGCTCCTCCTGGGTTTTTCCTCTGCCCACAGAGCTTCCATTCCTTACAGACAGAGGGACATGTCCTGCAGTGGGGTCAGCTGTGGGTTGTGGTACAGCAGCTGACAGAATCAGGATGGCGATGGTGTTAAAGGGGAACTCCTATCCCCACCACCATCAGGGTTTGCTGAAGAAGTCAAACCCTTCCAGCCAAGGATCCTGCTCCATTGTAGGTGGAGAGAGCCACATTTCTATGGTTATGTCATAGAATCATGAAATCATTCAGGTTGGAAAAGCCCTGTAAGATCATTGAGTCCAGTTCCCCCAGTACTGCCAAGGCCACCATTGACCCATGTCCCCAGGTGCCACCTCCACATGGCTTTTAAATCCCTGCAGGGATGGGGACTCCACCACTTGCCGGGCAGCCTCTGCCAGAGTTCAACAACTCCTTCAGTGAAGAAATTTTCCATAATATCCAAACCATAATATCCATAATAAACCATAATATTCCATAATATCTGAACCTCCCCTGAGGCAACTTGAGGCCATTTCCTCTTGTGCTGTCTTAGCCTATTTGGCATTGAGCACAATCCTGGCAGAGAGATTTCACAGGATCATGGGCTGTGTGGCATCACTTTGCCTGGCAATCCCTAAAAGTGAGCAGCAACACCCAGAACCTGCAGAAAATACTGAGGGTGCTGGGATCTATGGGTGCTCCATGTGTTCCAGGGCTGCGAGTATTTCCGTGGAGGAGGAGCAGTGCTGCTCGCTCCCCTCCCTGCCACGGGGACAGCACTGAGCTCATTATCAAGGACAACAACAACCCCAGGGGACCGATTTTCCCTGGAAAAAGAGCAGCCGGGCTCTGGAAAGTGCTGGCACGCAGGGCTGAGCTGGCCAGCGGCCCGCCGGAGGTCTCGTGTCCCGTGGAGCTCTGAAGTTTGTTGACGTCTTTCTTTCTCACCCTGACGGAGGAGATTGTGCAGCAGGAAGGCAGCTCAGACATCCTCGCAGAGCTAAACGCGGCTTCCTGCCCCTCTGCCCGCCTCAGGGCCACCGGGTCACACCGGTACTCACTGCAGGATGTGTCTGCAGCACCTCAAACAATGACCCCGCCAGCGCAGGACCCTCTCCTGCTCCTGCAGCGCGGGGGGAGGTGGAGACAGGAGATGCCACTTCCCAGTCAGAACCACGCTGGGTAAAACCCGGCTTCCCAAATCCCCCCACACCTGGGGGGGGGAGCAGCCACCACCTCTGCTGATCTGCAGAAGCTACATGGAAGTGTGTTCCACTGGAGAAATGTGTATTTTCCATCCCAAATCCTGCCTGTTTGTGCATAAGCCTTTCCCTGTTCTGAATCCTCTCTGGAATAGGATTTGGCCCCAGCTGTGATGATGTGGTCCCTTTCCTGGCACTGATGGGTGTTTCTCTGCCTCGGTCCCACGCATACTTTGGGAAATTAAGGTGTTTAATGCTGTTCACACATGGATTGTGCACCAGGTATTTGCACAGTGAAGGTAAATCTGGCTGCCCAGCTGGCATGTGGCTGAGCCACATTTTACTGCTACTGAGGAGCTGGGGATCAAAACCCAAAAATTGACCTCAGCCCTCATAGCAGGGACATTTCTGCTGGTGACTGAGCAGTGAAGCTCCTGCCCAAGCTGGGGTCCTTTGCAGTGTGTCACATTCCTGCTGCTGAGCCAGATCAGGGAGCTCAGACACCTCCACAGAGTCACCTGCTCAAGGGCAGCTTCCTCCTGGCTGCCCGTCCCTTCCCTGCAGCTTCACTGTCTCCACAGCCTCCCTGCTGCATGCAGGTCAGGGTGGGGTGTCCCACTCCAGCCATGCCAAGCAGAGGGTCTCAAACAGCGATGCTGCCACAGGGCTTGGTGTCACGAGATTGGTGTCAAGGGATCAGTGTCTGAAGAGTCAATATCCAGGGTTTGGTGTCACAGGGTTCGTTGTTGCAGGGGGCGTTGTCACACCCTCAAAGCCACGTTCAGTGCTGGGAGAGCAGGGCACAAACCTCAGCTCAAACCTCACTCCCGTCTCTCTCACCCATTGGCAGCTGCCGGCAGCACCCACCACGCTCCTTCCAGCCAAGCTGCTGCGCTTGGAGCTGCTGGGCTGGATGCGGAGCTGCTGAGGTGGATGTTCCACTCAAGCAGCCGCTGCTCCTGCACTCAAGGCTCCTCCTGAGCTGGGGCTGGGGCTCTGCTCAGTGAGTGCTCAAAACACACCAGGACAGGGAATTGTCACCTGGTTCAGTGGGGGAAATTTGGTCTTTGCTCTGCTGCCAACACAGTGGGTTTGTTTTTTTCCCTTCTTTTCCCAGGTGCAGTGAATGCAAAACCGTCTTCCACCGGGACTGCCACGCCCGGGCCCCGTCGTGCCCGCGCTGCAAGCGGCGGCAGCGGTACCAGCAGCAGCTGGAGGCCAGCACAGAGCCCAGCCTGTAGCCTGGCACTGACCTCGACACTGCCCTCGGGATGGGGACGGCAGGATGGACTGAGCACACCCTCCCTGCCTGAGCCCATCCTGCACCTGGCCCCGCCCTGGGGACAGGGACAATGTGGGGTGGGTGCTCCTGCCCCACGGAGGGACCATCTGCCCACCCAGGGCTAAAGAAGGAGGCTGGAAAAATCCATCCCCCTTCACATTAACCAGGTGCTGTTTGCTGTCACCCTCATGGTGCCAATGTCCCCTCTCAGTGGAACCCAGAGGCTCTTCAGGGTGTCATCCCAGGATTCCAATCAAGGGTGTGGAGAACTGACATTGATCAAAGCTCTAGTTTTTTAGGATACTGAAAACCGGTATTTTTTTACATGGAGGTTTTGCACAACTGGGCTGCTCTGGGTGGTGGACCCATGCAGGGAGGGGACAAATTGACACTTGTGCCTTTAGGGACCTGCGTGCCCCAGGGGGACTCTGGGTGCCCCGAGCATCTCCCGCTCAGAGAGCCCAGCCAGGGCCGTGGCCTCTGCAAAGAGCCGGGGAGAGCCGGGCCGCTCCTCCCCACCTGCTGCTGCTCATCCTCGGGAGTTTTATTTTCCTTTAACCCCTCCCCATGCAAACATAATTAAAGTCTATTTAACAACAAGTGAAGCGATTTTTGAGTTTGCTTCTCTGCAGTGGGACCTCATCAGAGTTTGAACCTGACACAGTGTCTGTGGGAAGAGGGTTGGGAATGGGGGTGCTGCCTGTCTCTTTTCCTCCGTCCTCCATCCTCCCTGTCCATCCCCCATCCTTCTTGCCCATCCTCCATGCTCCAGGGTTTCACTTTGACAATTGCTTGGGGGTCCCTTCCCCATTTGCCTTCCTGGCTGCTCCCCAGTGGTGTCAAGCCTCTCCCATTGTTGTCTTCCCCACCACTCACGTGCTGGGAGGACTTGGGACGTGCCCACCAACCCAGCAGAACTTCCTGGGATGCGTGGAGAAAAAAAACAGGACAGGGCAGCTCCCGTGGGGCCCCCATAATGTGGTCCCCATCCCACTGCCCAGGGAGGCCGTGCCAGATCCGGCAGCAGCGCAGATCCCGGCTCAGCCGTGGGGCTGGGCCCTTCCTGCGGCAGGAACCTCCCGAGGAGCCGTTTCCTTGTCGGGCGGCAGCGGGTCCCCTCCGCCACCGTCCCTCCCCGCCCGCCGAGGGGAGGAAACGCGCCCCAGCACCCCGTGCTGCAGCTGGGGACGGGGCACCCACCCCGCCGCGGAGCCCGGCCCCGTCTCTCGTCGAGGCGGCGGCGGAAACCGGGCGAGTCGGGACCGGCCCGGCGCGGGCACGAGCGGCACCGCGGGCGCGCCCCCGCCCCAGCGCCGGCCGCAGGTGAGAGCGGGGCTCGGGGACTCTGGGGGCTCGGGGGCCGGCGGCCCGGGGGCTTCGGGGGCTCAGCCACTCGGGGCTCGGTGGCTTTGGGGTCTCGGGCATGGTGGCAAGGATAGTGACCCCAGGGCTGTTCCAGCAGGTTTGGGCGGTTTGCGGAGCGGCCGCGTAAGGCTGGAGCTCAGCCGGGACCCCGAGGGAGCTGAGCTGGGGGGTCCTCAGCCCAGAAGGGCTTGGGCGCTCTCGTCACCCTTTCCCTGCCCCGTGTCCCGCAGGCGGAGGCGCGGGGAGGCCATGGAGGCGGCGGAGCCGGCGGAGGAGGCGCTGGTGCTGGTGGAGTACGGCTTCGAGTACCGCGCCAAGGACGGCACCTTGGTCTCCATCAAACCCAACGAGCGCTATGTCCTGCTCAAACGCACCAACGCGCACTGGTGGCACGTCCGCAGGAGCGGGGACGCCCGGCCTTTCTACATCCCAGCGCAGTACGTTAAGGAGCTGCCGCCCATCGCCGCCCCAGCCCCGCTTGACCCCCCGCCATCGGCACATGCTGCGACAGAGCCGGCCACGCTCGTCCCTCAGCCCCCGCCAGCCTACGAGTATCGGTTCATCGGTGCCGCCGAGCCGGGGGAACCGGTAGGAGGGTGTCCGGTGCCCCGCAGGGACTCGGCGCCCAGGAGGGACTCGATGCCCAGGAAGGACTCGGTGCCAAGGAAGGACTCGGTGCCCAGGAGGGACTCGGTGCTCCAGAGGGACTCGGTGCCCAGGAGAGACTCGGTGCTCCAGAGGGACTCTGTGCCCAGGACGGACTCACCGCCATCACTCAGCTCTTTTCGGGTCCTCCCGGGGCTGACCGCACACCCCGCTGAGCCTGTGAGACCTTCACAGTCCCTGGATGACCTGCCGCGGGTGACACCAGCATCACGCAGTGCCACTACCACGGGGGCACGCGGGGACCTCCCAGGACACGCTCGCCCGCTCGGCAAGAGCCGCTCCGAGACCCTCTGCCCCTCCGGCAAGGACAGGGACGTGGCCAGGAGGTGGCCGGGGGCCGGCCCCGCGGCTCAGGTACGGTGACATCCCCACTGCTGTCCCCAAAAACTGCGCTGGGGGGGGTTAGCGGGTAGGGGTGTTGAGCCTGGGCCCCTCGACTGATTCAGTGGTCGTGTTCCCCTACCATGACCTTGTGACCCCCAGCGCAGAGTGTGGTGACACTCTGGCACCACAGCCACTGCTGGGACCCCCACGTCTCCCCACCGAGCTGACCCCATGGGACAAACCTGCAGGTGACCCCATCGTAGGGGTTTGCCAGAATTAACCATTTCGGGATTGTGAGTGACCCCTCACACAGGGACTTCTCCATACACCCTCCACCCTCAGCCCCCTGGCCCGTGCCTCACTTCCCCGCCCTCATGGGCACCCCTGGACTCTCCCAGCCCCCCACTCTGGAGAACTTTGTGGTCTCTGGGGCAGGAGGTGGCGCTCGGTGTCACCCAGGGGGACTTTGGAGTGTCCCCCTCAGGTTCCCGGAGCGTTCCGGGATGAGAGGAGGCACAAAGGGGTTAACAGGGAAATGCGGCAGCTCCTCCCTGCCTGGGCGGGAGCCTCACCTGGGTGCAGCACCCAGTGACCGAGGTGGGTGCTGGGTGCACCCCGGCACAGGCCAGCGCCCCGACACCCCAAACCCACGCTCACCCTACACCAGTAAGTAACAAAGGGCTCTGCCCAGCACCCCCTGGGCTGAACCTCCCCAGAGGGGGCACCCAAGCGTGTGGCTCTCCCCGGCCACTCACCTGCCACCAATGCAGGCTGGGGTACACAGGGTGAGACAGTGACGGTAGAGGGGTGGGTCCCACGACCTTGTCCCCTCCTCAATTGTCCCTGAGCACCTCACTTGGGAGTAACCCCAGACACCTGGAACACCCCAGCTTGAGTGTCCCCCACTTCAATCCAGGGTGAGATTGTGTCACCTGGGGGAACTGCTGGAGGAAGTGGGGTATTGGTGGTGGGAGGCTGTGCTTTACACACCATTTTGAACCAAATTTTCACCTTATTTTCATCCCATTTTACACCCTTTGCCCCCAGCTGTGCCCTTTGCACACTCAAAGCCAATGACTCAGCTCTGGGGGTGACCCAGCATAGTCCCCAACCCCAGTGCCCCCACAGGAGCATTCCCCTTCCCTGCCCAAATCCAGCCAGTGCCAAAAACATCCGGCATCAGGCATGGCAGGACCATGGTGACCTCGGTCCTGCCACCATCTGCACCCCCCACCCATGGGATGGGGTGGGATGGGATGATCCTGGTGTTATGGGGATGCAGCAGCCCCAGATCAGCTTCTAGTGGAGCAGTGTGACACCAGATGGGCCACCCAAAATGTGGGGGGATAATCCCAGTGCAGTTCCTGCTCAACACCATCCCGGAGCAATTCCTGCTCAGTTAGCCTTGGCTTTGCCGGAGCAAGTGACGAGTGGCAGGTTGGGGATGGTGGGTGACAACAACCCCAAGAGAAGCCAGTTCCGCCCTGGGCGTCTCTTCCGCTCCCCGGGCCCTGGCAGGAAGCGCGGTGGGTGCAGGGCCCGGCTCAGGGCACCAGCGGCGTCACCGGAGCCTCACAGTGTCCCCACGGCTGTCCCCACCCTGGGGTCCCCAGAACTGCCCCAGTGTCACCACGATGGGTGACCAGGTGCCGGGGGGTCGGCAGAGGGCCTGGAGCAGGGCGTTGCAGCTGCTGCGCTCGGGGAAGGTAGGCAGCACCCAAGGGTGTACCCAGCCAGGGGACAGGAGGGTGTTTTGGGGTCACCCCTTGCCAGGCTCCCCCTTGGGTGTCCTTGGGGGTTTATGGGCACCGGTGGGTGCCACAATGCCCATCCCAAAGCAGGGAGGGGTACCCCACCCCCCACAGCAGTGAGAAACCCCTGGGGATGCACCCATGGGAGAGAGAGAGGTGCTGGGGGGGCTCCATGCCAGGGATCTGCCATTGCCACCCCCACGTCCCTCGTCCCCAGCAGGAGGGCAGACCCCCTGCTGGCTTCTGGCCCTGCTCACCATGGTGGGGGGCTCATGAGGTAATGGGGGGAGGATGAGAGGTGTCATTGAGCTGCTGTTCCACTGTGATTCAGGGTGTCCCCAGGGACCCACTGTCACCTCCCTCGGGTGGAGGCAGGGCTGGAGTTGGGACCTTTGTCCCCACAGCCATTAGTGAGAGACTCAGGCTGTAAAATCAGAGGGTGACAGGAGGGGGTTCCCCACTGGCAGCACCCTCCTGGTCCCTTGGGACACATCCCCCTACCCCAAGCATCCCCACAGGTGGGAGTCAGCCAGGCTGGTGCTGGGGATACTATTTTGGGATGTGGTGATGGGACTGTCTGGTTTGGCATCCGGCTCTGGGCGGGACGCCAGGGCTGTCTGTGGGTGCTGGAAGTGTCCCAGGGTGCAGGTGATAAGGGTGCTGGGGTGCCAAGTGTGGGTGAGATGGGTGTGAGTTTTGGGGTGCTGTTGCTGGAGAGGTGGGAGCAGAGGCTGTGGGTGCAGGGGATGAGCAGGTTGGAAGTGTTGGGACCGCAGATGTCACTGCCGAGTTTGTGGGTGTTCATGGTTTGGGTGCGAGTGATGTGGGCGCTGCACAGTACACACTGCAGGTACCAGTGTGTGGGTGCCAGTGATGCAGGTGCTGTATGCAGGGGATGACGCAGGTAGCAGTGATGCATGTGTGGATGATGCAGGTACCAGTGATACAGGTGCTGCATGAATGGGTACCAGGGACACAGGTGTTGATGATGTGGGTGACATGGGTACCAGGTGATTGAGGTGATGATGCGGGTGCAGGTGATGCAGGTACCAGTGATGCAGGTTCTGATGTGGGTGCTGATGATGCAGGTACTGATGATGCAGTGACATGGGTACCAGTGGTGCAGGTGCTGCATGCAGTGGGTCACGCAGGTGCCGCCGACATGGTGCTGGTTGTGAGGGTGCTGCCAGCAGCAGATGACACAGGCAGCAGTGACACAGATGCTGGCACTGAGGACCTCAATGTCCCTCCATGTGCTCATCCCTGTGTCCCTGGGTGCTCCCTGCCCCACTCTAGGTGCTGTGGGTGCCCCTTTCCACCTCCTGGCCTCCTACACCCCATCACTGGCACTTCCTGCCCCATAATTTTGGGGGCCTGGGCAGGGGGGTGACCCAGCAGCCAGGGCAGGATCTGGCTCCTCAGCGCCTCACCCATCAGCCACCTGGACACCACAGTGGGGACATCCCAGGATTGCCATCCCAGCTGCAGTAGTGACAAATCCGTGTTTCCCCAGGCACACAAGGAGTCGGAGGAGACGCCTGATCCCATCTACCTCAATATCCAGGAGCTGCGGGAAGAGGCTGCTGCCGCTGCCAGCTCGGCCCCAGAGGAGCCGGGTGGATCTGTGTCGGACTGGGAAACCCACACGGACACGGACAGTGGACATTTGTTTTATTATAACCCAGTGACGGGCGAGACCACGTGGGATTGTCCCTTCGGGCAGGCGGCTGATGGAGTGAGTCCGGCCGCCTCTCCTGCCTCCTCACTCGCACACAGCCCGGACCTTCCCGAGTGGGAACAGCACGTGGATGAAGGAAGCGGACAGACTTTTTTCTATAATTCGGTGACAGGTGAGACGTCGTGGGACCCCCCCACCGTGGGAGACACAGGCAGCCCCCAGGAGATGCACCCTGGGGGGATGCGGTACGGGCCCATGGAGCAGAGGGTGAGCACCCGGCAAGGCGCGGGGATGGGCTTGGGGTGGGAGCAGAGACATAGATGGGAGTGGAGATGAAAAAGGAGTGGGATGGAAATGGAGACGGAGACTGGGATTGAGAAAAGTATGGGAGATTCAGTGGAGATGGAGATTGAGATGGAGATGGAAAAAAATGGAGATAGATGGGAATGGAGATGGAGACAGATGGGAATGGAGATGAAGACAGATGAAGATGGACAGGGGTATGGATACAGGGGTGTAAGAAAGGATGAGAATGCAGATCAAAACAGGGATGGGATGGAAATGGAGGGAGAGCTGAAGATTGAAAAAGGATGGGAGATGCAATGGAGAAGAATATGGAAACAAAGATGGAGATGGGAACAGATAGAGGGATGTAGAAAGGGAGGGGAATGGAGATGGAAACAGGGATGGGATGAAGATGGAAACGGGTGAAGTTGGAAATGGGAGACAGGGATGGGAATGAAGATGAAGGTGCCGATGAAGATGGGAATGGATACTGGGATTGAGATGGAGATGGAAACAGGAACGGGAATGGAGATGGAGACAGGGATTGAGATGGAAATGGGAATGGAGATGATGGAAATGGGGCAGCCCCCACCTGGATGAGCAGCACAGGGATGCAGATCTCTTGGTTGGGCCAAGATCTCGAACTGTCTCTTTCCTCCAGCCACCCACTCCAGAAACGGATTATCCTGACCTGTCTCCGGATGAGCTGGAGTGTTATCCTGAGGAGGACTATTCACCCGTGGGCTCCTATGATCAGGGGGCCTCTCTCTGCCTGTCCCCGAGGCGCCCCGAGGAGCTGGGCTCACCCCCGGGCTGGTACGGGCACAGCCACTCTGAGGGAATCATGTTCTACCCTGAGCACTTCGGCCCTGACACGGTACGGGATAGGGATGGGAATAGGGATTGGGGCAGGGTTGAGGATGGGGATGGGGACAGGGAAAAGAACTGGGAATGGAAGATGAATACAGGGATAGGAACTAGGATGGGAACAGGGATGGGTTATGGATAACCCATGGGTATGGATAACAGGGTCAGCAGTGGGGATGGGGACAGGATAAGGGACAAAGATGCAAACAGAGGTGACTGCCAGGGATAAACATCCTCACAAGCCCACAGAGCAGGAGTTACAGGGGCTCTGGGGTGCCCTGGGTGCACAGCACAGCCCCCTCCTGGCAGGAACACCTTGGGCATTACCTGACCCCTCCCTGCCCAGGTGCCATCGGGCAGCCGTCACGAGCGGGCCAGCAGCAGCTCCAGCCAGGACAGCGGGCTCTTTGCCTGGCACGGCTCTGTGTCACCAGCACCGGGCAGTAAGGAGGAGAAGGTGAGCACCAGGGAGGGGCACCCAGCCTGACCTCACACCAGCACCAGGGAGAGCAAGGGGCAAATTTGACATCCCCACCTTGACTTTCCAGTTTAAAAGCCTCGAAAAAGCCGGGGTGCTCAACCGGACCAAGACATTGGACAGAGGGAAGCGGCTCCGGTAAGAACACCCCAGTGTCCCCTGCCACTGAAAGCAGGAGTCCAGCAGGGGGAAGGAGCTGTGCTATCCCACAGCTGTGTGTGACCCCTGCTCTCCTTCCCAGGAAGAACTGGAGCTCCTCCTGGACAGTGCTGGAAGGGGGAATCCTCACCTTCTTCAAGGACTCCAAGCACTCAGCTGCCAGTGCCTTGGTAAGAGCCCCAGTGGCCTTGGGGCAGGGCAGCTCCCATAGGATGGAACCAGTGTCTATGGGACAGGGCCAGTACCTATGGGACAGTGCCAGCACCCATGGGACAGGACCAGACTGGACAAGGACTCAGAGAATGCAGCCAACATGTGTAGGGTGGGGGCAGCACCCACAAGGAACACGGCGCTGGCCTCACCTCTGGAGTGGGGGTTCAGGGCTCTGTCTAGTGGGTGCAGAGGCTCTTGGGGAAGGGGGACCATGGCCTGCACCCACAGAATGGGGCCAGCATCCACAGGATAGGACCAGCATCTGTAGGACAGGACAAGGATCGACAGGACGGGGCTGAAGCTGCAGGATGGGACCAGCACCCATAGGATGAGGCCGACATCCAAGGGACAGGGCCAGCACCCACAAAACAGGACCCCCGGCTCCATGGGGGTGGGGAATCAGCACTTGAAGGATGGGACCAAGACCACAGGCCAGGGCAGGTGCCCTGCACAGGGACCCCAGCACTGGGACATGTCCACTCACCCCCCCAGCACACACATGCTCCCTACAGGGGTGCCAGTGTGGAAGCACCCGGAGCTGGTGGGAGCCAGCAGGAGGAAGCAGAGCCAGCTCCAGTCCCCCCTCCCGGGGCCAGTCTCCCCTTGCAGTGCCCAGCGGCTGCTGCCGGATGCAGAAGTTGCTGTGGGTCTTGCAACACCCTGTGGTGACAGCAGATGGCGGGGGGGAGGGGGGGGGCGGACAGGGGGAAGACAGGGAACCTACAGCTGGGGGAAGCAGTCCTGGCCTCCCCTCAGGGGTTCAAGGCTCTGTCTGGGGGTGCAGAGGCTCTTGGGGCAGGGGAGCCATGGCCAAAGCACCACGAAACCCAGGGCATGGGGAGCAGCAGTGGGTCTGATGCTCTCCCACTGCAAAATTCCCCTCCTTCGGGGCAGCCACCCTCTTCCTTCCTGCAGTGGCACTGAGAGGGACCCCAAAGTTGGAGCCTACCGGGCTCCCTGGGGAGGGCTGGGAATCTCCCTTGAGGTGATGGCAGCCCTAGGACCTGGGTGTCCCCAAGCTGGTGGCCATGACCCTCACTCCACCATAGCAGTCCCATATCCTGGTCTTGCAGAGACCATAGGAGGGGACAGAGGAGTCCCATAGAAGACATCTGGCAACCTTGACTTTCTGGATGAGGGCAGCCCACACCCCCCAGCAGGATCCTGGTGTCCCTGTCCTCTCTGGGTAGGTGCCACCCTCATCCCCTTGTCCCCACAGAGGCATCCCAGCACCCTGACCACCCCCGAGCACACGGTGGAGCTGCGCGGAGCCTCCCTCACCTGGGCTGGCAGGGACAAATCCAGCAAGAAGAACGTCCTGGAGGTGAGCAGGTGACAGCAGGACGGACACTGATCACACCTCAGGGTCCACATGTGGGCAGCAGGGCAATTCCACACCTGCCCAGTTCATCCCAGCAGTGGTGCAGGGGATGGAAGTGGGGACACTGGGGACGTGCCTGGGTGGGACAGAGTACAGGGACACTGCACTGCCGGTCACTGTCTGATGGGCAAGGAGAGGTCACCAAGGGACATCCTGGCTCCCAGAGGGGCATTGCACGGGGAGGAGCTGCTCCAGCTCCCCGGCAAACGGCACCAGCTGCTGTCATCGGAGTTGGCGCCGGGTTCAGCCGCATCCTGGTTCCCAAATCCGAGTGGTTGTGGCAGCCCCGTGCCCTTTCCCTGACCTTTGCCCGTTGCTCCGGCAGCTGAGGACGCGGGAGGGTTCGGAATTCCTCATCCAGCATGACTCGGAACAGATCATCACCGCCTGGCACAAGGCCATCGCCGACAGCATCGGCCGGAGGGTGAGCAGGGTCCCCCGCCCCGCGGCCACCCTGAGGCCGGCCCCGGCGTCTCACGGTGCACCTTCCTTAGGGCTCCGACATCCCCGGAGAGGAGGAGGCCGAAATTCGGGCTGAATTTGGCTCCCGGGAGAAGCTGGGGGGCGGCGAGGAGAGGAGGGCAGGTGAGCACCGGCACCCGGGATGGGCACGGGGGTCCCGGCAACACCACACACCCTGCGGGTCCCCCGGGGTGGGATGGGCTGGGACACCCCAGTCAGACCTTTGGGATGATGCTGATTTGTGCCATGTCCCCGCCAGTGGCCGGGCAGGTGACGGGCAGTGCCGAGAGTGACACCAACAGAGTCCGGAACAAACTCCGCAAGTTCCTGCAGAGGCGGCCGACGCTGCAATCCTTGCGGGAGAGGGGCTACATCAAGGGTGGGTGTCGGGGGGTGCTGGGATGGGGCTGGATCAAGGATACGTGCTGGGATGAGAGTAAATCCAGACTGGGTGCTGAGATGGGGTGTCAGAGCCTATCAAGGGTGGGTGCTGGAACAGGCCTGTCCCTCAGGATGTCTCCAGGCTGGAGGGCAGGTGGGGACAGGCAGGGATGGAGCTGAGACAGCCAAGGGTGGAGCTGGGACACCGGGTTGAGTGACCAAGCCCAACCCTGACCCAACATCTTGGTGTTGGGCTCAAGTGTGTCCCATCACCTCCAGCCATCCTGTGAGACACTCCTATGGGAGCAAGACCTTCTGTCCTCAACCCCGTCCCCCACTAGCCACCCTCTTGTGTCCCCTAGCCATGCTCAAGTCCCTGCTGTGTTCCTAGACCAGGTTTTTGGCTGCTCGCTGCTGGCGCTGTGTGAGCGGGAGCGGGGCACAGTGCCACACTTTGTCCTGCAGTGCATCTGGACCGTGGAGAGGAGAGGTACTGCACTGGGGACAGGGACAGCCTGGGGCACCGGGATGGGGAGATGGAGACAGCTCTAGCGACAGCCTACATGGGAAGTTGGGGTTTTCCTTGGAAGCCAAGTGCTGGCTGCTGTGGGTACCAACACAACTGTACCAGTTGCTGTCACCATGTGCCACCTGGCTGTGGGCATCCTCTAGGGGACAGCAGAGACACTGGAGTGTCCTCAAGAGTGCCTAATGTCCTGTCCCAGGGTGGATTGTTTAACTGAGAGCTTTCCCCCATCTCCATCTGCCCAGGTCTAGACATTGATGGGCTGTACCGGGTCAGTGGCAATTTGGCCACCATCCAGAAACTGCGCTACAAGGTGGAGCATGGTATGGTCACCCCTGGTGACAGTGGCGGCAGAGGGACAGGGCTGGGGTTGGGGAGGGGGTAGCCAGGGATCCCCACCCATCCCTGGGGCTCTGGACACACCTGAGATGCTGCCCCACCTCCAGATGAGCAGCTGGACCTGGATGACGGGCGCTGGGAGGACATCCACGTTGTCACTGGGGCGCTGAAGCTCTTCCTGCGGGAGCTGCCGGAGCCACTCGTTCCCTTCAGCCACTTCGACAAGTTCATCGCTGCCATCAGTGAGGGACAAGGGATGGGCTGGGGCTGGGGCTGGGGAAGGGATGGGATGAGGATAGCTATGGGATGGGGTTGGAATAGGATGGGATGGTTACCAGGATGGGAACTGAGATGGGATGGAATGGAGATGGGAAGGGGGATGGTATAAGGATGGGGTTAGGGATAGGAATGAGATAGAAGAGGGATGCTAATGGAGACAGGATTTAGGATGGGGATGGTGATAGAGATGGGATGAGGGTGGGGATTAGGATGGGGACAAGGATGGGATAAGGATGGGAATGGAAGTGGGGACAGGGATGCTGTGACTGCTGGAGCTAGCACCCCACCGTGCCCTCCCTCCCTGGCAGAGATCCAGGACCTGTCCCTGCGGGGCCGCTGCATCCGGGACCTGGTGCAGTCCCTGCCACCCGCCCACCATGACACCATGAAAGTCCTTTTCCGCCACCTCTGCAGGTGACACCCCCTTGTTCCCCCAAACCCAGCCCACTGCAGGAAGGCAGAACATGACTCTGGGGACAGGCCCCAGGGTCAGGCCATGCCAGTGACACCCCTGTCCCCACAGGGTGGTGGAGCACAAGGAGGAGAACCGCATGTCGGTGCAGAGTGTCGCCATCGTGTTCGGCCCCACCCTGCTGCGGCCAGCTAGCGAGGAAGCCAGTATGGCCATGCACATGGTCTTCCAGAACCAGGTGGTGGAGCACATCCTCAACCACTATGGATACATCTTCCCGGATGGATAAACCCTGGAGACACATGTGGGGACAAGCCCAGCAGTAGGGACTTAATGGAGCAGCGTCTCCAGGAAGGACTTGGCCATGTGTCACCTCAGTGGTGGCTCCATGAAGGGCAGCATGGTGACCCAGCTCAAGGGAGGGACACCCGGTGGGTCCTCCCTGGCCACCCTGTCCCACCAGGGCCAGATCCAGGGGGTCCATCCCCAGGGAGTGTGTGGGGCTTGGTGGGGTCCCCGTGGTCAGTGGAGCCCTGCAGTGCCCAGCTGGCTGAGCTGGGCATTCCCAGGGTGGCAGCAGGGAATGTCCAGGCGGGCAGGGCCTGCTGGACGGTGGCACCGGCAGGCGGGCAGGGAGAGGCCGGGCAGTGCCGTGGCTGGAGCCCCCCGCCCCATTCGCAAATAAAGACTCCATTCAGACACAAGGGTGAGGTGTTGCAGACATCCCAGGGACATGGGTACAGCAGGGGTTCAGTGCTCCTTGGCTCCTGGTGACCCTTGGGAACACTGCATGGCCTTTGTACCCCATGAGGATGACCTGAGACTGCAGGACATGGCAGTGACCTGGGACACCATTCCTGGGTGGCATCACCAAATACTGAGTCACCACAAATGTCACCACAGACAGCAAGATGTGATGAGAGCCACACAGTCATGCAGTCATGGGACATGAGCTCCCATCACCCAAAGCCATCTCCTGGGGTGGGAGCACTTTGGGTCATGATGGTGATGGGCTGGGACACAACCAGGACTGGATGGGATGCAAGAAGGATGGCAAGGGACATGACTAAAGTGCTTTGGGACATAATGGGGACAATAAAGGGCATGGCAGGGACACGATGAGGAGGTGTGGGGACATGGGACACATGTTCATGGCTTTTGGAACACAGCAAGGACAGCATGTGGCAGTGGTTTGGGACACAGGAATGGCTGGGGTACAGAGGGAACACTTGGCGATGCAGCAAGGGCACTTTGGGGTGTGGTGGGGATGTGTGGGGATGTAATGGGGCCAAGCTGGGTTGCAATGGGGGCACTTTGGGACAAGACAGAGACACTTCGGGGTGCAGCGGAGTCATATAGGGGCACAAGGATTTTCAGGACACAAAGGAAAGCTTCAGGAGTGCAGGGATGGTGGTTTGGGACACAATGGGGACAATTTGGGATGCAACTGGGACACGAGGGGACACAACTGGGGACAGGAAAGAGACTGTTTGGAATGCAGGGGGGAAATTTAGGGGCAAAAGGGGATACCTTGGAGGACAAGACAATGCTTCGAGGGTGCAGCAGAGGCACTTTGGGACAGAACAGAGCCACTGTGGGATGCACTGGGGCCGCTTTGGAGCACAAGGAGGTACTTTGGGACAAAAGGGGATTCTTCAGGAGTGTAGTAGGAGTGCTTTGGGACATTTTGGGACACTTTTGGATGCATGGGACGCACTTTAAGAACTTTGGGAGGCGCAAGGGACCCTCGGGCCCCCTCGGGACCCTGCGGGGCGGGAGGGGGGCGGTGCCGGGGGCAGAGCTCGGCCGATCCCCGCTCCCAGCCCGCTCTATCTCTGCTCCCTCCCCGCTCCCATCCCGATCCCACCCCGCTGCCGGCCCCGCTCCGCGCCCCCCGCCCGGCTCCATCTTGTTCGCGGCCGCCGCGGAGCCGCTCCAGGTGCGAGGAGGGGCGGGAGGGATTGGGGGGATCCGGGAGGGTCGCCGGGACCCACCGAGGGAGCTGGGAGGGGATCTCCCGCCCGGGACCCCCACAGCCATTCCCCAACCCCCACGGGACCCCAGGCGCTGTAGGGGACCCCAGGGAGCGATTCCCTCCCATAAAGCCGTGCCGGCATCCCCCCGAGCCCCCCAACTCGGGACCCCCGGAGTGACCCCCAGGGCCAGGCGGGACCCCATCAGCACCTCCCCACCCCCCCGGCAACCGGGGCTGTGCGGGACCGGGAACCACCAGCAGCGACTCCCCCAGATCCCTCCAGACAGACACCCCCGGAACCCCCCTCCAGCAGCGAGCCCCCACACGCACCCCCCAGACACTCACAGAGTCCCCTGGGCCCACTAAACAGCAAAGCCCCCACCACCAGGTCTGCACAGGACCCACTCAGCGGCTCGTCCTCCCCCACAGAACTTCACGGCACCCCCTAGCAGCTCCCACCCCCCCCTCCCCCAGACCCTCACAGTGACTCTCTGGACACCCCCCCAGCAGCAGCCCCCCCTCCCATATCCCCAGTGCCCTCCCAGCAGCAAACCCCCCACTCCCAGGACCCGCCCGCCAAAACCCCAGCAGCGTCCCCCTCATCTCAGAACCCCCCAAAGCCCCCAGCAATGACCCCCGCCCCCCCCCCCAGTGCCCCCCCCAGACTCCCCGTTCCCCCTTGTTGCCAGGTCCCACCTTCGCTGGTGCTGCATGGGCAGGGTTGGACCCCAACCCAGCCGGGACAGGGACACCCCCTGGGGCTGGGGGAGGCACTGGGGACACTTTGGGGGGCCTGGAGACACCCCCGGCGCTGTGCCCTCCCCCAGGACCAGGCATCAGGGGGTTACAGCAAAAGCAGCTTTGGCAGCCAAAATCCCTCTTAAGGCTTTAATCGCAGTGAGAAAGTGGCCGGGGGGGGGGCACCCTGTCCCCCCCCTTCACTGTCCCCAGCCTTGTGGGGTTGCAGGGACAAGTGCAACCGGGCTGGAAATTTAAGCCAAATCCCTAAACCTGGCTTAAAATTCAATGGGATTTAGGGGAGAAAGAAATAAAAAGGGTGGGGGGAGGAGGGGAGCAGTGGGGCTGCAGGTTTTCGGGGGCCCATTCTGCACCCCCCCTTAGTGGGGGACCCAGGTGTGAGTCAGGGGGCGAAGGTCGGCGCTGGCCGTGTTTGCACACCCGGCACGGAAGTGGCACCGTCCCCGCGTGTCCCCGTGTCCCGCCCGGGCCCGGCGGTGCCTCCCGGCTGGAGCAGGTAGGGAGGGCAGGGATGGAGCCCCTGGCCCGCGGGGTGGGCACAGGGGGGTCCCCCCGCAGGGTGGGAACCCGACAGGGACTCCCAGTCTGTTCATGCGGGGACATGGGATCCCTGGGGCCTGGTATGGCTGGTGTCCTGCCGTCCATGAGGACAGGAACACCCAGGCTCTGCTACTGCAGCAGGGGTGGCTCAGGGGTCCCTGTGGCCCAGCTAGGATCAGATTCAGGGGATCCCCATGGAAAGGGGCCTCTGGAGGTCCACATGACCCCATAGGAATCAGAACTGAGGGTGTCCCCTTAGGGACCAGGCTCTGGGAGCCCCCACGGCCCTGTAGGGAAAGGCCCTGGGTGTCCCTGTTGTCCCCACAGGGACAGGAACTCTGGGGTCCCCATGGCCCCATAGGGAAAGGCTCTGGAGGTCCCCTTAAGGATCTGGGGGTCTCCACATGCCCATAAGGACAGGGCTTATGCTGTTATGGCCCAGGCCTTGCTCTCCTGACCCCGGCCCCTGTCCCTGTGTCCCCATGGCCATAGTAATGGGATGAGGGCAGCCCCCCAAATCCTGCTGCACCCCACACCCAGAGTCACCACATTCCCCAGGTGACACTGCCTCTAGAAAGAGCCCGGGGACAGGGATCCATCTGGGGGTGACATCAGGTCCTGGCCAGGCATTTTGGGGTGCGGGGATGGAGAGGAGAATATCTGTGGGGTTCCAACTCCCCGGTCCCCTGTCACTGCAGCCCACAGTGTGCTGTGATGGCACCGGATGCCTGAGCCCCTCCAGCGGGGACCAGCCATGGAGACCGTTGTCATCGTGGCCATCGGGGTGCTGGCCACCATCTTCCTGGCGTCCTTTGTGGCGCTGGTGGTGGTGTGCAGGCAGCGCTACTGTCACCCCAAGGATCTGCACCACCACTACGACACCAAGTGAGTGACCCCACAGGGTTAGCAGCATCCTTGTCCCCACCAGGGAGGGACCCCAACTCCCTTGGGCTGGCAACAGTGCTGGGGACGTGTCCACTGTCATCGGAGGGACAAAGATGAGGACACACCCACCATCATCAGGGGGACAGAGATGGGGACACATCTGCCATCATCAAAGGGACAAAGCTGGGGACATGTCCAGCATCATCCAGGGAACAAAGATGGGGACACATCCACTGTGATCAGGGGGATGATGCAGGGGACACATCCAGCATCATCAGAGGGAAGACGTTTGGGACACATCCCCATCACCAGGGAGACAAAGGTGGGAATATGTCCACCAGCACCAGGGCCACTGGGGCTGTGGGGCAGCCCGAGGAGGTGGCCCCTGGTGAGATGTCCCCCATGTCTCTGACAGACCCATCGTGGACCTGATGGGGACCACGGAGACACCATCAGAGCCCTCGGAGCTGGAGCTGGATGACGTGGTCATCACCAACCCCCACATCGAGGCCATCCTGGAGAACGAGGACTGGGTTGAGGACGCCTCGTGAGTGTCCCCTGTGTCTCCCCACTGCTGGGGACCCCTGTGCAGTGCCAGCCCCCCGTCATGGGATGCAGGGGACAGGTTTGGAGGTCACCAAGCCATGGGGATGGTCCTCAAGATGGTCTTAGGGTGGGAATATCCCCACAAGTCTGGGGGACATGGGGTGTGAGCTGGTAGGAGAGGGGGGACATATAGGGGACAAGGACAGAGCAGAGGGACCACAGGTGGATTCACACCCTCCTCCCTCTCCACAGGGGTCTGGTGTCCCACTGCATCGCCATCCTGAAGGTGAGTCAGGGCATGGCACTGGTGGCAGTGGTGACACTGGTTGCAGTGGCAGCACTGGTGGTACTGCCCAAGCTGGTAGCAATGGTGCCACCAGTGGCACTAGTGGCAAGGGTCACTCTGGTGGCAGCAGTGGTACCAGTGGCACTAGTGACATAGGTGCCAATGGTGGGGAGCACTTGCGGTAATGGTGGCAATGGTGACATTGTTGGTACTGTTGGCACTGGTGCTGATGGTAGGTGGCACTTGTGGCACTGGTGTGATGGTGGCACTGGTGGTGACAGTGGCACTGGTGGTGACAGTGGCACTGTCTCCCAGATCTGTCACACACTGACGGAGAAGTTGGTGGCCATGACCATGGGCTCAGGTGCACGTGTTAAATCCCCAGCCAGCCTGGGGGACATCATCGTGGTGGCCAAGCGTATCAGCCCCAGGTGATGGGATGTTTGGGGGGTCCCAGGGCTCCCAAGTGGGGTTCTAAGGCTCCGGGGTGGCCCCAGGGACTGGGGGAGGAAATTCCAGGGCTCTGAAGGGTCCCCAGAGTTTTGGGACAGGGTAGGTCTGGAGGGGTCATGGGAGCTCTGGGGATTTCCTGGGGCTCTGGGAAAGGGGGGGGGGGGGGCATCCTGAGGCACTGGGGGGGACCCTGGGGACTTTAGGGGTGTCCAAGGAGTCTGGGAGGTGTCCCAAGGCCCTGGGGTAATATTGTAGCTCGGGGAGGTGTCCTGGGATTCTGGGAGGTTCCTGGGGCTCTATGGGGGTCCCAGGGCTCCAAGAGGGCTCTTGAGGCCTGGGTTGGGTGTGCTGGAGGTGTCACCACAGTGTCCCCTGGGGTTAATGCTGTCCCCACCGCAGGGTGGACGATGTGGTGAGATCCATGTACCCGCCGCTGGACCCCAAACTGCTGGACGCAAGGTGACAGCAGTGGGAAGGACAGGGACACTCCTGGGTGGGGGGATACCTGCGGGTGGGGACACCCCCCTATCCCATACCACACTTCTGGGGACACCTGGGTGACCCAGGAGGACAGGGAGGCCCCTTGGGTGTGAGCAGATGACAGAATATCCCAGGTTGGGAGGGACCCCAAGGATCACCCATTCCCACCCCTGTCCCTGCACATGCCCCCCAGCAATCCCACCCTGGGCATCCCTGGCAGTGCTGTCCAAACACTCCTGGAGCTCTGGCAGCCTCGGGCTGGGACCATTCCCTGGGGAGCCTGGGCAGTGCCCAGCACCATCTGGGGGGATGAACCTTTCCCAGAGATCCATCCCAACCCCCCTGTGACACAACCTCAGGCCATTCCCTGGGCCCTGCCCCTGATCACCACAGACAGGCAAACTAAGGGCCACGCTGCTGCTGAGGAAGCCACCATGGGTGACAGGGCGGCGGCAGGGAGGTGACAGGGCAGTGGCAGGGCGGTGACAGCCCCGTGACAGCCCCGTGTCCCCGCAGGGCCGCGGCGCTGCTGCTGTCGGTCAGTCACCTGGTGCTGGTGACCCGCAGCGCCTGTCGCCAGCCGGCCGCCCGGCACTGGGTGGAGCGGTCCCTGGCGGCCGCCGAGGAGCACATGGCCGTGCTGCGCCAGGCCGCCATGGCCACCGAGCCCGAGCGGCCCCCGGGCCCCGCCGAGCCCCCGCGCCAGGAGCAATCCGCCATCTGACCCCAATAAAGGCCCCGAGTGCCCCCCGACCCGGGCACGGGCAGCTCTGGGATGGGCTGGTGATGTGGTGTCTGGATGGAGAGGAGATAGGGAGGGGTCTGGTGGGGGGGGTCTATTGAGGGATTGAGGGGCTTGGGAGGGAGTGTGGATGGGGCTTGAGGGGTTTAGAGGGGATTTCAGGACGTTGGAGGGGGACTTGGAGGAGCTGGGGGGTCTAGGGAGGGGTTGAGGGACTTAGAAGGGAGTGTGGAGAAAAGTTGTTTAAAGGATTTTGAAGGGTTGGGAAGGTTGGAGGTGGTTTGGGAAGGTTAGAGGGGATTTTGGGGGGTTGGAGGGGGATTTGGAGGGGTTGGGGGTCTAGGCGGGATTTGGGGAACTTGGAATGTGGAGGGGTTGGGAAAGTTGGAGGTGATTTGGGGGATTGGAGGCAGACTTGTTTGGGTTAGGGGTTAGGGATGGTTTTGGGGGGCTTGGGAGGGAGTTTCAAGGGGGTATGAGGGGTTTAGAGGGGATTTCAGGGCATTGGAGGGGGATTCGGAGGAGATGAGGGTCTGGGGAGAGGCTGGGAGACTGGGAAGGGAGTGTGGAGGGAGGTTGGCATGGGCTAAAAGGGCTTTGGAAGGGTTGGGATGGTTGGAGGTGGTTTGGGCGGTTTGCAGTGGATTTGGGGTGTTGGAAGGGGAGGTTTGGAGTTTAGGGAGGGTTTGGAGGAAGTTGCAGTTGAGGGGGGTTGAAGGGAGATTTAGGGAATGTTGGAGTGGTTGGAAGAGGTTTTGGAGTGAATTTACTGGAACTAGGAGGTTGGTGATTTGGGGGAGTTGAGGGAGAAAGAGAGTTGGTGTAGGAGGGGAAGTCGGGAGTTTAGGGTATGTTTGGGGTCAGTTGGAAGAGGAGTTTGGGGAGGTAGAGGGTTTGGAGGGGCTTGGGGAGGGTGGGAAAGGCTTGGAGAGGGAGGTTGGAAATTTTGGTAAGGGTTGGAGAAGTTGAAGTGGTCTTTGAGGGGTTGGAGGGGATTTGGAAAGGATTTAGGGGTATTTGTGGCATTGGAAGGGAGGATGGGGGAGTTTGGGGGGCAAAGATTGGCGTTTTGGGAGGGTCGGGGAGATTGGGGAGGGCTGGAGGGGGTTGTGGAGGCTGATGGAAGTTTAAGGGGGTTGGGGAAGATCTGGGGGTGCTGCCTGCCCTAGGAGAGAGGTCTGGAGGGCTCAGCAACACCGAGGGGCAAAACCCTGTGCCCCGGGTGGAGGTCTGTGCCCTGGGACGGGATCTCTGACCGGGGCCTCGGCCGCACAGGGGGGCTCAAGGCTGCGGGCAGAGGCGTCCCCGTGCCCCGGTCACTCGGGGGTCCGGCCGAGCCCCCCCGATCCCATTCCCCGGAGCCTCGGGGGGAGGGGGGTACTGTCACGTGAGCGCCTGTCACGTGACGAGGGGTGAGGCGGCCGCTGTGCCCGCCCCCTCACCCCGGACTGGCCAATAGGGACGCGGCGTGCCCAGCGGGCGGCCAATGGGAGGTGGGGGCGGGGCTTGCGGCCAGCGGGAGGGGGAGGCTTGCAGCAGGGACCGGGAGAGGGAACTGGGAGCGCTGGTGGGTACTGGGAGGCACCGGGGTCGGGGGTGACTCGGAGGGACTGGGAGACACCGCGAGACACGGGGGTAACCCGCACGGACTGGGAGCGCTGGGAGTCACGGGCGTAGCTGGGAGGGACTGGGAACACTGGGAGCTGCTAGGAGGAACTGTGAGTCCCGGGAGGAACTGGGAGTCCCGGGAGGAACTGGGAGTCCCGGGAGGAACTGGGAGTCCCGGAGGTCACTGGGAGGTACTGGAAGGACCTGAAGTCATACGGACGACTGGGAGGTGCTGGGAGCATTGGGAGATACTAGGAGGAACTGTGAGTCACGGGGGTCACTGGAAGACCCTGGGAGCCATGGGGGAGCACTGGGATTCCCCGGGAGATCCTGGCGGTCGTGGGGGAACACTGGGAGGTACTGGGAGTCCCTGCTGGGAGGCCGGGGAGCCTGGGTCTGGTGCTGGGGGATGTCGGGGGTAGAGCCCAGCCCTGCCCTGGGGGATCGCAGGGGTTGGGGGGGTCCCGGCAGTGAGGAGAGCAGAGTCACCCGCCATGGGACACAACAGCCCCTGTGACACCCCTGAGCGGCGGGGAGGTGACACCGGCGGGGAAAGGGAAGTGAAAGTGATTGTGGAAGTGGGACGGGACGGGGAGCGGCGGGGGGGGCCCGTCCGGCGCCGCGGGGAGATGTTATCGGGGTGCGGTTGGAGTGCCACACACCGCAGTGCCCCCCCCGCTTTCTGTGGGGCACCCCCAGCACCCTGAGGTGCCCCCCAGCACCCCGGGGTGGGGGGGCTGGGGGAGGTGCGGGGGGCTGGATGAAGAGGGGGGACTGGGTTAAGTGGAGAGCTGGGATTTTCCCAGCATGTGGTTGAAAGAAGAAGTGAGATTTGAGGGCTAGAGCTGCCCGTCCGCTCAATGAGAAGGGAAACTGAGGCCGGGGGTTTCGGGGGGGGCGGGTCCCGCAGGTGCCCCCAGAGCCATGAGGACCCTCCTGCTGCTGTGGGTGGCCCTGGCCAGCACAGGGGCCCAGCTGCCCTGTCTCCATGGAGGACCCTGCCCTGTCACCCCGGTGAGTGCACAGGGTTTGGGGGGGTCAGAGGGGCCTCAGCAGAGGATGATAACCCCCTCTGTGCCCCCCCAGGCCCTGCCTGCCCGCAGTGCAATGGGGTGCCAGGACAGCTCATCCTGCCCTCCCACCAGTTGCCAGCTGCCAGAGGTGAGCCCCACCCCCTGTGTCTCACTTTCCACCCTCTCAGTGCCATTTGGGGAACCCTCCCTGACCCCCCTGTCCTCCCACCCCGTTCTCTCTCCCCAGAGTGTCCCCTGCGCTGGGGGCCACCACTGCTGTCCCCGAGGGTCCCACTGCGGCGCTGATGGGGAGTCCTGTGTCACAGATCTGGGTATGGGGACACGGGTGTGTGGGAGGGGGTCAGGGGTGGGCCTCGAGGGGACAGGATGGACATGGGGAGGCCTCACCTGTCTCTGCAGCCCCCCGTGCTGTCCCCTGTCCTGATGGCCAGTCCGAGTGTCCCGATGATGCCACGTGCTGTGTGACGAGCAGCGGCACCTGGGGGTGCTGCCCTATGCCCCAGGTATGGGGTGTGGGGACACGGGGACGCTGAGGGGGGGACCTGGCATGGCCATTGCTGTGACAAGTGTGGCTGGCACCCACAGGCCTCATGCTGTGCTGACAAGGTGCATTGCTGTCCCCATGCCACCATCTGCGACCTGACCCACGGGCGCTGTGTGTCCCCCACCGGTGACACTGATGTCCCCCTGAGCATACCCTTCCCTGCCTGGAAGCGCCAGCCCCCCACCCCAGGTAAGGGGTGTCCCCTCAGAGTGCCCTCATTGTGCCCTCAGAGAGGACACGGTGACACTGTGTGTCCCCTCAGTCGCACTGCGCCAGGTGCTGTGTCCTGACGGCCGCTCGGTGTGTCCCGACGGGGCGACATGCTGCCAGCTGTCCCCAACGCAGTACGGCTGCTGTCCCCTGCAGAACGTGAGTGCTAGCACAGCCGTGGGCACCCCGGGATGGGCAGCTGTGCCAAACCTCCTGTGCCCAGCGCCCTAAACCAGCCACCCCTCACTGAACACCCCAAACCAAGTACCCCATGCCAGACACCCAAATTCTGGCCATCCTCCATCCTCCAGCAGGCACCCCAAACCAAGCACCTCTTGCCAGGCAGCCCTTGTCAGCCACCCCTCACTGGGCACTCCAAACCAGGCACCTCACACCCCCAACACACACCACTCACCCTGTACCAGTCCATGCAGGCACGCCATTCTGGACATCCCAATTCTAAGTATCCCACAGTGATGCCAGGCACCCTATTTTAGGCACCCTGTCCCAGTCATCCCACAACAGACACACTTTGCTGGGCATCCTGTGGTAGATACTGGGCCCTGGACACCCCACCCCGTGCCATGTCCTCATAGCAGGCACCCTGCACTGTACCCCAGGCACCCTATGCCATGCCCTCCATGCCATGCACACCCTGTCCTTGTTCCCAGAGTCCCTGTCATCCCATTATCTCTCACCCCAAGCCGTGTCCTGCAGTGATGGGCAGCACTGCTGTTCCCAGGGCCCCTCCATACTATGCCCCCTATCCTGTGCACCCCCTGTTCCCATCCCCAGGGTCCTTGTCATCCTGTATCTCCCCCCAGGCCGTGTGCTGCAGTGACAAGCAGCACTGCTGTCCCCAGGGCACCACCTGTGACCTGGCCCACTCCACCTGCACCTCCCTGGGGGCCTCTGCACCCCTCGCAGCACTGCCCACAGGTAAGACCCCCAGGGAGCAACCACCCCCTGCCCTGTCTCGGGGAGGGGACGCCAGCCCTGACTGTCCCCTGTCCCCAGCTCGTGATGTCAAGTGTGATGGGAGAACGAGCTGTCCTGATGGGAACACATGCTGCCGCCTCATCTCAGGGGCCTGGGGGTGCTGCCCCCTCGAGGAGGTATGGGGGGGTCCCCTGTGTCCCCCAGGACAGGCAGATGTCCCCTGTCCCCCTGGTTGGGATAAAGGCATATATCCCCTGTCCCCCTGGGTGGGATGAGGGTAGCTGTGTCTTATTCCACTAAGGAAGAACAAGGGTGGGTATTCTTTGTACTTGCCCAGGACAAGGTTTGATGTCCACCTTGG
Source organism: Zosterops lateralis (assembly GCF_965231275.1). Lineage (NCBI taxonomy): Eukaryota > Metazoa > Chordata > Aves > Passeriformes > Zosteropidae > Zosterops > Zosterops lateralis. Next base: position 1,023,769 of record NC_139784.1, read on the forward strand.
GAGAGACAAGGATGGGGGTCCCCTGTGCCCCTCCACGACTGGGAGATATCCCCCAGGGCTCCCATTCTCTGATGTCACACGGGGATGGGGAGTGACATTGAGTCACTTTGACATTCCCCAGTCAGACCCCCTGTACTAACTGGGACCAGTTTGGGGCTCCAGTGGCAGGAGGTGGTGAAGGGACATGAAGCCACCAGGATGCTAAGAGACCTTCCCAAGTTCCACTGAGGAGGGAGGTCAAGAACAATGAGGGGGTCCCCATATCCCCCCTTCCTCACTGCTGGGGCAGGGGCAGGGGATGGGGATGGGAGGAATGGGCAGGAGAGGACATATTTGTCCCCCCTCTTGTGGAGCTGGCAGTCCATGGGGGATTGTGCTCAGCCCCCCTCTTTGTCTCCCAGGCTGTCTGCTGCCCTGACCACTTGCACTGCTGTCCCCAAGGCTACACCTGTGACCCTAAGGGGGGCAGCTGCCTGCAGGAGGGAGGCACCCGCCTGCCCTGGGTGCGCAAGACCTCGGCGCTGCCTCGGGAGGGACAGGTGACATCTGGAAATGTCATTTGTGATCAAACGACGAGCTGTCCTGATGGCACCACATGCTGCCGGATGAGCCTGGGCACCTGGGGGTGCTGTCCCCTCGAACAGGTGTGGGGGGCTCTGCCCATGGCCATGGGGGTCCTGGGGTGTCCTTGGAAGGGGGGACATGGCTCAATGGACCCCAGGTGGAGCACCCAACTGGGGGACATGGGAATGTCCAGCAGGGCACAGCGACTATCTGTCCCCTTCAACAGCCCCATGGACGGGGGGGTCTCCTGTGCCCTGAGGGGACAAAGGACAAGGTTTCCTTTTTCCCAGGAGGGTCAAGGCCAGATGTCCCCCTCTTTGCTGCTTGAAGGATGAGGGCACATGTCCCCTGTCCTCCAGGAAGGACAGGACAGGCTCCAACCTCCTGATGCCCCCATGGGACACAGGGCCCCTTTGCTGCCCCTCAACCCCAGTCAGACCCCCTCTACTAACTGGGACCAGTTTGGGGCTCCAGTGGCAGGAGGTGACAGAGGCATATGAGGTCACATGAGGATGCTCAGGGACATTTGTGCATGCCACAGAGGGGCAGAAGCATCACGAGGGGGCCCCATATCTGCCCCCCTCAAAGTGGAGATGGAGCCAGGCTGGGTCTGGGGGGCACACAGAACAGAGGAGGGCAGGAACAGGCAGGAGGGGACCCTGGAGGTCCCCAGCTGCATTGCTGGGGGTCCTCTGTGCTCAGCCCCGCCTCTTTGCCCCCTAGGCTGTCTGCTGCTCTGACCACGTGCACTGCTGCCCCCAGGGCTACACCTGCGACCCCAAGGGGAGCAGCTGCCTGAAGGAGGGGGGCACCCGCCTGCCCTGGGTGCGCAAGATCCCAGCGCTGCCCCGAGGGGGACTGGTAACATTGAGGGATGTCAAATGTGATGAAAAGACGAGCTGTCCTGACGGGAGCACGTGCTGCCAGCTGAGCCTGGGCACCTGGGGGTGCTGCCCCCTTGAGCAGGTGGGGGATGTCCCTGGGGTTTCCGGTCCTGGGGGTGGCGGCATCCCAGGGGTAGGGTGTTGTCCTGGGGAATGAGGATTTGGGAATGGAATGGAATGGAATGGAATGGAATGGAATGGAATGGAATGGAATGGAATGGAATGGAATGGAGGGGGGTTGGGACAGAGCATGACTGTCCCTATTTGGGGACAAGCACAGCTGGGGAGGCCTGGTACAGGGGACACTTCCACATTTATCACTAGTCCCATCCATGGATGCTTTGTGGGCACCTTGGGGACAGGGTTTGGCACAGTCCCTGGGGCTCTGCCAGGGACACCCGGGTACATGGGTCACTGCTGTACCTGTGTCCCTGGTACCTGGACACCCATGTCCCCCACTGACCCCATCCTGTGTGTCCCCCAGGCTGTTTGCTGTGGGGACCACCAGCACTGCTGTCCCCGAGGCTACACCTGCAACGTGGCCACCGAGAGCTGTGAGAAGCTGCTGGCGCCCACCCTGCTACTGCCAACCCTGTCAGCCCCCCGCCAGGCCCCCTCAGCCCCCCGCCGGGCACCCCCCGTCCCACTACGAGCCACTGGCACCCACCCAGGTGGCCTCGTGCCCTGCGGTGCCGCCGGCTCCTGCCGCAGAGGCCAGCGGTGCTGCCAGGCCCGGGGAGGCTCCTGGGGGTGCTGCCCCTTCACCCAGGTGAGTGGGGGGACATCAGGATGGGGGTGGGGGTGGGGGTGGCATCACCCCCCTCTCACTCTGACTCTCCCTGCAGGGCTCCTGCTGCTCTGACGGCCGCCACTGCTGCCCCGCAGGGTCCCGCTGCACTGCAGGGGGCTGGGGGTGCAGCCCTCAGCGCTGGGACCTGCTCTGATGTCACTGGACACCACCACCACCCCCCGAGTGCCACCACCCCAATAAACAGTTTCTAGGAGAGACTCCATCCATGGCTCCTGGCGAGGGGGAAACTGAGGCAGGAGGCAGACACAGGGGGGATTTTGTGTGTTTAATATATTAATGCCGCTAAGGAGCAGGCAGGACGTGCAGGCAGGTGCAGGCAGCAGCTCCCTGCCCAGCCTGGCACCCAGGGGGGTCCCCATGGCCCCCCCTCTGCCAGCCTGGCCCCAATGACCCCTCTTCATCCTCACCATGTAGAAAACATTTAGAAACACAGTTAAAATTTGAAGGGAGATGAGGGTGGGGGGACTGGGCCCCCCCGGCTCCTATGGCAGCTTGGAGGCACCGCTGGCTCGGGGGGCAGTACCAGCCCCCCCTGTCCTGTGGGGATAAAAGTGAGGACATAGCTCAGGACTGGGGGACATGGAGCATGCAGTTCCCACCCCCAAAAGACAGGGAGGTGGATGGTGGTGTTGGGATGGGACGTGGAGGAGACAGGGGTAGCAGGATCCCATGTGGCAGAGCCAGGTGGCACAGGGTGGGGGTCCCAAGCAGATGGGGACATGGGTGGCCTGAGTGTGGGATCTCTGGTCCCTCCCCTGGCAGGACACTGGGAGGAGCTGGGCAAGGAACAGGGACCGGAATGGATGAGAGGAGTGGGAGGGCTGGTGACAGAAAGAGACCATGGTGGTGTGATGAGATGGTGGTAGAATGAGATTGTGGTGGGTTGGGACAGTGATGGGACACAATGGTGGCAGGAGAGGATGGTGGTGGGCTGGGACAATGGTGGGAGAGGACAGTGACAAGTCAGGATGGTGTGGGGAGGATGGTGGGATGGCATGGCAGTATACAATGGGACAGTGACAGACAGTGGTGGGAGGGTAGGATGGGGATGACAGTGGTGGGATGAGGTGATGGCTGTGTGGGATTGTGGTGAGATGGGACTCCGGGGACAGGATGACGGATGGGATGATGGTGGGATGAGATGGCAGTCAGATGGCACAGCGGTGGGACACTGGTGACAGAGGACAGTGGTGGGAGGAGACAGTGGCTGGGCAAGACAGTAGTGGGCTGAGACAGGTGACAGAAGTGGTGTCCCCACCATCGCAGCACCCCCAGGGACTTGCCCCCACCCCGGGACCAGGGGACCGCCTTCCCCACACTCACTTGACATTAAAGACCATCAGAGGCCGCTCCTCCCGCTTCTGCCAGGGGCTCTTGCGGTCGCCCCCCTCGTCCCCCCCGTCGCCCGCCTCGGCCAGCGCCTCCTCCTCGGGGCTGGTCAGGGAGTCTCGGGGGGCGTCGCTGGCGCTGCTGCGCCCGCTGCCCCCCCCTCGCCGCCCCCCGCTGCCCGCTTCCAGCAAGGGGGCCAGAGAGCTGTCCTCGGGGGAGGCCGCGGGCAGGGGGGGCCGAGGCCCCCCGTCCTCCTCCCTGCCTCCGGCGGCCCGGGGAAGGCGGGGAGGGGGCGCGGGGCCGGGACCCCTCTCGCTGCCCTGCAGGTCGATGTAGGAATGCCGAACCTGGGAGGAGCGCCCGTCCAGGGACACGAACCAGGCTCTCGGGGGTCGCGGCCCCCCTAGTTCCAGGAGCTGCTGCCCCGCCAGCGCCTGCAGCTCCCCGTTAAGCTGGGCCACCGCCGACCCGTCCAGCAGCACCGGGATGGCCACCGAGCCACTCACCGGTTGGGGGGCACGAGCCCCGCCCCAATTTTCCCCTTCCTCGAAGGGCTGCCCGGAGGATGGGGGGGGCGGGGGCGCGGCCGTCGCCGCCGTCGAACCGGGTCCCCCATCAGCTTCGGGGGGACCCTCGGGCTCGCCGGGGGCCAGGCGCATGTAGCGGGCGGGAATGAGCAGGGTGGGCATCACCCCCCGGTAAACATCCTCGGTCCCCCCGCCCCGGTCCAGGGGGCCGCACAGGAGCAGGGGCCCGGGGGGCGCCAGCGAGGGCGGGCGCGGGGGGGGCTCAGGCAGCGGGTGCTCGGTCGGCTGCGCCCCGTAACGGGAGAACGAGGGCGAGGGGGGCCGCGGGGGGAAGGCGGGGGGGGCCCGGGGGTGCTCGTCGGGCGGTTGCAGCCCATCCACCGAGCGGGCGGCCCGGAGGCCGAAGGCTTCCCCGGGGCGCCCATAGTCCTCGTGGGCGGGGGGCTGGCGGCGGCGGGGGGCCAGCGTGGCGGCCGGGGGCCGGGGGCCGGCACGGAGCGGGACGGGGGCCGGCGGCTGGAAGAAGTCCGGCCGGGCGGGAGTCAGCTCGCGGGTCGAGGGGGGCAGGCTGGGGGTGGGCAGGTCGGTGTCCCCCCCCGAGGAGGCGGTCTCCAGGTGGCTGCCCCCGCACAGGAGGTCCAGCTGGGACACCGAGGTGGCCTGGTCCCGGCGCGCCGCGTCCAGCGGCCCCGGCAGCGGCAGCTTGCGGTGCTGCGCCCGCGGCTTCAGGCACCGCCGCCTGCGGGGAGACCGGGGCACGTAGGGCCGGGGGTCCCCCTGCTCCTCCCCTCCCTCCCCTGCTGGAAGGAGCTAGAGGAGGGGGCTATAGGGCACCCAGAAGTGCTGGGGAGTGGTGTGTCACACCCCAAATCCAGTTATAGGGCACCCAGGGGTGCTGGGGAGTGGTGTTCCCCGTCCCAAGCCAGCTGTCGGACACCCAGGGGTTCTGGAGATTGGTGTTTGGCTCCCAAATCCAGATGAAGAGCACCCAGAAGTGCCACAGGCTGGTGCCTCCTCCCCATGGCCAACTATAGGGCATTTGGGTAGTGACTCCCCAAAAATGGCTACAGGGTATTCAAGGGTGTGAGGAGGGTGGTGCCCCTTCCCCATAGTCAGGTCTAGGGCACCTGGGGGTGCCATGGGGTGGTGCCCCCCTTCCCAAAGCCAGATATAGAGCAACCAGGGGTACCAGGAGGATGCTGCCCTCTCTCCATAACCAGTTACAGCGTGCCAGGAAATGCTCCCTCCCAGCTATAGGGCACCCAGGGGTTACAGGTGGGTGCTGACTCCCATTCCCACATGGAATGTCGAGTTCTGTTCCCACCCCCCACCACGGTCAGGACGCAGCCGGTGCTGACCTGCAGTAGTAGATGAGGAGGCAGAGGAGGATGAGGACGAGCAGGGCCAGGGCACCCAGGATGGTGAGAAGAAAGATGGTATGGTAGGTGGTGATGTCTGTCACACCCGCTGCCATCGCCACCAGCCCTGGGAACAACAGGGTCAGAGGGGGAGCCCCTCCTAAGAGTATCCTGGGGGGCTGCCCCTAGAGAGCCCTGGGACAGAGGGGCAAAGGGACGCCCCCCCAGAGCACCCCAGGGGCTGCAATGTCACCCCAGCCTCACAAAGCCCTGGGAGCCCCCAGCCCACCAGGAGCACCCCAGGGCGGTCCCAGCCCCCTCAGGCAGCCCTGGGACAGGGGGGTCAAAGAGGAAAGCATTTCAGGGTGCTGCCAAGGGACACAGGCTGGGAGGGCACCCACAGGTGTCACCTTACCTGTGCTGGGGGAGGGCAGAGCTGCTGCCCAATATCCCAGCTGGGAGGAGACGAATGTCCAGTACAGCTGCGGGCCTTCCTTTCGAATCAGCCCCGTCCCGTTACGGACCCACAGCCCTGTGGGGGCACATCGGGCTGTGACCCCCTCAAACTCATCACACCCCCCGCCACCCCCAGCAGGAGCTGTGTCCTCCTCTGCCACCCCCCAGCCAGCACTCACCGCTCTTGGGGTCAAACCTCCAGGCTGGCACACTAGTGGCCACCACAGCAGCGGCGTCGGGGGCCAGGGGGACAGACAGGTGGACGGGGCCGGCCAGCGGCACCTCGGTCCCGTTCCCGGTGAACAGGTGGACACTGACAGCCGCCACCGGCGCCAGCTCCAGCCAGGTGCCATTGGCTGCGGGGACAAGGACGGGGACAGTCCTAAGGGGGGGCCACATGGGGTGTATCCCCCACTCCCCAAGTCCCCTGTTTCCCCCGTACCGCTGCCGTCCTGCTCGGCCCCGAGGAAGGCGGGGAAGGCGCGGGCCAGGCTGGGGCCCGAGGCGGCGGTGAGGGACGCGGCGAGCTGGCTGTAGGTGGAGCTGCGGGGGAGGCGGGCTGCCCGCCGTGGGAACTGCGCCCACGGCTGCCCACGGCCACCTGCGGGGACACGGCGGGTGGCAGCACCTGCGGGGGGGCTGGTGGTGCCACCCAGCTCCAAGCCCATGGCTCAGCTGGGGAACGTAAGGCAGGTGGCAGCACCCGGGGGGGCTGGTGGTGTCACCCACCGACATCCCCACGGTTCAGCCGGGGGCACAGGGTGGGTGGCAGCACCCAAAGGGTCTGGTGGTGTCACCCACTGCCATCCCGGTGTCTCACCTGGGGATCCCAGGAGGATCTGGACCAGGTCCTCGTAGAGGATGAGTGTGGCTGGGCGCTCTGGGAGCAAGTAGAGGCTGATGGAGGCGTAGACTGCAAGGGCAAGAGGGGGTGATGGGGGATCCCAAAATACACACACCTGGACCCCTAAAATACACACACACTCCTCCTGGGCTTAGGGGGAGTGATGGAGAGAGGGGAAAGATGGGGTCTGCAGAGGGGGTGGGGAAGGAGAGACAGCAAGAGGTGAGGTGCTTTTGGGAACAGGGACAGGAGGAACAGGTGGGGGCAGGCAGTGAGCAGGGTGGGGGCACCCCCTCCACAACCCCATCCATGCACTCTCCATTTCTGTCCCTGTATCACCTCACCCCACTACCTCTAATTCCCCCATCCTCCATCCTGTATCCCAGTCCCTGTACCCCCATTCCCACCTGCCCAGTTGAGCGCTTCCATGTGTGCCACTCCCACAAGGTGACCTCTCCCATTGATGCCACCCCCCATTCCCCCCTGCCCTGGGGAAAAGGGCTGGAGTGCATCCCAGGGGGCACCCCCAACTTCCCCTGCCCTGGGATGGGGGGATTTGGTGGCCACCAGGACATGGTTGTCCCCTCCCAAAAGGGCCAGACCCTTCCCAAACACCCTTGTCTAAAGGACCCCTACACTAAAACCCATAGGGGTCTCCCGAAAGGAAGGGACTGAGGACCCCTCAGCAGGGCTCAAGAGCTCCCCAGATAGGAACTGAGGACCTCCAATCAGACCCAGAACCCTCAGGAAGGGATTGGGAATCCCCTACCAGAGCCACCTAGGAAGGCACTGGGTTCCCCCCCAGGTTTGGGGTCCCATTGACTCACGTGGCAGTTTGGTGACGCGCCAGGGGACAGAGGCAGTGACGTATCCACGGCGTGTGGCGGTGACAAGCAGCCAGGAGCCCAGGCGGTAGGGCACGGGCAGCACCCCGGTGCCCGTGTGGTCGGTGGTCCCGGCTGCCAGCGTGCTGCGGGTGCCAAACACGTCCAGGGCCACCTGTGCCAGCGGGGCCAGCGTCCCGCTCTCAAACACCTGCACCCGCAGCAGCACCTCTGTGGGGACACGGGCAGGGACATTGGCGTGGGCACAGGCACGGGCACGGCGCTCCCGGAGCACCACCAGTACAGGGACAGGGTGGGCGGGACACACCTTGGGAGTCACAGCCACCAGCCCAGCGGGCACGGCCACCATCCCAGCAGGGAGTGGGAAACAACCCGGGGGTCACAACACCATCCCAGGGGGTCATGGCCACCATCCCAGGGGATCATGGGCACCATCCTGATGGATGATGGGCACCACACCAACAGGTGGTAGGACCTGTCCTGCTGGGTCATGACCACCATCCCAGGATCCTGGCAGGTGATGGTCACCATCCCAGCAGGTGGTGGGATCTGTCCCAGTGGATCCAGGCAGAATGGTGGGACCCACCCTGACAGATCACAGGCAGCATACCAGAAAGACATAGGCACCATCCTGGTGGGTCATGGCCATCATCCCCATCCCAGTGCCCACCATCCCCAGCAGGTCACAGCCACCACCCAGCTAAGTCACAGGCACCACCCTGGCAGGTCACAGGTGCTCCCCAGCAGGCACTGTCTTGAGGGAGTGTAAGCATCACTGCTGTGCCCACCTTGTGCCCCCTTGAGGGGGTCCTGGCCCGAGGGTGCCGTGCCCACCCGAGTGGGTGCACTCAGTCACGTCACTCTCAACTCCCCCAGCAGAGGCCACCCCCAGATGCTGCTCACACCTGTCCCAAGGTCAGGGGTCTCGCCCCCAGCAGGCCCGGCCAGCAGCAGAGGAAGGAATCCCCCGGCAAGTCCCCGCTGCAGGGCCCGGCTCGAGGGAGGGGGGGACCCTAAACCCCCGTGTGCCCCCGGCCCCCCCGAGCTAGCGCCATCCTGCGCATGATCCGCAGCCCTTGGCAGCGGTCCCGGCTCCGGCGCCGTCACCCAGGCAACGACCTCCTTCATCCCGCCGCCCCGGGGCTCCCGCCCGGCCCCCCGCAGCCCTGGCCCTCCGGAACCCCCCACTCCACCGGGCAGCCCACTCCGACCCGCCCCGGCCCAGATGCGGCCCAGATGTGGCAATGGGCGAGGGAGGGGGGAAATTCGCAGCAGCTGCTCCAGCGATGCACAGGGGTGGGGGAGCGGGTTTCAGGAATGGAGGGGCTGGGGGTGTCCCCCGGCACGGCGGGGACAGCTGGCACCCGCCGGCAGGAATGTCCCCGCGGCCACACGCCGGTCACCCGCAGCTGCCGGGGTGTACAGCTGGCACCAACTGCCACCCCAGTGTCCGCCGGAGAGGGGGGGCATTGTGCCACTCCCAGCGCGGGGGCACAGACATGGCTGTCCCCGTCCCCACTCTCTGTCCCCCCCACCATCACCAAAGGGTCCCCATGGCACGGCCATCGTGAGGCACACGGAGCCCCTCGCTGGCTCCCCAGTGCCTCCCAGTCTGACCCCAGGGTCCCATGAGGCGCAGCGGGGGATGCCAGGCCCTGGGGTGGCAGTGAGGAGCCCTGTCATGTCTGTCACCCCGCGGGGACGGGGATGGGCAAGGGTGACGCCAGCAAGGAGCTGAGCCAGCACAGACAGGATGGGTCAGGGACCTCCTCACCCCACAGCCCCTCTCTCACCCCCGGGCACGCCTCACCCCGGCACAAGGGCTCTGCCAGGAGGGTTTGGGGTGCAGGAGGGGGTCACAGGGAACTGCGGGGACCCCAAGGCCCACCCTGCCTGCCGGATGCACTCCCCACCATCCTGCACCCCCGGGTGCTCCTCAGGACCCCCCTGCACCGTCATGCACCCCCTGACCTGGGACCTCCACCCACCACCAGACACCCTCAGGGTCTGCTCAGGACCCCCACCCACACTCTGCTCTGACCACGATCTCCACCCAACTTCCTTCATCCCCTGGTTTGTGACCCCCACTCACCATCACGAGCCTCTAGCGCTGCACGGGACCCCCTCCCCCCCATCCTGTACCGCAAGGTCTGCGACCACCTCGTACCCCCAGGCTCTGTCCGTGACCCACACCCACCCTACACCCCCTGGCACTACCCAGGCCCCCCACCCATCGCCGTCTGCCCGCCGGTGGCCAGAACCGCCCGGGGAGGGGGAGACAGACGGACAGACGGGGGTGCGGCCGGACAGACAGAGGCGGGAACGGACAACGGGGATGGACGGGGAAATGGACGGGGGGATGTGGGCGCGGTGGGAGGGCGGGTGGGCAAGGATGGGGGTGTCGGAGCGGGGGGGGGCGGGGAGTGTCGGGGCCGGGGGGGCCCGGAGGGGATGGGGGTGTCGTGATCGTGCGGGTTCGGCGCGGGGGGCGGGCGGGGATGGGGGTGTGGGGGCCGGGGGGTGCTGGGGAGTGTCGGGGCGGGGGTCGGGAGGGGGCCGGTGCTGCTGAAGGGGTAACGGAGCCAGGGGATGCCGGGGGGATGTCGGGGCGGGGTTCGGGCGGGGATGGGGGGGCCGGTGCAGGGGTCGATCGGGGGGTGGTGCGCGGGGGGGCGATGGGATTCAAAGGATGCCGGGGGGATGTCGGTGCGGGGCTCGGGCGGGTGTGGGGGAGTGGGGGCGTTGGTCGGGCTAGGGTAGTGCGGGGCAAGGGGTGGGGACCAAGGGATGCCGGAGGGATGTGGGCGCGGGGGTCGGGCGGGGAGGGCGGCGGGGGTGTTGCCGGCGGCGCCCCCCGCCCCGCACACAAAGGCCGCTCTCACCGTGCGCTCCCGGCTCCGCCGCGCCCCGCGCCCGCCGCCCGCCCGCGGCCGCCAGCAGCAGCAGCACCGGCAGCGGCGGCAGCGGCGGCAGGAGGCGGCGGGGCCGCATGGTGGCTCCGCGCCGTTACCCCGCCATGCCCGGCCCGCCCGGCCCGTCCGCCCGCCCGCCGCGGGGACCGGGCTCCACCTGCCGGAGCCGCCGGGCACGGCCGCCCAGTGCCCACCCCCGGAGCGGCACCGCCCCGGCACCGGGACCACCCCCGACACCGCCCCGAGACCCCCGGACCAACCCCCGGCACCGCCCCAGACCTCCGGCACCGCCCCCCACAGTGCCCCGAGACCCGGGCCCCGCCACCGGTACTGCAGCAGGCGCCAGCACCCCTCCCAGGGACCGCTCCGGGACCTAGACGGGGACCCGGTACCGTCACCGGCATCCCGGGACTGACCCTGCTATCGGCAGCGGCATCTCAGGACCCACCCCTGACATCGGCACCGACCCCTGGATCCGTCTCTGACACTGCCTCGGGCACCGGCACTATCCCCGGTACCGATCCCGACCCGCTGTATCCACCCCCGGTACCGCCCCGAGACCAGGACCGGGACCTGGCGCTGCAAGATTCCCTCTGGTACCGGCACCGGCAGTCTTGCACTGCCCCCGGTACCGCACAGGCCTCCCGGGACCCATTCCGGCTCCACTCCAAGCCCCGGGACGGGAACATGGTACCGGCACCGTCATCCCGGGACTGACCCTGTACCGGCACCAGCATCCCAGGACCCTCTCGCAGTACTTCCTTGAGCCTCACTGTCGACGCCCCGGTACCGCAGCGGCATTTTGGGACTGGCCCTTGGCGCTGCCCCGATCCCCCGGTCGCTTCCCTGGGACTGACCCCGGTACCGTGACCCACCCACGGTATCAAGCACCGGCCCCAGTACGGATCCCCCAGCACTGCACCAGCCCCCGGGACTAACCCCGGTACCAACCCCCCCGACTGCCCTCCCGGGGCACCCCACAAGGGCACACGGGGGAGCCCAAAAGCCTCCCTGTCCCCCTGCTTTGCCCTGTCCCCTTCCAGACCCCGCCGGTGCAGGTCCAGGGGGACACAACCACATCCCCATGGGCAGCACTGGAGGGCAGGGCAGGGATTTATTGTCCGGGGGGAGCGGAGTGGGGCTGGGGCCCCATGGGCACTCGGGGGGCTGGGGAACGGGACCTGGGCGGGGGTGGGGCACAGGGGCACCCCGGGGACGCCGCTAGTCCTGGGCACTGCCCGGCTCCGGGGCCTGGCCGGGCTCCTGTGCGTCCCCCTCGGCAGGCGGCCGCGTCCTCTTGAAGAAACCCGTCTGGAAGGGGACACAGTGACAGTAATCCCGCATTATCAACCCCCAGAGATCCCTGTGGCACCACCGCAGGGACCCCATGACACCACTCCTGAGGGATCCCCTGGCACCAGCCTCTGGGGACCCCACAGTGTCACCCACCTGGATTGCACGGTGTCACCCGTGCTGCTGTCCCTCTGTCCCCAGCATTCTGTCCCATGTTTCATGGTCCCTCTGGTGCCAATGAGGCCCCACTCACCAGTCACCAGTGTCCCCAGTATCCCCCTGAGCCCACTCACCTTCCACATGAGGAGGATGAGGAGGGTGAGGAGCAGGAGCCCGGCCAGGACCCCCAGCACCACCCACCACACAGGCACAGCCCCCTCGCCCCCGGAGCTGGCGCGCACCACGCGGGTTTCAGTCTGCAGAGGGACAGGTGGGTGATACCGCTGCCACCACGGCCTGTTCCTGTGTCCCCACACCCACGGTAGCCCTACCTCAGCCTTGCCGGTGGGCAGGACCCGGGGCAGGACGCGGTAGGGCATGGAAGAGGTGTTGAACCACGCTTGTGACTGGATGAGGAACTGCGTCAGGAGGTGCTCTCGCTAGGGACAGATTAGGGGACAATCGGGGGACGCATGGGAACTTGGCATCAGGGCTGCTGGCAGCTAACAGGGCGCCCGTGACCCCACACATGGAATCCCCAGGGTGATCTCTGGGGACGACCGTGCAGGAGGGGACATTGCAGGGATGCCCTGGGGCCACAATGCCACCGCATCCCCTCTGTTCCCAGGAAGGGACAGTACCTGCTGCAGGGTCTCCATCCAGAGCAGGGCATGGACGCTGACCAGAGCCCGCTGGTCCTTGCCCAGGCTGAGCACGTGGCAGGTGATGTCCACGCACGTGGCATTGTCACAGTCCTGAGGGACACGGTGGATGTTGAGGGGCCCCCACGCCAGGGGATACTCCCAGCCCTGTGCCCACCATGGGCTGCAGGTGCCCAGGGTCACCCAAAGGATGCGGCCCCCAGCCTAGCACAGCCCACAGGTCACCCGCTCACCACACGGACGAGGTCCCCCAGCCCGGCTCCCGGGAGCGGCTCCGCCTCCCGGCGCTCCCGCTGATGGCTGCGGTTCCCGGGCGCTGCGGCCGTCGGACGGGGGATCTCCAGCTGGAAGGGGACACAGGGGTGATACGCATCTTCCTGACATGTCCCAGCGCCCGCCGGTGGCAGCGGTCCCGCAGCCCCTACCTGGGCGGGGTTGAGGACGGGGTGGTGGGAGCAGTTCATGCCCCCCTCGGTGCCCAGCTCCAGCAGGTAAAGCAGGACGTGGTCGCCCAGCAGATGGGGGACGGCGAGGCTCAGGGTGACCCCGTTGACGGTGCCGGGACCTTTGTTGTGGAGCTGCGGGAGGACAGTGGGATAATGCCCAGCACAGGGGGTGATGCCGGGGAGGGGGCAGAGGGGACGTCCCCTGAGCACCCGCGGGTGCCGTGTCCTACCTCATAGACGTGCTCCACCTTGATGCCGTAGTCCTCGAGCCGCTGGCTGCCCTCCACCAAGTGCCAGCTCGTGGGCAGCACCATGGTGGCAGGAAGGGAGTTGCTGGTGGGAGAAGGGGGTCAGTGTCCCCCTTTGCTCCCCCATTATCCCCATGTCCCCCAGACCCTCACCCTCGCAGCTCCATCTCTGCCTCTGCCTCCACGGGCACTGTCACCGTCACCGACGCATTGCTGGGACTGGGGCTGTTCTTGCTGTGGGGACACAGCGAGATGAGTTATGAACAGTGAGTTTGGGGACATGCTGAGGACACTGAGCCCAAGGTACCGGTGTCCCAGCAGTGGCTGGGGGACAGGGGGACAGCAGGGTGTCACCTCCGCAGCTGGAGGTGAAAGGTGATGGCGTCCCCTATGTCCTCCAACCCGGACACGCTCAGCTCCATGTCTACGGTGATCTGGGGGACAGCAGAGGAGAGGGGCAGATGGGTGACAGCCCCAGTGGAAGGCAGGCACAGCAGGGACTCCCTGTCCCCTTACCCAGGCCCCCGCTTTCATGGGGTTGCCCAACTCGCAGAGCACCACGTGGGTCCCATTCTCCTTCTTGGGGTTGCAGCTCAGCTTCTCCTGTCCCTGTGGGGTGGGGACATGGGATGGGGACACATCATGCATCCCCCCATGAACCAACCACGCTGGGGACCTGCATGAGCTGAGGGCAGGGCTTGAGCCCCACACCTCAGACACCCCTGAACACCCATCAGCAGTGGGGACCCTGTAGAGAGTGACAGCCACCAAGGGCAGGACATGAACCTCCCATCCCAGGATCCCTGGGCACCCAGCCCCACCAGGCAGCCCCATGGAGGATGACAGAGATTAAGGGCATGGTGTGAGGCTTCCACTTTGGGTCACTCCCTGTGCTGGGCATCCCCTGACATCCATCACCACTGGTGTCACGGAAGGTGACAGCCACCGAGTTTGAGCCCCCTGCCCTGGGCATCTCCCAGCGCCCATCAGCACTGGGCACCCGCAAAGAGAGTGACAACCACCAAGAGCAGAATATGAGCCCCCCCACCCCGGTCACCCCTGTGAGCCCCCACTGGACACCCACCGGGATGGTGCTGCGGGCAGCCTGGTAGTGGGTGCCAGGGGGCAGCTGCACCCTCAGCTCGGCCTCGAAGGCGCCTTCGCCCGCATTGGTGGCGTTGGCACGCAGGGACAGCACAGCCTCCGCACCGATCAGCAGGCGCTGACTGGGCCTGGGGACACGGGGACAGGGCTCAGCACCCCACGGGGACACCAAGCACTCCCTCATCCCCCCGGTGCTCACGTGTCAACAGCCAGGTGGAGGTCGGGGACACAGAGGTTGTCGTCGCCACAGTCCTCCAGGATGATGTGGGTCTGGGAGGGGGACAGGGAGGAGACAGGGGTACCCCCCCATCCAGGGTGAGGTGTGGGAGGGGGAGTCATTGGGGACAGCAGGGCGCACAGAGGGGACATCCCGGGGAGGGATTGGGCTGGTGGGGTGCCAGGGTGGACATCCCAGAGGGAAGATTTGGGACAGGGCAGAGTAGAGACGGGACATTCCAAGGAGAGGGCAGGGATGGAGGGGAGGCTGGTGACAGCTCTGAGATGGAAGAATGGGGATAGCAGAGCGGAAATCCAGGGGGACCATTGGGGACATACCCTGAGACACACCAAAGGGGGAGCAGGGACAGCAGGGGGACATCCTGGGGAGGGATTTGGGATGGCAGAAGGACCAGAGAAGATATTCTCAGGGTTGGGAATAGGGACAGTGCTGGGTACAGAGGGCACATCCAGGGGAGGGGTTGGGGACTGCAGGGTGAGCAGAGGGCAGAACAGGACGGACACGCCAGGGAGTGGCAGGGACAGCGTGGGGACACATAGCAGGGCGAATGAGGGACAGTGGGGGGGTAGGAGCCACACCCCGGTGTAAGCAGGGGACAGTGTGGGGAGACAGAAGTGGTGTCCCAGGGGGATGCTGGGGACACTGGCACAGGCTGGAGACCCTGGAGCTGGGCACACCGAGGCTGGGGGTACCCACATGTGCCCTGGCCCAACTGTGGGGATGAGTCCACCCCGTGTCACCACGGTGACACAGCCATGTCCCCCCTACCTGTGCCTGCACCAGGGTGTCCCCGTAGAGCACCAACCCCGGAGCCTCTGTGGGCAGCGTCAGGGCCACGCTCAGGGCCACCGGGCTCAGCTTGTCCTTGAACTCGGCCTCGTCCTGGGGACACCCACGAGCAGAGCACTCTGGAGGGCATCCCGTGCCCACCCCACCCCAGGGCTCCCATCCCTGTTACCCACCCTCCTGAGAGAGGAAGACACTGTTATCCCCAACCCTGTCCCCGTCTGGGCTGGAGATGCCATATCCCCATTCCCGTCCCCCGCCCTCCGTGGATTGTCCCCGCCCTCTGCCGCGCTGTCCCTGTGCCCGTACCCGCAGGTAGGCGGTGAGGTTGCTGCACACAGGGGGTGTCCCCGGTGCCACCACCAGCTGCTCCTGCCAGGACGATTGGTGTCCCTGCAGCAGCAGGACCCTCCGCGACGGCCGGGGCTTCAGCCGGTCCAGCTGCAGCTCAGCCTCCAGCTCTAGTGGGGAACAGGAAGGTGGCACTGGTGACACCCGCGGTGACATCCCAGCGGTGCCCGTGTGACAGCGGTGCCCCTAGGGTGACGCTGGCACTCACGGATGCTCTGAGGGATGTGCTGGCCCGTCACGCTGACACAAAACACCACGTGGAAGCTGCGGGGGACAACACCAACAGGTGCTCAGAGACCTGTCCTGTGCCCACGGTGGTGCCCCATGGTCCCCACAGTGATGTCCCCATAGTGTCCCCACGGCAGTGTCCCCACGGTAGTGCCCCCTCACCAGCTGACACGGACACTGGAGTCGGGCAGGACACAGTCCAGGGTCTCGGGGTTCAGCCCATCAGGGACACGCAGCTGGGTCTGGGCCACCACCACGGATAGTCCCCTGGGACACGGGGACATTGCTGAGGTGCCAGGACACCCAACAGAGACCCCCGGGCCGCGGCAGGGACGGGCACTCACTGGTACACGGCCACCTTGTCTGCCCCGTAAGCCCCCACGAGCAGATCTGCAGGGACAAGCAGAGGGTCGGTGCCGGGGTGGTGACACAGGGGTGGCAGGGCGGTGGCGGGGCGGTGTCGTGCCAGGGCTGTACCCGCGTAGCCGTTGCCGTCCAGGTCGGTGGCACCACGAAGCGCGAAGCCGAAGGCGGCGGGGCCGGAGAAGGGGCTGTTGAGGCACTGGGTGGGCACCGGCACCAGCCCCTCGCTCTGCCCGCGGAAGATGAAGACCTGCCCGCTGCCACTGTCACCACCCTGCGGGGCGCCCACGGCCACGTCTGGGGACAGATGGGACATGAGCACCCACCGTCGCTCTTCTGCCACAGTTTCCCCAAGGCGCGGCACCGGGGAAACATCCTCGTCCCGACCGCGCCGCGCTATTACCGCCGAAGCCGTCCTTGTCCAGGTCCCCGAGGCTGGTGATGGCGGCGGCGAAGCGGCCGTAGGGGTGGGTGCCCGTCAGGGTCTGGGGGGGCCCGGCGAGGCGTCCTCGCCCCAGGTAGAGGTAGAGGCGCCCCAGTTCGCTGCGCTGCCCGTCGGAGCGCCGGGCCATGTACAGGGGTGCACCCACCAGCAGGTCGTCCCTCCTGTGCCCGGCGCGGGGTCAGGGTCAGGGTCAGGGTCCGCAGGTTTGGGGGCTGGGGGTACCCAGCGGTGTGCCAGGGACGGGGCAGCACCCCTGGGTGTCCCCATGGAGGAGGGGGGGGGGGGGGAGGGACACGACTGTCCCTGCTCTCACCCGTCCCCATCGACATCGGCCACTGACACCGTGTGCCCGAAGTACGAAGCCACCTGGAAAGGGTCCGAGTAGAGGGTGGCACAGGGGGTGCCAGGGGTGCAGTTGCGGGCAGGCTGGGGGAGCAGGGGGCTGCTGAGGTGCTATGGGAGGGGGGCAGGAGTGGTGTGGAGCACCGGGGGTGCTGGGAGTGGCACAAGGCGTGGGTACCTGCTCGCTGGCGATGCCCCGCAGCCAGCGCAGGGTGTCCCCCGCAGTGAAGATCTCCACCTGCCCAGGGCAGTGTCAGACGCCAGGCCCAGCCCGGGGTGACACATGGTGGTGTCCCCTCGTGTCCCCTCTGCCAGGCACCGGCACCAGGCACTCAGCAGCACTCACCTCGCCCCTCGTGTTGCTCTTGTTGGGGACTCCCACCACGTACTCTGTGAGGGATGAAATCCCTGAGTGCCCCCACTGGGACATTGAGGGGGGCACGGGGATATCCTCAGCATTGGAGTGGGCACAGGGACACCCCTGGTGCGACATGGGGGCATGAGGGCACAGAGATGGATGGGACCCCTGTCCTGGCACAACCTGTCCACTCCCCTCGGGAAGGGAAACAAGGTCACCCTGGAGCCCTGGGGTGCCCCATGCCCATCAACCCCTGTTCCCTACACCCCCCAGCCCTACCTTTGGTTATGGGGTTGCCATCAAACTCGCCCACAGCCACCGAGTACCCTGCAGGGAAATGGGCACTGGTGACCCCGGGGTATCCCAGCAGGAGCTGGCAGTGGGGCAGGGTGGCTGTGCTCGTTGCTCACCCCGGTACCCGTCCTCGTAATCCCCGAATACCGGCTCCGTGGGGCGCCCGGGGGTCCCCAGCCACAGCAGGGGCTTGCCGAGGAAGCGGCTGAGGATCTTGTCCAGCTCTACCGAGTACACGAGCCCTGGGGAACATCATGGCGGGGAACACCAGCGCTGATGGGGCACACGCTGCCACACTCCCTGGGCTGCCAGTGCCACTGTGGGTGGCACTTATGGGGTACCCCACCCAGAGGGAGCACCCTGGGAGTACCAGCCGAGGTGGCAACGTCGGCAGGAAGGACTCACCTGAGAAGTAGTACCCACCGGGGGCACCCAGCACCAGCGTACCGTCCTGCGGGAGGAGCTGGATCAGCACCACCCCGGGGCACCCTGGCATCCCCCCAAAGCATCCTCACTCAAGTATCCCCCACCCCAGTGTTTCCCGTCCTGGCATTCCCACCTCAGCATCCCCCCCACTCCTAGGACCTCTCCTCCCGGAATTCCCACTCCAGCATCCCCCATCTCAGCATCCTTCAGCATCCCAACATCCCCGCCGTGACACAGGCACCGTCCCGGCCACATCCTCTGCATCTCTATCAGCACCCCATGGGCGCCGCCCCTGGATCCCCCCAAGGTGCCCCCCGAGTCCCTCAAGCCGCTCAAGTCCGCTCTCACCGGGGTGACAGCGGCGCTGAACCCGATCTCGCAGTAGCGCTTGTCGTGCACTGAGGGCACAGGGCAGGGTCAGACGGACGCGGGGTTGGGGGCACCCCCCGCCCCCCGGTCCCCCCTCACCGTAGTTTGTCTGGCGGTAGGTGCTGGCCATGGTCTGGTCGCGGCAGGGCGAATACCACACGGCGCTCCGCCGGCCCGGGCTCCGCACGAAGCAGGTGCCCGTCGGGGTGCGGAACGCCTCCTGCTGCCCCTCCATCGCGTTCCAGTGCTGCAGCGGGGCACAGACCTGGGCACGGCGATGGGACAGGCTGGGTGCCCACCCCGCCGCCACCCAAGGCGGCCCACATTCCACCCAGATGCACCCACCAGCAGTTTGCCGTCCCAGCTGGTGACGGACGCTCCCAGCCACTGGTGCGACTTGTAGACGTGGAACTCCAAGGTGCCCTGGATCTCGCTCTCGTCCCCTGGGGGAGCGGGAGAGGAGGAATGTGCGGAGCTGGCACACTCCCCCCCCCCCGCCCCCCCCGTGCCCACCCCTCGCGCCACGGCGCTCACGCACCCTCAGTGTCGATGGGGAGAGGGTGGCAGGGAGTCTTGTCGTGGGGCCAGGAGCAGAGGAAGACGGCGCCGGGCTGAGCCACGCCGGGCTGGGAGGTGTTGGCACGGGGGGCCCCCACCGCCACGCTGGGCCTGGGGGGCAGAGCAGGTGTGAAGGTCGGCGGGCGTGTGCCGTGCCCGACCCCGACACCCCGGTGCCTCCCTACCTTCCCTCGTTCATATGGAAATCCAGGGCGAAACCGAAATAGCTGCCGGGGGGTCCCTCGTAGATGATGGGGGGTTCCTGGAGAAGCCCCAGCGTGGGGGCCAGGCGCAGCCCCCCGAGGAGCAGCAGCACCCGCAGCAGCCCCATCGTCACCCCAAACTGTGGCCACAGCCCCCCGTGCCGGGGCGTCCCTGGCTTATCTCGGGGGACGCAGCTGGAGACGGGGCCAGCAGGAACAGGGCACACAGGAAGGGCCCCCCCGGACCCACATCCCCTCCTACAGGAAGCCAGAGAGGTGCGGGGGAGAAGGATGCGGCCGGAGCAGGGCGGGGGACAGGAGGTGGCAGTGCCACCGGGTGCCACGGTGACAGGGTGGGGGGACACGGCCACAGCAGCTTGAGTCTATTACCCGCCGGGGCCGCAGCCAGGCCGCCGCACGATGCCAGTCTCGGGGTGGCTATTTCGGGATGTCCATCTTGGGGTGGCTATTTCGGGGTGCAGGCAGTCCCTACCAGCGGAAATGTGGCGAGGACAGCAGGGCACAGAACCCGTCCATCGCCCCCGATATCCCCTCCGCAGCCGGATGGAGCTGATAGCACCGAGCCCGCCCGCGCTGGGCATTACCCCTACAGTGTCCCCTTTGGGGCAGGGACACCACAAAACCCTGCCAGGGGAGAGGCAGCACCAGCGCTGTGCAGAGCAATGGCTCCGGCAAGGGAGTGGGGGCAGGGTGAGGGCAGCCCACAGCCAAGTGAGCAAGGTGTGTCCTCGTCCCTGTCCCCGCAGCCAGCAGGCCTGTGGTAGCTGCGGGGGCCCAGCCCTGCCCGGACAGCGGCGCCAGCCCCTGAACCCACCCACAGAATTAATTTAAACTCAGTTAAGGACCCTCAGCCTGCCCGAGATCTCCGGGGGCTCCTCGTGCCAACCAAGCGTCGGTGGCCGGGAGAAGCAGCGGAGCATCTCCTGGGAGCGCCAGCCCGTGTGAAACGGGGCTTTTCTCCTTTCCACCCCCGAAGCTGCAGGTGGGAAGCAGGACCAGGGAGTCGGGGCATTTAAGGGGGGCACAGGGGGTCCCCACAGAGACAAACAGCACCTTGGCCCGTGACGGGGGACACAGTCCGCGGAGCGGGGGCTGCTCCAGCCCTTCGGAACAGCTGCAGTTGGAAGAGAGCGGGATTTGCCCGCCCAAAGCCGTGGCAGAGCTCCGAGTGGTGGGAAGGGTTTAGCGGAGTCCGGATCAGCTCCGTGTCCCGGGAGAGGAGGACATCGGACTCAGGCGCAGCTGCTCCTCCTCGGGAGGTCTCGTCCCCAGCTGGCATCAGCATCTGAACCCAGCTGGAGCCCACACCAGACTCCTCAGGGCAATTAAAATTCTTTCTTCTGTCCAATTACCTAATTTCCTGTTTCTTTCACCTCTTCTGCACCATCCCTCATAAGCCACCTCCTCCCAGGGCCACCGCCAGGGCAGGGCAGGTGGGACCCTGGACCCCGACCCTGCTGGCATGCAGGAGCGTGGATTTTTTTCCTTTCATCAAACCAGGGCTTTTGTTAGGAAAGGAGAGGGTGGTGTTCTATACGGCAGTTCTCCACCACCACACACCATCACATCTTTTTCTTCCACAAATCATTGGTTTATTAGAAAGGTTTTCTTCCCTCATTTTACAGCATATATATATATATTTATATATATATCTTATGTGACAAAGTTAAATACAGTCTGTTTATGCTCGTTAAGTAATGACAGGTTAATTATTTTAGCGCTATCCTTAAGTCCAAAACCAATCCCTGCCCACAGCGTGATGGGGCTGGGGCACAGATAGGCCCTACAAAGCTCAGCTCTGACAGTAACACTGAATTGTTCGGTATTTACAGGAAATTTGAGTCCCTTTTTTGTGACTGCTGTCACTCTGACCTGCTCCAATTTCTCTTTTACATGGCGAGGGAGGTCAGGGGGTTTTGCTCCTTTGACTTTGCCTGGTCTCATGCTGCACTTCAGGAGGGGACAGGGATGTTACTACATCACCACACTGCTCTGAATTCCTTCTCTCCAGTGGTGGTGGCCCAAGGGCTGTGACACCTGCAATGCCCCGTGAGTGGGGACAGCAGCAGCTCACCCCCATACTGGGGGGGGGAAGCTCCCACGGGCCGTGTCACCTGAGCCAGGTGATGCAGGGAGAACTGGGAAATCCCTTATGGACCAAATTGAGGTGACCTTGTGTGTGGGATGGGAACAGTCCCAAGGCTCCTCCTACACCAGCACAGTCCACACCTTACTGCTTCCAACGGGGGGAGGGGGGAAGGAAAAGAAAAAGAAAAAAGGCCCTCCATACTCTGGGAGCACCCTGAATTCCTGCTGCTCCCCAGGCTGCTCTAGTGCCCATTCCTATGGCAGGGAGGAATGCAGCATTACCTGCCAGAGCCACTGCTACTCCCACACCCCTCACCTTGCCCAAGTCTCAACTGTTGATCTTTTTTTCTTCTGCAAAATTCTAAATGAAGATTTTTTTTTTGTTTGTTTTTACATTTTATAGTACATAAAAACTTCAAAAATACATGAGCTTGATAAAATATACATGCTTAGCTGTTCTGCATCTAGCTGAAACTATAAATTGAACCTTTACAAGTGTCTTGGGTCACCTACAGCAAACATATTTACACAGAAGCCACCAGAACAAGTACCACTAAGAACTGGCTGTAAAAAATATTATTGCGATATACTACAAATGTAACCTTTGATAGGAGCTACAAAAAGCAGCATCTTTGTTTACAGAGTTCAGTGCAATTCTTTACATTAAAAAAAAAAAAATCCTATAAATTAATAAGGAAACCATCAGTGTTACAGAGGAAAGAACACGCTTTACATCCCAGCCGCGCTCCCCCATCCTCTGTATTGCTTCAATTCCTAACAGGATTTTCCTTCTCTCTCCCATCCCAGTGCCTCTTTCCCAACAGCACAGAAGATAGAACTCAGAGCGATTTCCCCCCTCGTTTCAGGAGAAGAGTGGTCAAAGCTCAGGCTGGAATCCCAACCCCTGACCCGAGAACCCCTCTCCAGTCTGGGATATCCAGGCATGGTCCCGGCGCGGGAGAACGCAGATGCAGGATAGAGAAGGACAGGAACTCTGGACACACACAGAGAGCTCCTCCTCCTCTTTACAGTAAGCTTTTACTTCCACCTTTACTGCTCACACCAAGAAAAACCCACGTGTGCAGTGACAGAGGCCAGGAACCTCCTGCAATGCCAGTACCCCCACAGCCGACAGCTCCTGATGTTCCATTGCTGATTACAAGCCGGATTCAATCATGCTATTTTAATTAGATGACCTCATTAAAAGGATTTTTAGAGATCCTATTAGTGTGTACGAAACCTCATTTATCATATACAAGGTTGGCAAAAGGAAGATGACCAAGTGTGAGAATTCAGGGGGAAAAAAAGCCTTTCCAAGTGTCTCGCTGTTCTAAAGGTGAAATGGTTCTTCCAGAGTGGTGCTGCTGTGTGCACGGAGGAGTTGGAGCGAGACATCCCTGGGATACAGCCAACAGCCCAGCCCTCGCGCCTCTGGCTTCTTTGGCTGCTCAAGAGTGAAAGGAAATGCTCAGGCCTCACTTGCCCGCTGGCTCAACTCCAACCCCTTCCCAAAACGCCAAATATTCTCCTTCCTCCGAGGTTCCTTCATTTTGTCCTTCATGTGCCATGGCTGGGTGGATGCTGCAAGTCCTGTCCTGAGAAAATGGGGTGCAGCAGGGGGTGGAGGTGCAGGGCTGTGGCAGCAGCAGCAGCTGCGGGCCTTGGAGCCAGGAGGGTCGGGTAGAGAGCGTGAGGGACAGGGTGGAAGGTGAAGGGGCCCGGGTGGATGGCAGACGCTGGAATGATGTGGATAGGGTGGCTGGCCAGGAACGTGGCGGGGTGCCCTGGAATAATGGAGTGGGTCAGGTGGGACAAGGAAATGGGTGTCAGGTGTGGCTGGGGGATGTGGTGGACCTGAGCAAGGGGCTGCGGGTGCGGGTGGGGGTGGATGCCGATGGCGGCGGCAGCGGCAGCGGCGTGGTGCTGCAGGATGGCGTGCTGCACCGTCGTGATGGACGTGGCCGACGCTGCCGCTGGCTGCTGGATGTGGATGGGCTGGAGAGCGGGTGTGGCCGGTGCCAGGGCAGCTGAGGCGGGGAAGGCCTTGACTTGCTTGGCCAGCAGCTGCTGCTGGATGTGCTGCTGGGCAGCCTGCTGCAGCTTGCTGTACTTCTCCATCTCCTCGGGGGTGAAGGTGATGGGCTGGCTCTCCAGTGGGGCTAGAGAGGAATCTTCTCCCCCCTCCCGATCCCCTTCTATGCTCGGCTCCCCACTCTGAGGCACGTAGCCAGGAAAGTGCTCAACATCTGGAACTAAGGGCATCATACTGGTTTCCACTGGGACCGGTTGGTTGCCCCCATCCATAGGCTCCAGCCCGTCACCATCACTCGGATCTGAGAGGAAGTTGTGTGGCATGACCAGATCTCTGGAGCCAAAGCACTCAGGGAGTGCCGGTGCATCCAGGGGAAGGGACTGCATCTCCACGGAGGCTTCATCATGTTTCTGCTCATCCAGAGGTTTGTCCTGAATTACCATCACCACATCTTCCAGGAGAGACTGGCTGGCCAGCTGACCCTCCTCCATGCCTTGGGAACCGTCCTCACCATCTGACAACTCTTGCTCCTCACCCCTCTCCAAGCCAGACTCCTCGTACCTTTTGGAGTTTGGTTTCCGAATGGTTGGCAATTTCCCAATTAAGGGCAGAACTGGTTTGTTGCCTAAGGAAGGAGGGAGCTTGGGGCCAAAGTAGCCCTGGGGAGGATCTTTGAGCTTTATGCCCACCTTGTTTGCCCCTGACAGCACCTCATCAGTGACACAGGGCTTCTTCTCAACCTTCCTGGACTGCACCTTTTCCAGGAGCAGCTTTGCAGTGACAGAGTTCCTCTCCTCAGGACTGCAGTCCCCTTCCGAGGCCCGTCCCGTGCCAGAGCTGCTGCTGTTCTGGGACAGGGAGCCAGACCCTTTCAGATCCTCTCCTTTGCCATCCTCCTTCTTCAGCAGCGACCCCTCACCTCGGCCTGTCCGGAAATAGTGAGGAGACTGGGAGCGATATATCTTGGACCTGATGAAGTCTCTTCTGCCAGACCTTCGCTCCTCGGGGCTCTCATGGCCCCGTGAGCCCTTCCTTGACAGGGACCTCTGCGAGTGGCTGCGGGTGCTGCGGCTGCGGTCCCGGCTGTAGCTGCGGCTGCGCTTCCAGCTGCGGCCTGTCATGCTGCGGCTCCTCCTCTTGCTCCGACTGCGGCTGCAGCTGCTGCTATGGCTCCTGCCCCGGCTCCTGGATCTTGACCTGCCTCGAGGGTGGGTTCGGCTCCTGCTCCGACTCCTGGATCTGCTCCTGCTCGAACTGTAGTCATCTTCCGATGAGGAGTATTTGCGCCGCTTTGAGCGGTGGTTTGAGCTGTTGTAGTCAGAGTCGTCCTCCGAGTCCTGGGAGCGCTTGGAGTGGCAGCGGGAGTGGTCGCTGTAGTCGCTGTAGCTGTCATCCGAGTAGCTCCTGTGGCGGCTGTAGCGGCTGTGCTCCGAGGATGCGTCCGAGCTGGTGGAGTAGGACCTCTGCGAGGAGTGCCTGCGGCCTGAGCGGGAGCGGCTGCGGGAGTGCTCGCTGCCCGAGTCGTAGTCGTCGCTGTACTGGGACGGGGACTTCTGGTGGCAGTGCTTGCCGGGGGAGCCCTCATCGCTGTCGTAGTCGCCGCTGCTCTGCCGGCTCCGGCGGCTGCTCCGGGCCTGGGACGGCCCCGGGCAGCGCCTCCTCACACCAGGCACCTGTTGCAGCTCAGCCTTGTGTCTTTTGCTGCCGTGCTCCTGGCAGGAGTTACCCCCGTCCTCTTTTTTACCACTGCTTCCCTCCTCAGCAGACAGGGATTTCCTCTGTGACTCCTGGGAGCATCGCTTTTTCTTCTGGAAACGGCTGCAGTCTTCAGATGGTTCAGGTTTCAGTGCCCGGTCTGACTCTGTTGAAAGAGAAGATTTACCTTTTTTGTGCCTGTGCCTTTTCCGTTTCTTGGGTTTCTCTTCCCCCAGCTCAGCTTTCCGGGCCTTCTCCTCAGCTTCCTCCTTGTGTTTGCGTTTGTGTCTGCTGGACTTTTTGTGCTTCTTTTTCTTTTTGTGTTTATGGGACCTTCCAGATTTACTCTTACCTGTTACACTCTTACTGCTGTCCTCCCCCTCTCCCTTACTGATGTTTCCCAGACCAGACTCCTGCTTGCTCTGGGATTTGTTTTCCATTTTTTGAGCAGAACTGTTCCCTACACTTTCAGTCTCCTTGGTTTTGCTCACCTCACCAGGTTCTGTGCTCTGAGTGTTGTCTTTACAAAGCCCCCCTGGATCCTTGGACTTCTCTGTCCCCTTCCCTTTTGCATCCTTGTTACGGGAGAGCTTGAAGTCGAAGTACAGGGGGTTGCAGCTGTAGGACACAGAGGGCTCAGCTTTGGTGAAGATGAGCAGCTCTGAAGGCCACTGCAGTGTCGTGCTCTCGTCCTTACTCAGAACAGGGAAAAAAGGTCCCGTGGGGTGCTTTGGTCCCTCAGAGCCATCTCTGCAGCCTGAGGCAGGAGGAGGAGCAGTGTCTGGCTCCGGGAGATTGCTCTCTAGAAGGTGCTTGCTCTCCTGTGTATTTTCATTCTCTGGGATGTCTTTTCGTTCTGTTTTGCCCTGCTGAGCTGCACTTTCAGTAGTACTCTGCTCCTTCTGCTGTGCTGTGCTCTCAGCAGCCTTTTCTGTGTTCTTGCTGGGTTTGGGTTTGGGGGAACTCCCCTTTTTCACTTCGGGCGCGTTTTTTTTGTTCATGTTTTCTGCTTCCGTTTGCTCAGTAGCCTTCATGAAAAGCAGGAATTGAAAGTTTGGCTTTACTTTACAGTGGGCTGGGGGGATGTAGTGGTAATATTCTGGTTCCACGGCTGTTGGTCCATCTTCTCGCCTCATCTTCTTCAGTTTGGATAAGGTGCTGGCCAGAGCCCCGCTGTCCTTGTCATGCTGGTCATCGTCCTCTGCCTTGCCATCAGAATTATTGGTGCCTTCACCCTCCCCAGACTTGTGCAGGCTGCCAGCCTCTGAGGACCCCTTCTCATCACCTTTTGCCCCGTCTGCAGAATTTGACTCGTCCACATGGTCCTTGAAAACAGAAGCGATGGTCTCCAGCTTCACTGGGGTCTTCTTGGCAAAGGAAAAGGACACCCCGATCTTCTGCAGAGGAGTTCCCAGAGAGCTCTTAATGCCAAAGCTGATGGCCTGTGCCCCCTGGGCAGGTGTCTGGCCTGGCATCACAGTGCCTTGTCCAGTGTTCAGGAAGCCTCTGTCCGTGGTCATCTCTGTGCCCTGGCCAGAGCTCGTCTGGATGAAGGAGCCACTGTTGGCTGCGGAATCATCATCATCTCCACCTTCCTCATCCACAGCCACCGTGGTGGTCCTGAACATGGGCCCACTTCCAGGAGCACTGCAACAGGGGAGAGAGAAAACACAGCTGACTGGTGTCCCTGTCCCTCTGCAGGAAGATCCATCCCTCAGCAGAGACAATCTTAACACAGTTCAAGTGTTCTTGCACTCAGACACATATATTAAAATATCATTATACAGACACTCAAAGTGTTTAATGATATTAAATTACTGAAGAAAATACCTATTGCTGGATAAAGCAATTTGGGGATACTCTGCATGATCAGTTCAGTGAACTCCTACCAAAACCACAGCATGAGCCCCGAACACAGTGTGAAGCTTTGCCCTCAAAGCCTGTGCAGTATCCTAGAGCAGGAATGTCAGCCCAGGACAGCAGCCCCACAGGACTGTTGGGGACCACCCAGACTCACCACTCAGGCTGCCTCCTCTGCTCAGCCAGCTCGTGCAGGCGCCGCAGGGCTTTCTCCTGCTTCCTCTCATCTTTCCGGGATCTCGACGAGACGTTGCGAGCAAATTCCCTTTGCTTGAGATCTTTCAACCTCTGAGGCAAAATAAAGCAGGGAAAAATCAGCTCAAAGGTGTTTGTGGTTTATCCAAGAGCAGCTCTTTGCTGTAGCACTGGAAATTGCGGTGTCAAGCCCCTCCCCAGGGATATTCATTGAGCCAGGATGGAGCAACAGCATCTTAGCTCAACAAACCCCACGGAGCACACTGCCATCCTCCCAGCAGCTGAAGGAAAAGACAATTGGTGGTCACTTTTGGCTATAACTTCAAGTTCTGTGTACCCCCTTCCAATCAACACTACTGGTTTTCTTTAGCATGGACAACAAAGCTGATTTCGAAGCAACAAGCAAATTCTGGAAGGAAAAGGGGAAAAGAAGAAGGATTGTTTACTTTGCTGCTCTTGCAGGGTGCAGATGTACTTGACAAACAGTGCATGACACAAGTCAAGAGCACGGGCCAAAGGACAGGAAGGATTAGCTGGTGCCAGAGTTACCCAGGAATGATATCTGACAAAAGCAATGTACCATTACATTGGAGAAGGAGCCAAAAATCCCATGCAAATGATTTTGTAAGCAAATCCAGAATACAACATACACCACAACCAGTTACTTGTTTTCCTGACAGTAGTTCTGAGAGGGTCAAGAAACAAACTGCTCTAAAGGCAGGAG
The DNA here is from genome assembly GCF_965231275.1 of Zosterops lateralis. Taxonomy (NCBI): domain Eukaryota; kingdom Metazoa; phylum Chordata; class Aves; order Passeriformes; family Zosteropidae; genus Zosterops; species Zosterops lateralis. The sequence continues at coordinate 1,051,787 of NC_139784.1, forward strand.
GGTCTCTTGGGGTTGAATACTTTGTGGGGCAGAAGCACCAAGTTCCCCAAAAATCTTATCATGAGGGAGCAAACCCAATCCTAAGGAATTTCAAACATCCTAGTATCACTGAGGAAGTCTAGGTAGTCAAATCTAATAGAAAACAAACATCCAAGACTTCAGAACATTTTGGAAAGTCCTTGTCTCAGAGCACTAGGAGAAGAGGCTGCTGCTTTTCCTTTCCATACATATATATATATGTATGTTGTGGATATTCACAACATTTTTTTAGAGTGCTCTACAGAAGTTTAAGTAACAGAAAGCAACAAAGACCGACCTCTACTATCCTAAAGGGACTCATTGTTCTTTTTTAGTGCACAATTCAAAACCCTTTCAAAGGGCCCAGCTCCAGAACGCATCCTGTACTCAGCTTTTGGAAAAAGTTTCATGTTTTTCAGGCATTTCATGCAGGGCCTGGGAGACTAACGGGACTCAGATCAGGAGTCACTTTGGAACAATTCTTGTACAGGATGTACAAATCACTGGTGAATTCTAAATGCTTCTGGCTGGCTGACTCTGCCTCTTTCCTGGAGCAGAGTCAGACTGCCACACACAGAAACAGTGGATCTGGAAACCAACCCAAAGCTCAAATTAGAGGAATTAAGCTGGCCCAATGTAAAAAGAACATTGCTTTGTGAAAAAGGGAGATTGGACAAGACAGAGGATTCTCTTACCTAATTGTATTTACTAAATGTGGTTGATTGTTACCAAAATCAGAGGGGAGGACACACAAAAAGATACAACTACAGACACCAGTAGAAAGAAACTCACTCTTGTGATCTGGACTCCCAAATTAGAAGGGTTTGCTTTCAATACATCAGCTGAAAACGTCACATCACAAAGAAAAAAAAAGAAAGTAAAAATAAAACAAGAGTGGAAGAGAGGAAAAAAAAAAAAACAAGCAAGCATTACTAGAGAGCTATGGGGGAGTGTGCCAGCTATTCTACAGAGTGGGAATGGAGCCAGTGGAGCCACGGGACTGAGCCGGGGTCTGGAGCAGGGGGACACACACAGACACGCACGGACACAGCAATGATCCCACCTGGAACAGCAGAACTACTTTCACCAGGACAAGTAAAGGGCTCAAGGGTTTTGTGGTGTATGTTAAATGTTGAAGAGTAATTTTTTTCCAAGAGGAAGGAAAAAAAAATATAGATGGACTGAGTAATGCTATCAGCTTTTTCATGCTGATTTCAAAAGTGTGTATGAAATGCTCTGGGAAGTTACAGCCACCAACAGCTGACAAAACTATTTAATGGGGGCTGATGCCAAGTCTCAAGATCACTCACCCATTTGGAAAAAAGTATGACCCAGCTATTTACACCAGACATGAACTGTGACCTTTTCCTCTCAAGAGGAAGGTGCATGGTGCACCCAGAGCCCCCTGTGCCCCCAGGCATGGTCCTGATCATCCCCCAGGATACAAACTGGGCTCAGAGGTGTTTGGAACGATACAGCTGCCCCCAGGCTCTCCTGCCTCCATTACATGCAGACAGCATTTAATGCCCACTGAATGCAGACAGAATTAAATGCCCACTATTAAATGCTGACCTTTGTGTGTCTCTGTTCCCCCAAACTTCCTACTCTCAAAATTTAGAGGTGTGAAGGAAATTAACTACCCCAAAGCACTGTAACTCTGGAATATGCCCCACAACAGCTCCCAGTTGCACCCAAACCTGAGCCCTTTAGGCTGACAGACCACTGGCCCTGGTGTCAAGACTGCTGAGAATCTGGGGAAATTCTTCCCCAAAACCTTCCAAAATTGGGGAAGAAAGAGTTGGTCTGGCTTCCAAAGGACCGAGAGATCTCAAGGCTGAGTTTCTTTTTGTCACACAGGAGTCAGAAGGAAAAAAGAGTCTTTCTAGGGAAGTATAGGATAGAAAAGCTCACAAATGCACCAGCTCCTTGGAAATGTAAAATACAGAACAGAACACAGCTCAGCATCTTAGACTGACCTAAACCAACACACCTGTCATCAGAAATGACACCAGGCATGCAAGAGACCTGGATGGACTGCATTATCTTTCCTAAATGCATCCTGGGGGAGGGAAAGGGGGGAAAACAAGAGTCCACACTGCTCATCTGTAAGAACAACCTGCTGCAGGAGTGAAAAATACCCAGAATTTTTCAAAATAACCTGTTAACTCTCCCCTCACTTACTGTTTCAAATATGTCACTGAATCCAGTGATTGATCCCCCCAAAGACTGGATAACCAGTTCACTACAGCCATGCCCACCCTGCTCCCCAGTTCTGACTGGGAAAGAGCAATCTGAAGACTCAAGTACAATTTCACTGGGCGAAGGGAGCACATGGAGCACTGAAATGCTGCTCACACACTTCCAGGTCTCAGCCTGCCCTGGAAATCATTTGAATTAAACAGATATTTAAACTCAGCTTACACTAAAGAAATTTCCATCTAATCCTGAGGAGAGTGTTTATTATTCTAATCCCCCAAAAACCTCAAAATGACTTTTTGGACCACACCATGTGTGTGGGTGTGTGAGAAGCCAGAGGAGCATGGTACTGTCCCTTCCCCAGCACCACAGAGAAATTCCAAGAAGGATTTAACAAAGCCACTCAACCATCCTCAGGGAGCTTCTCTCCTCCACAAGGAATCCTGGGAACTCATACTCTTGGGGTGAATCTTCTCTTTTTAAGTCTTCCTATTGTGCTTAGCAAGACAATGATTTTTTTTCAACAGGATTAGAGCCACCAAACCTGTATTAAATCAAACACATGCTTCATGCTACTACAGGATTTCAAAATTAAGGGGCATTTTTTCTCCATTGGCAGCGTGTTTTCTGAGGAAGCAGCACTTTATCTAATCAGCAACATCCTTTCAAACTGCAGGATCATGGGGACCATAAACCCAAGGAATATTCTGCTGGTTTATTATCCAGCTGTCAGAAGGGCCACACTGCAGTGACCAGCAGTGACACAAATCACCCAGCACTTACATAAAATTTCTCCAGATTTTCAAATGCTGTAGGCAGTAGTTCACTACCTCCAGCCTTCCTGGGGTTTATTAATAGCTGCCACCCCCCTCAGCTTTGGAACAAAGTATTGTATTTTAAGTTTCCAGCCTTGTTTCTAGCAAAATTCCAAACTCGCCTTCACATTTCCACAGGAGTGCAAATCGAGCTCCTAAAGAGCAGGTTTGGTATCAAATCTGCAGCTACCTCTGGACTGCAGCACAAAGAGGCCACAGTGCTGGATTATCTCCCAATCCCTGCGTGGCTCAGGAGGCCAAACTGGCAAACATCACCAGTACCTTCCAATTCTCACAAATCAGCTTAAAGCAGCTGCACTACAGCACTAATGAAAAGCTCCTGAGAGCCCATCCCAGGCACAGCAAAGTGGGGAAATCAGGGGGGTAAGCAGGAGTCAGGAACTGTTGCAACAGGAAAACCACTGGATCATCACAGGATGTCCTAAGTAGGAAAGAATCCCCAAGGATCATCCAGTCCAACCCCCCAAACAATCCTACCCTGTGCATCCCTGGGAGAGTTGTCCAAGTGCTCCTGGAGCTCTGGCAGCCTCAGGGCCATGAAAAATCTCAGCACACCCCAGATTTTGCTGATGATACCAGGTAAGACCTCCCCAGTACCCAGCTGGGGTGCAGAGCTTAACAGGCTCAGCACCAGCAGTACATGGATTTTCTGTCTAAGGTGACAAAGCCACCCAGAATCATTGAACTGAGGCCCACTGAGAGACAGTCTTTGCCTGAAAGTGCAGAGCAGAAAGAATCCCTGTTATTCTCACAAGACAAAAGCACTGTCACCAGACCTGAAGATGTGAGACTTTCATACCAAACCCCATTGAGATGGGTCAGAGCAGATCCACCTCTGGGGCTCGAAGCAGGAGGCAGCTCCCATGACATCAGAGCTCCCTCCTCCCTTGCCATTGTTCTCATGTCTCTCTGCCAACCCACATTAAATAAAATAATAATAATGTACTTTTCATTCTGTGCCAGCAGATTTCTGGCTTTCTGAACTTTTGATGTCTGCTCGATTCTTTGCCCCAAAAGCTTCTGCGAGTGAACGACACCATTAAACATAAGCTCAAAGAATGGCAACTTTGATCATTTTATTGAAGTGAGAACACAAGCCTGGCTTATCTTTGGTCATCAACATTCTCTGCACACTTATAAACGAAGTGAAAAGAACAGAGGGGAAATGGCCTGCAAATGCTGTTTTATTTCATCTTAATTTCCTCTCTGGAAGAAATCAGTATTTTTCTTAGCTGGGTTAAGAAAAATATAGAATGGTTTGGGTTGGAAGGGACCTTAAATCTCACCCAGTCCCACTCCCTGCCATGGGCAGGGACACCTTCCACTATCCCAGGGTGCTCCAAGTCCTGTCCAACATGGCCTTGGACGCTTCCAGGGATCCAGGGGCAGCCACAGCTGCTCTGAGCACCCTGTGCCAGGGCCTAACCATCCTCACTGGGGAGAATTTCCCCATCATCTCTATTCTAAACCTAGTCCCTTTTCAGTTAAATCCATTCCCCTTTGTTTTATCACTCCATGCTCTTGTCCAAAGTCCCTCTCCAGTTCTCTTGTAGCCCCTTTATTGGTAACTGGTGGGTTTTCTGAGGGCAAAGCATTTCTGGAGCAGAAGAACCTCCCATGTAACACCAAGTACCTCAGAGATTCCCTCCTCAGTCTTCTCCATTCAAGCTGTACTTGGAGGCCCAAGGTTTTGGAAATCCCAAATTTCCCCAAAACACAGTTCAGAGCTTGCATTCAGAGTATTCCTCAACCCCAGCAGTGACTGTCTTGATAATTTTATTGTGCTTGAACAGATCCCTCCCCCTCGGCATGAGAGGTGAAGATGCAGCTAATTGGGGCACAAAGAGAACTGCACATCTATACTTTTGGTTCTGAGTTCCACCCTCTTTCCCAAAGAACTTCTTTATGGAATACACTCCCTTTGTCCTTTTACAAAGAGAATCTAGGCAGAATTAATCACCTATACCTCCAAAACACCACGCACTTGGGGGGAAAAAAAGAGCTACATAAAAGCCTGCATTTCAATGCTGGTTTGTGTTCTCCCAGGGAACCTGGCACAGGTTCACTCAGGAACATGTTTGTTTTTCACAGGGAATGCAGAAGAGGAATGTTTTGATTCTGTTGGGTCAGTGACTCAGGAAACAGCTCGAGCCCTCAGCAGGCACACAAGCAGAACAAAGTGATGGTGGGAGATTCTCCAAGTTCTTGGATTGTTAAAAACCCCACACAGTAAAAGCTGACTGTAAATGCTACATAACTGACACACAAGGTAATTCCAACAGTAACTCTTGCAAGCTGTTCCAGGTGCTGAGCCCTGCACATACAGGTTTATTTGACAGGAACACACAGACTGGGCACAGCCCAGATAAGAGGCTTGCACTCATCTTCACACAAATCTAATATGAGGCCTTTATCTTAATGTCAAAACTCCAAAGCAAATAAGGAGCTCTCACAGGTGTAATGCCTTAAGGACACATTCCCACTGAGTCCAGAGTGTTCTAAGGACTGTGGGAGCTGCCAAGGATCACAACATTGTGGATCTGCAGTAAAGCAGAACAAAAATCACAGAATCACAGACTGGTTTGGCTTAGAAAAAGATTACCTTGTTCCACCCTCTGCCATGGGCAGGGACACCCTGCACTATCCCAGGTTTCTCCAAGTCCTGTCAAACCTGGCCCTGAACACTTCCAGGGATATACACGGGGTCCATCTTCACCACCCAAGCTCCTTCTTAGCTGCAGAAGCTTTCTTTCTACATTTGCCACCTTTTGTCTTTTGATTATTGTTAATTATTACTCTGCTGACTGTCAGGGCTGGGCACCATCAGGAGTGAGGGCCCTTCATAACCTGCCAGGCCTTCAAGATCAAAATCTACAGCTAAAAAAACCCACCACTAAAGACATCAGCAGCTGTGCAAGAAGTTATGAGATGCAGCCTTTTCCAGTTGCTCACTGAAGGGTGTGTGAGAGAACTGAGCTCACTGTCCCTCCTGCAAGGCCATCTGCACCTGCTCCAGCTGCTTTCAGTCCCCTGAGAGGGACAGGCCATGTGCTGATCAGAGGGTGACTAGTCCTTAAAACAGCTGCACTTCTCATCTCAAGTATCAACCTAATTAAAAACAGCTCCAGAACAACACTGCACACCTCCAACACAATGGCTAAAACATGCCAATGATTTGGGAGAATAAATGCTAGGATCTTTTCCCAGGTAAGGAAATGCTGCCTTTTGGAGAAAGTTGGTGTTGAGGGTGATTCAGATGTAGCCAAATGGTTTATGAAACCAGGACAGGCAGGAAATAAAGAGAATAAACCTCCCCTTTAATTGTTTGGTGTTGATACAATTTTGGTGGGTCCAAAATTCATCCGGTTGGGATCAATACACTTACCTATCATCCCTGTTGGGCAATAATCCTGAGTTCCTTCCTGGAATACAAGACAGTGTCTTTATAACTCAGGAGTGGAAAGGGATCTGAGGATGGAACATCTATTTACAGGGACAGCCTAATGCTTGCTGAGCCACAGAGGGATAACCAAACACTCCAGCGTCAGGGGGACGTGGAACTAAAAATACTTAAAAGCAAAAATGCTGTGGAAGCTGAGCCAAGAAAAAGGCAAAAACAAGCTCTGTTGCCTCAAAAATTACCACTGAGGCAAAAAAAATCTCACAGATGATGTATACCAAGCTGGGTTGCTGTAACTAAGATACTGTAATGGCCTTTCTTTCCAAGAAAGCCAACTGATGGCCTACTTTTAGGAAAAGTTCATGGTTTTCCTCAAAAACTTTAGGCTCACCTTTCTGCAACCTCATCTTCTTGTTTAGAGAGACAAACTATGAAACATCAACATGCAACATATCAAAAGCACAGCTTTTAACTGTTTTAAAATTTAAACTGGGCTGCTGAAAATGAGCCTCCCTGGAGGAGGAGGGAGCACAGCAGTGAGATAATGTTACTTATGCAAATTCACTGTCATTCTGTCTCGGGGGTTTCAAGTTCACTTCCTGAATGCTGACCCAGTGGGGTCACACACATTTCAGCCCGACAAAGCTGGACAAGCAATTTTTTCCCTAAGCAAAGCATGATTGCTTCTGTTTAAATCCCTCTGTAACTAGAAATTAATGCTGGGTGATGCAGCCAGAGTTTGGAGGCTCATTTTCTCCAAAGCCTGCCTGAAGTGACTGCAATGGATGGAATTATCCAAGAATGTAATTCCTCTCAACATAATCAGCAGTACCAAGTAACTTCCAAATTCCTTCTCCTGATGAGATGACCCCACCCTGTGGGTGCACAAGACATTTTTCTCTCAGGCCACTCCTGCTGATGACTCCTTTTATTGTTTTCCACAGGTTGGTTTCCTCCTCCACAGCGCCTCCAGCTGCTGGAAGAGCTCTGAGCCTGGCCAGGCTCACGTCAGTGCCCCATCAGTCACCGAGGGCTGGAGCAGTTCATGGAATCCCACAGCATCAGAACACCAAGAATGTGACACAAACAAGTCCTGCCACCTGGTAAATGCAGGTCACTGCACTCAGGTTTCAGCCAAACTGATGGAGACTTTCCAAGGAAGTTCTCTGCTCTCAGGTGTCACGGCTGAGCTCAGCCAAAACCACTCCTCTGCCCAATAACCAAAGGAATAAATTAATTTCTGCTCAATTCTACCAAACCACAATTTTCACAGAGCCCAACAGCCCTGCCATGAAAATCCTGACAAGACTCCCTTAGTTCAAAGCAGATTCTCTGTCATATCCTACATTTAATACACACACACAAAAATCATACTCTAAAGCCACATTCTTGTTTTTAAGCTGTTTTCACTGCTATTTTGCAGCTCTACAGCACATCCTCCTTGAGTTACCAGCAGTCTGATGATTGTGTTGTTAGAATTTATGACTAGGAACATCAAATCCCTCCTCTGAGCCCTTCCAGCCCTGGAGGAGCCCAACACTGCTATCTGCTGTGCAGTTACATCTCATTTAGCAGTTTAAATGGTCAAACAGATCAGGCTAACATAAGAACTCCCATTACTTACTGTGCAGCATGAAGACACTACAGTACATCCCTACCTTGGGAAAAAAAAACAGCTCCACAGAGAGTCCTGAATCCACCTTCTCCTGAGAATTACAGAATTTGGGAAGTGCTCCTTTCTTAGGATTCCTTTGACACAGCCCATTATTTCCTAGTCTGTTTTCAGTAACTCCACAGAACACAGACTCAGATAGTAAAATGCTCACATGTGTGGAATCATCACTCCCCAAAGCTGTACTAATGCTAAAAGCAAGCTGGGAGCCATCCACCTCCACGTGTACCCTCCTCGGTTTAACACCAGGACATTCCTGCCCATGGGTCTTTCAGAACTGGGGCTCCTTGATGCCAACCATGGAGTGAGGCTTGGGGCTCTTTTGTTGGTTTGTGATCTTAAATGAATGATGACCATAAAAATCTTACCCAGCAACATAAAACACCTATTCCTGGACCAGTAAGGAAAACAGAGACACCAGGGAAATTCCAAGTATTAACCACAAACAAGACCACCACAATGAGTATCAAACTGATGAACTGTGCTCTCTACAACTGGTTACCTGCTTGTGAGCGTGGTCATAAGAGTTGATGTGGTTGTCAAACTCTTGGTGCTTCTGATACTGCTTGTCACAGAGCTCGCAGTAGAAGTTTGCTCTGAGGTCTTCCAAAGCCTTGGCAATGGCCTTTTCTTTATCAACATAATCCTGGAAAATTAACAAAAAAATGCTTCTGTTAAGCGTCCTGTAGTACAGGCTGGAAGATGATGGGTTAGTCCTTTGAGGAAAAATAGTGCTCAATAAAAACTTAGTGTACATTGGTTATATTTATTACAGGATCGGTGAGGCTGGAAAACACCCCCAAGATCACTGGGTCCAACCTGTGCCCAATCCCCACCTTGTCCCCAGCCCAGAGCTCTGAGCGCCACTTCCAGTCCTTCCCTGGACACCTCCAGGGATGGACACTCCAAATCTCCCTGGGCAGCCCCTGCCAAGGCCTGAGCACCCTTTCCATGGAGAAATTCCTGCTGATGTCCAACCTGAGCCTGGCCTAGCCCAGCCTGAGGCCGTTCCCTCTCCTCCTGTCCCTGTTCCCTGGGAGGAGAGCCCGACCTGCCCAGCTGTCTCCTCCTGTCAGGGAGTTGTGCAGAGCCACAAGGTCCCCCCTGAGCCTCCTTTTCTCCAGGCTCAGCCCGTTTCCCACCTCCCTCAGCCCTTTCTGGGGCTCCAGCCCATTCCCAGCTCTGTCCCTTCTCTGAGCATGTTCTAGCCCCTCAATGTTCTTTCTATCATGAGGTGCCCAGAACTGGACACAGCACTTGAGGTCCCTCAGCAGTGCCAGCTCAGGGGACAGTCAGCCAGTGCCAGCCCGGGTCCTGTTGCCACCCCACCTGGGATAGCCCAGGTGCCACTGGCCTCTTGCTCACCTGGGCACCCTGGGCTCATGTCCAGCCACAGCTGACCAGCATCTCCAGGTCCTGTCCAGTTTTCCAGTCACTTTGCCCCCAGCTGGAACATCCCATGGGGTTGCTGTGATGCAAATACAGGTCCCAGCACTTGGCTCTACTGAACCCAGCTCACTAAGCTGAGCAGCCTTTGCAAATTCACAGGTGGGATTCCAGAACTTCACAATACTTGGCTCCATTTTTACCCAGAATCACAATATTCTGCGCTGCAAAGAACCCACAAGGACTGAACATCCCCTGGTCATAGGAGAAGTATCACTGAAAGGAGACTGCTTAAAACAAGGCCTGTAGTGCTGATGGGGGAAGGCAGCTCTGCCTCATGGGAGCCTCCTGGATTGTCTGTGCTCCAAGGAGAAGTTCAAAACCTCGAGCTAACCCAGAGACACACTGACATCAAACCTAAGAGGATCCCTGCCTTTGGAACAGAACCTTACAACTCTAAAGCTGACACTGCTCCATTTTGAGTGCTAAGAGATGTCTGCTTCATCTTGGTTTGGCTGCCTGAATTCAGGTGGGAGGAACATGGCTCTGGCTGGGAATTATCCTTCAGAGCCTGCCAAGCCCAATCCACTCCAGTGAAATATTCCCAGGAGCAGAACTGTCTCTCACGCTGGGCTCAGCACAGGACTCACACTGCAGTGGGCACAGGGAGCTGCATTTAATGGACAGGGGAGGGAGACAGCCTTGGAGCGCTGAGAAGTCTTTTCCCTTCTATAACTGAACATTTGCACAAATAGAAAACAAAACCTCCAGGCAGAGATGAGGTGGCTCACCTGGCAACAGCCACATCCTTCCTTCTTTTGCTACAGGTTTTCAATATGCACTGAGCTCTGGGACTGGGGAAATCCCAGTCTCTAAGTGGCTGCATTGGCTAGAAATCCAGGTGTGGAAGGAGCCTGTGCTGCCCCCCAGGGCTGCTGCACATCTGGGGGGCTCCAAGACACACCTGATACCAGGACACAGGAACCTTGGAGCTAAAGCAGCTGTTCCCTCTTGCCAGGCTGTATCAATTACAACCCCACCAGTAGAATTAATAAAACATCACCACTTTTCACAAGCTCTCTGGGGGAGGTTTACCCTGAGGAGGTGGAAGCTTTTACTCAAAATCAGCTACAAATGCTGCATCACAAAGCCCACTGTACTCACTGCAGCATTCCCCATATAACCATTGACCATAGGCATTTCAACTGGAATAAATAGAAATTATATTAAAAAAACAGCCTAACATTAGAAAAAAAGCACTTAAGGATTTTTTTTTTTCAATCTTCAATACAAACTTCCTATGGGAAGCTTCCTTCCTCAGCAAGAGGCAGCAAACATTTAAGACAAAAAAGTCTGAGAGGTTTTTCCTTTGAATTTCAGATCTTGTTCAAGGCAATATGGTTTATCTCCTAGTTACATCAAAATGGCATTAAAATAAAATTACTGAGTGTGTTTTATGATGCAAAATTTATATAAAAAACTTCAACATCCCAGGACAGGAAAAAAAAAAATCTAAAAAATTTTAGTGTTCATGTTTGGGATTGTTTTCAATTTAAAGCACTGTTCATTTCTACATAAAAAAGGAAGCAACTTCCTGCTTCCATCTATTAGCAGATGCCCTTGTTAAGTGCAAAAAAAAAAAAAAAAAAAAAAACCAACCAAAAAAAAAACCCCAACAAATCTGGAGTTTTGAGCCTGAAGCAGGTCCCCAGGAAGACAAGAAAGGAAAACAGAGCAGCGTGAGCTCCACAGAACACGGACGTTTACAGTTCCTCTGAATCCCAGACAAGCTTCCTGTGCCATGTGTAGGTTTTTTTGAGCAAGCATCCTGTGGCTAAACAATGAAATCCAGCCATTTGAGTGATCAGAATCTATACAAAAGAAGGGAATTAAAAAAACATTTCTTGGCTGTAGTTATCCAAAATTCCTCTGAGGCTCCCTGAATGGCTGATCAGGATGCACCACCATCAGCAGTTACATAATGGACTCCTGTGGAGCAGCAAAAAGTAATGGCTGCAGACATTTTTTACAGATTAATACCAAAATGCAAGGGGCTAAGGATGAACTGAGCTAATAAAACCTCACTGGAGCTGGGAGAGACTGCTACTGCTTCAGAGCTCCTGAGAAAAACCCGTGCTGGATGAGGGCAGGAAGAGAAAAGACTCTCAGAGCAACACAGGTTGGGCTGCATTTGGAAAGATAATTGTAAACCCCAAGAACTCCAGAATCACAAAATGGTTTTGCTTGGGAGGGACCTTAAAGCTCCCCTAGTCCCATTCCCTACCATGGGCAGGGATACCTCCCACTAGACCAGGTTGCTCCAAGCCCTATCCAACCTTTCCAGGGATGGGGAGTCCACAGCCCCTCTGGGTACCCAAACACCTGCAGTTCACATACCAAACAAGTCAAGGTCTCAAGAAAAAAAAAAGAAAAAAGAGGAGAGGAGGCTATAAATTTTCATAGCTGAACAAACTGCCTGAAGAATTAACTGTTCAGCTGGGGAAATGGAATTTTAGATTTGCAGAGGTTATGTTTAATTTTAATGGCACTGAAACTACTTTCCCATTATTTCCCAAATAATTAAAATTCATGCAAGACTGACACTGCATTTGGATGTCCCAGGCTCTTCCTCAACCCTGGTACGCCCCAAATCTCCAGACAATTTAACAAGCAGGCTTTCCTAAGAGCTGATGGGCTGAGAGGCTGGGAAACGGAAGAGTGGATTAAATGATGAGCAGAGACCATGTCTCCACAGAGAACCCAGCTACATCTAGTCCAAGAATGCTCATGCATGTCACACTCAGTCCCAACACCACAGCTCATTTTTATCAGCCCTTGGCTTACAAAATAACCCCACTGGTTTTGTAAATCCTATAGAAATATAGAATTTGCCCTTTTTTTAATGTTGCCTGAACAGTTCTTCCAAAGAGCTCCAGCCCATCCATTTCTTCAAGCGGGAGCCATGTCCTACCTTTCCAAAGCAAGCAGGATTTATGCAGTAACATCATGATGTACTGCTCACTCCTCGCTCAGTACAACGCAAGAGCTCCTCCCCTCCCAGCTGGTAACTGCCCCTCTACCACCTGCAGGTTTTGTCCTGACAAGACAGGCTCACTCAAAAAATCTGGCAGCCCTGGGTGTAGGGAAGGAAATGTCCTGCTCACTCCAGGACTGTTCATTCCAGAACAGGAGCAAAGCACACAGAGAAAGCCCTGCTGCTGTCTGGGGGCTCTTCAGCAGCTAAACAAACAGGAAGGTTGATGTCAGGAAGTGAATAACCAGTGTCTTAAAATATAAATTATTTCCAGAATGACCAAACCCAAGAGCAGTGAATTTCTACCACCGTCACTGCAGCAGAACGAAGAGAACTCAGCCCCATCAGAACAGATCTTTTCCCAACCAGCCCACAGACACTGATGTTGATGCCCCTCTCTCTGTACCTTGTACTTCTGCCTCAGCTCCTCGGTGTCTTCCTTCTCCACCTCCAGCACTCGCCTCCGCTCTGTGGCATCCTCGGCGTAGTCGAGCTGTTTAAAAAAAAAAAATAGAGAAGAGATGCAATTTGGCCCATAAATACATTGCACTATCAAATCTACCAGAAAGCACAACTTAACAACTTCAGCTGAAACAGAATCTCTGCAAGTCATATTTTACTTTCCCTGTTTTGTCACCCCAAGTATAACAGAGGTCATTAATCCCCCTGATGTGGAGGGCCCTGGCAAGCCCATGGCAGCATTGGGGAGGGAAAATCTCAGAGCCCAGGGATTTTGGGGAGCATCCAAACCCCAGAACTCAGGCTCAAAGGGATAAACAGAGGATGCACTTTGCAGACAAGCGTTTTCTTACTGCGCTGATTTAAGAGCAAGTTGTTCTTTACCTCAGATGCACAAACTCTCACTTCTCCGTATCTTTCCCACCCCACCCCCAGAAGCCCTGCAGGGCTGAGGGGAGCTCACCTCCATCTCCATGCGGCCCATGCCCATGACATCATACTTGACAACGATAGGGATGGGATCCGTCCTCCCTGGAAGAGGAACACACAGAGAAGGGTCAGCAACAGCCCAGCACCACAGCTCACTGTACACATTGGGTTTGGGTGGTTAGAGATCTTGCCTTGGAGTGCAGAGACCAGAAAGCTACAGTGAACCAAACACGAGCCATTCTCACAGCTTACAGCCAACCCTGTGCCCAGCTCCCAGTGGCACTCAGGATGATAAATGCATTTTCTGAACATTAACTGCTCATGTAAAAGCTTCTCATGGTTAATGTTCCCCCATGACAAGCCCTGGGGCAGGGCTGATAACAGGACTTGAGCCTTCTCCTCAAAGCTTCCACATCAGGCTCCTCATCTCCTCATAAGAGTGAAGAAGCTGCTAATCACTGTCCACTGTTGCAGGTGATGAATAATCAATTAGAACTTCCCAAAGGATGTGGAAGCCTGCCTCCCACCAGCTTTTGCCCTCCCCAGGAGTAAGGAATACTGAGGACACAATGGCACAGAAGCCAAACTTCCCCCACCCAAACAGCCAGTCTAGGCCAGGGGTGGGTCCCTGCTCCCCCAGCCCTGGAGTGATGCTCTGGCCCCGCCGTGTCACCTGTAAGCTGTGAAAAGGACTGGTTGCGAAGAAAATTGACTTTGAACTAATCAAACTATGCTGGAGATTTATTTTTTAAAAAAAACATATCTTTAATCCACTCATAACCAGCCAAACAAAGCAAAATGGGGCAGACAAGCACTTTACTACCACAGCTTTTTTTTTTTTTTTTTTTTTTTTTTTAAATTATTATGATTTTGATTTTTACATCACAACTGGCACTGGTGGTTGTGATGTAACCCACTGACAAAGTACTTACCTTCTCCAGTGCAAACCTTGAGTGAAAAAACAGAATGTTTACTTCCCTTATTATTGCTCTTGTTTGGTGTAAACAACTCTTTTGTTATACACACATACACAGGTATTATACCTTTGGGCTAAAAGATCAACAGGTTGGATTCATGCTGAAATATTTCACTGGCATCCACATGTGCAAAAGGTTAAAGTCTTTAAAACTGCCTCAGAAAACCTGGATAGGTGTGAACTCTTTGCCAGCATCAGCCATAATTCCTGCCAAAAACACAGCCCCAGAGGGGCTTTTGAACCTTAAAGTATACAGATATGTGGTTTTATTCAGAAATAAATCCATTGAATTAATTGCTTTACAGTTTCATTGATATGCCCGGGATTTGGCAGGCAGGAATCCAGCAGGTTCAAAAGTAGCGATCACATTAATCTGAAATGGTTTGGATTGAGCTTTCCTTTGGATATTTAATGCTCATCTTTGACAAGGCTTCTCTTATGCCCAACGGTATAATACAGTAAGCAGTGACTGCAATTTTTAGCAAAAGGACCAAATTAAAGACAGGTTATAAAAATGACTTCCTATGTGCAATATCACTTTCATAACGTCTCAGCCAGGGATTTACTGGTAAGTGGTGAAACCAAATAGAATGGCTGGCACCAAGTGCCAACAATTTGTTATTCAAATTTTTTTCAAGCTTTTTGTTCTTTTTGTTCTACTTTGGTTTTGGGTATTTTTGGTTCATTTTTGTTTCTCCAGCAATTGAGATCTTTTGATGCAGCCTCATTGCCCTGGTAAACCCCTGTATACAAACAATGCATCAGTACTTTTGCCTTCTAAGGCAGTCAAAGTTTTTTGGGTTGGTTCTTTTTAATTCAAAATCTATTTAGAAATTGCAGTAGCAAGTGCTAGTGCCCACTGTGTTGGGGGGAAAAAAAAATCAAGTTTGGACAGTATTAAAAATTTATGTTTAAACTGATTTTGGCAGTTCTAACACAAACAGAAACATCCCTTCTTAGCAATACCCTTTAATGAACAAGGATCAGACAAGTGTGCATAAAGAAAGGAAAGGAAAGGAAAATGAAAGACCAAGCAGAAGGATGATGGCTACAACAGAGAAAGTAAGCCTAACATTGGTGCACTGATGACAAAAGGAGTAATTCAGTCTGAAAATAAAAAATTACCACTGCTAAGTTTACCATCACCACAACAAGTCCAGGATCATAACGCTGTAAAAAAGAAACACCATTTGTTAGGCAGAAACCATTAGGGGCAGAAAACAGGCCGTTTGGCAGGGAGGATGGGTTACAAAAAATAACAGGAGGCTTCTTGCTCACCCCTCCACCCCATGACCGTGCTCTGCCCTGCAGAACCAGGGAGCCACTGGAGCAGCTCTGGCTCCTGCTGGGTGTTGGGAGAGCTCCTGGGGACAGCCCCCCTCCTAGGAGGCACTGAGGCACAGGTAAGCAGGCAATTTAAAAAGGAAACAAATCAGGATCGTAAGGAAGTAGCAAATACTCTGGGCCAAAAGGAGCTCTGCTTGCAGCTAAGAGGAGAATATTCCATGTGAAAAGTGATGCCTGTTTTAAACTGAACCACCGTTTCATTATGAATGGAACCTCATGTGTGACATCCAGGTGACAAGTGGCATGTCCAGGCACGTAACACAGCTATGGCAGCAGGGCCAAGCCCACATGAATGGAGCCAGCTGGGGCAGCAGGACATGCTGCTGGGGACTGGGGTGGCCTCACCCCCAGTCCAAGGAAAGCCACGATAGTGAAGGGACAGGGACAGGCTCAGGGCCACCCCTGGCCTGCTGGCTGCCAGGTGGGACATGGGAGCAACCAAAGTGGGAAATGAGGCTCTCCAAGTACAGCTCATTACTTCACCTTTGAAGGAACTTCCTCGAGGAAAGTTTATCCTACTGCTGACCATGACAACTGGATCTTTCCCAGTAGGTGAATGTGGTCTGGACATCAGGAGCCTTCCAGGTTTGGGGTCCCTGCTGAGCCTTTCCAGTACACCAGCATGCTTTGAAGGGAATGTAAGCTTCCAAGGCCCAGAATTCCCACACTTCCTGCCACTCAGCAGGGCTGCAAGCAGTGCCACACAGACAGCTAATTCCCAGGGTAAATCTTGCTGTGTCCTTGTCCCAGCCCCCTGCAGCCCACAACATTAATTTTATTTTTGAGACAGGTCACAACTCCTTCACAGACTGGTCACTGCACAGGCTGCAGACCCCAAAGCAGAGAGGGTTATTGCATGAAACACTTCCACACACAGAGGAAATCTCGTGGAGAGAATAGAGCAGGAACCTCCAGCAGGATGTAAAAAACAAACAGCTCACACAAGAGTCACAACTCAGAAAACTCAATCTCCAAGTGAATTAGATTAGTAATGATTCCCTGGACTCAGAAATGAAGTGAGATTCCCAAACTGACCGGCTGTACCTGTTTTGCTTTCCTCTCCCCAAGAAATGGGGAAAACCTTTCTCCCAGCTTGTGAAAAATTGCTCAGATCCAAACAAACCCTGACAGGCACCCCTTCCCAAAGCCCTGCAGTGGCAGGGAGAAGGGAGTACGTGGCCAAGCAGGCTTCTCCAGATCCCCTCCTTTTTAACTGCATGAAGTTACTGCATATGAGCAAATACTTCCCCACAGTGCTATAAATTAATACATCTTGGGAAAATTCATCCTAAGGCTTCAGGGCTCTAGTATCAGACATAGATCATGGTGCACATAGAGGACTGTGGGTTCAGGGCCATGCTCTGGCTCTGGACACAGTGTGGATACTGCTCTGCCCTCTGGAATGGGAATATCCTATCTGGAGCTGCCATTTGAGCCTGCCTGGAAACACCAGCATCGTCAACACCAGTCCATGTTTTATCCTGTTTTTAACAAGTCAATACAGAAAACAGTTTTCATCAGATGGCAGATTCAGAGGAACTCCTCCCTCCAAAAATAGCATCCTGGCAATAGAATCCCAGAATGGTCTGGGTTGGGAGGGAACTTAAACAGTTCCTCCATGGAACAGGGACACCTTCCACTAACTTCAGTTGCTCCAAGTTCCCATCCCTTTGACACTTCCAGGGATGGGGCAGCCACAGCTGCTCTGAGCACCCTGTGCCAGGGCCCCACCACTCTCACAGGGAAGAGTTTCCTCCCAACATCAAATATAAATTGAACCTTTTTTTAATTTATAACATCTACTCCTTGTCCTATCCCAACAGGTAAATTCCTCCGTTAAAGAGACATTTTTTAATTTATAACATCTACTCCTTGTCCTATCCCAACAGGTAAATTCCTCCGTTAAAGAGACATTCAGATATAACAGGATGAAAAAAAAAGTATCCCAAAACCTCTATGTTAACATAATTCAATCAAATCTCTTTCAGCATATCCCTTATGCACAGTGTGTAAGCATCACAGAAGTAACACAAGAACCGTGATCCTGCTTGTTTTGTTGACATCTTCATAGAAATTCCCCCCAGGTACAAGCTTTGTAGGATCCAATCCCAGAGGACTGATTAATACCACACTTGTCACAGGAGAAGAATTTCATAAACTCAGCATCTCCAGAGGACACAGACAAGAGCATCTGATCTTGTTGGACGCAGAGGATTTCTCCTTATTTGTTGTCTTTATTCTGCAACTGAAACTCACAGTAAGACACAACCTTCCAGGGGCTTTTAGCTGCTCCTGGAAAGGGATTATGACTCAGCTGTGTGCAGGGCAGTTTCATGACCATAGCACTGGGTTGCTCTGGTGGATAAGGGGTGGTTTGTTCAGTCAGCACAAACCCCACTGCAGGCTCTGGAAGGGAAGCAGGTGCCTGCAGGCAGCAACTAACACCTACACGAATGGATCCAAAGGGACAGGGCTCACCTTCAGCTGCACTGTCTGGGAAGAGGGAGATGGAGGAGTTCCCGTGCTCATGAATGAGTTACATTTTCAAAAGATGAGGACTTTGCAACACTCAACACTCCTGGGATTGTTTTGATACAGCATGGTGGGGCTGGGCGCTGCTTCCAGGGAACAAGTGACAGGACAAAAGAGAACAGCCTCAAATTGTGCCAGGGAAGGTTTAGTTTGGATATTGGGGAAACTTCTTCATGGGAGGAGGGGTTTTCCAGCCTAGGCAGAGGATGCCCAGGGCAGTGCTGGAGTCCCCAACCCTGAAGGGATTTAAAAGCTGTGTCAATGTGGCACCTGGGACACAGAGATGAGTGATAGCCTTGGCAGCACTGGGCTCCCTAAGAGTCTATGAGAAACCAAGAGCTGTCCTGTTGAAAATTCAGACTCCTCATTCAGCACATCAAGAGGGGAGAGGGGAGAAAATCCACTCGTTTTCACTGGTGCAAAAGCCTGGGTTGCTCCTCACTGGCTAAAAATGACACCACGTTATCAAACTCGATCCAACTGCTGCAAGAAGCAAATGAACGAACAAGGGCAAGCTTTAATCCCAGTCCCCTTCGGGAATTAGATTTGTGAGCTCATCCTGTTTATGTCAGATTTCTGGAAGGGGTCAAAACAATCAAGAGATTCAAACAAAGGTCCATCATCCTTGGTGGCAAACAAAGTTCCAGAGAGGAGAAAGTGTTTTCCAAGAACACAGAAACTGCCCTGTGAATTTAATGCTTACTAAGTAGGGGAGAAATGATGAGATAAAGTCAAGTTGTAAACACCCCAATCACATGGAAAACTTCCAATGGGAGCTCAAAACTCTACAGACACACAAACCAAGGGTGCCCCTTGGAGAAAATCAAGCTGAGGTTTAAAACTGAGGCACCAAGCAGAGCTTTTTGAACTTTTGCAGGGGAAGGAACATTGTGGAGCCTGGGTCAAAAAACATCCCTACTCCAAATGCTGAGCAATGGATTAAAGAGCAACACAGAAGGTGTTGGAGCAAAAACACAATTCCTGGTTGATTTAGATTAGGAATTCAAGGTAAGGGTTGCATTCTGTGCTCATCTGGGTAAGTGCACAGGGCTGAAGGGTCTGGTCTGACTCAAGGCTGCACTGAAGAGTGAGGGAGACTGTGCATGGCCCCAGCCTCTCCCTTCCCCACGCTCCTCTCTCCCGGTTTAATAACAATGCTCTTCCATAGCACCAGCACAAAGGGCCAGAAGGCCTCACCCCAAGCCAGGTGAAGGCTGTCACAACAAACACGTGGCACTGGAAGCACAATGATTTCAGATTTCACTGGCTACACCCACTCAAGCAACACAAACTCACCCCCTGTAATCAAGGGAAGGATATTGCACCTCCAAAAGCAAATAAAGGGGCAACTGCTTCCCCCAAAGGACACTGAGCAAACCTCCCATTCCGTCTGTGGTCTTCTGGGTTTTAACACAGCAGTGAAGATGGGTATGATGACAGTAGCCACAGCAGCCAGGTTTCTAAAGCTAATTTCACATGAAAAAAATCACTCTTAAAACTACTGGCATGATTTGTGTTGCAAAAACAAGCATGAAAATGTTCCTCCATGCCAGGATTGAAGTTCCTGTGAGGACACGTGAAGATAGAAGATAAGAGAGTGGTCACAGCTATTTCTTGGGTAAGAACCAACCAAACCAACACGTACCTAATGAATAAAGGCACTGTAAAGCATTTTTATCTACCTCTGCTGTATTTTCCTGTATTTATTACAAAGCTTCAAAACCCAGAAAGAAATTTGATACCCCTCAGTCCCTCAGATGCTCATTGTTCAATGTTCACAGGCCTGACACATATCCACTGTCTGCCTCCACAAGATCAGAGGAGCCAACAAATGGAAAACACATTAATATCTGAGCTGAAGCCATTTGGTGAGCGGGTGACAGCACCAGGATTCAAGACCTTGGAATTCAAACCCTGAGCTCATCTCTCCAGGCTGCAGCTGCCAACTGATCACATTTGTGACTGATCTCAGTTGCTTGAGTGGTCAAAGCTCTGTTTATTGCTCCCCATAGTCCGAGGAATATCCAGCAAAGGCAGCGCCCGCAGCCACCTGGCACCGCCTTGGAACGGAGACTCAGATCCGGCTCCATCCCACTGCCAGGGATCACCCCAGGGGCTGCCAGGAGAGGATATTTCCTGCCTGAGCCACGGGATCATGGCTTCACCTGCAGCTCTGAGCAGCTTCCAGCACCTGTCAGACGCTTCTGCTCCGCCGCTCTGCTCAGCCCTTGGGCCTAGAGGGAATGTTTTCCCTTTTCTGAACAGATTTGGGGAGGAATGTGCCAAAGAAAAGCTGCACCATAGTGATGCTGAGGGAGAAAGTGCTGACTATATTTATCCGCACAGAATTTGCAAGTCAGAGCACAATTCCACTTGTGCTTTTTCTTTTAATTGAAAACCATGCAACAAAAATCCAGCTTAATGGAGGAACTGGATTTTAGCATTTGCTAACAAATTTGCTATACCTGACTTTTCTACCTAGCTGGATGTACTCATGAAAGGATAAAATAAATCTAAAGCACTTTTTATTAACTGCTGCTCCCTGTCTCACCAGGATGATTTATACAATCAGTGTGGGGCACACCTTGGTCAACAGGAACAGCACTGCCCTGACAGTCTGTGCGGGTTTATTGCTTTCAGCCTGAGTGGAAGGGAACAAAGATGCAGGAAGGGAACAAAGATGCAGGAAGGGTTCCCAGGTCTGCATGGCACTGCCAATGACACAGGCACAGCCCTGCCCTCTCCTCGCAGCGTTACATCAGCAGAGCTGCTCCCCAGGGAGATGAAAGCAGCCCTTCCAGAACAGTTACACTGAAATGATGCCAAAATTTGGCCAAAAACATAAGCAAACATGAAGGAAGTTATTACTAAATAGGCAAGGAAGCAGGGGACAGAAGGCCTTCAGGACAAAAGGCTACAGGGCAAGTTCCTGCCACTGCAAGGATCTGCCCCAAAAGGGACATCCCTGCCCTAAACAGAACAACCTGCTGCTTCTATTTCCTGAGTACTGGAGATAATCCAAGTCCCAGTATGGATCAGCAGCCAGCCACCTTGAAACTTCTTTTGGTTTCACTCTGAGCATTTTCACGACAATAACCAAGCTCTGAATGAGCTGCCTCAGTCCTTGAGGAGCAAACACAGGAATTCCAGAGCTACACTGAGCCTCCACGTTACCTGAGCCGTTTGATTCACAACTGAGACACTGAGGAGCAGCTCTGCCATGACAAATTGTGTGATTTCTGTTGCCATAGCAAAGTACTACATTGGGATTCACCTCTCAAAGATACCACAAAAGATCAGGATAATCTTAGTCTCGGGAATATTGTGGGAATGTACAGTAAATCAATGCCTTTAAACATATCAAATTAATTATACAGGACACAGTTTGTGGTTTAGGGGAACTTGTAACTGCTTCTATACAAGTGGGGCTGTTTTTAAAGGGTCGAGACTGCAATCAGGCAAGAATGTTTACAAAAGAGAACTTTGGAGAGGCAAATCTGGGTTGAATACTTACAGTTGTTACCCAGACTAGCTAAGGATGAGCTGGATCTGTCCACCAGAGCTGGTCAATCCTTCCTCAGAGTCTCCTCTCTGAGGGGTAGTTAGGCCAGTAAACATCAAAGCTTCTTTCTGCCCTCTCCAAACCCTCCCTGCAGAGCTGCCCACCCTCCTCAGGCCCTGCTATGACCCAGGAAGCAGCAGGATAACCTACTCAGCTTCCCCTGGTCTAATTAAATGAGATTAGACTACTGGTTTTAGTCTTGCAGATGTACCTCTAGAGTATTATTACTTCATATTAAACACACAAGTAAAAAAAAAAATCCAGAAGTTTTCAGCACAATTTTTTTTTCAAACAAGGCTCGTTAAAAAAATTGACAGGGAAAAGGCAAAGAGCTTATAAAAATATTTTCAAATGTATGATTCAAATTATCCCACTTCTGCACGTCAGTCTCCTGGCTTTTCATAATACTACTTTAACTTGATGGGAAATACTCATTCCAAGAGAAATCATTAGAGTGTGGTTGAATTCAGATTTCCCTCAGCCCTCTCATTCCCCTCCTGACTTACGTAACTCCTGATTTATTCACAATCCTTGGGCTCATTTAGCACAGGACTTCACACGAAGGTCAGGCAATGCTTTTAACCAATCTTTTGCTAGTTTCATTTTTTCAGGAGACCACAAAAGTTTGGATTATCAACTACAGGCATTCCCTCAAAGATTAAAGAGGCCACAATCACCATTTTCTCACTTGTCAGAGTGCAACCATCACATATCTCTATGGAAAAGTGACTCCCTAAGCCATATTTTCCAAATTAAAAAAAGATGCCTGTCAACTAGCAACCCCCGCTCCTGCTTTTTCATATTCACTGGCTGTTAGCAAGCTGAAGCACCATTTCCAAATATAACACAAGTTGTTTGTGGGAAAAAATTATGAAAAACATCAGGGAGAGAGATGAGCTGAAGGATGACTCTGCTGAATTCCTTGTATCTCCGAACAAGGACTCCAGCACTGGTGTGGTCAGAGTCGACAGCGCTGTCCCTGCCTGATGCTCCCCTCAGCACACAACCCAAGTTCAGTGAAAGATGGAGATGTTTCAGCCAGAACACAGCTGGTGACAGCGACATCACTCAAGCCAGGGGCTCTGTGCTTCCCTACCCAAGGGCTCAGCTCTTCTCAGTAACAAGATTTACACCACAAGGCAGCTGCCCCAGGGGGTACGGAACGCCTCCACCTCTGGAATTTTCCTGAGAATGAGCCACCTTGCACCAGCAGATTTTTACCACCAGCAATTGGCAAGTGTAGATTTTAGGCTGATGCAGGTCAAGAGAATAGCTCAGCACTCTCCCCACTGGATTCCATCCCTCAGTGGGTAGTGAGGAGGAAGGAACCCATCACAGGGTAACATCCTGCAGTGTGAGGTTCTTGCTGAACACCACCAGAAGACTACAAGAAACATTTCTGCTTGGCAGATGTAATACAGTATTACTTTGGGATTCAACAGAACAAAAGAGGGAGCCCCAGCTCAGATGAACAGCTAGAATTCAAAGCAACATCACAAAACTCAGCACACTGAACTCATCCACTTCTGTTAAAGTGCACAGAAAGAAGATGAATGCAGTATCAATTCTGTAGATGCAACCCAAAATTTTTGAGAGTTTGATGTAAGGACTTTCTGCAGGAGGTCAGACACTACACACACAGCTCAAGGCTGCTTGAAGGGGTTCTGTTTCTGCTGCATCTTCTCATCATAGGCTGTGTAACATTTTAGGCTCAAGCAGTGTCAAGCAAGAAGAGTTTAACAAGAACACACCTACATCTCTTTACATCTTTTGGTCTTTCCTGAACAAGGGAATGCAGAAGAGGGAAAGAACTTCTGTTCTGCTCCTCCCTTCTCACTGCATATCAAGTGACTTCAGTCTTCAAACTCCTAGAATAAGACAGAATTTGGATGCAAATGCCTCCGTCCTGACATTTTATATTTGGATTTTTGGGCCAATCTAAGATTCATGCAGAAAGGTCACTGGATAATGAATTAAACACTCTCAACACAATAATCACCAATGCCACAGGCAACAGGCACAGTCTCTGTCTGCTGAGAACTTAGAGGAGAAAAGCTGGAGCAGCAGCACTCTCCCTTCCACATCCTCTGCACAGACCTCTGGAGAAGTTGGCTGGCAGATGGTCAGGGCATTTCCCTTCCGAAAGGGCTGAAATTCCTGCACATGTTCCAAAGTCTACATTAGGAAGGCTTCAGCACTGAACTGGGTTAAACTGGGTGGGTTATTATCACTCCTGTGTTCCTGTGACCGTGCAGGAGGCACAGGAAAGCCCTCAGAGCCCACATCTGTGATTTGCCTGTAGCTTCCACACAGTCCCAATCAGCAGAGCTCCAATGATACGTGAGAGATCCGGAACAGCTCCAGCGCAGTGAGAGGTACAGTGGGAACATCTACATCTGGACAAGACTCAAAGTGCAAATTCCTGCTCAGCCCGTGAGACATGGTGATACCACCACCCCCTGCCCCGACTCCAGACCTAGTCCTGTATTCCATGTTCACTCCATCACATCTGAGCCTGCAGCACCCTAGGCTCTTGGGCTGTGCCTTGGGATCCACCCAGGGCTGGGACAAGGCTTTTCTTTCTTTCAGGTCTGTTTCCACACTAATGACACCCAGAGCAATACAGGGAACCCAAAAGAAAGATCAGACCAAGTTCCACTCCATGATACACATCCCACATGCCAAAGGAAAGGCCCAGAGGTGACAGCTACAAACCCCACCTGAGGTCTTGCTCAGCAGAGACATGAGAGGACTGGAGAGCACCATGCATCAACTAGAGAACTCCAATGAAACCATGTTAGAGGAAGCCAGAAGCATTAACCAGCAAGGCAGTCCTGCCTGAGAGTTTAGAGAGCCTTAGTCCGAGGGATTAATAAACATTCCCAGAGTCTGGAGAACTCATTACCTCTGCACAGTCCTCCACAGCACAGATACCCCCATCTCTAATGGGCCCACTCATGGAAGATGGATTCCACAAGCTCCCAGGTCTTCAGACTACGGGCATGGGAACATGAGTGAGTTATCAAGGGGCTCAGGGCACACCTGAGCCTCAAACACTTCGACAGGTTTCTACAGAAATGGGGTTTAGTGTCATAGGAAGAATTTAGGCTCAAGACAGCAAGGTCTGGTGTGTGCTGGTTAAACCAGCACTTTGGTGCCCCAGTGAGATTTGCTAATCCCTGACAAACTTGCTGGGAACAGGAGTAACTCCAATTTGTGACAGTCCTGTGGAGAAAGCAGGAGTGAGCCTCTCCCATGCAGACATCTGCCACCACTTTCCATCTTCAGTGGGCCCTTTCCTGGCCTTCTAAAGGCTTCTGACCCCAGTGAAAACTGACAGATCATGGGAACTACCTCCAATCTTTAATTCCTTTAACACCAAAAACATCAGCACAGTTGGAAGCTGCACAACCCCCTGTCAGTGTGGAAAGTGAATCCTCCTCCCTCCACACTGACTCTCACACATCCACCACACACACAGCTCTAACCTGCACCAACAAGTGAGGCAGCAGATTCCACTTGCAAACTGCCGAACATGAAACTCAACAGTGCATTTGTTTGGATATATTAATAATGGAAAGAAAATCTAATCTAGGAACAAAAAGCAGAAATAATTTTATTAAAGACAGAGGCTGGAGTTGAAGGTTTCAGACACAAGGGACTGGACTTACCCTGCAGTGACTTTCCCAATCCCTGGCCCAGCTTCCACCCATGTTTCTGGAGTAAGCGGTGTCCAATATTATCCTGACAGACAGAACAGAGAAAACAAACCAAAAATATTCCAATAATATATTCTTCCCTTCCCGCTGACATTTAAACATGTGATGAGCAAGAGATTTTTCTACATATATATGCATGCAAAAAAATGCTACTGAAAAGGCAATATATGCCCAATAAAGGGAAAGACAAATGTCAAAAATTGCTGGCTAGAATTTTTCCAGGGGAATGGGTATTGGGGACGGCCACTTTCTGATGGTGTGCTGGGCAACTTTTGTGCATCACGTTTAAAAGAAATTAAAAAAATAATAAAAATAAAAAGCAATGTGGGAGAAAATAAAGTGTACCAATAAAAATTGACAGTAAAAAGCATAAAATCAAGCTATTTATACAATCATATCCATCACCTAGACAGCACCACTTAAGATTTTTTTTTTTGTAAAGAAAATCTACAATGTGTTTAGTCATTTTGTTTGTGTGTCAGGCTTTTATAATACTGAGTAAGTTGTAAGTGCAAGACTGCCCCACCACTAGAAACCAAAACACAATCAGAGCAAAATCCAGGCTAGACTTGATTGGGTTTTTTAATATATGTATATATATATATATATATAAAAACTAGCATGCAGCCAATATTAAACTGAAAAAACAGTGAGGTTAGTAAAAAAAGAAAATCAATTAAATAAAATGAGCTCAAGCACAGACTGGGTGATGCATTTCACATGTAAACTAACAAAAATACTAAGATGTTAGAATGAAACAGGCCTAGCAATAAGTTAACAGCAAGGAACCATTAGTGCATGTAGGGGAAACAATAAGCATAATGTCTCATCTTCCTAAAAAAAAAAAAAAAAAAGCTATTTTGGAATAACTGGAAAAGTACTGATGCAGCAATTAAGTGTCAGCTTTTGGCAATGAGCAGGGGCTGAGCAGGGCTCAGTGTGGAAACTGTTTTATGCAAGGTTTCTGCCCCCAGACAAAGAGCAGAGCACTCACAGCACCCTTGAACCATCTCAATCTGCCACCTCGCCCTCAGTGACCAGTTCACCCAGTTACAAGCAGTGACCAGCTCCTCAGAAAAGGACTCTTGGCTGGGACCATGTTCACCTTCTAATCACAAAAAATAAAAATCAAAATCAGATATGAACTTGTTGATTATTAATGATCATCAGGCAAACCACAACCCGAGGTACCACAGAAATATCCTGAATTATAACAGGATGTGACTCCAGAACACTGAGTGGTACATGGAATCCTAAAAAATAATTATATCTATATGCTACAGGTTTCTTTAATTAAATAACAGTCATCAACAGAAAACAGAGTAGGTTTTGTCACCCCACAATGAAAAAGATGACCACAAGGTTTGCACAGCTTTGGTGAATCAGCTTGAAAGGCACAACTTTCCCAAAGATATTGGCTGCATGGATACATTTTTCCTCAAAAAGATGTAATCAAGTACAATTTTTGGATTTTTTTTCTCATATCCTAGTAAAGTCAGACATTTTGTATTCCTGTATTTCCCAAGGAATAATGTACATTTTTCCCACACTATCAGCTCTGCCCTAGGACATAATTAGGGCTACATGGAAAAAAAAATTAAACCAGGAGACATAAGGAAACTTCTGGGGATAAAAGGTTAAATGCAAAAAAACCCCAAAAATCAAAACCAAAAAAGCCTGAGGATGGATCCCCACCACAAGCACCATGGAGAAGGCTGACTGTTGGGAAGACAGGGACACTTACCTGCAGGCACACCATTCCCAATGGCCACAGAGTGCCCCATCCTGGCAGAGAGGGGCTGCAGCTTGGGATATGTTTGGGATAAGGCACTAATTGCCCTACCCTGACAAAGGATCATTGAATCTAAAAGCCGCTGCTGACAAAAATGGCTGCGTTTTCCAAAAGAAAAAAAGAAAGAAAAAAACAAAAACAAAAAAATCCAAAGGACAAGGAGTACTTTGCAATCTTGGCCAAGTGGAGATGAGACATTGTGCTGACTGTGTGTGTTATGAATGCACTAAAATAAAGACAGATGAAGCAGAACGCTATTCCAAAAGCAGTGCAAGTGGAGTGAAAGCATTTCCATACGAACCTGGCTTTAAAAACTGGGCTGTCAAAAGAACAGTTAAATGTAACACAAAGTAAGAAACTGTCCAATCACTAATGGTAGTTTTTTCTTTTGCTTTGTTTTCAATTCACTGCTTGCAAGTAATGTATTTATTAAAGAAGAGTGAAAGCATAAAATAAATTCAACAAGTCAAGACCAGCTGGGAGATTCAAGAGCGGTGTGTTGTGACTGACAGTGAGGGGGGAAACAAATGTTAAAGGGAAAAAGAAAAATTTAGAAAGGTTATACACATTAGCACCACTTTTACAGACCCACTCAAGAGGATGGTCCTGAGTTGTTTGACATAAATTGGAATTATGCCTGAACATTGCCCTGTCTCGGTTCCCAGGAAGGAGTCGCTTCCTCACAAACTTTTCAATTTGTTTGTTTATGCAGTGGAACTACTCCTTAATTTTAGATCCTACTCAATTGAAATGGAGCATCTTCTGTTGCATTGAATAAGGAGAACAACTGTAATAATTTAAAATTAACTTTTGAGTTGGGACCTGGCCATCACTTTGCTTCTTTCTGGCCATGTTCAGCTCCTCCCTCCTTTTCCAATGGCTAACCCAGACCTCTGATGGAGGCAAACTGACAGAACTGCTCTCCAGTGCAAATGCTGCCCTAAAAACTAAATTATGGAAGGCCAGGCTTGCTTAATCCTACATGAGAGCCTGTCTGCAGAGCCTAGGGAGTAGCCAGGGATATTGGGACCAAAATGTGACACGGGACAACAAATGTTGCAACAGCTGACAGCTTTTCTTTAAAGTGCATTTTTAAGTGAAAGTTCCATAAAAGTATACAGGTATTTTCATACAGAAGAGATGGGGCTTTTCACAGCAAGCTTCCTGCCCATGTCAAGAGCTGTCATTCCTTTTGAACAGACTATCCTCACATTGCAGCAGTTTTCCTACAGAAGAGCTGCAGTGATCCACAGAAACACCACAGCCCTAGGAAGACACCCCTCATTTCTCAGCAGAGGGCTGGCATGAGTCTCTTCACTTTCTTCCTCTGCTATTTGGGAGCTCCTTGTGTTACAGCCACAATAAAAATTATTGAGGCAGCCAAAATAAGTCTCCCAAAAGGTGTTTGGGTGAGCAAGGGAGCTCTCCTGGACCATGTGGGCACAGGCTGTGGGGTGCTCCATGCAGGGAAAAGGGCTCAGCAGCTCTGAGTGGGACAATGCCAGCTCTGGAGTTGGGCAGCACTGATGGAAAGCTCTGCTCCAATGACAAAGCAGAACTTTTCCAAAGGTGTAGGAAATGCAAGGCCTTGGATCCACCAGACCTTCACATAGCTGGATAAGCTGCTTTGGAAAAACCTCATCCAAAGTGACCAGGCTCCACAAGCTCTAACTGGCCTCCCCAGTTCCTCATCCTGTGCCCTGACAAAATGCCCTTCTTTGCTTTCCATGGGGATCAGTGATTGCTGAGTGGGATATCCCCACCCCACATTTCTGATAAAGGTTCTGGCCAATAGAAAAAAAAATTGCTTACAATTAAAAGATAGGTAGAAGAAGCCCAAAGTCTGATGATGCCTGTGGGGTGTAACCCACACCACCAGTTTTTCCATGAGATCCCCACAATTCCATTGCTCATCCCAGCATGGGTAGGAACCATTCCTCTCTTGAGTGGATTGTAAACTGTGCTGACTGTGTATGGAGGAATCTATAAGCAAGGACTGGATGCTACTGGGTGAACCCATGCAAACAAGAGGTTAAAAAGATTCCCAAAACAAAACCTAGAGCTCACTACAGATGACACAATGAAGACCAGAGAGAAAAGCCAAATAGTAATGCTACACCATTCAGCTTCCAGAAGCACATTATTTATAGCGCTGTCCACATATGGCTGCTGCTAAATGTCAAATCAGCAGCCTCATCAAATGACACTTTGGAACTAGTGGAGTCCACAGATCCGTACAGATTTCCAGTGCCACAAGCCCGGCTCCGGCTCGGCCAGGCTGCGACAGCCCCTGGTGCCAAAGCACCACCGACTGCAGCCTGACACGGGGGGCTCAAGGCGCTCTTGTGGCACCGAGCAGCATTAGAGAGAGGGAGAAAGGACATTTGTTAGTCAGGACAAGGACAAACTAACAAGCTCCAGGATAAGGGGGTGATTCCCAGTCTGGCCTCCAACCTGCAGCGGTGACGGCGTGGGTCGACCCCTGACACTGTCTGCATGGGGCCAAGGCTGCTCCTTGGGGGCTCTAATGCTCTATCGCTGTCTCCTACTCCATCTGCACTGCTGGGATGAGGAAAACCAGGAATTTACAGCAAAGAAACTCAATAAACAAGTAGAGATAAGGAATTAACGTGAAGAAAATCTGGATTCTATTAAAGCTGCAATAATTTGTGACTTCCCGTTCAAGTACCTGAACTCAGTGCACTCAAAATGCCCCAAAACAAATGCATGCAGCTTCTTGAATTTAGAAAAAAGGGTGAAGTGCTCTGATTTTTCAAGGACACCAGTGATTGCACTGACATGAACAGCCAGTGTAAGTGCAACATCTTTCAAAGCACAACAAGATAAAATGTTACTTGTGGGGGGAAAAAATATCAGTATTTGTAGCTCTGAAGAGTCCATTGATATGAAATACTTTCTTCAATTTAGTAATGGAAAACAGCTGGCACTCATTCAGGCCACGTCCATCCCTAGCTCCTGGCAGCACTGTTTTCCATAAATGTACTCTGGTTAGAGTCGCATGTTCCAGTCCAGACATCTTTGGCCTAAACAAGCTATACACAGTAGGATTTCAACAGGAACAACAACACCAGTAGGCTAATTGAGGACACGTTTCAACATTGTAATGATCTGTAGACTCCCAAACCTATTTTTCCAGCCACCTTTGAGTTGCATGCTGTAGCAGTACAGTCAGCACCTCTCAACAGATAATGCTGCAGAGATGGATGCCACTCACATCAGCAGGGACTGTCACAGGGACATGGCACAGGAAACCCTCCTCCCATCCCCAAACACCTGCAGGCTTTGGAGCACCTGCCTGTCACTAAGATTTGGGAAGCTGCAAGGAGCACATTTATGAGAATATTCTTAATCCACTCTTCATTTTAAAGAATGACGTTTTAACTGGGAAGGGCTTTGATCTGCCATGGTTATAAACACAGGATGTTCATCACCCAAACTGCTTCCATACCATGGAGCACAGGCTCCCTCATGACTCTGAGCAGACTCCTTGGAAAAGGCCAGTTGGACTGCTAACAGAGAACTGGTTAAGGATTAAAACCCAATTTGTTAATATTGAAAATACTTAGATGTATGGTAGTTCTAAAACATAGACTTGCCTTTCCTTCTTCCCTCTCAATTTTGGTTCTGGGTGAGCAAACAGCATAAAAAAGAAGGGGGAAAAAGCCAAAACAGCAGAATGAACACTTCTTTCTCGGTGAAATATCTTGCAGGAGAGGTGCCCCACTGAATTCTGCCAAGGAAACTGTTCCTTCTGGTGATGTGTGTAATTTGCCAATTCAAAGAGCACACTTATCATTAATAGTGTGGAAGCAAAATCACCTCCACAGGTGTCAGAAAAAAACAACAAAGTAATTCCTGCTTCCCTGATAGGGAATTTAAAAATCAACAATGTATTTTTACAAAGACCATGTGGACCAAGGGACTAGTTTGTTTCTGACTGCAGTTTTTGACGCTACACTAGTTCAGGAGGCCAAAACCCCACCCGGTGCAGCAGCCACAGCTTTGAAATCCTGGGATGGACACTGGCACGGCTGCCCTGGGAAGTGCTAAAGTCACCATCCCTAGAAAGGTTCACAGGCCATGGGGATGTGGCATTTGGGGACATGGGTTAAGGGTGGCCTTGGCAGTGCTATGCAATTGGCTGGACTCAATGAGCTTAGAGGGCTTTTCCAACCTCAGTGATTCTATGATTCTCTTATTTTAGACAAAAGAAGAGTGGAACAAACTTGATTTTAAAGAACAATTTGAGGTTTTAACTCTTTCTCCTCCCAAAATAAGCCAGTCTCTTGTCCTCTTCATCCCATGGTTTTCAATTAGGTACCTACCAAGGAGTTGTAAAGATTAAAAATGTCCTGACATTTGAATGGTGAGCGACATACATGAATAAAACATTAAAGCCGTAATTTAATTTATTTTTTCTGCTGCAGTTCAGCATTAATCAAACTGCCCAAAGCATTACTCCTGTGGATGATGAGAGCTGCACAGTGAGCCTACGTGGGCCCAGGGTACCTGCTCATGCTTTATACACTTCCATAGGCATCATTCCCTCTGGAATACCAGAAATGTAATCTGTGATCTCTTCTACTCCTCTCCTTGGGAAAGCTATTTGGAAATCAGGTAACCAGTCTAGTCTGTAAGCAGCATTTGAATTATTTTGAAATGCTAATTTCCAGTGTAGCCCATATTAGGCTACCAACACACATTTCCCATGATATTTCCATTCAGCTTGGCATTTTAATTCAAATCCCCGTGTCCCAAGGTAAGACTGAAGTATTCAGGAGAACAGTGAATACCAATTCCCATCTCTGCAGCATTATCTCATGCGTCATCAATTACTGCCATGCCTAAATCTAGCATCATGCCAGCACATTAAGACATTAGGTACTATATGCAGTGTTCACTGGACCAGAAGAACAGAAATAAGAAAGGGAAAGGAAACCCTAGAGAAGAAATTAAAAAAGGCAGACCGTGCAATACAAACCAGATCATGGCTGCTTAGCTAATATGGGCCAACTGCTGCGGAAGAAAAATGTCGAACACCCCAAGTTGTGTAAATTTTTGGTAAACATCTAACACACACACAAACACGCACAACACCAACCTACACACCAACAAAAATATATAGTGGGCTTTGGCTAACACTTGTTCTTTTAGGGGCTAAGGTGGAGAAACTTTAACTTCAATAAATAGGAAAAATAAACACTTGACAAGTGCTTTCTTAACAAAAATCTAGACTTAATCAGAACACCACTAAGTGTCCCTTGATTATTCACTACCAGTTTTCTTGTTTCTGAAGGAAACTGCAAATGAAACTTAGCTAAAGCTAAATGCCAAATGTGGGTCCAGCTTAGACTGAACAAGCTGTTGTGCCTAAAACCAGCAGAAGGTGCTTTGCAAAGAGAAAAATTAAAAAGCTCCAAAAAGCTTAAAAATTAAAACTAAACAAAACCTACTTTTCCTCCATCTTACAGCAGGAGTCTTCACACCTAACTCAAGGTTAAGCAACTTTAGAGAACGGCTCAGGGCAGTTTCAACTCCATGGGGAAGGACTGCTGGACTAACACTGATCCCTCTCTCCACACCTGCCAGGTGTCATTCTAACACTTTAAATACACTGGTACTTTTCCAAAAATATAAACTAAAAAGGATCAAAATGTGTTTTACTATACTATTCCATCAGGTTCACATTTAAGTTAAATTGATTCTTCAAAGAAAAGTATAAAAACTTAAAACAAATATCTATGAATGAATGTATTATTTTAAATAATTCCTGAAATATCACGTTGGACTCAATTTTCAGGTTTTAGTTTTAAGACTATTTCAAGATTAAATCCCAGGCCCACTTAAGGTCAGCATGCAGTTTACCACCAATTACCCCTCACTGCCAACAAGGTGCCCACTGCTATCAGATTTGACTGCATTCACATCAAGGACCATCCGAGCATGGCCTAATTCCAGAGGGAACGATGCTGATCAGGGGGGGCCTTACCGATTCGATGGGCTTGTCTAGAGACGCCTGCTCTATCTCCAGGTGTCCCTCTTCATACTGATCAAAGTGATTGCCCTGCAAGAGAAAACCAGGGTCAGCTCCACAGCACACACTTCCAACAGTTTAGTGTCCAGACAGGTTTGGTTACAGTGTTATATTTCATATAATTTTGCTAACAAATGAACTTATTAAACACAGGCTCAATTCAGTGTAACAGCTGTAAGAACAAAAAAACCCTAAAAACTAAGCCAATTTGATGACAAACATAAACTATTAAAGTTGGCAAAATACCAAACATTTACAATAACAATGCCTCTGGATTTTTTTTTTCCTTAGAAAAGTCTACAAAAACACTGAGCATAAGCACCAGTGCCAGCATGGAAACCATACGCAACAAGGAGCAGCAGGAATGGCTGTCCCCACCACTAGAAGGCTTTCCCTGAACCAGGAATTTGCTTGAGAGATACATATGATTTCATACACCTTAAGCCAACAAAACCCCGCAGTGGTACCAAAAGAAACCTGTCCCTGTGCCCACAGTGCTGGTCCATGGTGTGGAGCAGCCCTTCCCACAAATCTGAACAGCAATCTGTCTGTGGAAGTGATTCCCCCAACACACCACACAGCCTTTCGTCCTGACCTGAAGCAGTCCCCCTGCCAGCTGACCACCATCCCCCTTGGAAAAACTGCATCTTCCCACCTTTTTGGCTGGATACTGAGAACGTGAGCTAGGAAGGCAATGGTAATCTCTGTTCTCCAGAGCAAGTGTTGGCACAGGAACACACGAGTAAGGGCCATTTCAGGAAAAACAAACATCTCCACTGCAGCTCTGCCATAATTTGAGGTTTCTGAAACCTCAAATTCCTGAGATTTCAAACATGGTGAACCGTTTTTGGCTGTTCAAAAGGTCCATGATGCAACACATCCACTGTCACTAGCACAGACCTGGAAAGGAAACACTTGGACTTTCCAGCTGCAAACTCAGAAGCAAAAGAAGTGAGATTCCTGCAGCTGGGATGAGACCAAAAGCCACTGAAGGGGATGGTTTCACTGGGCTCTCCTCCACTCCCAGGCCCTGCTCAGTGTCACAGGAGGAACTCCAGGAGGTGCCATGCCTTGGCTGTCACCCGCCACTCCCTCCTCAGTCCCCGCAGTGCCACTGGAATCTCTGCCTGCTCTGTGCACACCAAACCCCTGGCAGGTTCTATTTGCATCCCAGCTCCACAATCCCTTGGAGCAGGAATACACAGCACTGCTGCCAAGAGAAACATGTTGTCACCCTCCTACTTCCACCAATACCAACTCTTCCTTCTGCAAGAATTTTAATGGAAGCCAGCACGCGAAAGAGCAAACTGCAGTTGTAACAGACCGACGGTTGGAATATTACAAGCCAGGCACCAGCCTCCAAAAATCCTCTGGAAGGAGTGTTCCTATGCAGCAATGCAAATCTGCAAGGGAACATCTTGACTAAAACCTGGTGCCAAGAGAATGTGCTTTGATGTTGGTGCCCCAACTTCCAGCCCATCCATCACCTGCAGGCCCTGGTGGTAAATTCACCCTGTCCATGCTCTGCTCCCAGGCATCGTCTTTCCCATGGCCTTTCCAGAGCAAATTTGGGGTTTAAACTGCAAGACAGCACTCCACTCCCACTCTTTTTTTTTTTTTTGGACAGCCTTCAAGGAGCAAGCTGAAGGCAAACTTACTATGCACAAGCCGTCTTTGAGCTGCTTTGGAAAGCTAACAACATTCAGAAACAGCACAGTGTGGATGCAGAGACTTCAGGTGTGAGGCATCCAACAGTCCACACCTAAACACACCAAAAACCTGCCTTAGTGGTTGAGGGACAGCCCAGCCTCCCAAAAAATAGTGCACAAGAGAACCAGAGCAAGTCAGGAGTGCACATGCTGCCAACACTGGCAAAACCACATTGCTAAGCTTCATCTATTAAAACATTATACCCACATAATGTTCAGTTCACCAACAGCTGAAACTCTCACAGCACAAACCCAGACACGTCCCTGTACCTCCTTTCACCCGCTGCCTGTAGGTAGCTCAGCACACACCACTACATTACCTGGAACAGCTAAATACTCCTGCCAGCTCCTCTGGTGGGCTGCCTGCCAAGGCACTGAAAGCTGTTTTTACCGAGGCAAGGGTCAATCCCAGTCCGAGGGGAGCACGCCTTGCTGCTCTGAAGCTTCACAAGTCACTTTTTTGATGCTTAAAACAACATCTCCTCCCTGAAACTATGCAAAAGGCTGAGCACTCCCTGTGCCATGGCCAGAGAAACAAAGAGCAAACAAAGCCTTTATCTCTAAGTTCTGGTGATCCCATCACTACCCACTCCACGTATTCTGGGGGGTTATTTTATGTATTCTTATTCTTTGGGATTTATTAGGTACTTCATCTATCTACTTGTTCCTGGTCCAAACAGCTGCAATACTAAAACTGGAGCTTTCCAGAGAGGCAGGTGCTGCCTGTCAGCTGGAAGTCCTGGGCAGAAAAAGGCCATGGAGCACAGGAACAGGCCCCATGGGAATGCTGCCAGCCTGCTCCTGAGTCAGGCTTGGAAATTCAAGGCCTCAAAATAATAAAGTGTCCAAACCAAGTTGAAATCAATACTCATCATAGACACTGCTCTTTATTTATCAATATTTAGAATAAATGATAAAAGGAAAATTCCCTTCCATCATGAAGCAGCTCACCCTGGAAAAAGGCAAGCAGACAACCCAGTGACTGTTGTGAGGTTGGATTTATGGGGGTTCAGACCCCAGTGATGTTTAATCAGGTAAGAGAAAAATGCTTCTATGGCTATGATCACAGTGCTGCTTGTCTTCATGGTGATCCCAGGCCTTTTGGAGCTGGAGGCAGCAGAATCTGTCCCTTTGCTTCTTCATCACTGGAACTGGCTAAGGAACAAGTTGGGGGGAATTCTGTGTTTCCCTCTTTTCCAATCCTACAACCTGGTGCATCAAAGGCACCATAAAACATTTCTGTTTTGCTGTATCTTCAAGACAATGAATCCAAAGAACACAAAATGTTTTAACACTTAAAATGAACAACTAATTAAACCTTAAAGAAAGATTCAATCTCTTGGATTCAACCCCATGGATACTACGACATGAAATAACAGCTGCATTAAACCCAGCACCACTCAAAACCTACTCCCATACCTTCTTCCTGTACGACTGTTACAGA
The DNA here is from genome assembly GCF_965231275.1 of Zosterops lateralis. Classification (NCBI taxonomy): domain Eukaryota; kingdom Metazoa; phylum Chordata; class Aves; order Passeriformes; family Zosteropidae; genus Zosterops; species Zosterops lateralis. The sequence goes on from NC_139784.1 coordinate 1,088,353, forward strand.
GATGCAGTAAATTCCCAGCCCTGGGAGCAAATGGCAAAGCTTCCACCTGCTCCTGTGGACAAGGATTTTGGGGCTGACTGCAACACCCTCCTCCCCCTCATCCTCTGCCCCTCCATTTTACAGCCGCTTGTATCAGGGTCTCTCACTTCCGCTTTGTGAAACAAGATGTGTTGCACTGTCCCTTCCTCACAGACACTTCTCCATCCACCCTGGAACAGCACAGCAAGTAAGATGAGAGGCTTCCACTTAAGCAGCATTTATTGCTCTCACTTTGTGCTACATCGAGTGCTCCGACACTGGTGCTTCCCTACAACCACACTGAAATTCAATACATTTTCCTACTTCAGGAGAAGCAAGGACAAGACTCCAGCATGCAAACACTCCTCATTATACACCACACACACCACTTGGCTGCCTTGTGCATTCATCTCCAGGAGCCAACATGTTTGTGCCCTGTAATTTTTGTGTAATATCATCTGAACTTTGGCACTCTACCCACTCTGGTTACTCATAGTCACGTGTTCTCTGCTCTCTCCTCCACTTTCCCATTGTTTGATCCTTGCTCGAAGCTCTCGGCCAAACCTTCTTAGAGCTCTCACACACTGAATACGGCATTTGAAAAATCAACCAATAAAAGCTGCCTCCATGCAGGATTTCAACTCTTGTTCTCCCTTTTTTGGACTGTAAATACTTTGGAGCCCTGGCTTGACAAATGCCATTTTGTCCCAGACCATACCCAGTAGAGTTACTGCATTTCTGGGGAAATTCAAGTTAATAGCTCAGGGGAAGAGCATTGTTGCTTCTTTCCTACTTACAAGGTCCCAAACATTGTGGCAGTGAAACCAAACCCAGTCAGCATAATAAAAAAATTTTAAGAACATAATTACACTTTCACCCCAAAATCCTTAGTGGCAAGAATTGTTGCAAATAAATCACTCAATGCAAGTGAAATGAATTGTTGATTAAAGATCATTTATCACAGTTTAGTATCACAGAATTCACTCTCTCCTCTACATGAAGCCCCTTCAGGAAGGTGGGTTACCACAAGGCTGATACGGTACACAGAATCACTGAAAGGGAGAACCCTATAAAAGCACCTTCACAATGACAAGCAGAAGAAAATATGCTCTCTCCTTCCCTCTCACACCCCAAAGGGTGTATCCAAAACTAGAGCTGGGTCATGAGCACTGCCTGAATTTCTAAGTCACCTAAAACACTACCAACACAGTGACAAAATAAGGATGAGTCACTTCAACTGCTTTAGGCCCATTAGACCTCCCTGGATATTAATTACTGGACTGCTCTGTGCAATCCGCCCAAACACAGAGCATATTAAGATGTCAGCATGCAGAACACATTCCATGTGAGAGGTTTCTTTGATGAACAGCCCTAAGTTATCCATGTATTATTCCCAAAGAAAATGTGGCAGCTGGGCCAGAGCTGGGGACACGAAGCTCAGAGAGCTAGGAGCAGGACACAAAGGAGCCGGACAATGGAGTCTGGGGATCCTTCCAGGACACCTCCACTCAGCTGTCCTTGGGCTCCTGCTCCAGCAGAGCCCCGTCACACCAGCCTGCTGTTATTAACACCAGAGAGGATAAGGTGAGTTATAAGCCCAACACAAGTCAGATAGCAAGAGCCCCGGATTGGAAAACACTGCCTGTTCCAAGCAGAGGGACAACGCCTTCAATGCTGTGAACGGAGCAAAATAGGAAAAGATTCTGGCATAAAACCCTGCGGCTCTGCCTGGGAGCATTAAAGCGGGGATGGCTGCGGAGGGAACAGGCAGAATGCAGCTGCTGAGACGTCACAGCAGAAACAATCTATTTACGTCCCTACTGGATTTTCAGGAAGGCACTCAGAAACGCTGCTTCGTGAGACTACGCCAATGACAATCTAAAGAAAGCAATTTTGTAGAAAAGCCTTACTATACTCACTGTTATTATTTCTTCAATGCACTGGAAAAGAGCACAGCATGATCATGACTGCTTAACTGCACTTGAAAAGAGTGCAGTGTGCTCCTTAGATATTCAAAAATTAGTTTTACGCTAGGAGAGTACCAGAAAGAGACTCAAAAAAAAATCACATTTATACTGCATTTACCTTAGAAAATGGATTTTTAAAACACTAAAGCAAATCAGCAACACTTCTTCATATTCTATTTATCCATTAATTCAATCAATAAATCTTAAACTCCAAAAATATTACGTCAAGTCATAAAATTCATGGTTGTTACCCACAAGTATCACTTAAAAGCATTTAACCAAGCCCACTCCCCACTCCTAAAAGCCCTGCAGGCATTAGGCTGAGAACAGCAGCTGAGACACAGGAATAGCCAAAAAGAGAACTAAGTCCCTCCGCAAAAAGCCATTTTTTAGTGTAGATAAAGCCAGAACAGGCCATGTGAGCTGCAGATCCCAGAATGTTTTGCTCCTGCGGCTGGGAAGCACAGCTGACATTTCCTGCAGCCCTCCCGGGACGGGTCAGCACAGATGCAAGGTCTGAGCACAGGGAACTGGCGCAGCATCTGAGCACAAGGGAGCAAATGCCATCTTGGCAAATCTTCCCTCCCTGCATGCACACAGCACTCCCACGGAGCAGGGAAAAAAACCCTCTGACTTCAGAAGCAAATATCCTGTTAAAATTGAAAGTTTCTTTTTTAAAAGAGATGGAGCAATTACAAAATCTTTATATGGATAAGGCACCCTCACATCCATCCACTTTTCCCAAAGATGGCTCCCAGCACTCTTGCAAACATCCCACATCCAGGACACCTGGGTGAATGCTGCCTGTCCAGCATCAGCACAGCTGCCAAGAGGTTCAGGAATCACTCTGTTAAGCCCTGATGGAGCACCAGCCTCTTGCCTGACCCAAAGATCATGAATTTCAGCAAACCACCATTGACACTTATTTTGTATTTAGTTCTCCTTTGACAAACCTTTCCAGCTCAGGCAGCTGTTTCCAGACATGCTGGTTTCACTTCTCTGCACGCGGCCTGAGGGTGAGACACCCATCACCTGCAGCTGCAGTAGCATGTTTGGGACAGGCAGGATAAAAGCTCATCCCAGGCGTGGATGAGACACAAGACATAAAAGTGCCAAGGTCTGCCAGTGCTCTGATTTATTTGTGGGGCTCTATCACCAACATCGCCACCAATCTCGCAGCGAATTTCAGCCAAGACCAGTGGGGGAAGGAAGGTGTTAAACCCAAATGCAGCTCCCCATGACTGATCGTTGTGTTTATTACACACAATCAAAATGTAACGGGTTTCTAATACCTCTGCAAGATCCACACCTCCCTACGCAGGCTGACTGCAGATCACAGCAGTAATTCATGCTGCCCTTTGCAGCTCGGCAGGGCCTGATGACTCTATATCATGGAAGGGCTCCAAAACGTAATTGATGCAGACAACCATGTTGATGTTTAGAAATCCACTCAAAGAACTCAAAAACAACTCCAGGAAAGTGTAGCTTACAGTGTTTTCTGAATATTCATTATGTAGTCAGAAAAAAAAAAAATTAATATCGACATGCACCTAGGAGACAGCTCCATCCAATCCTGGAAACTTTCTTGGATAATTTTAAAGGATACATGGGTTCTCAAAGCTATAAAAAGCAATACAAAAGCAACTTTGTATTGGCACCTGAAAAGCCTTTGTTAATGCTTCCCAGAACAAAATTATCTTTCTTCCTGTTGTTCCCTGTAGTGTCTGTAAAGACACAAAAAACCCCACAGATTCTTTCCTAGCAACACAGAGGTGAAGCATTCCCAAACAACACGTTCTCACCACCCTCCACATGTTAGGAATCGCTTTCCCAGACCTCTCCCTGCAATATAAGTGGGAAGTACGGACATGGCACATCTGCACACCCCCAGAAACAGCTGAATATTTACAGTCAACATCTTGTGAAAGCTGCAGCAAAACCTCATTTTCAGCAGACACACACATCAATTATTCTGAGAGTACTTAACAGGAAAATCCTCTCAAGTCAATACAACAAAAGCAATCACTTGAGACTCAGAGATGAATTTAAATTGGCAAGGTTTGAAAGAAGTACCTTGGAATTGCACATTGAGAAGTTGATGGCACCTTTTGTTTACCAAACTAAAAAATAATTTTGACAAAATTTTTCCTACTAAATCCAAACCCACTGAAAACTCACTCAGCAGAACACATTTAAGACTAGTCACAGGTCAAGAGGTTTAAACCAGGAAAACGTGCATATAAATACCCACTTAGAGCTCTCCAAATAAAAACATGTTCTACAGTTCAGAGATAAACAGCTTGTACCACACAAGGAGTGGGAGCCAGAGGCAGGTCTCTGCTTTGCATACTTTGGCACCAAACAAGAACAATTTCATGTCTTTCAGATTCCTTCTGCCGCACCAACACCAGCTGTGGATTTGTTCCAGAACACGAGGGATGCTCTGCAGTCCTTCAGCAAGCTCTACTCAAGAGCCAGCACTGGCCTCACTCACACAATTTTCTCTTTGTCATGTTTAATGTGCCTTGATGCAGAAGCTGCTGCAGCTTCCAGCACCCACAACTTCACGGCTAACCAGGACTTTCCAACAACCCAAGAATCATGGAAGAAGATGGGTGGGGAAGGACCTTCAAGATGATCTTGTTCTATCCCCCCCAGGGGATGGACAGGACATCTTCCACTATCCCAGGCAGCTCCACCTGGCCTTAGACATTCCCAGGGACAGCCTCAGCTACTCTGGGCACCCTGTGCCAGGGCCTCATCATCCTTACAGGGAGGAATTCCTTCCCAACATCCCATATAACCCTGCTCTTTGTCAGTGGGAAGTGATTTCTCCTTGTCCTGTCCCTTGCTCCCAGTCCCTCTTCAGCTCTCCTGGAGCCCCTTGAAGTGGCTCTGAGCTCTCCTTGGAGCTTCTCCTCTCCAGATGAACACCCCCAGCTCTCCCAGCCTGGCTCCAGAGCAGAGGGGTTCCAGCCCTCGGAGCATCTCTGTGGCCTCCTCTGGACTGACTCCAGCAGCTCCACGTCTTTTCTGCACTGGGGACCTCAGGGCTGGAGGCAGCTCTGGAGGTGGGGTCTCACCTGAGCAGGGCAGAATTCCCCCGTCACCTGCTGCCCATGGTTGGCTCCTGGGCTGTGAGCACACAGAGCTGAGTCACTTAACTTCTCATCAAACAATACTACCTGTCCTCCTCAAAGCTCCTTTCAATCCATTCTCCTCCAGCCTGGATTTGTGCTTGGAATTGACCTGACCCAGGTGCAGGACTGTGCACTTGCCCTTGTTGAACTTCATGAGGTTCACATCGACCAACCTCTCCAGCCTGTTCAGGTCCCTCTGGTCCATCCCTTCCCTCCTGTGTGTGACCACAGCAGATAGTACAAGGCAAAGAGAAATCACCCTGGTGGGATAGGGTGCTAATCACGTAATATTGAGGGTGTAATCTATTTACCACTATGAACTCCCAAGCTTCTATAACATTATCTGCCTTCTCTTTCTTACTGTGGTGTCTGACTTGATTAAAGAATTGTTTCTAAACCAAAATCTCACAGAAAATCTCCCTCAGGAGTACATTAACACGATTCAAACTCCATTCAATACTGTTATCAATGATCAGAGGAAACAGAGCACCTGCCAGCTCAATTTGCAGACCAGGCAGTCCAACAAAGAGGAGGCAAGAGTGAGGATGTGTTTGTACAGAGCCAACCTGACCCGTGTAAAAGTGGCTTCAACTCCCTAACACACCATGTCGGCTTTCACAGAGCCCTGTACAAACATAGCCACAGCACAGGGCTGTACCCAGCAGGCTGAGAAATCTCAGTTAAAGCCTCCTCATGCAACATGGTAGCAGAAAGGATAAAAATATAGTCCAAGGGTGTGCAACAAAGGAACGGCAAACACGAAAAAAGTAGTAAATAGATGTTTATCTTTCAGTAAAAAAGATGTTTATCTCAGTATGCTATACCAGCTAAGAGTCTGCTCTAGACTCCTCTGAGCAAGTTTTCCAATCACAAGCATGGACAATTTAGGATGCAGAAAGTAGTAACAACACAAAGGGAGTAACAGAATTCAGAGCCATTAAGGCTCTCAGAAGAAGCTAAAATTGAGCAGAAATGCTATATATGCCTTCACGTAAGAGGACACAGAGTAGTAATGTGTGCTTTGGCATAGCAGAGAAGGACATAAAGCTCAGCTAAAAGCTGAAAATAAAGAAAATCTAGAAGAAAAATTAAGGAAAATGCAGCTTTCAATGACTAAACTACCAGAACAATCTACGAAGGAAAATGTTTCCCATCACCAGCAGTCTTCAAGGGAGAGACACTGCAGCCAAACACAAACTCCTGGATTCAGAACTGGATCAAACAATGGGAATTGAAACCTAAGTGATACTTGGATATTCAAAGCCAGCAGCCTGATATTAACTTCTGGCTTTAAAACTGTGAATGGCCAAAATCTCAAATTAACTGCCCACAGAGCTGCCTGAAAGGAGAAAGTAGCAAGAATTACTATAGGTTTAAAACCATGAGGTAGCAGAAAAGCTTCTGTCAGCTGAGGAAGTACTGCCCTAGAACTGCTGCAATGCTTTTTATCAGACGAGCTCCTGAAGCTCCACATTCCCACACATCAGGTGGCATGAGCCTGGTTAGAGGGGTGGGTTTTGTCTTAGAGGCGGTGACTCAGAAGAAGCCGAGGCAGCTCGGCAATGGCTTGTGGAACTGCAGGATAAAGTGTTTTCTTTCCCATTCACTCGGCCTCGGCAACAGAGAACATCACTGTAGGAGAGAAGTGACAACATAGACTGGGGGAAGGCATAACCAAGACAGGAAAGATCTATACAAAATTACCTCACCACGTGAGTCCCAGAAATCCACAATAAATTTCAGACCCTACTACGATATTCTGTAACTGGATTGTTCCAGTTATAGAATTTTTATATTACTTGATCTACTTTAGACCACATTTTCCCCCAGACTTCTCCTGCCCTCCTCACTCACACTGGGAGGTTAAAAAAAATCAGTCACAGTTCTGCTGTTCCTGCTTTGCTCAACTGAGAGGTCAGAACGTCCTGCAGGGAGGTAAGAGCTGTATTTTTCCTGTGCTGGACCCACACCAGAAATATAACCCAAATCAAATGATAAATTAAGATCTCTAAACAATTCTAACACATCTTCTAGAATCTCAGATTAATTCTTCAGTTAGAAAACACCCCATGAAAAGGCACAGGCTGCCGCCTGACTGCTTGCAGCTACTCCCGCCAAAGGCAAACTCACACCCCAGGATCTTGGATCACTTGAAAGCTCAGCGTAACAGATTTTGCAGAGATTCCAATCCTCGTTCCCCCACATTAAGTTTTTCTTTTCCCAATTAGTAAAGGCAGGCAGAGAAAATGACCCTCTTTATCTCTCTGCAGTGCAGAGCACAGGCATCAGCTCCCAGTGCCACATCGCCCTGAGCAGCTGGGCCTGCTGAAGGACATGAAAATCAAATGCACTTCCCTTAGGCAGTACCTGGGAAGTGAAGTGAGGCTGCAGCCATGGCCACACTCATTAAGGATGGATTCTAAACCTCCTCGCTGCTGGCCCAGCTGTCCAGTAAAGCGCTGCCTAAGCTGCTTGGGAACAGAACTTATCCCTGACATTCTGCCAATTAAAAAGCATAAAATCCCCCTGCCAGCAGCACTCAGCTCAACCTGCTGGAAGCGGACAGGGCCAGAAGCACAGCGATGTGCTGGCTTAGCTCTTCAAATCCTTTGTGGAGGGAAAGAAAAAACCACCTATCTTCTTGGAATTAACAGGAATACCCGAGCTGAGATTCAGACTAGCCACACTTCCACCCAGCAGGGAAAACCAGGCATGGTTCTTCCTGCTGGGTGGAAGTGTTATTCCATTACACAGACTACACAACACCAAAAAACCAAGAGACAGAACAGCCTGTGTTCCGTCTGGCTAATGATGCCAGTAAGTGCAATGTACGTAGGAAGAGGAAATTATTGTACACATAGACACATATGGCTGGTAATATTTCTGCTTCAACAATGAAAAGGAGAAAAATGCAGCAAGAAAACATCTTATCAACATCTGGGAGTAAGAGGGAGTTCCACTGGCTTTCAGTGAGAGAGACATCCACAATATTTATTCTTTGAGCTTGCATACCTGATCTGAAGAATAAAATCATTGCAAATGCAAAAATAGCACTAAAAATATATTTACTTTTTGCAGCAGTTTCATACGTTCATACAGCCTTCATTAATGCTCCTACAATAATCTGTTAGCATCAACTACAGCTATTGTTCAGAATTCCTCAAAGTTATGGTGGTTCCCATCTGTTTCTGCCAGAGAAGCCCATCAGTCCAGGGGACAGTGGCACGGACAAGTGACAGAGCCTGAGACAGACAAGCTCCCCAGTCCTTCACCCCAAGAACTAAGCTTGTCAGAAACCCAAAAATAACCTCTCCTGGATGGAAAATGGAAAAAAGGTTGGGATTTATTTGAAAGTGCCACCCAAGACTTCACTTGCCATTGCAGAGCCTAGAAAAGAGGCAAGAGAAGGAAGGTCAGGGATATCCCTTCCCCTCCACTAATCTATTTCCCTGTCCAAGGCTCCCAAATGAAGCCCTGTGCTGATCTGGTAATGGAAAGATCTCCCTCGACAGGCAGAGCACAGCTCAAGGCCTTTCTATGGAGCTGTCATTAGGTTCGGCACCTGCAAAGTACACTCAAAACCAGGGGCTTTCCAAGTTTCTCTAAGGTTTCAGAGCTTAAAGCAAAAAGAGAAGAGGATCTAAGCCTTTAGTGTGGCTTCTAAAGCTGCAGAGCACAGCAACAGCACAACAATCCTGCGAAGAAAAACCCCAGGGCTGCCTAATCGGCTCACTGCAGTGATATCCTCCAGCGCCGTTCCTGCTCCTTCGGCAATTTCAACTTCCAAATCACCCTCAGCTTCAAGGTTCCTTCCACCAAAACACAGAGAGGAGTCACAACAATTTCAGTGTATACAATCTTTCTTCTCTCCCTCCACACCACAACCTTCATCCTTAGGGATATATGATTTCTTATCCTTACACAAGCCACTCTTTTCTATAGGGGTCCCTATAACTCCCCAGGAGGAGCATCACTCCCTCTGCAGCTCTCTGCATGCCCACCGCATCACTGGGCTGCAGTTAATGGGAAGATCCCTCACTCCCTCTTCTCTCTCCAGTTCTCAGCTGATCCCTCTGCCCAATAACCCTTCTCCCCTCAGCACCTTTCCATGCACTTCAGACCACAGATACTTTCTCCTTCTCAGCTGATTTAGGTCCTTCCTTCCTGATTTTCCTGTAGTGTTGTATGTTTCCATTCCTGCCTCCCTTGATAGCACCGATCTTTCCTCAGTCAGGCACAGGGGAGGGAAGAACAGCTCCCAGCAGATCTCACCTTTAATCCACTTTTCTCCAGCACATCAGAAGCTCAGAAATCTGAGGATAACCTCTGCTAACCCTGCACTGCCAGCTCTCCCCTGCCTACCATGCTCAACTTGCACCCTTGCCAAACCGATCCTCCCAACCCAGACTCTTTCCATCTTCTCTTCAGAAAGGCAGCTGATAACAATAATGAGAACTCTGAAACACCTTTTTTTTATCCAGTGACTTTTCCATTAGCCACATCACTAATCCCAAGATATTTGCCTTTCTTCCAAACAGCTAAAAGGTTCCTTTGACCTATACTCTTTACTCCTCACCTTTTGTTTCTCTCTCCAACTGCTACACACCCTTTCACTTCAAGGACATCACAAGTAGATCACCCCAGAACAAAATCCAAGGACTGTCCCCAGCCTCCCCCCCCACACTGCATCCATCCCTGATCAAGCTGTGTAATTTTAGAGCCTCTGTCCCTCTGGCCATGCTCCGTGGGACTCACCAGCCTGGCAGGGACACAGGATTGCATCCAGAGTCACACCTGCTCAAAGGACAGAAATTTCACCTGCCAAAGAACTATAACTGTGTGAAAAGGGCATCCCTAACACCGACAGAAACGCTCCTGTCTTTGCTATATGTGCAGACCAGGATTTTCTACAGAGGCACAGGCAAGAGTATTTTTACCTATGGCCACAGCAGCCCTGTAAATACCCAGCACAGCAAACATTTCCTGTATTCCACACCCATGTTACAGCTCAAGCAATCTCTGTCTCAATACAGAGAAGAAAATTCAGAAGTCTTCTCTGAAAGTGACGTTGAACCCCATTTTTCCCTCTTCTTCATCAAAAAGCTTTCCTCCATCAATATGTTTTGGAAAAACTGTTAAGATTGCCCAGCTGTCAAGGGCAGGTGCACAGGCCCTTGCCTCCCAAAATTCAGTGTGACCTTGGCCCAGTCCCCCTCAGATCATCTCTTCCACAGCTCACTGTTTTCACCTTCAGTCCTCTGCAGCCTCAATCAGCTCTAAACTGCTCATCCCAAGGGATCGATTCCACTTTTCCCTCACAGGAAGCTTTAACACAAAATAAAATTTCTCTCTTCTCCCTGGCATATTTTCAGGCAGGGAAGAACAGAGCACTGACACTTACATAAAACCAAACCTTATCTTTTTATTTTTCACTCTAGTCTATAGGAAAGACAAGGAAAGCATGGTATTTAGAACAGATAAATCCCAATTTAGAACAGTGCCCTTTTTTAAAGTCATGGGGAAACAAGGTTGTGACTTGAGTTATTGTCCCCAGGCACACTCAGCAGCTTCCAAGATCTTGGGATCAGGTAACGGAGCCAAGTTTTCTCCCTGACATCACCACACGTTCCCCCTGCGCGCCCAGAGCCACGACACAGTAACAGGTTTTGCCCCTACAATTATTTTTCTTGCCATGGGGCTTCCCCACAAAGGGACAGGAACAAGGACACCCAAAGGCAAATGTGGACACGACTGCAGAGCTCACCCATTCCCTGGGCACAGCCACAGTACCTGACTTGGTTTAGGTTCTGCATCTCTCCCTTACCAAAGGATTAGGAGAAATATGTTTTCAAGCCCAAGATCTGGCTCACTCCACTTCCTGAAACACAAACTTCAAAGCCAAATGAGACTATTTCAGCGTTAACTATGGCTCATTTCTTCATTGAAGGAAATGAAGGATGCAAACGAGCCCATGTCTGGGGCTGTGGCAGGAGCAAAACCTCCCTCCTCAGAGCAGGCAATGCCTACATTGCACACAACCACGCTGGCATTTATTTCCTTCTGTGTTTCTAACACAGTTAAATAACAATTTTTGAAGCGTGCACCTCTTAGAAGCAACATAAATTAGTCACTCCTGGATGTCCTGACTGCTTCCAAGACTGCACCTTAATGCCAGATTAAGCAGAATTACACAAGCTCCACAATATAAAAAATCTTCCCAAGTCTTTTGGGTGAAAGGCCCGAGTGAGGATGAACGGCACCATTCCAACGCCAAGCTCCCAAAACAAGGGCCCACAGAACAGCTCATCCATGGCTCTCCTCGAGCAGCATTACCCTCGCTCCTTTTGTTTTCCTTTCTAACCCCGAGACTCTCTCGGACTGAAGTCAGAGAACAACATGTCATTGTTCAAGCTTAATGAGTCAACGTTAATTTTCCCATTGTTTATTTAAACCCCCTTTCAAACAGCATCAGTGGCGTTAATTACGTCGAAATACTGATGTTTTGGCGGGGGGGCCGGGTGTGAGAAGGAAGTGGCGTTTTCCACATAGAAGGGGTCGCTGGCAGATGTTCGGACGGTGAGGTGCGGGTCTCGGGGGGAGTGATCAGAGCCCTCACGGCAGGGTGGGTGATCCCCTCATCGCGAGGCTGGTTCCCTCACCAAGGACAGGCCCAACCCCTCACGGGGGTGGTCGGCCCCATCACTGGTGGAGGGTTGATCCCCTCACCGACTCCCCCGCCGGGTCCCTCCGCGGAGTCGGCCCCTCGCCGCCACCGTCACAACACGCCGCCCGCTGCCCACCGTGCCCGGGCCGCTCTCTCCGGCCGCGGGTCATCTTGAGAGCCGGCCTCGGCCCCTCTCGCTGCCCTCTGTGTCGCTCCCCGCCGCGGCGCAGCGTCGGGCCCGCACACAAAGCCCCAGTGTGCAGGTGGGGGGGACGGGGAAGGCGGTGGAGCCCGGCATAAGGGGCCGTGACCGCGCGGGGCGGGGCGGCGCGAAGGAAGTACCTGGAAATCCCTGTCCTCGTTGAAGCGGGAGAACCTGTCCGCCATTTCACGCCGGCCCCGCTCCGGCCGCCGCCGCCGCCTCCGCCCTCAGCACCGCCCGCCTGCACCGCCCCCGCCGCACCGCGCATGCGCCGCCCACCGGTCACGTGCGCAGCAACCAGGGTCACGTGATCTGTAAGAAGGCGGTCCCTCTCGGCGGCGCCACCGCGCGGAGCGGAGTGGCTGCTGCAGCGGAACCCGGCGGAGCGGCGGCGGCAGGACCGGCCTGGAGACAGCGGCACGCCGGGGTCTGGCACACCAAGGCGGCACAACCGGCTCGCACGGCCGGCCGCGCCCTCAGGCCTGCGCCGCGGGACAGATCACGTCCCGCCGAGCCTCGTTGCGCATCTGACTGCAGATGGCAGCGCGCATGCACGCCCCGGCGGCCAATGAGGACGCAAGCGGCGACACGCGCGCGCCCGACAACCAATGAGGGCGCGAGCAGCGCATGCCCGTGCCTAGCAGCCAATTAGGGCGGGAGCTGCGCCGCAGCGCGGGGCTCCCTTTCCCGCCCCCTGCGCCGCGCATGTGTAAAGGCATCACACGGCGAGGGCACGATCCGGAGAACGGGGAGCGCGAGCTCCGCTTCAGCCTTCCCGCTCTCCCACTCGAGCCAATGGGAGCTGTCCCAATCGTTTGAGTGATGGTCGTGTGAGCCAATGGGACCGCGGGCTCGCCACCGCTCCCGCTGTGAACCGCGGTCCGTGCCGCCTGCTGAGGCGGCGCATGCGCAGAGCTAGCTCGGCGGGGCCGCGCGGGGCGTGGCTGAGGGCATCCAGGACCCCTCGGCGCGGGGGCGGCCCCGAACCCGGGGTGAGCCGGGACGGAGATCGCAGTAATCGTACCCAACCCTGAGGCGGTGCCCAGCACAAATCCTGAGCCGGATCGCGGTGCTCAGAGCCAGCCCCGCGCTACAGCCCAGGGCCCGACAGGAGTGTGCTCGTATCCCTGGCTCCTGCCCCAGCCCTCCAGCCGGGCTGCAGAGGCCTCTCCTCGCTCCTGAGTGGGAAATGTGCGCCCGGCTCGTGCAGCCACAGCCCTGTTCTTCTCTGCAGTGGCACAGCAGCAGTGCCGTGGGCAATGGGGCTGGGGCAGGTGCTAGGTTAGGGTGTGGGTCTGGTTTTGGGATCGGGATCGGGGTCGGCTCTAGGGTCTGGATTTGGGGCCAGGACTGGGGACTTGGAGCTGTGGGATTTGGAGGCCTTGGCTGGGTTTGGCGTCTGGGGATGGGGCTAGGGCTGGGTCTGGATTTGTGGGCTAGAGTTGCTTTTGGAGTCTGGATCTGGGTTCTGGGTCTAAGATTTGGTTCTGCAGAGGTCTCTGCTTCCCCATCCCCCAGGACAGCTGTCACCAGCTGTCCCTGAGCACAGTGCCGTGTGTCGCCGGCCCTCCACCTCCCCTGACAGCAGGAAAAACGGATCCCATCTGTCTCTCCATTCATTCATTGCTTTTCCTCTCCACAGCAGCCGCTCTGCCCGGGCCCTGCTGCCCTCTGCTGCCTGTCAGGGCCGGGTGAGGGAGAGTTTGAGATCGGGGCTGTCTGCAGGGTGTTTTCTGAGTCTCCATGTGCCACCAGACCTGTCCCTGAGGGGACACCTGTGCCTTGCGCAGTGAGGCTGTGAGTCCTGAAGCACTAGTTGTGCTTTGTGCTCCACGGAGTAGTTCTAGGCTCGAGTTGGTCCTACAGTGAGCCAGGCTGGTCTGTGCTGCCAGAACTCCTGCGTGGAACATGTGCCTCTCATTTGTCAGGAGAGAATGCTTTACTCGGCCTACTGCCCCACCTCAGCAGCCTTGAGAGAATTCCCCCGGGATATCCTGGAAATTAAAACCTCCCAGGAAAGGGAGGCTGTGGATGTCCCAACCCTGGCAGTGTTCTAAGCCAGGCTGGGCAATGCCTTGAGCAACCTGGTCTAGTGGGAGTGACCCCTGCCTGTGGAGGAAGGGGTGGGACTAGATGGTCTTTAAGGTCCATCCCTACCCCTTAACATCCTATGATTCTAATCTTGGCTCTTTCCTGGGACCAGCCAGCCCTGTTTGCTGAGAGGGGCTTGGTGGCTGTGAGCTGGGACTTTTGCATTGCAGGAGGGCTGTGTTTCTGTCTGTTTCTTGCTGGGCAGAAACATGATTGAATTTGCTCCTCATTGCCCTGAGAAAGTCCTGTTGATGCTCTGCCTGTCTGCTTTACTCAACTCCCTGCAAAAACACCAATGTCCCATGTCAGGTCTGTGGTCCTCTCCTTGTCCTTCCAAAGCATCCAGGTGGGTCCATGTGGGCAGGATTGGATGGACCCGTGCCCCAGGAGCTTGGCCATCCCATGCAGAACAGCCCTGTGGGTGACTCAGTCAAATGTCCTGCAACCCAGGCCACCCGTGAGTCCTGGGTGGGCACCCTTGGGCCCAGTGCAGGGGCTGTGCCCACAACAGGGAGCTCCTACCCCACCCAGGTGGCCACTGGGACCCCCACCCACCATGGGGTGCTGAACCAGGCCCTGCAAGCAGATGGGGCTGTGTCAACCCAAGTGGGATGAACCTGGAACAGGGAATGTGGGGAAGGTGGCAGCTCTCCTGGCAGGACCCCGCTGTACTGGTGTCCTTTGCCTCTTCTCAACATCCCCCCACCCCTCTGGGTGCACAAAGCTGGTGCTCATCATCACCCATGGGTGGGGGTACCCAGCCCTGCAGGCCTGGGCTTTGGGAACCTGACACTCCATGGACACTGAGCTCAGAGCATGGTGGTCCTGGGTGCTCACAGTGCTGCCCAAGGCCTCTCAGCCCTGCCTGTGTCACCTGGTGCCATAGGGATGAGCTGGGACAACCCCTGGGTTTCTCTGCCTGGGGTGCTCGAGGGGTACAGTGTCCCCAGGCCAGGGGACCCCAGACCCCAGCATGGGCAGAGGCCCCTCACTGCAGGACCAGGAGCTGGTGCTGCATTCACCAAGGCCCCTCTTCTCCGTGGGGCCCTCTCTGGGCTGTGCTCCCCAGCCCTGCTGTGACAGGAGCAGGAGGGAGGCCAGGAATAAATACCTCCCCACTTGGCACTGTCTCTGTGCCAAGGGCCTCTGCTGCTGGGGACGTGCTCACCAGGACCTGTGGTGGTTGAGGGACACATCTGCCCCTCTATCCTGGAGGGACTGGTACTGGGACAGCTCTGTGTCCCACTGGGCACAGGGACAACTCAGTGTCCTTGTTGGGAACAACTTCATTCCACTGTCAGACACAGGGACAGCTCAGTGTCCACACTGAGCATAGGGACAACTCTGTCCCTATTCGGTGTGGGGACAGCTCAATGTCCCTGTGTCGGCTCTGTGCCCCACTTGGCACAGTGGTGACTCTGTGTCCCCAATGGGCTGGGGAGAGTTGGAATGGCTGTGTGACACCATGGAGTGTGACACTTCTGGTTGCACTGAGCCCACCCCTCCCTACAGGAGAATTTCGTTGGTGCTGGGGGACAGATTGGCACTCAAGGGACCTTGAGAGTCACCATGGGCCAGTGGCATGGGCTCGCTGATGTCCCCACACCCAGCCCTGACACAGGAGGGTATAAATAGCAGCTCTATCACCTCCTGTCACATGCCTGGTGCTAGCAGGTCCCCTGCCCCCAGCTGGGGGCACAGTTGTTCCTGGGAGAGGGAGGGATGACCAGGGGGGCACCCCATCCCTTCCTGAACTTCCACCACAGGGGTCACCCACAGACCTGGAACAGTTCCTAAGGGACATCCAGGGTTCCAGGCTGTCCCTGTGGGGCCATCAGTGTCAGTTCCCTGGGAACACAGACCCCAACCAGATAGGGCTGAAGTGGCTGTACCATGCCCACCCCCCCAGTATAGGGTCCCTGCACCCCATGGGAACCCATTGCCAGCTCCAGGTGCTTCCCTGGGGACTTAAAGGGCATTTCCAACCCCAGAGCAAAGCAGAAAGGGAAATTAGTGCCCATTTCCCCCCGATCCCATGCACTCCATGGGCAGAAATGGTCACTGCAGTCCAGGACGGCTCTAAAAATACCCAAGCCCTGACAGTGACAGCTGCGGCCGGGCCAGGGGGACCCGCAGGGGGGCCGGGGCTGCCAGCCGCGGGTGTCCCCTCCCTGCCAGGACAGCCCTTGGCACTTTGACACACACGCTTTTCTCCATTTTTGGGGACCCCCAGGGTCCCGCCCCACTGCCCCGGTATCCCAGCGGGATGGTGCCATGGGGGAGTGGCTGCGTGCCCACCGTGCCCACCCCGGCCCCGCGGCCCGGCCGCCGGCACGCGGCCGTCGCGGCACGGTGGCTGTGGCGCTGGCTGTCCCCCGGCCTCCCCGAAGCCCCTAATCCATCTCTCGCAGCAGGAGATGCCTAAGCTGCCTTTTCATGCCGGCTCCTCCGCGCGCGGGCTCGAGCGCTCTCAATGCCGGCGCTGGCAGGAGATGTGTCCGACAAGCTGAGGGGATCCCTCCCCCGCCAGCAAGGTCAAGGTGTGCTTAAGCCACTTTCCCCACACCCACCCCGGTGGGCTCCATGCCCCGCCGGCACTGCGGGTGGCTTTGAGGGATACCATGGCTTTGGGGTCTCACCACCCCAAGGGATCCAGGCAGCCAGACCCATATTGTGGGGAAGGCTCATCCCCCAGCTTGTCACAGCCAGTCTTGGGGTCACCCACCAGCCCCCTGATCCAGCTGGGGACCCTCTGTGGTCCTTGGCTAAAGTTGTGCCCACTGCCTACCAGGCTGTCCCCAGGGCAGGGGCACCCCAGGGCTTGGCTCACCCCACACAGACCCCAGGGCTCATCTCTGCCCCAAACCCCCGGGCAGTGCTGCTCACAGACCCCTCCCATGCACGGAGCTACTGCAGACCATCAGACCGACCAGTTTAGACCAGTACAAACCAGGCCTGAGCACTGCTCTCCTTAGCCCACAGGGTAGAGAGCATGTGTGTGTGCACACGTGTGTGTGTGTGGGCACTTGTGTGCCCGCTCATGCCCAGGCACGCGGGGGCCCCGCAGTGCCCATGCTCAGGACCCCGTGTCACTCCTGTTCCCTTGGTGACAGACCCCCCGTCCTCTGCTGGCACCTCACACCCACCGCCAGCCAGGGCCTTTGTGCCTGGTTTTAATTAGAGGCTCTTAAGTGTGAAACAAAGCCGAGGGCAGGGCCAGGGGCCCTTCCATTCCTCTGCACTCCTGGGGGACCCCTGAGGGCCTTGTCCTGCCTGGCATTGCCTGCCACAGCCCCTCCGTTCCCCACTTCTGTTTTGTCATCCTCTGTGCTCATCCCAAGGGACACCTACTTGGAAACTGATGCTGCCAGTGCCCCCTCAAAGTACTGCTCTTCAGAGTGGTGCTGGCCACCAGCTTTGCATGGGGCCGTGTACAGGTTCTGTGCCAGAAGTGGTGCCACCCCCAGTGTCACCCCCAGGGTACCTGTCCCCAGGGTGGAGGCTCAGAAAGAGGCCACCAGCCTCTGTCTGGGCTAAGGTGCTGTTGGGTGTGACATGGGTGTTCCCAGCTGTGTCTCTCCTCTCTGGCTTTGGTAGGTGCAGGGAGGCCCCCACAGGCACCCTGGCACCTCATGGTACTGGAGGAATCTCAAGGTGGGGGACTGCATGGGCACCATGTCCTGCTCCACAAAGGACACAGGATCCACCAGACTCTTGGGGATGGTGGTACCCATGGGTGTCCCCCTGGGGACCCTTGGGTGTTGGGAGCAGGGGACTGGCAACACTGGGTGCCTACAGCATCCCCCAGTGCTGTACTGGGATAAAGTGAGAGTAGATCAGTGGGAGGATTGCCCCACCCTGAGCAGCTCTGTGAGGACACGAAGGGGGCCTGGGGGGAAGAGCTGGGTTTGGCCCCATACTCCCCGTAAAGCCCAGTCTGGGCAGCACCCACTTCGTGCAAGGGTTGGTCCTTGTTTTCACAGTGTCCCCTCCACCCAGGACAACACCCCAGACCCCCCTGGGAAGTTTTGGGGAGAGGGCAGCACCCCCTACCACCCCTTATGCCCCTGACAGGGCCTGGGGATGGGGCTGGGCACCTGGTGACAGGGACATGTGGTATTAACAGGATTCCCTGGCCACCCTGAATGTCCCTGTGAGGGGACACCCCTGACCAGGCAGGACCCCACTGGCTGCTTCCCTGGGGTGGCCTCTGACACCCCCAGTCCACTCAGGGGCTCCTCTCAGGCCTGACTGGTGGGTCTGCTCTGGATTTTGCCCTCCCCAGGAGGGCTTGGCATCTACTCTGGGTGGAACCATGTCCCAGTGTGTCCCTGGAGGCTCTGGGGAGTCTCGTCCTGAGCCACCAGCACCCAGGAGGACAGGGAGCAAGTGGACAGCCTCTGTAACCCCTTCCGGTAGTGAAATCCCCCCATCTCCGGAAAGAAGCCAAAATCCGAAATGTTTAGGAAGCCAAGATCCACGTGGCTGTGCAGACACTCTTGCACCCCTCTGTCCCTGTCCCTGCGAGTTTGGGGGTCACCAAGCAGACCCTGCTGCCACAGGGCCGAGAGGAGCTGCGGCCGCAGCAGCCACCCCGCATTCCCACTGCAGTCAGGGAGCGGGAATGGGAGCGGGAAGGGGCCGGAGGCAGCGCTGGCCGGGCCTCCGCGCTCGGCCCCCGCCGCCGGCGCTGTGCCAGCCTCTCTCCGCCGCCTCCCGCCCGCGACCACCGGGCACCCACCGACCCCGGCCGTGCCCGGGCACACGGCGGGGCCTAAAGGCAGCACCCCTGGGTGCCCCATCGGGAACACCGGCCCTGGCTTCCATCTCACCGCGTCACCCCACAGCACCTCCGGAGCCTCCGCCATCCCCGGGAGCGGAGAGAGCCCCCGCCAGCCCCGCCGGGACACCCGGCACGTCCGGGCCGGGGAGGCTGGGGGGGAGCGGGCGCCGGCAGCATCGTGTGTCCCCGTCTTTCCCCCCAGGCTTTGATTTTGGAGCCCCCCCCCGCCCTTCCCCCTCGGCCAGGAGCCGCAATGGTTTCAATTACGCTGTGAAAGGCGGTGGGGCCCCCTCTTTTCACGGCAGCCCGGGTCTCCTGCTCACAACAAAAGCTTAAGTTACAGGAAAGGGAGAGAAAGGGAGGGACAACGCGGAGGGAGGGAGGAAAGGGGGCTGCTAGAAGCCCCCCAGCCCCCCAAAACAGAGCGGATGGGGGCAGGGGGCTCCCCACCATAGCCCCCCCCCGGTTGCCCTTGCCTTGGGAAGGGCAGCTCCCCATCCTGGTGCGGAAATTTGGGGTGATCGCCTACAGTTTTTTTCTCTGATGAGGGTCTCTAGTGCGTCCCAGTCTCTCCCAGTGTGTCTCAGTCCCCCCAGTGTGTGCTTGACTCCCTGGTGTGTCCCGTGCCCCCCGTGCTTGACCTCCCCGTGTCCCAACACTGTCAATGTGTCTTGGATGGCCCTAGCACGTCCTGGATGTCCCTGCTGTGTCCCAGTGTCCCCCCTAGTGTGTTCCAGTGTCTCAGATCCCCCCAGCGTGTTCTGAATCCTCCCAGTGTGTCCTGGTTCCCTCCAAGCATATCCCTGTCTGTCTCTACCATGTCCAAGACCCCCCCAGTATGTCCCCATCCCTGCCAGTGTGTCCTGGTCCCAATATGTGTCCCAGTTCCCTCCAGTGTGTCCCAGTCCCCCAGGCCTCTCCCACTGCCCTGTTTTGGAGGACAGAGGTTCCCTTCACCACAACCCCAGTTGGGCTGGGAGGTATGGGATTGGAGGGAGACAGGGTGCAGGATGTTTCCCACCACCCCCCAATGATTTGGGAACATCCCTGGCTGTGCAATGGCCTTTTGGGAGTGCAGCACCCCAGGGCGGCCATTGACAACCCATGGGGTGGTGGCACTGCCTGACTAACACCTGAGGACATGGGATGTTGGGGCCAGTGCACCCTGTTCTGGAGGTCCCCACAGGGGCATGGGAGCTAATCCTGCTCCACTGCACCCTAAAGTGGGACCTGGGGACAGTGGGGGACCCCCTGCAGCACGACAGGGGGGAAGAGCCCCACAGGTGGAGGATCATGGTGGGGGGATTAGGAGACGAGCAGCGGAGAGGACATAAGGGGGGCACAGGAGACACAGAGGGGGCAGAGGACATGGAGGGAAGGCAGAGGCGACAGCAGGGCTAGGGAACAGAGTGGGGGATCCAGGGGACACACGGGCAGGGGACATGGGGGGTGCACAGCACTCGGGGGGCACATGGGAGGCGCAGGGGACAGGGGAGGGGCACAGGACAGAGGTCCAATGAACACGGGGGTTGGCAGGAGGCACGGGAGAGAAGTAGGGGGCACGGGGGGACACAGGACAGCAGAGAACACAGAGCGGGGACACAGGGGACAAGGGGGGGGGCGTTTCCCCGCGGCCCCGGCCCGACCCCACCCGCGGGGGGAGTTTGCCCGACTCGGAAAAAGTTTGCGGGGGGGGCGGTGACCCCCGGGACGGGGGCGTGACCAGATGGGCGTGGCCAGTGGCCGGTGGGGGCGTGGCGGCCACGGTATTTGAATGTGATTGGCTGAGCGGGCGGGGCGGGCCCGAGGGGGGCGTGGCGCGGGGCGCTGGCTCCGCCCGGCGGGGACGCGGCGCTGCCCCGCACAAAGGCGGCGGGAGCGTCCGGTGCGGCCGCTCCGCTCCCCGCGCCCCGGGACCCCGGCACCCCCCCCGGCACCCCCCCGGCACCCTCCTCCCGCCACTCTCCCGGCGCCACCGCCCGCCCGCGGCTCCGGGACTCGGCACCGGGAGCAGCAGGAGCGCCAGATTCGGGCAGCGGGAGCAGCGCCGCGAAGCACCGGGAGCGCCACGTCCGAGCACCGGGAACCGTCCCGCCACGCACGGTAGATCGGGACGCCGGGAGCCGTCCCGCCGGGCACGGGGTAGGCGAAAAGCGGCCAGCGGGAGTCCTTCGGGCAGCGCCGGGTACGGGGGATCCGGCACCGCTAGCCATCCAGACGGGACCTGAGAATATCCAGTCACCGGGGATCGTCCAGCCAGCACCGAGCACGGCAGAGTTGATCCCTGGGAACCATCGAAGCAGCACCGGGTACGGCAGATCAGGCCACCGGGAGCCATCCAGGCGGGACCCCAGTCTATCCAGTCACCGGGAGCCATCCAGGCAGCACCGGGCACGGCCGATCCGGCTGTGGGAGCCATCCAGGCAGCACCGGGCACGGCAGACCCGAACGGGAGGACTGGCCGTCCGGCTGGGGAGCGGACACGGTAAATCGGGGCACACGGCTCGGGGCACCATGGGCCCCCCCGGCGTGCTGCCCGCCCTGGCCTGGCTGCTGGCGGGGCTGAGCGTGCCGGCGCCGAGCCGGGCCCAGCTGCACGGTGAGAAGGGCATCTCCATCCCCGACCACGGCTTCTGCCAGCCCATCTCCATCCCGCTCTGCACCGACATTGCCTACAACCAGACCATCATGCCCAACCTGCTGGGTCACACCAACCAAGAGGACGCGGGGCTGGAAGTCCACCAGTTCTACCCTCTGGTGAAGGTGCAGTGCTCGCTGGAGCTGAAGTTCTTCCTGTGCTCCATGTACGCGCCGGTGTGCACGGTGCTGGAGCAGGCCATCCCACCATGCCGCTCCATCTGCGAGCGGGCGCGCCAGGGCTGTGAGGCCCTCATGAACAAATTTGGGTTCCAGTGGCCGGAGCGGTTGCGATGTGAGAACTTCCCCCGGCACGGCACCGAGCAGATCTGTGTGGGGCAGAACCACTCGGAGGACGGCGGCTCCCCAGCACTGCTGACCAGTGCCACACCTCTGGCCGGCCAGGGCACCCCTGGCGCACCCCGCTATGCCACCCTCGACCACCCCTTCCACTGCCCGCGGGCGCTGAAGGTGCCCAGCTACCTCAACTACAAGTTCCTGGGGGAGAAGGACTGCGCAGCGCCCTGTGAGCCCACCCGTCCTGATGGCCACATGTTCTTCAACGAGGACGAGATCCGCTTCGCCCGCATCTGGATCCTCATCTGGTCCGTCCTGTGCTGTGCCTCCACCTTCTTCACCGTCACCACCTACCTGGTGGACATGCAGCGCTTCCGCTACCCCGAACGACCCATCATCTTCCTCTCGGGGTGCTACACCATGGTGTCGGTGGCCTACATCGCCGGCTTTGTGCTGGAGGAGAGGGTGGTCTGCAACGAGCGCTTCCAGGAGGACGGCTACCGCACCGTGGTGCAGGGCACCAAGAAGGAGGGCTGCACCATCCTCTTCATGATGCTCTACTTCTTCAGCATGGCCAGCTCCATCTGGTGGGTCATCCTCTCCCTCACCTGGTTCCTGGCCGCTGGCATGAAGTGGGGCCACGAGGCCATCGAAGCCAACTCCCAGTACTTCCACTTGGCTGCCTGGGCAGTGCCAGCCGTCAAGACCATCACCATCCTGGCCATGGGGCAGATCGATGGGGACCTGCTGAGCGGTGTCTGCTTTGTGGGCCTCAACAACATCGACCCTCTGCGGGGCTTCGTGCTGGCCCCGCTCTTCGTCTACCTCTTCATCGGCACCTCCTTCCTGCTGGCCGGCTTTGTCTCCCTCTTCCGCATCCGCACCATCATGAAGCACGGCGGCACCAAGACAGAGAAGCTGGAGCGGCTCATGGTTCGCATCGGGGTCTTCAGCGTCCTCTACACCGTCCCGGCCACCATTGTCATCGCCTGCTACTTCTACGAGCAGGCGTTTCGCGAGCACTGGGAGCGCAGCTGGATCAGCCAGAACTGCAAGAGCTTGGCCATCCCCTGCCCGCTCCACTTCACCCCCCGCATGACCCCCGACTTCACCGTCTACATGATCAAGTATCTCATGACTCTGATAGTGGGCATCACCTCCGGGTTCTGGATATGGTCGGGCAAAACCCTGCACTCCTGGAGGAAGTTCTACACTCGGCTCACCAACAGCAAGCAGGGCGAGACCACGGTGTGACCCCCCGGCCCCGCTGCCCTTTGGCCTGAAATATTTTTTGGGGGGTGGGGGGGAGGAGTTATTATATATTTTTTATTTTTAGATTTATTAACGTCTAAGGGGTGTCTCTCTCTTTGAATTTTTTTTTGTAATTAAACCTGTAAATAGCATTTGTAAATTTAATTACATATTTCTATTTAAAAGTGTGAAAAAAGAGAGGGAGAAAGTAGGAGGAGAGGGAGGGAGAAATAGGAGGAAAAGGAAGGGGGAAGAGGGGAGAAAAAAGGAGGCAAAGGGAGAGAACAGTGGAAAAGGGAGACAAAAAGAGGGAAAGGAAAGAAAAAAGGAAGGATAAAAGACGGGGAAAATGAGCAGCAAAGGGTGAAGAAAGGAGAAAAGCGAGGAAAAAGGGGGGAAATGAGAAAAAAAGGAAGAAGGGGAGGAAAACAGGAGAAAAGGGAAGAAAAATGAGAAAAATTAGAAAAAAAAGGAAAGGGAGAAAAAATAGGAGAAAGAGAGAAAAGAGAAAAAGATAAAAAAGTAGGGGAAGAGATAAAAAGGAGATTTAAAAAACGAGGAGAGAAAAAGAATTGGAGAAAAGAGAAAGAGGTGGGAAAAAGGACAAAAAAGGGGAGAAAAAGGGAAATAGCCTTGCCAAGCCTGGGAGAGGACCCTCGGCCCCCTGCTTCCCCCTTCCTGCTTCGTCCTGGCTCCCCCCAGGCCCTGCTTCCCTGGCCCCTCAAAAAAAGGTGAAAAAAAGGCAAAAAAAAACCCAGTAATGAGCCCATCTTTCTCACTCTCCTTTCGAAACTCCCCAAGAAAGTGGATTTTTTCTTCCCCACCCCTTTGCTCCCACGAGACCCTAGGCTGAGGCTGCCTAGGGAAGCCTAGGAAGGCCAATGACTTTTCCTTCCAAATCCCTTTTTGAACAATCCTTCTCAAATACAAACGAATCAAAAATTGTCAGATTATTCCTGAGGGCTTTTTTTTTTTACCCAAAAAACCCCAATAATTAAATTCTTGGGATCCCCATGGGTTCTGCTGGGCCCCCCACTTCCACCAGCCCGTGGGGATGAGCCAGTGCCTCCCTCCAGCTGGAACAAACCACTTTGAAAGGGGAAAAAAGATACTTTTAACCCCCCAAAATGAGGAATTTTCAGTTTGCAGTGAGAGGGGGGCCCTCTCCTGTGCTTCCCCCCCCCCCCCCCTCCCCGGGAGGAAATAGCTCACATTTTCTTTGGGATTAGGGGTTTGGCTGGGGTGGGCCCCCAATCCCGAGGGTCCGGAGAGAAGCGGGTCCCGACTCCAGTTCGATCTGTCGGGATTTGGGGGATGCTGGAGGGGGGATGGAGGGGAGTTTCAGCTGGAGGGGGACAAGCTCAGGGCAGGGAGCGGGGGTGGAAGGATGGATTTAATCAGCTGGATTTAATTGGAATGAAAAAAAAATACTCTTCCCAAAATGGAGAGGGAGACCTGGCCGCGAAGTGCTGGCCCCAGGGGTGCCCCAAAACCGGCCCTGGGGAGCCTCAGCACTTCTTGTCTCTCTCATTCCAGGGGATTTGGGGATCCCTGGAGCACAAAGAAGAATTGCCAGAGCATTGCACCATTTCCCTTCCCCCAGCAAAACCCAGGAAAATCCCCAAACCCCCTTAAAAATCCCAATCCTGCGATGAGGGCGAGGCGGGAGCCGAAGGGGTTAAGGCAGCGCCTCTCCAGCACATTTTGGAAAGGAAAAACTCTTTGGATCCGGTTTAATTTTCCAGCGATGACTTGGAAGGGGGAGAGAAGAGGGGGAGAAACTTATCCAGGACTTCTTTTCCCCCTCCTCTGTGCTTTGGAGAAGCAGTATGGGGGTCGGGCTGGGCTGGTCGAGACCCCCCCAGCACCCCCTTGGCACCCACGGCATCCCCCAGGACACCCCAACACCCACTGTTACCCCACCCCCGGCCTTGGGAGCCTCTGGAAATGGGAATTCAGGCGGGGTGATTCCTGCTCTCTGTTCTGGTGGTAGCATGGGCAGGATGAGCCTCTGCCAAGGCGTCAGGGGATCCCCCTGCACCCCTCAACCCCACCCCAAGGCTGCTACTTCAGGGGGTCACCCTTGCCATGGAGGTCCCAGGCCTTATCCATCCCTGGCTCTGGGTGCTTCAGCTTTGGGGCGCTGCCCTCAGGGTCCTGGCTCTGGCTGGAGCGTCCCACTCCCCAAAAAGCAGGTCCCCCCCAAGGCTGCTTTGTTTTCTGGAGGCGAAGCGCAGATCACGGGGGATGGGGGGAATGTAAACTCTCCACCCAGGAATGCAGGAGCTCCGAGAGGAGATTTTTTTAAAAGGATTCATGTCCTGGCTTTGGAAAACAGAGCTGGGATCTGGGATTGCCGGGCCTGCTGAGGGATCTGGGGGTTCTGGGCACCCCACAGGCACTGCTGGGACCCACTGGGGGTCCTTGGCCCCCTCCCTGGCCCCACGGGCTCCTGGGATGGAGTGGGAATAGGAGGAACTGTGCCAGGTCTGTGCCATGTGGCCCTTTCCAAGCAAGTTTTGTGGGGTTTTGGAGGTTTTTGGCTCTCAGGGCTGTTTGCAGCCCGAGCAGGAGGAGCTGGAGGGTGTCTGCAAGCAGCGATCAGTGCATGTCCCCTCTGTTCCCTGCTCTGACACCCCAGGGATGGGGCATCTTGGAAACCCCAGGGACAGGTCTCCCGAAAGATGGATCTCTCTGGGAATGGATCACCCGAGGGATAACTAACCCTGAGTACAGGTCACTGCGGGAATGGGTGACTCTGAGGATGGGTCACCCCAGGAGCCGGCGATCAATCCCTGGGGAGAGATCACACCAGATCCAGCTAACCCCAGGGATGGGTCACCCCATGTCCAAGGAACTTTGGGGATGTCACCCAAAGAAAGGGTGCCCCCAGGTGTCACTAACCCCAGGGACAGGGGACGAGGGCCCTCCCTCCTCGCTGAGCACGGCTGTCCCCAGGCCGGTGACTCCCTTCCCCTTTTAAGCCAAGTGAAGAGGGAGCAAACGCCAGCGGTTTGAGCCGTGTCCCCGCCCGGCCGTGCCGCGGGGGGGGGGGGGGGGGGCAGTCCTTTGATCTCCCCTAATGAGCCCCGCTCTGTTTTCACAGCTGCCACCGCCGCGGGAGTCAATTAACGCCCAAACCCGGCCCGGCCCCAGAGCACCCTCAACTCATCACACCAGTGCCACCAGTGCTCGCGGGGCTCGTGCTCCTAGGGATGGGGACAGGGGTCAGGTCAGCCATGGGGTGACAGCCCTGGACTGTCCCAGCACAGGGACAGCCCCGGCGGTGAGACCACTGCAGGGAAGGGAGAGAAGGAGGAAGGAACGGGGAGAAGGGTGGGTCATGGGGTACCCCCAGCACTGGTTGTCCCAGTGCTCCTGGGACCCAGGCCGTGGTCACTCCTGTCCCCTCCTGCTGGCTGTCCTGTCCCCTGGGCCATGGGCTGTCCTGGCCACAGGCTCTCTTGTCCCCTGTCCCACATGGGGCTGTCCTGTCTCCTGGAGCTGTTCTGTCCCCTGTCCCCATGGCCCCCAGGTCCCTCTGTCCCCAGACTGTCCCTTTCTCAGCCCTGGGACACAATTCCCTCAGGGCAGTGGGATCCCCTGTCCCCTCCCCTGCCACTGCCCCTCTTGTCCTGGTCTCCAGCAGTGACACGGAGGTGGCAGAGGGAGGTGACAGGGCGAAGGGATGTGACAAGGGACATCTCATCTCCTTGCTACAGTTCACGTATCTCCATGATCACTCGGTATGACAGGTCCTGAGACTTTGTGGGGACACCTCTGGCTGTCCCCACCTTCTGGCTCCATGTGCCTTCACCTCCACGGGGACAGAGCCAGCAGGGACGCAGGGGAGCAGCACCAAACGGTGCCAGCGGGGCCCCGGGTGTCCCTGACCCCCCCCGGCCCTGTTGTCCCCGCCGGGCGGGCGCTGGAGCGGGATCTGGCTGCGGCCGAGGCCGAGCCCTGGCCGGACGCCAGCGGGGACAGGCGGCCGGCGGCTGAATTCGGCTCCGGCCGCGCGGCTCTTAAAGGAGACGGAGCCGCCGGGATGGGACCTGCGGGACTGGACCCGACACCTCGGGGGGCCCTGGCGGGGAGGGTCTCTCAAGGCAGGCTCAGGATCCCGTCCCCACCCCGCAATCCTGCCCAGGTGTGTGCGGTGGGGGTGGGATCCATCCCTGTCACTGTCCCCGGAGCCGTGTGGGATCCTGGCTCTGTACGGGGTCACACCTAAAGGGTGGGGGAGTGGGGAATGTGGGGCGGCCTCCACATCCCAGCATTGTCCTGGAGAGCTTGGCATCAGTGGGCGTGATGAGCTGTGTTATTCCGTGTCCTCCCCTGGACCCAGGGATGTGGTGTCCTGGCTCCATCCCAGCACTCCTCCTGCAGGGTAGGGGATGGATGGACAGAGCTGGAGGGGCCTGGGATCCCATCTCCATACTGGCTAACTACTGGAGAACCTGGGATGGATGGACACACCCCAGCACCCCTCCTGAAAAATAAGGGATGGATGGATGGATGGATGCAGGATGGGTGGGCACAGGCTCCCATCTCTATCCTGGTGCACCTCCTGGAGAAGCTGGGATGGGTGAGAGTGGGACCCCACCAACATTCAGAGCTCATCCAGAGAGTGGACAAGGGATGGATGGGCATGGATGAGGGGATGGATGGACACAGGGTGGATGGACACAGATGTGATGGGTGGACATGGAATGAGTGGATGGATGGATGGACATGAATGTGGATGGACACGGATGGGATGAGTAGGCACAGAATGGGTGGACACAGATGGGATGGATGGACACAAATGGGAGGGATGTGTGGACATGGATGGATGGATATGATCTCCCCCAGCCCCCCCCCCCCCCCCCCGCCCCCCGGACCCCTCCCTGCCCTGTCCTGCAGGGCTCTGCCCCGGGCTCTCCCTCGGCCACCCATTTCCGCAGCTGCCCCTGCCGGGGAAGGGTCCGGCCGGGGGGCCCAGGGGGGCTCCGGAGGAGGGTCAGGCCAGGGGGCCCAGAGGGGGTTCGGGGGAGGGTCTGGGCGGGCGCGGGGGCGGCTCCGGAGGCGGCGGCGGCTCCGAGTGCGGGAATGTTTGTGCAGCTGGAGCCGATTATGGGGCGGGAGCGGGAGGGGGGGCGCGGGGGGCGAGAGGGTCGTGCAGGGGGGAGAGGGATGTGCCAGGAGAGCAGAGCGTGTGTGCAGGGGGCTCCCCACCTGTGTGGAGCGTGTGTGGAGGGTCCCCGAGCACCCCCGTGCCCACATGGGGTGCCACCCACCCCGAACTGTCCCGTCACAGGCACCCCGCGTGTGCCCTCCCCACACGTGTGCAAACCCCACACGCCAGGGGCACGCCAGGGGCACGCCAGGGGCACGCCAGGGGCATGCCAGGGGCACACCAGGGACACGCCAGGGACACGCCAGGGACACGCCAGGGACACGCATTCACACCCTCGGGCTGTGGATGCCCCCCAGGAGCTGCGGGGGTCACTCCATATGCCCCATACTGGGGTCCCCAGCCCGACCCCAGTGTGGAGTTCTGGTTCCTGTGTTCACTCCGGTCCCTGCTGATGCCCCGAAGGCTCTTGGGGAGCGCAGCCACATGCGGGCAGCGAGGTCTAAAGGCCGTTGATTGTCCCTGTCCTGTCTGGATGGATGAAGGAGCCGCCACCAGGGACATTGAGGATGACCCCTCGTGCCTGCCCAGTAACAGGAGAAGGGGAGGATGGCACCCTCAAAACAGAAAATTTGGAGTGCCCTCCCATGGCACCTGGGGCCACCCATCAGAGGACACCCAACACCCTGCATCCCCCCATCAGGGTTTAACCCCTGCACTCCCAGGACCATGGTGCTGCCTGATCCCTAGTCCCCATCTCCACTCACTGCTTTTACCCCAAAACAGCTGGTTCAGGTTGTATAAATTATTCCCTTGGTCCAATCTCCCAATCTTGGCCCATTATTCAATATTTTTTATTAATTGTTGTAATTCTTATTAATAAAGGGAAATAAATCACCCCTCAGCATGGCAAATGACCTGCTTGCCTTTGCCTGCCTCCTCCGGGAAGGGAGGGATGGATGGATGGATGGATGGACGGATGGATGGATGGACCATGTCTCTGCCTGCACCACCCTCTGCCACCACACTCACCCTGTGCCCACTGGGTTTCAGGGGTGAATGTGGTGTTCAAAACTTGTTTAATGTTCTTTTTTGGGGGTGGATTTATTAAATCCACTGGCTGGTTCAGTGCCAGGGTGGGCAGAATGCCAGGATATGCCTGGTGCACATGGACTCCTCCTCATGAACCCCGAGGTTCACCCTTGCTTTTCTTTCATCAAAATCCCTGCTTTATTACCCACTTGAAGCCTCCTTTTGGGGTTTTTATGCATCATCCTTCAATTTTTGAGAGTTTTCTTCAGTGGTATTTGGAGGAACACGGGGCTGGATCCACCCCGGTGCTGCAGGATCTGGCTGCCATCAGTGTGATGAGTTGGGGTTGGGTGGGTCAGGTCTCAGTACCAGCGATCCCAGTGTCTGCTCCCCTGGCTTTTCCCACTGCAGGGAGGCAGAGGAAGGGGTTGAACGGCCCCCTCAGCTCCACACAGACACCCCGACCCATTAAATCTCACCTACTGGGCACCAAAACTTGGATGCTGAGGGGGGCATCAGTCACTGCTTTCGTGCCACCTCCCTGCTCCGTGTCCCCAGGGCTGGCATCTCCAGGGGGATCCCACTGTGATATGACTTCCCAGAAACAACCAGGAGCAGAGTTCTGGTTTTATTCCCCATTTAATATAAAACTGACCCTTTCAGGCAGTAAATTGGCTTTTCCAGTGACAGAAAGGTGCTGGTCTGGGGAATGCTTGTCCTGACTTGCTGGGGACAGCAGCAGGACAGGGTGGGGCGTGGTGGGTTTGGGGAGCTCAGCGGTGATTTGGGGGGCTGTTTTCTGACCAGCTGAGGTGCCCCAGCCCAGCCCGTGTGTGCCCCTGCTGCCGGCAGCGCTCCTGGAGCAGGATAAGGCTGGGAGGGGAGGTGTGAACAGTGTGGGAACACAACGGGAAAGGCCTTTCCCACCATGTGCAGCCTGTGAGGGTGGATCGGGCAGTGGGATGGGGACAGGGTCCTCCTCGGGGACACAGGGACAGACTCCCCTAGAGGTGCTGTGGCCCTGCTGGGCTCTCCTCCTTTCCCGAGGGTGTCTGGGGCGCTGAGGAGGCGGTGGGGATGTGGATCCTCGGGGACCCTCCAGCAGGACGTGGCCATCCATGTGATCCCTACACTCCAGCCCCCTCCAGCATTGGGCCCACAGCTGGGGAATGTTCCGGGTGGGACCCCCACGCCCCCTCCCAGCCCCAGCGGCTCTCCCGATAGCCAGGACCCCGCACAGGTCAGCTCGGGGCCCCTCGGCCCGGTGTCCCCCGCTCCTTCCCGGGAACGGGACCCTCGCGGGACGCACCAGACACCGCCAGGCCCCCGAGGCGCGCCCTATTGGCCGCGCCCATTCAGAGACCCACGCCCACAATGACGACACCCTTCCAGTAGACCACGCCCACATCCTCGGCGGCTCTACAGCCTATTCAAAGGCCCCGCCCCTCCCTCAGACCACGCCCCTCCTCTCGGTATTTGCCTGCTACGCCCCCTGGCCACGCCACGGCCCCACCCCGGACCACGCCCCAATCCTATCACTGTGCCCGGCACAGGCCCCGCCCCAAGCCCCGCCCCGCCTCGTCCCCGCTCTCCCCTCCAGACCACGCCCCGTCTCAGACCACACCCACCCAACTGCCAAAACCGCTCATTAGGCCACGCCCCTTCCTCTCACCCCGCCCTCAGGGCTGACCACTCTCTCCTGCCATCGGCGCAGGCGTCGTTCAGCAGTCCCGCCCCAGCCCCGCCCCCTCAGCAGTCCCCGCCCCTTCCGCCGCCCGCGCGCGGGGACTGCAGTTCCCACCATGCCGCGCGCGCGGAAGGGGCGTGGCCGCGGCGCCGCTTCCGTGCTGGCGGCGAGGCGGAGAGGCGGCAAGATGGCGGCGGCGGCGGTGCTGGAGCTGCAGCGCGCGCAGTCCCTGCTCTCCACCGACCGCGAGGCCTCCATCGGCATCCTGCACTCCATCGGTGAGCGCCGGCACGCCTCCCGCGCCGCCCGCGCCCCGCCGCGGTCCGCGTCGCGCAGAGCCCCGCGCCGCCGCCGCTGCTGACTCACCGTGCGCGCCGGGCGGGAGCGCGGCCTGGGCCCGGCCCCGCGGCGCTGCACCGCGCCGGGACGGCACCGGCGGCGGCCCCCGCGCGTGGGGGCACGGGCGGCAGGAGCTGTTGGTGCGGGGCGGAGCGGGGGCCGCGCTCCGGGAGCCCGGCGGCGGGGCCGGTGCCCAGTGCGTGTCCGCCGAGCCGCTCAGAGCAGCCCCGGAGCCGGGCCGGCCGCCCCTCCCCGTCCGGCTGGAATGAACCTGCCGGCCCGAGATCCCCGATCGGCGTGTGCGGGCCGCGGCGGTGCCGGTACCGGCGGCGTGTCGCGGCTCTTTGGGTCGGGGCGGTTCGCGGCGTGTTTAGGGTTCGATGTCACGGCCCGGTCCGGCCGTGCTCGGGGCAGGGAGCGCTCCGCCGGCAGCGATGTTTCCTCCCACAGCGCTGACATTCCGCCCGTGCTGACTCGCCGTTCCAGCGCTGCTGTCTCGGAGCCGGGGGAGGTGTCCCGGGTGCCGCGGCCGAGCTCCGCTCCTCGCTGGAGAAGTTCCCTCGGGGTTCGCGTCTCTATGTCCCAGCACAGCCCTCTTTGGGCTGTGGTGCCGGGGAGGTGTCGGTGCTCTCAGGGCGTTCAGAGGTGCTGTGGGCACCCTGCCTGATCTGAGGGTTGAGGCTGGGGCGTGTGGCCTCGAAACTGCTTTTTAAACCAGAAGTTGTTGATTCTTGTGCTGTGTGGTGACCTCTGCAGAGATGCTCTGACCTGCTGTCACTCGGCTGTGTCGGGAAAAGTTTCTAGAGTGTACCTGTTAGACCTTAGAGGTGCTGTGAGGGCTTTCAGAGTTGTTTGTCCCTCAGTGTTTTGCTGGTTATTCAGTGGGCGGTGCAGACCTCAGTCAGGACTCACGGAGCCTGTTGTGAGTTGGGAGGATCAGGAGTGGCCCAGACAATGTTGCTGTGATGCTTTTGTCCTTGAGAGCAAAGTTCCCTCACTTTTAGTAGGGAATTGCAGGGGATGAGAGCCACAGTTTCAGTTCCCTAGAGCCGGGATTTTGGCTCTGTTTATGTGGAAGTTGGAGGAGCTCCCTGCGTTGGGGGTGGTAGCAGGGAAGGAAGGGCACTGTGTGATGGATAATTCATGAAACTGGTGCTCTGCTGGGTTGTGCTGCTGGCTGTCGTTTGTCCCTTTATCTGCCTCGGAGCAGAGTCACTCCCTGGAGCAGAGGGTGGTGGCACTGCCAGGACTCAGCACTGGCAGCGGGTGTGACACCAGAGTGGGGAGGGATGTACCCACCTCACTGCTTATCTGTGCTGCATTTTGTCCACGGGATCTCAGCTTAATACACAAAGCAGCAACATCAGCAATCCCAGAGTGGAGTATCCAACCCCAGAAATGCCATTAAATGTCTCTTATTTGGTTCTGTGGCTCCAGTGTGGTCTGGTGTGTGGGGCTGTTTGTAAGTGACACTTGCACAGCTGGGCAAGCTGAGATTGTTCAAACCTGGAGCTGGAGTGAGCAGGAGGGTCTGTGGGCTGGTAAAGCCGCTGTGGAGCACAGACAAAGGACTGTAAACTTCCTGCACTGGATTTAAACTTCCCAGACCTCTTGGGCCAGGCTGAAGTCCCTGGTGCCGTATGGAGCAGGTCCTGCTTTGGGCACCTCTCTGGGAGCTGTGATGATCTTCTACCTGAAACACCACTGAAGGCAACTTTCCTGCTCTTTTTCTTCCCAGTGAAACGTGATGTCCAGGAAAACGATGAGGAGGCGGTGCAAGTCAAAGAGCAGAGCATCCTGGAGCTGGGGTCACTGCTGGCCAAGACTGGGCAGGCAGAAGGTGAGCCTGAAATCAGGAATTGAAGTAACAGGCAGGAGATCCTGCAGCAAATGGATTTAGTCTCCTTACTTAGTGAGATAGCTGGAAAAACAGCTTTTGGCAGGAAACGTTCTCTCAGAGACAAGACAGAAACTGAAAACTAAATAAAGAACATAAATATTAATCTGGTGTTGCTTGGCCCAGTGTTCCAAACAATGCACAGTTCAGTCTGTGGCTCTT
Source organism: Zosterops lateralis (assembly GCF_965231275.1). NCBI lineage: Eukaryota > Metazoa > Chordata > Aves > Passeriformes > Zosteropidae > Zosterops > Zosterops lateralis. The sequence goes on from NC_139784.1 coordinate 1,121,636, forward strand.
TGATGTGGGGCTGTTTCAGTATGAGTGACTAAAGTTTTGCTAAGTTGTTATGTTTGACATGAGAGGTGTTGCCTGGTTGGTTTCAAATGGGAAAGTTTGTCCCATAAAATACTTTTTCACCAGCAGCTCCTCTCACAATCAATTGATTTATCTGCTGTACCATTACATCAGCAGCCCCTACCCAGCTCTGCATGGGACAGTCTCTCTATTGTGAGTGTGTGAGGGGACAGGGATGCAGTCGAGTTCTCTGTTCAGTGCTGATTTTGAGTCTGTTCCTGTTTCCTGGAGAGCTCAAGGCAGCAGTTGGTTGTTTTGCACTCAGCAGTTTAGGGCTGTGCTGTGCCTTTCCCCTGGAGCATTTCAGGATACTCTGTGTCTGTACTCAGAGTGTTCTGTGGTTGGGTGCAGCCCTGGGCAGTGGGAAATGTTTGCTTGCAAGTCTGCACAGAGTAGGGAGAGCACCCAGCAGAAGGTTCAGTCCTACTGGAAGTGTTGAGACACCAGGCCTAACTTTGGAGTAGCTCATGGACAGCTCTGTGAGGGCTCAGCCACGGGTCCAGGTCACATTTTTTATCTGTTGTAAAATGTCCCTTGGTGTCCCACTGGGCTTGGGAAACTCGTGTAGGGCTGGGCCATTTCCCCGCTGTGCCCACATCACGTGTGCTGGAATGAGCATTCCACTGATCCCACTGTGGATTGCAGCTGGACAGGGCTGGGGACAGTGGATGGGTGGCCCTGAGAGTGTGCTGGAAACAAAGGTGCTGTTCTTGTCACCTCACTTAGGTGCCCACCTCTCATTCCTTCTGGGGGCTGCTTTTAGAGTCCCTGGGGAAAAACAAACCCTTCCAGCACAGGATTCAGCTGCTCCTGCAGCACAGAGGAAGTGCAAGTGCCCCTTTCCTGGCTGAGGTCAGGGAGCTCAGTGAGGGTGTCTCTGCTGTGCCGGTGCCCTTTGCACCCTGGTGTTTGCTCACCAGAGATCACCAAACATGGCTGGGCCCTGCAGCAGGGGAGATGTGTGTGTTTGGGTAAAAAGAGGGAAATCCGAGTATCTTCAGGTCAGTGTGGATGTGCTGCTGGTGAGCAGAACTTGAGGGCAGAGTTCTTGTGACCTCCTCACCTCTGCAAAGCTTGGGGCAGTGTTGAGTTTAAGCTGAAGTTTGGCACAAGGATAAAGAGCTCCAGGGTTTTCCCAGAGGGTGGTAATTGATAGATTTATTTTCTGTCAAGGGGAAGGCTGAGGAATTGAAAATAACAGTGTTAACTCATCAAACTCAGGGTTGTGAGAGGGCAAATGTGGAATGTATTTGTGGTCTATTAAAGGTACCACTAAACTGCAAGAGTGAGTGTGTTCTGGAGGGAAGAAAATGGACTTAGTGCCATTCAGAAGCCAGGTGTGTGTGTATGTGCAGCTCAGAGGGAGATCAGCAGGATCTGGCAGTGTTTTCTGGAGTTGTGGAACTGGGAGATGAAGGAAAGGGTATCCTGGCTTAAGGTGGTGCTGCAACTGTGGGAAGGGCTCTGTCCCTTCTCCTCCTGTCAGCTTTCTGGGTAGGAGTGACAAGTCAGGGGCAGCAGCACTATCACCAGGTAGAGCTGCTCTCAGAGACCCCAGTGCTGGGCAGACACTGGGATTTCATCCTGTGCCTTTCACTGCACAGGGTTTGGGTTTAGTCAGTGGAACTTCTTGCACAGGTTTGAGTGGTTCCAGTGCCCAAAGAGATGGTGACTGCATTGTCCCTGGAAGTGGATATTGGGAAGGAATTGTTCCCTGTGAGGGTGGGGAGGCCCTGGCACAGGGTGCCCAGAGAAGCTGTGGCTGCCCCTGGATCCCTGGAGCTGTCCAAGGCCAGGTTGGACAGGGCTTGGAGCAGCCTGGGACAGTGGAAGGTCCCATGGCAGGGATGGCACTGGATGGACTTTAAGGTCCTTCCAACCAAACTATTCTGTGATTCTGTGACTCTACTGAACTGCAGTCCTTGTTTACAAAAATGACAATAATACAAGTGACCCCCTTAAATCCTTAATCTTTATCAAGCAGATAAACTTGTAGATGGGTTAGTTTTCTTTATGACAGTTCCAGATTTTTATAGCATTTCACAGAACTATAGGGTTGGAATAACTTGGATCAGGAATTTGGATATGTGGAGTGTTACCTGGTGGAAGCACTTCCCTGAGGATGAGCTGCAGGCTTCATTTTCCAGAGCTGCTGCTCATCACTCCTGCAGAGCTGTCAATCCCACCCATTTACCAGGCATTGCATTTTCTTTAGAAAAATAAAATCCTAAAAATAGTTGGTGGTTATGTTGGTAGGAGAGAGAAATTTCTGTGGGAACTTTGAGGCTGCTTGGCTGAATGTGGAGTTTGCAGAGTGCACAGCTGCATTCCAGCTGTTGACTTGGGATCTGCTTTCTGGGGAGTTCTGGGGCTGCTCTGGAGTACATCAGGGGGATGATAAACAGTGCAGTGTGTTCCACTGGAGTTTTCCTTCTTTGTTCTGAAGTTCCTATGGGAAAGAGTGTGTTGGGCACTGATTCCATGGGTCCTGAGGAGCTGGTGGAGTGCAGGGATGCACAGGAGGAATGTTCTTAGTAGTGCTTGAGAGCTGATGGATCTTGGAGAGCCTCAGTAAGACAGATTCAGAGTCCACCTTTCCCAGCTCCCACTGAGATGCTGGAGAGGAGTTCTGTGCAGGTCTGATATGTTGGATTGTCTGTGGTTGTCTGTTTGCTGTGTGCGAGACCAAAGTGTTTGCCTTGGATTAAAATGATTGGGATTTGCATCCAGGAGTTGTACTGGAGATTAAATGGACCTCAGAACAGGATGGTGTGAGAAAAATCATGGAGCAGCAGGTTCCTTGTGGAGGGAAGACTGTCAGCCTGCAGGTTGCACTCTGAGATGTTAAAGTAGCTGCACCTTTAGTGTAGAAAAAGCTGCCTGTTTATGCTCTGGCAGAGAGAAAAGCAAACTTTTATGGAAGCATCCTGTGATGTTCTTGTACTGAGTCCAGGTGTTCTGCTGGGGTCAGAATCTGTGGTTTGCTGGGATTGGGATCTCCTGCACTGCAGTTTGGGAAATAAAGGTGAGGATCACACTTGAGATAAGTTCTGTTTGTTCTAAATCTGCACTTTGAGATGTTTGGAAACCTTCCAGTGCCTTGAGGAGCTCTAGGAGTTGGAGAGGGACTTGGAGAAGGGCCTGGAGGGACAGGACACAGGGAATGGCTTCCCACATCTAGAGAGCAGGGTTAGATGGGAGGAATTCCCTTACTGGGAAGAAATTCCTCCCTGTGAGGGTGGGGAGGCTCTGGCACAGGCTGCCCAGAGCAGCTGTGGCTGGCCCTGGATCCCTGCAAGTGTCCAAGGCCACGTTGGATGGGGTTTGGAGCAGCCTGGGACAGTGGAAGGTGTCCCTGCCCACGGCAGGGGTGGCATTGGATGGGCTTTAAGGTCCCTCCCAACCCAAACTATCTTGGGATTCTATGATCACTATGAGTGATTGGAAAAAAGTGAGTTCTACATGTTAAGAGTGTGATAAATGAGGTGTATCAGGCTAGATTAAACTTAAAATAAATAGGTTAAAAAAGTAAAAAATAGGAAGAATAATTTTTAGATATTAATAAGATGTTGTTAAAACAATTAGCATTGTTCAGCATTACTGCTAAATGAAATACAGAAGAACCCTTGTTTACATTTGTTTTTATTGGAATCCTTCCAAACTGAAATTCTCCTGATACTCCTCCATATACTAATAGAAATAAAATTAGACTAATCTCTTATTTTAGTTTTGATTCGGTACCAGTTTGGTGTAGAAGATTTCTGAATTACTCATTACCAGCTTTGTTTTGATTTCTCTTTTCTGTGGAATCTTGTAAACACAGTAGTGTGAGATCCACCTGATATTTGGGTGAGACTTGGAAATCTGGGGCAGGGAGGTGTGATTTCAGTGTGCAGCCCCAGTGCTGATGAGTCAGCACCGAACCCTGCCCCTCTGCAGGATCATCTTCCCAAAGTGGGAGCAGCTCTGGCCAGGACCTCCCCAAAACCACGTGGTGTTTGTTGTAGGAGACTTTTCACTTGTGCTCTGCAGTTCCAGCACGTCCAACATTCCTGAGTGGCTCTGAGTGCTGGAGCTGCTGTGCTGTGACTGCCACATTCCTCTGCTCCCTGGGAATGACAGTGTTTCTCCATTAAAAAAAAAAAATTTCTTTTTCCACCTCTTGTAAAGACAGGTTTTGTAACTGTGAATTAATGAGGTGACTTAGAAGCAGAAATGTAGTTAAGTGAGGCCAGAGCTGGTCTGGTAACGGTGAAGGTGGAGTTGGAGTGTTAAGGAATATGTAGTGGAGCACAAGGTGGATCCAACATCCTGGGCTTGGCTTAGGTGGGGCAGATTAAAGCATGAAACTGAGTAAATAAAAACACACCTAAATTATAAACTCCATCCCTTATTTTATAGAAAAACCTCAAAGCATTTACCAGAGCATTACATTTTAAAACATGCCTGAGGCAGTTACAGCTGGTGGTCACTGGGGAGCTTCAGTGACAGGCAGTGCTGTGGTGAGGCTGGAGCCCCCAGACCCCTGTGCAGGCCCTTGTTTGCTTCAGGGCTGCCCTGCAGGTGGCATTTGTTGCTCTGCTCTGTGCATGGCACTGAAAAACCACCCAGGCAATGTTTGGTGTGACGTGCCCTGCTGGTACATGTGATGTGTGGCTGCTCCAGCTTGGTGCAGCTCTTGGCTGGAGGGGTTGTGTTTCATGTTTTGGGGTTTTTGCAGAGCTGGGAGGACTCCTGAAGTATGTCCGGCCCTTCTTGAACTCCATCAGCAAAGCCAAGGCCGCGCGCCTGGTCCGCTCCCTGCTTGACCTCTTCCTGGACATGGAGGCAGCCACAGGACAGGAGGTGAGCCTGCACTTACTGCACCAGGCTGTTCCTCAAAAGCCTGCAACACCATTATCTGACCTAGTTTGCTTCTCAGTGAAGAATTATTCATGTCAGGAGGCAGACTTTTAATGCATTTGGATGTATTTTATAAATAAAACATCAGATAATTGAATTCATAACCATGTTTTTCTGCAAGCCTCTCTCTGCTGCAGGTTAGGAGTGGCTCCCACCATGGGCATTTGTCTTAGATTCATGTTGCTTCCTCAAGTTGTGCCAGGGAAGGTTTAGATTGGATATTAGGGAAAATTTCTTTACTGAATGGGTTGTCCAGCCCTGGCACAGCTGCCCAGGGCAGTGGTGGAGTACCCGTCCCTGGAAGGACTTAAAAGCTGTGTGGATGTGGCATTTGGGGACAGGGGTCAGTGGTAGCCTTGCAGTGCTGGGGGAATGCTTGGACTCCATGATCTCAGAGGGCTTTTTCCAACCTCAGTGATTGTAGGTGCAGCACTGGGAGTATTTTGTAGTGTGGTCAATGCTGGGGATGTGTTCCCAGGGAGCTTGGAGCAGGAATGGTGGGGATGGTGTGAGATGGCACAGAACTGGAGGAGCTGCTGCTGGAGGCTGGTCAGGATTGCACATGGACGCACCTGTGATGGGTGTTTTAGTGCACAGAGACAAAAGAGTTACTCGTGAAGTGGGAATGGAAAGGGTTTTGCAGCTACCAGGTGTCAACTGCTTCAGTGGATGAGTTCCTCCACCAGAAAGCCAGAGACAGCCTAAAATAAATAGTGCCCACTTAGTATTCACTCCATTCTTATCAGTTCCATAGGATACATTTGTCTTAGTTTTTCTTTTTTTTCCCTCACTTGTTGTTTTTTTGGGAGTGGGATAAGGACAGGAGCACCTTGGGAGTGCTTCCAGGCTGTGCTGCCCTGCAGAGGGTTTTGCTGGCACAGGAGGGGTCTGAGCAGCAGGTTAGTGGCAAAATCCACATGAAACCTGCACTCAGGGACTGGCAGATTGCAGGCTAGAGAGGTTCTGCCATGCTGAGGGGCAGGTGATGTTCTCATTAACCAAATTAGCACAAAATCAGCCAAATTAGAACTGTCATCCTCTAGTGCAGGTAACCCAGCCAATGCCCCTTGTTTGCTCTTCAGTCCTTGTGGCTGATGAATGGTGACAGAATGTTTTCCCCTCTTTCTTTAACAGATAAGGTCAGAGGAAGTGGGGTGGGATGTGCAGGTGAGAAGGGAGAACTGCTAAAAGTGTCAGGAGGAAATGAGCAGCTGCAGGCTTTTCTCAAGGTAATTTGGTGTAAACTGCATTTGGATGCAGTTGCAAAGGAGGAACAGGTTGGAGTACTAGTGATGGAAATAATAAAAAGTCAGTCAAAATAGTCACTTAGAGCATATTCTGAAGCTAAACCCAAAACCTTAAGGAGGCATGACATCAACCTGTGTGGTCCTTGATGCAGCAATCTTAAATCTTTTCAGAAATGTTCCAAGGATTGTCTACTTCCTCAGGGTAACTCACATCCAGAATGCTCCCAGGAGCCCAGTAAAGCAGTGAAATTGGAGATTTCTCCAGCTCCTAATGCTCTAGCTATCAGCCTGTAATAAATTGAAACTTCATAATGGCTTTTCATAAAATGTTCACGTTTAATAAGCAGTGAGAAGGAGCTGACAAGGCTCGCAGTGTTGAGCTGCAATCCAGAGGTTTTGGGAAGAGGCATTCCTGAGCCTGGCACCACAAGATGACTTACTATGTATTATTGGCCAGATAAGATACAATAATATCTAATTGAGATGGAGCAGTTCTGCCTTATCCATCAAGGGAGTCTCAGCCTGAAAAATATGGGAAGATTCTGGATTTCTTTGCAATGCTTTGAAATGATGGATGAGGCCCCCAAAGCAGACCGCAGCACCTCTGCTGCTTTATACAGATTACATGATCTATCTAGGCCCTAAAGCACGTGAAATTTATTTTTCTTTATTGAAAATACACCATGATTGTGGGTTTAAACTCTGGGAAAGTATTAATGCCTACCCCAAATGCCATTTGACACCTCTTATGTCGTTGGGAGGCATTTGGGGTGGGCACTGACAAAATGTCTAGAATTGACTGATTTCTTTCTGCTCCCTTTAAGGTTGACCTGTGTTTAGAGTGTATTGAATGGGCCAAATCAGAGAAGAGGACTTTCCTACGCCAGGCTCTGGAGGTAGGTCTCAGATCCCAAACACGTGGAACAGCATCATCCCCTTGTCACATTTAATACTTGTTAAAGTAGAGCACTTGTGTGCTGTTCAGATCTTTCTGTGTGTCAGGGGAGGGCATTAGTTACACTGAAATTCTCCGTAAAAATGCAGGGGTTTACTCCTTGTGCAGTAGGCCTTGCACAACTGGACCACACAATGTGACAAATAGAGATTAATATAGTGAAGTCTGTGCAGAGAAGAATGCAAAGCTTCATTTTACAAAACAAATCTGTTCTGGCTTTCCTCACAGCAGTTCCTTTTCTGTTCTGCAGGCGAGGCTGGTCTCTCTCTACTTCGACACCAAGAGGTACCAAGAAGCTCTGCAGCTAGGTGAGGCTCCCACTAGGTGGTGGTAAATCTTTGCTTTTAATTTACTCCTGACAAGGAAAGCCGTCGTCTGTGTCTTGTTCCTTGAGAAGTTTTGTAGGATTTGGGTCTTAATTTCTCAGTGCTGATCCAGTTCTGCCACCTTTTGCTGTAGCTGGATGATAACAGCTCTAAGAGTTGTCTTGGTTCTCGCTGTTTCACTATCCTTACTCATCTCACCTGGGCCTAAGGCCAGTTTGGATGGGGCTTGGAGCAACTAGGAGGTGTCCCTGCCCATTTGAGAGTGGAATGGGATGAACTTTAAGGCCCCTTCCTACCCAAACCACTGGGATTCTGTGATTTGTTCAGTGCAGATAATTTTGGGAGCTTTATCCAGCTGAAGGCCACAGGTTTGGCTCCTGCTGGAACGTGCTGGGATACTCTGCTGTGGCCACAGAGGCTGAAGGGAGAAAGCAGCTTTTTTCCAATTTGCTCAAACACAGCCCCAGTAAAAACAGAAAATGGCAAAACCTCTGTGGATATCATTAGCCAAGGTCTTATGGAGGCTTTAAGTATTTGCTCCTGCATCACCCGAGGGATGGTAATGAACCAGTGAACTCCTGCTCTGCCCCAAAGCAGAGTAAAACAAGGCCTCTTACAGCTCCCCTGGTGCTTTTAAAATGCTCATTTTGCATATGACTGCAGTGCTGTAAGTGAGGCTTAAGCCGTAATTGAGATTTAAGCTTTAAGTGAGGTTTAAGCTGTCAGTGGTTTAAGCTGTGAGGTTGAAGCTGTGTGAGGAGTGTTTGCACAGCCTGCACTGCCAGGGCTGAGGCTGAACTGCTCACCTGGGACCCAGAACCTCTTAACCTGTGTGGTAGCACAAGCCTGTGTCGTGTCCAGAGTCACAGTGACACATATCTCATCAAAATGCTGAGTTCATGGTACATGGAATTCAGTATGGAATTAGAATTAGTTTGCACAGGGATAGGTAATGAACTCAGGTTTAAACTGATCAGAGGCCACACTCCAAAACTGTGCTTCATTAGTTTAATCCCTTGGCTGGTGTTTGGATAGCTTGAGGAGTTGGGAAGGTCTGTACCTCTAGGGGAGGCTCTGATGCTCTGTCAGGATGTCAGTGTTGTGCTCAGCATTCCTGTGTGGCTGAGGAGGTGGTTGTGTCCATGGCTGTGGGGAGTAGGTGCGAGCAGAGTCTCTCAGGGATGTTTCCAGGGAGAAGTTCTGCAGTTTTAGATCTGATTATCAGCTCCTGAGCACAGCAAGGGAGGAGGAGGTTTTTATATCTGCTCACCCTAAGTTACCTCTTTAGTGGGGGAAAGAAGGGGACAAGTTTCCTCTGGGACTGACTCATTCTGTCCTCACAAGGCTGTGATGTGGCAGCTTGTCTTGGCATTTCTTAGGCTGTCCCTTCTTGCATCTTCAAGCTCACCTCCTGTGTTAAAATCATTCCTTCCTCATCCCATGTTCTCAGGAGTTTCTTGAGAATGCTCTGTGATGCACAGGGGGCAGTTCTGCAGGAGCTCCCTGCAGAAGGGAGAGGGAAATCACCTGGGAAACAGGTGCCGTAGTGACCATCCCAACTGCCCAGCCCCTCCAGGACACTCTGCTGCCCACACACCACCTCTGACACAAAACTGCTTCATCCTCCTGCTGTAAACTAGCACTGTCCCATTATTCCCTCTCCTGGGCTTTTTCTTGGAAGAACAGGCTGTGTGAGCCTCATGTCCCTCCCTCAAAGCCCTGACTGCTGGGGGAGGACGGGTGGCCCCTGGAGAGGCTTGGTTTGTGTGGATGCTGATGCAGAGCAGGTCACAGTTTTGTCCTTGCCCTCTGCCAGGCTCGCAGCTGCTCCGGGAGTTGAAGAAGATGGATGACAAGGCACTGCTGGTGGAAGTGCAGCTCCTAGAGAGCAAGACTTACCATGCCCTGAGCAATCTGCCAAAAGCAAGAGCAGCCTTAACCTCGGCACGTACCACGGCCAATGCCATCTACTGTCCCCCCAAGCTGCAGGCAGCACTGGACATGCAGTCAGGTGAGGCCTTGGGGACAAGAACAATGCCCAGGACTCCTCCTGACACATCACATGGCTGATACTTGTTTATTCTGAGGGAAAATGGTGCTTGGGGGGGCCTCAAGATACTGCCAGGTCTGCCTCAGGTGGTATCAGCTGCAGTGACATTGTTCCTGACACTGGTGTTTTCAGCCCATTTTTGGAAGCTGCCGGTGGTGGAGGGTCCATAAGCTCCCCAGGCGCTGCAGTTCCAGCCTCACACTGTGTTCCTGACCCATTACACGTTGCTCCTGACCCAGTTTGCAGGCACTTACCTGAAGTGCTCCAAAGTTGTCTGTCTAAATGTCCTCGTAAGAGAGGGTGTGGATTTTCTCCTGATAGAGATGAGGCAAAGGGGGGCACAGGAGGAAAGGGTTCCCTTCACTGAAGTTACAGATAAAGCACTGAACAACCAAATTGTTTTGTCCTCTCCCAGTCATGCTCAGAATTAACCTGTTTGTGCCTCTCCCAGGTATTATCCATGCAGCAGAAGAGAAAGACTGGAAAACAGCCTATTCATATTTTTACGAGGCATTTGAGGGCAATGATTCAATTGACAACCCCAAAGCCATCACTGCTCTGAAATACATGTTGCTGTGCAAAATCATGCTCAACAGGTAGGTGCCAGATGGTTCTGGGAAAAACACTTCCTGCATTTCCAGGGGAAGGGCTTTTTGTTTGAGACTCTGAACTAATGGGCTCAGGGAGTGTCTTTATCACCTGATCAATGCTCCTGTGTGGTGGTATTTGGGTTGTAGTATTTGCTCTCAGTTGGGGATTTTTGAGGTGCTCTGGGGTTTAAGTTGACCATGTTGCTGTATAAATGCTCTGCTCCCTTCCCTCTGTCTGCAGCCCAGAAGATGTGCAAGCATTAGTGAGTGGGAAGCTTGCTCTGCGGTATGCAGGACGACAGGTACATAAACTTAAGCCTTTCTATCTTCCTCTTACTTTTCTCAGTGCTGGTTTATTCTTTTTGTCAAACATATTGCTCTTTTCATACCAAAATACCCATCACTCTTCAGTGTCCTGAACAAGATCCAGAACTGATTAAATTGCCATGAGTCATTACCTGAAGTCAGTTGCCTTCAAAGAGTTTACAGTGTGTAGGAGCAACAGTGATTTTTCACAACCAGAGAATTTGGGCTGCTTGCTTCATTTTCTGTTTTTTTTCCTTCCTGCTTTTCTTCAGCTACAAACTGCCTGATGCCATCAGGTCCTGTGTCCCTGATCTCACCAGCTGCTGCAGTGTTTAAATCCGAGTTACTGTTTTTACTTCATTGTAGCCAGTCCTGAGAATCCATTCCTGGCAGTGCAGCTGAGCAGGTGGGGACCTGGAAGGCTGCGAGGTGGGAGCCAGACAGTCAGGGAGGTGTTAAATCCACTGCTTATTCTGACATGTGAACGTGCCAGGCTGGGAATGTCACCCCCAAATTAAATCCAGGGTTGCCAAGGTGCAGGGCCACACTCCAGGTGTGCCAGGGGCTGGGCCAGGCTGGGATCCTGCTGCCCTCAGAGGCTCAGCCTGGGCTTTGCTGTGACGCAGGAGCTGCTGCTCCCCTGCCCACAGGGGATTGGGAATTAGCAGAGCTCAGTGAGCAAATGTGTGTGGAAAGTCTGACGTGGGGATATCCCTCCTGGATTAGGAAGGGCAGCTCCAATCCTGCCTCATTGCTTTGCCCTGAGTGGCAGCTGAAGGCTTCTCTCCAGAGTAGGGGATCCTGGCTGTTCCCACACTGTGCCTCTGAGCCAGCATGACCAGCAATTCCCACAGCCACTGGAGAGCAGGGAGAGAGCAGCCCTAGGGCAATCCCAGAATATCCTAAGCTGGAAAGGATCAAGTCCAGCTCCTGGCTCTGCACGGGACAGTCCCAGAAGAGGGGGCAGCAGAAGCTCTGTGCACTAGAGGCACTGGGCTGTCCTTGTTCTGTCCCCCTCCCCCTAGGGCTCTGTTCTGCTGTTCCCTGCTGGGATTACCTCTGTTGGGTGCAAATGTGCTTCTTTGGGGATGTGGCTTTGGCTGCATTTCAGTTACAGGGTAGAAAAGACTCATCCCTATTTCTGTCCATGTTGGGGTGTCCATAGGAGCTGCTGCCCTGCCCCTGTCATTCAGCAGAGAAGTGGCTGTGCTGAAGGGGAGAGACTTAGCTGGATGGCCCAAAATGGCCACATTCATTAAGCAAGTGCCAAAATGTGCACTTCCCTTAAAAACAGCATCAAACTCACTCCCAGCCTGCAGCTGGTGCTGTCAGACCTGAGTGCTTTGTCTCTCTGGAGATGTTTCAGGTCATGTCCTGCAGCTGCCCAGCTTGTTCTCCCCTCAGCAGCTGCTCTCCCTCTGCCTGTGGCAGTGACAAGGAACATTCCTGGTTTGCTGTTTAAGCACGTTCCCAGGGTACTGCACAGTTGGCATATTCACCGTCAGAGGAGAATCCAGAAAAAAATAACCTCCTTTGATTCTCTTTCCCCACAGACAGAAGCACTAAAATGCGTGGCACAGGCCAGCAAGAACCGGTCGCTGGCAGATTTTGAAAAGGTGAGTCAGGGACACAAAAGGTGGGGTCTGGCTGGGCAAAAACCAGTCAGAAATGCCAGGTTTGAAAAGTTGTAGGAGCTGTTACATCCCACAGCAGGAAACCATGGAAACATTGATAGAAAGTAACAGTGCATCAAGAGAAAACCCCCCACCCAAAACTGGTTGCGTTTTCAGTGCGTGGGGAGTAAACTTGGTTGAACCCATATTTTTTCCTTTTTTTTTTTTTTTTTTTTTTTCAAGAGCCAACTCAGAAGCAGTTTTCCTTTAAGGTGCTAGGTACTGGGATGTGTATCTTCCTAAAATGTTTCCTGGTTTCAGCAGGAATTCTGCAGAGCTCAGGGAGAGGATTCCCATGTCAGGATCCAATCCTGTTGTGCTCTGCTGGCTGTGAACAGAGGCTGGGGCTCACGGAGCTCCTGGAGGGTGAAGATAAAAGATGTTGGAAAAGCTGCTGGGCTGTCGTGACCTGCTGGCTTTTAGCTAAGTTAGGGATTGGATTAGCCATGGTACTTGGCTGGGCAGGGAGGGGATCTCATCCTCAGAGGACCCTTGAGGAGCTGTTACTACCAGAATTATTTCTTCCCACCATGTCCCCACAGGCTCTGACAGACTACAAGGTGGAGCTCAGGGACGACCCCATCATAAACACTCACCTGGCTAAACTCTATGATAATTTATTGGAACAGAACCTGATCAGAGTCATCGAACCCTTCTCCAGAGTACAGGTAAATGTTTCCAGCAGCACCTGGGCGGGCTGGTCCCTCTGTCCCTGCTGCTGGGGGTGAGAGGATTGTTCCCATGAGGAACACTTCTTACTCTGAGCTGTTCAGCATTTTCAGAGCTGAGGGTTAAAATTAAAAGGGGGAGGCTGAGGAGGCCTTTGGAAAACCACATTCCAGAGTCATTGCCCTTTCCACCTGTTTCTCTTATGCTTCCTGCAAGATGACTGGCTTTTAACCCTGAAGGTGACAGCATTTGGCTTTGAAGGTCTCTGACAGGGAAAGGCTGTGCCATAGTCTTGGAGAAGACATAGAAGACTATTTCACCTTTCAGAGTAAAATGGCTTTAGGGGTTCAGTCCATCTTAGTTAAACTCAGATGTGAAACCTGAAGGACCTGAAGCTGCAGAGTGGAGAAAAGCCACTGGAGATTTTTAGGCCAGAGCATTTCCAGGTCCTTGCGCAGTTCCACGGAAGAGCCCCAAACATCTGTGTTGTGTGTCCAAAGTGCAGCTAAAGATTTACCTAAATGTTGGTCTTTCTTATAGATTGAACACATATCCAGCCTCATCAAGCTCTCAAAGGTAAGAATGTCACCAGAAATCAGTGCCATGTGTTCAGAGGGCAGAGGAGTTGGGTGTTGCTTCGCGTATCTGTCTCTCAGGCCAGCCCAGCGTTCGGCTGGACCACCCTGCTAGCTCTGATACGCCTCAACAGTACCTTTGCGTGGGTCTTGGCTCCGCAGTACCTTCACCTTCGCTGTCACGGCCATGGTTCGAAAGAGGGGACACTCGAGGCTCAGGAAGAAAGGTTTTATTCGGGGATCACAGGAGCAGTCCTTGGTCCCAGGCCTGTGCCTCAGGAGAGTGACCCAGGGCCTGGTCAGCAGGGAGTTTTTGTTCACCAGAAATCTCAGGGGTGGGCACAAGTTACAAAACCAGTGAAACAAAGCAAGGTGGCTAATGCCAACTGCAATACACAAACATCAACAAATCAGGTAAATTGGGGTGGGGTCTTTGGGTGATCCACCAACCACTGTCCGACACCTCTCCGAAGGTTTCGGGCCTGGGAAATTGATGGACAAGGGGGAGAATATACATTGGGATGGGGGAAAAGACAATGGGATGACCAAACTCCAGGCAGAGGATTAAGTTGTCTTGGAAACTCTTATCAACTTCTGATAAGAACCATTCTAAGACAGGAGCTTTACCTAGCTAGGGTTAAAGTCCAAACCACACTAAACTTCTAACTAAAATCCTATAAAACAATTCCAGCACCCTCACAGTTGGGGATTAAATAGCATTTGTCATTGGGAACTGAACATGAAGGGTGACAGATGAGATCCATAGCATTTCCAGGTGAATCTCATCCTTGGGAACTAAACTCTGACACAGGCAGCTCCTGGGGGGCACCAAGGCTTCCTGTGCTCCAAACTTTGCTGTGCTGTCCCCTTCCCTCCCATGGGTTTTACTCCCTGTTTTGGCTCTTACTTTTAATTTGAGGCAGATTTTCCTCTCCTCTGTCGTGACTAACTCAGTCTTCCCCCATGCCCTGTGTTTAATCCCCTGAGTGTTCCCAGGGGAACCTTACTTAGACCTTTAAGATCCAGGATCCAGTTAATCACCCTGCAGTGTCATTAGGGATGTGTCTGTCACACTGACTGTGCAGTAACTGCTTTACAGATAATCCCAGACAGATTCAGTTTGGGGAAAATCCGCTGTAATCCCGGCCAGTTGCACCCCAGAGTGCTGTTGTCTTGTACTGGCATTAAGGCCAGAGGTTGGGAAGTAAGCTGAGCTCAGCCTTTGTGGTCACAGAATCATTGAATCATTCAGGTTGGAAAAGGCCTCTGAGATCATAGAGTCCAAATATTCCCCCAGCACTGCCAAAACCACACATGTCCCCAAGTGCCACATCCACACATCTGTTAAATCTGGTGATATCACCTCTGCTTGGGCTGGACAACCCTTTCCATGAAGAAATTTTCCCTAATATCCAACCTAAACCTCCCTTGGCACACAGTCTGTTCCCAGACTAGCTTGTGGTGTTTAACACATCCTTAATATTCAGAGTAAAAGCTGCTTTTTGCCCCCTCTGCCCAGAGAGGAGCTGCCTCCTGTGGGCCCTCCTTGGTGCTAGGCAGGAGTTAAGCTGGGTCCTGCATGGATTGATTCAAACTTGGCCAGCTCTTGTCTAAATCCTTGCTGAATTGAGATAGAAAGTTCCAGAACCCCCGCAGGTAAAGCCTGTGTGAAGTGACATACAGTGTCCCTTGTGGGACAAGGGACATGCTGGTGCTCCCTCATTAACAGCTGCTCCCTAATTTCCTGAGGCCTCTCAAGCAGGTGTTGGTGTCCAAGCCACGTTCAGGGAGGAGGAGCTGCTTGAGCAGTGCTCATGTCCCACCAGGGCTGTCAGGCATGCAGCCGTAAAATTCATGTATTTTTGTGTTCTGGGAGACTTCTAATGTTTCTGTTTCAATTTCAGGCTGAGGTAGAAAGGAAACTGTCACAGATGATCTTGGACAAGAAGTTTCATGGTGAGTCTCTGCATCCCTCAGCTCTGCCCTGTGTTTGCATGAGCTGTGACTGGACTCCCCTTTCTCCTCTGAACCTGGCAGTCCTGCTCAGACAGCAGATGTGCAGGTGACAGTCAGGAGTGAGTCAGGAGTGACAGTCAGGAATAAGTCAGGAGTGACAGTCAGGAATGCTGTTCCTGCTGTTCTATCACAGGTGACAGTCAGGAGTGACAGGAATGCTGTTCCTGCTGCTCCATTGGAGGTGAAAGTCAGGAGTGACAGTCAGGAAGGCTCTTCCTGCTGCTCCATCCACCTTGCTTAAGCCAAGGATTAGTTTCAGAAATGCTGTTGGGTCCTTCTTGCTGTGACAGCATCCAGGGACAGTGTGGGACCCCCAGGTGGGATCCCTGGCCAGGCTGGCCTCTCTCCAGGTTGGAGCAGACCAGAGGTGTGGTCACCTTTCCCAGCTGTTTGTGTCTGGAGCGTTCTGTGGGGGCACCCCATGACCCAGTAGGGTGCTGTGGCTTGGCTGGGCCCACAGCAGCTGCTGCCCCAATAACTGCTCAAGGAACCAGCTATGCTGTTGGGTCTGTTGTCCCTGGATGTGGCTGAGCCAGGGGAATCTCTGGGAGCAGTACGTTGGGCACAGAACACTGTGGGGAGGCAGAGCCCACCTGGGCACAGCTGCAGGATGAACCAGCTGTGCTGAGCCATCCTGCTGGGCACAGGGAGATGGTAGAGGATGGGCAGGAATGCTCATCTCCTGGATGGTTTCTTAGGCTGTTCTCTGGAATGTATTTTTTTCTGGGAATGCTAAAGCAGTCCTGACCAAAATCAGTCAGACCAGCCCAACACATGAGCACTGCTGATTGGGTGTTTCTGGGGTAGATCCCTAAATTCCTGCTGTCTGGAAGCTGTGATCCATCGAACATCCCAGTGCTAACAGCAGCTTGTGCCCACAGGAATCCTTGACCAGGGCGAGGGTGTCCTGATCATCTTCGACGAACCCCCCGTAGACAAAACTTATGAGGCTGCCCTCGAGACGATTCAGAACATGAGCAAAGTAGTGGATTCGCTCTACAACAAAGCCAAGAAGTTGACATAGGTAAGTGGGACCTCCCTGGAGGCCGCAGAGCTCTGGACCCGCTGCCAGGCCCCGCTGTGTCCCTGAGCCTCTTTCCCTCTCCCGTCAAGTGACGTGTCTCTGTTTTCTCTTTGCAGAGTTGAATTTGCTAGCTGTCATTTGGAGAGTGTGTGTGACAGGAGAGTGAAACCTTTGGGAAAATGTTAGGAGACTTTTTTTTTTCTTCTTTGTTCTACTTTTCGCTCGGAAAGTTTTTAAACTTCCTCATCCGGTGCATCTTGTATTCCAGACGATGCGTGTTCCAGTTTCCATGTAATCTTTACTGGCCGAACTTTGTATCTGGGGGGGGAATATTGTTTAAACAAAGAGGGTATTCTAAATAAAAGGAAAAAGGCTTACACTACCTAAACATGTGCTTTCCACTTCCTGAGGGACGGCAGAGTTCAGCAGGGACAGCGTTTCGTTACCAGTAGGTGCCCAAAACCAGTTTGTTTCATCTCCTCCGCCCTGAAATCGGAGACGTGCTGGCGGTGTCCAAGCAGCCAACTCGATTCCATTTGTACTGAACCAAACAAACCCAAAATGTACAGACTGCTGGTTTATTTTCCACCCTCAAGGCCTCCGACCCCCTCGAAAGCAGCTCCGCGATGATTTTCCTGTGGGCCGGAGCTGTCGGCGCAGCCCCGGCCCCGTCCGGCCGCTCTCGGCGAAGGGGACGGCGCAGGTTTCCCTGGAGCCTGACTTGCATGCTCTTGTTTGCAGATAGACTTAGATTTTCAATGTTTCCTCCCTCCCCACCTGCGCTGGTAGGAGGAGCAGCTGACCGACAGAGCCGCTGTGCCTGTGCTGCAGCAGCGCTGAGCTCTGGTTCCCCACGCGAGGTGGGACAGCCTGGCCCTCTGGAACAGCCCAGTGGGAGCTTCCTCCTCGCTCCCAAAGTCCTGGGGCAGGAGCACGGTGTATTCCAGCATGCTCCATTTTCTGGTGAGGTTTCCAGTAAGTTTTAACGCCATTTGGGCAGTGTAAGCTTCTGCGTTCTCTGTCCTGCTCATCTTTATTTTTCCTTTCCCCTCTGTCTTTATTTCCCTCTCCACGTTTTTCTTACAAAATTTATATTTTGTAAAAGGATTCTGTTTTATCAGGAAATATTTTGCCTTCACGCTGACTTTTAGACTGGCTGATTTTTCCCCTTTCTGTTCACATTTTGACCTCTCCGACCTTTTATTTTATTTTATTATTTTTAATTTCCATCTCCTTCCAGTCAGTCGCTGTTTGGGTTTTTGGCACCATCAATATCAAATGTACAAACGGTTCTTGCTAACCAACACCAGGTATATCTGATGTTCAGATGAGTTCCAATAAAGAATTTTTTTTTCAAAAACCTCTGTCTCCTGTCTTCAGCCGTGAGGGCAGATTCTGGGCTGGGTGCAGCTCTCCCTTTGCTTAAGGAAGGGTGGCACCATCCCCTCACCAAAGCATCGTTAGGGAAGATGTTTTGGAGACACCAGATGTGAACGTTCACCAGAGGTTTATGGATTGTGATGTGTTCCTGACACAACAAGTTCTAGTGCTAGTGAATGTATAATAATAATTATTATTAACACTGTTATGGTGGAAATTTAATTTAATGTGGCCTCTCATCCCTCCAGCCTTCCCAATCATGCCCTTTCGCCACGCTGGAGTCTCTCATTGCACAAGGCCAGGCCCAGATTCCTTGGAAGGCTGGGGAGGAGGTTTAGGGTGTCATTGATACAATATCTTGAATTTTCATGTCTGAAACTCCTGGGACACCAGGTGTGCAGAAAAGAAACCTGCCCTCAGAGGCAGGAAAATGTGAAGGTTTTCACTGTGTTCTTACATCTCAGGCAGCAGGGAAGTGCATTTCTAGTTTTAATAAGTTTTTTTAAAATTAATCTAATTCCTGAGATAATTCCCCAGAAATCTCTGTCCAGTTCACTGTGATGCCCCTGAAGTGGCATTTTCCTCGGGGATGTGTCATTTGGATGGGATTTGTTGAATTAGGTGCTAAGTGTGGGTGAATGAAGGGAAATTCATGCATGGAAGCAGAGATGGGGCAGGGACAGGGCAGAGTCAGGGGCTGGGGTGGAGATGGACGGGGAGTCACAAAATCCCAGGAGAACCTGGGTTGGAAGGGACCCAAAACCCCACCCAGTGCCACCCCTGCCACGGGCAGGGACATCTTCCACTATCCCAGGCTGCTCCAAGCCCCATCCAGCCTGGCCTTGGATACTGCCAGGGATCCAGGGGCAGCCACAGCTGCTCTGGGCACCCTGTGCCAGGGCCTGCCCACCCTCACAGGGAGGAATTTCTTCCCAGTCTCCCACTTAACCGTGCACTTCTGTCCTGTGTGCCCTTGCTGGGGACTGTGCTGAGCTCCAGCTGTCATCCCCCAGTGGGGACAGAATTGATCCTGACCCCACAGGTGACAGTGCTGCCAGGCTCGAGGCTGAGGGGGCCTGACCAGGAGCTGGGATGATGCAGCAGGGCTGTGCTGACACCAGCTTTGGTGCATTGTGTGGGATCAGGGAGCTTTATTGAATTGGAATTGCCTTTGGAACAACAGTTTTCTGAGGCACCTCCAAGCACATTAAAATTAGGACCCAAACCCCTCAAATTGTAGAGCCTGTTCTTTAATCCTTTTGACTTAAACTTCTTAAGGCTGAACTTAAAAGCTGACTATTGCTGTGTGGATCTGGGAGATGTTTTAATGGACAAAGGGAATTCTCAACAACAGCAGTGCCCAGGCTGGGCTGTCACTGTCCCCATGGTGCAGCAAAGCCTTCTTTTGAGTGGAGAGCCCTGCAGACAGTCCTGACCACCCCCTAAAAACCACCTTCCACAGAGGATTGAATGTGCTCTGAAGGACAGGGAGGTTTTTCAGACAAGTCTGTCCTCACGGGAGATTTTCAGGTTTTTTTTTTTGAGATTTCCCTGCTGTGGGAGTGGGATTGGCAGCGGCAGGTCCGGGGCAGGGCATAAATAGGTACAAACGAATATAAATGGATTTGGGTCATTAGCGCAGGGCCGGTTTGTGCCCGACCTTTCCTTGCCGCTGCCGGCAGCAGCTCCAGGGCCACAGGGACCCCCGGGGGCGGCTCCGCTCTCCGCGGCCGGAGCTGGTCCCGGTGGCGGCGGAGCGGCCTCTGAGTGTCGCTGCAGGTCTCGCAGAGCCTGGCGGGGCCGGTGCTGCCCGGTGCCTCCCGCCAGAGCCGGCGCCGCTCCGGTCCCGGTCGGAATGGGATCCCGGTCCGGGCGGGGGGCGCCGGGCTGCGGCTCCAGGGGGACCCAGGGGACCCGGGGGGGCACGGGAGCTGCAGGCACCTTCCCCAAAACCGGCCCGGCCCCCGAACGCCGTACCGGGCATTTCATTGCCCCGGTACCTTCGGGACGAGTGGTGGCCCCCGGCCCGGAGCTGGGCAGGCACCGGCGGGCGGGGGGAGCGGCGGTGAAGGGCGGCCGTGGGCGGTGACGGGTTCCGAGTGAGGGATGTGGGGCTCAGGCGCGAACCCAGGGTGCCGGTGGAGAAGAATTTTAAATCTTAATTTGGGGATTTTAAAAAAATTATTTTCGTTGCTTTTTATCCCCCTCGGTGTCGTGCCCGGCCCCGCCCGGGGCTCGGCGGCACCGCCGGGACCCCAACGCGGACAGCGCGCGGGGAGCGGGGCCGGGGGCGGGGCTCACGTCATTCATAAACAGAGGGAGGCGGGGTCTGGGTTGAATGGGCGGGGCCTGGTGTGCTGGGGGCGGGGCAAAAGCCATTCAAGGCCAGGGGGGCGGGCCCAGAGCGGCTGGGGGCGGGGCTCTAAGCTCCGCGGCCGCGCGGGGGGGCGGGGCCTGTGCCACTGGGGGCGGGGGCCATCTTCATCAGTGGCCGCGGGGGGGCGTGGCCTCAGCTGTCGCGGCGGGCGCACGTGTCGCGCGGGGCGGAGCGGCGGGGGCGGCGGGCGCGCGCACTGCGCCGGCGGGAGCGCGCGCGGCGCGGGGCGGGTCCGGTCCGGGCGCGGCGCTGAGCGGCGGCGGCGGCGGCGGCGGAGCAGCGAGAGCGGGGCCGGCCGGGCCGGGCCGGGCCGGGGCCGGGGCCGGGGCCGGGGCGGGCGGCGGGGGCCCGCCGGGCGGCCGGCGCCATGGGCACGGTGCTGTCGCTGTCGCCGAGCTACCGGAAGGCCCCGCTGTTCGAGGAGGGGGCGGCCACGGTGGGGCACTACACGGCGGTGCAGAACAGCAAGAACGCGAAGGAGAAGGGCCTGAAGCGGCATTCGCTGATCTCGGTGCTGCCCTGGAAGCGCATCGCCGCCGTCTCCGCCAAAAAGAAGAGCTCCAAGAAGGTGCAGCCCAACGGCGGCTACCAGAGCAACGTGACCCACCTCAACAACGAGAACCTGAAGAAATCGCTCTCCTGCGCCAACCTCGCCACCTTCGCCCCCCCGCCGCCCCCCGCCGCCGCCGCCGCCGCCCTCGCCTCGGCGCAGAAGGCGCCCCCGGCCGCGCCCGCCGCCGCCGCCGCCACCCCTCGCCGGGTCGTGGTGCAGGCGTCCACCAGCGAGCTGCTGCGCTGCCTCGGCGAGTTCCTGTGCCGCCGCTGCTACCGCCTGAAGCACCTCTCGCCCACCGACCCCGTGCTCTGGCTGCGCTCCGTGGACCGCTCGCTGCTGCTGCAGGGCTGGCAGGACCAGGGCTTCATCACGCCGGCCAACGTGGTCTTCCTCTACATGCTGTGCCGGGACGTCATCTCGGCCGAGGTGGCCAGCGACCACGAACTGCAGGCAGTGCTGCTCACCTGCCTGTACCTCTCCTACTCCTACATGGGCAACGAGATCTCCTACCCGCTGAAGCCCTTCCTGGTGGAGAGCTGTAAGGAGGCCTTCTGGGACCGCTGCCTCTCCATCATCGACCTCATGAGCCCCAAGATGCTGCAGGTCAACGCCGACCCGCACTACTTCACCCAGGTCTTCGCCGACCTCAAGAAGGAGAGCGGCTCCGAGGAGAAGGGCCGATTGCTCATCGGCCTCGACCGGTGAGCGCCCGCCGCCCCCCGCGCCCCCCGGACACGCCGCGCCCGCCCGGCCCGGAGCCGCTTCCCGGGGGGATTTGCCCGGCGGGGAAGGGCGGGAGCCGCCGCCGCCCCTCCTGGGGGGACACGGGGGGGTTCGGCCGGACCGGAGCGCAGACCCCCGGTTCCCTCTCGAGCCGCCGCTTTCCAGCCGCCGCCCCCCCCCCGGCGCTGCGGGCCCGGGGATGCTGCGGCTCCGCCACCGGATTGATCCCAGCGATTCGTGGATGGGGGGACAAGAACCCCCCCAGCCGATATCCCCCGGGAGCGGAGCGGGGCTCCGCGGGGCCGGTCACCGCATCACCGACACAGAGCCCAGGTAGGGAAAAAAAAAATTTAAAAAAAGGAAAAAAAAAATCCTGTAAAGGCTCCAGCGGAGGCGGCTGAAGCGGCCCGGTCGGGACTCACTGGCAGTACCGGGACAGAGACGCGGGCACGGCCCGGGGCCCCCCCACCTCCCCTTCCTCCCTCATCCCTCCCCCCCCCCCCCCCCCCCTCTTTATTTATTTTCTTTGAAGAGACTCAAATTCCCGAGCGGGTCCGGGTGACGGGAATCACCGCTACTGTTCATGAGATCAATGTGAAATGTCTTGTTCCCATCGTGCACTGATCATGAGTATTGTGTAAAGGATCTACTTGAGTGTGCAAGCAAGGGGAGCCGCCACATGCTGCTATATGAATTCTTCTAGAACAAACCCAACGAACTGCAAACCTGCGGGGGGGAAAGAGAAAAAAACCCTTCTTTCTTCTGTCATTGTTGCTTTTCCAGTGGTATTGCGCATGCAAACAGGAGCATTTTGTGTCTTCGGGGAAACAAAAAAGGAAAAAATGCATTAAAAAAATAATAATCAAAAGAAAAACCTTAACGAGAGATGGCTGTAAAATTACACCCATGCACAAAGACCCGCCACCACCCCGACACCGCAGTCTCGAGCCGGTATTCCCGTATCAGGCCTGGGGACTGAGACCTTCTTTTTGGGTTTTATCGTTTTCTTTTCTCCGTGTGCTCAGTTCTAGTTTAGTTCTGGTCCATCGGGCGTTAAACTGGCGAACGAGAGGGAGAAATAACGTGCCATTTATTTTTATTTTTGATTTTTCACTTGAAGCTCTTCATGGCTGTACATTGGACCCTGCTAATGATACATGTGTACGTACGTTTTTTTAGTGCAATCTCTTCTGTAGATCTTTGTTGACCAAATTGGTGGGTATTGTTACTTATTAATTTATATTTGTCTCATTTTGTATGTATGTGTATAGTGTGTTTGTAAGTATGTGTGGTTTATAACCCGACCGACTGTGTCATGGGGCTCAGTGTGCCTGTAATTTAATCCCCTCCCCTTATTTTTATTTATTTTTGTACTGTGCTGATTAAATAAAAATGCACTGACCATCCATTACACGGCAGCGGCTCGTGGCCGAGTCTTTCCTGCGCTCGCAGCCCTCGGACGCCGGGAACGGGATTTGTGTTGACGACAGAGGGTTTAACGCAGCCGCCGCTTTAATCGCGTTACCGGCGCTGGGGTCACCCCGTGGTGGGAGAGCGGCGGGGCCGGCGGCGGCCCGAGGGGAAGGTCGGGATTGGGATAAACTGGAATATTGGGACACCGATCCCGCTGGGCATCATCAGCCCCCGCGTCGGCAGGAACGGGCAGCGCCATGCTGGGATGCAACTAATGGCTTTCTTTTATTATTTATTACAGTGAATTATGTAAACAAAACCCAGGTCCATTATAGTAGGTTTTTTTCTGCTCTTTTACACATAAAATACCAGCGATTTATTAAAAAAAAAAAAGTTCATTGCATTATCGCCCCCGGCTGAGAATCAAAGTTTCAATTTAGAAATAGTTAATTTATGGGAAAACCAGGAATATATATATTTTATATATTTTTATATATATATATATATATATATATAAAACCAGAGCAGGAACAGATAATATATTTTATAAGACACATCTCATCACATACAATATTGCCATCTCATGGTAGGAGAAATTTCTCAAGCCTGCAATTTGTTGCTGTCCATCCCAATTCCATCCGAGCATTCTTTTGGAAGGACAAGGGTACAAAAGTGCTGATCCCACCTGCAGCACCTGCCCGGGGTTAGCGCGGCGGGGGACGTTTGCACCGGGACACGGAAAGCGAGAAGTGCAAATCCAAAGGCACAGACCGGGGGCTTCCCTCGGAGCGGCCCCGGCAGGGCGGGAGTGTCCCGTGGCTTTGGCGTTGGCCTCGCTCCTCCCGAGGAGCCGATGGGGGGGTGAAAGGAGGCGCTAGAGGGTCCGTGGAGAGTCCGTGGTGGCCCCGGGGTGTTGTGTGAGCGTGGAGGGGTCGGCACTGCCGGTGTCACCTCCCGGCCAGCGCTGGTGCTGCCTTGGGGCGTCCCCTGCCCAAGGGCTGGGCAGAGCCCCCGGCACAGGAGCCCGCGGCCATCCCAGGGCTGCACACCGGGAGGGGGCACTGGGGGCTGCCATGGGGCTGGGGCTGCTCCAAGGCCAGGGACAACGGGAATGGGAGAGCTCCAGCGTGAGGCCTCCCTGTCATGGGCTTGTCCCAGTCCATGCAGAGCCAGAGCTGCTCTACATCCGTGTCCCGCCCTGGCCTCGGGGATGGCAGTGGGACACCAAGGCTGCAGCGACCTGTCCCCATGCCCCTTGTCCATGGCACAGCTTCAGGAAACCTTTTGTTAGTGAGGAGCCTCTTCCAGGCTTTCTAATTCCCAAAATGCTCCATTGAACAAATGCTCCCCATTTGCCAGCTGGGCTGGGACCCCGAGGTGGGGTCCCCACACAGCTCCCCCATCTCCAGGGCTGGGAATCCTGACCTGACCAGCAGTGCCAGGACAATCCCAATGCACAATCCCAACAGCCTGGGCTGCTCGGGAACCACAGCAGTGCCCAGCACAGTGGGAATAAACCACGGGGGAGGATCCACGTCCCTCTATCAAGACAGAGCTCGGGGTTATCTGGGCTGGGCAGGACGAGCCCAACACCCACAGCCCACTGCTGGGAAGAGCCAGGAAAACTCTTTGGAGGGAGGAGCCTGGGCGCTGGCAGCTGGGGCTATGCCAGGTCAATGTTGGATAGTGCAAAGCTTGGCCCCCCAGAGCTCCCCCTGTTCCTGGGCTCACCCCTGCCGTGGGTCCTACTGGCCCTCCCTGACCCCAGCGCTGGCACAGACACGAAGCCAAGTGGATCATCTAAAAATTCAGCAAGGCCACATGGTCCCAGTGGGAACCCGCCGGCTTTAGGCTCTTGGAGGGGGTAATTAAGGCAAAAAGCAATGCAGGATTAACAAAACCATGCCCTGCACTGGGGAAGTCCCCTCTCCAGCCAAGGTGCCTCGACGGGTTAATGAATTCCCGAGGGAAAGCAGCAGGTCTGGAGGTGTCTCCATGTACCTTCCCAGCCCCGTGTGCCCGGAGGGGCTGGAGGAGTGTGGAGTGTCTCCGGCGGGGGAAGCCAGCCCTCCCTGCCCAGCCTGGCTCTGGTTCCATGGGGATTTGGCCCTACAGAACCTGACTCCCTGAGCCGGGTATCTTTGGTTCCTCTGGAGGAGGCTGCATCATATTGCAAAGACTGACACGTGGGAAAGGAACAGGGAAGGGAAAATTGGAGAGGGGGTGAGGAATCAATGTGGGAAACGGAAGAAAGGGTAGAAGTACCTAAAAACTCTTTTTTTCAGACTAATTCCAAAGGAAGCACTTTCCAGATATTCCAGCCTGGTTTGTAAGATGGAGAACAGGTCACTGGCTATTTTAAGCCTTCATTCCATGTGAATTTGGCTTTTCTAAACCCCCAGATTTTGGGTTTCCCAAACCTTGAGCTTCAGAGGCTGCTTTAGGCAAGTTGCTACCGAGCATCTCCCGAGGAATCTCGGCGAGTCCCGGGCGCGGGGAGGGCGGGCCCCGGTCCGAGGGGTGGGGCCGTTAATTGCCCGGCACGCAGAGGACGAAGCCGGAGCGGTGCTTGGTGAAATCCGGTTGGGATTGATTGATTTTGGTCTCCACGGACACGGTGCATTTCCTGCCGTGCAGGCTACACTGCACTGGGTTGGTGACAGTGACGTGCAGAGCGCGCTTCTCCCTGCCAGGAAAGGGACACGAGTCAGGAGGGGTGGGATGGGATGTGATGGGATGGGACGGGATGGGATGGGACGGGATGGATGGGATGGGATGGGATGGGATGGGATGGGACGGGATGGATGGGATGGGATGGGATGGGATGGGATGGGATGGGATGGGATGGGATGGGAGGGGGTGGGGTGGGATGAGGTGGGGTGGGATGGGGTGGGATGGGTTGGGATGGGATGGGGTGGGGTGGGGTGGGATGGGATGGGATAGCCACAGCTGGGAGACGTTTTTGGCACATCCCACAGCCACCCCAAAACTCTGTGTTAAGCCAGGCCTGAGCTCTGAGCCCAGCTTTGGGCTCCTGCTAGTGAAGCTTCACACTCTGGGACTGGGATTGGTGCTGGTGGGAGGACTCAGCTCCATGGGCAGAGCACAGGCCGGGTCAAAGGGTCCAGGGGCTGCTGCCAGCTCAGCCACTGCCCAGGAAATGACCCCACAGTGACCCCTCCTAGCTCTGTGCCTGTAGCAGTGACAGGGACATCCCTGGGCTGAGCTCAGAGACTGAAATACAGCCTGGAACAGAAAAAGGAATCACACATGGAGTGATGGCTGTTCCCAAGCCCTTCTCAGATGGACTGAGCTGGCTGGGACAAAACTGTGTCCCTGCAGCTCTTGAACCCCCAAACCCAGTTTTGGCACTAAAAATGATTCCCAGGAGTGAATCAAGACTTTCTGTCCCCCATGTCAGTTTGTCTGTGGCGGTTGGGGTTGCTGCCAGTTGGGGACATGAGGACAGCAGGGCCAGGATGCCTAGCAAGAATATCCTCCTTTGTTAAAGGCCATAAAGGTCCCTGCTCTAAATCCCAAATAATGATCCTTGTGCCATAAGCAGAGAAATCATAAACCATGGAATTCTTCACGTTGGAAAAACCCTCTGGGATCATCAAGTCCAACTGCTCCCCCAGCACTGCCAAGGTCACCACTGACCCATGTCCCCAAGTGTCACATCCATGTGGCTTTAAAATCCCTCTGCCACTGCCCTGGGCAGCTGTGTCAGGGCTGGACAGTCCTTTCCATGAGGAAAGTGAAGAACCCAGTGCTGCCACGGCCCCACTGATGGCCTGGCTGCTCTGGGGGCTGGGATGGAGCTGAGGCCAAGTTGATGCCCCAGCCCTAGTCTCTTTTCCTTGGGACCAGCCAAGAACCTCTGGAGATCCTCCAAGAGAGGGGATCTGCAGGAAAAACCTGGGAAGCCACAACCAATGGGAAGAACCATCCAGGGACTTGGCCTTTGGGAATTCTCTCCTATGACCTCACCCACACTTCAAATTCCCGTATTTCCAGTATTTTTAGTATAATACTGAGTGGTTTAGAATTGTTGACAGTGACTCTGCTGCCTCTCTGGATGCTCCAAATACCCAGGGGGGATGTGCTGAGACCCCATTCCCTGTGTTTGGCTCCCAGACCGCAGGTCCTGCCTTGTCTGAGTCATTTCAGCATTTCCACTGCCACAGCCCAAGTCCTTTGTGCTGTTTTTATTCCATTTCCATCAACAGACCATTCAGGTCCTGTCACATCCTTTAAGCTGCATTTTTATGTGGTTCCCAAATAATTCAGATTTCCACCATTTCCATAACAATGCTTGGTTGGTTGAAGGAGGCTGGCAGGGTTGTCCCAGGTATTTAATGTTATTTACTCCTGCCTGGGTGAGCTGAGGCTGCAATCCCAGCTTAGGTTGCTATTTTTGCCGTGTCTTAGTGAAATGAGCTGCACACACAGAAGAGCCTTGGAGATCCCTTCCCCTTGGGAAGAACTTCAGGATCAAGTGTCCCCAACAGGGATAAGGGTGAAGGACTTTCCTCTCCCCTGCCACAAGTTCTAGGTGACTAGGCAGAGGAGCTGGGGAGAGGAATGTCAATAACCTGAATTTTGATCCCAAGCAGGACCTGGGCCTGGGAATCCAAAGGTCCTGGATACCTGTGGCTGTGGGACCTGCAGGAAGCTGGGTCAGTCTTGGTCTCAGCTCCTGCTGGGATGAGGAGAATCAACTGAACACAGGTCTGAGTGATGCTAACGCTGCCCTGAGATGGAGAGATGTGGAGAAGATGCTTTGATCTTTGCCATGTGTGACAATTCCATTAAATTGAGGTTTCCCTCCCCCTCTCTCACTTCCCAGATCCCACCCTGCCAAAGCTCCTTCACTCATCACATCTTGCTTTTCTTCATGTGAGGGTTCAGCCTCAAAGCCTTTTGCTGGGGGAGCAGGGCAGCTCCTGGATGGAGCAATCCACAGGGATCTGTGAGTGCACAGGGATGACAAACCCCTCCCTGGTGTCCCTGCTGGGCACCCCAGGACACCACCCCTGCCACCAGCTCAGGAGCAGCTGGACCTGCTGGGACCTTGGGACTCTTGGCTGCTGCTCCAGCACTTGGTCTGAGGCCAGCGAGGGAGAGGGGGCAGGAAATTCCCGTTTGGTTTCCAGCCCACCAGGCAGAGCAGCCTCGCTCCTGGAGCAGCAGTGGCAGAGGGGTGGCAGCTGCTGCCTGCCCTGGGGTCCTCAGGTTTGCTGAGGGGCCCAAGGAAGGGAACAGCTGTTGCAGCAGCTGGAAACTGGACTGAGACCTTCCCAATCTCACTGCTACAAACAGCTTGGCTGGGGAGCTGCTTCCCCAAGCTCCCGCTGAATTTACATCCCAAAGGAAGGGGCTGAGATGGAGATGGACCAGAACAATCCTGGAAGACAACAAAGTCTCATAGACAAGAGCAACGCACAACAGAAATACACTTTGGATATCAATGCTGCTCAGCAGAACTCTGATGGCAGAAAACGCAGAGACAAGTCCCACTTCCAATCAAACTTGAGCTGAAAAAGGAATTTTCATGGCATAAACCTGGCCCAGTACCTTTTGGGGACAAGGGATGGAGGGACAGGACACAGAGAATGGCTTCCCAGTACCAGATGGCAGGGATGGATGGGATAATTGGAAGGAATTGTTCCCTGGGAGGGTGGGCAGGCCCTGGCACAGGGTCCCCAGAGCAGCTGTGGCTGCCCCTGGATCCCTGGGAGTGTCCAAGGCCAGGCTGGACATTGTGGTTTGGAGCAGCCTGGGATAGTGGAAGGTGTCCCTGCCCATGGCAGGTGTGGGTGTCACTGCATGGGCTTTGAGGTCCCTTCCCAGCCAAACCACTCTGGGATTCCCTGTGGGCACCAGGCACTGCTGTGGCTGAGTCCAGCCCTGGCTGATGGCAGCTCTGGCTCTTCACCAAGCCCTGGTGTCACCAAACCCTGATGGATGTCAAGTCCATCAGGATAAAGTGATGGATGCTGCTGCCAGGCTCCTCCTGGGAAACAATCCCACTTCTTATCAACAGTAATCCCATCAGAAGTGACAGCAGGGTGTGAGTGCTGGCTGAGCACTGCCAGGGAAGGAAGTCCAGCCCCAACACCCCAGAGTGAGGCTGCTGGGGAACAGGGAAAACAGATTCTGTGGGAAGTGGGGATCTACCCCAGCACTGCTCCCATCCTGCCAGGGAACCACACGGGAATGTCTGTATGTGATGAACCATAGAGTAATTGCTGTTTATAATAAACATCAAGGTGTCAGTGTTTTCTGCAAACTCAGGTCTTCATACAATACAGGGAATATTTTTGGGTGGAAATAGCCTCTCCTGACAGCCAGGCAGTACCAGCCACAGCTGCTGATCCCAGGCTGGGGCTGCTCTTTTGTCTTTTCCTGGCTCAGTGAACCCTGCAGGACTGGGGAGCACTTCTCCTCCATCTACCCCAGCCCATCCCAGCACCCAAAGGGCCTTTCCCACCTCCCCTGGCTCTCCTGGCTCACAGGAGGAGTTAAAGGCTCTGGTGGGAGCCCCCCATGAGCAAGGTCTGTGTGTGGGAGACACATCCTACAGCCAGAGCAGCCCCTGAGCACTGCAGGAGCTGAGCAGGCACTGGGGGGACACTGGCAAAAGGAAAACCAGCAGAGAAAGGAGGACTCCAAGTGGAAGCAGATCACTGGCCCATGAAATACGAGAGTTTTGACTGAGCATTTAATCCAGGACCTCAGGGGAAACACAAGGCAAGTGGCACAGAAATGGCCACAGACATCTGTCAGAGCTGCACACAGCACAGAAACATCCACAGCACCAACGTGGTGGGAAGGAAATGGGGAAGGGAAGGAGTGCAGAAAGATCAGAGGGAGTTCTGGTGAGGACAAGCAGTGTAAGGCTGAGAAATTAAATTAATATATTGTTAGATAAATGTAAATAAGGAGATGCCAAGTTGGATGGAGCTTGGAGCAGCCTGGGACAGTGGGAAGTGCCCCTGCCCATGGCTGGGGTAGAACTAGATGGGCTTTAAGGTCCCTTCCATCCCAAACCATTCCATGATTCCGTGCTTAAGAACAAGCCCAGATGACCTGGAATGCCCCATAAGGAGCTGTTATGGGCATGAAAACACAGCAAAGACTCATTGATGAGATATTCCCCACTGGTGGCTGTGAGCTCCATCTGGGAGCACAGCGGGATGGGGAGCTGGGAACATCCCAGAGACAGCAGCACCAGCCAGGGATGGGGAGCTGGGAACATCCCAGGGACAGCAACACCAGCCAGGGATGGGCAGCTCCAGAGCTGCAGCCCTATCCCTGACAGGGCTGTGATGGAATAGGGCTTTGTGCAGCTTTCCCAGGATCTTTAAATGAGGTGCTGTCCCATGGATGCAGCCAATGCCGTCACAGAGGGGGAAATAAGCTCTTTTCAGAAGCAGAATTTGGGTAGAGATGGCAAAGCCAGCACAGTAATTGCCTGATTTTCATGACAACAAACCAGAGGGATTCCAACCAAGCGTGCAACCAAGTGTGAAATGAGGGCTCAGCAGCAATGAACCCACTGGGATGGATTCCAGAGGGGATTGCTTTAAACCTAATCAAGCTTGGTCTAAACCTTTCCAGAGTTTAGACCAAGGCCTCCTTCTGGAAAGGCAGGAGCACTGTGGGCTCCTGGTTGGTTTCCAGCTCAGGATGTTCTGTGATTCTCTGGCTCCAAGAAAAGCCTGCAGCTGCACACAAGATGTGAGGATGGTGAGGGGCAGGATGGAGAATACTCCATAATGGTAACACCTTATATAAGTCAGTGCTGCAGCCTCATCTGGATCTCGGCTGCAGCCTTTGAGAGGGTTCGGCCATGAAAAAAACATTAAAAAGGTTCCCAGATGAAGGGAGGCTGCAGAAAAGAGCCCAAAAAAGCAGCAGCTATATTCTGCATGAAGAAAACACACAGGAAGTGAGGAGAGAGAAACTCAAGAGGTCTAAAAAAAGGCAGTTTTCAAGGTTCTGCTTCCTAACAAGAGCCAAGGAGACAAACAGGGATACTGAAAATTTCAAGGAGGGTTAAATCAGCTTTCAAGGCTATCTGTGGTGTCACTGCTGGGGGGAACTCCAGGCTGTGGCGTCAGAGAGGTGACAAGCATGGAATCATAAAATCATGGAATGCTTTGGGTTGGAAGGAACCTTCAAGACCATCAAGTTTCAACCCCATCCAGTGCCACCCCTGCCATGGGCAAGGACACCTTCCACTGTCCCAGGTGGCTCCAAGCCCCTTCCAACCTGGCCTTGGACACTGCCAGGGATGGAGCATCCATGGAAAAACCTGTGCCAGGGCCTCCCCACTCTCACAGGGAGGAATTTCTTCAGCAGGGTCTAAAAAGACACTGGATATAAGATGGGTAGTAAACAAGGACATATCTGAGTTACAACAAGTGTAATTTGGGGACAGATAAGTGTTGTCTCAAGAGGGTTTAGGGCCCAGGGTGGGTGTCTGGCAGGGCAGAGATCAGGATGTATCTCACCCAACCACTTGTGGGTTTCTGCAGCTTGCAGGACAGTGATACTGAGGGGAATGGGCTCAAAGGAGAACTTAGAGACCTCACTGAGAAAATTATTCCCACAGCAGCTTCAATGGATAAAAATGGGAATAGCTGGATTCCCAAGGGGTACAGGAGCAAAACCTGCACTGAAACCTTGTGTGCCTTTTGTGCTCCCCCTGCACAACTCAGCCTGCTCCCAGGAAGGGCTCACACTCTCCATGGGAAGGACTGACACTCTTCATATGACCACCAGAATCCTCAAAGCCAATGTCCCCAGGGAGCCAGGACACAAAGGCCACCACATGTCAATAATCCTAGGTGGATATTTCATTCCAGAGTTGCAGCTCCAGCACCTCAGCTTTGCCTCTGCCTCTCCCAGGGCAGTCACATCTCAAGTGTGGCAGCTCCAAAGCACCAGGTCCCACTGCCAGAAGAGATTTACACACTCAGAGCATAAATTTCCCTATGTAAGACTCAGATGATTTTGACAGCATCATCCCTGTGACTCCTTGGCACTCTCCATCCTTCTCAGAGGGAGAAAACACCTTTCCCATCCAGCTCTTGTTATAACACTCTGGCTCTTGTAAGAGGTTAAAAGCACTGATTTACTGTCCTGTGTGATCCAGAAATGATTTAACATCCTCTTTAACATCAATACAACTGGACTGTATTGAGAACCCCCCTCCGCCCAGGCACCCCTTTTCAGGAGAGCCCCAAAGCCAGAGCAGGCAGCTCTCCTCATCCCATGGCTTTCTGAGGAGGGGAGGAGATGAACCGGGAGCTGTTTTTGGGTGCAGTTCTCTCCCCTCTGAAGGAGGCAGGGGATGCACACAGACACACAGACACACACACACACGGGCAGTCTGTGACTCACACGTGCCATGAGGGAGATGAAAACATTTGAAACCACAAGGGCTTTGCAGAACCTGCCTTGTGAAAGCCTCTCAGGGCTCACAGGATGTTTTTCTCTGAGCGTCACTGCTTCTCAGAGCTCTGGGCTTGTCGAGCTCCTCAGAGCCAGGTGGCCTTGGCAGACATCAGACATTAAGATGGATCAAAGTGATGGAAAAGAGACTACAAAGAAAGTCAGACACAAATCAAGGAGATCTCAAGTCAGGATCAAAAGGAGAATTTCCATAGTCAAAGGTCAGGCAAGTGCTCCAGGCATTTTGATGCTGGGAAAGGTCACTGAGCTGAATACAGCTGCCAGGTCCTTCCTCACTGTGTGATTTTTCTCAATTATCTGCAGTCAAGTGACAGTTGAGACACTGAAATTATTTTTTTTCCATCTTCAAAACCAGCAAATATTTACAGTATATTTCTTTTGTGCCTTGTTGTTCTGCTCAGGCAAATCACCTCTTCAGAAGCAATTTGTTAATGTGCAGGAGAAGCACCAGGGTTAACTGTGACCTGAGAACTCAACCCCTCCACTTAAGAAATGGCTTTCAAGCCTTTCTGGTTCAGCCTTGCCCATGTGTTGTCTGTACAGCTCATGCTGACACTGAGTTCCCACAGCAAACCACAGCCTGGTTTTGGGAACTGCTCAGTGACACATATTTCATCATCACGCTGCTGAGCTGTGACAACAATGCTGGTTTTGCCCCTTTAATGAGCAACAAGAATTGTTAATATGTGTCTCTTCCCAGTGCAGAGCGTCACACACATCCCATGGCGCAGGGCAAGGCAGAGCCAAGCCAGCTGCACTGAGATGGTTCCTTTGAGTTGTGTCTGAGCCGTAAAAGCCACTTCCCTGAGACGACAGCAGCTGCCACAACACTGCTGGGCCTTTTCCATTATGTGTCTGCAGCACATCCAGGTGTATTCCTTCCCCTCTGGCTGAGATGCAAACCCAGTCCATTGAGTATTTGGCTCTCTCATTCTTAAATTGCATTTATTCCCATTGATCCCTCCCATTGAGGCTGGGAGGTCCCAGAGCAGGTGGTGAACTGCACTTCCTTCCTCACTGATTTAGGACCTGGGGTGTTTGTGCATAGGGATGCTCAGGAGCCAGGGAGAGCTGGGAAATATTTCTGTCTTTTCCAACAACCCCCTTTGGTTTAGGTGCTCCTGGGCAGGGGACCTTGAAGTGATGGTGCAGGGGCTGCTCCTCCCCTTCCCAGAGCTGCTCTCCAGCTTTGGGAGCTTGGGCCAACAGCCAGGTTGCTGTAAAACACCCAAAGAGCCCAAGGGCAGCTCAGTGGGGCAGGTTCCAGCCATGGGGCTGCACCCCAAAGCAGTATTTTATGGTGGGAAAGCCCCAGAAGTGGCTCGAGACATCCCTTTGTATGTCCCTGCATGGTGTGTCCCTACTCCCCTTCCTCCAGCCTGGGAGGTGTGGGAATACAAAGGGAATGTCACTGTGCCTATTGTGTGAGATCCAAAGGAGGGATCACAGCCCCGCCCAAGCTCCATCCTCCTGAACCAGGGCCAGCCCCCACTGCCTGGATCCCCAGCCCCGAGCTGAGCCTGGTGGGGTTTGCATGAGAGGCCCTGAGCTCAGCTAAAACCATGCCTGGACCTTGTTACCCCTCTGGGTAATTAATCCATCCTAGGCCAGACTGGACAGGGCTGGGAGCAGTCTGGTCTGGTGGAAGGTGTCCCTGCCCAAGTGAGATGATCTTCAAGATCCCTCCCAACCCAAACCATTCCTTCCATGTATAAATTTACCTCTTCCCTGCCCACCCCAGCACAGGAGGCTCCAGACTCCCTCAGTTCTGCTCCTTTGGGAGCTGGGAATTTATCTTTGTCATTCAAAGAGAGAGGTCTCAGTTTTCCCACCCCTTGTGCCATCAACTTCCAGTGCCAGATGCCATTTATCCCCCATGAGCACTCCCTAAAGCTCGTCAGGGCTTTTGTGGAGGAAAAACACAGGCTCACTCAACAGGGCATTTCCTGGGAACCTGCAGTAATGAACAAGCTTTAAAAAAACAGTAATAAAAGCACCAACAGTGTGTTAAATATTTCATTTCCTCCAGCAGGCAAAACAAAAAATTCCCAACCCCAAGAGGTGGAGCTCCCAGCCCCCATGGCAGCCAGGGTCTATGGATGATGGATGGAACATCCTGGCAGAGGACCACAACCTGCCACTCACCCCCCTGGAGTGAAATCTAAAATCCACAAAGTGCTCCTTCCCTGATCCCTGTCATACCACAGCAATGGGGGTTGGATTAAATGACCTTTAAGGTCCCTTCCAATCTAAACTGTTCAATTAAATTCATTCAGAATTCAATGTAAGTTGAATTTTTGAAGAGAATGAAGAGAATGGGCAGAGTTGGGCCAGGGCACATGGGGCCTGTGGCTCCCAGTGACAGCAGGGAGGACGAGGGGACACGTCACAGTCCAGCAGCACATGCTGCTCCCCTTCACCTCACCAACCCCACCTTCCTCTCAGCACTGACAGCACCAGGGATAAACTGCAGCTTCTTCTGCAGCCTCCAATTAAGTCACATTTCAGAGCTATTCTGAGCCTGGCAAAGCTTTGGGGAGTCAGAGCTCATCCGGCTCCCGGCTCTGCTGCGGCTGCGAGATGCTGGAGTGTTACATATTTTATATAAACCACCACGCCAAAAATATGATTCCAAGTCCTTGGCTGGAGCAGAGGAAAGCAGCACATGGGGGTGATGCCAAGAGCCTGGCATTAGAAATGCACCAGCACATAAATAAAATAAGAGCACTTAGGAAGATGAACACAGAGCTGCCTCCTGTTTGGGACATCATGGACTCAATTCCTGGGCAGGTTGAGAAACAGCAAAAGTCTTTTCTTGTATTCTGTTCCCAGTTGCTAGTCCTTGCCATGGCCCAGCTGGGGGAATGCATTCACTAGCCCCATGTTTACTGGGGCACATTTGCAAATCCCCCTCTCAAACGATGGTCCCGCCCTGTTTGGCAGCTGCTGATCAAATCCTGCCAACTGAAGCTTAAGAAAGGTAGAAATTCCCCCAAAAAAGCACTTCAAAGGGAATCCAGCACCTTCCAAGCATCTGGAATGTGTTTGTTCAACATCTGCAAGACTGTGAGGTACAGGTGGATGATGGAGTGGACAAAAGTGTGGGATTATTCATCTATCTTCCACTCAAATTTACAGGGGCAACAATTTTGGAGTAGCAAGAAGTGGTTGAACAGCTGATGGATGCTTCACCCTGGAAAAAGGCAGCACAGAGAAGCTCTGCTCTTGCTTTGGTACAGAGAAAACCTCCAGCCATCCCAAGGGATGAGCAGCTCTGCTTTTCCCACTCCAGGGCTGTGAATTAAATGGGTATTTTTAGAGCCTGGCAGAGGTCTGGAGCCACAACAAGGGGGAAGCTGCCATTGAGCTTCCCAGAGATCACCCAAAATCATGACAGGAAAACAAATAGCATGGACACTTTTGAAGCTCTCTGGTTTTTTTCTCATTATTCTTTGGGATCAACCTGTGCCAGTGAAACTGCTGGGAAGCAGCTGGGATAAGAGAGAGGACAATTTGCTATGGTGAAGTCACCAGCTCGGCTTGCCTGGCTCCGGGGGCTGGGAGCCACAGGGATAACAGCAGCAGGGCTGTGCCAGGCAGAGGGGATGGGGAGCAGGGTTGTCACATCCCACCCATGGCTCCAGTTGGGTGTCAGCTCCACAGGGTGGCTGTGTGGGGACCAGGCAGATGCTGTCCCATGTCCCTGCCCCGTGCAGAGCCAGGGCAAACAGCTCAGAGCTGTTATATTCCATGCACATCCCTGCTGAGCTCATTAAAGCCAGAGCTGGAATGTGCCAGGAGGGCTCTGCCATCCTGGGGAACACCCAGGGCCAGGAGGGTGGGCACTCCAGCCTCCAGTGCCGGCCGTGTGTGCTGGACGTGGGGGGGATGGACGTGGGGGGGATGAGAGGTGGCTGGGGCTGCTGGAGAGGTTCTAGAAGGATGATGGAGAGCGGCTGCTCCCAGCGCCGCAGCTCCCGGTCGCTATAGCAACCTGGATACCCCTCATCCCATCTGATGCCTCATCGCTGCCAGCCAACCGGGGCTGCTGCAGAGCAGCGGGATGGGTTCATTTACTGTCTCCGATCGCTGCTCCCCGCACCCGGCTAAGCCCTGGACAAGCACAGTCCTATCCCAAGTCCCCTCTCGGAGGGGTTTTTCACGTGCCCTGGGGGCGGCCCTCTCTGCAGCGGCAGAGCGCGGGCGCTTTCGGGCGGGTGTCACCGTGACCTACTTAATGCAGGACGCGGTGACATCATGTCCAATTGCCAGCGGCTCCCCGGCCCTCCGCACCGCTGTGTCCAGCAGCAGCGCTGGGCTAATCCGGCCCCCGGGGCACATTCCGCCGAGGAGGCACCTCCGGCCGCCGGGGTAACCTTGCTCTGTCCGCGCGGGACACGTCTCCCCTCCGCTGGCCTGGAACAGCTGCGCTGCCTCCTGCCTCTAGTTCCAGAGTGATCCGAAAACCCAGATTCCTCTCCTTTCCTAATGGAGAGAGAAATTAGCTAAAGCTTCAGGGGACACAGAAACGGCAGGAAAACAGAGCCGCCGTTGTGCTGAGCCTCTGCTGCGGCTTTTCCCAGAGAGCGGCTCCGTCCCCGCGCCCCCTCCCCGTGAGCAGCGCGACTTCGGTCACGGCGACCCCGACCCCGGGTCACCCCCACGGGGACACAGGGACACACACACGGGCATTTCCCCACGGCTTCAGGGCCGCGACCCCCGGCTCGTCCCTGGCTGTTAACTCATGGATTCCTGCGGAACGGGAGCGCAGAGGGAGCGGGTGCTCGTGGCTCGGTGCCAGCGAGGAAGGCGGCTCCTCCTCCTCCTCCTCTCCCAGCATCCACACGGTGACACTTCAGCTGAGGGAGCTGAATCATCCTTCAGTTAATGACATTTAACCTCATGCTGAGGAGCCTCGCTGAGGTCTCTCCTCTTAAAAAACGCCCCTCTCCACGACCAGAAGGAGAATTGCGGGGACACAGCGATTGTTCCACCGCTGGGATTTCTGCTGTCCCTCCCGGAGCCGTGTGATGGGAAGGACGTGGCAGAGGGACGCTGCGGGCAGCTCCGTGCGCCCTGCAAACACATCGTCCTGGCAAAGCAAGGGCAGCTAAAAACGCGTCCCCAGCCCTGCGGAACAGGGCACGGAAGGGTCAGGACGGGGCTGACGGACAGGAAAGGGAAGCAGCCCAGTCAGGGTGACTCAGGGCAGACCTCTCATTGCTCCATCATCGCAGCCAGGGTTTAGTTCTGACCCTGCTGCTGCTTCCCTCTGATTCCTGGGGCAAGGGCACACCCAGCACCCTTCGGAGAAGCCTGAAGAGAGACAGCAAATGTGCAGGGCTTAAAAAGGGGGTTAAACACACGAGGAGGTCAGAAGAAAGCCAAGGAGCAGCTTGCACTGAGGTTGGTGCTGCTGAAAAATCCCTGAGCAGAGCCCAGGGGTCTCAGCAACATGAACCCAGACCTTGAAGTGACACAGAGCACTTGGGTTTGGCTGCTCCTGGGATGGTGTTTTAGGGATGATGTCTGAAAAGGTTACAGCTGTCTGTTCTCAGGGTGTTGAGGGCTGATGAATCTGATCTACACCAAACTTCCCCAACAATGTTGGTTTGTAAACAGTCCGAGGAAATCTGGCCTCTTTCCCAGCACAGAGGATGGGGATGGCTGGTCATTAAGGAGAATTCCACGGCAGAAAAGAGAAGAGGAGCAGTAACTGCAGCAGGGAATGAGGACGTGGGTGGGTTAAGGAGGAAGGGCAGGAAGGAAAAGTGAGGATGATTGGGCTGCACAGTCCCTGGTCCTGTAATGAAAGGAAAAGTTGCTTCCTCCACCAGGTAAAACTGTCCATGAAGGAAAGCCCAGCTCGAACCAGCACTGACATCACCTCTGGATCAGCATTACAGAACCCCAATGACACACTTGGAGTCTAATCAAATTTCAGGCATGATGGAAATCATCCCTGTTCCACTTGGGAGCACTGGGGTGAGTCAGGATTGAAGACACAAAGCCTGGGGAGAACAGAGGCTGGGGCAGTTTTGTAAGGAAGATTTTCCTTCCATCACAAGACTTTAAAGTCAAGGAACTAAGTCCTGCCATTAGTGCAGATATTTAAAAAGGTGAATTTCATTGTGGATTCCTAATGTCCTCTCCAAGGAGCAGGAGCAGTGAGATCAGCCTAAGCTGAGGTGACAGCCGGCCTGGCAGGAGAGTGGCACCAGCCACAGGCACTCCTGGAACACAGACCCAAGCTGAGAAATCCAAATCCACCTCAAACGACCAAGGGCAGACTGTTCTCTGCATTTCAAGCCAGATGATTGCTGAGAGCACCCAAATTTCCCTGTGTTTCCTTCATATTATGCATTCATGACACTGCAAGGCACCAAGGATGAGGCTCGGAGCCAGGAAATCAATTTTTTATGTGACAGCAGAATGACAGGCAGGATTTTAAGTGGATTTTGTGTATTCAGAGAGGTTGAGAAGACAATTTGGGGGGTTATTATTTCAGGAGCATTTGCTGAGATGTTCCAGAGTGGTCTCAGTATCACTTCTGCAAAGTAAAGGGCTCTGAAGCTGCAATCCCACAATGAAAACGCTGCCACTTCTGCTTCCCTTTGTTCTCTTTATTCCCTGATACATTAGCACAATTCACACAGGCAGGAAAAAAGGCAACTTGCTGTGAAGAGAGACAACTATGTCTTATTTAAATACCTGACCTATTTCTAGTTTTCCTTTGCCTCACTCCACGAGGAGTCTGGATTTGCAGAAATAGCTGAAAAAGTGTGTCGGATCATGTGAAAAATGCTCTTCCCTGTGGCAAAGCTGGCATGAAAAACAGGTGCATAACCAAAGAGATTCTTACTTACAGAAGTGCAGAGTTTGGAGGGGAAATGCACATTGCCAGCCTGATTCCCACTGTCACAGAACGCTGGGAAGGGACCTTAGAGCCCATCCATTCCTACCCCTGCCATGGGCAGGGACATCTTCCACTATCCCAGGCTGCTCCAAACCCCAATGTCCAGCCTGGCCTTGGACACTGCGAGGGATCCAGGGGCAGCCACAGCTGCTCTGGGCACCCTGTGCCAGGGCCTCCCCACCCTCCCAGGGAACAATTCCGGCCCAATATCCCATCCAGCCCTGCCCTGGGCAGTGGGAAGCCATTCCCTGTGTCCTGTCCCACCATCCCTTGCTCCCAGTCCCTCTCCAGCTCTCCTGGAGCCCCTTTAGGCCCTGGAAGGGGCTCTGCGCTCTCCCTGGAGCTTCTCTCTAGGTGAGCACCCTCAGCTCTCAGCATTTGCACAACATTTTAATTTTCTCGTTGGGTGTTACTGCAGAACAACAGCTCCATAAACACAACGTGGACACACAACACCCACATGTCTGTCACCAGCTGCCCCTCCTGGAATCAGCCAATCCCACGGGATGTGCCCCAGACCCAGCTGGCTCAGCAGGCAGCTGATCTCGTGCTGGACATCACGGGCTGAATCCACATCCCTGCCCTGTCAGACAGGGTTTTAATGATGGGAGGAGAATCTCGCCCAGTTTTTGACAAGGTGATACCTCAGGAAGGTGCAAGAAGGGCTCAGCCTGAAGGGAGAGGGACAGTGAAGGGCTGGAGACTTCCTGTGACCTGGCAGTGAGGCCACTGGAGCCTCCATGTCCCTGGAATAACCACAGAGAGCTCCCGAGCAGGCTTGGGATGCAGCTTGAGAGCAGAGCCACGTCACCAGGCACAGGAAAATGCCTTTAATGACTGTCTGGCACAGTTTGCATCCTCAGCTGCAGGAGAATTGATCCTTCTTCCTATCTCTGATTGCAGGGAGGGTGAGTTTTCCCTGAAATGCTATTTTTGAGCCTCTTCCCTTCCCACACGGGACCTGCTGCTCTGTGTGGATCAGAGCCAAGGCTGTGATTCCTGGCATTGCCACTGCTGCAACTCCAACAGCATGAGCATCATCCCAAACAACCTGGGACCCTCTGGCCCTCTGGATTCACTCCTCTGGATTCACCCCTCTGGATTTTTACCCCACACCTTTCACAAACACCCCACAGGGATTTGGTGCTGCTGCCAAGGTTGCAAGAAAATGGACCTGGTGATGTGCAGGGTTTTATGCTCCTGTATCAATTCCTCCACACACAGATAAATTTATCTAAGAATATGACACGGCATGAGATACCCTGCAGTTTTCCAGCCCAAGAGGGACACTGGTCACTTCCCAGGGCTGTGGCAAGGACAGTAACAACAATCCTGAGCAGTGTCGGATCCTGTCTGTGGTTACCAAAAGCTGGTGCCCATCAGCAGCTCCATCTCTCAGCAGGCACAATTATCACTATTTCTGCCTCCATATTTTGAAGCTGTGCTGAGAGAAATCAGCACTTCTGCACATGGCACTGAG
The DNA here is from genome assembly GCF_965231275.1 of Zosterops lateralis. Taxonomy (NCBI): domain Eukaryota; kingdom Metazoa; phylum Chordata; class Aves; order Passeriformes; family Zosteropidae; genus Zosterops; species Zosterops lateralis. Next base: position 1,162,354 of record NC_139784.1, read on the forward strand.
AAATTTGCTACATCAACCAAATGCCTGCAAAGCCAAAGCCATTAACAAATCAAACATCACAGCTCAGGCATTCAGCATGAATTTATTTTGCTGTACTCATTCCAGCTGGGCAAAATATCTCCCTCCACCCCAGTTCCTAATCAGCCTCCATCCTCCTCCAGGCTCACCACAGTTAAATCTTTCACACTGCTCCTGAAAACTTGAGAAATTGAGCCATGGACAGAGAAAAATGAGCTGTGGAGCAAATGTTTCCCTCAGAAGCAGATGAACTCTTTGTTCCAAGGCTGTCATGTCAGTTCATCTGCTCCCTATATGTTTTCTGAAGAGCCTTTGCAGTGACAAGATAAAATGCCAGCACTGTGAAATAATCTCTGGGGAAAGAGCCATCCCTTGCTGCCTGAGGGCTCTGCCCTCACTGGGGCTGAGGTGGCTGCAGAGCTGGGGGGGCCCAAATGCCAAATTAACCCTTCAGCTGGACACAACCTGCATGGGGAGCATCTTCCTCCCATCAGAACTCTTCCAAACACTTCCCACTGACATCCTAGACATGGAATATTCCTCAGTCCAGCTGAACCACTGCACCTCAGGATGTCAGCTTTTCACACCTCAGGTTTTTGGTGCAGAGAGAGGCGGCTGATGGGGTTTTCAGTACAAAAAAAGATAAACCCAATCTTTTTGCGAAACTGTTGTCTCATGACTCTCCCTTCCTGTGTGCAGCACAGTGAACTGACCTCTTCCTCTTGGCAGCCCAGAGCTTCTCTGCTGGCAGCTCCAAAGGCAGAACTCAGTGATGGGAGAAGAGCTGACGACACCCAGAGCAGAGGACAAAGGGACACGGTGACACCACACTCAGACCTGTCACACTCATGAGCACAGGACAGGGAAAACAAAAACCCAGTGGGAAAGGCCAGAGGATCAAAGGGAGTAAGCACAGGTGTGACCCTTGCAAGGCAGTGCTCTCTTGGCACAGATCCTGCTCTTACCAAACACTGAGTGAGGTTCTGTTACACCACAAACTGGGAATTGAGCAACGCTCTGCCTTGCTGGGTGAACCTCCATGGCTTGGCAGGGCAAACGATTTGTTCAGATGATTAGAGAGAGTCTGCCAGACCCTGAGAGCCGGGAAAACCCTCCTTAAGTCATGCAAATTTCTCCAGCGCTAAAATCCTGCCCCAGCCCCAAAAGCCAACAGCTTCTTGGGATTCCTGAGGAACAGAGGGCACAGAAACCTCCTGCTGCCAGCCCAGGTGAGCTGCTCAGTGAGCCAGGCTCTGAAAAACCCACCTGAGAATGACCTGGCAGCTTAGAAATCCCTCCTGGTCTTTGGTGAGATGCTGCCCCACAGCCTCACAGGGAGGTCACACCTGTGGTGCAGCATCAACCTTGCAGCAGATGCTGGAAGGAGATTACAGAATCCCTCAATGGTTTGGGTTGGAAGGGACCTTAGAGCCCATCCAGAGACATCCCTGCCATGGGCAGGGACACCTTCTAGTATCCCAGGGTGCTCCAAGCCCCATCCAACGTGGCCTTGGACACCTGTGGGGATCCAGGGGCAGCCACAGCTTCTCTGGGCACCCTGTGCCAGGGCCTCCCCACCCTCACAGGGAAGATTTTCTTCCCAATATCCCATCTGGCCCTGCCCCCTGGCAGTTTGAAGCCATTCCCTGTTGTCCTGTCACTGCATCTTTTTGGACCAGGCTTTCCCAAAGGTGATGACACTCACCTGACTCTCTGGGTGGATGCATCTTCCCATGACTCCACTCAGGGAAGAACCAGTTACCCTCAAATTGCTGCCTGTAATTATTGCAGGGTTCCTGCAGCATGAGAGGGGAACAGTTGGAATTACTGGCTCCATGTGTAAACACAGTGACCAGGAGAAAGGAGCTGCTGACAGGTAATTCTGAGCTCCTTGGGCAGAGAAGACACTGAGGTCACTCACTGGAGCTGCTCTTGGCTCTTTCTGTCCCTTCCACAAGAGCTGAGCTGCTGCCAGCAAAAGGCAGAGTAATTGAGGATAATTAATCCACTAATCTGCAGTTCTGTGCTGAAACCTTTGCAAGGGTTTCCCATGATCTTAGGGAGTCTTTTCTAACTGAAATAAACCTGTCATGTTTCACATCCTCCATTGCCTCTGAGCTCTCTGTAAGTGTGACCCTCGTGTGCTACTGCAGGGGTGAGAGCAGAGTTCAGTCCTAGGGGAAGACCTGAGGATGCACGAGCAGGACCTGGGAATGTTGGGATCCCATGGAGCAAGGCTGCAGCCAACACTCATCAGCTGCAAGTATGTCTATGACTTTAAAAAGCTTTGGGTTTTTTCTTAATACGATATTTAAATTAATGCCAAGTTCTGATTTTAACCTTTGCTGTGCACACAGGGAAAAATTCCCCAGCCTGAGTCAATCACTGCAATCACTGTTTTTTTCACTTCACTGTCTGCAGGTACTTCTGTCTCACCCCAGCAGGGGCTACATTAACTCACCCCATAAATATCTTGTCCTGTGACACCAAATCCATCCGACTCTAACAGGTACTTGATGCTCTTGTGCCAAGAGGACGAGTCACACATTCAAACTCTTCCCATTATTGGGATTAAGCATTTGAAAGCAGAGATGTGAAGTGAGCGGAGGAAGAGGCTCTCCCTGAGGATTTCATGGTTGCACTTGATGATTTTAAAGGACTTTTCCAAGCTGAAGGATTCTGTGATTTTGCCCTGCCCCTTGAGTAACCACTGGCTAATTATCACATTCCCCCTACAAAGACAAACGGTGCAGCTGAACCCTGAGCACTCCAGATCTGCTCCGGAGATAACTCCCACTTGAGATAAAGGAGCAAGTGGTAACAGGAGCTGATTAACAGCCTCACATGGAAATCCAAGCAGCAGCATGGGCAGCATCGTGTCCCGGGATTTACACACTGCACTAGGGGCCCGCAGAGCCAACAGTTGGAGCAGCTGTTACCAATAGGCTCAGGAAGCACATTGAAGGGGGGGGTATTGAATTTCAAAGGCATCCTGGCTGGAATTGGGCTGGGCAGCAGCAGAGCCCGGGCTCCCGTTCCCATCAGCGATCCCCCTGGATGGGAGCACAGCAGCTGCCGGGCCGTGGGACGGGAGGTGTGAGGCAGTGAAATAAATGAGCAGAGGAAAGGAAAGTCACCTTACTGCTAATTTACACGGAACTCACTGGTACCTTACTGGTTAACTCAGAGCTTCTCTGCCCCAGAGACAGGTTTGAGAGCCCCCAGCCCCCCACCCAAGCGTTCCCCAGAAGGCAGGATGAGAAAACTCAATTTATGCAAAGCCCCTCTTTCCATGCACTATCGATTTCAAAGCAGCCAGTTGCTGTTTGGGAATGGGAAGCTCCCAAAGCAGGCAGGATTTCCCTGGGGAATTATCCTGGTGCCTGTCTCCAATTCGCAGCCAGGGGCAGGAGGCCCCTGAGTTGTCCCACAGCACTGGGCTCTACACGGACCTCAGGCTTCCCTTCAGTTCCCACCGACATTTAACAGCATCAGGGAGTGCAGGAGGGTGCAGGGAGCTCATCTTGGCCTGAAAGGTCCTTGTGCTCTCCAGCCAGAGAGCATCCCCACTTCTCCAGCGAGAACCATCCCCATTGCTCTCTTCTGGGCTGTTGGAAAAATCCCCGATGTTTCCTGCTGACTGAGCTGAGTCTGAGAGGAGAACTGGAGCCTCCTACGCTGCAGAGCTTTACCTGGAGAAGCTGCAGAGCAGCTCCTGTCCCCTCGAGCAGCAGCTCTGTGTCCTCTTTCACACAGGAAACCACAGCCCAAATTCAGCCCTGGCCGTGGACTCGCAGGCTGCAGCCTCTGGAGGCAGCTGGATCCCACCTTCCCAAAATGTCCCTGGGTATGTTTCTGTACAGGAGTACTGTAAGATCATGGAATGGTTTGGGCTGGAAGGGACCTTAAAGCCCATCCAGTGCCACCCCTGCCATGGACAGGGACACCTTCCACTGTCCCAGGTTGCTCCAAGCCCTGTCCAGCCTGGCCTCGGACACTTGCAGGGATTCAGGGCCTCCCCACCCTCCCAGGGAACAATTCCTGCCCAACATCCCATCCAGCCTTGCCCTCCCTCAGTTTGAAGCCATTCCCTTGTCCCATCACTACAGGTGTGATCACTGCACTATTGCTCTCATTATCACCATCACCCCACTACAGATGTGAGCTGGTAAAACTCCTGCTGCTTCTGACTGTATCTGCCTCCACCTGCTTCTCCTCCTCAGATTTATTTGATGAGGGAAAGCCAGAAGGCAAATGATGGGATGGTTTGGCCATGAACAGAATGACAACTTTGAAAAGGATTTTCCCCAAATTCCACTTTTATGTCTGAATGCAGCTCCTGAAGAGCAGCTGTTGCCTGTGAGGTGCCACTTCACAGCCTTTAGGGACAAGGAGATGTTAATCCTAATCCAGATGAATTTAAGATTTTTCTAGAGGCTTCCAGACACAGGACCACAAGACATCAACAGCTCCACAAATGCTGGAATCAGAATAGAGAGAAAAGCTCCAGGAACACCCCCCTGCACCTGGGACTGTGATCAGCTGCACACATCCCAGTCCTGGGACACAGGGAAAAGCAAAGACTGGGAGAATGGAAATGGTTGATAGATTCGCTGCTGAGCCAGGGACGCGCCAGTGCTAATTCCTGATGCCCTGAGCTCTTCCTGAAGCAAGAGCAGCAGGAAGAGCAGGAGCAGGGAATGACTGTGGTGCCTGGAAAAGGGGGACAGTCCTGGTTCCAAACCCCAGGGCAGAGCCTCTGGCTCCAGGAGCACTGCAGGACATGGGATGGTGCTGCTGGAACAGAATTGTGGCACCTCCTGCCTATGGAACTCTGGCCTGGGGCTGCTCCTGCCTCTCCTCCTTGCCTTTATCTCCTCATCTGCAGGATCCAAAGGAGAGGAAAGCCAGGGATGAGCTGTGTGCTGCCTGCTTGCACAAGGACATGGAGAAAAGGGAGAAGAGGGTGCTGTGCTATTTTGAGCTGCCTCCTCCTCAATTCCTAGGGGTGGAATTTTACCTCTGGAGTGTTGATTGCTTTGTAGGAAGGATTTAAAGACTACTTACACAAAAATGATAATTAAAACCTAAATTAAACCTAGGCCTAGTCAATACTTCCCATTTCCATTGTTCTCAAAATCCAAAATAACATTTCCAATTTGCCATAGAGATTTACTGGCCTTTTTCTACCATTTCACTAAAACAAACTCAAAATGCTGGGTTTGAAAATGATAAGTCTGTAGAAAGCTCCACTGGCAATAAACTTCCTGCATGACTCCTTAACTCTGCAGCATCCAAAGTGACTTCAAATTAAAAAAATTTTGAAGCACTGTCATTACTTTGATTATTAAATCAACAACTTGATTTAGTAAAATTACTGGCAGCTCACAAAGTATTAACAAGAACAATTACCAAGTGCTGGCAGTTATATTTAGTGTTTGGGAACTATATTTACAAGCTGAACTCAGCCTAGAATCAATACAGCTGAAATCCTAGCTCAAGCCATTCTTTTAACATTTCTGCTTTTACTTTGGAAAACCAGAAAATGCTCAAAATAAGGGGAATGTCCTCTGAAGTAGAGCCCAAACCGATGGTTGGACTCAATGATCTTGGAGGCCTTTCCCACTCTCTGTGGTTCTGTGATAGTTCAATGCTCATTATCTGGTGCAAAAAGCCTTTGGTAAATCAAGAGTCCAGAAAAATCATCTTCCAAACAATCTGTTCCAGCCCCTCTGCCCCTGTGCCAGTAGACAGAAGAAATTAAATGAATAAGTGAATATTTAGAGCTGAAAACTGGGGTCATCAGCCCCAGCAGGGCTTGGCAGGTCGGGAGTAGAAAGGGCTCTGACACAGCTCTGCCCAAGCTCTGGTTGATTTTAATGAGTTGTTGGGTTTGGATAATGTCAGGCAGTGCAGACTGTGCCTCCTTATATAATCTTAAGTGCAAACAGATTTTGTGAATAAGCACTTTCAAGTCATAAGTGGGGTTTTTGTTAATAAATGTCAATAATCAGTTGCTGTAGCAACGTGGATTGATCCCCCTGGCTGCAGAAAGGGGGGGAGCAGGCAGCTTGTTTCTTTGCACCATTTCTACCCATCTGCTCTGCCAGAAACCCAGTGGAATTGAGGGGTTCTTGGCACATGGGTCTGGGATGGCTTCACCCAAACCCTGCTGGGGCTACTGGGAGGGGATGGAGCCAATGCTCCCAGGGGTGCACCCCATGGGGCAGGAACATTCAACTGCTCCACTCCTTTCCTGCTGGAAAACTCCTTGGTGCTGCTTGGGAGCCAAATAAACCCAGAGCTTCAAGTGACACCTCACAGGTGCCAGGGCCAGGCTCATGTTTGGCTCCATCACCTTCGACCAGAGCTGCTCAACCCAAGCACCAAACCAGCTTGTGGCCAGAATCTGTTCTGGGCAGAGCTAAAGCAGCACTGCCGTGGTTTAACAGCTCAGCTCAAGGAGCTCCTCCACGGAGTGAAAATGAAAGCAGGCACAGAGCCAAGCCCTGACAGTGCTCAGGTCCATCTGTGCTCCTGCCAGCCCCAGGGCAGTGCAGCAAATACTCACAAACAGGGGTTTAGAAGAAAAGAGTGAACGTGGCTGTTGGCCAGCAGGAGATGGAGCAGAGGGCAGCAAAACGCTGTGAATGTGGTGGGAAGGAGGAGAAGAGGGACAGGGGGACACCTGGGTGGCTCCACCCCACATCCTCCCCCTCTGCTGTCCTGACAGGAGCTGGGCAGGAGTGATTCACCCTCAGCTCCTGTGGAACCACTCAGATGGCACTAGGGAAGAAAAAAAGGGACAATTTTATCCCTATTCTCCAAAGCTCTTAAGCTCCATCAGATTCTGCTCCCTCCATCCCACCTCTCCTGCAGTGATGGCTCTTCCCCACAGCCCCATTTCAAACACAAACCAGGAGGGGTTTGGTGAGGCAGCACCTCCTGCCCCTTGGTGCCTGTTCCAGAGCCAGGCACCCCCTGGAAACTTCTAAGACCTTTCCTTTGTCACCATCCCTCAGCATTCCAGGCACATCTTACCTGAATGAACAGAAAAGATTCTGCTGGAGCTTGGCCCCAAGGTCCAGCAGGGCCATTCTCACCCCTGTGGCTGTCTGACATTCCCTGGGCTGTCCATTCCCTGGGCTGCCCATTCCCTGGGCTGTCTATTCCTTGGGCTGTCTATTCCTTGGGCTGTCCATTCCCTGGGCTGTCCATTCCCAGGCCCTTCTCCACCTCAACAGCAGCAGCACATGTGGGACATACAGAACATGGGATGGTTTGAGGTTGAAAGACTGGGCAGTGAACAAAAATGTCTTGACTTTGTCTAAGTTTCTACCATGGCCCTGAAGAAATGGTGACAAATATTGGACAAACAGGGAGGATGTTTTTGTGTGTTCACAGATAACATTCAACCCAGCTGGGAGAGGAAGCAATAAACTGACAGACTGACCTGATCAAGTGCTAACATGGTTTGGTTTTCTGCATTTTAAATCACTTTTGTAGCTCTTCTGTGAAAGCATTTTCATCACATCCTTTTCTATGTCCCTCTGTGAAGAGAAGCACTCAGCCCCATCCTCTAGGAAATGTTACTGGGATCAAATACTCTGAAAATCCCCCATCCCATGAATACACAGAATTCTTTGGTCATGGTGTCAGGAGATCCTTTTTTGCACCTTGAAGTTGCAGGGGCACAATGCTGTGATGGGGAATTGCTGGTTTGAGAGATCACAGATCTCTGACCTGCCACCATTTTCCTCTTTGAGGATTATCAAGAGCTTCCCAAATCACACATCTTCCCAGAATTATCCTTCTCTGATGGGATCTCTCTGGATAATGTGTTTAAGTTCTTGCAGCTCTGTTGGCAGCATCTCCCTGGTTTTATCCTTGCAAACAGCACATGCTTTAAGGAGATGTTCTACTTAACATCCTCCTGTGATCCTGAGAGTGATTCAGGGTTGCCTCCAGACAGCCCCGAGAGATTCCCCCTCACAAGCCCTGACTCAGGCAGGTTTAGAATTTCTGATGAAATCAGCCTGAGAATGAGGCAGGAGCTGCTTCTGAAGGCCTTGGCTGGCCTCAGCTTTTGAAGGAGCTGAAGCTTTAGCAGAGGATGTTCACAGAGGCCAAGGAAGCTGGAAGGGCTTTGCTTGAACCACGGGAAGCTTTTGTTTCCCAGCCCAGGGCCTGGGCTCCTGCACTCCCTCAATCACCTCCACACATGGGACACGAACCACCCTGAGCTGAGGGACATGAGTGACCAAACCCAAGGGCTGCAGGGGACAGCTGGCACCAGGGAAAGGACCTCAGTATCATCCACCACCTTAGTCTGGGTCTGAACACAGCCGGGGAGCAGATTTTTCCTATGGATATCACCTGTGAATGCTTCCAGCAGCTTCCCTGGCTTGGAAGAGCCCTGGGAGAGGATCTCAGCTCCTTCTTCCTGCTGCCTGTGGAGCCACCTCCACACTTGTTCCTGATTCTTATGTAGAAGAAACTCGATAAAAAAGAAGTTGGAAACACCAGAGAAAAGATTTTGGCTGAAAAGCAGAACTGTGAAAGCTCAGTCCTGGAGGAGCCCAGTTGGAAATCTGGAGGCAAAGGAGTCTGGAGGGGTTTTTCCAAAGTACAGCAAACACTCCTCCAAGCCCAGATGTTCCCCAAGCATCCCCAACACATCTATTTCCAGGGTTGGGATGCTGAAGCAGTAACTCCTGGTGGGAGCACCAGCAGTGTGATATCAGAGTATTATCATTTGTTTGAAAAGAGCTGCAGGACAGGAACAAAAAGCCCCCATCAGCTGGGATTTTTCAGCCTTTCCACTTCTAATTTACTGGGAAGTTTCTGTACCACAAACTCTGCACTGATTGCACCACCAGGGATAGCTCACCAGGCTCTCAGCCCAACCTGGGAGGATTTTGTGTATTTTATATATTTTATGTATATGTATTTTAATTTCCATCATCCCAAAGATGGAAATTATCCCACTTAGTTACCTGAGAAATTGGACTTCATGAAGACACTGGAGAGAAGAAACCACTTCCTGGACATGTCTCTCCTAATGCTGGGGGATTATAAAGTGGGAATCTGTTATCCTATCTTCTTGTTTGATGCTGGTAATTAATATTTATCATATTAACTGCAGAGAACCTCTCTGTCATGTTTTACTTCAGCTCAAACAACCGCCTCCAATGCCAAGAGCTGAGGTTGTTCCAGCAGCAGCTCCCTGTGGGCTCACCCTGAAGATACCCCTGACCATCCACATGGGATTTTGGAAGAGGAAACCTCCAACCTCGATCCCAGTCAATCCAAACTGAGACTGTTGTGTACCCTGCAAACAGCCTGAGTTTGTTTCCAGCAGAAATTCAGAATCAAGGATAGGAAACAAATTTCAGCCTTTTCTGAGCTGCCCGAGCAATCCCAGCTCTGAGCACTGTACATCCCCAACTCCCCCAGGCAGGATCTGGGGAAGGAGGGAGTGTGAGCACACTTTGGGAGCTCTTTGGGAAGCTCAGAATCCTGTTTTGACCAGCTGAGCTCCTATTTGCCTCAACAAATGGACACTGGCAGTGTCCCAGGCCAGGTTGGACGGGGCTTGGAACACGCTGGGATAGTGGAAGGTGTCCCTGCCCATGGCAGGAGTGGTACTGGATGAGCTTTCAGGTCCTTTTCAACCCACACTGTTCTCTGATTCTGTGACATTCAATCATTTTTACACATTCATGTCAGTTGTTGCTAAGCAAGTAACAAAATATCCAAGATAAAATAATTTATTGTGTTTTTTTTTCAAGCCTTACTCCACTGGCAAGCAACCAAACAGATTTTGGCTGCTGGTGTCTCAAACCATTTCATTTTGGGGGTTTCTCAAAGGATCATTTTGCTCTGGAACACGATGGTGGCCCCTCGTGGTCCTCACACACAGGGTGAGGCTCATCCTGGCAGTGCTGCTGTGCCAGGGACAAGGACAAACCCCAGGGCTGTGCCAGGAGGGATGATCCAGAGAGGAGCACACAGAACAGTCCCACCAAAATCCTTCCTGGGAGAAAATAAACCCAAAGGGAGGCACAACTGCAGAGAGATCACAGTGATGGGGGGAATGAGCACTGCCCATAAAGGAAAAAAAAATCACAAAAAAGAGAACTTGGATCATCTTTAGGGGACACAGGACACTCTGCTGGAGAAGGACCTTCCACCAAGAGCTGTCCAATGGCCCTGGCTTGGCCAAAGGGCCACTGTGGCCATGTCTGAGGCAGCCCAGACTGTCCTGTGTCTCCCCACAGGATGTGCCCAGACCTGCAGCTCCAAGGGTTCCAGGCAGGAATTATGATGCATCCCAGGTGCATCCCTTCCCCTCCAGCAAACACTGCTGCTTTCATGTCACACCTCAGGTCCAAGCAAACACGCCGAGGTAATTGCAGGGACACAGAAAATCACCCAGGAAAAAGCAGTGCTTGGCCAGGGCTGAGACAGAGGTGGAGCTGTCATCAGACATGAAAATCATGTAGAGAGAGCTGGGGGCATGAGCAGGAGGAAAACCAGGACAATAAAAACATAATATGGTCTATAGAAAACCAGATTTTAATCTCATAGAAACACAGAATATCCTGAGCTTGGAAGGGACCCATCAGGATCAGCCAGTCCAACTCCTGGCCCTGCACAGACACTCCAACAATCCCACCCTGAGAGTGCTCCTGGAGCTCCCTGGAGCTGTGACCATTCCCTGGGCAGCCTGATCTCTGTTTATCTGAGCAGCAGTTTCCTCCTGGCCCATGTTTCCTCCTGCTCATGGACACAAAGCTCCCACTGAGCCAGACCTTGGGCAGAGCTGTGACCTGGGGGAGGGCAGGGAACACTTTGTGTCCCAAACAAGGGCATCACACATATGGAATGAAACAGCAGCAACACAGGGAGGAAAATATTTCCACCCTGAAACTCAGAATCCAAGTGAAAAAGAGAAATATTCCTACACCATAACCTGCTGTGAGGTCTGGGCCATGGCAGGGGACAACGGGGACCAGGAGCTGGCACCCACAAACAGGGAGGAGAGGGAAATTTGTGAATTAAAATCTCTTTAGTCTTAGGCCTGAGACTGAATTCTGAAGTGAAATAAGTCAATTAAATAGAGTTCAAAGTATTTATCCTGTCTTAGCCTAAATCAGTTTTAATAACAGGTTTGTGTGCCAAGGGTTTAATGGCTTCAGCAAAAATATCTCCAATGTACCAGATGAAATAACTCTGTGTAGGAGCCCTACAAACTCCAACCCACCTTCTAATAATAAACTGTTTCAGGCTTTCATTTTCTAAATTGTTCTGTGTCCTCTGGAGAGGTTCCCTTGAACCTGCTGCATAATGAGAGATTGCAATAAATCTTGTCAAACCAGACAAACACCACGAAATTTTAATTTTACTTTTAAATTGCAGCTGAGTGCTCCAGTGGATGTTATTTTTTGGTAACTGCCACATAACTAAGGCGGAGGAGCTTGCTTATTTTTAACAGGAGAGTGTTATTGTCTCCATGTGTTAAAATATTTAGTTGTCTATAAAAAATTCAGCCTTTATAGATGCAGAGATGGATTTGCTTCCCCTGCTGTAGGCCAATAAGGGAGAGAAAAAACAGGAGATAATGGGGGAAAATACAATAATTGGAAAGGATGCTTTACTCCTGTGGTAAGAGAGGCTTCTTTTTTTAATTTGGAAATTTTTCTGTACCAAAAATCAGATTTTCAGCATGGAAAATCCCTCCACACCTGTCCCACCTGTGGTGCTGCACAGCCTGAGCCATGGCTAAAGCTTGGCAGGGGGCTGAGAAGCAAAATTACTTTTGTTGTTAAACCATCACTACAAACCCCTCCAGATTGTTGGGACTTGTCAGAAATGGGCTTTTTGGTGCTGTTCCCCCATTTCTGCTGAGGGGACTTTGCAGAGCACTGAGCAATCTGCACACTCAGGGTTTCTCTCCATGCTGAGCACATGGAGCTAAAAATAAGGGACAATGCCCTCCCTTGGAACCCACGAGGATTCAGGAGGGCACCTCCTCCTCCTCCTTCTCCTCCTCCTCCTCCTCCTCCCCCTCCTTCTCCTCCTCCCCCTCCTTCTCCTCCTCCCCCTACCCCTCCTCCTCCTCCTCCTCCTCCCTGCTCTAGGAATCCCATGTGTGGCTCCCCATGGAATAAGGGGAGCAATAATAATTGTGCAGCAATGCCCCAGCCCCTTGCCCACCAAGAATTTCCATATTATTATTGTTATCATTGCTACTGTTAAGGATTTGGAGATGAACTCATTCAATCACCGAGGCAGTGTGACAGCGACTGCCTGGGATGCTGCTACTGTTGCCATGGTGACTGTGCCTGCTCTGGGGACCCCAAAATCCCCATCAGCCCTCCCAGGCACCCCTGTCACCGTGTGCTGCACAAAGGATCCCATTTCCCCTCCTCTTTGCCACGGGAGAAGCAGATCTGCGCCCCCAGCCCCTCTGTCCCTCCGCGTCCCCTCTCCCATCCCGTCCTCCCTGGCTCTGCTCCAGCTGTTTCCTAGAAAGGCTGAAACAAAAGCTGCTCTGGCTGTCACAGGAGATCCCTGCAGGGCATCACCCTTGGCCCAAGTGACAGGGTCACCCCCGAGGCCACCAGCAGCCATCTGACCCCCTGGGATACCTGGAGGAAAACATCCTGAGTTTTAACTGGCATGGCCTGACCTCCTGTGTCTGCAGAGTTAGGAAAGCTGCTTCAAATATTCCACAATATTAAGCTTTTTTATTTTAAAACCCCAAACAACCAAGCACAACTTGAATTTGTGTTTACATTTAAGGGACCCTTAATTGAGTCACTTCAATGAACCTGAGCTCCCCTGGACTGTGCTGGGATGCTGTGGCCATTCCAACACATCCCTGTGGGCAGGGGAAAGGACAAATGCTGGAATGGTCACACTGGAGAGGAGACTGAGCTGGGCAGGACAGGCAGGGCCAGAGCCAGGCATGCTGCAGGCAGGACAGCAGGGACAGGCAGGGACAGTGAGGCACAGGCAGGGACAGACAGGGACATTGCAGGCAGGGACAGTGAGGCACAGGCAGGGACACTGCAGGCAGGACAGGCAGGGACAGACAGTACAGGCAGGGCCTGAGCCAGGCTGCAGCTGCTCCATCCCAGCCCCTGCCCAGCCCAGCTCCCATCTCTGAGCTGAGTCAAGGCTGTGAGAGACAATTCAGTACAAGAGAGGAAGAGCAAATCCCATCTGTAGGGGCTGATCCCCAGCCCTCACACACTGTGTGACAGCTAACAGCTGGCCTGGAGGCCTCACAGACACAAGTGACTTGGACTTGATCAGCCTGTGCTCCTGAGCACCAGCCTGCATATCAGCCTGTTCCTTAGGGAACCTTAGAAAAGGAATTTGCACCTGTGTGACAAGGGACTGGTACCCGTGAGAACTGATTCTGTACCACGAGACAAGAATGTAAACATCTTTAAAAGAGAAAACCTTTAGCAAGTACATACATGAGAAACTACTAACCAATGAACTGAGTAGCAAAAAGTTACTAACCAATTAGAATTAAACACAATGCTTTTATAAACTATATAAATATAAATAATAAAGTGGAGCTATTTGTTGCATGAAAAAAAGGTGTCTTTGTCTGTCTCTACTGCGACACCAAAGGAGTCAGCCCCACGCCAGGCTACAGCTCCAGCGCCTGCCTGGATTATTCCCAGAGCTCAAGGGCACTCTGGCTCTCAGTGAGTGGATGTGAGGAGCTGCTCACAGAACCATCTCCGGTGCTGGCCTCGGTGAAGTCACCATATGAGGAGGAAGTGAAACATTTGCATGAGCTAAAAATGTTTTCCTTTGCTGTGCGAGGCTGTGGAGCTGCAGCACGCCCCCTCTGCCACCCTCCTCACCACGGGAACGTCCTCTCCTGGCTGGATCATTCCTATTTGTGCTCCCAATCCCCAGGTCTGAGTCATGACAGAACAGAACAGCCTTTCTTTGCAAAAATATATTTCTCCAACACATGCAGTTACAGGATGTGCCCGACTCCACAACCTCCCTGAATACTTTTAATGATGCTGAAAGGAATCATTAAATCTGGAGTTAGGATTAGGATGCCCTCATTCCTAATTCTCACTGTCAGGCAGGCCTTGACCTCCAGTTCCTGCTCTCTCAAGCTCAGCTGACAACACTCAGCAAACCCAGCAGGATGTGGCTGCTGTCAGCAGGTGAAATGAAAACAACCCCCCAGGATTCCTCAGAGGTTGCTGTTCAGGAGGGAATTTTAAGACGTGGCAGGGCCTGGGGTCACTGTGCTGCTCTCCAGGGTGGTGACAGCCCCTCCTCGGCCCAAGGCAGGAGCAGGCAGCAGCCTGGCCTCAGCCTGGCTCTCTCTGCACACTGAATCTGGTCACTCCCTGACTGAACAGCCTCTTCCAGCACAGCAATGCTGCAGGGCTGTTTGCTGGAGGATGCTGCTGCAGAGGGATCTGTGCCTCCCTCCCAGCTCCTGGGGGAGGAATCTCTTCAAATGAATATTTAAACCCCTGGAAAGCCCAGGATTGATTCCAGAGTCATGTCTGTACTGCTGTGATTGTTATTCCAGCAACAGATGGAGGGAGCATCTCTCAAAGGCCTGTGCTAGCAGCCACAGTGCAACAGCAGCCACCACTCCTTCTCCAGCCTGATGCTGCTCCCCTGATCCTCTCTTCAGCACCTTCGGTGAGCCCAGTCCTGGATGTCCCTCAGCACTGTGAAATCCCCAGCCTCAGTTACAGTCACTCCTGATGGATCTGTCCTTTCCCGAGCTGCTGCTCCTCTTCCAGGCTGGGCTGCTGCCTTTCCCCAGCCTGCTGAAGTACCTGAGGATTTTAGGATATTACAGCCTGTCTCCAGATCCATTTTATTTCTCAAGACAAAAGGTTTTCCACTAATTTGTGCTCTCCTCCCTCCCCTACCTCCTCACTCTCATCATTTCAGCCTCTGCAGACCACGTTACACAAAAGCAAGGGACTAAAGCCGTGTGTGAGGTGGTTTGTGTTTAATGCTGCTGTATTTAATTGC
Source organism: Zosterops lateralis (assembly GCF_965231275.1). Lineage (NCBI taxonomy): Eukaryota > Metazoa > Chordata > Aves > Passeriformes > Zosteropidae > Zosterops > Zosterops lateralis. The sequence continues at coordinate 1,177,414 of NC_139784.1, forward strand.
TGCATCCCAGGGATCAAAGAGGCTGCAGTGGGAAATCCAGGAGGCAGCAAGGAAGCGTCACCGTAATTTGATGGCTGACTTTCTGCTCATTAACCCAATTCCTTTGAACTCAAGCAGGAGATGCAGTAACACATCACTGGCAACGACCTCGAAGGGATGTCAAAAGGGATGAGTCCTGGGTGAGCTGCAGAGGGGCGAGCTGATGATGCTGGAATTTCCCAGCCTACATGGAGGAAGATTTCAGGAGTGCTGATCCAGTGTCAGTCTGTCCATGGGGAACCTCACACCATCCCTGCATTCCAGGGACTCTCCTTTGCATCCCCATCTCTTTCTTTGGAAAAGAGCTTGTAAATTTGATAATCAGATTTATTGGTATTCTGTATCCTCATCTACAAAAAGGCTGGAGAGGAACACTTCACACGGACTTGAAGGGACAGGACAAGGGGGAATGGCTTCTCACTGCCAGAGGGCAGGGTCAGATGAATATTGGGAAGGAATTATTCCCTGGGAGGGTGGGGAGGCTCTGACACAGGGTGTCCACAGCAGCTGTGGCTGCCTCTGGATCCCTGGGAGTGTCCAAGGCCAGGCTGGACAGAGCTTGGAGAAATCTGGGATGGTGGAAGGTGTCCCTGCCCATGGCAGGGGTGGCACTGGGTGATTGTTCAGGTCCCTTCCCACTCAAACCATTCCAACACCCTGTGAGATCAACAACCACTGTTGAAAAGTGATTTGTGAATCCCTGCAGAACTGGCCCCACTGCTCTCTCTGTACCTCAGGGCGAGCACTGCAGGCCCAGCCAGGCCCATGAAATTGTGCAGAAACCTCCTTCCTCCCTGTGACACTGTCCTTGTGTCCCTTTGGTCTGAACTGTGTGACACAGACCAACAGGAACCCACAGTGGTGCTAAAACTGTCCTGCATTCTGGGAAAAGAAATAGGATTAGAGATTGGTTTTCGAGTCCAAGATCATTTAATCATGGAACCCCAGACTGGTCTGGGTTGAAAGGCAGCTTAAAGATGATCAATCCCCACTCCATGCAATGAGCAGGGACACTTCCCACTGGACCAGGCTGCTCCAAGCCCTGTCCAGCCTCGCCTTGGACACTTCCAGATGGGCAACTGTGACTTGGCATGATCTGCCCTGGCAACCTGGCTCACTCCACAGGATCAATGGCCAGTCTGGGATGCCAGTGGGAAGGGGGCATGCAGTAAGGTGTGGCTGGATAAAGCTATTTTCCTTTCAACCACTCTGCAGAAAATGTCCTCTTTATTTCTCTGTTTGAAATTCATGACTTGGCTAAACCAGCAGAACTGCTCTGCACAATCCCCTGCCCACAGCTGAGGGATGAGCAAAGCCCACAGTCAGCACAGGGGTGACACAGAAAACAGTAGCTCATTAGCACTGAGGGTGCTTCAGACCTGGAGAAAGGGCACTCACACATCAGGGATCTCTTTGCTTCTTTGCTCACTTTCATTTCATCACCTGCCACCTCTTCCTTGGCTTGTTTAAAAATTTATACAGGCCCTGCTTAAGCATCCCTTGTGCTTTGCTTGTAGGGACTGCAGAGATGTGGCTTGGGACTCGATGCATATTTAGGGATATTCCAGCTGGGCAAGTACCTTGAAAAAGCAGTTCTGAGTCTGCTGGAAACAAAACAAGGAGGATGACAGTGCTTTAGGTGAGACAAGCAAACCCAGCCCATTTGGGCTCTGTCAGCAGGGCCTGGCTGAGGCAGGGCACACCTCAAAGGAGCCGGGGTGAGGCTGTCACCCCACAGAGCTCCAGGCAGGTCCTTCACTCCCTGCCCTCACACTGAAACCCACCCCACTCACCTGTCCAGACACAAAGATCAGGTTTATCTAACCTGGAACCAACAAATCCCATGGAGGCACCAGTTCAGAAAGACTCAGACTAAAGACAAATTTTCCTAGGAATTGCTCTCAGCAAGGAGTGGGAAGAGGCACCAAGGGACCAAAGTCGTGCTGAGAAAAGACTTTTATCCAGACACAGCTGCACTGGCAGAGCTTTTTGGAGAGGAGGAGGGAGATGTGGGGTTCAACATCTGTCCTCAGAGATAAAGGGCACAAAGAGAAAGGCGAGAGATGGATCTAGGGAGGGGTGGTTGTTGTCCCCTTCACAGCAGGGCCCCTCCACCCCACAGCTTCCAGCCTCCATCTCCCCTGACATTTACACCTGCTAAGTCACTTGGAATCCCAGCCTGGAGGCCCAGTCCCTGTCAGATCTCTGCTCTGAGAAAAGGAGATAAGCTGTGAGTGACAGGATCTTCAAAGCACAGAGAAAACTGCAGTAAGCCAAGGCCTAATGGGCAGGAATTCAGTTTAACCCCTGGGAATTCACCCTGAGGCAGCCCCAAAAGTCAAGGGCAGCTACAAGGCTGGGGAAGGCTCCAGCTGGGAGCAGGACTCTGCAGTGGATTCACAGCCTGGGACAGGAGGTGACCTTTATGAAATGCAGAGGAAAGTCAAGAACCTTCCCCTGGAAAGTTTATGGTTAAAAACAAGCTCTTGGTAAAAACCACAAAGCTGATGCACACTTAACCTCTCCCACCCCAAACTTCCTCTGCTGATGGTTGATATTTGGGACTGAAGGCAGAAATAGAATTCTGTCTTCTGAAAACAGAGGTGCATTTCAGCCTGGTTCCCTCTGCTGTCCCCACTCCACCCCCAAATCTCACAGGCAGGGAGAACACTAATAAATAAATCAAATGCAAAATGCAGTGCCAGGATACCCGAATAAACCCTCTCTGGGGAAAGGCACATCAAACCCAGCCCGTGGCTCTGCCTGGCTCCTGTCACACGTGAATTTCTCTGCACTGACCACGGAACGTAAATCCACCAACTCTTCCCTAGGAAGCTCCAGTGGGAGCGCAGCAGGGAGGAGGAATCAGCTGCTGTGCCAAGGATGGTTTTTAGAAGAAAAGGACCCAATCCTCAGGCAAGGTGCTTTCATCCATCCCCTGCTGCCGGGAGTGAGGGATGCTCTGCTGGAGAGCAAAACAAATCTAACCCCAACCTGCCCTGTGCCTTCTCCAGATTGTATCTGAATCCCTCCTCTCCTCACTCAAATCCACCTCTGACCCAAGACTGAAGATGTTTTTCTCTGGGTTAACAAGCTTTGCAGTTGGAAGTGAATTGATTTCCAAGCTCCCAAGGCTCCTGGTGTGAGTAGCCCCCAATGACCAAGTGCCCAGCTGGGGGTCACAGGGGTGTCTGTGGGGTCCAGCACATTCCTACGTGTTCCCTGAACATTCTGCCTGTCCCAGAGAGGCTCAGGGACCTTCCCAGCAGCGACAACAAAGCACAACTGGGACTAGGACAGAAGACCACTAAACCTCTCAGAGATTTCCTTCCTGTCTGCAGCCAGGTTTGCATTGAGCTAAACGTGGCTGAATTCTTTCACCAAACCTGGAGGAAGTTGCCTGAGCAGGGAACAATCTCCTGCCAACAGAGCATCCCTTGGAAGCTAAGTTGACAGGCAGACAGCTTTTATGTCTTTGACTTTTAGAAAGCCAAGCACACCAAACCCCAGAATTAGGTCAGTGGTGGCCATCCTGCTCTTTCCCACTCTATTTTTAGCTCCAGCTACAACCACAACACAACATTGCTACGAGCTACAGGAGATGTGTGATCACAACTGACATGAGGCTTGCATGACCCTACACAAGGACTCCAGAATCCCAGGGAGTTCATGGACACTGGGCCAGCAGCACTGACCCCTCTGTGTTCAGTCATTCATTTTGCTGCTTTTCTCTACATAAATAGGAACAAAACCCACCTCTGATCCTGTGGGCAAGATCATGGAATGGTTTGGGTGGGAAGGGACCTTACAGCCTATCCTGTTCCCACCCCTGCCATGGGCAGGGACACCTTCCACTGTCCCAGGCTGCTCCAAACCCTGTCCAACCTGGCCTTGGACACTGCCAGGGATGGAGCAGCCACAGCTTCTCTGGGCAACCTGTGCCAGGGCCTGACCATCCTCACAGGGGGGAATTCCTTCCCAATATCCCATCCATCCCTGTCCCCTGGCAGTGGGAAGCCATCCCCACAAAGTTCTTCTAGCACAGCTGAGCACAGCCAGTGCTGCTCCCCTGGCTTGGATTAGGAGTACCAAGGTCATTCTGAGGAGGAGATTTGCCAATGGGAGGATGAGGCAGCTCAGTGTCACTAGAGGCAGCCTGGCAGTGCCACTTAAAGGAAGTGGAACAGTTTGGGGTGTAACCACAAAGTCATCAATCACAGCAGGTGCCTCAGATTTCATGAATACAAAGGCCCTTCCAATTTATTCAAAGTAAATAATGTGGCCACAGCCTAGACAGGAATAACAGTGATGAGCCAGCCTTGCTCACCTCAGTGTCTCACCAAGGTCTGGCACACTGACACCACTCCTCCTCCTCTGGTGTGCCCTGTGGCTCCCTAAGCTGGCACTGAACAAGCCAGTTTGGCTGCTGGGGCTGCTCAGGCTGGCAGTGCTGGACTGTTGGTTGTTCTGGAGAAAAGAAGGCTCGGGGGGGACCTTGTGGCTCTACACAACTCCCTGACAGGAGGAGACAGCCGGGGGGTCGGGCTCTGTTGCCAGGGAACAGGGACAGGAGGAGAGGGAACGGCCTCAGGCTGGGCCAGGGAGGCTCAGGTTGGATTTGGGGAAAATTTGTTCATGGAAAGGGTTGCCCAGCCCTGGCACAGGGCAGGGCTGGAGACCCCATCCATGGAAGGGTTTAAAAGCTGTGTGGATGTGGCACGTGGGGACATGGGTCAGTGGTGACCTTGGCAGTGCTGTGGGAGTGGCTGGACCCAGTCTCAGAGGGCTTTTCCAACCCTGATGATTTTATCATTCAGTGCTGAGAACCCTCAGACTGAAGCCCCCAGCAGAGAGGAGTCACCAGCACTGATCCCTTCCCTTGCACTTCCTCATGTCCCTCCCAGCAGTGGGAGATCCTCGTCACTGTCACTGTGAGGTGACACATCCCAACACCTCCTGCTGCAGGGGGGTGTGAGCTACACCAGGCACCAAATCTTCCTTGAGTCACTCAGGTGTGAGGGTGCACCAGCCTGAGCTTTCTTTAAACTCACTCTCTCACTATGTTTTCTGCCTTGTTCCAAGCTCATCCTCCTCCTGTTCCTTTCTCTTGTTCAGGACTCTCCTGGCCAATTTGCAGGGTACAGCACCAGTGGAGCTGTCAGCGAGGCACAAGAGGATTATTAACATTCAAGAGTCTTCATATAATTCCTTATTAGAAAGCAAATTAATTCCAGCCTGAGCCAAGCCCAGCCCTGACGAGCAGCTGGGCAAACACGTCCCTCACACTGCAAATGTACAACTCAGGCAAACCCAGGCAGGGATGAAGGCTCTGGGAATTGGCACTCCAGTCCCACCTGCCCCAAAATGGGACCTGTTCAGCTGCTGGAGACATCTGCTCTGGTCTGGTTTGAAGGTGGATGGTGGAATGAAGGTCCTGAACAAAGAGCTGTGGTGGCATTTCAGAGACCCTGGGGACACCCCTTGTCCCCAGCTGTCACTGCAGAGGGGCAGGAGGTTCCTGCATGTCCCACCTACAGCCCTTGGCAGGTTCCTGACACACCAAAAGGGATCTAAAAATCACCTCCCCTGTTTCAGTCTACTTAAACCCTCCCTTCACACGAGTCATGCCTGCTGTGGGGATGCACCTTATGTTCCCTGGCTCTGGAAAACAGGATCCTGTCCTGCCTCACTCTCCAGCTGATGCTGAGCAAGGCAAAACACAACATGTGCTGGTCTTTGAGGTGATAAATTTATGAGTAAGTGTTTTAATCACCCATTTTACTCTCTTCAGAAAGTTCCTGGGAAGGAAATGTCACCACCTGGATTTGGATGTGAACACCAAGCCCAAGTGTGTGTATGTGGCTGAAAAGTTTGCAGCAGCCCAGGCTCACTGGGCTCAGGCACCAAAAGAGCTTTGCTTTCCTCTTTCCCGCATTTAAAAAAGGCAAAGGATTTATTCAGCAGAGGCTGCTGGATCCTGCACATGGCTGGAGGCTTCACAGAAGCATCTTTTATGCTTCCATGAAGAGCATCCTGCAAGATGTTCTAGAGTGGAGGAAAGACTACACTGTGCTTTCCCAAGAAATAAATAAACCCAAAAAATCACTCTTGACACTTCTGCCCTGTCCCTCAGCACCTTTCCTATTTCCTTTCCTTTCCTTTCCTTTCCTTTCCTTTCCTTTCCTTTCCTTTCCTTTCCTTTCCTTTCCTTTCCTTTCCTTTTTCTTGGAGGGTGAGGAAGCAGCAAGGCAGTGACAGCCCAGGGGCTGGGGACACTGAAACCCCCTGGATTGCTGAAGATAATCAGGGCTTGTCTCTTTAATCAAAACAAGCAATTTTCACAAAAAAAGTCTCACAGAGAATGATCTTCACTACATCTCTCCCTCACTGTCAGATCTCAGGATGCAGCAGCCACATAAAGCCCCGTTTCCCTGGGAAACCAGGCTAAGAATAGCAGGGCTGGCTGGGGAGACTGGGCTGGGGGTTTGTGGGCTGCATTTGGAGATGGCACCAGGGTCCAACATCCCCCTGCTGACCCTGGGTGCTGAGGGCCCTGTGGAAATCCCTGCTGGCCCTGTGTAACATGGTGGAGAACGACCCTCCTGCCTGGACAGGGAGAGCTCAGCCCCTCCAGCTTCCCTGGGGATGCAGCAGGGCTGGGAACCATCCCTAGGCCAGGCTCAGCTTCCAGCAGCTCTGGGGGGCTGAAATCCCCAGGCAGGAGCTGGACACAAGCAGAGGGACCTGGGGGGACCTGTCCCCATGATGTGGAGGAGGTGACAGCCCAGATCCTGCTGGATCCACAGCTCAGCTTCTGCAAATGTGCTTCCAAAAGCATCTCCGTGAGGACAGGAGCAAAGGATTCTCCTATACCAGGGGCTGGGGGGACTGAGGGGGTCTAAGGAGAGGTTGACCAGAGCAGCTGTGGCTGCCCCTGGATCCCTGCTAGTATCAAGGCCAGGTTGGACCAGGCTTGGAACCACCTGGAATAGTGGGAGGTGTCTGCCCATGGCAGGGGGTGGGACTGGAAGGGCTCTAAGGTCCCTTCCCACCCAAATCATTCCCTGATCCACGATCAGCACAGATGGGGTTATTTGATTGCTTGGCTGTTCTCTAGCTGTACATCAAGGAAACATCACTGTCAGTGAGCTCCATCCCTGCAAACACAAACAAAAACACAGCCCTGGCTGCAGGAAGGGTCCCCAAGGCCTGGCCATGAACATTCCCAGGAGGTGGCACAGGAATGGAGCCAGCCCTGTAAATCTTCCATAACTGCCCTTCAGGCTGCCAGCAGATACCAGGCTGGGGTGATGCACAATGAAAACCACCTTTCCTTCTCCAATATCAGCTCATCTGAGTTCACACAAGGAAAACCACGAAGGGGAAAAAATAATCATCTTTTGTGCATTAATTCAGAATCTAATTACTTGGTATAAATTAGTCAGCTGGCTTCACCTCAGCTCTGCCATGCAACAGCTCATGAATCACAGCTCTGTTACAGGATGTATGGTGCCATTTGGATGTAAAAATGCTTTATGGAAGGCACCCTGTGGCCTGGGAATATTAATTTATACCACAGGCTCTGGTGGATGAATTGAAATTAAAGCAGATGAAGAGATAAGACACAAGCCTTGATCAATATCTGAAACTGAGGAACAGGCTCTGGGTGCTTTGTAAGGGGGAATCAGCCCCTGGAGCTCATGGACAGCTGGGACATGTGGAGATGGTGGCATTAAAATCCACTGACTGTGACAAAGACTCTCTGGACAACAATCGTCGTGGTTTCCTTCTCCTCCTTGTTCTGTGTCCTTCTAAATATTCCATTTACAGTTCCCAGATGAACTCCCATGGACACAGACCTGGACAGACAATATTCCTCTCTGTAATCCCAACTTCCTACCAGCGAGCCACATTCTGTGGCAAGAACTTCTCTGGCAGCTCTTCCAGCCAATCCCAGTTTATTTCTGTGCTTAGTGAGGGGTGAGGGGTCATGGCTGAGAACAGCACACACATCCCAGTTTCCCCAAGGAGGCAGCAACACCCACTCTAAAGGCTCCAAACTCACTTTACAAAGCTCAGCCATCACCTGGGAGTTATCCCAGCTGGAGGGGACCCCGTGGCCATGGACTGAGGGGACACCAGGGATGAGTTCCTCCTCCTGAAGTAGCACTGAGCTTTTCCCATGTTTATGCTCTTGACCAGCTCCTCCTCACCACTTAGAGGAGAACTAAACATCACTTACAGCCTCATTTGGAGGCAGTGCCCTGAAGCCAGAGACTGAATTAATTTCCACAGACACTGAGTGGTTTTACAGTGGAGCTGATTCCCTCTTGTCCTGCCTCCTCCATGGTTACTGTCACCTCTGTGGGGACAACACAGGGTAAGGTCCTGGCCTGGGGAGGGAGCACAGGGCACTCACTCAGAACTGGCTGGGAGAGGGTGGCAAATGTTCCCTCAGCACCTCCAATTCCCTGGCCAGCCTGCGAAAATAACCCCCAGGGCAAGAGTATTTGCTGAGAAAACAGGAATTATCTGAATTAACTGAAGAATATCTGAACAGGCTGCCCAGGGCAGGGCTGGAGTCCCCATCCATGGAGGGGTTTAAAAGTCCTGTGGATGTGGCACTTGGGGACGTGGGTCAGTGGTGGCCTTGGCAGTGCTGGGGGAACAGCTGGACTCAGGTCTTGGAGGATTTTCCAACCCAAATCTGTGATCCTTGTGGACTTCAAGAACCTGAGTTTGTTATTTACACCTAACCCCAGAGCTTGGCTTGAATAACACAGTTCTTAGATGTCAGGAAATGCAGAAGACATGAAGTAGAGTTTATTTTATGCATTTTTATCTAGGAATTCTGCTTGGATTGGTGGTCAGGAAATTTAGGCTGGCATGGAAACACAGCCTGTTCCATATGACTGGGGTATAAACCCAGAAGGATTCTGGAGTCACCAGAAAAGAACATTTCAGGTGTGATCCCTTATCCACAGATTCAGTGGATTCCAACATCCTGATATTCATGGAATTACAGAGCCATGGACTGGTTTGGGTTGGGAGGGACCTTAAAGCCCACCCAGTGCCATCCCTGCCATGGGCAGGGACACCTCCCACTGTCCCAGGTGCTCCAAATCCCATCCAGCCTGGCCTTGGACACTTCCAGGGATCCAGGGGCATGATATTCTTTGCAAAGGTAGGATTAATTTACTTTTCCACAGGCACACTCAATCCTAAATTCCCAAATTAGAGCAAACACAGCCCCGTCCTTCCAACCATAGCAACCATAGCAGAGCACTGGGGAGTGAGTAGGAACATCCAAACCTTCCTCTAAATGAACTGGTAAAGAGGAAAACCAGGAAGACTTGAGAGGTCCAATTAAAAAGCTGGAGTGAGTCCAGGTAAGATCACAAATCTGCTCCAAGGGTTGGAGCCCCTCTGATCTGGAGCCAGGCTGGGAGCATTGGGGTTGTTCAGCCTGGAGAGGAGAAGCTCAGGGAGAGCACAGAGCCCCTGCCAGTGCCTAAAGGGGTTCCAGGAGAGCTGGAGAGGGACTGGGGACAAGGGACGGAGGGACAGGACACAGGGAATAGTTTCCCACTGCCAGAGGACAGGGATGGATGGGAGATTGGGCAGGATTTTTTTCCTGTGAGGATGGTGAGGCCCTGGCACAGGGTGCCCAGAGCAGCTGTGGCTGCCCCTGGATGTGCCCAAGAAGCTGCCTGGGATAGGGGGAGGTGTCCCTGCCCACGGCAGGGGTGGGAATGGATGGGCTTTAAACTTTTTTCCCTCCCTAATCACTCCATGATTCTATGAATATGCAAAATGCTGATGACTTCCCATCCTGCACTGCAAACCCATTTACAACAACCCTACAAAAATGTACCAGAGTAGGTGTAAAGGGTTTGTTAAATAAATAATCACCTCTGCTGGAGTATTCTCACCAGAAAAAAAAAAAAAAAAAAAAAAAAAAAAAAAAAAAAAAAAAAAGCTCAACCTTTGACAACACAGCTCAGACTCTCCAGGAGAGAGCTAAAAGCCTAATTTTCCTGAAAAACAAACAGAAAATTATCAAAAGATGAAGGCATCCCATGATTTAATGGCATCACTTCAAACAATAGCACTGCCTGCAGTCAGAGCACGAAGCAGGGAGACCAAAAATGGGAATAATACATCACAAGTAGGGGAGAAAAAGGAAGTCTAAATGATGCAATAAAAAATAAACCATGTCTTTGAGAGACTCCAGTTAAACAAGCGAGGGGCCACGTTGTGCATTCATTATCATTCCAGCAGCAATTCCCTGGAGACTCGAGCCAGCAGCACTGCAGCACACACCAAAGCAGCAGGAAAGAGCATTTTAAGTAGGTCACCAGTAAATATGATCATGATGGAGCTTTTTTTGTCGTTGTTGTTTTTTGTTTCCTGTCAGTCACTGGGGCCCTTAACTGAGGGAAATGCTGGAGAAGGAAAGAAATGATGGAACAGCAGCATGATGGGCAGAATTCCAGGGGAAAATGTGTGGCAGCTTCCTGAAAGCAGCTGTGTACTCCTGGGATCACCACCAGCACCACACAGAGCAGCTCCCAGTACAGAACTGGGTGTTTAGAGGAAGGATAAGGACAGTGGGGAAATTCAGGTTGGGATTTTAAGGCTCGGGAATTTAATGGAATCAGAGCATTATCCCCCTTCCTTTCAGATTCCTTTTCCCACCTCTCAGGATTTTTGTGGTGAGGAAATCAAATTCAAAGCAGCGACCCCAGTGATTCCCTGTTCAGTTCTACAGTGGGGTTTGGGGGAAAGAAAGGAAGGAAGGAAAAGAAGGAAAGGAAGGAAAGGAAGAGAGGAAGGAAGAGGAAGAGAGGAAGGAAGGCAGGAAAAGAAAGGAAAGGAAAGGAAAGGAAAGGAAAGGAAAGGAAAGGAAAGGAAAGGAAAGGAAAGGAAAGGAAAGGAAAGGAAAGGAAAGGAAAGGAAAGGAAAGGAAAGGAAAGGAAAGGAAAGGAAAGGAAAGGAAAGGAAAGGAAAGGAAAGGAAAGGAAAGGAAAGGAAAGGAAAGGAAAGGAAAGGAAAGGAAAGGAAAGGAAAGGAAAGGAAAGGAAAGGAAAGGAAAGGAAAGGAAAGGAAAGGAAAGGAAAGGAAAGGAAAGGAAAGGAAAGGAAAGGAAAGGAAGCTGCCCTTTGGAGCTTTGGGGAGCATCATGTGCTGTGTAGGGATGGGACAGAAATGGGAGAGGCAGAGGAGGATGCCTGTGGCCCCATGTGCTGGGAGGCCAAGGCCCAGGGAGGATGGCCAAGGGCTGCAGGGTGTCCCAGAGCAGAGAGCCCCAGTAGGGCAGTGCCCCATTCCCAAAGCCCACCCCCTGCACTCCTGGATCCAAATGCTGCTCCCTGTTTGGCACAGGATCCCACTGGCCCCAAAGCAGGACCCCCATCCACAGCTGCTCTGGTCCCACATTTGGGTCACTGCCCCCAGCCCTGACACGGCTCAGCTGGAGCAGGACCTCCAGAGGGGACAGAAGGGGGAACAAAGGGAGCAGCAAGGGGACACCAGCTCAGTGCCACTGTTTGACACCCACAATTTAACTTATTCAGTCCTGCCCTCAAAACCAAAGCAGCTCTTTGCTTCCAAGCCTTGCCTGGAGGAGCCTGTGAACAGCCCCGTGCTGGCCCTCAGGGACATGAGCAGAGACGGACCTTCAGAAAGTGATGCTGCTGGAAAGCTGGAGCATTTCAGGAGTTTTCTGGAACATCTGGCTGTTCTCCACACCTGGTGCATATCCAGAGCTCCTTCCACCCCAGCATTCCCCATTAGTGGGAAGGAAAACAGGCCACTGACAACACAAAAGCACATCCACCTCTGAGGCAGAGCCCAGGCTGGATGGATCTGGATGTGGAAGCTCTTTGGTGCTTTTTGGGCTCTTTGGGCTTTTCCTAATTTGGTTTCTATCACTTGATTTACATCTCCCTCTCAGCACTGCAGCTCCCAGATGAAATCCTTGAAGGAAAGGATGAACTGAAATGGGATGAAATCTATAGTGAAAGCTACTTCCTCCACATCCATTCCAGCCACAGACTGTGGGGAGGTGAGGGGCCCACAAATAAACTCATACCTGTGCCTGCACGGGCAAAAAACCTTAAACTCCCCAAGGAGCTGGACTTGATGATCCTCCTGGCTCCAGTTCAGGATATTCTGTGATTTTGTGACCCCAAGAAGCTCCTTTTGCCAACTACTTATCAACCCAGCGAGGGTGGCACAGAGATAATGGCTCATTGTTCTCCCTGGCGAGGAGCTGAGGGCCGAGCACCCTGGAGGTGCTGGAAGCATCTCTGATTGCAGGAACCCCTCAGGGACCCCCAGGGAAAGGCAGGAACCTCATGGGGACCCCCAGAAAAAAGCAGGATTCCCAAATGACCTCCAGGAGAAGGCAGGAATCCCAAATGACCCCCAGGACAAGGCAAGAACACCACAGGGAACCCCAGGACAAGGCAAGTTGTTCCTGAGTGCCCAGAGGACACCAGGGAGCTGTCCCAGAGCAGGGCTGGGGCTGGTGAGGAGATGAGTTGCTGCAGCCACACCAAAGACCAGGATGTGGATGTGGCACCTCCTGGCAGCAGCTCAGGTCTGAGCCTGGCACTTTGATCACTCCCAGCCTTGCCCTGTCCTCAGCTTGGTGCCAGCAGCACTTTTCCAGGCCAGATCCTTTCAGGTGACATTTTCCACCATGGAATTGTTTCTGGGTTTTTTTTTTTTTTTTGTTTTGTTTTGTTTTGTTTTGTTTAAACCACCTTGAAGGGATCCTAGAGCTCAGCCCAGCATGGCGCAGAAACTGGGAATAACAGTTATTCCGGTTCCCAGAGCTTTCCTGGGAGTGGGACAGACAACAGCACCATCAGGATCCTGCCACCACATTTGGTGGGGAGAGGAGCCCAAACTCCAGTTGGCTGCTCTGAGTGGGAATTATCCCAGAACCTCAGGATGGGAAGGGACCTTAAAGCTCATCCAGTGCCACCCCTGCCATGGGCAGGGACACCTTCCACTATCCCAGGCTGCTCCCAGCCCTGTCTAACCTGGCCTTGGACATTGCCAGGGATTCAGGGGCAGCCACAGCTGTGCCAGGGCCTCTCTCACCCTCCTCTTTTTTATTAGGGGAAAAAACTGGGGAAAAAAATTAGGTTTTCCACACCAGCACTCCCCTTTGTTGTTTTTTTTTTTTTTCCTCACTTAATTCAGCACTAAAACATCATATTTGGATAATAAATTGTTACAGCCAGCTCCTCAGCCCTGGGCAGGAGCAAAGGCTCTCAGCCTGACTCCAGGAACAAAGCAGATTTACAAAAAATTTGCCTCGGCTCATCCTCAATGCATCTGTTTTCAAAAGAGGGGAAAAAAGCAATGTTTAAGCAACAGCAAATCAAAAGTGATTTAAGGATCTGAAGGGCTGAAATGAAGCCAACACATTAAAACTCACCACAAAATTACCATAACTGCACTTATGCAAATCTTTCTTATATTACATCAAAAACCCAACACAGCCTAATTTAGGAATTTGGCAGAGCAAAGGGGAAAGAGGAGAGTCATGGACCAAACACACTCAGAAATCTGGGTAAGAAATGACAACCTGGTGTAGGAGGATTTGTACAGAGAGCAGCACTCCAGGCTCAGTAGATTAAGTTGATCTACTTCAGTTTTTACACCTTCCTGTTCAGTTTACAGGAATAGGATTTTTTTTTTCCAGCCTGGACGAGCCTTAAACCTTTAGCTCACAGATTCAGTTCTGTATCTGTAGCTAAAAACAAAATAAAAACTCTAAAATCTGTCAAGCAATGAACAGTTTTGCCTTTTTTTTCCCCAGTACAGCCACATTTAAATTCTAATTTATTTGACCTCAGCTTCAGAAGGAATGGTTGTGAGCCAGTATATTTGTCAAATATTTAGTATCTGATTAAAAAGGTGCTCAAATATTTCCAAAAATGCCAAACCCCAAGCTCGGGCTCTTCAGCACATTCAGATTTTATCAGTGAGATCCTCCACACCATCCAGAAAAAAACCCAAACCCAAACCTCCCCTCTCAGCATAACACTTGAGTTCTGTGAAAAATCACTAATTGAACCACTAAACAGACTCAATTCATTAAAGAGAATAATTTTCTGGGATCCCAATGACTTCTGACAGAGCAGTCACAGAAACACCAATGCCTTTTGGAGAACAACTCAAATCTGACCTCAAGAGATGCAATGAGCTGGGTCAGGGAACAGTGGGAGGAAAGGAAGCTGAAAAGAACAGTTTTGGCTCTGCTGAAGATGCCACAGAGCAGAAGAGCAGGAAAGCTTTGTTAATGTGTATGTTCATGACACTTTGTTTTATGTAAGAATGTAAAAAGTGGCTGGAACAAATATCCAATATATTAATCAATATCAACAATTAATATTCCCTTGAATATTAAAGAGAAAAATGGATCATTTCCTTATTGTTTCAAACATGACCAACCTACTGATCCTCTTTATTTTATTAAATTTTCATGTCCCTAAAAATGTTAAAGCCTTGAAAATCATTGCTGACCTTGTTTTTACAGAAATCTCTTTGGGACTGATACTGAGAGCTCTCCCCAGACTGAGGGAGTGCAGTTAAAGGCAAAGCTTTTCTAAGCTTGGATCAGGCTCTGGCCCACGGAGAACACCAAGACCTTTATTGGGAATAATGAGAGCCAAGGCGGGAAACCAGGGTGGGAACCCCAGCCTGGAGTGTCTCACTGGGAACAAAGGGGCTGCACAACTCCTGGTAATATTTGAGCATCCCCCACGAGCAGCTCCTGGTACTGCCAGCCCAGCCCAGCCCCTTCCCACAGGCCAGGGAGGACACAGGAACAGTCTGGGCTGGGATCCCACAGCAGAAGCTGCAAAGGTTGGGAGCTTTGTGTTGACACCAAAATCCACCTGTGTCCATTTTGGGTCCAAACCTGGCTGTTTGCAGCAGCAGCTCAGAGTTGCACACCCAGACTGCAGCCAGGGGGGATTTTCCCTCTCCAGGAGATGCTTCCCAGCTCAACATCCCTCTGCTTCAGCACAGAGGGCACATGGCAGGAACCTCAACCCAAATTAACCCAGAACATCCACGTGTGGCTGAGCTTTGGGGCAGTGCCCAGCCCATGGTGCCAGCTGGGCTGTGCCAGCCTGGCAAGGCTGCAACCAGAGCCAGGGCAGGGCAGGACAGCCAGGGCAGGGCAGGCAGGGCCATCTGCTCAGGGAGGGAGAGGCTCTGGAGCTGGCCAGGGCTGAACCAAAGGCAAGATCAGCACCATGGACACCCCTCACTGGGGCAGCCACACACAGAATCCACCCCGGGGGCTGCTGGGGTACAGCTGGGCATGGCCCAGGACATGGGGACAGGGACTGTGCCTGCTAAGGTGAGACCCCACCTGCAGAGCTGCCCCAGCCCTGGGCACAGCACAGGAGGGACCTGGAGCTGCTGGAGAGAGCCCAGAGGAGGCTCCAGGATGATCCCAGGAATGGAGCAGCTCTGCTGGGAGGAAAGGTTGGGAGAGCTGGGATTGTTCACCCTGGAGAGGAGACCAGGGGTGACCTCAGTGTGGCCTTGCAGGGCCTGAGGGAGCCAACAGCAAACATGGAGAGAGACTACAAGAGCCTGGAGTGACAGGACACAGGGAATGGCTTCAAACTGCCAGAGGGCAGGGCTGGATGGGATATTGGGAAGGAATTGTTCCCTGGAAGGGTGGGGAGGCCCTGGCACAGGGTGCCCAGAGCAGCTGTGGCTGCCCCTGGATCCCTGGCAGTGCCCAAGGCCAGGTTGGATGGGGCTTGGAGCACCCTGAGACAGTGGAAGGTGTCCCTGCCATGGCAGGGGTGGCACTGAATGAGCTTTAAGGTCCCTTCCAACCCAAACCATTGTGGGATTCTGTGATTTTGGGATGCAGCAGAGGATCTGGGGCTATGTTTGTACCATCCAACACTTTCTAGGAGATGCTTCCTGCTTCTGTCAGGTTGTTAAAGGGGGTGGGGTGATGGTTTATGGAATCACAGAATCATTAAAGCTGGAAAAGACCTTCAAGATCATCAAGTCCAACTGTCAATCCAGCACCACCACCCTGTTCATCACTCAAGTGCCACATCCACGTGGCTTTTGAACATTTCCAGGAAAAGAAAAAAGTGTGGATTCGTGTCAAACTTTCCAAGTGTTGAATGAGCACCGAGAGCTGCGGCTCAAGATTGAAAATAATAATTTGTGATAATGAATAAATACAGTGAACAGAGCCCAGAGCCAGAAAGAGGGTTGTAATACCATAAACTTCCGTTTTCCTATGCCCACATCACTGCCTGTGCTGGAGGAAATCCCCAGTTCCCAGACCAAAAGAGAAGCTGGATTGGGAAGGGCGGCTGTGGGATGTGGGATGCAGGAATTCCAGATCCTTGGGGGTGATTACCTTGATTGCTTTAATTTCTGATCATAAATATCTCTAGGAGAGCAGGGAGCTGGACAAAGCCTCAGAAAATGACACAGAAATTGTTGAGAGCTCTAAAAATAAAATGTTCATGTTTAGGGGTCTGAGGCTTCTGAAACCCTGAGGGAGGATCAGGAAGAGGGGAAGGAGGAGAAGGAGAAGAAGGAGAAGAAGGATGGCTTGGATGGCTTTGAATTTTCTACTCTAGGATTGTCTCAGCTCTTCTGATAGTCTCAATGCTGTTTTTTCCCCCCAGATCCACAAAAAATCCAGTTTCACCCTAGTGCTTTAGCTTGTCCAAGGATGGAAAGGATTCACCTGTTCAACCCAGCAGATCCTTCAGATGGAGACAGGGAATGAACTGGGAAACTCAACTCTGCAAAAGGTCAGGGAGAACAAACATCATTTGTATAATATCACTCTGGGGTGGTGGGCTGGAGAGGATTTCTGCATCTCTGGGGAGCACCTTTGGACACTGGAGAGCATCTCTGGTCACTGAAGAGGATTTTTAGATCACTGGAGATCTATTTTCGAGGAATTACAATTACTGAGGAAAACTGGGTCCAAATTCCCAAAGTAATCCACGATTTTGAAGTGCCCTGGGGAAGATTTCCTGAACACAAAACAAGTCCAGGAAACCCCATGGGAATATCAATTTCCTTCAGCACCTCAAGCCCCAGTAACTTCATTTTTACCAAGAGCTCTCTCCCAGGAGGACCCTGGACAAGGAGCTTTAGCATCCAGAAGCTGCTTAGAGAAGGGAAAGCACCAAAGTTACACAGGGATGCTGGAATAAAAGATAAAAAGGAATAAAACAAAATCCTCTTTCCAGAGGGTTTGGGGCAAAATTGGTGCTGACACTCAGTGGTAGCAGGGCACAGGCAGATTGGGGAAGGAAAACTGACCAATAAACCTCTCTGGACTCAAAAGAAGGTCATGAAATACAATTAATTGTTACTGTTTATGTTATCAGACACAAGAATTGACTTGTAGATGCAGAGGCTGGGACTCAAATAAAGGATTCACACAAACTCATGGGCTGGTGAGAGCCCAAAGCCCTCCCTTGAGCTCACTGTGTTCTCAATATCACAAATCCAGGACTGAGGGAGACAAATATTTTTTTCCATGACAGGAACACATTGAGAAGTGTAACAAAAAACTACTTTTCCACAGGAATATCAGCTGGGGAGGCTTCCCTGGCCAGGGACCCACTCAGAAAAGGAGGATGAGCACCAGCAGCAGGGGGAAGATGAGTTTTAAGGAAGGGAATGATCCTCTTCCAAGTTCCTTAATGAGTTCCCTTCCCACAGGACAAGTGCTTGGAAAAACTCTGTTGCAACAAGAGTTTTCCAGGATGTAAAAGAATTAAACCAGAGACAGAGTCTCATCAGGGTGCTGTAATTCCACCTCTTTGTGCCCTGGAGTCATTCAAAACAACAAATCTTTAATTTGTTTTCCCAAGGAAAACTAATTTCTCTCATTTCTGTAACCCAAGTTCCAACTGTGAGATTGACAGAAGAATTCCCAGAGATGATTCTTGGGGAATCATGGAATGGTTTGGGTTGGAAGGGACCTTAAGGATCACTCAGTGCCACCTCCTGGGAGGGGCAGGGACACCTTCCACTATCCCAGGTGCCTTCAAGCCCTGTCCAGCTTTATAAACACCATCAACCAAAGGGAAATCATAGCTAAAGCCTAGAAATGTTTTTGAAGTCACGAAGACAAGCAAGAGAATGAGGCCATTTTTCCCACTTTGTTTATTTCCCCATTTGTTCTGTATAAGGAAACTTTTCCCTTTGCCATTGCCCTTCTGCAGGCTCCAGTACCTGGTGCTTAAAAGCTGCTACCTGGGGGTTCAGGCTCCCCCCAAAACCCAGCAGAACTTGCCTGAAAATGGATTATGATTAAAAATGACCCCTCAGCCCTGGCTGTGACCCCATCAGGGATCTCCTCAAAGCTGAAGTGACAGATTAATGTGATGGCCAGGGATACCACCCCCCTCCTCTGAGGGCAGGCTTTGCCCCAGGACATGAATATTTCCTCAGGGAGAGGCTTTGGGAGCCGTGCTGGTGTTCTCCTGAACCAATCTGGGCTCCTCCTCCTTCCTCTGTCCCAAAAATCCATCATTAATTTCCCCATGGTCCAGAAGATGCTGGCTTAGCTCCCTGAATATCAGCAGTTAATCAAGGTTCCTACCAGAGAAAGGTAAACAGCTTTAAAAGAAATGAACAATCTTAAAGTGATTTAAATCAGCCCAGTTTTGATAAAAAGTATCTTTATATAACAAATTGAAGGTTTAACCCCTGATCATCTGATTTCTGGGCCTGAGCCAAAGGTTTGTCTCTCCACATCAGTGGGAAAATAATCAAATAAAAAAATCTTGAATCTATTTTAATCAAATTATTTGTGTTCTAGATCAGGCTCATCATCGAGCTGAGCAAATTTTTCCTAAACAATCAAAATCACCCCAAGTTGAATCTTCTCTGACTTTGTTTACAGACCCAAAATGTACCAAATGCTCCTGCTCCTGCACAGTGGGCTGAAAATGGGTATTTATTGGCTGTTTGTCTCCATCTCCCTGACAAAACCCTGGAAATGGGTATTTATGGGGTGTTTGTCTCCATCTCCCTGACATACCTCTCTGCATTCAGACTAAATAACAAAATCACTGCTCAGCTCTGGGAGCATCACCTCAAACATCACCTCTGAGATAATGGCAACATTAAACCCTCACACTTCACCGTAGAAGACTTGTTTGCCACCACTGGTGCAAAGAGCAAAACAGAAAAAACCATCTGTGAGTTCTTCTCTTTGTACCAAACAGATCCAACCTCCCCAAAGTGCTGCAGTTCTGGGGAGGATTTACCTGACTGACCTCTGCAGCTCAGGGTGTGAGGGGAATAAAGCTTCATCCCCAATCTGCAGAAGTTCCAGCTCTGTGGCTGAAGCTTTGAATACCAGGGAAGCAGTGAAAGTGCTCTTTTTTTCCCCTAAAAAAAGGCATTTCTGAATGTCCTGAGATGTCCCCTCCAGCCCCACCTCAGCCTTGGGTTTCCCTATACCCACCTCAAGGGAAGAGCAGCCTCTGGTGACCCCACTGAAGTGTGACCCCACTGAGGTGTGAACTCTCTTCTCCCCTCCCAGGCTCCTGGTCTGCTCAAAACTGAGAAGAAAAAATTTCAAACCCAGTTGTATCCCCGTGTGCTGAGGGAGGCACAGAGGTGCTTTGGGATGTGCTTCCCCAGGCAAGTCTGGCTTGGAAGGGAAGCCTGGGAAACCTGGGAACCTTCCAGCAAACTTGAGCCTGTTTCACCTGGTTTGGAAAGGCTGAGGGCACAGATTTCCCCCAGGTTTCTTTACATCTTTGTACATAGATGTACATACATAGAATTTCCTACATTTATAAATATAAACATATTTTTCCCCAATTCTTGCAAATATTCTAGGCACTGGCACAGGGTGCCCAGAGCAGCCGTGGCTGCCCCTGGATCCCTGGAAGTGCCCAAGGCCAGGTTCGACAGGGTTTGGAGCAACCTGGGATAGTGGAAGGTGTCCCTGCCCATGGCAGGGGCTGGAACTGGATGGGCTTTGAGGTCCCTTCCACCCAAAGCATCCCAGGATTCTGGGGTATGTGCCTATCTCTGTATATACATGGATTTACCCCGATTTACATATGTAATTTATGTATAAATTCCCCTGCACAGCCATTCCTGTGTTACAGTGACACACGTGCAGGTGACACTAAATCCCACAATCCAAACCTCTCCACTTCCCCAAGCAGAGAAATTGCTGCTGCCTCACTCATGCAATGAGATGCAGGGATGGAGCACAAGGACAGCACTTAGGGCAGGAGGAATGTGCTCTTCCTGAGGATCACCAGGAGCCCTGTGTGCAGCAGGACCTGCAGCCACAGCCCCTAGGGCAGTCTGAGATCCCTCTGTGGGAATTCCTGCTCCATCAGCACCAACGCTCCAGGGTAAGGCCCCAGAACTAAGGAAAATGAATCCAGGGCACACTAATGATTAAAACTGGCTGACAGGTCCCAAAGCGCAATGGAAAATATAAAATTATCCTCAGGCAAGTGATTTTCTGCTGGAGTTCTGCAGGGATTGCTTTTGACTGCTCTTTTAACTCCCCCTTCCCTCCAGGAATCCTGGGAGGAGCCCAAGGGCTGTGGCTGCAGACAATGTGGGGATTAGGGAACAGAGGGCACTGGAGAGCAGGGCAGTGCCTCCCTGATCCCAGCGTGTGGGCAGGCAGACAGAACAAATCCTGCCTGCTCCCTCCAGGCAGGGAATGACCCCTGGGAACAGGATGTGCCTTGGGCACCTTCCCTGGGGACACCTGAGCACCCCCAGGGTTCACATCACCCACACAAGTGGGAGCCACAGCATGGAGAAAGCACAGGGTGGTGATCATGGTTGGGTCATTTCAGGTGAAGGGCACCCAGAAAGTCCTCAGTGCCCTGCACTCATCACTCCAGACATCTTCTAGAGCCTCAGGGGCTGTGAGGATGTCAAATGGAAAGGGGAAATCCCTTTCTCCCAAGGCACAGCAGGGCAGGGAGGCTGTGGCCACACCCAGAGCTCCCAGAGCACTCAGCCTTGGCAACCCGAGGACCAGGGCACTGAGTTACTGCACAGCACCTTTCCTTCCCGCTGGGCACCAAGGGCAGGAACATGCTCCAGAGTTCACACACCTGCTCCTGCAAGGGACCACTGGGTCTTCCCAGCTATTGCAGGCACTCACTGGATCCCAGCTCTCCTCATCCCTGAGGTGGAGACAGCCAGGAAACGCCCAGGGGAGCTCAGGCTCATGGACACCACACACTGCTCTGCAGGCAGACATGAACTTACACTGGCACTACACCAACACCTCATCCAGCTTCCCATCATTTCTATTGGGAATTCAGCTGCATTGTAAAAAAACCCAAATCCAGCTGACTCAGGAGGAGTGTGACTTGAACTCCTGTTAACTCCATTAAAAATGTTACAGCTCACAGAAGCCTCATGTTAGTTTTCCTCTGTATAAACACTTTGTTGTGAACCACAGTCTCAAAGTAAGACAATTCCTATCAGGAATAACTTTAAAAAGACACAGCTTCATCAAGCTTTCATGGGTGATGCAAAGAAATGTGAACTCAGACAAAACATTCCTAAATATGAAGCCTTTGTGCCAAAAGCAGGTGCAGAATGCAGCATTGAGAGATGTCACCTCTGTAATTGTTCTAAAATGTCCAAGCTATTTCCTGCTAAAAATGTCTGAAATTCCCAAATAGATGTATCAGCATTGAAGTTCCTAGTTCAAAGAGTTTGGAATAAAGAAATAGAAGCTGATAGAAAGCATCTGAGTGAGAAGGTTTGGGTGTCCCCAGCTCAGGTGCCACCAGCAGCTTCCTCCCCTTTCCTACAACACAGAATGGCACTGAACTCATATGATTTTATTACACAGATAGTTAAAGGATCACTACCCACCCACACAACCACAGGTGCCTGGGACACCTCAGCCCTGCTGAAAGCTCCCAGGGGTTCAGGATGGGTGCTGAGATGGCTGAAAATTGCTCTGAATGTTCAGAGAGGACCCTGGAACCCCCAGGAGCTGCTCCCACAGCCCGGGTGGTGCAGAGCTTTTAAACTCCACCATGGGTGGGATCTTCCAAGCAATTGAACTTTCAGACTCGAGATTTTCAGTCTGAGCTCACAGCGAGCACCTCCTGTGCAGGACAGAGAAACCCGAGCCCTGCCCGAGGCACACGACCCGCGGCTAATCCCGGCTAATGAGGAATTCCCCCAGCTCCTCTCCAGCCAGGGGTCAGCTAATCCCATTCACTGACAGGAGGTTCTGATGCCAGGAAAATGGTACATGATGGAAAACATGAATATATTCCTGAATGGTTTGATTTACAGATATTGCTTTGAAGAGAGAAACCATGACATTTATATATTTGGGAAACTAAATGCAAGTTGTCCTGTGCATTGCCCTTCATCCAGGAACTTTTATTGGATGTTGGAGGAAAATGGGCTTCTACACCAGCTCTCCCATTTAGCCAGCTGTGCTGATATTTGTCATTTGAAGCACTAAAATAATGCTAATATTGTGTTAAGTGG